>NC_044031.1:404664277-406061458 GCF_901765095.1 Microcaecilia unicolor | reverse complement strand
TCTTTGAGAGGTTTCTATCCACTGATCTTAAGCTGCAACTGGCCATCAATGGTCTATATTTGATATTTTGTTTATGGCTTTGTAAATCTTGTCTGTTGTTTTTGTACTGTTAGCCACATTGAACTCGAGTGTGTTCAGGATAAAGTGGGGTATAAATGTAAAAAATAAAAATAAACCAGCTGTCAATATTCAGACTTAGCCGGTTATCTTCAAACCGCCCAAAGATATACCAGGTTTTTTGGCCAATAAACCTGGTTTAAAAATTGGAGGATAGCCGGTCATATTGTGTGATATTTCTGGCTATTTGCTAACCGGGGATAATCAGATGGAGATAGCTGGTTATCCCTCGCTGAATATCAGTGGATAGCTGGTTAAGCACCGTTTAACTGGTCAGCAGCTGTTCTAGCCGGTTAAATAGCACAAATATTGAGCAGAATGTGCTCAGACATAAAAGAGGCACTTCTATACCTTGAAATTTAATCTGGATAAGACGGACAAAAAAAAAACAACCAAAAATCCAAAGGAGGCCACTAGGGAACATAAACTGAGGGCCAGATGCACTAAACTTAACGAGCCAGCAACGTGGTTTTAAACTAGTTCTACCCAGTTTAGCGCGCAAGTAGTAAACCGGGACATGCACAGAAGAGTTCTCCAAGCCATTTTCCTGTCATGGTAGCAGCTAACGAAAATGGAATGCAAAGTTATTATAATGAGCTAATTACTATTATAATGTTAATGTGATGCAAGTTTCCGACCCCATGCACAAAAGCAGTCCTACCTTTACCGTGGAAATTTTAACGGGAGGTGTGGACCTGCCGGTTCTTCATTATCGCAAGTAGGAGAAGGGGAGAAACAGCAGGGAAGATGGAGCACACACACAAAAAAAGTATACCAGCTTACACGCAGCTTCTTTGCATGTATGAAAGCCGTGATATATGTTTCTTTTTCAAATTGCATTTTACTGGCAAGAAATTGAGGGGGGGGGCAGTACCGAAATGTAAAGCATAAAAGTAATGGTGACTTACCAAAAATGCAAGGAAGACAAGGGTCCATCAAAGAAACAGTGTCTGTGGGGAAACGGGCTTGGTTCCACCCGCAGCTGTTCCTGCTGCTTCCTTCTATTGGCTGGCTGACATCCTAGAATGCCCATCTCCCTGAAGATGGACTCTCATTGGCTGGCTGCTGTCCCAACTTCTCCTCCCTGCAGGGATTTGTTTTTTGTTACATTTGTACCCCGCGCTTTCCCACTCATGGCAGGCTCAATGCAGCTTACATGGGGCAATGGAGGGTTAAGTGACTTGCCCAGAGTCACAAGGAGCTGCCTGTGCCTGAAGTGGGAATCGAACTCAGTTCCCCAAGACCAAAGTCCACCACCCTAACCACTAGGCCACTCCTCCACTCCTGATGACATCACTTTAGAGCTGTGAACTGATTGGATCTGAACTTCCTGGTGTCCCCCTCCACAGAGAGGGGCTAAACCAATTGGACAGCATCGGCCTGGGATGTCCCGCCCACTCACTACTGGAGGGGGACACCAGGAAGTTCGGATCCACAGCTCTAAAGTGATGTCATCAGGGAAGTCCTACAGGGAGGAGGAGTTGGGACAGCAGCCAGTCAATGAGAGTCCAGCTTTAGGGAGATGGGTGTTCTAGGATGTCAGCCGTCCAATAGAAGGAAGCAGCAGGAACAGCTGGGGGTGGAACCAAGCCCTGATGCTGCTGATTCTTTACAGAAGAGGAGAGCAGCAGAGATGATTTTCCCACTTTTTCCCAGCAGCGGGAGGCAGGGAGCTCTAATACAGGTATGCCCATCCAAAAAAAAGCGCTTTTGTGCTTGCAAAAAAAAAAAAAAAAAGGTTAAATCTATTGCTTTCAGAGCCGTCTGTAGCATGCGCAGAGCAGCCACACATAGCGATTGTTCTGCGCATGCTCAGCTCACCGACTTGCTTCCCCCATATCGCATGCAAATGAGCTGGGTCGCAAAGCAAGAGCAGCTCATCTGCATGCGATTTTCTTTGTGAATCCCTCTGTGTTTCTAAATCTGTAAATTTTTACCAATTTGGAAACGCAGATGGATCCTTAATGGGACCTTTGTGCATTTGGCTCTGAATAGTTTACTGGTGCGAATTAATTGAGAGGCAATTTAATGGATTGAGCTGCAAGGAATGGGGTTTATTAGGAGTTTACATAAGAAAAGGCCACCAGGTGTGATTCTGAGGTCCCAGCAAGAAGTTTAACTGATAGTAAACTTGGAGAACCCAAATTGACAACTAGGCTGGATTACATTTAAAGCTGGCTTTTTAACATAATTAACTGCAATTGTAAATAATCTCCCAGAAACAAGAGATCAAAGGATAGGAATTAAGATCTCCAAGATGTGCTGACAAGTGGTGATGAGGTGAAGCAGGGGAATGTTTCAATTAAACAAGGCTGTGCTGGTAAAAACTTGTAATTCTCATTATATTTGGGGTTCATGAACTTTTTCTCAGCATTGTGTTGTAAGAAGACCAGAACATGGAATGCATGAGTGGATACTGGGGGAACAGAATGCAGCCTCTCTCAGTCCCCAGAACAAGCTAAAACACCTACTCACACTTCTGGGAGCCAGGACACAAGGATCAAAGAAATTACATTTCATATCTTGCTCCCAAAGATATCCAGGCTCCTGCTCACCCCTCTTCCTCTCCAATGATATTTTAGTTCAGCATTAAATTTTAGTTCTAGTTCTTATTCAGTTAAAAATACATTTTATTTATTTATTTATTAGGATTTATTTACCGCCTTTTTGAAGGAATTCACTCAAGGCGGTGTACAGTAAGAATAGATAAGCATGAGCAATAGACAATTTAGCAGTAAAAATATTAAAAAAAAACAATACAAAGTATGGCATGGTATACTATTTACAGTGTCAACACAATATGTAATAGAACATTATAGGTGATAGCGAAGGGTAAAGCAAAGATGTAACATATAGAAGGGTAAGAAAGTAGAAAGAGAAAGTAAGGTGATTGAGTCGATTCCAAGATGGCCACTGGCATTCGCCACTAGTTGCAGCACTGTCCTACCTGATGCCTAAAAGAAGAGGAAGGGCAGCTGCCCGTGCCCCCCAGACCCGGTTCGTGATGCTGCAGAGGGCTGGTGGAAAAGACCCCAGGACTGGCTCGAAATTAGACGCTGGTGATGTTGAGGAGCCTTCGGCATCTTTCGGGCCAGAAATAACGCTGAGTCCCTAGGAGAGAACTCCGCCCCCGCAACCAGTGGCAACGAGTTCCCCGCTCTTGGGGGCGACGGTGTCTTCCCGAAGGGGTACTTTGACGTCGAATTCGCTGGGGACACAAGTACAGCTTGGAGCAGCGGGAGAAAAGAGGCAAATGCCTCTAGAAGAAACTCGTTTGCCTGGAGAGACATTGTGAGGTATGGAAGCGACTGGTGAGAAGAAAGCTGAACAAGAAATTATATTTCCTGCTGGCTTGACTACCAAACCGAAGGAAGTGACTTTAGGCTCATTGTGGGATCTTATGTCCCAGCTGGGACAAATGTTTCTTTCCTGTGCAACTAAACAAACTCAGCTAATAAATGAGATGGAACAGAGGATTGAAAAACAAAGAATAGAAGTTGATAAAATGACTCCTAGACTCAAGGGGTGGGACCAGAGCAGAGAGAGACATCAGAACGGAAGACTGACGCGCCCAGCGTGCATGCTTTTTGCTGCCCCGACCACGACCAGGTAAAACTTTTAAAATTTGGAGGGAGCGAGGGGGGACCTTGCAAAATGGAGCGATGGAGGGAGGGGGGGACCTTGCAAAACGGAGCGAGGGGGGGAAACGGAGGGATCGGGGGCCCTGCATTCGGACAAGATGCACCGGACCATAAAACACACCTAGGTTTTAGAGGAGGGAAAAAGTCCGAAAATTATTTTTTTCTATTTCCCTCCTCTAAAACCTAGGTGCGTCTTATGGTCCGGTGCGTCTTATAGTCCGAAAAATACGGTAATTCAAGCAGGAGTTACCTTCTTTTTGAGGTACCCCTGCAAGTGCATAATAAGGTTTGATAATGTCAAATATGTTTCATGGATCCATCTCAGCTTTCAAAACTTATCGCTTCCAAGATGACAACTGGATTATCATAAATATTATATCACCAATCCCTTTGCGAAAGCTATTTTCCTTACATTTTTCTTTTGCTTAGGCTCCTCTATCATTGATCTAGGAATCCCACTTGTGGACTTGAGTGATAAATTTGAAATAGCTGTTGCTATAATTTCGGAATTATGTAAAGGTTTTTCTTTAATTGTATCACTTTCTTTCAAGAGTTTGTACTTGATTATAAATATTGTAAACTATAAAAAATAAAAAAGAAAGTAAGGTGATTGATTTAAAGAAGGTTGCACATGAGGTCAGAGAAATGGTTAAATGTTATCTCAGCTAGAGTAGGAGTAGATAAACATCTAATTTTATTTTATTTTATTCTAGTTTTGACAGCAATCTTAATTCTAGTTTTTATTCGGTCCTCTTCTGAAAATTATAGTTTTTATTCTAGTCACAAACTCATGGCAAATAATTTCAGTTAGTGCAAAATAGTCACAATAATTCCAATTTTTATTCAGTTCTCTTCTGAAAATTTTAGTTCTTTTTCATACATATAGATGTGTAAAAGTTTTGTTCCTCTTAAGCCATTTTTGTTAAGAAAGTATTATTTATAATTCTTATTCTGTTTGGATAGTTAATTTTCTATTCCTATTCAGTTTTCGTTTTAGAAAAAAACCCATTATTTTTACTTCTTGTTCTCATGAACTAATGGTAAAAAAAGTTTCTTCTGGTTCGTATTCTCGTTAACAAAAATATCCCCGCTCCTCTCATATTGTGTGCTGTTTGTCAGGGCAGTGCGTCATTATCCTGACTTCAGAGCTTCATTCTTCTAAAATTTAACATTATATGAAGAACTTAGGGTGGTAGTTTAAGTGGTATCCTGTAAGTACTATGTTTACATGAAAATGAATACAGCAAGAAGATAAACATGTTAACTATCTATTATATTATACATACAAAGCATTGGGCTTTAGCAGATATAAAGAAGCAAAATAGTTTGTGTGGTGCAGTTGTGTTACAGGTTGTATATCATCTTTCAATTCAGCTCCTTGAGCAGAGAGAAGGGGGACATTAAGAAAGCATGTGTTGGTACCTAAGAATGTGTAGTGTAAGAGCTAAGCAGTTCAGATATTGGAAAGGTATGGTATTTTTAAAGTTTTGACTCGTATTTAAATTTAGCTTCTGGTGAGAGAGAGTCAGATATGGGGTCCAACGTAATAAACTGTGCTCTCCTTTAGGGCCTGATGCACAAAAGTTACTGTTAAATACAGCAGCCATGGGTGAACTTACTGACTCGTAAACAGCGAGTGATACGTAAAGGGGATGGCATGCAAATGAGATGCATGGAAATTTAACTGCGACCTTTGTGCATTGGCCCTGGAAGCTCCTAGCACATGCACAGAACAGTTATTTCCAGGACATGGGGGGTGGGGAGAGAGTTTCTGCCCTGAAATGAGCTCACCTTAATCTTCAGGAGCTCCTGCAGCTGCCTGTGATGGTATGGGGGGGGGGGGGGACCTGCGTCCATCTGGTTTGTAAAGATGGTGGTGATGGCTTAGGTGCTTTTTTGAAGCTGAAGCTGTGGTGTGCACGCAGCTCACGGGGTACCAAGAAGGGGAACCAGGAGAAATAAAGGTCAGCAGAGCCCTGAAAGGAGTGGGGGGGGGGGCGGTGATCGGGAGGCAGAGGCTGAGTTGCCAGTGTGGATGAGGAGGGCTTCTTTCCAACAGCTCCTGACCTGCCATAAAGTCTAGCATGTTAAAGGTAGGAGCTCCTTTCTAATCATAGCACAGAATGCTCATTTTAATACTAATGAGCTAATTGTAATACATTTGCATAGGGTTATCGGTAGCTGCTATGGTGAACAGTAAAAGGGATGCAGAGCCCCTTTGTGCATTAGATGCTAAATAATGTTTGCTTTAGACCAGTCTAAAGCAAATGTTGCAAACACGGTAAGCTTTGTGCATCGGCCCCTTAGTATGGTGGGTTATTCCTGGATTTCCCTCTTTAATCTTACTAAAATCTACAGTAAACGAAGTGCGCTGAATAGTAGCCATGAACTGTGGTGATGATTCTAGAACAGGAACAAAAGGGTAATCTGAGATAGAGTATGTTACTTTACCTCAGATGACCCCTGGTCAAAAGTCCTGTGGGTCCCTGAAGCATCCTTCCTCCCCACCTCTTGTCCATATTTGGTCAGGAGGCAGGAGAAACGCCCACTCCTGCCTCAGCACTGATGGCACTTGACCCCTGTTGTTATGTCAGAATGTGATGTTAGGGGTTGTGGTGTAATGGTTGGGGCTGTGGCCTTGGAACACAAGGGAACTGGGTTCCATTCCCACTGCAGCTCCTTCTGACTCCGGGCAAGTCATCTAATTGCCCAGGTACCAAAAAGTAAGTACCTGTATATGATATCTAAACACTTTGATTGTAACCACACAAAGGCAGTATATCAAATCCCATCCGCTTTCTCCTTCCCCCTTTTAAGAGAGCACTGTTATAGCAAGCGACATGTTAGAATGTATCACCACGGCTCAGGCACCACCATTTTTCAAGAAAGCAGCATATGCAGAAGACACTGCTGGATGCTTTCCCAGCACCCATTATTACTGGTCTACAGGGGTGCTTTAGTTTCAGGACCTCTATAGTCCAGATTAAACGTCTTGCTGCATTACTAAACTTGCATAACATGGAGGAGCTTTGCATCTCATTGTTAAGTTCATATTGTACTACCAAAACATGTGTAAAACGCAATTAAAAAAATTTATATACCACCTAGACCTAAGCGGTTTACAATTTCTTTTGCCATTCAGACCACATTATTAGGACAAAATATTGCATTATTCGCTTACTTAAGTGTTGCCATACTGGGAAAGACTGAAGGTCCATTAAGCCCAGTATCCTGTTTCCAATAGTGGCCAGTCCAGGTCACAAGTACCCAGTGCTTTTTTTGTAGGAGAAAAGGTACCGGTGCTCATTATGGGCGGGGTCACCATCTATGGCTCTGCTCCTATGGTAGCCACACCCCTGATACCAGCCATGGCACATATAAGCAGTATCATTGAAAATACTATACCAGTATAGGAGAAAAAAATAACTTGTGATTTTTTTTTTCATTATAAATAATTTCTATAAGCTGTTACAGCTCTAGTATACCCAGTGCAAAATAAGACAGCAGATGTAAATTCTCAAATTGGACATCTTCCAAACACTAAAATGAAAATAAAATAATTTTTTCTACCTTTGTTGTCTGGTGATTTTGTTTTTCTGAGCATGTTGGTCCCAGTCTGATTCTGCTGCTCTCTATCTGTTCCCTTAACTCTGTTTCCAGGGCTCCTTACCATTTATATCTTTACTTTTCTCCTTTCTTCTTCATTTCTTGCTCTGCATCCATAGGTAAAAGCTGGGTCCTCTGCAGACTTGACTGGAGGAGGTATAGAGTGGATCCAGCTTTTGCCTATTTTCTCCATTCAGGTGCAGTTTTTCTCCTCTTCCCTTTCCCTTATCTCTGTCAGTATGCATCTCCTTCCTATTCTTCCCTCCCCTCCATCCATATGCATATGCATCTCCTTCTTCCCTCTCATCCATCCATGTCCAGCATTTCTCCTCTCTCCTCCCCTCCATCCATGTTCATCTCACTTCCTCTCTCTTCCCTCTCCTCCATCCATGTTCATTTCCCCACCTCTCTCTTCCCTCTCCTCCATCCATGTTCATTTCCCCACCTCTCTCTTTCCTCCCCTCCATCCATGTCCAGCATTTCAACCCTTCCCTTCATCCTTGTCCAGCATTTCAACCCTGCCTTCCATCCATGCCCAGAATTTCTCATCTCCCCTAAATCCATGTGCATCTCCTCCTCTGTCTCCCCTCCCCTCCATCCATGTACAGCATTTCTCCTCTCCCTCGCCCCTCCATCCATGTTCATCTCACTTCCTCTCTTTCCTCCTCTCCATCCATGTCCAGCATTTCAACTCTCTCCCCTCCCCTCCATGTGCATCTCCTTCCTCTGTCTTCCCTCTCCTTCATCCATGTCCAGCATGTCTCCTCTCTCCCTTCCCCTCCATCCATGTGCATCTCCTTCCTCTGTCTTTCCTTCCCTCCAACATTTCGCTTCCCTGCCCTTCCCCTCCATCCATGTGCATCTCCTTCCTCTGTCTTTCCTTCCCTCCAACATTTCTCTTCCCTGGCCTCCACTCCATCCATGTCCAGCATTTCTTATCTCTCCCCTGCCCTTCCCTCCCATCCATGTACAGCGATTCTCCTCTTCCCTTCCCTCCCATCCATGTCCAGCAGTTCTCCTTTGCCCCTATTCTTCCCTCCCATCCATGTCCAGTGATTCTCCTCTCTCCCCTTCCCCCCCCTCCCCTCCATGTCCAGCGATTCTCCCTTCCCTCCTATCCTCCCCTCCCTTCCATGTCCAGTGACTCACCCCAGCCTCCACCTTCCCCCGAGATCGTTCTAGCCTCAGCCCCACCTGCCCGCCCTCAGCTCCTCGACTTTCCGTTCGTGCCCCCTGCGTTGACATCTTCTATTTACCCGAATCGCATCGGCGAACCAGCAGAAAAACTAAGCAGCAGGCAGGTAGGCTCGCCTCCTCATCGCTTCCCTTCCCTCTCAGCCACCCTCGTTGAAAGCAAATTACATCAGAGGAGGGCGGGACGCTGAGAGGGAAGGGAAGCGACAAAGAGGCGAGCCTGCCTGCCTGCTGCTTAGTTTCACTGCTGGTTCGCCGCTGCGAATTTGGGTAAATAGAAGATGTCAATGCAGGGGGCACGAACGGAAAGTCGGGGAGCTGAAGGCGGGCAGGTGAGCTGATGCTTAGAATAAAGGTACCAGCACAAAAAAAAAAGCACTGCAAGTACCTGGCAAGATCCCCAAACAGTACAATACATTTTATGCTGCTCATCCTAGAAATCAGCAGTAGATTTTCCCAAGTTCGTTTTATTAATGGCTTCTGGACTTTTCTTTTAGGAAGCTATCCAAACCTTTTTAAAACCCCGCTAAGTGCTTTTACCACATTCTCTGGCAGCGAATTCCATAGTTTAATTACATGTTGAGTGAAAAAATATTTTCTCTGATTCGTGTTAAATTTACTACTGTGTAGCTTCATTGTGGACCCCCTAGGCCTAGTAATTTTGGAAAGAGTAGACATGAAACATGTTATTAACTACCCTCTTAGGGGGCAGTTCTGCAGAGGGTACCAAAATGCTAGGTGCTGAGCAGGGATTCATTAGTGAATACTAGTGTAAGCTGGCATTTACGCATCTGCATTTAGCTGTTCCACACTTATTTCATGTCTATGGCAGGCATAAATGCCTTTAGCATGTGCATGACATCATCTTTAATATGTGCACTTCATTGCGGAAGACACCCATGTCCCACCCATATGAACTTTCCTAGAAAGTTATGTGCTGAGATGATGGTATACCACTTAATGCACAAATCTGTAACATGCTATAGAGCAGTGTTACAGATTTGTCAGAGCCTCCATTATATGCAAATCTCTTTCATGTATATTAATTGTGGATATCCTGAAAATCTGACTGACAAGGGGTTACTTCAGGACCCACTTGGGAAACATTGTTATAGAATGAGGGGGTTTACTTTTCAGCTGTAAAAACTGCATTACAGTCGTCTGAGTATGACTTAGCTTGCAATTTAGGGAGGGACACATGAGTCTGTGCTTCTGTTTATGGCCCCAGGGACAGATGTAAATCCATTTGAATGCCAACATCTCATACCTGTAGAGTGTGTGATATTGATTCCTCTAACACACAGGTTCTCAACCCAGTCCTCGGCACACACCTAGCCAGTCAGGTTTTCAGGATACCCACAATGAATATGCATGAGATAAATTTGCATGTTGTACCCCCATTGTATGCAAATTTATGGATCTCCTTCATAGGACAGTGTTCTGACCTGGTTTTACAGTCTGCCTCACTGACACAGACTACTCAATAACTACTGTGGAATCTTTTGGATTCATATTAGGTAAATGAGACTTTTATTAGAGGTTCATTATTGTCTAAGATACACAATGATTAAGATATATACACAATGATTAAGCTATATAACTGAAAAGAAACAATATCTATTTATAGTTAAAAAGAAAGAATCATTACATCACTGGTCACTACATTCAAGCAAAGCTAGGAGTTTCTAGACCAGGAAAAGAAGCAATAATACACTATACATACATACGTCACTGGTCCTTAATCTCTACATCCAGGCTCTTATCATCAGCTGGGGGGGGGGGGCCCTGTTCACAGCGAAAGCCATTAGTCTTGACCAGGAAATACAGTTCTCTGCGCAGTACGTACGTTACACACGAGCTCCGAACTTCACTGGCAGAAATTCTCCTTTTTATTAGGCTTAGAACTCATGTTCAGAGCTAAGGAAAATTACAGAATGCTTGAGACATGTGGAAATGTGGTCACATGTTTCTTAGTCCAGGTGGCCAGTTTGAAATCGGAACAGGCTCCACCTATCCCTTCACATACCAAATTTATTAGAGCTGTGTCTTATCGTCTTCCACATTTCACACAAACAAGGCAGAGTTGAAAAACAATCTTTAAAATCTTCCATTACATTTGGCCCTTGATTTTCAACTTTGTCTAAATGACAGTGCATTTGGGGTCTTTATTTTTGATTAGAAGTAATATTTAACTGCTGCATACAGTGTTTGTTTTAAATGTCAGCCATGGCATTTAAATTGTCCAAACAAGAAAAGGAGGAAGAGAAACCTCACGTAAACATGAACGATGAACAAAAAAGTGAGGTGAACTTGAAGAGGATGTCAAGAAGCCTTTATTATGAATAGCATAAAATTGACCCGACATGGCTGTGTTCTGGCAGGGAAAGTTTAACTCAAGAGAAAAAATGTGATCCTGGCTGTGAAACTCCTATGTAATCCTCAATAGAGAATACACTGACTAGTGAACGCCATCAAGTCAGCAAAACTACTGCTGCTTTCTGCAGAAGCAGCAGTGCTGAATATAGATAACTAGCAGTGACCAGTGCCAGCTATGTGGATGTTTGCGATATTGCACCATTGTTTGACTAGCTGTGCAGTTTGTTAGAACATAAAAACATAAGTGTTGCCATATTGAGACAGATTGAAGGTCTGTCAAGCCAGTGTCCTGTTTCCAGCAGTGGCCAATCCAGGTCACAAGTACCTGGCAAGACCTCAGAACAGTAAGGCAGATTTTATGCTGCTTGTTCTAGAAATAAGCAGTGGATTTTCCCAAGTCCATCTTAATAATGACTTATGGACATTTCTTTTAGGACGTTATCCAAACCTTTTTTTTAAACCGTGCTAAGCTAACTGCTTTTACTACATTCTCTGCAACAAATTCCAGAGTTTAATTACACGTCGAGTGAAGAAATATTTTCTCTGATTTGTTTTACGTTTAAGTACATAAGTATTGCCATATTGGGAAAGACCAAAGGTCCATCGAGCCCAGCAGCCTGTTTCCATCAGTGGCCAATCCAGGTCACAGATACCCGGCAAGTTCCCCAAAATGTACAAAACATTTTATACTGCTTATCCCAGAAATAGTGGATTTTCCCCAAGTCCATTTAATAACAGTCTATGGACTTTTCCTTTAGGAAGCCGGCCAAACCTTTTTAAAACTCCGCTAAGCCAACCGCCTTTACCACATTCTCTGCCTACACGTTGAGTGAAGAAAAATAGCTTCATTGCGTGCCCCCTAGTCCTTGTATTTTTGGAAAGAATAAATAAGCGATTCACGTCTACCCATTGCACTCCACTCAGTATTTTATATACCTGTATCATATCACCCCTCAGCCGTCTGTTCTCCAAGCTGAAGAGCCGTAGCCACTTTAGCCTTTCCTCACAGGGAAGTTGTCTCATCCCTTTTATCATTTCTGTCACCCTTCACTGTACCTTTTCTAATTCCAGTAGTTCTTTTTTGAGATGCAGTGAACCAGAATTGCACACAGTATTTAAGGTGCAATCGCACCACAATACAAAGGCATTATAGCATTCTCATTTTTGTTTTCCATTCCTTTCCTAATAATTTCTGGCATACTATTTAGGGGTGGACAGTTAACACAGTAATAACGCTATTAACATGTAAATATTTTAATGTATTAATAACTTTTTAGTGCCAGCTGATTTTTAAAAATTTTTTAACACTGACCCGCCCCTTCCCCCCGTGTTTACTTAAACCGCAGAGCTCTTGCTCCTTATTTTCTCTACTTCCTCTGCAATTATTTGAGCCATGCCATGCAGGAAATTGGGGAAATCTCGCAGTTTCAAGTCCTGCGAGACTTCCCCAATTTCCTGCACAGTTCAGCTCACGTATCTGCAGAGCCCGGCCATGCAGGGGAAAAAGAAGAGAAAATACAGAGCAAGAGCCCTGCGGTTGAGGTAAATGTGGGGAGAGGAAGGCAGGTATGCATTAAAAAAAAATCAGGGGGCATGAGAGAATCTGGGTGAAGGCTGGGGAGGAGGGCATGAGAGAAAAAAATAAAGAGGGTGAGAGAAAGATGATTGTGTTCAATAGGAGAGAGCCAGTAGGAAGTGGTGTGAGAAATGGCCAAAATGCATGACGTGACTAATCACAATTAAAATTTTTAATCGCTGTTCGCCCTTAATTCTATTTGCTTTTTTAGTTGCCACAGCACACTGAGCAGAACGTTTCAACGTATTATTAACAATAACACCTAGATCATAAGAAGATAAGAATTTCCATACTTCGTCAGACCAATGGTCCATCTAGCCCAGTATCTTGCTTCCAACAGTGGCAAATCGAGGTCTTAAGTACCTGGTAGAAACCTAATTAGTAGCAACATTCCATGCTACCAGTCCCAGGGCAAGCAGTGGCTTCCCCCATGTCCATCTTAATAACAGACTATGGACTTTTCCCCCAGGAACTTGTCCAAATCTTTTATAAACCCAGATATGCTAACCTTTGTTACCACATTCTCCGGCAGTGAATTCCAGAGCTTAACTATTCTTTGAGTGAAAAATTTTTTCCTCCTATTTGTATTGAAAGTATTTCACCTGGTCTTTGTACTTTTTGAAAGAAAAATTGATTCACTTCTACCTGTTCTACACCACTTAGGATTTTATAGACCTCAGTCATATCTCCCCTCAGCCGTCTCTTTTCCAAGCTGAAGAGCCCTAACCTCTTTAGTTTTTCCTCATTTGGGAGGATTTCCATCCCCTTCATCATTTTATTTGTTCTTCTTTGAATCTTTTCTAATTCTGCTATTATCTTTTTTATGATAACAGTGACCAGAATTGAACCCAGTACTGAAGATGAGGTCGCACCATGGCCTGATACAGAGGCATTATAATATTTTTGGTCTTATTTAGCATGCCTTTCCTAATAATTTATACCATCTTGTTTGGTTTTTTGCACACTGGGCAGAAGATTTTAGCGTGTTGTCTATAATTTATTTATTTATTTAGATTTTGCTCACACCTTTTTCAGTAGTAGCTCAAGGTGAGTTACATTCAGATACTCTGGATATTTCTCTATCCCAGGAGGGCTCACAATCTAAGTTTGTACCTGAGACAATAGAGGGTTGTGACTTGCCCAAGATCACAAGGAGCAGCAGTGGGATTTGAATTGGCCACCTCTGGATTGCAAGACCAGTGCTCTAACCACTAGGCCACTCCTCCATATTGACACCTAGATCTTTTTTTTTTTGAGTGCTGACTCCTAAGGTGGACCCTAGCATCAGGTAATTCAGATTATTCTTCCCAATGTGTATCACTTTGCATTTGTCCATATTAAATTTCATCTGCCATTTGGATGCTCAGTCTTCCATTTTCCTAAGGCCTTCCTGCAATTTTTCACAATCCGCATTTATTTTGACACTCTGAATAGTTTTGTGTAATCTGCAAATTACCTAGCTTGTCGTTTTGTTTTCCAGATCATTTATGATTCAACATTTTTATTGATGACAGTATAAAGGAATTACATCAATAATATGAATACACATTTACCAAGCGAGGTCCTAATACAGTTCCCTGTGGCACTCCACTATTCACCCGCCTCCGTTAAGAAAAATGGCCATTTAACCCTACCCTTTGTTTTCTGTCCAGCAACCAATTCCTAATCCACAGAAGGATGTTGCCTCCTATCACATGACTTTTTAATTTTCTTAGGAGTATCTCATGAGGAACTTTCTCAAAAGCTTTCTGAAAATTTATATACACTACATCAACCGGCTGACCTTTATCCACTTGTTTGTTTATGCCTTCAAAGAAATGAAGCATATTGGTGAGGCAAGACTTCCCTTGGCTGAACCCATGCTCACTCTGTCCCTTTAAACCATGTTTGTCTATGTGTGTCATAATTTTGTTCTTTATAATACTTTCTACTATTTCCCCCAACACTTAAGTCAGGCTTACCGGTGTGTAATTTCTTGGATCACCCTGGAACCCTTTTTAAAAATCAGTGTTAAATTAGCCACCCTCCAATTTTCAAGTACAGGTCAGCAGTTCCATGTTCGAGTTCTTTCAATAGCCGAGGGTGTTTGCTATCCTCTCCAGGTGATTTATTATTCTTTAACTTGTCAGATTATCTCAGTACGTCTTCCAGGTTCACTGAAATTTCTTTCAGTTCCTCTGCATGTTTACCCTTGAAAACCATTTCCAGTACAGGTAGATCTTATACATCTTCTTCCATAAAGACTGATAGTAGCGGTATTTACCAAGCAAGTTTTAATAGTGTTCCTCATGTCCATGATGCAGTGCAATGAAACGCTGGCCATTGTCGGCTGTGGACAGTGCTGCTGAGAAGTGCAGATGATGTGATGGGCAGATCAGAAGCTTGAGAAGTTAAGTACACAAGTTTCTAATATGAATCAGTAATTTAGTTTTCATTATAAATTTATTACATAAGAGAAGTGAATAATTGAAAATGAAGAAGTGAATAAAAAAGCACAAGAGGTTTAATGCCAATGATTGCATCAAAGCCGTTCATAGACCGAATGTAAAAGGCCTGAGCTTGCTGAGGCCTTTTCCTTCTTGTGTTTTTTTAATTAGATAGTTCCACTAGTTTTGATATAGTGTGTGTTTTGATATTTTTAAGATTCGATGATTTGTACTCTACCTTCTTCCCAGATATGGATTTATATTTTTGTGTCCCTTCTCCTATCCCTATGTTTTCCTCGTTTTTTTCTTTTCCCTCCCTTTCCGTTACCCGAACTTGAACTCTTGGGCCCACCTTCTGGAAGACCTGAGGCTCCTTCCCTGAGCACCACTCTGCTTTTGAGAGGCAGAAGAAAGACAGAAGACCTCTGCAGAAACACCCATACTGATTACTTGATCACTCAATCCTATGCCACCTCTAATTGGGGAGAACCAACTGCACTATACACACCCCTTATGTTATATCAGCCTGTGTTACCTTTCTTGGACAATCGCCCTGTCCAGGCCAACTTTATTACATACAATGATGTCCTCCAATATGGAATGACTCGCTCAGTAACCAGAGTCACATATAAAACAATCAAATCTGCTTCCCCTTACAGCAACAATCAGCTAGCTTTCTCCCACTCTGCTGTCACATCTGTGTGCTTTAGGTCACGTTCTCTCCTAAAAGCAAACATAGACACATGCATTAAAACTTCCTGGAAATTTAAAGCATGTCTGCTTGAAACTGCTTTCACTGGTTTGCTCCAGTGAAGGTTGTTGAATGGTGGTGTGATACAAAACATTCTTTAGCTGAACAACTAGTGAGTTGTGCAGGAAAATGTTATCAGTTTCCAGGAAGCATTTATATAAGGTACTGCTGTGATTCTGTGTGTTCTAAGCACAGATTTGATTATATTAATGGTGCTTGAGAGACCCCCATTGGCTCACCCAGTGCTGGATTCCTGTTCCAAGTTTGTGACCAAGGCAACCACAAGGCTGGACTGGTTTGGCTTAGTTTAGTTTAGTTGTAATATCCCGCACTATAACTCGTTATAGTACAGGGAATCCAGACATAGGAAATGTGCATATTTGATGATAAAACAATAAATTTGAATATTTTTACTGCTGTAATTATCTATTGCTTATATTTGACTTATTCTTACTGTACACCACCTTGAGTGAATTCCTTCAAAAAGGCAGTAAATACTAATGAATAAATAAATATTTGCTCGGTTACTTGCATTACTGTATTAATGCAGGACACTTCAAAAAATTTCAGAAGAGACACTTATTTGTTCTGGCTTTTTAATATTGATGCTGCTTTTAACACCAAACCCTTATTCACTTGTTCAGAACCCTTATTTTATCATCCTCACTTCAATATTCCCTTATCTCTTATTTGTCCTGTTTGTCTGTCCTAATTAGATTGTAAGCTCTGTCGAGCAGGGACTGTCTCTTCATGTTCAAGTGTACAGCGCTGCGTACGTCTAGTAGCGCTATAGAAATGATAAGTAGTAGTATTTTGCAGCTGGATTTTTATAGTGTTATCTGTTATTCCTTTGGGGCAGTGGCTATTGTAATTGTCTGTGTTGTATGTTGTAATTATGTATGTTTTAATGTTACCCACTTAAGTATAACCAGAATATAAGTTTTATAAATAAAGTAACACTATTCAGAGGATGCAGGATGGTTGGAGCATGTCCCTGTCCTTCCTCAGTGCTACAAGCTTTAACTGTGTTTTTAGGGTGATTTTTCTGCTCCTCTGTCAGAGCTTCAGAGTGCATTTCTGAGGAGAAGCATATCTTTTCTTACTGAGTACTTCAGACTGTTTTGTGTTGCAGCACTTTCAATGTAGAAGATGAACACGACCATTCTTAAGCAGTTTTAGTGGTTCATTTCTCAAGGGATAAAATGGTATGAAAGGACTAGGAGCAACAAAAAAAAAAGGCCCTTTTCTAGGCAAAAGTACTTCTAGATAGAATTTAAGCATCAAGTGGAGTATCAGTGGCACAGGAGGAAGTAAGCTTATGATGTCTCTGCCATTTTAAAATATTTACATTTAAGTTCTGGTGTTAAATGATGAGAAGATGGGAGGGTAGCTGAATGACTCTGGGAGCCATTTGTTTCCCCTCTAGAAATGGGTTGCTTGTATTTGGCAGCTTTCTCATTCTCTCTCAAGCCATTATGTGCCAACAGATCTCCCTGTTTGTGCCTAATTTTAGCAGGGCCGCCGAGAGACTGGGCCGGGCTCGGGGAAGGCCGCCCCCGGGGCTCGGCCCCACAGACCCTGAGTTCGCTGTTGCCGCTGCTCCCCTTCCACCCCCCCCCGAGGTCGCTGCCGCTCTCCCTCCCCCCCTGAGGTCGCCGCCGCTGCTCCCCCTCCACCCCCCCAAGGTTGCCGCCGCTCCACACGCCCCCCTCCGTCCGCTGCTGGGCCCCTTGCATTGAAATCACAGCGCCTCTCACCTCTGTGTGAAAGCGTTGTAGGCAGCAGGGCAGCAGACCGCCTCCCTTCGGCCCTCCTTCCCTCCTTATGTCCCACCCTCGCGGAAGTTACGTCAGATGAGGGTGGGACACAGGGAGGGAACGAGGCCCGAAGGGAGGCGATCTGCTGCCCTGCTGTCTGCAGCGCTTTCACATGGAGGTGAGAGGCGCTGTGATTTCAATGCAGGGGGCCTGGCCCGGTGGCAGATGGTCCACGATGGAGGGCGGCTGGGACTGCGGCGCCGGGCCCCCCCTTGGAGATCCGGGCCCGGGGAATTTTGTTCCCCCTGCCCCGCCTCTCGGCAGCCCTGAATTTTAGCGCTCTGTAAAAACTGGCATGCTTCTACGCTGAGAGCCAGAGCAGACCTGAAAATGCAGAGAAAGAGAGCAAGATAATCTTGCACAAATGTAAGCTTTGGAAAAAGCCCTTTTGTTCCTCCTTTATTTAAGATTTGCTCCCTTGCTCCCCTGGGACAATTGGCGAGTTAGTACATGAGCTATGCGGAAGCCTGTGTGCCAGGGTTGACTAAAGACTTAATTAGAGCTAGGTGTGCTTTGGCCCTGCCCTGTCTGCCCCTCTGTTTCTTTACTTCAAAGCACATTTTCTAGTGATCCTCCCTGAAAGCTTTGGCTTCACACTCCTAAGGAGGACGACTCCTCTGCCAGGGGAAAAAAAAAATGGTGAGGCATCAGTCACTGTAGTTCGGCAACTTTACATGAAAAGCACAAAAGTAATGAAACAAAAACCCTAATGGTGCAAGACTCAGTAAAGGAATACCAGGACACTGTTACAGGACCGTTGTAGTGATATCGTGTGTGCTCCCAGAATTGTGGTCTAGCATGTTCCCAGTGCAGAGGATGAGCAATAAAGGGTTAGTCTCTTATTGGAAAAGCTAAAACTTGCCTTTTGGCCATAAGTTGAACAATTAGAAGATGGCAGTCTAGACAGCTAAATTACAACATTCTGGCCTTCACAATCAGTTAAGCTTCCATCAGTCCCAGGGTGTGACGAAGGGTATCCAGCACCCTAGGCAAACCTTTCGCCACGCCTATGGTTTCCATATTTGCGGAGACAAAAATGAGGCCACACACAAAATAAAATACCGCCCCACCTGTGTTAATAGCTTTTTAACGCCGGCAGATCCTCCCCCTTCTCCTGCGTTTACTTCAACCACAGGGCTCTTGCTCTGGATTTTCTCTTCTTCCTCGTCCTTCTTCAAAGTACTTTTTCTTCCCCTGCACGGCCGGGCTTTGCAGATACTTGAGTTTCAAACCTGTGAGACTTTCCCAACTTCCTGTAGAGCCCGACCATTCAGGGGAAGAAAAAGGACTTTTAAACAGCCATGAGGAAGAAGAGAAAATCCAGAGCCCAAGCCCTGTGGTTGAGGTAAACACAAGGGGGGGTGAGAGAATCTAGGTGAAGGCTGGAGAGGGGACATGAGAGAAATGGTGAAGGCTAGTGAAGGTGGAATGAGAGAATTTGGGTGAAGGCTGGGGAGGGGGGGGGGGGGTGGTGAGAGATAGAGAAATGACTGTGTTCAATAGGAGAGAGCCAGTAGGAAAGGGTGAGAGAAATGCCCAAAATGCTTGACACGATTAATCGTGCTATTAAAATTTTTAATTGTTGCCCACCCCTAATATTTATTCTATATTGGTAAAGGGTGAGGTAACTTAGATTGTGAGCCCATTAGGGACAGTGCAAAGTACCTGTAATAGGAACTGTAAACCGCATATTCTCTTCAGGGATCACTTGTGGTATATCATATGCTGAAAATAAAAATAAATAAAAGAGTAATGGGATTTGGTATATTGCCTTTCTGTGGTACAACCAAAATGATTTACATATGTTATATGCAGGTACTTCTCTGTTCCTAGTGGGCTCACAATAAGTTTTGTACCTGGGGAGTGCAAGGTTAAGTGACTTGTCCAGAGTCACAAGGAGCCACAGTGGGAATTGAACCCTGTTTCTAGGGTTCTTAGCCCACTGCACTAACCATTAGGGCTACTTCTCCATATCATTTGCTTTGCATAATCTTGTATCTGGCATTGGTCTTTGTCTTTTGCTGTTCGTATACACCACAATTGGCACAAGTCTGCTACACTATTTCTTGGTTTCCCACCTCTAAGAGGTATTTATTAAAACCAACAAGTTGTTTTGTCTGACAGGTGCATTGGTGCAGGCAGAGATCCACAAGTCTCTGCTGCCTGAGGCACAGGGAGAGGGAGAAGTTGTCACCATTGCTCCTCATATTAGGTGCTATGAGAGGAGCCAGTGTTCAGGAGAGCCGGTTTGCAGACTGGAAAGCAAGAAGAGACTGTGGCTGTCTTCTGTCCTCTTTCCTCAGCAGGGTCCAAGAAAACAGCAAGGCAAACGATCTGCAAACTCCAAGATGGAAGGACAAAAAAGCAGATCAGTAGAAAAAATCATTTGAATTGTGAAGGTGCAGGATGGTACTTACATCACTATCTTCATGATTCATTTGGCTTATGCTGTTTTTTTACTGTATTTTGGAAGATTCATGATTTCAAACTTCCACACATTTTTCATCACGACTTTTAAAGAACATTGTGTAGCCCCTGACGCAGCCCAGTTGGGCGAAACACGGCCAGTGTCGGGCTGATTTGAATATTTGGTTGTCATTAATAAAATAATTTTTTCTACTGATCTGCTTTTTTGTCCTTCCCTCTTTCCTCAGCAGTGCAGATAATACTTTGTGGATATGGGGAGGAAAGAGGATTGATATTTGGCCTGGGAAAGTAGAGGAGCATGCAAGAGGGTGAGAGGGACAGAGTTTGTACATGGGGACAGACAGAAGAAAGTGTAAGGGAGAAAGAAGTCTAGGTGCCTAGAGCCACACAGCCCCCCCTCCCCCGCCAGCCATACATCTCCACAGATAAACTCTCCCTGTGGAAATAGATACACAAATTATACCACTGATTTACTGGAGCAGTTGGCCAGGGGAGATGTTGGAGGGGCACCGGGGATACTAGGATGGCAGAGAGGGATGATGGGATGGGCAAGATTGTATACCTCTTAGATCCACTAGTTTGGTATATAAAGTATAATAAGTTTTTAATAAACCATAAAGAAATGGGTCAAAGCCAAGAGTTTGATTTTTTTTCTTTAAAAACAACGCAGCTTTTACTTGCCTTTTTTTCTCTCCTAACAATAAGGGTCTGATCTATTAAACTGTATTACCTGTTCAATGCAGGAATTACATCATACTTGGATGTGGAATGGGGGGGGGGGGGAAGGGGGACTGTTTCTTATATAACATGGAGCTAGTTGCTATGCATTCACTGACATGGCAGACGACATGGAAGCGGTTCATGCCACCTCAGAAGATATAGCTAACCACATGTCATTTTGTGCCATGCAGTTAATGCATGGTAAAAACGTTCTGTAGATGAAACTGAATG
Source organism: Microcaecilia unicolor (assembly GCF_901765095.1). Taxonomy (NCBI): domain Eukaryota; kingdom Metazoa; phylum Chordata; class Amphibia; order Gymnophiona; family Siphonopidae; genus Microcaecilia; species Microcaecilia unicolor. Next base: position 406,040,576 of record NC_044031.1, on the reverse strand, counting down.
GGAAAATGTCTGGAATGTGTCCAGCAGTTAACATAGAGGCTTTGCAGTTCCTGTGCATTAAGCTTGGCAATTACTGTGCGGTAAGTGCAAAATCTTATGTATCTATATTAATAATTAGGTTCCTAAATATATGCTGTATAACTTAGCATGCAAAAACTGCTACTGGGGAGGTTACAAGCTCTTAAACCAATGAGGAATTTTTATTCCTTTAAACCCAATGGAAGTTGAAAAGAAAGATACAAAAGGGTTGAGGATGTCTGTCTGGGGACAAAATATATGATCTGAAAAAGAAAGTATTGCCTTTGAAAGCTAGAAATGTATTAAGTTAGTCCAATAAAAAGGATATCATCTTCTATTTTTTCATTTCTTTCTTTTGTATTATTTCTATTTATTACTTCAAATATATCGTGGCATGGAATGAAACTTAGTGTGAGGGAAAAACTAGTTAAGAAGACACAGCAAGTTTAACAATAGGCTAAATTGGAATGGGGAATTCAGAGATACCCCCCCTCCCCTTTCAAAAAATAAAAAAAATGCCCAGTGCATATCTGTGGGAAAAAGAGTTTGTTTCTGCAGCATAGAGCAGTGGTTCTCAAAGCAATCCTCGGGACCACCAGCCAATCAGGTTTTCAGGATATCCCTAATTTATATGCATCACAAAATTACAATAAATAGTTTAATACTAATTCCAATATAGGGCCTTGTTTACTAAGCTGCGCTGTAGGCGCGCTAACTTTTTAGAATGCACTAAAAATTATTGTGCGCTAATGATAGAGACACCCATTATATTCCTATGGGTGTCTCTAGCATGAGAGCATTCTGAGTTTTAGCACGCGCTAAAAGGTTTGCTCACCGACAGCACTGCTTAGTATACAGGGTCCATAGTTAACAATTATCATCTACATGTCATCATAAATATATCCAAAAAATATTAATGTAAATACCTTTATTGTTAAAACTTATTCCTAAACTGTTAACACTATTAGTGATATATTATAGCATAATAACAGCTCTACTTAAGAGTATTTTTGTCTGGGGGAAAAAATGCATTCATACAAATAAAACATTGTCCATAATCTATCTTTGGAGAATAACATACAAAAGTTATAATAAGCGTTCTATTCTCGATCCGTTACCCACAACTTACATTGAGCACCCTGTGCACTCTGGAATCCCGTGGTATTAAAACCCACAATACAATTGTTTGCACTTAACTTGCATGTATCCGTTGTCCTCCATAAAAAGATACATATCACAAAACTTGCCTTTGAATACTGTTCTGTTTGTAATGTTTAACTTGTATGAATGCATTGTTTCCCAGACAAAAATATTCATGAGTTAGAGCTGTTATTATGCTGTAATATATCATATGATAGTAAAGTATCATATGATAAGTGTTAACAGTTGGGGGAAAGTTTAGGAATAGGTTTTAACAATAAAGGTTTCCATATCATCAAGCTGATCAATCCATAGACTGGTGGGTTGTGTCCATCTACCAGCAGGTGGAGATAGAGAGCAAACTTTTGCCTCCCTATATGTGGTCATGTGCTGCCGGAAACTCCTCAGTATGTTCTCTATCTCAGCAGGTGGTGGTCACACACAGCAGCAGCTCTGGCTAGGCCTCCAAGCCTAATTTTTAGGTTTTGTTGAGTGCCTGGGGTTGAGGGCTCTTTTGAGCAAGTGCAAACCTGGTGGTGCCAGGTCCCTCCTTTTCTCCCCCCTCCCGCTGGCTCCGTTAAAAAAAAAAAAAAAAATTTTTGAACGTCCTTAAAGGCGTTTATTTCGACGTTTATCTAAGCGTCTATTGCAGCTACTCACTGGGACACCAGGTCGTTACAACTCGGAGCGGACAGCAGGTAATTTTTACCTTTTTATAGCGGGCAGGGGGTTCCCCGATTCTTCTCCTCGTGGCATATGGCGTCGGAGGGCGAGGGCGCAAAGGGTCGCTCCCCGGGTCGCTTGAGCGCTTCTAGAGGGGATGCGGGGGTCTTCAAGCCTGATTCGCCCTTGTTGGGTGACAGTTTTGTGACCGATGAATGTCTCGGTCCTTCCTCCGGCGTGGCGGTTTTTCCCGCCATAAACACCCATCCCCCGCTCCTCGCCTCCGCCATCTTGGCCGGCCACGCGGCTCGGACGGCTTCTTCTTGGGCCGCCCTTGAGGTTGGAGACATTAATGCCATGAACGCCCTTAATTTGGGCGACGGCACAGAAGCGGCTAAAGTTAAGAGCCGTTCTTCCCGCGCGGCTCCTTCGCGGAGTTTCGCGCCGGACGCCATTTTGGATGCGCAGCATGTCTCTCCCCCGCTATTGCGAGCGCCGGTTGAGGGTACGTCTAGGGCTGTTGCCCAGACTGCGGAAGTGCACAGTCTGGGGGGTTTCTCCCCCGAGTTTGTTTTGCTGCTGCATCAGGCCTTCCTCATGCACAACGCTGCCCCTGCTCCCTCGTCTGGTAAAGAGGTTGAGGTTCCCAGAGGTAAACGCCCTCGGGTTGATTCCCAGGCCTTGGAGGAATTTGTCTCCTCCGATGTAGATGAGGGCAGCGTGTCTGAGGTCTCCCAACGGTCCTTTGCGGATTCCTTGGAGGAGACGGATCCCCGCTCGGATGGAGCGGATGACCCCTCTGCAGCGCGGCTTTTTAGCCCAGAGGATTTGCCCAACCTGTTGTTACAGGCCATGGACACTTTGAAGATTTCCTCTCCGGAGGACGTCTCTCCCTCAGCCCTTGTTGGCTCTGCCATTATGCTGGGGACGAAGCGCCCGCCTAGAACCTTCCACGTGCATGATGCCATGCACACCTTAATTTCGGCTCAATGGGATGTCCCAGGAGCGAGCCTTAAAGTGACTAGGGCTATGTCCCGCCTCTATCCTTTGGCTGTGAGTGAACGTGAGGCCTATCTGTGGCCTACCGTGGATTCTTTAATCACTGCGGTGACTAAGAAAACGGCATTGCCGGTGGAAGGTGGCACGGCCCTAAAGGACGCCCAAGACAGAAGATTGGAGGCGGCCTTAAGGTCGTCCTTTGAGGCGGCTGCTTTAAGTTTGCAGGCCTCAGTTTGCGGCTCCTATGTGGCCAGGGCGTGCCTGACTATGGTGCAGCGGGCTTCCCCCTCGGATCATTCCTTGAGGGCTGATTGGCCGGCCCTGGAATCGGGCTTAGCCTATTTGGCAGTCTTGCTGTATGATGTCTTGAGGGCCTCAGCGAAAGGCATGGCTCAGACAATCTCTGCGCGGCGGTGGCTTTGGCTGAAACATTGGTCTGCTGACCACGCCTCTAAATCCCGCCTGGCTAGGTTGCCTTTTAAAGGCAAGCTGCTCTTTGGGGTCGAGCTGGACAAAATCGTGACCGATCTCGGCACGTCTAAGGGCAAGAAATTACCAGAGGTCAGGGCTCGGGCTAGTACTCGTCCCGGTACCTCCAGAGGACGGTTGCAGGAAGCCCGTCGGTACCGCCCGGGCAAGTCGGGTTCCTCTGCCCCCTCTTCCTTCAAGAGGAATTTCTCCCCCAAGCAGCATTCCTTTCGCAGAGACCGCCGTCCCGGAGGTGCTCCCTCCGGTCCTCCCCCAGGGTCTCGTACCCAATGACGGGGTCTTGGTCCACGCCCCAGTGCGGATTGGAGGACGGCTGTCCTCGTTTCTGGGCGAGTGGACCACAATAACTTCAGACGCTTGGGTGCTGGAAGTCATCAGAGACGGCTACAAACTAGAGTTCTGCCGACCCTTAAAAGACGGGTTTGTACTCTCTCCCTGCAAGTCTCCGGTCAAAGCTGTGGCAGTGCAGCAGACCTTGGACAATCTGATCCGCCTGGGCGCGGTCGTTCCGGTGCCAGAAAGTCAGCTTGGCAAGGGACGTTACTCCATTTACTTTGTGGTACCAAAGAAAGGAGGTTCTGTCCGGCCTATCCTCGACCTCAAAGGGGTCAATCGGGCCTTGAAAGTGCGGCATTTTCGCATGGAGACTCTCCGCTCTGTTATAGCGGCAGTGAAGGCAGGAGAGTTCCTGGCATCCTTGGACATCAAGGAAGCGTACCTGCATATTCCCATCTGGCCTCCTCATCAACGCTTTCTGCGTTTTGCAGTCCTGGGACGACACTTCCAGTTCAGAGCCCTCCCTTTCGGGTTGGCTACTGCTCCGCGGACCTTTTCCAAAGTAATGGGGGTCATCGCGGCCTTCCTACGAAAGGAAGGGGTACAAGTCCATCCTTATCTGGACGACTGGTTGATCCGAGCCCCCTCTTATGCAGAGTGCGGCAAAGCTGTGGACTGGGTAGTTGCTCTTTTGAGCTCCCTGGGATGGATCATCAACTGGGAGAAGAGCCAGCTGCGCCCGACTCAGTCCCTGGAGTACCTGGGAGTTCGATTCGACACCCAAGTGGGCAGAGTGTTCCTGCCAGACAATCGGATTGTCAAACTTCAGGCTCAGGTGGACCAGTTCCTAGTAGCCTCTCCCCTTCGGGCTTGGGACTATGTGCAGCTGTTGGGCTCTATGACGGCCACGATGGAAGTTGTGCCCTGGGCCAGGGCTCATATGAGACCACTTCAACACTCTTTGCTGCAGCGCTGGACTCCGATGTCGGAGGATTATGCTGTGCGCCTTCCCTTGGACCCAGCAGTGCGCAAGGCGCTGAGCTGGTGGATGCAGACAGACAAGTTGTCTGCGGGAATGCCTCTGGTGACCCCAGAGTGGATTGTCGTCACGACGGACGCCTCGTTGTCGGGCTGGGGAGCCCACTGCTTGGGAAGGACAGCGCAGGGGCTCTGGTCTCCTGCAGAGGCAAAGTGGTCTATCAACCTCCTGGAACTCAGAGCCATTCGGTTGGCACTTTTGGAGTTCATCCCGGTACTGGTGTTGAAGCCTGTACGGGTCCTGTCGGACAATGCCACGGCTGTGGCCTATGTCAACCGCCAGGGAGGTACCAAGAGCGCCCCTCTAGCCAAGGAGGCTATGAATCTTTGCCAGTGGGCGGAAGTGAACCTGGAGCAGCTTTCAGCGGCCCACATTGCCGGAGTCATGAATGTCAAGGCGGACTTTCTCAGTCGCCATACCTTGGAGCCCGGAGAGTGGCAGCTATCTGCTCAGGCGTTCTTGGACATCACGAAGCGCTGGGGCCAGCCGAGCCTAGATCTGATGGCGTCATCGGCCAATTGCCAAGTGCCGCGCTTTTTCAGCAGAGGACGGGACCCTCGATCCCTGGGAGTAGATGCTCTTCTCCAACAGTGGCCGACACAAGAGCTTCTCTATGTGTTCCCGCCCTGGCCCATGTTGGGCAGGGTGCTAGACCGGGTGGCAAAGCATCCCGGCAGGGTAATCCTGGTGTGTCCGGATTGGCCCAGGCGTCCCTGGTATGCGGACTTGATCAGGCTCTCAGTCGACGATCCTCTGCGGCTGCCAGTGGAGCAGGGCCTGTTACATCAGGGTCCCGTGGTGATGGAGGATCCCTCCCCCTTTGGTCTTACGGCCTGGCTATTGAGCGGCAGCGTCTGAGGAAGAAGGGCTTCTCAGACAAGGTCATCGCCACTATGCTGAGAGCGAGGAAGCGCTCTACTTCTACTGCTTACGCCAGGGTTTGGCGTATCTTTGCAGCGTGGTGTGAAGCAGGCTCACTTTCTCCCTTCACTGCTCCAATTTCTTCAGTGTTGGCGTTCCTGCAAGAAGGTCTGGAGAAAGGCCTGTCGCTCAGTTCCCTTAAAGTCCAGGTAGCGGCTCTGGCTTGCTTCAGGGGCCGCCTGAAGGGTGCTTCCCTGGCTTCGCAGCCAGATGTGGTGCGCTTTCTCAAGGGAGTTAATCACCTGCGCCCTCCTCTGCACTCAGTGGTGCCTGCGTGGAATCTCAACCTGGTACTAAGAGCATTGCAGAAGCCGCCTTTTGAACCCTTGTCGAGGGCATCTCTGAAAGACCTGACGTTGAAAGCAGTCTTTTTGGTGGCTATCACTTCAGCCAGAAGAGTTTCCGAGCTCCAGGCGCTCTCATGTCGAGAGCCTTTTCTGCAGTTCACTGAGGCAGGAGTGACTAATCGCACAGTGCCTTCCTTCCTGCCCAAGCTTGTTTCTCGATTCCATGTGAATCAGCAGCTCTGTCTCCCTTCCTTTCGTAGGGAGGACTTCCCAGAGGAGTACTCTGCTCTTAAATATCTGGATGTGAGACGAGTCATCATCAGATACTTGGAAGTGACCAATGATTTCCGGAAATCGGATCATCTGTTTGTCCTGTTTGCAGGTCCTCGTAAGGGTCTGCAGGCTGCTAAGCCTACAGTGGCAAGATGGGTCAAGGAAGCCATTGCAGCGGCTTATGTGGCCGCGGGGAAGGTGCCGCCTATCCAGCTGAAGGCTCACTCCACGAGAGCTCAGGCGGCCTCGATGGCAGAGGCCGGATCCGTCTCCTTGGAAGAGATATGCAAGGCGGCAACTTGGGCTTCGGCTCATACATTCTCCAAGCATTACCGTTTGACTGTGGCTGCACGGGCGGAGGCCCGGTTTGGAGCTTCAGTGTTGAGGTCAGGGATTTCAATGTCCCGCCCTGGGTGAGTACTGCTTCGGTACATCCCACCAGTCTATGGATTGATCAGCTTGATGATATGGAAGGTAAAATTATGTATAATCATACCTGATAATTTTCTTTCCATTAATCATAGCTGATCAATCCATAGCCCCTCCCAGATATCTGTACTGTTTTTATTCTGGTTGCATTTCAGGTTCAAGTTTAGTCTTCAGTTACTTCAGAAAGACTTCGTGTTCAAGTTTTTTCACTTGGATTCTTCAAGAGTTAAGACGAGTTTGTGTTACAGTGAGCTGCTGCATTCCTCTCCCCTCCGTTTTACGGGGCTGGATTGAGACTTAAAATTCTGCCGGCACTCCCTCCCGCTTCGTGCGGCTGTAGGGCAGCTTTGTACCCCTCCCGCTTCGGCGGTGTTAGGGTCAGTCAGCTCCTCCCGCGGTTGCGGTTGCAGGATAAGCCAGATTCCCCCGCATCGGCGGGTGTGGTGTCCCTCCCCCGCTCCGCGGGGATGAGCTGGACGGATTCCCCTCCCCCACTTGTGTGGGGATGAGCTGGGTTAATTCCCCTCCCCCGTTTCGGCGGTGGTGAGCTGGGCAGAGTGTCCCTTCGTGGGTGTAATTCTCTAAGTGCTGAGTCCTGCGGATGGAGCTTTGATATCGACATACTGAGGAGTTTCCGGCAGCACATGACCACATATAGGGAGGCAAAAGTTTGCTCTCTATCTCCACCTGCTGGTAGATGGACACAACCCACCAGTCTATGGATTGATCAGCTATGATTAATGGAAAGAAAATTATCAGGTATGATTATACATAATTTTACCATTTGCATTAATATTTTGTAGATAGCATAGTAATTTATATGCATGAGATAGATTTGCATGCTAGTCATCTCCATTGTATGCAGATCTCTCTCATGCATATTCATTAGGGATATGCTAAAACCCCTTCTGGCTGGTGGTCCCCCACGACAGATTTGAGAACCACTGGCACAGAGAACAGAGCAAGGAAATTTTAAAGGTGGATTTCTCTACTCTTCCAAGCCCACAAACTGCCCCAACTTCTGAAAACTTACTCCCCTCACAATTATCCCACTCGCAAACTGCTCCAAAACTACCACCCCCAACTTCTTCTCTGCAAAGTGCCTCATTTCCAAATACTAACCCCTGCTGCTGCTTTATCCCCCAAAACTGCTCTACATCCAAATAATTTCCCCTTCAACTGCTTCACCACCACTAAACTGCCCCTACAAACTTCTCTACTCAAAAAAACCCAACCCCATCCAAATGCTGTATCATTCTGTAAACTGCTCCACCTCCTCCCCCCCAAAAAAAACCCCTATAAGCTACCTCGCACCCAAACACTGCCGAACCTGCAACTCACATAACACCATGCAAAATTCCCCAACCCCAAACTACTGGTATGTCTCACCACCCCACAAATTTCCCCACACCCCAAAGTAGACACTCGTGTTGCAAAGTGCCCCCACCCTCTGAAACTTGGTGCACCACAAGTGCCCCCCAACCACATTCCTACCCACATATACACACATAGGCAATGTTAATATTTCATTTTTTTAATTATTAATTCTGCTCTGAAAACTACTTCAAGAATCATTTTTCTTTTTTTTTTTTTTTTTGCTATGTGTATGGGTAATCGCTTTGTTATTTTTGAAGCAAAGCAATTAAGTTTAATCAAATCAAGTAATATCTGTTGTGGGCAGGGCCCGGTTAAGCCATTGGCAAACTGCACATTTTTGGGGGCAGATACAGAAAGCTACTACAAGCAGATGCTTGTGGTTAATGAGAGGCCTTCATGCACATTACTGGGAGAAATGATGCGGAGAGGGGTTCAGTACAGAAGTTAATTTGTGTGGTAGACATCAGCACACAGGATATTTAAAATGAATAGCAACAAGATTATTAGTGGTTCAATAAGTGGTTCAATAGTAATTCAGACTAGTAAACACAAGATTAAGGTGAGTAAAATGTGTGAAATTTACCATCAGGTATGATGAAGTTTAAAAAGGTTAGTTGAGAGGAAGGCAACTGACAAAAAAAAAGAAAGAATCCCTGGTAGACTAGCAGCTCCCTCCATCTTCCCGACATATGGTGGTGCCTGGCCCCCGTCTTCTTGCTAAGGGGTCATTCTATCAAATAAGACAAATGTTGCCTTGACTGAACCCTAGCAGTGCGGAAGGCAGGAGCAAGTGGGCATCGCTCCTGCCTTTCAACTTTTTGAGATGGATGGGGAGGGCCTGGGGGATTCAGGGAAAGGAGTATACTAGACTATTAGGGATTTATTTTTTTATGCCAGGGGAAGGAGGTTTGGGTCAAGGAGAGGGCGAGTGCTGCTAGACAAGACTGTACCTTTCAAACTGCCTTTCCTTTTCATCTCGCTCCAGATTGGATATACAAAACACACACAAGTACAGACACACACGCACACCAGTCCCCACCCCTCTCAACACATACACACATACATTTACATGTAGAGGAGTTGGAAAGAATTCCATGGGACATGATCCACTTACTTTCCCCACTTGTATCAAAGGACAGAATAGTGATGTCACAATCCATTTAGCCTTTCTTTGGTGTGTGGAATTTGAATTTATTTCTTGTTTATTGCAAAAGTTCCATAACTCTGCCTGCTGTAAGTTTCTATATGAATATTTGAATATGAACAATAGACTAGGGTTCTTAGAATGGCTTAATTGAAATATTTTGCTGACTCTGGCAGCTTGCTTCCTCAGCATCAATGCAGTTTTTTTTTTAAAGATGATTGCTTCTGCATTCACAGTACTTGCTTTAAGAGTTTTAATGTGGACCCCTTTATTTAGTTAGAGAATTACAGTGCCTTTTTTTTCCTTGCTGTTTGAAAATTACCCAGCACGTGTGTGTTTCTGACCTGGAGGGGAGAGGTATGGACCGTTCAATTGGTTTGGAAAGAATAATAAAATGAAATCAAGTATAGTATTGGTAGCTAACAATTAGATTTCACTGTCAACAGTTTTGAAAGGGTAGATTTTACAGTTTAACCACAGAGCACCATTGTCCCACGGTGGAGGTACATGTAACAATCAGTAGCAAAGTATACTGTTTAGTCAGTAGGTGAAAACACCCACAGCTTCTTGGTGGGAGGAGAACTCTCTTGGAGGGACATTGTGTCTGGTATAAAACTCCAGGTCTATTCTGAATTTCCTCATCTTGACCATTGTACCATACAGTAAGGGGAAGAGAGCCTCTGGCCAACACAGCCACTGTGCCAGAAGGAAAGGAGTGGAGAGCAGCAATAGGGTTGCTGGGGCTGCTATACTATAAGCTGAGACTTGGAACCAGCCCTCCACCATTCCCGAGGGGAAGGATAAAGGAGTGGAGGAATTTTAAGAAATAAACCACAAGGGATCCTTATTCTGAGAAGCAGGAAGGGACACGGATCTAAGCTCCCATCTGGGGAAACACTACCACTCAGAGGTAACAGCTTCAAGAGCCCCAGGGCTCCTTAAAAGAGTAGAGAGCCCTGTAGCTACAGATAAGCCTGTAAGTGTTAAGATGATATTCCATTTTACTACCTCTGCCTGTAATTGAAGATTGTGATAAGCCTTGACCAATTTTGCTGAATACTTTCTTTTAATACATTTTTTGATTCAGAACACAAGTTCACCTGGACTGAATTATTGAGTGCCTCGCCTCACCTCGAGCGTGGAACAAACTCCCTGAGCACATACGCCAAGCCCCCTCCCTGCCCATCTTCAAATCACTGCTCAAAGCCCACCTCTTCAATGTCGCCTTTGGCACCTAACCACCACACCTATACTCAGAAATCTAGACTACACCAACTTGACATTTTGTCCTTTAGATTGTAAGCTCACCTGAGCAGGGACTGTCCTTCTTTGTTAAATTGTACAGCGCTGCGTAACCCTAGTAGCGCTCTAGAAATGTTAAGTAGTAGTAGTAGTCAGTGGCAAGTAGAAAGTGTGCCAGTGAAATACTAGGCCAGACCTTGACCTACCAACAACCTTTATAGATTCGAATAAAGTAACACGCCTAAGGCTCTTTGGAACGGGTTACACCTGAATTTGATGTTCTGGTTTTTATGGGTGCCTTTGAGTAATTGTAGCACTTCATGGTGTGGTGAGTGTTGAACAGCTGTTTAACTGAGAGATGCAATAGATAAGAAATGTGGTTGTTATTATTATTATTATTATTATATATTGTCAAAACCATGAGTTCTAGAAGGTTTACAAGATCATATACAATTTATAAAAAGGCCGGCTTACAGTAAAAGAATGTAAAAGTTAAGACAAATATTTTACAAACAATCCTAGTTTCAGTAATTTACGGAGTTTAGCATAACTATGGTCAGCCTTTATTTCCATTGGCAGACCATTCCAAAGACTAGGTAACACTGTCAAAAACAGTGGGTATTGTCAGTTGATTTATAGGATTCAAATATTCTCCGAGGACAAGCAGGCTGCTTGTTCTCACGACTGGGTGACGTCCGCGGCAGCCCCCACCAACCGGAAAGAAGCTTCGCGGGACGGTCGGCACGCAGGGCACGCCCACCGCGCATGCGCGGCCGTCTTCCCGCCCGTGCGCGACCGCTCCCGCCAGTTCCTTTTTTTCCGCGCCTGGAGAGAGTCGTGCTTTGCCGCTCTCTCTACTTCAGCCGCCGGATTCTTGCGATCGCGTATACGCGGATCGCACTTCGTTTAATTAATTTCCTTTTAGTATTTCTCTGTTAAAAAAAAAAAAAAAAAAAAAAAAAGACTGCGCGTATGGAGCACGCGCTCCCCTTTTCCCTCGCTTCCAGCGGGGACGCCTCGTTGCGGCCTAGTGGCCGCTCGGTCGGCTAGTTTTTTCGTGGTGTGATTTTAGCCACCATTGCCGACTTTGACTTCGCCGACGCGATTTTTCCGTCGATGTCCTCGAAGGTCCCGAGTGGATTTAAAAAGTGTGGTCGCTGCGGCCGGCCGATCTCGCAGACCGACACCCACGCTTGGTGCCTCCAGTGCCTCGGGCCGGAGCACAATCTCAAGTCGTGTGCGCTGTGTCTCGGTCTCCGGAAACGGACTCAGGTTGCGAGGCAAGTTCTGCGGGACCGTCTTTTTGGAACTTGCGCCGGCCCCTCGACGTCGACCTCGACGGCATCGGTATCGAAGGCCGGATCTTCGGTACCGGTATCGATGCCCGAGACATCGGCACCGATGGCAGCGACCCCAGGAGAACAGGTCCCGTCGGCCCGCCGGTCCGCCGGTGAGAGTGGGGTTGAGAGGCCGCGTGGGCTGTCGGCCCCGGTCACTCCCTCAGCTCGTGAGCCACGGGACCGAACCCTGTCGGACCCGGTACCTCGAGACCGAGGGGGATCGACCTCCTCCTCCTCCATGCCCTCCGGCGCCGGTGACGTGCACCGGAAAAAGGACAAGAAGCGCCGTCACCGGGAGCCCTCGGTGCACCCTGAAGGGGAGTCGACGCCGAAGCGTCATCGTAGAGAGGAGAGATCTCCGTCGGTGGTGGAGGTACCGACGCGTCGGGGTTCCGGCACCTCGGTGCCGTCTCCTGGCCCCCAGCAGCTTCTGGCACCGACACCCTTACCGGCCCCACCGCCTTTCCCGGCAGCGGGCCTGGACGAGTGCCTCAGAGCCATCCTTCCGGGGATCCTGGAAGGGCTGATGCGCCAGGCTGTGCCGGCGTCGGGGGTGCTTGCGCCCCCGGCGCCGATGACTGTGGCGCCGGCGAGCTCTAGCCGGCGCCGGGGCTGTCGACACCGCCGCCGCTTGCGGTGCCGGTCTCGACCGCCACGCAGGTGGAGTCCCCGTCGACGTCGATGGAGGGAGCTCCGTCCCCGCCGGCGCGGGAGTCCACCGCTCGACGACACCGAGGCCTCGGTGCCTCGACGTCGAGCCGGGCCCGGTACCGGACTCAGCTACATGAGCTAATGTCCGATACCGAGGATGAGGACTCGTGGGGGGAAGAGGAAGACCCGAGATATTTCTCCTCAGAGGAGTCTACGGGCCTTCCCTCGGACCCCACGCCATCACCGGAGAGGAAGCTCTCACCTCCTGAGAGTCTCTCCTTTGCCTCCTTTGTGCGGGATATGTCCATAAGCATTCCCTTTCCCGTGGTCTCTGTGGAAGAGCCGAGGGCCGAGATGCTCGAGGTCCTCGACTATCCATCACCACCTAGAGAGTCCTCCACGGTACCGCTGCACAATGTCCTGAAGGAGACGCTGCTTCGGAACTGGGTGCGACCACTAACTAACCCCACCATTCCCAAGAAAGCAGAGTCCCAGTACAGGATCCACTCTGACCCAGAGCTCATGCGGCCCCAGTTGCCCCATGACTCAGCGGTCGTGGATTCTGCTCTCAAGAGGGCACGGAGTTCGAGGGATACCGCCTCGGCGCCCCCGGGGCGGGAGTCTCGCACTCTGGACTCATTTGGGAGGAAGGCCTACCAATCCTCCATGCTCGTGACCCGCATCCAATCTTACCTGCTCTATATGAGCATCCACATGCGGACCAATGTGCAACAGCTGGCGGACCTGGTCGATAAGCTCCCGCCGGAGCAGTCCAGGCCTTATCAGGAGGTGGTCAGGCAGCTGAAGGCGTGCAGAAAGTTCCTGTCCAGGGGGATTTTTGACACCTGTGACGTGGCATCTCGTGCTGCGGCCCAAGGTATAGTGATGTGCAGGCTCTCATGGCTGCGTGCCTCTGACCTGGACAACCGCACCCAGCAGAGACTGGCTGACGTCCCTTGCCGGGGGGATAATATTTTTGGCGAGAAGGTCGAGCAGATGGTTGACCAACTGCATCAGCGGGAAACCGCTCTCGACAAGCTCTCCCACCGGGCGCCTTCAGCACCCGCCCCAGCGGGCGGGCGTTTTTCCCGGGCCCGGCAGGCTGCACCCTATTCTTTTGCGAAGCGTAGGTACAACCAGCCGGCCCGAAGGCCTCGTCAGGCACAGGGACAGCCCCAGCGCGCTCGTTCCCGTCAACAGCGTGCGCCTAAGCAGCCCCCTGCGCCTCCACAGCAAAAGCCGGGGACGGGCTTTTGACTGGATCCATGGGAACATAGCCGCCCTACAAGTGTCCGTACCGGACGACCTGCCGGTCGGAGGGAGGTTAAAATCTTTTCACCAAAGGTGGCCTCTCATAACCTCCGACCAGTGGGTTCTCCAAATAGTGCGGTACGGATACGCCCTGAATTTGGCCTCCCTGCCTCCAAATTGTCCTCCGGGAGCTCAGTCTTTCAGCTCCCATCACAAGCAGGTACTTGCAGAGGAACTCTCCGCCCTTCTCAGCGCCAATGCGGTCGAGCCCGTACCACCCGGGCAGGAAGGGCAGGGATTCTATTCCAGGTACTTCCTTGTGGAAAAGAAAACAGGGGGGATGCGTCCCATCCTAGACCTGAGAGGCCTGAACAAATTCCTGGTCAAAGAAAAGTTCAGGATGCTTTCCTTGGGCACCCTTCTGCCAATGATTCAGAAAAACGATTGGCTATGTTCCCTGGATTTAAAGGACGCATACACTCACATCCCGATACTGCCAGCTCACAGACAGTATCTCAGATTCCGCCTGGGCGCACGGCACTTTCAGTATTGTGTGCTGCCCTTTGGGCTCGCCTCTGCCCCACGAGTGTTTACAAAGTGCCTCGTGGTGGTAGCGGCCTACCTACGCAAGCTGGGAGTGCACGTGTTCCCTTATCTCGACGATTGGCTGGTCAAGAACACCTCGGAGGCAGGAGCCCTCCGGTCCATGCAGTGCACTATTCAACTTCTGGAGCTGCTGGGGTTTGTGATAAATTACCCAAAGTCCCATCTCCAGCCAACTCAGTCTCTGGAATTCATAGGAGCGCTGCTGAATTCCCAGATGGCTCAGGCCTACCTTCCCGAAGCGAGGGCCACCAATCTCTTGGCCCTGGCTTCGCGGACCAGAGCGTCTCAGCAGATCACAGCTCGGCAGATGTTGAGACTTCTGGGTCATATGGCCTCCACAGTTCATGTGACTCCCATGGCTCGTCTTCATATGAGATCCGCTCAATGGACCCTAGCTTCCCAGTGGTTCCAAGCCACCGGGAATCTAGAGGATGTCATCCGCCTCTCCACCAGTTGCCGCACTTCACTGCTCTGGTGGACCATACGGACCAATTTGACCCTGGGACGTCCATTCCAAATTCCGCAGCCCACGAAAGTGCTGACGACGGATGCATCTCGCCTGGGGTGGGGAGCCCATGTCGATGGGCTTCACACCCAGGGTCTGTGGTCCCTCCAGGAAAAGGATCTGCAGATCAACCTCCTGGAGCTCCGAGCGATCTGGAACGCACTGAAGGCTTTCAGAGATCGGCTGTCCTGCCAAATTATCCAAATTCGGACAGACAATCAGGTTGCAATGTATTACGTCAACAAGCAGGGGGGCACCGGATCTCGCCCCCTGTGTCAGGAAGCCGTCGGTATGTGGCGTTGGGCGTGTCGGTTCGGCATGCTTCTCCAAGCCACGTACCTGGCAGGCGTAAACAACAGTCTGGCCGACTGAGCAGAGTCATGCAACCGCACGAGTGGTCGCTCCATTCCAGAGTGGTACGCAAGATCTTCCGAGAGTGGGGCACCCCCTCGGTGGATCTTTTCGCCTCTCAGACCAACCACAAGCTGCCTCTGTTCTGTTCCAGACTTCAGACACACGGCAGGCTAGCGTCAGATGCCTTTCTCCTTCATTGGGGGACCGGCCTCCTGTATGCTTATCCTCCCATACCTTTGGTGGGGAAGACCTTACTGAAGCTCAAGCAAGACCGCGGCACCATGATTCTGATAGCGCCCTTTTGGCCCCGTCAGATCTGGTTCCCTCTTCTTCTGGAGTTGTCCTCAGAAGAACCGTGGAGATTGGAGTGTTTTCCGACTCTCATTTCGCAGAACGACGGAGCGTTGCTGCACCCCAACCTTCAATCCCTGGCTCTCACGGCCTGGATGTTGAGGGCGTAGACTTCGCTGCGTTGGGTCTGTCTGAGGGTGTCTCCCGGGTCTTGCTTGCCTCTAGGAAGGATTCCACTAAAAAGAGTTACTTTTTCAAGTGGAGGAGGTTTGTCGTGTGGTGTGAGAGCAAGGCCCTAGAACCTCGTTCTTGCCCTGCACAGAACCTGCTTGAATACCTTCTGCACTTATCAGAGTCTGGCCTCAAGACCAACTCAGTAAGGAATCACCTTAGTGCGATTAGTGCTTACCATTATCGTGTGGAAGGTAAAGCCATCTCTGGAGAGCCTTTAGTCGTTCGATTCATGAGAGGCTTGCTTTTGTCAAAGCCCCCTATCAAGCCTCCTACTGTGTCATGGGATCTCAACGTCGTCCTCACCCAGCTGATGAAACCTCCTTTTGAGCCACTGAATTCCTGCCATCTGAAGTACTTGACCTGGAAGGTCATTTTCTTGGTGGCAGTTACTTCAGCTCGTAGGGTCAGTGAGCTTCAAGCCCTAGTAGCTCATGCTCCATATACTAAATTTCATCACAACAGAGTAGTGCTCCGCACTCACCCAAAGTTCCTGCCGAAGGTGGTGTCGGAGTTCCATCTTAACCAGTCAATTGTCTTGCCAACATTCTTCCCCAGGCCGCATACCCGCCCTGCTGAACGTCAGTTGCACACATTGGACTGCAAGAGAGCATTGGCCTTCTACTTGGAGCGGACACAGCCCAACAGACAGTCCGCCCAATTGTTTATTTCTTTCGACCCTAACAGGCTAGGGGTCGCTGTCGGGAAACGCACCATCTCCAATTGGCTAGCAGATTGCATTTCCTTCACTTACGCCCAGGCTGGGCTGACTCTTGAGGGTCATGTCACGGCTCATAGTGTCAGAGCCATGGCAGCGTCAGTGGCCCACTTGAAGTCAGCCACTATTGAAGAGATTTGCAAGGCTGCGACGTGGTCATCTGTCCACACATTCACATCACATTACTGCCTCCAGCAGGATACCCGACGCGACAGTCGGTTCGGGCAGTCGGTGCTGCAGAATCTGTTTGGGGTGTAAATCCAACTCCACCCTCCAGGACCCGAATTTATTCTGGTCAGGCTGCACTCTCAGTTAGTTGTTCTTCGTAGGTCAATTCCTGTTGTTTCCTCGCCGTTGCGAGGTTCCATTGACCTGGGTTCTTGTTTTGAGTGAGCCTGAGAGCTAGGGATACCCCAGTCGTGAGAACAAGCAGCCTGCTTGTCCTCGGAGAAAGGGTATGATACATACCTGTAGCAGTTGTTCTCCGAGGACAGCAGGCTGATTGTTCTCACCTACCCTCCCTCCTCCCCTTTGGAGTTGTGTGTTTCATCTTTTGCTAGTCATTCAACTGGCGGGAGCGGTCGCGCACGGGCGGGAAGACGGCCGCGCATGCGCGGTGGGCGTGCCCTGCGTGCCGACCGTCCCGCGAAGCTTCTTTCCGGTTGGTGGGGGCTGCCGCGGACGTCACCCAGTCGTGAGAACAATCAGCCTGCTGTCCTCGGAGAACAACTGCTACAGGTATGTATCATACCCTTTATGGACGTGATTGGGAGTTGAATTAGTTCCATCATGTAAGGGGGTAAAACCCATAGAAGATTTTAAAAACTATTCAGAAAGTTTTAAATTCAGTGCAGACTGCCACAGGAAGCCAATGAAGTGATTCTAAAGTAAATCATTGGTTGGTAGAATTTTATCTTTCCCTCCAGTCCGCAATAGAGTAGTCTTATCCATATTTAGCTATAAAAGAAATGATTAGACATTCAGATTGATAGTCTGTGAAAACAATGGGATATATTCTGCAGTGCTTCAGAAAAACTAGACATCATGGAATGAGAATTTGACCATCATAGGTGGAAATAAAGTATGACAAGCCCATAGAATTTTAAAATTCAATTTCAAAGGGGCCCTTTTACTAAGCTGTGTAGGCGCCTACGTACGCCGCATTGGGCATGCCAGTTTGTAACTACAGCCCGGCTACTGCATGGCCCGGGCGGTAATTTCATTTTTTTAACGCGTGCCCACTTACGTGCGCTGAGACCTTACCGCTAAGTCAGTGGGTGGCGGTAAAGTCTCAGGCCCAAAATGGACGTGCACCCATTTTCATTTTGTCGCATATCCATTTTTGGGCCCCTCCCCCTCCAAAAGGCTATTTTTGCAGGTGCGCTGAAAAATGAACCTGTGTGCGTCCAATACACGTGTCTACAGCAGTGCAGGCCACTTTTCGGCGTACCTTAGTAAAACGACCACTAAGAAACTTAAAAAAAAAATTAAAAAAGAATAGGTGATAGCAGTGAACCATGAGACTTCACACCCTGGTTACCACATTGAAGAGGCTATCCCATTTTTAGCAACCCTTTAACTTTTTATTAAAAAATGAGAGCCACCTCCATGCACTTCCAGTTATCCCAAGCGAATCTAATTTCCCCAGTAACAATCACGATCAGATGCTAAACTAAGATCTGATTGCATAAACATGGCAGTATATCCTTTGTCTGTGATTAATTGAAGCTCAGAAATTAACATCAATAGGTATGTTCTGTGCTGTAAAATTTTTGAAATCCTGATTGCATTGTATCCAGTAAATAAAGCTTCTAAATATTCTTTAGGTTGTGTGGCAACTGTCCCCAAGAAAGGTATGCTTGTACCCGGTGAAAGACATTGATCAGTTGATTTTAAGAAGCCTTTTATAATGGGAGTGAACTTAATAGTACTAATTTCTAGGGAAAAACTGGTTTTAAATCAGTGGTACTGAAGTGGTTTCGCTTCTTATTTTGCTCATTTTACACAGTCTGTTGGAACCAAGAACTCTCTTCTAAGAAGGTTCTAGGTAGAGGAGTCTGGGAGCATTCTTTTTTCTTTCCAAGGCCCAAAAGTTTGGAATAATCTACCAGTTTCAATACGGATGATATTGAAGTTACAGTCTTTTTCGAAAGGCCTTAAAATTCTATTTGTTCACATCTACTATAATAAAACTCACCCTCAACATTCTGAAGACAACGTTCTGAAGTCACTCAGTCACTCACTGAAGGGTTCATGGATTCATGGTGGTGAAGCCAGAACACTGACCATGTCTCTCTGCCCCGCCCTCGCATGATGGACCAATCAGAAAAAACACCCTCAACATTCTGAAACACAAAGGACCATCACAACACCGTTCCCAGGCAACACTAGGCAACTTAAGACGGACCAATCAGAGGAAACTACGTGACAATAAGGGAGGAGCGTTCCCCAGCAGAATGGCTCATTATCTGTGCAGCAGAGAGCACAGAACCACCGCTGGAACGAGAGAAGAATATTCCTGCTGTGGGTATGTGCAAAAATATACCAGGGGAGGGGGGGGGGGGGAATTTTTAAATGCCTAATGCCAGTACTGAAGAGTGCCAGAGGGCCTATAGCACAGACTATATTTGGGATCGCTTGACATGGAGTCAGAGGAGCTGGAAAACAACGTGCCCGTCACCATCTGGGACGTGGGCGAACAGGACAAGCTGCAGCCCAGCTGGAAGGATTACCCGCGACCCAGCCAGCAGCAAACAGCGAACAAGGAAGGGGGAGGAGTACTCCTTCCCTGCCTAGGAATCGCTGGAGACTGGCTGCCAAACTAACGAAACAACCGCACACCGACGCACCACTTCCATCATTAGAAAGGCATCCACTCTTTCTTCAACAGAAATGCAAACTAATAATACAAAACAAACAAAGAATACATGGTTTCTCAGGCGGCTGCAGGTAACTCCCCACCCCCTTCCTCTTCCCCTTTTGCCGAAGCGGCCAAGGACGTGCCCAACCATCCCCAGCCTCAGGCAAGCTGTCTCCCACTTCGGGGATTCCCCGAGCACCCGGAAAAAGACGGCGCTGATTCCTGCAGTGCATAAATGTTCCAGCATTCTCCTGCAGCCAGCCTGAAATGGACCAAACATACCGGATCACCCCCCGACGGCCCGAGACCGTGCTCTTCTGCCTTCCGCCAACTTAAAACAACCATCCCCGTCCTCAGGCAAGCCGTCACCCACCTCCAGGATGCCCAGAACCCCAGCCCAATGGAAAAAGATGGCGCTGCTTCCAACAGCACATTTCTCTTCCAGCATTCCCCTACAGCAGCCCTGAAACGGCCAAAAAATACCGACAGACAAAGAACGTGTTCCTCAACCTTCTGCCCATCTAAAACAACACTACTGCCTCAGCACAACACAAAAAAAAAACATGGAAAAAAAAACAACACTCAACAAAGGCTGACACCCCCTACAACCACATTTACATTTCACCAACAGAAAGACCCCCCTCCACAAACCTCCTTGACAGACAAAACCACACACACACAATACAACAGAAACACACCCTCAAAGCCACACACCAATCCAACCCACTTTGCCAGCACAGCACAGCACATCCCCCAACCCCCAAGCAAAAAACAAAACAAAACAAAAAAAGACACACATCAACAACCTGCACACACACCGCACCCTCACACACTCACACACACACACACACACAAAATAACTCTGTGACACATACAAACGCACACACAAAAAAACCACATGCTAGCGCCCGTTTCATTGGTTTCGGAAACAGGCCTTTTTTACTAGTAATATAAGTACATAAGTACATAAGTAGTGCCATACTGGGAAAGACCAAAGGTCCATCTAGCCCAGCATCCTGTCACCGACAGTGGCCAATCCAGGTCAAGGGCACCTGGCACGCTCCCCAAACGTAAAAACATTCCAGACAAGTTATACCTAAAAATGCGGAATTTTTCCAAGTCCATTTAATAGCGGTCTATGGACTTGTCCTTTAGGAATCTATCTAACCCCTTTTTAAACTCCGTCAAGCTAACCGCCCGTACCACGTTCTCCGGCAACGAATTCCAGAGTCTAATTACACGTTGGGTGAAGAAAAATATTGTTGGTCAGCTCCAACTAGGATTTTCTCCTGCTTGTAAACAGCCTTGAAGACTTTGTTAAAGGTATAGAAGTAACATAATACATTAGAATAGGAGTTCCACAAGGATCATTTCTTTCACCTATTCTTTTTAATCTATATTTGGCACCTTTAGTAAAATTGGAGGCCCTTTTACTAAGCTGCGTAGTCACCTACGCGCGTCAGTTTGGAGTTACCACCTGGCTACAGCGAGGCCCGAGCGGTAATTTCGTTTTTTATATGCGTCGGCTGGAAAATAATGTTTATTTTTCTATGCACGGCGGAAACCCGATGGTAATCATCATTCTACATGCGTAGACGATTACCGTGTGAGACCTTACTGAAGTCAATGGCTGGTGGTAAGGTTTCAGACCCAAAATGGATGCGCACCAATTTTTATTTTGCCGCACGTCCAGTTTCAGCAAAATTTTTAAGAACGCCTTGTTTACAGAGGCACTGAAAAAATGGATCTGTGTGCACCCAAAACACGCACCTGCACCAGCACAGGCTATTTTTTGGCACATCTTAGTAAAAGGACCCCTATATGGCTAGTTGGGAATTCTTTTTTTTCTGATATTCAGCTTATTTTTATAAAATATAATAAAGAAGTTGTTATCTTTCAGTTCAGTTTAAAAAAGAAAAAAAATCACATTCTAGCAGAGTTGATGAGTAAGCATGACCTAATTTTAAATGCTGATAAATCATTGGCATTGTGGCTTTCATGTAAACAATAATGTTTTATGTGTTTTTCCAGAAATATGTGGTAGATCTCTCCCGCATATGCAAGACATAAGGAGTTTGGGCAGCGGTATGGGCTTCTGTGCTACCCTGGCGATAACCCGATGTGGTGTGTTTTTTAAATAATCCAGCAGCACTGGAAATGACGCATGCTGGAGGTGAAACTACGCCGGTGGTAGTTCCGGGTTGCCATGTGACAACCCTTTAGTAAAAGGGCCCCTATGTTTGGTATAAAAATCGTATCATTTTGGATGTCCAGCTTATCTTTCTGGCAATTTGTTAAGACTCGCTTCTCCGTGAGAATTAGGCTCCTCAGAAAAGAATCTCCTCCAGCTCCCAGGTGTTATTAGTCTTAAAACAACCAAGAAAAGTGTTTCTGCCAGATACTTGGGTTTCTGCCAGGTACTTCTGACCTCGATTGGCCACTGTTGAAAACAGGATTCTAGGCTAGATGGACTATTGTTATGACCCAGTATGGCTATTATGTTCTTGCATGTGTTTTCATATGCTGGGCCTCTTCTCTGGAACTCTTTTCCTGAGGAATTTTGAATAGTTCGTTCTTACCTTGTTTTTTGTAAACTTTTAAAAACATGGTTGTTTCAACAGTATTTTTAATCGAGGTGTTGGAGATTTTATTAAAATAGTACTGTATGTTCGTAATATTTTTTTCCCCTTGAAATTGATGATTGTAAACCACTTTGACACTCAGATAATTTTGTGGTATATAAAAATAATAAATCCATTTCAAGTGTAAAAGTCAAGTCAAAGAAAGTGAGCAATCAGCTCATACTCTTTTGGGGTAAGTATTTCCTTAATGCTGTAGGACATGCATCTAAATCATAGAAACCTTTATCAAATGTAGGAGTCCTTTTACAAAGGTGCACTAACGAATTAGGTATATAATGGGCCTGTGTTTCATTTAACGCATGCTAAATCCATTGCCACTTTTGGTAAGAAACCACCACTAGAACCGTAACGGAATTCCTAAACCAATGGAACTTCAAACAGCACAAGCCACCTCATCCCACACAAAAGGTCACCTGTTAGACTTACTAGCACACAGGTTCTCTGACAATAATAACCACTTACTAGAAAATCATAACTGGGAAGAGGTACCATGGTCAGACCGTAAGAAACTCACATTTACACTCCAATGGAAAGATAACGGCAAGAACAGAGAACCAAGAACACCACACACAATCACAACCATAGGAAAGGTGGACGAGTACACCTGGATGACAGTGCTGCATGACCAAAGAAACATATCACCCAATAACACACACTTAGGGGTCCTTTTACTAAGGTGCGCTGAAAAATGGGCTGCACTAGTGTAGGTGTGTGTTTCGGATGCACGCAGATCCATTTTTCAGCGCGCCTGTAAAAAATGCCTTTTTAAAAATTTTTGCTGAAAATGGACGTGGCAAAATAAAAATTGGCTCACGGCCATTTTGGGTCTGACTTAGCAGTAAGGTCTTTCGCGTTAACCATGCGGTAATCACCTACGCATGTCAAGTCAGAGTTACCGCCCAATTTTCACCATGTGCCAGAAAATGAAATATATTTTCTGGCACACATAGCGGATTCGCATAAAAAAATGAAATTACCGCATGGGCGATAGCTGGGTGGTAGCTCCAAATTGACATGCGTTGGGCATACGTAGGCGCCTACGCAGCTTAGTAAAAGGGCCCCTGAATGAGAAACTGGGATGAAGTAAGCGAAAACACGCTGAATAAAATAGCACCACTTAAAAAGAAAACAAAAAGCAAGAAACAACCATGGCCATGGATGAACTACTACATATGAAAAAGCTTTGTAGGAAACTAGAAAGAAAATGGACCAAAACCAAAACAGACATAAAGAAAAGAAAATACAACCAAAACATAAAGGAAGCCAAGGCAGCACACTACAGCACATATGCAAACCCAGAACTCATCAACACGAAAAAAAACATTTGAAATTATGAACAATCTCTTAAAAACTAAGATGTTTTAACAGCAAATGAAACACCACCAAATGCAAATGAACTTGCACAATACATTGAACAGAAAATATCAAAAACAAGATCAAATCTCACAACAACATAAACATCCATCACAGACTTCTTACAGGAATGTGAAACCAACTACGTTCACATTCACATCAAGGCAGACGGAATCTGGTCCTCCTTCACAACACTCACAATTAAACACAGTTAAAGCACTACTGACAAAATATGCACGTGCAAACTGCTTACTAGATATATACCCCAACCACATGATGAAAAACCCACCTGACTGGTTCACCGAACACATCACATGCACGCTTTCGAATTACCAGTTCCCATCAGACAAAGGAGACATCATTCTCACTCCAATACCTAAAAACACCACCAGCAAGATCAGCGACCTCACAGACTACAGACCAGTGGCTTCAATTTTATTAGTGACCAAAACGATGGAGGGTCTAGTGGCACAACAACTAATGGAATATCTGACACGATTCTCAGCCCTTCACAACTCGCAATCAGGTTTCGGATCACTGCATAGTACTGAGATGGTTATCACAACTCTGATAACAAAGTTCAGAAGTCTACTATGACAAGGACAGAAAATTTTACTATTACAATTTGACACGTCAAGTACTTTCAACCTGGTAGACCACACAATACTAATGACCCTGCTCGACAACATGGGAATCAGCGGTGCAGTAGCAGCATGGTTTAATGGTTTTCTACAGACCAGATCTTATATTGTAAAAATGTTGAACCAACTATCAGACCCCTGGATCTCTGAGTGTGGAATGCCACAAGGGTCTCCAATATCACTCATACTATTATAATGACTCCATTTGGCAAAAAACTGGAATTAATGGGATTCAACCCATTCATCTACGCCAATGATGGCACTGTTTACATATCTTTCAACAACATCATCACAGAAATACTGGATAAGGTTAAAACAGGTCTTAAACTTATGGAAAACTGGGCCACAACCTTGAAACTCAAGCTCAATAAAGAAAAAAAACTAAATTCCTAGTGTTATCAAGTCTGCATAATCCCAGCACCCTACAAGAATCCACAATCAACCAGCAAACATACCAAATTGAACTACAATTAAAAATACTGAGAATCATTCTAGATAAACATCTATCTCTGGAAAGCTAAGTATCAGCAGTTACAACAAAATGCTTCAGAACCCTGTAAACTGAGAAGGATTAGAGACTACTTCCCCATACAATCATTCCGGCTAATAGTACAATCGTTGATAATGTCAAAGTAGACTGTTGCAATGCAGCATATGTAGGGTGCAAAGAAAACACACGAAAATCATTGCAAACCGTCCAAAATACGGCAGCAAGGCTGATAATTAAATAATTGAAATACGAAAGAGCAACTCCACTGCTTCAAATGCTACACTGGCTTCCAATCAAGGCAAAACTGTTTTTAAAAACTAGCACCCTAATTTTCAAAATATTATTTAGACTGGCTCCTGAATGAATGCTAAATTTGATCAAACTATCCCCAAGAAACACAAGCCTTGAAACTAGAAGTTATTTCTTCATCTACCCAACTGTAGATACATAACTTACAATACTATCTACACAGCAGGATTTAGTTATCTGGGCTCCAAATGGTGGAACTCAATACCCAAGGCCACAAGAAGCATAACTAACTATCTTCAGTTCAGAAAAGAACTGAAGACCTACCTCTTCAAAAAATTCCACTGCTAAACCCATAGAATAACAGTGTCATAGTCCACTTTGTAACTACAAAACACCACTGTAATTTCGCTCCCATGACTGCAACATAATACTGTAATTGCCTAATTGTATATTGTAAGCGACATTGAACCGAAACCTAGTTTTGGATAATAGTGGGATACAAGATTGCATAAATAAATTAGTGGGTCTTAGTGAAAGGACCCTTTAGTAACTAATTTATATGGCAGCTCTGTATCTGGGGGAGTAATCATATCCCAGTATCAAAAGGTATACTTGAAGGCAGCAATTCGACAGTGGTTTCTATATCTAAAATATTTAAGGAGTTTGAAATAGTGCTCTGATATTTGAAGTCTTCTGTTCAAAGTAGTTGCAATTCCATTACAAATGTGCTGTTTTCCTTGTATTGCATTATAGTTGTTGCCTGTCTGTACTTCAGTAAGGCTTTAGACACTGTTCCACATGAAAGACTAATAGACAAGCTGCAGGATTGCTTTTCCTGAGATGTTCCTTTATTTATTATAAAATTTGATTACCCATCTCTCATCAATAAACATCAAAGTGAAGTAAAGTAAAATGTATCAAAACACAGAAAAAGCTTATCAATTAGCCAGTAGGTTCATAGCCTTGAGATGCTGAGATTCTTTCTTGATTTCTGAACCCTAATTTCAAGCTGTAGATAAATCTGCACATTTTCATTTACTGTAGATCAAACAACTGCACTGTTGATAGGATGATAAGTTAGTTTCTATAATTTGTTTTTGTTTTATCAAAATTTGGCTATTGCACTTTACTTCATACCTGCTTTCCTGAAAAGTCAAATTGTAAAATGGGTGCAAACTTTTGCTGCCTACTTAGTGAAAGGAGAATGCCAGTATGGTAGTATGGCTTCCAATTAAATTCCAGTGTGACGTAACGTCGGCGAGGGCGGGACACAGGCAGGGAAGGAAGGCCAACGGCAGCTCAGCTGATCTGCCTGCTCCGGAGATGTAAGTTGAATAGCGAAGAGACGGGCCGGGTGGCGGCGACTCCGGGGGGGGGGGGGAGTACCAGTAGCGGCGACCTTGGGTGGGGGAGGGGGAGCAGTGGCGACCTCGGCGGTTCCCTCCCCTTCACGCAGTTTTCCTCTCTGTCCCGCCCCCCCCCCCCCCGTCATCATGTATTGACACGGGGGCGGGACAGAGAGGGAAGTCTACTGCGCATTTGCGAGTGAGTACAGTCACTCGCTGTTTATATGTTTGATTAGCATTTGTATAGCGCTACCAGATGCATGCAGCGCTGAACATCTGATACAAAGAGACAGTCCCTGCTCAAAAGAGCTTACAATCTTAATAATACAGGCAGGCAAGACAGTTACGGGTGAGGGAAGTAATGGGGGAGAAGGAAGGAAGGGACAAGGGGAGGGCAATTAAGTAGTGGCTAGGAGCTAAAAAGCAGCAGTGAAAAGGTGGGTTTTCAGCATAGATTTGAAAACAGGTAGAGATGGGGCTAGATGTATAGGTTCAGGTAGTCTATTCCAGGCATAAGGTGCTGCAAGAGAAAAGGAGCGAAGCCTGGAGTTAGCAGTGGAGGAGAAGGGGACGATAAGAGAGATTTGTCCAGTGAGCGGAGTTCACGGGGAGGAATGTAGTTTTCTTTTAGAAGATCTGGTAGAACATAGCTCTTTCAGCAGGTCTTGTATTTTGCTTTGGCTTAATTTGATTTGTTTATGTTTGATCTGCCTATCTTAACATTCTTTGTGGATCACAATAAACTTCAGTCTCTCTTCCCTGCCTCTTACCCCTACACTTAGGGGTGGTCCTCTTCAGTTAGTTCAGACTCTTAAGTACTTGGGTATAACCCTAGACCCCCAATTGTCCTGTGCTCCTTATATCTCTTCTACAGTAGGAGCCTGTTTTTTATCCCTTCGCTTCATCTGCACCCTCCACTGTAGCCTTAAAGATATCTCATATGCCACGCTTCTCTGCACACTGGTCCCTTCCTGTCTGGATTACTGTAACATCGTTTATTTTGTTCTCTCTAAAGCCTTCCTCAAGTGGCTCCAAATGGTGCAAAGCATGCTGTTTGATTGCTTTCTCATGCTCACAGGTCTGATCATGTCTCCCCCTTGATACCTATTTAATTGGCTTTCTATACCATTTCACATACAGTTTAAGATTATCACTCTTGCACACAAGGTTCTGTACTCTGGTATTCCTCCTTACCTCTCCGCCCTCATTTCTCCATATACTCCTTGGGTTCTGCGTTCCGCCTTAACTCACCACTTGACTCTACCCCCTCTTCATTGTTTTTTGCCTTGAATCTCCCTGCCACTCTTGTCTTTTTCTTTGCAGTTCCTTCATTCTGTAATGCTCTCCGTGTTCAGCAGTGAACAGTCCCATTCATAAGTACATAAGTATTGCCACACTGGAACAGACCAAAGGTCCATCAAGCCTAGCATCTTGTTTTCAGCAGTGGCCAGTCCAGGTCACAAGTACCTGGCTAGATCCCAGAAAAGTACAGTACATTTTTTTTGTTACATTTGTACCCTGCACTTTCCCACTCATAGCAGGTTCAATGCAGCTTACATATTATATACAGGTACTTATTTGTACCTGGGGCAATGGAGGATTAAGTGACTTGCCCAGAGTCACAAGGAGCTGCTTGTGCCTGCAGTGGGAATCAAACCCAGTTCCCCAGAACCAAAGTCCACCACACTAACCACTAGGCCACTCCTCCACTCTGCAATCAAAGAGTTTTATGCAAGAGGAGAATAACATGAAACAAATCTACATTCCACAACCAAAGGAGTACCGTGTTCTACAAACCCTTCTCTAAGGGACTGCTGTTTATCCTAGAAATAAGCAGTGGACTTTCCCCAAGTCCATTTTATTAATGCTCTATGAACTTTTCCTTTAGGAAGCCATCCAAACCTTTTTAAAACCCCACTAAGCTAAGTGCTTTTACTACATTCTCTGGCAACGAATTCCAGAGTTTAATTACTCGTTGAGTGAAGAAATATTTTCTCCGATTCGTTTTAAATTTACTAGCTTCATTGTGTGCCCCCTAGTCCTAGTATTTTTGGAAAGAGTAAACAAACGATTCACTTCTACCTTTTCTACTCCACTCATTATTTTATAGACCTCTATCATATCTCCCCTCAGCTGTTTTTCTCCAAGCGGAAGAGCCCTAGCCGCTTTAGCCTTTCCTCATAGGGAAGTTGGCCCATCCCCTTTATCATTTTCGTCACCCTTCTCTGTACCTTTTCTAATTCCACTATATGTTTTTTAAGATGCTGTGACCACAATTGAGCACAATATTTGAGGTGCGGTCACACCATGGAGCGATACAAAGGCCTTATGGCGCCCGCATTTTTGTTTTCCATTCCTTTCCTAATAATACCTAACGTTCTATTTGCTTTCTTAGCTGCTGCCGCAAACTGAGCAGAGGGTTTCAATGTATTATTAACAGTGACGCCTAAATCTCTCTCCTGGTCTGTGACTCCTAATGTGGAACCTTGTATGACGTAGCTATAATTCAAATTCCTCTTTCCCACATGCATCACTTTGCACTTGCTCACATTAAATGTCATCAGCCATTTAGATGCCCAGTCTCGTAAGGTCCTCTTGTAATTTTTCACAATCCTCTTGTGCTTTAACAACTTTGAATAACTTTGTGTCTTCAGCAAATTTTATTACCCCACTAGTTATTCCCATCTCTAGATCATTTATAAATATGGTAAAAAGCAGCGGTTCTAGCACAGAACTACTACTACTATTTAGCATTTCTATAGCGCTACAAGGCGTACGCAGCACTGCACAAACATAGAAGAAAGACAGCCCCTGCTCAAAGAGCTTACAATCTAATAGACAAAAATAAAGTAAGCAAATCAAATCATTTAATGTGTACAGGAAGGAGGAGAGGTGGGTAGGTGGAGGCGAGTGGTTACAAGTGGTTACGAGTCAAAAGCAATGTCAAAGAGGTGGGCTTTCAGTCTAGATTTAAAGGTGGCCAAGGATGGGGCTCAGGAAGTTTATTCCAGGCGTAGGGTGCAGCGAGACAGAAGGCGCGAAGTCTGGAGTTGGCAGTAGTGGAGAAGGGAACAGATAAGAAGGATTTATCCATGGAGCGGAGTGCACGGGAAGGGGTGTAGGGAAGGACGAGTGTGGAGAGTTACTGGGGAGCACCAGAATGAGTACATTTATAGGTTAGTAGAAGAAGTTTGAACAGGATAGGGAAATGGATAGGGAGCCAGTGAAGCGACTTGAGGAGAGGGGTAGTATGAGTAAAGCGACCCTGGCGGAAGACGAGACGGGCAGCAGAGTTTTGAACCGGTTGGAGAGATGACAAGGGTGTGGATGAGGGTTTTGGTAGAATGCTCGGAAAGAAAGGGGTGGATTTTACGGATGTTGTAAAGAAAGAAACGACAGGTCTTGGCGATCTGCTGGATATGAGCAGAGAAGGAGAGAGAAGAGTCAAAGATGACCCCAAGGTTTCGAGCTGAGGAGACAGGGAGAATGAGAGAGCATCAACAGAAATAGAAAACGGGGGGAGTGGGGAGGTGGGTTTGTGGGGAGCCCACTATCTACCCTTCTCCATTTGCGAATACTGACCATTTAACTCTACTCTCTGTTTTCTATCTTTTAACCATTTTTTAATCCACAATAGGACACTACCTCCTATCCCATTACTCTCTAGTGTCCTCTGGAGTCTTTCATGAGGTACTTTGTCAAATGCCTTTTGAAAATCCAGATACACAATATCGACTTGCTCACCTTTATCCACATGTTGGTTCATCCCTTCAAAGAAATGTAGTAGATTGGTGAGGCAAGATTTCCCTTCACTAAATCCATGTTGGCTTTGTCGCATTAATCCATGCTTTTGAATATGCTGTGTAATTTTGTTCTTTATAATAGTCTGTACTATTTTGCCCGTCACAGATATCAGGCTCACCGGTCTATAATTTCCCGGATCTCCTCTGGAATCTTTTTAAAAAATTGGCGTTACATTGGCCACCCTCCAATCTTCTGTACCATGCTTGATTTTAAAGATAAATTACATATTACTAACAATAGTTCTACAAGTTCATTTTTCAATTCAGTCATGTGAGCTCAACTGCAAGTTGGCTGGTCAATCTAGTGAAAGAATGAGGAGAGCTAACAGTGTGGTTGTATCAGCAGAGGAGGAATCAGAGTTCATAAGCAGGTCATTTTGATTTGTGTGTCTTAATGTGCAAGACTCATCATTTTTGTACTGTGTGCATCTATGGATCAGTAAGGGCATTGAGAAGAGGGAAGCAGTTCAGAGAAGGGCTACTAAAGTAATACAGGACTGGCAGTGCAAGCCCAAAATGTACTCATTGAGGTAAAGAAGGGAAAGGGGGAAAGTTCTAGAACAAGGTGTCGTGATATGAGACTCCAATGACAAGACAACCAGCTATGCTTTTGCTTTGAGTTTGCATGAGTGTATTTCTACTGAATTAGGCCTTGTGCACTGATATTTCCTTTTTATTGATTTAATTTTAATAAAAAAAATCACTATTTTGAATATAGTAGCTTTCTTCAGTAGCTCCACTGCTTTCATCATTCTCTAGACAAATGAACAAATGCCATTATCATAAAAGTTGCTACTATCAAAGGAAAAATTTTATTCCCTGTTTCAGGCAATCACAAGAAGCTCAGAATCTATCTTATGCTAAGTTTCTCCAACAAAGGAGTATAACTGAAGCAGTCTGTCCGTTTCATGTCCTCCACACACCATACTTCAGTATCTATATCTTCTCTGTCACCTTGGACTGCAGATATCTATGTTCCCTCCCCCACCCCCAACAGACTTCTGGCTTCACAGTGCTGAGTAGTTTCTAGATTTATAGAAGGGCTTCTTCATGTCAAGCAACCTCCTGTACCATCGGACTTCACTATTGTCCTTACATTTTGTATGAAAATGTCGTTGAGTCATGGAATCCACATCTCTTAAGCATCTCATCTAGAAGGTGCTCTTTCTAGTAGCAGTTGTTTTCGCTAGATGAAGTAGTGAACTCCAATGAACCATAAACTTAGTTCCCCCCCCCCCCCAAAGATATTTTAAATTAATTTTTGCAATAGTAAATTCAACAGGTAGGTAAGATACATAAAGATCTATAACTAAACAGGTATATATGAAAAATACAATAACAGTTGCAATGCAAATCAGTGGCTGTACAGCTAGATAAAATAAGATGATAATAAGTAGATAATGCCATACTGGGATAGACTGAAGGTCTGTCTAGCCCAGCATCCTGTTTCCAGCAGTGGCCAATCTGGGTTACAAGTACCTGGCAAGATCCCAAAACAGTTAATGGTTTAAACAGTTAATGGTTTAATGGTGATGTTTGCAAAAATAGTCAAAGGGTGACCATAGTTTCTTAAACAGGTGGAGATGTTGAGCTTTCAAGGCAGCAGGTTCTTCGTAATTACTGATGGAACAATGATGATTCCACCATTCATGAACACTGAGAAAATAGTGTTTCCCATGTTTTTACCATATATTTATTTTTTATTTTTGTTACATTTGTACCCCGCGCTTTCCCACTTATGGCAGGCTGAATGCGGCTTACATGGGGCAATGGAGGGTTAAGTGACTTTCCCAGAGTCACAAGGAGCTGCCTGTGCCTGAAGTGGGAATCGAATTCAGTTCCTCAGTTCTCCAGGACCAAAGTCCACCACCCTAACCACTAGGCCACTCCTCCACACTGTACAAGTATCCATATGAGAAGTTCCTCCACACTCTGGACTGTAAGAGACCCTCACTTACTGTCTATAACAGTGTTTTTCAATTATTTTTTCTGCTACTCTGCCCATCAACCCAGGTTCAGGACAGAAAGGAGAAAGTGAATTGGGGGAAGAGCCGCGTGCTTGAATGACGAGGCTGAGGCTTTTCTCAGTAGACAAAAGAGAATGCATTTGGAAATACAACCTTGAGGATACCCCCCAATGTTTGAAGGTGGGCTAGTGAGGATGGATGTCATTGACACACACTGGTCAGCAGTGTCGTTACCCTGCATGGGAAGGTATTTGGTAGCTCTCCTTCAGCTCATTAGAATCCAAAGTTGCCCCAGCTTAAAAATTAATGAAGACCACTGATCTATAATGAACTGAATACATCAACCCCCAACAGACTCTTCATTCCAGTGGCTACCAACCTTAGCTAATAGGTTAGCATCCTGTTTCTATTTCTACTAGCTGTTAAGCCCGTTAAAATGGGCGAGATTTGTGTTTTGCAAAATGTAATAATTCTCACCTCCATCCATCCATGTGCAGCAACCATCCTCTCTCCCCTGCCCTCCCCCCATGTCCAGCAGCCCTCCTCCCTCCTCCTCCCCCCATGTCCAGCAGCCCTCCCCTGGCCTCACCCCGTCCACCGATCCTCCCCCCCATATCCAGCAACCCTCCTCTTTCTCTTGGCCTCCCCCAACCACCAGCCCTGCCCTCCTCCCGATCCATGTCCAGCAACCCTGCTCTCTCCCCTGTCCTCCCCCCATGTCCAGTAGCCGTCCTGTATCCCCTGGCCTCCCCCCCCTTGTCCAGCAACCATCCTTTCTCCCCTGCCCTCCCCCCCCATGTCCAGCAGCCCTCCTCACTCCCCTGGCCTCACCCCGTCCACCGATCCTCCCCCTCCCATATCCAGCAACCCTCCTCTTTCCCTTGGCCTCACCCCCCCCCCCCCCGTCCACCAACCCTGCCCTTCCCCCATGTCCAGCTACCCTCCTCGCCGCCGCTCCCTCCCCCCTCCGTGCTGGGCCCCTTGCACTGACCTGACAGCGCCTCTCACCTCTGTGTGAAAGCGCTGCAGGCAGCAGCAGATTGCTCTGCTGCTGCCTGCAGCGCTTCCACACGGAAGTGAGAGGCGCTGTCAGGTCAGTGCAGGGGGCCCGATATGGAGGGGTGCGGCAGCGGGGGGAGGGTGGAGGTTGGTGCGCGGGATGTTTGTTTCCAGGCGTCAGCATCCGACAGTCCAACTTCGTTTACCTCTCTGTTCCGCCCTCTGACGTCATCATGTCTTGACGCGAGGGCAGGACAGAGAGGGAAGTCTCTACTGCGCATTTGCAGGTGAGTCGGTCACTTGCCATTTATATGTTTGATTATAAACAGACTAGTGTTTCTCTAGCTAATAAAGTTGAACATGATCAAATTGGTGCCGCTACAGCCATCATAGCTGTCAAAGTCTTCTTCACTGGACGGCATATTCAAAGCAGCTATTTGGCCCTTGCTTTGTGCTTGAGCTCCTCACTTACTGCTTGGACCAGTCTTCAGTTAGGGATGGGGCATTTGGTCATGCTGTACTATCCAAGAGTCTTCAACTTCAACTACTCT
Organism: Microcaecilia unicolor; assembly: GCF_901765095.1. Taxonomy (NCBI): domain Eukaryota; kingdom Metazoa; phylum Chordata; class Amphibia; order Gymnophiona; family Siphonopidae; genus Microcaecilia; species Microcaecilia unicolor. Next base: position 406,007,431 of record NC_044031.1, on the reverse strand, counting down.
TGTAGTATTATCTGTGAGCAGGCTTTTCATATGCAATAGTCAAATTACCTAAAATACTAAGCAGGCTCTGAGGTTGGGAGTCAACTACTTGTGAGCCTGCAAAAAAACATTTCTCACCTGTAAGGTATTTTTCATAAGCAGTAGCATTGATCAGGCATACAATCTCTTGCATTCTTTGAGCTATAGAACTAACTAATGGACTGAGGAGATCTATGCATGTGGGAAGGTCCACACATGGTCAGAAATTTATACTAAGTTCTGAGCTCTGAGAGAACTGTGCCATCCAGGTTACATCAGATGAGGTCACCCACTCGTGTGTCTGATCAATCCAGTAACCTCTAGAAAACAACTTACAAGTAAGAAACATTGCTATATACAATTGTATGGCTGAATATGTGCATGTAAATCTCAATCCAAATACCCAGCTCCTATAAAGTTCAAATATTTCTTAAACAATACAGGTTTTTTTAGTAGCACTATTGGATCTGTCAGATGCGCATAACTGCACTTCTATGGCTCAGTTTATCAAGCCAAACAGTTTAGAATGGGCATGTATTCGTCATTGACCCAATTTTCTTTCTTTTTTTATATATAAATATTGCTTTTTAAACACCTTACTTTTTTTTATCAAAATTCATGTCTTTCAAAAATAACCAAACCACTTAGCTTAAAAAGCTTCTTCTTTAGTTCTCAATATATTATAGCAAAGGAGACTTCTCATGCCAACATGAATTCATGTTTCGCTGAACACTGTGTCAAGGACTGTCTTCACTATAAATCAGCTTCTTCATTTCCCGCAAAGATATGAGTATGGGTATTTGGACTGAGATTTATATGTGCCGCCCCCTCCTTTGAAGAAAGTTTTTGATACTGCTGATATTGTGAATATATGCATAAGCATGACAGCCTTATACATGGCAATGTATATATAGTTTGGGTGCAGTGGGAACAAAGTTATAGTTTCAAATATGTGAATGCATGCATAGAATACATGGATACATTTGCATCTTTGGTGGAAGTGCAAATTTTTCTGAGAGAATTTGTATACTACTGGGGGTCATTAGAGTCTGTTTATAAAACTGACATAGGTGCTTATAAAAAGGTGCCTTTTTAAACTTTTCACTTAGGTGTCATGTTATAAAATTAGGCCCCTTAGGAAGGGAGAGGTTCTGGATATAAACTAATGGCTAGATTCTATATATGATGCTGAAAAATCAGGGCTGAAAAAAAATAAGCATTAAGCGCCATTCTATAAACAGCACTGAGTTGGGTGCTGTTTGTAGAATAGCGCCAGGAGCCACGCTTAACTTTTAGGTGTGAGGATTTACACCAGCTGAAACTTTATTTCCTTTTCTCCCACATCCTGTCTCCTGGGTCCCCATCTCACCCTCCCTCCCTCTGTAGGTTCAGCATTTCTTCCCCTCTCCCTTTACTACTACTACTACTCCTCAAATCATTTCTACAGCGCTACCAGTCGTACGCAGCGCTTCACAGTTGAACATGAAGAAAAGACAGTCCCTGCTGTAAAGAGCTTACAATCTAAATCAGGACAGACAGACAGGACAGATAAGGGTAGGACAGACAGATAGGACACATAGGGAAAAGGGGACTATTGAAGAGTAGGACACATAGGGAAAAGGGGACTATTGAAGAGAGATAATCCTTGAGATACTTTCAACTTACTTTATTAGTGCCGGCCAACAGTGACTCATATAGGCACAGGAAGTTGCATCAGAGGAGGATGGGACACAGCAGAGGGAAGGAAGGAAGAGAGGGATGCCAGATTGCAAGTGGCTGGGATGTGCTGCTTCTGCATGGGCCCAGGCATAGGTGCTGACTCCGTGGGTGCTCGAGCACCCCCAATATTTTGACTCACCAAAAGTCGGAAGTTCCCTTCGCATCCAGCCAGACCTGCCCGGTGGCTGCCCTCTTCTCCCTCAACAGTCCTCCGCCCACGCCTTCCTGCGTGCCGCCCACTGAATTTAAAACTCATCTTACCTCAGGGTCCCTGTGGCAGCGCGCTTCAGCCTTCCCTTCTCTCTCACCTCTGGTCTCACCCTTGCGGAAACAGGAAATGTAGGGCAGAACCAGAGCAGAGAGAGAAGGGAAGGCTGACGTGCCGAGCCTGCTCGCCTTTCACTGCTGCCGCCGGGACCCCGAGGTAAGATGAGTTTTAAATTCTGGGCAGCACGTAAGAAAGCGAGGGCGGAGGACTGTTGTGGGAGAAGAGGTCAGACTGGCACTCTGAGGAGAAGGGGGGCTAACTCGGAGGAGAGGGAGGGAGGGGGCCTGGAACTCGGAGGAGAGGGAGGAAGGGGTCCTGGAACTTGGAGGAGAGGGAGGGTGGAGGCCTGGAACTTGGAGGAGAGGGGGCCTGGAACTCTGAGGAGAGGGAGGGAGGGGGCCTGGAACTCTGAGGGGAGGGAGGGGCATGAGAGGGAGGGAGGGGCCTGGAACTCAGAGGAGAGGGAGGGAGGGGCCTGAGAGGGAGGGAGGGGCTTGGAACTCGGAGGAGAGGGGGGGCTGAAAAGGGGCAGGTGGTGTTTCGGGCGAGTTACTGGACATAGAGGGGAGGGGAGGAAGGAGAAATCGTTGGACATGGAAGAGAGGGCAGGGGAGAGATGAGACTTTGTTGGACATGGATGGGAGGGAGGGGAGGGCAGAGGAGAGAGAGAAGAATTTGCTGGACATGGATGAGGGGAGTGTAGGGGAGAGAGGAGAATTGCTGGGTATGAATGGAGGCGAGGGCAGGGGAGAGAGGAGAATTGCTGGATATGAATAGAGGAGGGTTCAGAGTGGGGAGGGGGGAATGTACCACCTGTAAAAAAAAAAAATTTCAGCACCCCCAATCATTTTGAAAAGTTGGCTCCTATGGGCCAGGCCCACCTGTGTCTATGCCCCTGAACCAGTCATAAATTTTGGCGTTCTGATGCTGGGTTTACACTAGTATTCTATAGGGATGCTTGCACACCCAACTGTCCATGTAGAATAGATTCACTGCCCACATTATTAGAGCACCTAAATGGAGATGCCCTATTAGAGAATTATTATGCCCTTATTCTCAGTATAAGCGAGGCAGACTGTGTTGACTTTTAAGAGTGTTATTTTACTCCCTCTGGAGTTCCAGTCTTCCTACTAAAGCACCCCAGCCCCCAGCTGCACTGATAGCAGGAGTCGCACTTAAGAACTCTTCTTGCACTGCCAATGTTTTAAGCCTGTATTTGTTGGCCGGACCCCAGCTTGTGTTCTGATGTTCTGGTAAGGGGCCACAATTTTTTAAAAATGGTGCTACTGAGGCAGGAGAAAACCACTGCAGTGAAGGTGACAAAGCCACAGGATAATCCGTCAGTAAAAATGATCTTTATTCACAGTCGCATATATGCACAGTCATGGATCCAATTTCACAGTTTATCTGGGGCTCTGAAATTGAATCCATGACTGCATATATGCGATTGTGAATGAAGATCATTTTTACTGCCATCTTGGATCATCCTGTGGCTTTGTCACCTCTACTCCTGTGGGTTTTTTTGCCTTGTTTTTGTGGAAGTGTGTGTTTTCTTCTTCTTTGTGGGCCACTGAGGCAGGAGCCACCGGGGTTCACTCCTTTCTTCCCTCCAGACCACCAGGCACTTGTGTAGGTAAGTGTGGATGGAGTTGGGGGCAAGGAGTCCATGCCCAATAGGGGTGAAGTTTCAGCAGTATATTTGCTTGTGGGGGGGTGGGGGTGAGGTCTAGCTCCTTTAACATTAGTCTACCAGGGTTTACTTGTGGCTAGAGGGCTTAAAAAGAGCTTTGTATATGTATACTGTAGGATGTACTGTGCTGCCTCCACGAAATCTTTTGCAGGATCTGCATTTGATATTGGCACTTTTTCTTGGAACTGAGAGCAATTTCACTTAATCTTGAGGTTCTTGGCACAGCAAGAAAGCCTGCAAAACCATTTTTCACTTGAAAGGGTCCAGTAGCCTGTGGTATTAAGATCTTGTTTGATAATGCCAGTGTTTTGGACATGCAACTGGGATAAAAGGGGTTTTTCCCTTTGCTGCTTTCTGTTTTACGGGAACTCATTCTAAAAGTTTTGCTGTCTAGTTAACTATTGTTTTGGCTTACAGCTCTTGATGCATGTAACTATAAATAAACCTGCAACAGTTTTTATGTTAATTGAGAGTAGGGTTACCATATTTGCAGTGACAAAAAAAGAGGACACAAAAAATAAAATGTTGGCTTGCCCCAGCCCACCCCTGGCCCTGCCCCAGCTGCATAGTCACCGTGATCCCCCAAGAAAGCCACATTCTACAAGCAGTGAAAATACTGGTAAAAGTAAGAGAAATTCATTTTCTTCCATAGTCTAAATACAAAATTAGAAAAGATGTATATATTTTTTTGTTACATTTGTACCCCGCGCTTTCCCACTCATGGCAGGCTCAATGCGGCTGCCTGTGCAGTGAATCGAACTCAGTTCCTCAGTTCCCCAGGACCAAAGTTCACCACCCTAATCATTAGGCCATTCATGAGCAGCATGTCCCTCTCTCCTCTCCATCCCCTTCTAGCCACATGCTGCATTTCCTCCTTTTCCCTTCCCTCTCCTTCCTTCCATGTACAGCATGTCCCCCCTCTCTTCTCCCTTCCCTCCCATCCATGAGCAGCTACCTCCTTCTATCCCTCCCCTGTGGCCTTTTCTGGGCAGGAAAGAACCCCACTCTTTCCTGCCCACTTCCGCTGACCTCCTCTCTGCTGCTGCTTTTTGAAAATGGCTGCTGAGACTTTAAGCGGTGGCCTCACAAGATTTCTGTGACGTCTTGTGAGGCCTCCACTTGAAGTCTTGGCAGCCATTTTCAAGAAGCGATGGTAGCAGGGAGCTCAGCATCAGCTGACAGAAAAGAGTGGAGTTCTTTCCTGCCCCAAAAAGGCCACTAGACCACTAGGGTGCGCTACAGTAGGCTGGGGGGGGGGGGGGGGGGGGGAAAGGGGAGAAGGCAAACCCGCCCACCAGCTAGATAGCTAGCCCACCAGCCCAGAAACTCGGACAAACAGACTGGCTGGAAAAAAATGCCCGGACCTCTGAAAAGGAGGACATGTCCAGGAATATCCGGACGTATGGTAACCCTAATTGAGAGCTTTTCAGTGATTAGCTTTGAGGTTGCAGCAATGCTTTCTAGCAGCCATTTGCAGTTGTCAGTGGTTCCTGGAAGCTTCAATTTACTTTGTATTTTTTATATTCTCTGGAACAGGTGTTTGCCTTTGATTACTGTTTTTGGTCCATGGATGAATCAAACGCTGCTAAATATGCAGGTGAGTCCCTGATTTCCTTTCCGTTTGCAGTGACCAAAAGGATTCAGAAAAGTTGGTTGTACATTCTCAATTTTTTAATGGCTTGGCATTTATAGTCTTAAAACACCAAGAGAAGGGAGTTTATTGTTTCAGATTTTCTTTTTAGCCTACTTTATGAAGGAGGGAAACTTGTCTGATCGCTCTTTGTGTGTTTGCTCTCCAATTAAAAATATTTCTGGTCAATATTTAACAGCACTTAAGTGCTTAGTGTCTACCATTAAACATAAAAATGCCCCATCCATGCATTTTCTGCAGCATTATTAATATAAGGCTTCTGAAAATTCGTACCTAGCAATACCTAGATAGTGCTGGACTGGAACATACTTATTCTTCTCCACTCTATGAATCACCGGCAATATGCAGCCACTATCTGTATTGCTAAGTGGTTTAATTTAGGCCAGCAAAAAGGTCGTCTTAAATTAAACAACTTGGCTATAAGGAAAACAGCTGAATATTGCCACTGTAGATGTAACATAGTAGATGATGGCAGATAAAGACCTGCATGGTCCATTCAATCTGCCCAACAAGATACTAGTATATGATAAATAGACTGAGCAGTCATGCTGCTGAATTATTTAAATGCAATGGCTGGTGTTTAAAACAGTGCTGACTATATTACTCTGTTGCTTATTTGGCATCCTGTCTTTATTCACAGGGCATGTTTAGGGTGGGGGGTGGGGGTCATGAGGATTATGGCAGGGTTTTTTTTTCCATCCACATGTTTCTACAAATTCATGCACATGCTTGTCATCTTTTAATAAGCTTTGTGCTTTGGCATTTGTTGTCCACCTGAATCGCACAAAATTGTTATGAAATATCAGTCCGATCTGCTGCTCGTTGCTGGAAACACCAGCATGGAAGAAACTGCCTTTTCCAGCCTTTAAAGGTCTATGCAGTCATTTCCTTCCAGCCTGCTCTGTCTAATGCTGTTTCGCTGATTCTGTACAAGATATCAAAAATTCTATATAGGGGGGAAGTGTGCTTTGTGCAGTTATGCAGAATTCCTTCAGGAATAAAACCCATCATTGTCAGTCCATTTCAGAGTGCAGTACAGCGATCAAGCTGTAAAACTGACAGCATAGACTACTGTGTCCAAAGCCACCTTTTCAATGAATGGTCAAACTTTGTGCCATTGATGGAGATGATAAAGCAGCTTTTATAAATTACCTGAATTTAAGGATCATTAATGCCGAGTCCAACAGAATCCCAAAGCTTCTTAGTTTTAAAGGGAACTAGGTTTCTATAAAAGATACAGAGAACAGGGACTTAACAATTTGAATTCTGAACCATAAATTCTCTGTTTTACTTAGGCCCAGTCACTGTTTGTTGGATTTAGCCCACTCTTGAATGGCAGAAAGGCAGGCAGATGGTGTTCACATAATTTTTGGTAGGTCTGGCTCCAGAGGCATAATTATGGAGTTCTGAGTCAGAAGCTGGAATCAGCTAGGCTGGTGGTCTTAAATATGTATTGAGCAGTTCAAGTGGTATTATGAATCTCTGTGGGACGCCACAAATCAAAACCAAGGATGAAGAGGAGATTACATTTATCCTTTGGTACAGTGTACTACTTAGTAGTATGAGAGACCCATAGCCCCACCAGCCAGGATTCAGCTTTTGTGTTCTTACTAGTCTGCTCCTTTTATAATACAGACTGCTGTTAGTATACCCAACATGTCCTTCATATTCTGTACTGATTGGTGAAGGAAATGCACATGGTTAACCAGTAAGAACTAAGGATAAGTAGTGAACTGCTAAAGCATTAATATTTTATAGTACCCATGTGTAAGAGCCACACCTACTCAGTGGTTCACAGATGCACTTGTGCAGGATTTTGGGGAGGGGGAGGGAGAGGGTAGTGGGCAGGTATTACAATTTATACATTTCATCTAGGCAGCTTCTAGTCTAGGCCAGTCATTAAAAAATAGGAGTTCAAAATGGAGGGCAGACCCCAGGTAGCTTCAGTAAGGGCTTGTAATGCCATAGTTCAGCTAATATGAAAATATTTTTTTTAATAGTTGTATTCTTGTATTAATATTAATTGTCTTGTAATACTTCTTCTTCTTAATTTATGTAAGCCGCATTGAACCTGAGCTTTCTTGGGAAAATGCGGGGTAGAAATGTCATAATAATAGTAATAGTAGGGTCCTGTCCTGCTTGAGCTGAAGGAAACTGCTGCTGTGTTCTCCCCAGAAGAAAAAAATGATTCTCTAACTATTGTAGTTTGCCTCTCTTGTGGTTCTCTTGCTTCTTTGTGCAATCAAGGTTGATCATTTCTTCATTCGTAACGACCAAGCTTTTTGGCTTTGTATGTCTCCTCTTCCAGGCTTATGCTATAGTAAATTGGATCTGTTTGAATTTATTGGTATGATATTCTTTATGTAAACCAAAATGAGACTTGGAACTTGTTGGGTGCGTTTTAGCACTTCTAATACGTATTTCTGGTGTCTTGGTTTCTGTGAGTGGAAGTTATGAGGACATAGCTTTTGGCCATCCCAACATTTTTCCCAAGGCAGAGAAGGAAGAATAGTCTTTTGGTTACAAAACCAGGCCTCTTATGTATATGCCTGTATAGTAGGATTGATGTGTAACATGGCCCCATCAAAATTTCCAGAATTTGGGATCAAGGTTGAGTGATTGGTGAGTGTCCAAATTGATCCCAGTGCTGACCTGGTTCAAACGTTTGGGTGGAAAGTTACTGTTTAATTTGTGGCCTTGTAAGCGTTAGGGAAGTCCACATCCACTCTAACAAGTATAGGATAACAGTACTATTCACTGAATCAAGGAAAAATGGTCATGTTGCCAATTGTTTTGGATTCTGCCATTTTATGTCCATAAATTGAGAATGTATTAACACAATCTGTTGATAATCCAGTGTGCATGTGCATTTTACTGTGTCTCATTGAAATGTATTGGAGTAAGAAGTACTTTCAGCAAAAGTGAAAAAGGTTATAGACTTCATTTTTTTTTAACAGACTGAAGGATTATTGAAAATGCTGCAGATTTTGTGCAGTTATGATGGTTTCACAAATGCAAATTATCTTGCTCATTTTGTTCTTTTGAGTACAAAATATCAAGATACCTTTGGTCAGGATTAAAGTATTCCCTTTATCAGCCTGCACATTTAGAGGGATTTAGTTTGAAATGAATGCATTTTGTGTTGCCCAAGTTCTCTTTTTCCAGTAATGCCCTTTTCCTTATGTACTATAAGGAGACTATTTCATTTTCTTTTATTACCTACTAGTAAAAAAGGCCCGTTTGTGACACAAATGAAACGGGCGCTAGCAAGGTTTTCCTCGGAGTGTGCATGTTTGAGAGAGAGAGAGAGAGAGAGTGTGTGTGTCAGAGAGACAATGAGAGACAGAGACAGTGTGTGTTTGTGTGGGAGACAGAGTGTCTGTGTGTGTGAGACTGTGTGTGTGTGATAGACAGAGAGTGTGTCAGAGAGTGTATGTGAGAGACAGTGAGTGAGCGTGTGCCCCCACCCCCACCTCTCTGGTCTCAAACCCCCCTCGCCACCCATTGGTAACACTGTCCGGCCCCTGCTGCTTCTCCTGTTGAGCAGCAGCGGCCGCTACAAAAAGAAAAAAAGCATTGATTGTTTTAAAACCTGAAACACAGCACCGTAGACAGCCATCAGGCATTGGCTGTTGGCTCTGCAGCCGCTCCTCCTCTCTCCTCTCATGTCGCTACGCTCCTCCGAGGTCTTACTCCAGGGGCAGTGACGTGGAAGCGAGAGGAGGAGCGGCTTCAGAGCCAACAGCCAATGCCAATTGGGTTTTTTTGAGGAGGGCTTTTAGCGATGGAGGTGAGAGGTTATAAGAAATCAAATCTCTTACTGATCTTTCAGTTTTGGTTCAGTGTAAGTAGAGAGGGGTAGGATGGAGAATGGAGGGGAGGGATGCTGCAGGATGGGGAAGGGGAGATTATAATATTGTAAAAAATCGAAAGGCCTCCATTGATTTGGTTGTTCATTTTCTTGTTTTATTCTCAATAAAAATTGGTAAACATAAAATTTAAATCAGTGGTATTTGTTTAAGGTTGCCTTTTCTCCTCAATCCTTTTAATCACCTTAAACGCCCAATTTGTAAACTCTTTCGCGGTAACAATACTGTGTTATCTTTACACAGTCTTTGTCTTCTATTTGCACCTTCTCTCTTTCTATTGTATTTTAGTGTAATTTACGTAATTATGGTATTGATTAAATGGTTTGTCTTATATATTGGTTGTTTTATTTAAATAACATATTTGTAACGTAGGCCCTATTTTCCTCCTCATGTCCACTTTAATTTCTGTTGCTACTATAATTTTGTTTTATTTTAGTTTCAGTATTTTTATTGAAGAATATTTGAAATGAAATAACAAACATAGAAACAATTAAGAAACAAATTGTGAAACTAATAGAGGAATAAATGCATGAGCAATGAGAATTCAGTAATATTGTTGACAGTTTAGCATATAAAATGCTTTAATCTCAATTTGACCAGATATCACGGTGTTGGTGGATAGAAAGAAATCCAAAGACTTACACTTCTTGAGACTACGAGTAGAGTAAGAGAAGTTGTTTTCTAGTATTTGCTCATATTTTCTATAGAGAAGAACCCAGTTCCACCACATGTAAACAGGTAGATGATCATTGTTTTCAGTGGTTAGTTAACTTCAGGGTGATGGAAATTAAAAAATCAAACATAGATTTATCATTATCTGATAAGTATTGGTCCAATAATATGGATTTCCATCCATATAATATGTTTAGGGATAGCTGTTATTTAAAATTCAGGATGTGAAGAATTTTATCCTATACCTCAAATCAAAAGATTTTCAGCTTGTTCATATCAAATAGTAGATGGATTAGGGTACCAGTACATTTTTGGCAGGACCAACATAATCCACTGTTCATGGATTTTCTCAGGTTCCAAAGAGATCATTGCTATAAAAAGAATAATGATTGAGTGGTGGAAGCAGACATTGATGCTCTGGGACCTTGTAACTGGGAAAAGTATATTAAATTTTAACTCTGAACCGCTGCCTTTAGAGCCATGAGCAGTTGGTTCCTTTGAATCCTGCTATTGAAAAGGAACAACTTGTTTCATCAAAATGCATTTTTCTTATGGATGGAGTCAGTATAACTGATTCCCATCAGGCCGCAAGGTGTAGAAGGGTTTATAGATCTTTAATACCAAATTCAAATATTTGTACATTGTTGCATCATTCTGTAAAGCCCTGTGAATGAATAACAAGATCTAAATTTGGTTTTGTGAAAATCCAGCAGCGAGTGTAAATCAGGTGGCACAGTACAGGTATATTGTGACTTAGAAGTATCAGTTAATAGCCTGGCAACAGAGTTTTACACCATTTGTATTGCTTTGATGCAACATTGCAAAAGACCAACAAGTAACAAGGTTAAGCGGTCCAGTTTAGTTCAAAATGTGGAGTAGTGTTCTAACGTCATCAAGTAATATAGGCTTGAGCTGTTTCAGTAAACACAACCTGAAAAGGCTGAGCAAACCTATGTGTGGCTTCAGTAAAAGACTGTGTTGTGCCACGTGGGGTTGGGGTCCCCATGGCACCAACTTCTAGTTCCCTTCTACCCTGCTCACTTCTCCTTCCTGTACCACCTCCTGCCTTTATCCGTATGCATAGGTTTGTGTGCACAATTGCAAACAAACCTTTATTGTACAGATGGATGAGCAAATGGGCCCTCTCTGTAGACAGTTCCATGTGTGCTTTCCTCTGGAGGGTTTCTAAAGTTCAATTAATGACGCAGAAAACTGTTAAGTCACACTTCAGCAGGTACCAGCAAATAGTAAGGTTAAAATATTCCAGGGTTAAATGTATTGGCAGAATGTCTCAGGTTTGTGCATACAGTAGAAAATGTTTGGAATAAATAGTTCAGCTAAGAAAATATATCCAAAGGACTTCATTGTAAGTCTCTTAACAATCATTCAGAATCTCTTCAAAATGTTTTCCCCCTTCCTTCCTTCCTTCCTTCCTTCCTTCCTTCCTAACACTAACATAGCAAATGGATTTCTTATTTATCAGTTGGTAAATACCATAAACAATAATCAAGATTTCCATTTCTACCCCAGCAAACTCTCTTTGCAGTTTTAAATAAAATCCCCTCCCCCTTCTCGGTCTATGTATGTGTCCACATATCTTTAATTCAATAATACCATGTCCTCTAGTCTGCAGAGGGTATCCATACTCAGTGGAAGGTGTTTACTCAACTTTTGAAGCTATTGTTTTGTTCATCTGACATATTGTAACCAGGCGCCCCTCTTGTGCAGCCAAGGATAGAACAATCTCCTCCAGCCATAGGTTCCCGGTACAATGAAGAAATAGATGTCCACCAGTAACTTCAATCTTAAGGACTTTTATTCCATGCAGGTTTCTAGTACACAGTTCCAACAGCAGCATAGCACATACCAGGATTCAATACAGGCTTACAGGCTCCAGTCTGGGCTCTTTATCCAGTGCACAATAAACAGTAATTCAATTCCCAAGACAAACAGTTCTTTCAGTTCATCATCACAGTTCAGTCACCAAGCAGCATTTTCTACCTTCTATCCTCTTTACCTTCAGGAGAGTTCAATATTTTAGGGACGCCTTCTACCCAAGGGTTTTCCACTGCATCAGCTTCACAGTAAATTCAATACTTTTGGGACTTCCTCCCACCCAAGGAATTTCAGCCTGCTTCAGTACTTTAGGGACCTCCCTGCCCAAGGGTTTTCAGCCTGCAAATACTTTAGGGACCTCCCTGCCCAAGGGTTTTCAGCCTGCAACTGCTTCTCTCTCCTGAACTGAACTGAACTCAACTGCTGGGACTCCTTCCCACCTGCCTAATCAATCCCTGGCTTCAACTACCACAACTAATCATTCTCCTTCCATTAGCTTCCTCACACCCAAACCAGCTGAGTTAAGCATTAGACTAATGAGACCAATGATGAGCTCCTGCACACAGGGTTTCTTAACCTCTTTCCGCCTAGTGGCAGCCACCCTACACAACCTGCCAGCTTACACCCATGTCTTCCCTGATTGCAGCTAGGAGTCCAGTCCGGGTTCCTCATCTCACCCTCTGGCTCCTTGCCTGCAATGCCTTCTGGGACTTGTATTTCAGACTGAAACTGCCTTAACCCAACTATCCTGGAGGTGACTTTATCACAATATGCACCACCGAAAGCTGTGAAAACAACGCACGACCACCTTAACTTCCAGAAATCACTAAAAACCAACCTGTTCGAAAAGGCATACCCTACTGACCCAACTTAAGTGTCTGAACCCTGCAACACAACGAAACCAAAGCTCGTAAAGAACACTATATAACTCTTCTTCTCTATGATTCCCTAATGTATCTGTAACACATGAATCTCATTCGACCATAACATCACTTTGTATTTGTTTCATCACCGGAGGTGGCTAACGCCTCACGGTACTATGTAAGCCACATTGAGCCTGCAAATAGGTGGGAAAATGTGGGGTACAAATGTAACAAACAAACAAATAAATAAATAAATAAATATGTACTCTTGAGCACCGAACCACGTTGTCCCTACTGTGTACTAAGCTTACCCTAATACTCCTCAACATCATCGGACTACATACTAATTAAGAATAGCTAGAATTCTTGCACTAGTTTCAGACCTGTTGCTTCTTTCATTAAAATAATCCGAATACTCCTGAGCCCTGGGCACTGCCACCACATAAGAAAGAAACCCCAATGTGGTCACATGACCTTCAGCAAACAGGCTGTTACTATTGATCATCTTATTCAGTTTTAATGGAGCAAAGTAGGACTGGTATGGGGTCTTGTACCTATTTTCCATGAAGACAGCTGAACTTGATAGTCTGGCCGTGACCCTGAATACCCTATGCCCAATGTGTTCCTTCTATTTGACTGCTCTTTCCTTCTCCTGCTTTTGTAGATGAGGCAGCTCTTCATTTTCCTGAGTGGCCAGTAATGCGTATAATTTTGAAAGCATATTTATAGTACCCCAAAAGGAGCAATTAACGGCTTAAATTGGCATCAATTAATATTTGCGTGCACTACTACCCTTTAGCTGCTCTTCTAGAAGTTGCATGCGCACCTTCTGAGGGGGCATGGAATTAGGAGGAGTGTGGGCAGGTCAAGGAAGTGCCTAGGAGTTAAGCGCACAGATTGTAGAATACTAGGTGTTATGTACCTAACTGCCAACAGACCGAACACTTACCCCAGCCTTTGTTAGGTGTGAAACTGTGGGCTTAGCTAGTTTTCTATAACGGCAGTTCCACACGAAACTGCTGTTACGGAATTTGCACTTAGCGTGCATCATCCCGGTGCTTAAATTTTGGCGCTCTTTCTTTAATCTGCCGCATAGAAAATCTCACCCTCCGGCCTTTATAGTAGGATTGTCAAACCTCTGTCCTCAAGGGCCACAATCCAGTTGGGTTTTCAGGATTTCCCCAATGAATATATATGAGATCTATATGCATGGATTGACTTCATTGTATGCAATATTCATTGGGGAAACACTGAAAACCTGACCTGGTGAGGGCCAAAGTTGGACACCCCTGCTTTATAGCTTTCTCGGTCTTGAACGAAGTCCACTAGTTGTCCCTTTAATGTCCTCTCTCATGTCAGCTGAGACCATCCTGCTTTTCTGCACCTCCAGCAGACCTCCAGCAGTTTACATGTGTCTCTTAAATATCTCTTTTCCTGTTTTAGGTGAACCTTAGAGACTCTGTCCACCCTACACTCAGAAGTCCCAGTACAGCAAGCTTTGCTATCCTTTATTGCTGCAGTTCACTGCACGTTTTCCCATGGTGACCTTACTCCTGATCTAGTAAGAAATTTCAACATGGGGCAATCAGTAATAAAAACACAGTGCTAAAGGATAGATCAGTGGGCATACAGAATGCATATAAATCATTGAATAGAAAAATTGCTTCTGATTTTCTAAAAGCTGTATGCTAACATTTAACAAAGTTTCTCCTCAAACTGCATCTTTATGCCAGCTCAGACCTGGAGTAAATATGCAGTACAAAAGCAGAAGGGTGATCTGAAGTGAAGTTCTACACTTTACCTCAGTTAACTCAAGATCCCTTCTGGCCCAAGTAGGGCCCTGGACCATCATCCCATCCTTCAACACCCTCCACCCCCCCCCCCCCCCCCCAAAAAAAAAAAACCCAAAACATTTTGGTGGTCCGACCCCCTGACTCCACAAATACAGTCTCTGTTGTTCCCATTGGACCAACAGTGTCACGATCGTGCCCATGTTTCAGGCTCTCAGTCATCTCGCCACCTGGTGCCAGACCTGGTGGCTGCATTGGATTGTCTGTGTGCTGTTTCCCAGGTTCCAGAAGTCATGCTGGTCCAGTCCAGATCTTCCAGCCTCCCATTGTCTTGGGAGTTTGGGAACTTAGCAGCACCCTTACCTGGTGAACTCCCTTGTATGTGGCCTTTATTAGCCACCTGGAAGCTTGTGCCTTGGCCTTTGCATCGTCTAAGGTCCCTGGTTTGGTTGTGCTTTGTTGCACTTCTGCCTAGTCTGGTTTCTTGTATAGTTCCTTGTCTGATTCTAGTTATCTGTGTGTAGTTTAGCTTAGGTTTATTTGCTTATTTCCCTAGTCTTGTTTCTGGTCTGTATTCCTTGTCTAGTTTTCGTTTGTCTGTGTCTCTTGCTTAGTGGCTGCTCTGCAGCTTTCAGTCCTGTCTCTTGTCTGTCAGTATTTGTACCCTGTTTTAGTGGCTGCTGTGCAGCTTTCAGTCCTGACTCTTGTCTGTCAGTCTTTGTACCCGGTCTCAGTGGTTGCGTGGCAGCTTTCAGTTCCTGTTCTTTAGCTTGTCCATTTCCTGCTTTGTGTAGTATTGTCTGTCTGTGAGTCCTAGCCCAGTTTCCTGCCTTGCTGCCCATGTATATTCCTTTCCCTTCTGACCCTCAGTCCCTGTTCAGCCTAGTTGGTATTCAGTGCCTGCCCTGTCCGGTAAGTTCTGCCGGCCGCCTGCACCCAGGGGCTCAACTCCTGGGGAAGGGCAGTCAAGCGCAGGTGAAGTCTAGCTGTTTCTGTCAGAGTTCTGCCTTGTCTCTGGTGTGGGGTGGTTTTGCCTGCCACTGCTGCTCCACGGCAGTGGCCCAAGGGCTCACAAACCTAGTTTCTGCCTTGAAAGCCTGACAAACAGATCCCCTTCCCCACCACCTCAAATCACCCTAGTGCTCAAAGTGGATCCCTCAGACCACTTATCTACATCTAAAAATTAGGAGGCAGGAGCTCCTGCATCTGCTGCTGCAATCTTCCAAAATGGCAGTACTTGACCCCTAGAATAAGTGCATACTGTTAGGGGTCAGTTTGCCGAGTTTAATTTAATTTAGGCATTTATGTTTCACTCTATGAGTGTGCAGAGTGGATTACAATCAATAGTAATGGAATAAAATATAAGGAAACATCCAATAAAACAAATGATATAATGTGTTTTGTTTGACATTTTGCTGACTGTCTCTCAGATGGCTGTTCATATAAACAAATGATAGAAAATCAAATACATTTCTATTACCAAACATCTGGCAAGACACCTGTGCATTAATCCTAAATAACATCAAACGAGATAAATAGCATGAAATAAAAAATTAAAAAAAACCTTACTAGAACATAACATTGCACATAAAGATCTAGATCTGATTTCAGCTGCAGCACATTGAGTGGCCTGTGAACAAGTAGATAGCCAAGGACTTGTTATTCAATGGCTCTGGGCTGGGGTAGCTCCTACCCACATCAGTGCCAAACCACTAAAAATCATTATGGATGGTGCTGCGGGGCCAGAGCCAGAACTTATTCGGATACGTGGAAGCAGGAGGGGAGATGGCAGTGGGACCATCGGGCATTGGAACGGTTAAGAAGGGAAAGACAAGGCGGAACTGCTGCAAGCTGAATGAAATCCTGCAAATATTATGGAAGAAAAAGAGAGATGTTTGCTTTTGCTTCCATACACTTTTGTTAATTGGAGCTTGGAACTTTTTTTTTTTTTCTTGTGTGATGTGTTGCACATGGGATAATCTTGTTTGTGTTCCAAATGTTTTTAATGAGGCGGTATTGATATCTTTACAGCTTGGCACTCGGACAGCTAGTTGGGATTCCTTTAGGTTATCTCTCCTTTGTTTTTGCCTGGTGAAACTGCAGTGTGGTCAGGTGATTGCAAGGAACCTCAATTGCTTCTCATATTTTTGTAGGAAAATATGAAAAGGGCAAAGGCGTTCGACGGCATCTGCCTCTCAATCACATAGTTCAGTTTTCCAAGCAGTATAAAGCATTTCTCACGTAAATAAAGTATGCTTGTAAGTGCCATTTATTACTTGCTCAGTGCTAACGTGAATGATTCCAATAGCCCTTGCATGGACATTAGATGGGTAATTTTTTGTATTAAAAGGACAGTCTGGGTAAACTTCATGGTCCAGCGGGTTTATCTGGCTGATGTCTGTAAAACCTGTCAGCATAACTCACTAAGTGTGAGGGAATTCTCCCTGGAGTTGTGCTTCTGAGTATGCTGTCCTCATCTCCTGCCCTCAGCCCTGCAGGGAGAACTCCACTTGCTAGTGATGGGAATGGAAAGACGACGTGATTGTTCAGCTATTAAACACGTGCACCACAAAAACAGCCACTATTCATAAGCTCGTGAGAGAGAGAAGGGAGCCTAAAGCGTAAAAGCAGCTAGTCATTAGGAATTTGTGAGATTAGTCTAGCAGCAGGAATCAGCTGTGAAACTTGTGTTTATTGGGTGGGGCTGCTTAGATCTGGGTTGTGACACCAGAAAATGCTCAGTTTTAGCTTCAGTAACGGCAGCAGGAAAATACCAGGGGGATTCCGGGGGATAGTTTATTATTCATTTTTCTCATAGCAAAGTATTCCAGGCAGTGGCGTAGCCAAGGGTGGGCCCGGGTGGGCCCAGGCCCATCCACTTTGGGCTCAGGCCCACCTAGTAGCAACACTCCTATGATGTGGCTGGCAGGGATTCCTGAGCCCCACCAGCTGAAAACTCTCAACAACTGTCCCTCCTGCATACCTTGTAAATAACAGATCTTTGCCTGCTAATGTTGGGCCCACAGCCTTCCCACTGATGCAACTTCCTGTTTCTGCATAAGCAGGAATATGTCAGAGGGAAGGCTGTGGGGCCAGTGCAAGCAGTATGCATCAGTTGCTGCTCGATGCAGGTGAAAATCTGCCATTTAAAAGGTATGCGGGAGATGGGAGATGTTTCAGAGACCATATGGCCTGCAGGCGAGAGAATGAGAGACCAAATCACCTGTGGGACGGGGCGGGGTTCTTCTGCCCACTCATCTTGGGTACAGGCCCACCCAAAATTGGGTGTTTGGCCACGCCCCTAATTCTAGGTTTGCTTTTGTGTTCTTTTCTGTTTTTTTCATTTTACTTAATTAAAAATATTTATGTCCCGCACCATCTCCGAATCTGGGTATATTGTCAGCCTTATTTTTGTTATATTAAGTGTTGCTTTAGCAAACTTCTGTCTGTATAAGAGGAGTATGTGCAGTTGAACTGGATGGGCTTTCGTGACATTTGTTTACTCCAGACAAAACTGCCCCATTCCAATAGAATCAGCAGGAAAACTAGTGTGAAACGTTTTAGTATAAGCTCTAGATTTTGGAGCAGTGACTGTCTTCTTCTGACCATGAAAGAGCAAAGGAAAACTGATAAAGCCGAGGATGAGAAAAGGAACTCCTGGTTTCAGAACAGAGTTGTTAACTGTGGTGATTACAGTGATGACCTGCTGTCGGCTAACCCAGAAACTCTTTGGAGATAAGCTGAAAGTATTCATTTATCTGTACAGGACTGATCCTTCCTTGACCCAAGCTGACCCAGAATCCAAAAAGGGTAAAAGGTTTTGCATGCCTCACTGATCTTGAGATGATACCATGTTGAAGGTTAATTTCATCCGCCCCTCTTGCAGTAGCAGCACACAGCAGAATAAAGTCTGGATTTCACTTAGTTAATAAATGGAGGTGGTGCAATGATGATGCAGGTTTTTGGATGCCTTTTTTTCCAGGAGCTTGCTACTTGATTATTTATTTATTTAGATTTTTTTTTTTCGCTCTATATCTTTCCATTTCTAGCCAGAGTACATAATTACACATACAATTTAACAAAAAAACCCAACCATATAACATATAAAAAAAAATAAAATATAATAATTGTAAGAAAAATCAATAAAAACAGTACATCACTCAACCAATCGGAACACAACGATTTACACATAATTCTTCATTACACATAATTCTTAATTGCTCCATCAAACAAGCAGTTATGAACCTCCACAATTAGACAAAAATATGTCACCAATCCATCATTCCTTCAGGTGTTGATATTATATGCCTCTTGAAATAAAAAGGTCTTTAGTGTAATCTTAAATTCTTTCAAATTTTGCATAAATCAAATATTGTTTGGCAGGGCATTCCACATTTGTGGTCCTTTTCACTTCTCATGTTAATGCTGATCTCCTGTTCAATGAAGAAGTCTGTGTATGTATGTGTGTGTGAGTGTGTGTGCATGCATAGGAGCCAGCTCTGTGGATGCTGATCACCCCCGCTGTGGAGCAAGCTTCTTTGTTTGTGTCCAGTAAGGGGTAATTTTATATTGATCATTTTGAAATATTAGTGCCTATATACATATGTGTGTGTGTCCCACACCCACCTAAGAACTTTTAATGGTTGGTGTCCTACCCACACTGCATTTTCAGGACATGTTGGGGGAAGGGAGAGGGTTAAGAGGGGCCAATAGAATTTGGCCATGTCACATAAACCTATGGATGTGGACATGTCCCAGAAAGTAGACCTTGTTAGTTCTTCATGGAATATCTCATTTTGAAGATACACCGTCAAATTGATTAGCACTATTACTTTGGTAGTTGTACTCTACCTTTTGGTCAGCTAGATCAGGGGTTCTGGCTTTTGACTCTTTAGAGCTAGAATGGAAGGGAAATGGGACTTGATATACCGCCTTTCTGTGGTATTTTGCAACTACATTCAAAGTGGTTTACATATATACAGGTACTTATTTTGTACCTGGGGCAATGGAGGGTTAAGTGATTTGCCCACAGTCACAAGGAGCTGCAGTGGGAATCAAACCCAGTTCCCCAGGATCAAAGTCCACTGCACTAACCACTAGGCTACTCCTGTTTAGTAGGTCCACAGTGAATGTCCAGCTTTTGTAAATGCATGTAGTTGGTGGAAGAAAAACGCAATTTGCATAGTGTAGTTCCACTGTAAACTAGATCTGTTTGCAACCATCGAGGAATGTAGTTGAAAACCTTAGAGCTAAAGCATGGAAACAGAGAAACTGATGGGAGAGCAGCAGGCCCATCTAATTTGACCAGTTTTCTCACCGGTCCACAGAATTCACACATTCTACTTGATCTCCATGCTAATTTTCACTTTTCCAACATTAATGATCCTCCGTTTGTGCGTGATGACATTTGAATTGCAAATACTATTTTCCCCTTTCCACTGGAAGACAGTTCCATATATCTACCACCTCTTTTGAAAAGATATGCTTCCATCCAAATCTTCTCCTTTAGTTTTGGTTTCAGATCATGACCCCTTGTTCTAGAATACTTACCACAAAAAACTTGCCTCCCTTGCAATTCTTTCAGTGTCTATATATTTTGAATGTTATGGCATGCCACCAGGGCCGTGCCTAGGGTCTCTGGTGCCCCCTGCAGACTATCAGTTGGCGCCCCCCCCCCCCCCCCCCCATGAAAATGATCGCTCACCACTTGCCACACTGACAGGAATTGTCAGCAATATTCTTAGAAACAAATTGCTATACATTGCAAAATAAGATAGCAGATGTAAATTCTCAAAGTGGATATATTCCAAACACTAAAATGAAAATAAAATGATTTTTTTTCTACCTTTGTTGTCTGGTGACTTTCTTTTTCTGATCATGCTGGCCCAGTATCTGATTCTGCTGCTATCTGTCCTCTTAACTCCGTTTCCAGGGCTTCCTTTCCATTTATTTCTTTCCTTTTCTCCTTTCTTCTTCATTTCTGGTCCTCAGCCTCTGCCTATTTTCTTCATCCATGTGCAGTTTTTCTCCTCTCTTCCTTTTCCCTCATGTCATTTCCTTCATCTCTCTTCCCTCCCCTCTATGTCCAGCAATTTCTCCTCTCTCCCTGAGCCCTGTCCTGCAATCCATATCCATCCATGCCCATCTGTCCCCTGCCCCCTCCATTCATCCCTATCCAGCAATTCCCCTCTCCCTGAGCCCTGCCCTGCAATCCATATCCATCTATCCCCTGCCCCCTCCATTCATCCCTATCCAGCAATTCCCCTCTCTCCCTGAGCCATCCCCTCCCCATCCATCCATGCCCATCTGTCCCCTGCCCCCTCCATTCATCCCTGACCCTATCCAGCAATTCCCCTCTCTCCCTTCCATGAACCCTGCCCTCGCATCCATACTCCTCTCTCCCCTGCCCTCCCGCTCCCATGTCCCAACTGCCCGCCCTCTTCTCCCCCCCTTCCAACATCCCTTTCCTTTTTTTTTCTTTTAAATTTACCTCCGTCCGGCAGCGCAGGCGCAGAGTCAGTGAAGGAGGCGGCGCTCCCGACGTGTCTAGCCTTCCCTTCGCTCAGTGTCCTGCCTTCTTCTGATGCCATTTCCTTGACGTCAGAAGAAGGAGGAACATGAGAGAAGGGGAAGGCTAGACACGTCGGGAGCGCCGCCTCCTTCACTGATGCTGCGCTGCCGGATGGAGGTAAAATTAAAAGGAGAAAAAAAGGAAAGGGATCTTGCGGGAGAGAAGAGGGCGGGCAGTTGGGCAATGGGAGCGGGAGGGCGAAGTAAGCATGGTGCGGCGGCGCCCCCCCAGAGGACGGCGCCCCCCTGCCATGCTTACCCCGCTTACCGTGTTGGCACGGCCCTGCATGCCACCCTTTTCTTACTTCCAGGGAAAAAAAATCACACTTCACAGTTTATCCAACCTCATAGGTAATAAATAGAAATAAAACAAAAAAAGAAAATAAGATGATACCAAGGCCAGAAACACCTTTCTCAGGTCAGAAAGCTTTTGTCAAAGTTCCTCATGAGAGACTCCTGAGAAAACTAGAGTCATGGGATAGGAGGCAATAATATCAGAATTTATACAGAAAACATAAAAGCATTCTAATGGCAGACTCAAAAGGAAAATTAGGTGTAGGAGAAACAGGGAGGTATGGATGGATGATCAGAAGGTGAGCAAGCATTATAATTTAATTGTTTTTGTAATGCAATAAGAAAGAGATCACATGATGCACTGGCGGGGACAGACATGAGTTAGCTCCTGTCTGGGGTCCTGTACTCTAGAACCTTGCTAAAATCCCTTTTAAATTGAGCAAATCTGCAGTTTATGATGTAAAACAAATCACTGATTAATGAACAAGTACCTTATTCATCCAGGTAGATCTGCAAAAAAGGAAACTGCTCGGCAGCGCAGTGCAGAAGACAAGATGGCGCTGACGGAACAGCATAACACTCCAGCATTTACAGAACATCAACTTACACAATTAACCACAGCCATACCGAAAGCTTTAGAACTCCGTTTAGAATGCCTCTCCTCTTAATTAGTGAATGTGGAGAGTTTATTAGCAGATACTACTCATCGATCAGGGGAAGTTGAACAGTGTGTATCCAATATGGAGGACATGGCAAATTCGCATAAGACAGCACTAGAAACAATGGAACGAAAATTACAAGAACATACAGAACATCTAGATGATTTTTAAAATCGCTCCCGCAGGAGCAGCATCCACATAATAGGAATCCCTGAGACAGTTGTGGAGTGAAATTTGGGACCTGTATTGAAACTGACACTCTCAGGGGACAGAAAGGGGGGCATAGCAATTTTAATGTGTAAGTCTTGCTGCAGTCCTCTCTTCTCCTTCCCCATCCTTCCAACATCGTCTCCAGTGAAGTTGGGAATGGGGATTTCCTTCTGGATTATCAGTAGCTCTTTAAGAAACTGACATACTAAGGCTGTTTTCCTATTCTGTATCTGTGTGCAAACAAACTTTAGTAAATTCCCCCTTGTAGTGACATACAACCCAGAACTGGAAAAATTGAGAAAAATCATAAAAGATCAGCAACCACTACTCCAGGAGGATGAATTACTGAAAGAGATATTCCCATCCTCACCAGTGCTGGCCTTCCGACAGCCACCCAACTTAAAACACAAGCTAGTGAGAAGTAAGCTCCCAACATAGACTCAAAAGAAAAGAATGGCACACATCCTTGCAATATGTCCAGCTGCAAGCTATGCCAAAACATTTTACATGATCCCATAGTCATTCACAAAGGAAAAATATTCAACATAAAGGAATCCTTCACATGCTCATTTTCCAATGTGGTATATATCATTCAATGTAAAAAGTGTGATGAAGGGTGCTGCATTGGAGAAACAAGCCAGATGCTAAAGATTTAATTTACATAGACATCATATGAAAAATGCCAGTGCCAATCAGGTTGTCACCTCTGTGGGAAAACACTTTACAAAACCAAAACACTGTATCAATGATTTTATGGTTCAAATACTAAAAGGAAACTTTAAGACAATACAGGAACGTAAGACCTTTGAAGTTAGAATGATTAAATATTTTGACACCCACCAGATAGGACTTAACAAAGATCTGGGTTTTCTAGTCCATTATAAACCATAAAATTCTACTGGTTTGTCACCCTCTTATCACCACGCATATCTCCCTGTCCCTCACCCACCCAGCTCTCCCTGTCTCTCACCTAATCTACCCCACCCTCACCCTGTCAGACTGTCACTGAAATGCTTTGATGTGTCACTTATACACACTGTCATCTATCAACTTTTGCTTATTTCTGATCTGACGAAGAAGGGCTACCTTCAAAAGCTGATCAAAAAATGTATTGTTAGTCCAATAAAAAAGGTGATATCTTATTTACTTTTTTTGTTTTATTTTATTATGTTTCTATTAATTACCTTTAGTGTCTCTGCAAATCACTGGCAAAAGCCAGTAGTCTCCCTTCCCAAAACATCCTGTCAGTGTGTGACAGTACCCGCTACATAGGTGAAACAAAGAGGCGACTGCATCTTTATTAAATTAACCAGGGTCCCCACCAGTCTCTCTCTTGCTTCCACATTTCACCTCCTCTCAGACTTCACCCAGTTTCTCTCTTGCTGCCAAATATCAGCCCTCCCCCCCTTTCAACCAGTCTCTTACTTGCTTGCAAATACTCGTGACCCCCAATCTATCTCGCTCTCTTTCTCTTGCAAATGTCCACCCCCTAGCCTTCACCCACAGATACACACCCCCTAGTCTTTAGCTACTCTCATGCTTGCAAATACCTGCCCCCCCTAGCCTTCATCCAGTCTCTCCCTCTTTCTCTCTCAAATAACTGCCCCCAAGTCTTCATCCAGTCTCTCTCATGCTCGCAAATACCCGCTCCCTAGCCTTCATCCAGTCTCTCTCTCTCTCTCTCTCTCTCTCTCTCTCTCTCTCTCTCTCTCTCTCTATATATATATATATAGTCTCTCACTCGCAAATACCCGCACCCCTCAGCTTTCACCTAACATAAGCTGCTTTTTAAAAAGAAACACCATGCTTCTTAGTCCCCCAGTATGATTCAGCTGTCATGTAAACTTGAGCTGTGCAGTACAGGAACTTCCAGCACTGCACAACTCAAGCTTAAATGGAAAACCAAATAATTGTGCAGAAGCAAGGAAGGTACTGTTTGAGGCAGTGCTTCAAAAAAAAGGGTAAAATTCAATTGAGGGTGGGGGGTGAAATTCTGGGTGCCAGTGTGCAATTTCAAGGCAACCTGGCACCTGTGATTTGTCGAGCCCTGCTCAAAAGGGTTGTTTTTTTTAACTAGTAACACTTGATGCCTATTGTAGCAAAAAATGGGGCTTTTTCTTTGAAAGAGCTGATAATGTTTCTCTTGAAGTTTATTGTATTCCAAACAATCCAGCATGTGCATTAGAACTGATAATCAGATTACAGTTAACCACAACACTGAAATCTTTAAGAATAACCTCCCAAAAGGCAGACATTTTGGGCAGTATCATGTTCTAGTGTGTCTTCCTCAGTTAATCATTTGAGACACACTCTAGATTGTGCACAATCCTTTATAGGCTCTCCTGGGATGCCTAGCCATCCTGTGTATTATTTTAAACGAGTGCCGTAGCCAGACCTCATGGTGGGAGGGGGCCAGAGCACGAGGTGGGGGGTACATTTTACCTGCCGCCGCTCCCCCTGCCACCCTACTGCATCCCACAGCAGCAAATACCTTGGCTGGCGGGGGACCCCAACCTTCGCCAGCTGAAGCCTTGTCCAGTGCCGATCTCTGGCGATGCGTTCCCTGCCCTGCTCTCTCTTCCTCCTCACGTCCTGCACGCTCCTTTAAGTGAAACTGAGCATGCTCAATTTCACTGAAAGGAGCGCACAGGATGTGAGGAGGAAGAGAGAGCAAGGAACGCAGCGTCGCCGGAGACCGATGCTGGACAAGGCTTTAGCTGGCGGGGGTTGGGGGACCCCTGCAAGAAAAACCAGGGGCCCAGATGAAATTTAGGGTGGTCCAGGCCCCCGTGGCCCCACCTAGTGACGCCATTGTTTTAAACTGTACATCACTCAGGGCAGTGTTTAAAGTCGGTTTTCTAACTTCCCCAAATTGTCTTTAAAGCATTTCAAATTAAATCTCTGCTTGTCACTTTGTAGCAAGATTACGTGTGGAGGAGTAGCCTAGTGCAGCAGACGTTGATCCTGGGGAACTGGGTTTGAATCCCACTGCAGCTCCTTGTGACTGTGGGCAAGTCACTTAACCCTCCATTGCCCCAGGTACAAAATAAGTACCTGTATATATGTAAACTGCTTTGAATGTAGTTGCAAAATACCACAGAAAGGTGGTATATCAAGTCCCATTTCCTTTCCCATAGGCAGTCAGCTATGTGTGAGTTGGCCAAGGCTGTGGAACTGTGAAAATCTATTGGTCCATCCCTTCTATGAAGATTTTTTGATGCTCTTTGGCGTAGGTTTTTTAATCTCCTGCTTCGTACTTGTGGACTGTGAAAAGTGGCCATTCTCTCCAGAACTGAGAGACAGATGTAAAAGTGTATTTATCAGTAGTCAGGTTTGCATTTAGATGATTTGCAGAAAAGTTTAAAAATTCTCAATTGATATATAAAAGTTCATTTTCAGATCCTGAAGAGCATAATTTATTTACTTAACTTGGAGTTTCTAAACCACTTGTACCCTAATAAGTTCTAAGCGGTTTACATTTGGGTCTTGATGGGGCTAAGACAATACCTTGGGACTTACAGCAAATATTACAGATCAAATTACCATTGTAGAGGAAATAACATAAGCATTTTTTAGAGAAATGTTTTTACATGTTTTCTGATTTGCCTTAAGTAGTCTAGACTTAAGTTCAAGTCCTTTCAAACTTTGGGTAATTGGTATTCTAATAGTTGCTTGTAGATTCGTTTTATACCTTTAGGGAACAGTAGAGCGAAAGGGGAGCAGTTATTCGACCTTCTCAACCTCTTATTGGCAATGAATTCTAGCCTGGACAGTCTCCTCTGAGGATTTTGAATAGCGTGCAGGCTAGTTTGAATTGAATCCTTGCCTCTACCGATAGCCAGTGTAGCTCTGTGTAAAGTTGGGAAATGTTTCTCAATGAGTAAATTAAACAGATTGCTGTGTTTTAAATGGATTATAGTTTACGTATTTGGGTTTTTTCTTTTTTTTTTTTGAGCTTCTATGGTTGCAGTAGTCCAGTTTCAACGGAATCAAAGATTGAACAAGCAACCTGAATTGTACTGTCTTAAAGTACTTCCTTATTTGTCTTAGTTTTCTCAACATTGAGAATGAGCTTTTCACCATGTTCGAGATGTGTAGGTTGAATGATAGCGATTGGTCTAAATACACTCCTAACAGCTTGGTTGTTGGTTGTAATGAGAAGAGTGAGGTTTTGGAAGTCTGTTTTTCCTGTAGATCTGGCTTGTAGTCTGATAATAGACTATCAGGCATCCACAAAGCAAATTAAAATGATGATCAAAGAATGGACCAGTATTTTGAAAATTCATCCCAGGTTTGCATGTCGAGAAAGAAATGTACTTGCCAATCTCTGCTCCCTTGTCCCCCTAATTTGGGGTTTTTTTTTTTTAAGCGTTTTGCCCAAATGATAGTGCCTTCTAGGGAGGCTTGTTCTTTCTGTCTTTCTGTGCACATAGGCACAAAGACACACGTACACACACACATATATGCAGTCACTACGTTACCATGTCTTTTCCCATGCAGTTCCCAAACAGACATGTATGAGCTTGCAAATGGAAGAAGGGGAAATGTGTCACTTTGTTGCAGTGGCGTAGCTAGGGTAGTTGACACCCGGGCCGGTCATATTTTTAACATCCCCCCCCCCCCCCAAATCCAGTACTAGGCATACCGAGAATACAAAACACTCATGACCTATATATAGAGCAGATTATACCATACCATAAGCAGTAATTTGTACGAGTCACACAAGGAAAAGGAAAGCATCTTAAACACTACAATGAACACTAGAACATCAATTCACCTATTGTAAAACGAAAACAGACAGATTAGTACAGATCGTCGATCCTGCACAGTCAATGCCAACCGAAAGCCATGTCTTTTTCACAAACACAGATACACCCTAATCCACTATAGAAAAAGTAATAATAAACTTTCTATGTAGACAAAAATTAAACTGAACCCCCGATGCCAGACTCTGCATACAATGCAACACCACAGAAACAGAAAATGTCCCCTAGTACTGTGCAAAATATAAAGAAAGCAGATGTAAATTTGAAAAAACTAACACATACCAATCACCACTTTACAAATTAACAAATAGAAATAAAACAAATACAGAAAATAAAATACCATTTTATTGGACTAATACATTTAGCTTCCAGAGGCCAAAATCTCCTTCCTCAGGTCAATACAGTATAGTGCTGTTACAGTATTCTATCCTGACCTGAGGAAGGGGGTTTTGTTCTCTGAAAGTTAAGTCAAAATGTATTAAAATTAGTCCAATAAAAAGATTACCTTATTTACATGTTAAAGCAAAAAAATAAAAATATGTATTTTATTTACAGTTTGTCGTCTCTGGTTTCTGCTTTCCTCATCTTCTTTTCACAGTCTTCCTTCCATCTAGCATGTCTTCGCTCTCTCTCTCTCTCTCTCTCTCTCTCTCTGCCCTCCAATGTCTGCTCTCTCTCTCCCTTCCATCCACTGTCTGCCCTCTATTTCTGCCCCTTCCATCCACTGTCTGCCCTCTATGTCTTCCCCTTCCATCTGCCCCAGTCTGCCATCTCTCTCTCCCTTCCAGCCACATCTGCCCTCTATCTCTGTTCCTTCCATCCACCATTTGCCCCAGTCTGCCCTCTTTCTCTCTCCCCCTTCCACCCACCATCTGCCCTTTCTCTCTGCCCCTTCAATCCGTCTGCCTTCCCTCTCCTATCCATCCAGGGTCTGCCCTCCCTCACACTCCCCCCTTCCATCCAGGGTCTGTCCCCTCTCTCTCTGCCCCCTCTTTTCAGCCCCCAGTTCCAGCCCCCTTATTCCACCTGCCCCTAGTTCCAGCCCACATCTCCCACATGCCCCCCTTTTCAGCCCCACTATCCCACCAGTCCCCAGCCCTTTTCTTCCATTAGTCCCGAGCTTCAGCCCCCAGCCACTTCTCTCTATCCCCTTTTCAGCCCCCAGTTCCAGCCCCCTTCATCCACCACATGCCTTGCATCCCCCCCTTTTCAGCCCCAGACCCATTCTCCCACCTGCCCCAGGCATGGACCCATTTTCCCTCTTGCCCCTTGTCAGACCCCAGTTCCAGCTTCAGACCCCTTCTCCCATCTGAGCACTCCCCTCTGAGCACCCCCACCCCTCCCCAATCCCCTTCTTCCCTCTGAGCTCCCCCACCCCTTCCCAATCCCCTTCTCTGCTCTGAGCACCCCTCTGGGCTCCCCCACCCTCCCCAATCCCCTTCTCCCCTCTGAGCTCCCCCTCTCCCATCTGATCTGACCCCCCCCCCCCCGACCCGGTCCCCTCGTCTCCTGCCATCACCCTTCGTTTTGTTTTTTTTTTAAATCCATTGCAGCGACTCAGGCAGCGCTTCGCGTCTGCCCTGCGTGTGCTGTGAAGAGAAAAAAATCACCTCGCTGGCATCGGGCCTTCCCGCGTTGTGTCCCGCCCTTGAGGAAATAGGAAGTTACCTCAGAAGAGGACGGGACACAACGCGGGAAGGCCCGACGCCAGCGAGGTGATTTTTTTCTCTTCACAGTACATGCAGGGCAGACGCAAAGCGCTGCCTGCGTCGCTGCAATGGATTTAAAAAAAAAACGAAGGGTGAAGGCAGGAGATGAGGGCTGTCCAGAGCACCCCCCCACCCGCTGACACCCGGGGCGGACCGCCCCCACCGCCCCGCCCTTCCTACACCACTGCTTTGTTGTACTTTTTATGGCTGTTCCTTGACCTTTTCTGCTGCATCTTCTATTTGTCCTTGATTGTTGTCTCACTCTCCAGGGACAAATGGGGCTTCTGGCCCTTTACTTTACAAGGCAAATGATCAGTGGTTCCTTCTCGATGGTGTGATCCAAGTGGTAATTAGTTATTGTAAGGTGATCATGTAAACTCTCACATTGCAGCAGTGATCTAGCTTTACTTTTAATGAGGTTTGTCTCCTTAAATCTTTTCCATGATTCTGTATTTTTGTCTGATAGAGGACTTGTCTTAATTTTTTTACGTACAATTTTTAGCTTGTGGCATTCATTGAGAGACATTTTCATGAAACACTCTTATCTAGTTTCCTTGATAGAAAATGCCAAAATCTGGGAAATAAACTTCTTTAATATGAACAGTTTTAGGATGGAGTGGGTGGAGATTGCTTACAGCTGCATTTCCTTAAATAAAAGAGGTAAAAATGTAAAATCTTTTGTATGTTTACTCAGGTTCCCTTTGTCTAATATTACATTTTGTTTAAAGATCAAAAAAACATTCAGTGTGGCATATATGAAATAATAGGGGAAATCAACGAGGGGAAAAACCTTTTTCACATCACAGTAAAAGTAAGATTAATAATCTTAAATCAGGTTTGTATAGGGTGAGACGAAAAAAAAAAACCCTACAGGTTTTTGCAGTTTTCTCAGCAACCCCTTTGAATTTCAATGAGAAGTTTTACATACTTATTTAGTCATCATACTTTTGTATTACTATTAAATAACATTTAATTATCCTGAGCTATGTTATTGTTAATGACATTTTAGTGTTGCTACCTAGTGATTTTTGCACATTAAACATGTTCAAGCTAAAACACAGTAAAATAACGTTATTCAAGTGACAATTCTTTTTGTGAAATCATGTTTATTGAAGTGCAAGTATACAACAAACAGCAATATTTGCAAAACAGAACCATCATTTTAACAATTACCAATATCCCAAAATCCCCTCAACTACCCACAACGCCCCACCCCATGCACCTCTACATCCAAGCCATGGCCCAACTACATAAACAAATATCCCTAATTAAGAAGGCGACTCCGAGCTACTGGAGTGAGGGTGTTCCAAAAAGACTCCCAAAAAGATTGAAACTGATGGCCAAGTGTCGAATCCATCAAAGTAAACAAGCGTCTCTCCTAAGCAGAAAGTTGTAAGATTGACAAGTGCCACTGTGCTACTGTAGAAGGCGCCTCTTCCAGCCACCATTGTAGTATACATTTCTTCCCTAACAAAATAGAACGTTTAACAAAACCCCAAACCCTTTGGCGCTGGCTGCACAAGACCCACAGAGTCAAACAACAATAGTAGCTGTTAAGCTCTACCACCGTCACCAAAGATGACCAACATGTGATGATATCAACGGGCAACTCCAAAACATGTGACCTAAAGTTGCAAACACTTTAAACAGACATCAGGACGGAGCATGGCTAAAAAGGCGTTATGAGGGGAAACCTATAATCGCAAAAGAAATTTATATTGTAACTTACCATGCATAGCATCTCGTGTGAGTGCTCTTTTGTTAAGCACACATCTTTTAAATTGTTCTTCTGAAAGAGAGATCCCCAAATCAACATTCCATTTCTTCACATAGTGCGCATAATTGAGTTCAGATACAAATTCTGTAAGATATTTGTGATTGCATTTCAGAGGCACAAGCAATTGTGCATCTAACCAATAAGCCTCAGTGTAGACTTCATGAGCAGACATAGAAAGTGCCTCAGACCGTAACTGATAATATTGAAAATGAGCTTGAGCCTCCAAATGATACTCCCCATGTAAATCAGCTAACGGTCTCATCTTACCCATCTCAGACACCACATGCAGAAGGTATATAACACCTCTAGCAACCCAATGATCAAAGGCCCCGTCAGAAAATCCTGGAGGAAAAGCCGCGTTCCTGGTCAGGGGCAAAAAAGGTGTGACTTGGGAATTCAGAGCTAGTCTCCTCGCCACCTTCTTTCAAACAGCCTGCAATGGAGTATAAAAAAAGACAGCGAGCACAGTGAGCTCTCAAATTTATAGAGCTTGCCTGCAAAAGGTAACTAAAATGCCAAGGTCTTACTAGGTCAACCTCCACCTCAAACAGAGAAATTAGATTTACCCCTGATCCAGTCTGATATATGGTATATTCCACTAGCCAGAGAAAATAAACAGCAGTCTAAGAGGGCCATACCACCCTTTCCTTTCATTTTATGCAAAACCACCAATGGTAAGCATGGACGCTTCCCTCTCCATGAGAAACGCCATAATATGCAACCAATAATCTTACCATGTGAATAAGAGAGTAAAACCAGTAACATCTGCAAAACGTTTAAAGACACATCAAGTCTTGGGGAATAATAATACCAAGATAAGTGATGGAATCCAGGGCCCATTATAATGGAAAGGAACCCACTCACCAATGACGGACAAGGGAAGGACCAAGGATTTCACTAAATTTAAGAAAAAAAAACCAACCCCCCCCCCCCCCCCCCCCCCATATTCTGCAATCACACTAAGCACTCTAGGCAAAGAATTAACCAAGTCCACCGAGGTCAACAGTAAATCATCTGCGTTGGCTAAAACTTTCAAAATATCATTGCCCATGCGGAGACCACATATGTCTGGATCTATCTGCAGAGTGAGTATTATGGGCTCTAAATAATAGGGAAGATAAAGGACACCCCTGGCAGGTGTCCTACTCAATAGAAAACCTGTCCATATTCATCCCATTAACCAAAACCGCCGCTATTGGTGATGTATATCAACTGTATGGCTTCATAAAACCATCCAGAGATGCCAACATAACAGTTGAAACATATAGGACCAGCGGACTTGATCAAATGCTTTTTCAGTGTCTAAGCCCACCAACATACTCGGGACCCCATCCAGTTGAACACTTGACATTGCAAGTAATTCTTTCTGTACATTAACTACCAAATGACGCCCGGAGATGAAGCCCACTAGATACTTTCCCACCAGACTGGCTAATAAGCATGATAACCTAGTAGCAAGAATATGAGCTAAAATCTGTATATCAACTTTCAGTAGTGAAGTAGATTGATAGGGGTCACATTGATTGCCCGGCTTACCCGGTTTAGGGACAAGAGAAATCAATGTTTCATTAACATATGGAGGAAAATGGCCTTTACCTAAACATGCAATATAATAAGTGTAAAGGAGCTATAATCTGTGGTACTAGTATTTTAAAAAAATTCTGAGGAGAAGTGATTGAATGATGCTTCAGCTGCCTAATGCACTGCTGTATTTCTTGAGCTTGCAAAGGGAGGAGGAGACCCTCCTGCTGTTCAGGCAATAATCTAAGCAGTCTTGAATGCTCCAAATAATCTTGTAACTGCAGTCCAGAGGTTGCATAAAACGATTTAAAATAGTGAAAAATTCTGGTGGCTATATCTGTATTTTTATTAAGGATGTGGCCTGAAGGGGCATGTAATATACAGGAATATACCAGGAACCATAATGTTTTTTTTTGTGAGCTAGGCTAATAGTTTCCCTGGCGTAATCATAAATTTGAAAAATTGTTATGTCCGATAAAGTGACATTTTCTTTGTCTGCTCATGAATCAATGAATTGAGGACAACTTGAGTGGCCAAAAAGAACTCATGAGAGACCTGGGTAGGCGATTGAACATACGCCTTCTTTGCTAAAGTAAGTTTGTGCTCCAAATGTAATATACCCTGAGTGACCATATCAGCCAGAATATCACCTCTGAGAACCGCCTTGGCTGTGGCCTAAAAAAGCAGTGGGTCTTCTGCATTCTGTGAGTTA
Organism: Microcaecilia unicolor; assembly: GCF_901765095.1. NCBI lineage: Eukaryota > Metazoa > Chordata > Amphibia > Gymnophiona > Siphonopidae > Microcaecilia > Microcaecilia unicolor. The sequence goes on along the minus strand of NC_044031.1, from coordinate 405,974,837 downwards.
AAAGTCTCATACCCCTGCAGCTTTCCAGAGAGATAAGACCGGAATGATGGGTCATCGTGCAAATAAGCAGGGAAGTGCCATTTACCAGGCGAGGGCGAAAGGGAGCCTACAGCCAGTTCTGAGACCGCCTGAGGACCAATCTCAGCCCAGTGTACTGCATGAAACACAGATCTCAAGACCACAATTTAGTCTATATGATACCATGTACCATGGGCATGGGATAAATGCATATAATCTCTTTCAGTTGGATGCAAAAGGCACAAAGATCTAATGCAGAGCACAAAAAAACAGACCCCCCCCCCCCCCCCCCCCCCCAGCTTCTCCAGAGCGGTCCAGCTGGTAATCTAAACTGACCACTCTGGCGAGTCCTAAAAAAAAAAAGAAAAGAATGATCTTAGACATTTGGAGCATAGACCAATAAACCACCAGCAAGAAAAATATGGTTCCACAATATGTAACTTGCAATAGCAGGTATTTTCCCTGAGCATCCTTACAAATTTCTTTAACTGAAGAGGGCAAATTTTTCCGATCAAGAACAATCACCCTTCCTTTTCTATGGAATGCTGATGAAAAGAAAACTTCCCCCACCCATAAACGCCTTAACTTAGGATGCTCTTGGTCTGTGAGCCTAGTTTTTGCAGTTATGCAATATCTACATGGTGATAATGTAAAAGAGTCAAAAACTTAGATCTGTTAATCGGGGATGAAATTCCTGATACATTCCAAGATAGCACATTCAAATAATGGTAGTTTTGTAGTGCAAAATTGCTGGGTGGTTATGCTAAAAACTCTGTAACTTCACTGTGTTTAACGATAGTCTCATTCCACTCGGCACATAAACATAGATAGTAACAACAAATAAAGCTGTAAAATTTCACAATGAAATTCCAAGTGGTTGTTCATGCTGTATAAGTATTGACTTTCTGAATAGTAGCTCAGATTATTGGGAGTCTCTTCTCTGCTGCACTCTGTCTAATTCAGCTAAGGATAAATGCTGTATGGCCAATGAATGTCAATAGCTATTGTTCGATTACTATGCTTGGCTTGTAAAACTAATAAAGGTATTTGAACATAAAAGTGCCTTACTTGAAATGATCCGCAGCTAGCTTTGTGGGTACAGAATGAATGGCAATGTGGAAAATATGAAACATTCCTGGCAGAAATACAGACAGTAACATCTGAGTCTGCCAGGGCGTGCCAGGCTATGGTGATAGAATTAAGTAGTAGCTGGATCTGCCTGGCAGGCTGCAATTTTTTAAATTTTTGTTACATTTGTACCCCGTGCTTTCCCACTCATGGCAGGCTCAATGCGGCTTACATATACAGGTACTTATTTGTACTTGGGGCAATGGAGGGTTAAGTGACCTGCCCAGAGTCACAAGGAGCTGCCCGTGCCTGAAGTGGGAATCGAATTCAGTTCCCCAGTTCCCTAGCACCAGAGTCCACCACCCTAACCACTAGGCCACTCCTCCCCTCCTCCAGAGGTCCTACCAGAAATGCAGGTGCTTGCTGTCTGGCAGGCTAGGCTAGGAGGCTGGATGTTCTGATGAGTCATGCCATTATTGGTGGATGTTTAGATCATTACAAAGCCTCACAACTGGATATGGGAAGGAGTGCTGGGTATGAAATGAGGTGAGAATCTTTTATGCTTGTATGCCTTTGATGATGAAGTGTGAGGGATATGACAAAAACTGACCTTGATAAGGAGAGAAATCTTAGAATCAGTTGTGCTGTGTGACTGACAGCTTGAATATGCCCTTAACAATTTGACCAGCAATAACTGGCCAGTCCATCAGGGCTATGTTTGAATGGGCCTGATAGGGTTTTGTGTTTTTGGAAAAGTCATTAGTTGTGAAAGCCCATTATTTCTCCTTTGTTGATAGTGTCTTTGTGTGGTACCATCAAAGTGGTTTACTTTCTCTGTCCCTAGTGGGATCACAATCTAAAGTTTGTGTATCTGGGGCAGTAGAGGGTTAAGTGACTTGCCCAGGGTCACAAGGAGCCGCAGTGGGAATCAAACCCAGTTCCTCTGGTTCTAAACAGACTGCACCAACCATTCTGTTCTTTAATGTCTGTAATGTTTGTTGTTCCTGGATCCAAAATCCACTTAGCCTGGGGTGGGGGAACGTTTTAGTATATATGATCAAGCAGCTAGTATAGGAACTGCAGGTGGCAAAAAAGAATAACACAGTCCTGCTGCTTACCATGTTTGTTTTTCTATGAAATAGTGTTGGGTCATAGAATTACTAGGATATTATGGCTTTCTATTGGGTTTTATTGCATTTTTATTGTGGATTTTTTAAATTATGAGTTTATAATGTATTTTTGTGGGTTTGGGGCCTCTCTGTATTTTTATGAATATATTATATAGTTTATTATGTTATTCAGTTGTATTGTATTTGTTTTATATAGTGTTCAATGTAATTCACCTTGAGTGCTTTCAATGAAACAGTAAAGAAATGAAACCAAATAAACAGTCCTTTCTGTAAAGCTGTACTCACATATCCAACAATGATCTCCAGTTACTGCTATTCTGGAACAGCCCAGAAGGCATTGTATCAAAGGCTGATATAATTCTTTTCTCTTTTGGGTAATTTCACAACCCCTTAAAGTTTACAAGCTCTGTTCAGACATTTCTGGGTCGATGCGCAGAAGCCCTGTGTTGTTCCAAACAGTGCTCTAAAAATAGCGCCAGAACATTGCGGGGCTATAACGCCCCTATGATCAAAGCTAACAGCATGCAAATTTGTACGCATTATTAGCTCTGATCATAGGGGTACCTCTGCGGGAGGATTGTGCCTTGGGCGCATCCTTCTGCAGAAGTTGTTTGACAGGTCCAGGCTGTCAAAAGCCCAGACCTGTCAAACAGCAGATGAGGACCCACTTGACCACCAGGGTGTTTTTGTTTGATTAGGGGAGGGGGAAGCTGGACCACCAGGGGTTTTGGGGTGGGGGTGGGGGCCTGGAGGTCTTGTGTTTGGGCGGGGGGGGGGGGGGGCGAGGTTTAGGCTTGACAGCTCCAGGAGAAAATCCCGGACCTCTCAAATCTCTTCAGTGGGTCTCCCTCATTCCTTCCTCACTGGCAAACCCTAACGCCAGCTCCAAGCTGACATAGGGTTTGCAGAGGTAGCAGCGCCTTTGTTTGACGCACTGCCCACTGATCATGAGAAAGGAATGCGGGAGACCCTTGTTTGCATGCATTTGCATGCAATTAGCATTCAGAGCCGGCAAGTGCGTTATTACACGTGCTTGCCGGCTCTGATCATTGGCGGTCGCTAGTATGGCTCTGTTGGCCTCTAGCGCCCGCATTTTCTTCTGATCATTGGCCCCTTAGCTTTTCCTCTTCACGTGCTTATAGTTTTCTAAAGGGTGGCTATACTTACAGAAGGCCTCTGATCCAAGGTCACTATCACGATCAGAGTAAGTGTTGCATACGTACCTTAGGGAAATTGTAGAAGATGGTTCTTCACAAACTGCCCTAGAAAACCTCTGGATTAAACCATATGGGTAACTCTCATAGGGGTGTTCCTGGAGCATACTAAAACTACAGTTGACCAGAGGGGTGCACTTACTTTGCATTTGCTGCCCTTTCATCCTCATATGTAATGCAGACTTTTAAAATCTGTTTTGTAGGTCAAGAAGTGGTTTTCACATGCCTTGGAGAAGGAATTCTTGAAAATGCTTTTCAAGGATACAATGCTTGTATTTTTGCCTATGGGCAAACAGGTGAGTGCCTGTCTGGCTTTCATTGGCAGTTGAGTGAAATCAGTAGTGTAACCGTTTATAATTATAGCTCATAATGACAGTTCAGTGGCCCCAGTATTGACTCTGTTCTTCTCTCCCCCCACCCCTCTCTTTTCATCAGGTTCAGGAAAATCTTTCTCTATGATGGGCAATTCCGATCAACCAGGCCTGATCCCAAGGCTCTGCTGTGCTTTGTTTCAGAGGGTCTCTGAAAAAGAAGATGACTCGCATACCTTTAAAGTTGAAGTCTCCTATATGGAAATATATAATGAGAAAGTTAGGGATCTTTTAGATCCTAAAGGGTGAGTGTTTACTTTTCCTTTTTTTGAAAGTATGTCCTAGCAGCCTAACTCTTAGAAATGTAGCTACGTCAAAGTATGCTCCTATAAAAAAACATTTTAAAAAGTGTTTGAATGGGCCCCCTGCTTGCAGCTAGTTCTGCTGGTACTTACTATGAACAGCTGCTAATGGGAAATGTCTCGCTGGCATTGGCTTATGCTGAGCGGGTAATTCCAGATGTTTGGGGAGTACAGAGTTTTAAGATCTCTACTGTTAAGACATTTCATCTATGTAAAGACTGTAGTTTGGAAGTCGAAGTCCCCACAGCATGTTTAAGCTCAAAAAGGTTGTTCTTTTGCAAATAAGGGATCAGTTGAGGTTGAGTAATAATAGAGACCCAGATGCACAAAACCTAACGAGCCAGCAACGTGGTTTTTATACCAGTTCCAGACAGTTTAGCAAGCAAAGAGTAAAATGAGACATGCATAAAGGAGTTATCTGAGCTTTTTTCCTATCACGGTAACAGCTAACGAAAGCGAAATGCAAAGCTGTTATAGTGAGCTAATTACTATACAAATGTGCATGCAAGGTGATGCACAGCTGTTTTCCAACCCGATGCACAGAAGCAGTCCCTAGCTTTACCGTGGAAAAGTTAACGAGAGGTCTGGAGCTGTCGATCCTGACAGCTCCAGACCTCTCGTTAAATTTGAGTGAGCTTCACACAACAAAATAACAGGACAGAGGGACTGCTTTTAACCAGAACACACAAAAATGTGACAAAAGTCCAATCTGAAAGACTGTAGGGGAGCTGGTGAGTCCCTGCGGTGGGTGGAAAGGATCGCCGCAGGAGTTCTTGTGCTGCTGCTGCCCTGTCCTGCCCCTGGCAAGGAAGCGGGGGCGGCAGAGGAGAGAACCCCAGAGGCCACGGGAGCTAATTCTAGGATCCTGGCATCAATGGAACTAACTGCAGGCTCCCAGCATCAGCGGACCCCCCACCCTCCAACTTCCGGCAAGAGAGTGCAGGCTCCTGGCTTGTTTTTGAAGAAAAAAAAGAAAGCTATGCTGGCTGTCACACACGCAGCTTGTCTGTGTAAATGACAGCCATCTGTAGCATGTGCAGAGGAGCCACACTTAGTGATGGTCTGCTCTTAGCATGCTCAGATGGCTGACTGGCTTCCCCCATATCATATGCAAATGAGTTGGGTCACAGAAGCAACGGGCAGCTCATTTGCATGCAATTCTCTTTGGGAATCTATCTGTATTTCCAAATCGATAATTTTTACCAATTTGAAAATACGAATGGATTCTTAACGGGGATTTAGTGCATCTGGGCCAGAGATGGGCAGAAAAATGGTGATCTATCACCTGAATTGTAAACCTTGCTCAGAATTCTTAATCCTCTGCCATGTAGGAGGTGTATTTGATCAGTTTCTGAATGGGAATGAGGGACTTCACCATTTATTGCACACAGGGAGCGTAATTTTTTAACACATTTCTGCAGTTAAAATGGTGCTTTGTGCTAAAGACATTTTATAGTAACATAGTAGATGACGGCAGAAAAAGACCTGCATGGTCCATCCAGTCTGCCCAACAAGACAAACATATGTGTAAACCTTACCTTGATTTGTACCTGCCTTATTCAGGGCACAGACCGTACAAGGGGCGTAGCCAGACATCAGATTTTGGATGGGCCTAGGCAAGAAGTGGGTGGGCACCAAATGTTGTCTCCCCCACCCCCACCCCAAAAAAATATCTCAGATGGTGGGAAAATGCTTCTCTCCAGTCTCCACCTTGGTAGTCTGCAGCAGGCATGCACTGAAAACTGAGCATGCGAAGGTGCCAGTATTGTGGAGAGCAGCATTTTCATTACCATGTGCTACTGTTGGATGGGCCTGAGCCCTAAGTGGGTGGGCCACGGCCCACCCAAGCCCACCTGTGGCTACGTCACTGATCCACAATATCTGTCTTGGTCTTTTCAACCTAGAGATGTTTCTTTATCAAAGGAGGGATTTTAAAAATGTCTATATCTGATTTTTAAAATTGGTTCCTGAGTTTGCTTCTGTGCTTTGTTCTGCAATGGGGAGTTATGAACAGCATGTTGTAGTCAGCAATTCTGTAGAGCAGAAGGCAAAAGCATTTTTGTTTTGTATTGATTGCTTAAATTTGGTCTGTCTTCAGGACAAGCAGCTCATTGGCAAAACTGTTTGTAAGCCATTGCATTGTCTAACCTATGTGTGTTGCTGTTTCAAGCAAAGAGTTGCAGGAATAAAGAAAGCAGAATACCAAATGGAGGGATAACATACTGTATTCTCTCTAATAATCGTCCAGGCTATTATTAGAAACACTCCTTCAGTCCTCCTCCCTGCATTAACCACCATTTCTGTCCTCCAACCCTCCTCCCTGCGATAACCACCATTTCTCTCCTCCAGCCGTCCTCCACCCTCCATCCCCTCCGCTCTCCACCCTCTGCGATGACTGGATCTCTCTTCTCACATCATCTTGAAGTTATGGTGCTGGGCCTGTTTGGGGCCTTGAGCCATCTGCACATGCTTAATGACTTTTGAACATGAGCAGATGCTCAAGGCCTAGCACAGTAACCTTGAGACGAGGTAAGAAGAGAGATCCGGTCATTCCAGGAGGGTGGCGGGGATGAAATGCCGATGAGGGAGTTGGGTGATTATTGGGGGGATCCTGATTTGGTTTGAAGACAAATGTTTCCAATATTTTGGGGTTCTTAAGCAGGGGGTGGTGGCCAGTTATTGGCGATGGGCGTTCATTAGAGACAATACGGTATATCTCAAAGGACGTGACATCTCCCTTCAATCGAAATTAGAACACTGAGCTTTCGACTTTGCATCTGAAGATGCTTCTTAACATCTCTAAAGCAAATTGTCAGCTCTTGAACTTTATTTGTTCAGCCTTTATGGTATAAAATGGTGTTAAAAACTTTAAAGAATGTCCTTATTGATTTGGTTTTGAAGTAGGTCCCTTGGTTTTGCTATACAGAGAGTAGAACTGGTATTTGTTGTGACATTTTTCACTTCAGATATTAACTTGTAGCAAAAAAAGGTACACAGGACAAGCTGTCCACTGTCCTGCTGTTAGATGCTTGGGTGTGCGTGCACAAACAAGTACTTATTGATTTATCACCTTTTTGAAGGAATTCACTCAAGGTGGTGTACAGCAAAAATAAGTCACATAATCAATAGGCAAGTACAGCAGTAAATATATTCAAATACTACTTACAATGTGAACAAAATACACAATAAAACATTTTAATAGACAGAATAGGGTATAAGCAAAGATGAAACATATAGATAAGATAAAATAACAGGAGTAAGAAATTAAGGGGATTAAGGTTTGGTCTAAGGTTTGGCAATTAAAATTCAATGCCAAGAAATGCAAAGTGATGCACTTAGGGAATAGAAATCCACGGGAGACGTATGTGTTAGGCGGCGAGAGTCTGATAGGTATGGACGAGGAGAGGGATCTTGGGGTAATAGTATCTGAGGATTTGAAGACGACGAAACAGTGTGACAAGGCGGTGGCCATAGCTAGAAGATTGCTAGGCTGTATAGAGAGAGGTGTGACCAGCAGAAGAAAGGAAGTGTTGATGCCCCTGTATAAGTCGTTGGTGAGGCCCCACCTGGAGTATTGTGTTCAGTTTTGGAGGCCGTATCTTGCTAAGGATGTAAAAAGAATTGAAGCGGTGCAAAGGAAAGCTACAAGAATGGTATGGGATTTGTGTTACAAGACGTATGAGGAGAGACTTGCTGACCTGAACATGTATACCCTGGAGGAAAGGAGAAACAGGGGTGATATGATACAGACGTTCAAATATTTGAAAGGTATTAATCCGCAAACAAACCTTTCCGGAGATACGAAGGCGGTAGAACGAGAGGACATGAAATGAGATTGAAGGGGGGCAGACTCAAGAAAAATGTCAGGAAGTATTTTTTCACGGAGAGAGTGGTAGATGCTTGGAATGCCCTCCTGCGGGAGGCGGTGGAGATGAAAACGGTAACGGAATTCAAACATGCATGGGATAAACATAAAGGAATCCTGTTCAGAAGGAATGGATCCTCAGGAGCTTAGCCGAGATTGGATAACAGAGCCGGTAGTGGGAGGCGGGGCTGGTGGTTGGGAGGCGGGGATAGTGCCGGGCAGACTTATACGGTCTGTGCCAGAGCCAATGGTGGGAGGCAGGGATAGTGCTGGGCGGACTTGCACGGTCTGTGCCCTGAAAAAGACAAGTACAAATCAAGGTAAGGTATACACAAAAAAGTGGCACATTTCGTGGGCAGACTGGATGGACCGTGCAGGTTCTTTTTCTGCCGTCATCTACTATGTTACTATGTTACTATTTAAGAAAGTTACACAGGAGGTAAAAAATATTTTTTGCAAAGATAATGTTATTGCAGTTTGGGTTGCAAATGTTCCTTTTCCTTCCAGATTTTTGGGCAGTACAGACACTAATGCATGAGATCTCACTCACCCCTGTCCATGATCTTCATGCTGTTGGAGTCATTTGTCTTTCTGGATAATAATGCAACCTTCTTTCCTCTACAGGAGCCGGCAGTCCCTTAAGGTACGAGAGCACAAAGTATTGGGACCCTATGTAGATGGACTTTCTCAATTGGCAGTTACTAACTTTGAGGTAAGCATGTCTGCTGGGTCTTTGGAGTATGTGATAAGGCAGGGTAAATATAAGGATCCATTCCATAGCACCTCACAGATCAATCCATAGACTTGTGGGTTATGTCCCTCTACCAGCAGGCGGAGATAGAGAACTCTGGGCAAGTCACTTAACCCTACATTGCCCCATGTAAGCCGCATTGAGCCTGCCTTGAGTGGGAAAGCGCGGGGTACAAATGTAACAAAAAAAAAAAAAACTTCAGGATGTATAATAACAATTCCAGGAATAACATGTATAGAATGTTTGTACGTTTGGGGAAGCTTGCCAGGTGCCCTTGGCCTGGATTGGCCGCTGTCGTGGACAGGATGCTGGGCTCGATGATCTTTTCCCAGTGTGGCATTACTTACTTATGTACTATATGTGGTCATGTGCAGCCACCTTAACCTCAGTATTCTCTCTATTTAGCAGGTAGATGGTCGTAACCGTGCAGCTCTGGATTGATTGGCTCTTGGCCTGGTTCCCCAGGTCTAATTGAGCTTCTGAGGTGTGAGGTGTCCTGGTTCTGGTGATGCCAGGTCCCTCCCTTCCTCCCCGATCGCTCCCTCCTCGGCCTGAGCCGGGGTTTGTGGGTCTCACTTTCTTGACTTAAAAAAAAAAAAAAAAAAAAAAGAGTCTGAGGGTTCTTTTGCTCTGGCGTCCTCTCCTGTTTTATAAAAAAAAAAAAAAAAGCGTCCTTATGTATCAAATAGATGAAATGGTAAGGACTTATCTTTGTATAGTGGAATCCAGCTTATGTGGTGATCCACGTGGGACCGCACGTGAATCTCCACATAAGCTGGATTCCACTATACAAAGATAAGTCCTTACCATTTCATCTATTTGATTCTTAAGGACGTTGATGCATAAGGACGCTTGATGTAGAAAGTTCTTTTTTCCTTTTTTTTGTTTGGTTTGAATAGTGAATTGAACCAAATTACACATAAAAAAAGAAAAAAACAAGAAAAAACGGGTTTCTGCCAATGATTACTTTTTACTGTGTGCAATTGACTACTGTGTTCATGCCGCAGTTTGATGAGACCTTTTCCCCTTATTTTATATAGACACTTTTTTTCGCTGCAGGTGTGTTTTTTGAGATTATCAACATTAGCAAGCGGTAGAATTGATCTGTGTGGATTATTATTATAATAAGTGTAAACCACTTTGATTGTAACACAGGGAGACGGTATATCAAATCCTATTACCATTGTGTGCCCCCTAGTCCTGTTCCACTCCTCTCAGTGTTTTATAGACTTTTGTCATATCTCCCCTCAGCTGTCTCTTTTCCAAGCTGAAGAGCCCTAGCCGCTTTAGCCTTTCCTCATAGGGAAGTCATCCCATCCCCTTTATCATTTTCATCACCCTTCTCTGTACCTTTTCTAATTCTGCTATATCTTTTTTGAGATGTGGTGACCAGAATTACACACAGTATTCGAGGTGCAGTCACACCATGGTGCGATACAAAGGCATTATAATAATCTAATTTTTATTCTCTGTTTCTTCTATTTGCTTTGTTAGCTGCTGCTGCACAGTGAGCAGAGGGTTTAAACATATCATCAGTGATGACACCAAGATTCTTTTCCTCTGCAGGGACTCCTAATGTGGAACCTTATCACGTAGCTATAGTTTGGGTTCCTCTTTCCCACATGCATCAGTTTGTACTTGCTCGCGTTAAGCGTCATCTGCCATTTAGACACTCCAGTCTCGTAAGGTCCTCTTACAGTTTTTCACAATCCTCTTGCAGTTTAACAACTTTGAATAACCTTGTATCATCAGCAAATTTAATTACCTCACTAGTTATTCCCATCTCTAGATCATTTATAAATATGTTAAAAAGCAGCAGTCCCAGCACAGACCCCTGCAGAACCCCACTATCTATCTTTCTCCATTGAGAATACTGACCATTTAACCCTACTCTCTGTTTTCCATCTTTGTAACCAATTTTTAATCCACAATAGGACATTACCCTCTATCCCATGACTTTCTAATTTCCTCTGGAGTCTTTCATGGGGTGCTTGGTCAAATGCCTTTCGGAAATCCAGATACACAGTTTTGAACAGCCCACCTTTATTGCCCAGCACTGCTGGGAGTTCAGCTGTAGATCAGTGGCTGCTAGTTTGTTTTTGTAATTTTATGTGATGTTATTAAGTTGTTAAACCACTTTGGGCACATTTCAAGATAAAGTGGGTTATAAATCTAATTAATGAAATGAATTGGTTACTGGGGCTGAAGGCACTGGTGCTGGTGTGATTTGAGCCTGGATAAACATTTATTGTTAAATTAATGTTTGAAAATTACCTCTTTGTACAGAAAGGTGCTAGGAGGGTATAAGATAGAATTAGATAGCTGCATTATAAATAATAATAAAAACATAGGAATGGAAGGGAGGGTTTTATGGTCCAGAAGCAGGTTTGTACAGCAGAGCAGGTGTCCAGCTGCTATCTTGAGAGCTTGCTGTATGAGAGATGCTGCTGATATTTCTCTAAGCAGCATTTTAAAAGCTGTGCTGTCTTTAATATTTATGTTCAAATAATATGTCCAGGTCTCAATTTCAAATGAAAATCTTACCATCCTTAATGTTGTTGTTCAGATATTGCATATTTATTGTTGTTTAATTTGGGTTTAGTTGCTTTGTTACTCAAGTAGTGGTGATGTGCTTATTGCTGGTCTCTTTAGATTTCATATTGTTTGTACGCATGGATTATCATCTCATTTATTCATGAGCAGGGACGTAATTTTTTTTTCATGCACCTTGCTCATGCTATCTTCTGTCTCGTGTTCTCCCCCTCCCCCCCCCAACCCTCAGCCAGTGGGAGAAGACTGCAGTGTCCTCCCTCCCCTCCCCCATTCCATAGCTTTGTTCGATCTCATCATGGTTTGAAGTATGGAGTGTCAGCAGGTTCCACTGCATAGTTCAAATAGTATATGGCCAGTACAGAAGGCAGGAGTGGTGACAGAGGAGTGCAGATCAGGGAAGATAAGGAGGTTGAGGGCTGAGGTTTTGTATGGATTAGGAAAAGAGATTGTATGCAGGTGCAGATTCTTCAGGGCTATTTTCACACCTACTGACACCAGACTAACCATATAGTTTCACATCTGTTGGTGCTTACAGTAGAACTGAGTCCATGTTGATGATATCACAGGTATAGTGAGGAAGATTCAGGAATAAGTACATTTAAATTTATGCGAGTTGGCCAAGCATGTCTCAAGATAGAATGAGTTGAAATGAAATGTCTTTATACCATAAAACATGGGACATATATAAGAATTGGGGAAAACGTACATTGCAGAACCCATTGGTTTATAGATCAACTTTATTAGGGGAGTGGAGAAAGGGTTTGTTAATGTGGTAGTATGAAATGAGTATATTATACATATTTATAAGTAATAACAAAAAGCGAGCTTATATTGTGATATAGGTTAACAACATAAAAAACAAAAATGGGGGAAAAGACCTCAGAAAATGGTGACCATCAGCTGCAAAACTGAAATGGCTGAAACTTGCTGGTCACAGTTCTTCTCTGTAATCATCGGTCATAAAAACCCCCAAAACAACCTAAGTGTGATTATACAAATCTTTTCAATCTTTTTCCGTTTTCTTATCGCATTGTGTGAAAAAAACAAAAAAGGGAAAATTGCATCCAATCAACAAACTGTCCACACCGCAATGTTGGAATTTTAGTTTAAAATTCAACTTAGCTTTGCTTGCGACTGTCCCAGGAAGGCATCCAGACCTGACGGACCTGTTTCACCGTGGGGCTTCTTCAGGGGATATAAGATGCCAAATTCCTCAGTGCAGATACCGACTCGACAATAGTGCTCAGCAGGTACTGCAAAGCGCTATTGTCGAGTCGGTATCTGCACTGAGGAATTTGGCATCTTATATTCCCTGAAGAAGCCCCATGGTAAAATGGGTCCGTCAGGTCTGGATGCCTTCCTGGGACAGTCGCAAGCAAAGCTAAGTTGAATTTTAAACTAAAATTCCAGCATTGCGGTGTGGACAGTTTGTTGATTGGATGCAATTTTCCCTTTTTTGTTTTTTTCACACAATGCAATAAGAAAACAAAAAAGATTGAAAAGATTTGTATGATCACACTTAGGTTGTTTTGGGGGGTTTTATGACCGATGATTTTAGAGAAGAACTGTGATCAGCAAGTTTCTGCCATTTCAGTTTTGCAGCTGATGGTCACCATTTTCTGAGGTCTTTTCCCCCGTTTTTTTGTTTTTTATGTTGTTAACCTATATCACAATATAAGCTCGCTGTTTGTTATTATTTGGAGTTAGGTCAATTCCAAGCGAGCTCCCCTTTTGTGTTTGTTACTTTGGTATACATATTTATTAAAAAATGTATATATATGTGTGTGTGTGTGTGTGTATATATATATATATATATATATATATACACACACACACACACACACACACACAGAATGACTTTGGCTGACAAATTATAATGTGTTCTTTTTGCTGGCTGTATCTCCTTTTGTTCAGGATATTGATTCCTTGATGTCGGAGGGAAACAAATCTCGAACAGTAGCTGCCACAAATATGAATGAAGAGAGCAGTCGTTCACATGCTGTGTTTAGCATCATAGTAACTCAGACACTGTATGACCATCAGTCTGGGGTAAGCATTTGTGGTTTTTGTCAATGGATTTGATACCTGGCCTCACCTAGCATGCTGCTCACTTCACATATGGACTGTGTTGTTTCTTTATTAATCAGTTATGAAATATGGTCATAGATTAGTGGCAGAAACACAAGTCTGTGGTTAGTTATACCTCAGGACTATAAGCAAGGTCTGACAACATAATGACTCCCGTGAGACATGTGCTGAGCATTCAATGCCCTGACATAAGTTTTCAGGGCCTAAGAGGAAGCAATCAGATATAAAACATCTTTGTGACATAAATTTGTAATGTACTGCTGAAATGCTGCAAATGTTTACTAGCAGTTTAAACTCCAGCCTGACTGATTAAGGCTGCCTTTCCCTGTATCTGTGAAGTAAAAGTACAGTGAACTAGGTTCTCCATTAGATAGTGTGTGGACTGCAGAGTCAGGCCAAAATATTTTCACTGCTGTTGTTTTTGCACAGCTTTGAAATTAAAGGACCTTTTCTCGCTTGTCAGAGGTCCCTCTCTTTTTCAGAGGTAAAGAAGAAGGGAAGTCCCCATATGATCCCTGAAGCTATTTTTTGTTTGTTTACTAAATGTATTGACTGGCCTGCTCAATAGTTTGTCAGGTCTTGCCATTGTCTTTGTGAAATTCTAGCCACAGCTCTGGGTTAAAGGCTCTGGGTCTGTGTTTAGAATATGCTTGTCCTTTGGAAAACAAAGTATTCCTATCCTGGGGCCAACCTGATGACCAGGAGGTCAGCTCCCTGCGCCAGTAAGCATAAAACTCCATGCTATCCCAGAAAATTGAGACTTGCAAGGTTAGAATTAACTTGGGAAAACCATTGGTAAGAAGTCAAAGCAACCTGGAGTAGCAGAAACATGGATGTGACACATGATGTTGATACCTTGCTAAGTTAGCACAGGAGTAAATTGTAAAATTGCTCACATTTATGAAATGTAGGCATGAACGTTTTACTCTGTGGATTTCATGGGATTGGCAAAGTAGAAGTAAGTGTGTGCTTTCAGTTTGAAAATTATCTTTATGGGGTATATTTAGACCTACAGACTTGTGTGGATAGATTATCCGGGTAGAAATACATGCATATTTTTTGAAAATTCAGAAGTGTGCCCACAGTTCCAGCTCCTGTCCCCAGGAATGTTATCTCTTACAGATAAAAATATACTCAGATTCTCTTAAGATCTAGTAAGGAGGATAGTGACGCGTGATCAGAATTTCTATATGATTCTGCTACAATTAAGATTTGAAATTTGAGAGTGATAATAGACTCTGCTTTGAATTTAAAATGGCATATACAGAAAGTGATTAAAGATGTTTTCTTGAAATTATGTGTATTGAGAAGATTTAAAACGTTTCTAATACAATTTTAGAAAAGTAATTCAGCATATTGTTACCTCACATTTTGACTACTGTAATTGTCTAATGATTGGTTTAAAAAAGATTCAGTTGCAAGCCTTGCAAGTTTCACAAAATGCGGTTGCAAGGATTTTGGTAGAAAAATCTAGATTCAAGCACATTACTCCAGTTTTAAGAGAGTTACATTGGTTACCAATTGCACAAAGAATTAAATTCAAAGATTTCTCTCTGATGTTCATGGTTTTGCATAAACTAGTGCTCCTTGCACTGACACTGAAATTGCATCTGTACCGGCCTAAACGATCATTAATATCTGGTCAACAATGTTTCACGTAACATCTTATCACATGATTAAACTGGAGGAATATAGAAGTAGAACCTTCTATATTGTGGGTCCAATATTGTGGAATAAAATCCCACAATGCATTAGAGAAACCGAAGCCTTGACAGATTTTGAGAGAACTTAAGACATTACTATTTGTTGAAGCATATGGGTGAGTCTAGCTTGTTTTGTATGAAAAACAGCCACTTGAGATGTATTATTTGTAGCGATGTTTGAATAGTAGATATTAGAAAGTTGCTTTTGTCTGTGTATAAATCTGTGTACAGTATATAATTTGTGTAATGTGATTATTTTTATGCATATAAAACTGTAATCCGTCTAGAACAGTGGATAGTGCTGAATATTATAAAATGGTACTACATACTTTTATGTTTATCCACTTCTACCCTAGCTGAGATAATATTTAACCATCACTCTGACCTCATGTGCAACTTTATTCTCTGACCTCATGTGCAACTTTATTTAAATCAATCACCTTACTTTCTAACTTTCTATTTTCTTACCTATCTATATATTACATCTTTGCTTTACCCTTCACTATCAATTATAATGTTCTATTACGTATTGTGTTGACATTGCAAGTAGTATACCATGCCATACTTTGTATTGTTTTTGAATATTTTTACTGCTGTAATTCCTGTTGCTCATGTTTGATCTTTTCTTACTGTACACCGCCTTGAGTGAATTCCTTCAAAAAGGCGGTAAATAAATCCTGATAAATAATAAATACTGTACATTTTTTTACCCCCACATAGAGTAGGTAATTTTATAAAAGCCCATTTTCTAAAGGTAAAGCTGTTTTCCCCTAGAAATGGCTTTGAAAAGTACCCTCTCTGTATATAATGAAGTTTTCATCTGCTTCCCAAAGTCCTATGAGGGCCACCTGGCAGAGCAGAAATAAAAACAAAAAGTGGATAGGTGGGAAGAACTCATTTTCAGCTGAGGTGAACAGGAGACGATGGTTGTAGTAGACATCATCTCTCCCTGGAAGTTTGCTGACACCAGCAGCCATCCTTCATCTCTGTGATGCTCCCAGGCTGTATAACGCATTGGCAGCGAGATGCCCAGGAACTGGAAACCCATTTCCTGAAACCCAGTCAGGAGGCTAAGGTACAGCATCTCAAAGAGTGCCAGTAATTCCTGTATTGCAAGAGTTGATAACAATGAACACATAGTAGGGGGGAGAAAGAAAGCTTTAGCATGAGTGATCCACTTGCTCTGGCTTTAGATGTTCTGGATTCTGTTCCTGTGGGTACGCCTCATGGACTTTTGTAGGTAAATAAAAGTAACAAAGAAAACAAAAAATATAAGGTGATACATATATTTTTTTGGACCAAATACATTTCCTGACTAGCTCTAGGGAGCCAATGCTCCCTCCGTCAGGTCAGAGCAGAACAAGCAAGCATTTCACTGATAGTCTGAAGCAGAGAAGGGTGAGAGAGATGGCTGGATGTTCAAAGGTGACAGGCGGTAGAATTTTATGGCATATGATCAGGGCTGCTTTAACTACATATGGGGCTTTTGGGCAAACATTTTAGGATGGGCTCCTGCTACCCCAAATCCAGCAGTGCCCTCCCCTGTTCAGCGGCACAGCTTCCTTAGTCCCCTGCCAGCGAAGCAGCTTCCTGCTGAAAAGAAAGTATATAACTTTACAACTGCACTTACTATTCAATGTATCAGTGGATTTAAATAATCAAAGCCAAACGTTAATCATACCAATGATATATAATATCCACATTTTTTATGTGTTTTTAAAGACCTCAGCAGTGTAAATCTCGCTGTCCAGAACTTCACTGGAGAGACTTACCACACCTAAATTGTCACAGGTCATAATTTTTTAAAATTTTGTTTCAAATTTTATCTTCCAGCTTCACACACACTTTATAAAAATCTTCTAATACTCATCTTTTTAAAGAGATTGGCAAAAGGACAGTACTCCAACATGATTCATGTTTCGCAGCTGCTGTCTCAAAGAACTACCCTTAATCAGCCGGACCCAGCATCAATGAAACATGAATCATGCCGGAGTACTGTCCCCTTGCCGATCTCTTTAAAAAGATGAGTATTAATCATTTTGATAGAAGATTTTTATAAATTGTGTGGAAAGCTTGAAGATAAAATTTGAAACAAAATTTTTAAAAATTATGACCTGTGACGATTTAGGTGTGTGGTAAGTCTCTCCGGTGAACTTTTGGACCCCGAGACTTACACCGCTAAGATCTTTAAAAACGAATGTAAATGCGGATATTATATATCATTGGTATGATTAAAGTTTGGCTTTGAAAAAAATATTACTAAAGTACTCCAACTCAAATCAGTAACACTCTTTAATGAAAAATAAACGCGCAATTATTATTCATATACACTCAATGGTTCCAAAAGAACTCTGCATATCAAACCTCTCACACCATCAATCATTCACAAACATCCGATCTCATTTAACATGTAACGATTATATCATCTGTGGTTATATAGCTTCATATTCTGCAATTAATACATAACCAATGAACTTGCTCTACTACATATATCATCAGCTGCCATACCCACTGAAAGGGATTCAGCTATTACAGTCCATATATTGAATGAATGCAGTGCCAGGCTTGACTCCAGCTTCCCGCGGAACCACTACACAATCATTCCGATCATGTCAACTTCCACTAGTTCGCAGGAAGCTGGTGTCAAGCCTGGCACTGCATTCATTCAGTATATGGACTGTAATAGCTGAATCCCTTTCAGTGGGAATTTGCTGTCCGCCTGTTATGGGCTGTTGATATGAACTTTAATATACTGACTCTATTTGCAGCTGCATGCATGAATTTAGTGTATGGCAGCTGATGATATGTAGTAGAGCAAGTTCATTGGTTATGTATTAATTGTCGCGTGCCCGCCCATGCGGGACGCGCTCTCGAGGTCCTTTGCATACCTTCAGGCTTCTTCCCCGGGAGCGCGGGGTTTGTGAGTCCTTTAAGGCAAAATCACCCTCCAGGTAGAGAGGAGACAAAACTGGACCGGAACTCCGGACTGGATTTCTACACCGGAACACTCGGAACTGGAACGCACCGGACAGGTGCGCACTGGAGTGGGGCCCGCTGGACTGGACACACTGGAGTGGCCCCACTGGACAGGAACATACAGGAGTGAAACCCGCTGGACTGGAACACACTGGAACGGAACTGGAACACCCTGGACCTCGGCTTCACCTACACTTGACTGCCTCCCCCTCGGGTTGAGCCCTCAGGTTCTGGCAGCCGGTAGGACTTACAGGAACAACAGGAAGGAAGGTCCAGGGGTGCCCCTGGCACCTAGGCGAAGGCAAGGCAGACAAGCAGGAACTGTCCGGGTTCTGGCAGTCAGCAGGAATCAACACAATGACTAGTAGACTGTACCCAGGCTAATAGGAACGCTATACCCAGGCAACCAGTCATACACAGGTACATACACAGAGCAAAACTCAGGAGACTAGAACAGCTATAAACCAGCTAACAACAAGCTGTGCCCAAGCTAACAAGTCATGCACTGGAAACATACACAGAACAACCTCAGGAGACTTAGTAAAGCTATACACCAGCTAACAACAAAGCTGTGCCCAAGCTTACAAGTCATACACTGGAAACATGCACAGAGCAAACTCAGGGGACTTAGTAAAGCTATACACCAGCTAACCACAAAGCTGTGCCCAAGCTAACAAGTCATACACTGGAAACAAACACAGAGAACTAGCAGAGCTAGGCACAGGCTACAAACCAGACGGAGCTAAGCTGGCTAATCTAACACTAGGAACAAACACAGAGAGCTAGCAGAGCTAGACACAGAAGGGTAGGAAACCCATAGAGCAAAAAACACAGAAGGGCGGAAACCCTACAGAGCTATACACACAGAAGGGCTGGAAACCCACAAGCGATAAACACAGAAGGGCTAAAACCCTACAGAGCTATAAACACAGAAGGGCAGAAACCCTACAGAGCTATAAACACAGAAGGGCTGGACACCCACAAGCGATAAACACAGAAGGGCTGGAAACCCACAAGCGATAAACACAGAAGGGCTAAAACCCTACAGAGCTATAAACACAGAAGGGCTGGAAACCCACAGAACAATAAACACAGAAGGGCAGAAAACCCACAGAGCACAAGACAAGGAAAGCAAACAGTGCTAACAGCACACTAACCTCGGGACCTAAGGCACTGCGGAGGAAATGGCAATGCAAAGGCCAGGACTGTAGTCTTCAGGTGACTAATAAAGCCCATCAACACCAGAGCCACAGGTGCAGCAATCACCTTGCAACCAAACAGAGGCTTGACACTCAGAGCAGGCATCCCATAGAAAGTAACAGCGGGAGCCATCTTGGATACTGGCAGAGACGAAGAGGCGGCAGCCATCTTGGAAGAGGCATAGCCCACACAGGTGATGTTCAGTAGGGCAATCCGCCCACAGAGCCAGAGAGAAACTAAGACAGAGACAGAGACAGAGACAAGCAGAAGCCAGCACAGCCACTGACTCCCTGAAACAGGGTAAGTATGAGGGTAGTCACGGCCATAGTCGTGACATAATTGCAGAATATGAAGCTATATAACCACTATCCCAATCTACCCCTAAAAGTGCCCCACCATCCAAAACTACCCCTGCCATAACTGTCCCGCTACCTTCATACTGGTCCCACCCACAATTACCCCAATAATCCCAACCTACTCCACCCTCCTAAAATAACCCCCTTCAGTTGCCCCAATCTTTTCAAATTGACTCCACTCCCTATCCCATAAATACACTTCATAAACATACCAGCAGCATAAGCATACAGTCACACATGAATATACACGTATCACCACATCCACCAACCCACAGAAAATATAAATTTACATATAGTATTCTCATATACAGTATGTATATGCAGGTAGAGATATAGATAGTAGGCTTGGAAAGAATTCCATGAACCTCTATCCACATGTTTCCCCACTTGTTTCATGTAGTACCAGTTTATTAATGCTAGTATTTGTAAGCAATATGGTCTTGTGGAGTCTTCCTCCTGTCAGTGGGTAGAACATGAATGTTAATGAATGAAAACATTGCGTATCATGATTTAACTTTTCCTATAATTACCATTTGTGTTCAGAATTCTGGCCATTTTGATATGCCAGTCAAATTCGCAAAAAAGTATTCTTTAACACATTTGTCTCCTAACTGTGGAATTCACTGGAAGACTAGACGTTGACGTTTCTTGACTTGTTCTGTTTTTTCTTTGTTCACCTGTACTCTGCTACTGGTTCTTTCTCTCTCTGACTCTCACTGTCCCTCATCCTTTCCCAATAGAACTCAGGAGAGAAGGTTAGCAAGGTCAGCTTGGTGGACTTGGCTGGTAGTGAACGAGTGTCAAAAACAGGAGCTGCTGGAGAGCGTCTCAAGGAAGGCAGCAACATAAACAAGTAAGTGCCATCGCAGTAATCAGCTTCCATCAGCTGCACAGTGCAGTTAATTCTGCTACTGTTGAGAGGTAGCAGATAGCAATGTTTCAGTGGCATCCTAGTGTGCTTTGAAATGAGAGTGTAATAGTAGAGCATGTTGATTGCAATTAGAGTTGAGACAGAAGTAGCGGGAGGGCATGTCCATGTGTCAGAATAAAATAGTTTGTTTATTTTAATTTGCTATACCACCTTATTTTAGTAAAATAGACCAAAGCGGTTACATAAAATATTTTTTGAAGTGGAAAGGAAATCCATTGTACTGATAGGAAAGTAACACATACAATGAGACAGTCATCCTGAGAAGTGTAACATCAACTTGTTATATGATAACACTACAGAGACATAAAAATGTAAGAAACGGGTGCTACCGTGCTAACTGAGCTCCAAACCTTGCTTTCCAAATGCCCACTTTAGAAAAACAAATGCGTGTTTAAAGATGTTCTAAAGGACTTAAAGGTAAGATCCGATCAAAGTGCCGGAGGCAATGAATCCCTCAGTGCTGGAGCCAAGTAGAAGAAGGCACTATGTCTTGTTGAGTCGAGTTCTTGATGTTCATAAAAGGAACAGAGAAAACATGTAGAAACATAGGGAATTGTGGAAGAAGCAAGAAAAATGGTCAACTATTATGTAATGCCTTAAAACTGAGGGTCAAAATTTTGAACTTATTACAAAATTGAATAGATAGCCAGAAGTAATATCACGTGGTCAAACTTTTTGGCATGACAGAGAAGCCCAATAACTGAATTTTGGAAGGTCTGTAAGCATTTCAGTTTCAATTGGGTAATACCAGCAGAGACCACGTTGCAACGGGCCAGGCAGGAAATCAAACATGCATGGAAAAGGGTGGGTGTAGTGCAATCAGTAAAGTAACTGTGAATTGAATGATGCTGATGCAAAATTGTGAGGCCCTTTTTACTACAGAAGACACTTGAATTGGCAGCGTGTCAGTTGATAATCATAATTCCTAACTACCTAAAACAGTCTATAGCATTTAATGGGTGGCCAAAAGGGCTAAGTTCAAGTGAGGAATGGACAGAATGGCCTGAGAGCCAACACACCACTGTTTTTTCCAGGTTAAGAGCCAGATGGTGAGAATGTAGCCAAGAGGCTGTTGTATCATGCCACAGATGTAAATGGCCTAGGTACAGATTAATAGAAGTGTAATACAGCAATAAGATGCCATCCGCATAATAAAGTGCACTGCCACCATGGTCTTGAACAGCGGTAACTAAGGGACTTAAGAATGTGTTGAACAATAAGGGAGAGAGAATTGAGCCTTGAGGAACACCAAATTCCAAGGCACAGTAGATGTAGTAACGACTGATATAATCTCCTTGGTGAGCATTTGTTGCAAAATTTCTAACTTGGAGAATCTGCAATTAGGAGTCAGTTTCAGAACTGTACAGTGGCTGTGTATGATATCATAAAATCCTATTCCTTCTGATCATCATCAGTGCAGTTGGATATAGGAGGAGCTTCTTCTGTATAAAATTGTAAATGTATATATCAAATCTCTTATGAGATGGAAAGCCTGGATTTATATATGTCGACATCCAAAGGAAGGTGGAGACAGATGAGGAACAGTGTTGGCTTCATTTTTCTCAAATGGGCTTGCCATAATGCTCAGATTGAAAACTAGCTTCCTTTAAGTTTTGTATGCAGTCTTGATCCCAAACTCAGGGGCCAATGCTCAAAAATCCCCATTAAAAACCTTGTACGTTTAGATCCGCAGATGAAATTACCGATTTCGAAATAGCAAGCAATGCTGAAAGGAAATTGCGTGCAAATGAACTGCACACAATTTCAGCAAGCAGCTCGGTAGGGAAAGCGCCCTAACGCATGCGTAGAGCAGTCACTTGCTAAGTGTCAATGCTATACACATGTCCACATGTCCAAGAAAAAAAGAAAAGTTTTACAACGTCATGTGCTGTGGATGCGCCTTCGCCACTTGCAGAGCCTTTTTTTTTTGTTCCATGATAACTTTTTTACAGTTTCTTTTTCTAGGGTTCCACGACAACTTTCACGCCTCGGGGGGGGGGGGGGGGGGGGTTATTGTTTATATATGCATGTATGAATGCCGTGCAAGTCACCATCATGCTACAGCTGCAGACCTCCCGGAAAAGTTTGCATGTTAAAAGTAGACAGATGCTCCTGTGCATTGCTTGGAAATGGCTGTGTGTTGCTCAGAATGCTCATTTTAATGCTAATCAGCTCATTGTAATACATTTGCATAGGATTATTGTTGGCTGCTTCCGCGAACAGTAAGATCGACACAGAACCCCTTTGTGAATTACTCGCTGAATAACTTGAATGCTAACCTTGCTAGAATCGGTCTAAATCAGACGTTGCTAGGATGGTAAGCTTTGTGCATCGGCCCGTCACCGTTTTATTTGCTAACGAGACCATCCCTGATGATCTACCGCAAGTTACGTTAAGTGCCATCACTGCAAACAAAAAATAGACTTTCAGAATTTTACCTGCTTGTTCCATTGAGCTAAAATTGAACAAAAGAGTTGAGTTGAGCAGAAATCCTGGGGTTCAGAGCACAATGAGTTGTTTGGAAGCAGGACATCAGAAAGCTGGTGGTAGAGCTTTTTAATAAATGCTCCTCAAGGTGCCCCTCATTATATGGCCGTGTTGCAGTGCGTATATATGCTACAAAAACCATGAGAAAAACAAATCAGGGCAAATAGTTCTAGCAAGCCAGGCATGCAGATGATAATCTGTCACATTGTAATTGTAATAAGATTCTTCAAGAGCACGTGTTATCTTATTATAAATCTTAGTTAATAAATAAGGGATGGTATGCAAGAAAGTGGACAGAAACGTGTGAAATTTATTCCTTGAACAGAATAAACCCTTGTGAATCAAGCCAGCTGTTTTGACTAGGGGGCTGTGCATGTGGTGACAACTGCCCTAGGTAGTCCTGGGGGAATGCTGCATTTAAACAAACAAACAATAAAAATTCTGCAGACTTTAACATGATACAATCATGTCTTAAGTAAAATTTGATAATGCAGTACCGAAAAGTTATTACTCAGGCGCATCATTGTAAAAATATTATATGCAGACTTTCCTAATCATAAGGCCTGGCCCACCACATCACTTTCACCCTTATCCTCACCCTTCTGGCTCTCTTCACGCTTTGGCATGAAGCTCTCCCCAGTCATCACTGAGGTCAGTCCTCTAGCTTCTATCTCCCCCTCCTCTGTTCAGGCTCAACCTCCCAGCGTTCTGTCCTCCCTATCTTTATCTCTTCGCTCCTCCAGACTCAGACCCCTTCTTCAGCTCAATTTTCTCTTATCAGCCCACCCCCTTAGCAGATCCCTGACATTTTCTTAACGTCCCAGCTTGACTCACTCCCAGCAAGACTCCTAGCCTTCTCTTTCTGTCTTATCCCTTGGGGTTCACCCCTCCCCAACTCTTTCCTATCTCCCTCTTACCCCCAGTAGAACCACCAGCACTCTCTCCCATCTTCCTTCCCTCCGCACCAAGAAATCCCCCCCCCCCCCCCAAGCTCCTCTGTGCCTCTTAAGACTTCCAACTCTCTCTCACCACCTCCCAGGAAAGACCCCATCTGTCTCTCTTATCTTTACTCCTGATGCTCCAGTGGACCTTCCCTGCTCTTTTTAGTCTGCGCAGGTTGAACCCATTAGCTACTGAATCCTCTCTTCTCTGCTTCTGTTGTGGCCCAAGCAGCTGACCCTTCTCCTGTCTCTTCAGCCTGCATGCTGGACCCAGTTCCAACCTGGGTAAAGCCCCATCTCCTGGATCTGGCACTGAAATCTGTAGAGCAAAGGCATACTTCCGGACGGGAGGGGAATTCTGTGCAAATTCTTCTCTGCACATTTTGTGCAAAACTTCCCCAGAAGTAAACATAAAAATAGATTTGAGAGGACTGCATGAATCCAGCATATACCGAACAGCTGGGAGAATGTATAATGGGTATGTATAAAAGGCAGATGTAGAGTCTCCCTGTGCCAGTGGCAGTAAGGTGATCAATACTGCTAGAAAAAATACATTCACATTGACTAGTAAAGTTGACCTTTGTGCTTTTCTTATTTAATATCTGTGTTGGTGATTTTGCTTGTGTTCTTGTTTGTGGTTGAAGATGCTACCATTCTTGTTTTTACTGGGTTACGTAAGTTCAGAAAAAAAAAAAAAAAAAAAAAAAATTTATATATATATATATGTTTTTGTTTTTAATTTGAAATTTTATTGAAATCTTCAGCACTACAAAGATAAAAGAACAAACCACAATATAACCAAAATAATAGCTAACTTGAGTAGTAGACATAAACAACCCCAATCCCCCTCCTCCCCGACAAACTGAAGTCATTACATATCCGTCAAGTATGAAATTTAAACTCCGAAGGAAGCTGAAATGTTGTGTAACCCACAATAAAAGAATAGTACTAAGCAACCCAAAAAAGGCTAATCCCACTGAGCAAGAGGTCATATTAAAACCAAAGGATACCACTGCCTTATACAAAGTAAGTTGGAAAAGACCTTTACAACTTTAAAGCGCTAATCAGAACCAGATTGTACAGTCTCACACCAGGTCAGAAAGGGTTGCCAGATCTTGTCAAATTTTCTTTGGTTTCCACACTATTTCATTGTTTTAAAACTCAAATAATAAGCTTGCCACAGCTTTGACATAAAGAATTTTACAGAGGGGAACAGCCTTAGTATTCTATAATCTCACCACCTCCTTTCAGAGCACTGCCACACATGGAGAAAAAAAACACACAAGAGAAGTCCATAGGCAAATGAGCTGGGTGGCATTGATGTTTTAAAAAAAATTGGGGTGCAGAGGGATGCATGTCTGAGAAGATCTGGCCACAGTCAGACCCAAACTGCTGGATAACTGGAGAAGCCCACTGTAGGTGGAAGTACGTAACCACCCCCTGCCACACAAACACACACACACACACACACAAGATCTCCAACAGTATTCTGAGTGACTTGGTATATGGTGAAGTTTACAATTTAAGACTATTTTCATCAAGGATAGCAGAAATGGACAATTTAAACATGTTATTGTAAATATCTTGCCATTCCTTATCCTGCAGAGACCCTCCCAAGTCTCTCTCCCACCGTGATACATAATATAGAGTGATAGTGTCAGTCTGAAGGAGTTTACATTGATTAACTCCCTGGTCCAATATGCCTTCAGATATGCTCAGTTTAGTATCTTGACTGGCTTAGACTGAACACAGGAATGCTATAATTTTGGAGCTGTTGAAATGAAGGAAACACAGTATCATTAAATAAATAAATGATTGACAGTAAGAATACCTTTTCTTTCCCAGTTATCCAGGATCTTACTTGGGAGCAAATATTTGAAGGGACACCAGAGGGGCAAATTTGGAGAGACATTTGCCCCCTAACAAACCTTTACATGTCTTGTTCTAGATCTATATTAAAAATTGTAAGAGGAAGGTAAATTCAGTAAAGTAATGTGGAAGTCAGCCAGCCTCTACAAAAGGTTATACCAATGAAAAGTCCCCAAAGTGGGTCTTTCAATCCTCAGCCAAGTTTTCAGGTCCGATTGTACCATTTTAATATTCCCCGAAGGTGAGCTGCCAGAAAATATTTTTCTAGGCATGGGACAAGTAAACCTGACCCGTCTAGAAACTTGTGGTGGATGCCTCATCCAAATATAGGAAAGCAGCCTCTTTTGAAATAGTTTAAGTTTAGTATTCGGTATAGGGGTTGGAAATGTCTGAAATAAATATACCACTTTGGAAAGAACCACCATTTTACTCACAGCCACCTTTCCCATCCAAGAATGATGGAATCTATGCCAGCAGTGCTATTTAAAAAAAAAAAAAAAGTCAGGAAATAATTTGCCATAGTTAAGTTTATATAAATCTTTCAGATTAGAAGAGATCTGAACACCAAAGTTCTGAATGTGCCCTCTTGCCCACCCAAAAGGTACCCTCTGTTTTAACTTATGTATTTGGTTATTGGATAAACTGATATTAAGCAGTTCTGACTTAGAGGTGTTCATTTTAGAGCCAGACATTTTCCCATAAGCCTCAAGTTCTGATAAAATAACTGGCAAAGACAACAAAGGATCCCTTATCAGGATATCAAAGTACGTAAGTGTTGCCATACTGGAACAGATCAAAGGTCCATCAAGCCCAATATCCTGTCTCCAACAGTGGCCAGTACAGGTTACAAATACCTGGCAAGATCCCAAAACAGTACAATACATTTTATGCTGCTTATCCTAGAAATACACAACAAAAACTGGACAAAGTTCACGTATTGCAATAGGGCCATGAACGGCTGGGGAGGTTATCTCATAACGTCAGAAATATCCGTGTGTGCCAACTGTTGTTCTGGCTCACCGGTCTGTATGTATTTGTAATCATTGACCACCTCCAGCCAACCAATGGTACCCGCTAATTCTCATATGTGAAAAAAATTGCCTATATATTGTTCATTAATTTCAGCAAAAAGGCACAACATTGTCCGTGGGTACCATTGTTCAATAATTCAAAAATTAAACATTATTGCAATTAATGAGCAAGTAATGCACAAAATCAACTTAGCTTGTAAGCTCCCAGCTCTGTCTAATAACTTCAACGGCTGGAGCTCATCGGGTTTCGGTTTAGGTTAGTGAAACCTCTTTAGGCAACTCCGATAATCTGATAATCAGATTATCGGAGTTGCCTAAAGAGGTTTCACTAACCTAAACCGAAACCCGATGAGCTCCAGCCGTTGAAGTTATTAGACAGAGCTGGGAGCTTACAAGCTAAGTTGATTTTGTGCATTACTTGCTCATTAATTGCAATAATGTTTAATTTTTGAATTATTGAACAATGGTACCCACGGACAATGTTGTGCCTTTTTGCTGAAATTAATGAACAATATATAGGCAATTTTTTTCACATATGAGAATTAGCGGGTACCATTGGTTGGCTGGAGGTGGTCAATGATTACAAATACATACAGACCGGTGAGCCAGAACAACAGTTGGCACACACGGATATTTCTGACGTTATGAGATAACCTCCCCAGCCGTTCATGGCCCTATTGCAATACGTGAACTTTGTCCAGTTTTTGTTGTGTGCTTTGTACAAATTACTGTTGGACTAAGTTTAGCCATTATTTATTCTTTGTTGTTGTATCCTAGAAATAAGCAGTGGATTTTCCCCAAGAATGGCTTATGGACTTTTCTTTTAGGAAGCTATCCAAACCTTTTTAAAACCCCACTTAGCTAACTGCGTTTACCACATTCTCTGGCAACGAATTGCTAACAAATCTAAAACCCTCCCTGCACCATCGTCTCATCCATGAATTGAGAGGTTTATAGAGATTTCAATCAGTTTCTCTGACATGTCAGCTTTGAATACCATTTCTGGCACCGGTATCTCTCCCAAATTTTCCTCGGTGAAGACCGAAGCAAAGAATTCATGTAATCTCTCCGCTATGGCTTTGTCTTCCCTGAGTGCCCCTTTTACCCCACAGTCATGTAGTGGTCCAACTGATTCTTTTGCCAGCTTCTTGCTTTTAATAGAAAAGTTTTTACTGTGTGTTTTTGCTTCCAATGCAATCGTTTTTTCAAAGTCCCTCTTTGCCTTCCTTATTAGCGCTTTGTGTGATGTATGAGACACCCTCCTGGTCTTCCTGTTGTCTTTTCATATCTTATTACCCTGCAGATACTAAAAGAAGAGAGAGGAATTTTACCTGGATAGCTGGCTGTGTGTCCCTGGAAGGCTTGCAGCAGGAGAGGGGCAAGCTTAATTACCAATAGGGCAGATTCCCTAGGTTCTAAACCCTTCCCAGTAGTGCTTAGTGATGTCTTTCTCAGGACAGACACAGAACCCTGAAAGGGAGAAAAACGGGCATGGTCTCAGGAAGGGCGGTGCTCCACACCTATAGTGTTTTCCTGTATGGAAAGGAGTCGGTCCTTGGGGACATGCCAAGGCTTTGATCCAGCCTTTGTTCCTGACTCCATAAGCAGTAGACCCTGGGAGCCAAAGTGAGGCTTGGAAACATTTCTCTCGGGGAAGACTCTGAGTTAAAAAGCCTGCTAGGGAGAGAGAAGGAGAGCAACTTGCCCAAGGGCAGGGGAAACATTCCTCACATAGAACTGGCTGCAGGGAATAAACAGGTTACCTAACCCAGGACAAGAGGACCCTAAAGTTAATGCACTGCCTGGTTAGTGAGAGAAGGGGAAAGAGCTAGTTTCCGATCCTCACTGGTGTCAGACTTGTGAGTTCTTGTACCAAGTAGAGCGCTGCTGAGCCCGGTACTCAGGCCAGGTTCCGCTTGGCGACTAGACAACCCCGAGTTTCATGTGCGCTGACCGCCGTTCCCCAGAGTTTGATCCCCTAGGTGCGGGCGGCCTGCAGGACTTACGAGACGGAGCGGGGTGGGGAATGTAACGGCCAGACAAGGCAGCAGGCAAGAGAGTGATCCAGGTACTGGTGAAGTCAGTAGGCAGGCAGCAGGTCAAGAGAGTAATCCAGGTACAGGCAAAGTCAGTAGGCAGGCAGCAGGTCAAGAGAGTAATCCAGGTACAGGCAAAGTCAGCAACGAGGGACAAAGTAGAGAAGATGCACACTACTGAGCAAGGATCACCTACCAAAGTAGAAGTCGAAGCATGGAGTCCAGGAAGAGCTCAGCTGATAAAGTGCTGGGGTCTGACATCAGCAGGGACCAGCAGGGAGAAGGAGCACAGCCATAGGACGAGCAGGGGGAAGGAGGAATCGGAAGACCAATAGGAGAGAAGCAAGGCAGAGAGAGAGCAGACACAGGTGCATGGAAGCAAAGCAATCAAAGAGCCTGCAGCCAGAGAAGAACTACACACACAGGGCTCAGGGCTGTGCCAGTCAAGTGTGCGTGTCGATGGGACCCCGCACAGCCCGAGGACGCCGCTTGCATTGAGGTAGGGGACATGACACTGGAGAAAATAAGTACATAAGTATTGCCATACTGGGACAGACCAAAGGTCCGTCAAGCCCAGTATCCTGTTGCAACAGTGGCCAATCCAGGTCACAAATACCTGGCAAGATCCCCCAAAAAGTACAAAACATTTTATACTGCTTATCCCAGAAATAGTGGATTTTCCCCAAGTCCAATTTAATAATGGTCTATGGACTTTTTCTTTAGGAAGCAGTCCAAACCTTTTTAAAACTCTGCCAAGCTAACCACCTTTACCACATTCCCTGGCAACGAATTCCAGAGTTTAATTACACATTGAATGAAGAAACATTTTCTCCGATTTATTTTAAATTTACTACTTTGTAGCTTCATCGCATGCTCCCTAGTCCTGGTATTTTTGGAAAGCGTAAACAGACGCTTTATGTCTACCCATTCACTCATTATTTTATAGACCTCTATCATATCTCCCCTCAGCCATCTTTTCTCCAATCTGAAGAGCCCTAACCGCTTTAGCCTTTCCTCATAGGGAAGTCATCCCATCCCCTTTATCATTTTTGTCGCCCTTCTCTGTACCTTTTCTAATTCCACTATATCTTTTTTGAGATGCGGTGACCAGAATTGAACACAATATTCGAGGTGCGGTCGCACCATGGAGTGATACAAAGGTATTATAACGTCCTCATTTTTGTTTTCCATTCTTTTCCTAATAATGCCTAACATTCTGTTTGCATTCTTAGCCGCAACAGCACACTGAGCAGAGGGTTTCAATGTATCATCAATGACAACACCTAGATCCCTTTCTTGGTCTGTGATTCCTAACGTGGAACCTTGCATGACGTAGCTATAATTCTGGTTCCTCTTTCCCACATGCATCACTTTGCACTTGCTCACATTAAACGTCATCTGCAATTTAGCTGCCCAGTCTCGTAAGGTCCTCTTGTAATTTTTCACAATCCTCCGGCAATTTAATGAGTTTGAATAACTTTGTGTCATCAGCAAATTTAATTACTTCACTAGTTACTCCCATCTCTAGGTCATTTATAAATATGTTAAAAAGCAGCGGGTCCCAGCACAGATCCCTGGGGAACCCCACTAACTACCCTTCTCCATTGTGAATACTGACCATTTAACCCTACTCTTTGTTTTCTATCTTTTAACCAGTTTTTAATCCACAATAGAACACTACCTCCTATCCCATGACTCTCCAATTCCTCTGGAGTCTTTCATGAGGTACTTTGTCAAACCCCTTCTAAAAATCCAGATACACAATATCAACCGGCTCACCTTTATCCACATGTTTGTTCACCCCTTCAAAGAAATGTAATAGATTGGTGAGGCAAGACCCTTCACTAAATGCATGTTGCCTTTGTCTCATTAATCCATGCTTTTGAATATGCTCTGGTTATCAATAGAAATCAAACAAAATAAAACATGGAAAAGAAAATAAGATGATACCTTTTTTATTGGACATAACTTAATACGTTTCTTGATTAGCTTTCGAAGGTTGCCCTTCTTCGTCAGATCGGAAATAAGCAAATGTGCTAGCTGACAGTGTATATAAGTGAAAACATTCAAGCATTACTATGACAGTCTGACAGGGTGGGAGGATGGGGGTGGGTAGGAGGTATGCATGGGGACATCAAAACATATCATTGATATTCTAACAGGATGGGTGTGGATAGGTGAGGGGTGGGGTGATCAACAGAGACATACAGCTTTATGGTTTATAATGGGCTAGGAACCCCAGATACTTGTTAAGTCCTTTCTGTTGGGTGTTAAAATATTCAATCATTCTGACTTCAAAGGTCTTACGTTCTTGTATGGTTTTAAAGTTACCTTTCAGGATTCTCACTGTGAAGTCACTGGTACAGTGTCCTGGTCCTGTAAAATGCTGACCAACAGGCGTGGGAGCCCTACTGGCACCAGTATTGTTCATGTGATATCTATGTAAATTGAATCTTGTCTTAAGCATCTGGCCTGTTTCTCCAATATAGCATCCTTCGTTACATTTTTTACACTGAATGATATATACCACATTGGAAGATGAGCAAGTGAAAGATCCCTTTATGTTGAATATCTTTCCTTTGTGGATGACTGTGGAGTCCTGTGAAATATTTTGGCATAGTTTGCAACTTGATAAATTACAGGGAAGTGTGCCCTTCTGTTCCTTTTCAGTCTGTGATGGAAGTTTACTTCTGATTAGCTTGTGTTTTAAGTTGGGTGGCTGTCGGAAGGCCAGTACTGGTGGGGATGGGAATATCTCTTTCAGTAATTCATCCTCCTGGAATATAGGTTGTAGATCTCTTATGATTTTCCTCAGTTTTTCCAGCTCTGGATTGTATGTCACTACAAGGGGGATTCTGTCTGTGGATTTTTTTCTCCTTGTACTGTAGCAGATTCTCCCTGGGTGTTTTGAGGGAGGAGGCAATATTCTTGGAGATTATTTTGGGGTTGTAGCCTTTCTGTTTGAAGGATGCAGTCAGGCTTTTAAGGTGTCTGTCTCTGTCCACTGGGTCAGAGCAGATACGGTGGTATCTTGTGGCTTGGCTGTAAATGATGGATCTTTTTGTATGTGAAGGATGGAAGCTGGAGTTGTGGAGGTAGCGGCATCTGTCTGTGGGTTTCTTGTGTATAGATGTTTGTATACAGCCATTACTGATTGAGACCGTGGTGTCCAAAAATTTGACTTTTTCTGGGGAGTAGTCAATTTTGAATCTGATTGTAGGATGGTATGTATTGAAGGCAGAATAAAATTGTTTCAGAGTTTCTTCACCCTCCGTCCAAATCATAAAAATGTCATCGATGTACCGGTAGTATTTTAGAGGTTTGGTCTGGTGTGTATTCAGAAATGTCTCTTCCAGCTCAGCCATAAAAAGGTTGGCATATTGGGGTGCTGTCCTGGTGCCCATCGCAGTGCCCATTATTTGTAGATAGATATCATTGTTAAAGCGGAAGTAGTTGTGAGTTAAAATGAATTTGATTAATTTTGTAATAGTTTCTGGTGAGTATTGATGGTCCAGTGTGGATTTTTTTAGGAGTCTTCCACATGCAGCTATGCTATCCGCATGTGGAATGTTGCTGTATAGGGATTCTACATCCATCGTGACCGATCCAACGAAGAAGGGCAACCTTCGAAAGCTAATCAAGAAATGTATTAACTTATGTCCAATAAAAAAGGTATCATCTTATTTTCTTTTCCATGTTTTATTTTGTTTGATTTCTATTGATAACCTTAAGAGTGGACTAACACGGCTACCACACTCCTCTACTGAATATGCTCTGTAATTTTGTTCTTTATAATATAGTCTGTTGTGAGACAGGTGCTGACCAGCCTGAAGAGAGAGAAGGGGTCAAGGTCAGCCATATGAAGGATGCAGAGCCTTTTGAACAGTGCTAGCCTGTGGCTGGGAGAAAGAACTGGTGTCCGGTCTTCACCGAGGAAATGTTACTGACCAGCCTGAAGAGAGAGAGAAAGGGTCAGAGTCAGTCATGTGAAAGATGCAGAGGCTGTTACCGAGCAGTCCTTGCCTATGGCTGGGATCAGGTGGGGAATTAACGTGGTCAGGAAGAGGTTCATTAAGAGCACAGTTTTAGGCTCTGTCCTGGAAATGCTTAGGACTGTTAGGACTTAAAACGCAAGCTGCGTTAGGGAAGAAAACAGAAACTCTTCCAGTACAGTTTTTGCATGAATTCTTTTGGGTTTATTTTTCTTTTGAATACTGAAGCATATGTCAGAGGGACTTGTACTGTGTTTTGGAGTATGAACTTTGTTAATGGAATCTAATTCTTTGTGCTGAATAAAAGCTCTTTATGTTTTGGAACCTGGTTGCTCTGCGAGTGTCTGAGCTGACGAGTTGGAAATCCTGGACCGGAGTAGGATCTGGATTAGGAGGATTTTTTCTGACCTCTTCCAAGTAGGGTTACCATATGGCTCCAGAAAAAGGAGGACGGATTGAGCCAGCCGGGTTTTACTTCCATTGCTTTCAATGGAAGTAATTGAGCCAGCCGGGTTTTACTTCCATTGCTTTCAATGGAAAGCAATGGAAGTAAAACCCGGCTGGCTCAATCCGTCCTCCTTTTTCTGGAGCCATATGGTAACCCTACTTCCAAGGAAAGTGTAAGAGGGAGCAGACCTGGTGATACAGACCATGCCACATCCTGATGTGACATTACACTTGCTATTCCTTATGCTGTTTCTTATTATTTTCAGTTGGATCCTTCCATTTTCTGAAGGATTTTCTTTTAGCTCTAATAGCTTCCTTGAACTCACTTTTTAACCATGCTGGCAATCACTTGGCTTTCTTTCCTCCTTTTTTAAATGCATTTTTCATGTCCATCCAACAAAGTCATATTTGTTTCCAATAATGAGCACATTTCATTTCTCTGCAAGATCCCACACCGTTCAGAGGCCATCCTCTGCAATGGGTAGGCCAAAAGGTGTTAGCACCATATTCGCAGGTCTCAGTTCTGGTAGTGTTTCCATTTTAGCAAGTCTGGTCTTGACTTGGATAACTTTGTTAAATTTTAAAGAGATAATTTAGGAACCTCCATGTGGTCCATTCCTGTACATCTGTAGGAAGTTGCTTTATTGCTCAGATACCCATGCCAAATCCAACAGCAAGAGCTCTACACCATGCGTGCAAAATCTCTGTGCAATCATAGGTGCAATATTGTTTGTTTATTTATTTATTTATTGGGATTTATCAACTGCCTTTATGAAGACAATAAGCACAATATATTTTTTATGCTATAATGTGACTATATAGAGTTTTCAGTATCTCCTAGTTACTGTTTCCTGTCTCTGGTGATGACTCTTTGAATATCTGACAATGCTGTTTCAACAGTTTGTCTGTCTTTGCTGGGATTAATTGGTGTAAGGCAGACTGTGTTAATTTGTCAGCTGCTATTTGGCACCAGGTCCATTTTTGTTGTGTGACCAGAGCACTGGTCATTGAGGACAAGAGTGTTTGGCCCTGGTTTCCCATATGAGAGAAGCAGCACTTCTCATAAATGTGTGCAGACCCGATTTTGAATTTAACTCTGATGTTTTTATTATTTTCAGAACAAACCACGAGTCCAACATGTACAAATGTTTGTAAAAGACATGGTCCTGCTTAGCCCACAACCCCATGACCATATATTTTAGGTAACGAGGAAACAAGTGAACAGTGAATCCCTCTTCCAGTAAAGGTTTCTTCATCCATATTTGTCACTCTCGTGCTTGGTGGTCCACATAACATTACATTCCTATTCACCCACTAAGGAAGTTAAATGAGAAACATCTCTACATGTGTATAGCAACATTTACTCATGTAAATTGCATACACATGTAAATAGTGATTTCAGAATGCTGCTGTTTACATGTTCAGATCACACCATACAGAAAATTCAGGGAGGAGTGATGGGAGGGTGTAGTTTGGGTCTGCCTTGGATGGGACTAAAATCTATGAGGTTATTCCCCATTTTACAAAAGAAATACATATTTGTGAGAAGAAATTTTCACATCAGGCTTTATACCAGCTTAGAGGCATGCACAGAATTTTAAAAGGTGCTCTTTCTGGCCGGGGCTTTACACAAGGAATTCAGGGAGTCATTCTCCTTAATTTCCCATTGTTTATTTCCATCTCCAAAATGAAGAAAAGTAAAAATTCCAGCCTCACTATTTAATTGGCTGCACTTACACATCAGAATTTCTAAAATTGGTCAGCTGTATGTGTGTTGTGAAATTACTACTTCCACATGGAAGTTCCATGTTCTTGATGCTTATTTCTCTCCATGTGTAGACTTGTGTTAAATGGTTGCTTCTTCTGTGCATGGCAGCAAATGCAAGCATGCACTGTAAGACCTTATAGGTATTTTAAAAAAAGGCTCTACATTTGGAATTGAGCATGTCCTAACCAATGTTCCCTCTAAGGACCAACCTAGCACATACAAATTTTTTTCGTGTGAGCAACAATTTTTAAAAACCAACAATTGGGGAGTCTGTATTTTTCTGTTAGACAGGTCTATGTACACCATACTGCCACATCTGCTGCCCATCTTCCCACCTGTGAAATTATTCATACAAGGGCTGTCTCCTAAAAAAAAAAAAAAAAAAACCATGACCTCACCCCACCCTGTTATCCCCCCCCCTTTACTCCCTTTAATCCCCACATTCCCATAACCCTCTACCCACTGTTCCCCCACAATTGTGAATGATCACATAGTAATGCCCCCCCCCACCCCGACCACCCCCCCATTCAATTTCTCTATGCCATAAATAGAAAAGAAAAGAAACTCTCATGTATCAGGCAAGGCATTGAGAGGAGGGCTTGCAGGGCTCATGGCAGGAATCAAGAAGGCAGTACTGAAGACAGGCAAGGCATTGAGGGGAAGGCAGGGTCCAGTGCTTCCTGGCGCCAGTCCTTAATACAAGTTCCTTTGGCAACACGTGTGCCAGAAGCTGGCGTCGGCTGACACTGAAGGAGCTGCAGAGCATGGACTGCTGCCCCGAGGAAGGTCACAGGACCCAACAGGAAGGCTTATCCAGGTTTAATGATGAATACAGATTCTGAAGTTTACTTTCATAGCATTTTTTTCTCATGGGTTAGGTTTGGTCATGACTTTCCAAGGGCGTCGGGGGAGGGGAACACTAGGAGGGATGTAGCAGTTTGTGAGCGATCGTGTAAAAAATATGAGTGACGCTCCTGGAAAGTATGAGCAATCGCTCATGCGCTCACCTTCGAGGGAACACTGGTCTCAACCTGGACGTCTGAGTTCCCATCTTAACTGGTTGAAGTATAGGAAACAGAGAGTGGGGTTAAATGGGCAGTATTCACAATGGAGAAGGGTAGTTAGTGGGGTTCCTTGGGGGTCTGTGCTAGAACTGCTGCTTTTTAATATATTTATAAATGATTTAGAGATGGGAGTAACTAGCGAGGTAATTAAATTTGCTGATGACACAAAGTTATTCAAAGTCGTTAACTTGCGATAGGATTGTGAAAAATTACAGAAGGACCTTATGAGACTGAGAGACTGGGCAGCTAAACGGCAGATGACGTTTAATGTGAGCAAGTGCAAGGTGATGCAGGTGGGAAAAAAGAACCCGAATTAAAGCTACGTCATGCAAGGTTCCACGTTAGGAGTTACGGACCAGGAAAGGGATCTGGGTGTCATTGTCAATAATACACTGAAACCTTCTGCTCAGTGTGCTGCTGCGACTAGGAAAGCGAATAGAATGTTGGGTATTATTAGGAAAGGTATGGAAAAGAGGTGTGAGGATGTTATAATGCCGTTGTATCGCTCCATGGTGCAACCGCACCTTGAGTTTTGTGTTCAATTCTGGTCGCCGCATCTCAAGAAAGATATAGTACAATTGGAAAAGGTGCAGGGAAGGGCGACAAAAATGATAGCGGGGATGGCACGACTTCCCTATGAAGAAAGACTAAGGAGGCTAGGGCTTTTCAGCTTGGAGAAGAGACGGCTGAGGGGAGACATGATAGAGGTATATAAAATAATGAGTGGAGTGGAACAGGTGGATGTGAAGCATCTGTTCACGCTTTCCAAAAATACTAGGACTACGGGGCAAGTGATGAAACTACAGTGTAGTAAATTTAAAACAAATCAGAGAAAATATTTTTTCACCCAATGCATAATTAAACTCTGGAATTCTTTGCCGGAGAACGTGGTGAAGGCGGTTAGCTTGGCAGAGTTTTAAAAGGGGTTAGACGGTTTCCTAAAGGACAAGTCCATAAACCACTACCAAATGGACTTGGGAAAAATCCACAATTTCAGGAATAACATGTATAGAATGTTTGTACGTTTGGGAAGCTTGCCAGGTGCCCTTGGCCTGGATTGACTGCCATCGTGGACAGGATGCTGGGCTCGATGGACCCTTGGTCTTTTCCCAGTGTGGCATTACTTATGTACTTATGTGGTTTATATTTAAACCTGAAAATCTCCCAAAGTTCTCAATGTGCCTCAGGGCTTCCCTTAATGACCTCATCGGGGATGTCACACAAAGAAATAGATCATCCACACAAAGGCTCAACACTTCCTGCTGCCCAGTTACTACTTCCTAAGTTTGAAGGTCAAAGACTCGAGGGTCAACAGAACCTAGTGGAGATAATGGGTGACCTTGGCATGCACCATGCTGCAGTTCAGACCTGTCCAGCCTGTTTTTGTTGACCAATACTCCAGGTGTGTTGTTCTACAGTATCTTACCCTATTTCAGATAGCGGCCTTTCAGCCCAAGCTTCTGAAGCTTGTAAAGTATATTTGACCAGGAAACTATCAAAGGCCTTTTGGCGTCAAAACTCACAATCTAACAGAATATCTCTGTTTATAATATTCCATCGCTACTAACATTCCACATATATTTCTGTTGGTTGTTCTGCCCTAACAACGCCCACTTGGTCTATAGGTATAAGATTAGACTTCTTTTCCCACAGTTTGGTAGCAGTTTAACATTAAAGTTCAAGAGCGAGTTAGGTCGATCAACTGGATCCTTGCCAAATTTGGGAGTGACCATGATCAGAGCCAATATAGAGCTGGAAACTGCCCTGAATATAGTATATCCATATACTTATCCTCTAGATCAGGTATATTATACATCAAAAGGATCCTATATAATTCTGCACTATACCTATCCAGGCAAGGTCTTACTGGTCTTTATAAGTTGTTGCATCTTCTGATATTACAGGCCCATATCGCACCTCCAACTGATCTTCCCTAGTGATAGAAAAACAACATTTCTAAGAAAAAAGATTACCTGCATGCCTCTTGAGGCTTCCCTTCCACACAGTAAAGTACTTTTGCATAGCAGCTAAGTACATTGATTTATTTTGCCCAGGGGAATTTTTAATGGTTAACTCTGTACTGCTTGAGCTGATACTCAAGTGCCAAGATACTCTTATTGTGGTTTGGATTCCTATTGCCAACATAAAACTGCCTTTGCCACCTCCTAAAACTAAACTAGATTCTCCTAATGGTCCTTATTCGATGTCACATAATTTCGACCATTACGCCTATAAACAACTATGGAAGTTAGCATTTCCAGTCAAATAGGCTAGGAATTGCCAAGTCTTTCAGATGAGACTGTAGTTTCCCAATCAATTCATATCATAGAATGATATAAGATTTCCATAGATCCAGTCTTTCTGTGACTACCTTATTAAAGCTACTCTGTGAGACTATGTGGGACTAGGTAACACAGCTTCTAGATGCAGTGGAGGAATGGCCTAGTGGTTAGAGCACCGGTCTTGCATCCAGAGGTGGCCGGTTCAAATCCCACTGCTGCTCCTTGTGATCTTGGGCAAGTCACTTAACCCTCCATTGCCTCAGATACAAACTTAGATTGTGAGCCCTACTGGGATAGAGAAATATCCAGTGTACCTGAATGTAACTCACCTTGAGCTACTACTGAAAAAGGTGTGAGCAAAATCTAAATAAATGTGTATAATTATGTTAAGTCAGATGCAACATGTATTTGACAAGTCAAGATCCTTACAAAAATAAGAAATGCCCTTACTAACTCTCAGCATTGTCCCAAAGATGTTATATCAAATGCATGACCCATACCCCCCTTGACAACAGAGGATTTTTCTAAATCTGAATCATGAGAGCAATAAAAATAAAATCCCTTGCCAGAAATATAGGAGAATCACAACCCTGCAGTCTCCTCACTATGTTTTGAAAAAGCTTAGGTGCATATGAGTAGTGAACATGGCCATTTTGAAACCAGAAGAACATCCAACTTTTTGATTCAAAAATAGCCATTTGTCAGATGTTTTTGTTCTTAGTGCATCTATATTTTTGGACAATTAACCCCCCCCCCCCCCCCCCAAAAAAAAAGAAAATAAAGGTCTAAGGGGGAAATGAACAAAAACAAGTCATTGAAATGTATGAGGAGTCAGCATTCTTAGTAGACTGGCCACACAGACATCCCAGCAGAGCAGTGGGGCACTGCAATGGACTTCACATAAAAGCTCCCAGGTACATATTTATTTATTGCATTTGTATCCCACATTTTCCCACCTATTTGCAGGCTCAATGTGGCTTACATAGTTTAGTTATGATATTGTCATTCCAGGATATCAGATACAATTAGTAATGTGTAGAGATTAAGTAAGGGGAAGAAGAAGGAAGTGATTGGGTGGGTAAGTTTAGAAGGTGGACTTTTCTAACAGGATGGATTGGTGAGGTGGATTGTTGGGGCTATAGGTTCTCTTTGTTGAAGAAATATGTCTTCAGAGATTTGCGAAAGTTAGTTATTTCCTCAATTGTTTTCAGGTCTGTGGTTAATGCATTCCATAACTGCGTGCTCATGTAAGAGAAGGTAGTAGCATACATCAGCTTGTATTTTAGACCTTTACAGCTGGGGAAGTGCAGATTGAGAAATTTGCGGGACGATTTTGTGGCGTTTCTGGGAGGTAGGTCCACAAGGTTTAGCATGTAGATTGGGGCGTCTGCATGAATGATTTTGTGTACAATTGTGCAGATCTTGAACGCAATGCATTCCTTGAGTGGGAGCCAGTGAAGTTTCTCTCTTAGAGGTTTTGCACTTTCATATTTAGTTTTTCCAAATATGAGTCTGGCGGCAGTATTCTGGGCTGTTTGGAGTTTTTTGATAGTCTGTTCTTTGCAGCCAGCATACAGTGCATTGCAGTAGTCCAGGTGGCTTATTACCATTGACTGTACCAGGGTTCGGAAGACGTGTCTCGGGAAGTAAGGTTTTACTCTTTTGAGTTTCCACATGGAGTGGAACATCTTTTTCGTCATGTTCTTCATGTGGGTATCGAGAGTGAGGTTTCGATCAATGGTAACTCCAAGAATTTTCAAGTTTTGTGAAACAGGAAAAGAACAGTATGGTGTGTTTATGGTGGAGAGGTTTTTTGTGTTATGTTGTGAGGTGAGTACAAGATATTGTGTTTTTTCTGCATTAAGTTTTAGTTGGAATGCATCCGCCTAGGTGTGCATGATGTGGAAGCTT
Organism: Microcaecilia unicolor; assembly: GCF_901765095.1. Classification (NCBI taxonomy): domain Eukaryota; kingdom Metazoa; phylum Chordata; class Amphibia; order Gymnophiona; family Siphonopidae; genus Microcaecilia; species Microcaecilia unicolor. Next base: position 405,934,483 of record NC_044031.1, on the reverse strand, counting down.
TGGTTGATCTCGTTGGTGATTTCATTTAGATCATGTTTGAACGGGATGTAAATTGTGGCATCGTCTGCATATATGTAAGGGTTGAGGTTTTGATTGGCTAGAAGTTTGGCTAAAGGTATCATCATTAGGTTGAATAAGGTTGGTGAGAGGGGGGATCCTTGGGGGACTCCATATTCAGGTGTCCATGGGGGTGATCTATCCGCATTCGTTGTTACTTGGTATGATCTTGTGGTCAGGAATCCTTTGAACCATTTGAGAACTGTACCTCCTATTCCGAAGTATTCTAGTATATGTAATAGTATTCCATGATTAACCATGTCAAAGGCACTGGACAGGTCAAATTGTAGGAGGAGTATGTTGTTGCCAGTTGCAGTTGCTTGTTTGAATGATTTCATTGCGGACACTAGAACCGTTTCAGTGCTGTGATTTGACCGAAATCCTGATTGAGACTTATGCAGAATTGAGTGTTTATTTAGGTATTCAGTAAGTTGTTTCGTCACTATACCCTCCATGAGTTTGGTTATGAGTGGAATAGATGCTACTGGGCGATAGTTAGTTAGGTCCATTGAGCTTTTCTTAGCATCTTTTGGAAGCGGGGTAAGTAGGATGTTTCCTTTATCCGTGGGAAAGAGCCCATTGTGCAGCCTGTGGTTTACATGGTTCGCAGGGTCTGTTTTAAATTGTTTGGGTGCGGATCTTATTAGACTGGTAGGCTAAATGTCTAATTTGCATTGCGATTTGGCGTATTTTCCAAGCCAGTGTGAGATTTCATCTGATGAGAGCGTCAAAGTTGGTCCATAATCGATCTGCTGGGCTTTCCCCGGGTTTTCGGTCTAGACATTCAAGGATGTTTGTGTAGTCCGTTATATTGGTGGGTATTATGTGTCGGAGTTTTATGATTTTTTCATTGAAGTAGTTCACGAGATTAGTTGCTGATGGGGGTGTCTGTGTTGTTGGAGGTAACCGTTGTAGTATTTAGGAGATTGTTTACGAGTGAGAAGAGTTTGTGTGTATCCTTGTAATTTGGTCCTATTTTGGTTTTGTAGTACGTCCTTTTAGTTTGTCTGATAGTGTATTTGTATTTTCTTTGTAATTGTTTCCAGTCGTTGAGTGTGTGTTTGTCTTTTTTCTTGCTCCATGCTCTTTCTAATCTTCTGACCTGTGTTTTTAGTTCTTTAAATTCTTCGTTAAACCATGGTATTGAGTTTTTCCTATGTGAGGTTCTGGTTTGAAGTGGTGCTATGTTGTCTAGAACTGTTCTGCTTCTGTTGTCCCATTCTTGGAGATATTGGGGTGAGTCTGTGGGTGTTGTCCATTTGTCGGTGTAGAATTGTTTCCAGAATGTTAGTGGGTCTATTTTGCCTCTCGTAGTATATGTTTGTTGTTTTTGTTGTGTCTGTTTTGTTCTCCAGTGGAGGGAAAGGTTTGCACTGTAGTGATCGGACCATGGCGTGGCTGTCCATTTTATGTCTGTTAGTGTGAGATTTGGTTCTGATGAGAATTTGTGGGTGATGATATCTAGTGTATGTCCTTTGTTATGGGTGGGTTGTATGTTTGGCCAGGTGAGCTCCCATAGTTGGAGGAAGTCCTTGTATTTGCGTACATTGCTTGAGTTAGTATCTTCAAGGTGCAGATTGATGTCTACTGCTATGAGATGGTTCTGGGTGGAAACACAAGTATTCGATATGAAATCCAGAAAGTGCGCTTGTGAATCTTGCCAGTTGCCCGGGGGTCTGTAAAATAGAATTAGGTTTAGCTTATCACGTAAGTTGTAGTGGTTGATTCTGACTGAGGCTATTTCGAGTTGGGGAAGAATAGATTCTGCTGTTGTTGTGACTGTGAATTGAGATTTATAGATTATTGCTATGCCTCCTCCTCTTTTTCCTTCTCTTGTCCAGTGGGTAATTTTGTATCCTGGGGGACAGAGCTCTAAAATTATTGGATCTTTGGAGTCATGGATCCAAGTTTCGCTAATGAGTAGGAAGTCGAGGTGGTCGGCTGTAATCCAGTCGGTTAGTATCGTGGTTTTATTAACTGCCGATCTGGCATTGATGTATCCTCTTTGTATTTGTTGGTGGTGTTCAGTTGGGTTTGAGGTAGTGATAATTTTTTATCAACTGTCTGTCTTCTTGATGTGTGAGTTTGTTATGTACTTTCTTTCCTGTCTGTTGATGGTGACCGTGGCTAGAAGGTTTTTTGTGCCGTTGTTTAATATCACACAGTTACCTCTTATATTGTATGGTGAGCTCTTCAAAACCCACCAAAAGCCTACTGTACCCACTTTCAGTTGCCCTTATGTCTGCAGATGTCACCTATATGTGGGTACAGTAGGTTTTTGGTGCATTTTGGAGGGCTCACACTTTCCACCACAAGTGTAACAGTTAGAGTGGGATATGGGTCTGGGACCCGTTCTGTACATTGCACTGCACTGACAATTGGATTACTCCAGGGTCCTGCTTGCTGCTAATAGGACTGGCCATAATATCTGAAGCTGTCATGAAGCGGTGTGTACTGTTTTCTTTCATATCGTTGGGAGGTGGATGGAGATCAGTGACTACTGAAAGAGTAAAGGGGATGGGGGGTCATGCCTTAACCCTTCAGTGGTCATGTAGCCATTTAGGGCACCTTTTTGTGACTTAGTTGTGATTGAATCAGGTCTAGACCAAAATGTCTAACTTTTCACCCTGAACGTTTTTGCTTTGTTCCATTATGGTACAAAAACGTCCAAGTTTTGGGAACGTCCAAATCCCACCCCTAACACTCCCCATTGTTATTTGGACGCACTGTATATGAACTGCATAGAAAACCATCTTAAAATGGGTTTCAAAAATAGTGATTTGGACAGTTTGGCAAAAAAAAATCCCATCTATCTGCCACTTTTGGACATTTTTTGTTTTGAAACAAATGACTGTCTTCCCATAGACTTTAGCCTTCCTTGATGGAAATTGCCCCTAATGGATCCTTCACTTTCCACAGAAAGACAGTATATTAAATACGTCACCCTAGACACTCAAGGGGTACCTGCTTATTGACGACAATTGCCACATCTCTTCAAGTGCGTGAAAAATATGCAAATACCCTATGGCATTTAGTCCTTCCTTAACTCTTACTATGCTCATTTTTCAGCAGGTGGGCTCTTGTAAATAAACAGTTTGGGCTTTATGCCTCTTATGATCCTGCAAAAGTTTTGTTCGTTAGATATGGAGACCTACTCCAGCCACATTCCAGGATAAAATCCTTATTCAGGACACACAAATAGCACCTCAGGTGCTCTAGATGATCTTGAACCCAAAATATTGGGCTTAGCCACAACCTCCAGTCACTAATCCATGAGACTGCGAATTTGATTCCTAGCAAGCCCTTAACAGTATCCACTGAGGACTATGAAATAGACTCCAGAGTCCATGTGAAATATAAATTGACTTGAAAACAGGTTGACAAAGAACATCGACTTTAATTTCAGACCTGAAGCCACTCAGCAAGAGTTGCCAGTTTCTTTGCTTTGCTTATCTATGTCGGCATCTCCACTGGAGATTCTCTATTTCATAGTGTCCAACCAACACCCAATTTTTGCCATTGCTTTGCTCATCTCCAGTTTCAAGAAAGTCAGCTCAAACTTGGGATCTAGAGCTGTGGTAATTTGATGGGTAAGCTCTGCAACCAAGGCCACAGGGGCAGTGGGTCTCGTATGTACTGCTGTCTCCTTCACTGTCTTAGCTTCTTTCTGGGTCTTTTACTATCTTTTTTGCTGGCTTTGATGACCTCCTGCCACCTGATGCTGGTTTTCAGCTACTTAAGTCTTAGGGGAGGACCAGTTAAATTCCAACGAACTGCAGAGGGTGAGTAAACATACATAAAGTTGTTTTTATTAACAGACCAAAAACCAATAATAATAATAAAATTTCTAAAACCAGTAAAATAAAAAAGATTGCCTGATTCAATTACATACAGGAAAAAGTGTGCAATACACATACAATGTTGCCAGACTCGACATAGATTCTGTGTTTCAGCTATAAATGCCTGCCTCAGGATTCACAAGCCAAGACTGTGTCTGACTTGTGTATAGGCAAATATTGTCGTTGAATTGGTATGTGTTGAGCAAAAAGGCATAATAATCTGCAGTCACTTCAAGGGTTAACAAACAGTCAAGCTGTGTGCTTCTAAATCTTTGTGTCGAGTCTGGCAACCTTTGTATTTGTATTGTAAACCTTTTTCTATATGTAATTGAATCACGCAATCAGTTTTTGCATTTTATTGGTTTTACAAAATTACTGTTTTTTGATCCGTTGATAAATACCACTTTAAATATGTTTATTCACCTCTGCCATTCATTGGAATTTATTTGGTTCTCCCTTCTCTGAGACTTGTGTACATTCGTAGAGGTTTTTCTTCTTTTCTTGCTTTTTCCCGGTTTTCAGGTACTCCGTATACTTCTGGGTACAATGGTAATGAATAATCTCATATTGAGCTGCCAAGGGTCCTAGATTATGGATGTGTGAAAGAGATTGCTGCCGGATTATGATACCCTCCCCCCCCCCCCCAACACACACACACACACACACACACAATTGTGAATATAGAATTTAGATGCTTACAGATGATGATCTGATCTTTTTTTTTCCCTAGGTTGATTTTCAAAGATGTTGCACAGTCCAGGGTCATTCTGAGATATACTACATTTGTGCAGAGAATTAGTTTTGCACAGTTCTAATGGTTTTTATTTAGTTTTTGATTTTCGTCATGATTGTACAGATGGGAGAGTCAGACCGTTGCCTTATTCAGATTTGTTCAAACTCAATTAGCAATGTATTTTTCAGTAGGTGAGCTTGATTAGGGCAGTCTATCCTCTGTATGTGCTGCTAGTTCCAGGTCTTAAACAAAGCTGCATGTTTTCAGATACATTTGGTTGGTCGTTTGTGTGGATGTTTTAAAAAAGTAATACCAGAACACTTCTTTGTGGTTGGCCGATCTGTTGTAAGCAGTAGCAGATGTTTTTCCTTCCAAGTTAAACAAAGAAGTAATGAAAGTTCTTGGATTATTCAGACTAGCTGGTAGCCCTTTGTCATATTAAAGATCTTACAAAGCCAACCCACACAAGCACACCCCACAAACACACAAAGATTGCTGTCAATAAAAAAAAATGGAATGAAAAAGAGACGACCTCAAAACTTGTTCTAGATCTTAATTTCAGCTGTCATATGTAATCATTGGTCTCTTAAAAAAAAAAACCCTTCATGTGCAAAATGTGAAACATGCAACAACAGAAGAATTGTTTAATCAGCTTTAACTAGAAAATTCGCAAGCATTATAACTTTGACTTAACTTTCAAAAAAGGTCTTCAAAATCTAACCCAGTGAAGGACTATGTTACCGCCACTAGGCTGCTTCAGGGATTTTATTAACTTCCAAACTGTGGCTAAAGACATATGAAGATTCTTTTGACAGGTATGTTGTCTTCAAACATACAGCTCCACGTAATTTGCCCTTCATATTGTGGGTGTACCATCTGTCCTTGCACAGGAATGGAACGGTTTCAGAAGGCAGTCCTTTGTATCTGGTCTTAATGTTGTACTCTGTTTATTGACAATGCAATCAAGGCCTAAGGCCTGACCAGCCCTCTTGTTGAGATTGACCTTGTCCATTTCTGCCACAGTGAAATGGTCCTGGATGTTTATTCTTTTCTTGATGTTCTTTTTGTAGTTTCCTTTTTTGCAGTTTGTTTGGTGGTTTTGCCATGTTTAAGCAGTTATTGTGCTACCTCCTAACAGTTGCGTTGTGTAGTAGTCTTTCTTCTGGCTCAGCTTCTCGATTGTGGCCCTTTCTGTGAATGATAACCTTGGTCAAAGATTAAAATGGTTGGCATTGTTCCTCATATGACTTAATGATGCATTTAATGATGCATTTTACTTTTACAAATAACACATAATTAGAACTTGTGATTTTAGGTTTTAACTGATAAACACCCCAAAGCAAAAGAATTAAAATAAATGTTTAACAGATCCTTGGAGACGGAAGAGATTCAGTGTGATTGGAGAAAGGCATTAAATATGGTCATCCTTTACAAAAGTGGTAGCATAGAAGCAGTGATCCTCACCCTGGTAGGGGAGGATGCAAGATGGTGATGGAGCAAGACATGTTTGGGGGGAGCTTCTGCATATTCCCTGTCTTAAACAATTTTTTCAGCATTCAGCTATGCCTAAATGTTGGGACAAGACTAAGGGTAGCCTTCCCCACTCATCTTCTGTTCCCCAACCGTGCCAGACCATAATTACCTCTTTTGCGGTTTCTTCTGCAATGGACTCTGCTGTCGGGGCTAGGAGGAGCCTAGACTTGGCCAGTGAGGCTTTACTGAGTCCTCAACATCCCAAAATTCCTTCATGTCCTGGAATTCCAAAAGGGGTGGGAAAGATGCAGTGGATCCCTAAAAGGCAAGAGGATACAGCAAATGCAGAACACTTCAGTTAAGTAATAACTTTTGCACTACTAAGAAATCATGGGGAAAGTAGCATAACCCCAACCTTCCTGGGCAGACTTGATGGGCTGTGTTGGTGTTTCTCTGCCATTTGCTATTGCATAGAATAAAAAATCATAAGGTAGCACGAAACAAAGACTTAATAGCTTTCCACTGTAGCTCTCACGCCTCTAAGGAACAAACACAATCAAACTCCTGGAAGCTTCCAAATACATCCTACATCTTTGAATTTATGTAAAGAAAGTGATTCATAAAGGCAAATGTTAAATAGTACCCAAATCTAAGTGAATTAGATCTGTGGTGGGTAATTTGTATTGGGTCTGAATTAATTCATAAGATGGATCTGGTTGTCATTTTAGGTGTTAGTGGCAAGCCATTTGTTGATTTATAAGTTAACTAGATGCCAACAATAAAGTTGTAAATGGATAAGAAGTAGTCTCACATCAGGAAAAATAGTCCTCTACGTTTTAGTGAGGGTCAATTGTAAATAAGGTTCATAACGTTTCTTATGGCCAGCCATTCACTTTAGCATACTGAAACAGGTTTGAGGACCCTGGAATTCAAACCGATCTGTTTGATGGTTTGTGTGTGGATAGCAAACAGATCAGAGGGAAACAGCAACACAGAAAATCATGAAGCAATAATAGTGTAGAGGGGCATAGATGAAACAACAAAGTGGAACCAGGATACTGAGGAAGCAACTTTATTCAAGGACTCGACATGGCTCGTGTTTCGGCAATTGCTTGCATCGTGGGTCAGGATGTTGTTAGGACAATGAAAGTCTTCCAGTATAGGTTCCATGGTCACAATAGTAAAAGGTGAATGCACTGGATCTGCAAGCTCTGGGTGGTCTTGTTTTAGGTATTGTGGGAGTAACTGAGGGCAGGATCTAGAGCTCAGACTGAACATCTGATACAAGTCTTAGTTCTCTCAGCACTATCAGGCTGTATTTTTCACTATTTGGCTCATAACCCCAGCTCCTCACTCTTCTTCACCTCCTATACTCGCCTTTCAGAAGCTGTTCAGGCAGGTTCCTCTGTTCTTTCTTCAGATTTCTTGGGTTCCTTCGTTTCCATGGAGTGGGGTATGTTTTTTGTTTGTTTGTTTTTTGTATGAGTTGTCCCTTTGATTCTTCTGAAATCAGACTTCAGATGTCAAGACTGATGCGTTCTAATACTGTGCTTAAGTCACCTGGAGCTGTTGTCTCTCGGACGTCCTTTTCAATGCTGGTTTAGTCTTTTTATTTACGGCGCCCTCTGTGGCTGTCAGGGGCTGATGCTGAGTGCAGTTGAGCTGAGTTCTTCATGCCCATTTGCTCATTTGTGCTTTGGGCTGCACCTGTTAATGAGTTTGAAGACCTGTATGTCTGTCTCTATTTTGCTTTCATCCTCCTGTGGTACTTTGACATCTTATGAAGAAATTATATGTGGTTACCAGTGGTTGGGGTTTTATTTAAGGTTAATAATTCCATTAGTAATAGAATTTTAAATGTTCGGGCACTCTTGACATAGTGGCTAGATGAAATTTCTAATTCGTTTATAACATTTTCCTACTTTTAACCTTGTTTTAAATGGACAGTATGGCAAATCCCCCTCCCCCCAAAAAAAAAAAAAAATCCAGTCCAGTTAACTTATAAATCAACAAATGGCTTGTCTGTTAGCATCTAAAGTGATCACCAGATTTCCATCTTATGAATGAATTAAGATCCATCACTTTATGACGGTTGCATAGGAAGATGTCCTGGGGAACTGAGTTCAATTCCCACTTCAGGCACAGGCAGCTCCTTGTGACTCTGGGCAAGTCACTTAACCCTCCATTGCTCCATGTAAGCTGCATTGAGCCTGCCATGAGTGGGAAAGTGCGGGGTACAAATGTAACAAAACAAACAAAAAAAATATGTGAAACAAACACCATTCTTTTGCAGTTGCTACTCATTTGCTTAGTCCTGAAGCTGATGCCAGATGGCTTCTGTCCTGAAACACTAGCAGTGAGGAAGATAGAGTTGGAGCCTATGGCATTGCAACAGGAGAAGAAATTGGGGCAAACCAAAATGAACTTTACTGTTTTGCTATTTGTCCACTACATTCCCTTACCCTGATACATAATTCACCTTCTTAAATTTATGTACAGACAGCAGCATCTTTCTTTTCCCTGCCATTTCCCTTCTCCGCTGTCACATAGCAAATTATTTGACTGCAGTAGCAATAAATATGCTAGACTCTGTTAATGTTTTTGTTTTCACCCCTGTAATTTTTTCTAGGTCACTCACCACTCTAGGTTTGGTTATATCCTCACTGGCTGATCAAGCAGCAGGGAAGGGAAAGAGCAAGTTTGTGCCTTACAGAGACTCGGTTCTCACTTGGCTTCTCAAGGTACTGCAATCCAACTGAATAACCTGTTGTGTCTCTTCTTTCTGTATCAGCTTTCGGGTTTTAATGGCCCGATGAGCTGCCTCACTAATGACACCTGGAAACATGGAGAGAAGAAAGTGCTCATCTTTACCACTTGTGGCTGGGATATTTTATTTCAATAATTATTGACTTTGGTTAGCTTATGCTGGGTTAATAATCCCATTAGTGAAGACATGGGAAAATTGAAGGCATAACTAATCTGCACTTAGATGCATCAAAGCTAGGAAGTTGTTTGCTTATTTAATTATTTATTAAATTACATTTATTTTCCACCAAGCCAGTAATAAGACTGTCAAAAAGATAAATGACTCAATGCCAAGTCTTAAGAGTTAAGTGTAGTGCTACATATATTTAAGATGGCACAAAAACAGATGGTGAAATTTGAACTTCTTAAAATGGAGTCGCTTGGATTGAATGGGAATCGAATATGTGGCAGGGGATTTTGATCTGAACTGATCCAAGTGAGAAATTAAAAAAAAAAATGGTTGGCCTTAGGTTCGGGCCCCAACACTTTCAGAGTTGGAGAACCCATCTGTGACCATTCTTGACAGTGCATCATCTATCCCCTAGCAACACAAATAGAGAGACAGGAGCCCATCCATACTGCTCCCAGCATCTGCTCTCCATTGCTTTCTATTTTTACTGATCCGCTGGCATTTTCAAATTCTTTGGGCCAGCCCAGTTGCCACTTTTCTTACCATGACCATGATACCTTTGGAGTGGGTTGGCCTGGGAGTTTTGAAAATGCCTGTAGCTCCATTAGCAGAGTGAGAGGTTGGGATATGAGCAGAGATGAGTAGGGTGGTGCTCTGAGGGGGAGGATAGTAGAGAGTTGCATAGGGACAGAAATCCAACCTGTCCCCGCGGGAATCTAACCTGTCCCCATCCTTCCCCGCCACAAGTAATCTCCACCCCAGCCCCCGGCCTAGCTAGCCATTTCCGCACCGCAGTCACCTTGCTCCTCCTCCCCAAGAAAGAGATCTGCATGAAATATTTATTTTTATTATTTTGACTTATGAAAACCACAAGGTTTTTGGTGTTCCTCTAAAATATTTTCCCTGTTCTATAAATCATTGAAAGTAAAAATTGTTTCCTATTGGTGATGCGTATTATCAAATATCATAAATAAATATACGGTGTTTGCATATGATTTTCTTTTAAGGAGCACCATCTATTTCTTACTTACTGTATGCAAATGTTTCACAGGACAATTTAGGGGGGAACAGCAAAACAGCCATGATTGCCACCATTAGTCCAGCAGCAGACAATTATGAAGAAACCCTCTCTACGCTAAGATATGCCGACCGAGCTAAAAGGATTGTTAATCATGCTGTGATAAATGAAGATCCAAATGCTAGAGTGATCCGGGAACTCAGGGAGGAGGTGGAGAAGCTGAAGGAGCAGCTCTCGCAGGCGGAGGTAAAGTCAGAGAGCTCTCTGGGCTGCAGTTAATAAAGAAAGCCAGGGGAGTGTGTTATGACCAGAACTTTGTATAGGTTGCTAATAAATTTTCTACTCTTATGGGTCCCGTTTTCTGAACAAGGTAGGAAAGACTGTAGCTGTAGAGTTCTTGAAGCATTTTTTTTAAAAGGGAAACTATACAAGGTACTTTCTTTTCTGAAAATTGTCTATAGGTAGAAAGTAACAGATTTTGAAGCTGCTTTCTTCAGGAGCCAAAAATAACACACACTTACTCCCTGATTCTATATAGCGTGACTTAAGTTGATCGCGCAAAACCAGTCAAATTCTGGATTTGCGCATACAACTTAATTAGTTAACAAGCCAGTCAGCGCTGATAATTGCCACTTAAGCAATTATTGACACTAATTGGCATTAATTGGAATTTACGTGCACAGTTGTCTAAGCTATTCTGTGATGTGCATAAATTCTAAGTTGCATAGTTGAAAAGGTGTGGTTATGGGCATAGAATGAGTGTGTCATAGGCGTTTCTAAAAATCTGTGGTTTTGTTACAGAATATACATCCTGTGCCTAAATTAGGCATCTGGATTTACACCAAATTTTACTTGGCATAACTGCCCGCGACTAAATTTAGTTGTGTGGACAGTTGATCAGTGTATACTATAATTCATGCAAAAATGTAGGCGTATTCTTAAAAAGTACACCTAAATATAAAGATGGGGATAAGATGAGTAGTACAGAGTCAATTGGGATAAATAGATGGGTGACTAAACTCAAGGCAAAATCTTTGTACAGTTTAATCAAGATATGAGGAACTGGTCTAAGTTATAGGGTGTGCAGCAAGCTAGTTCAGGTGCAGAGTGGTATATAGTCTGTCACCACATGTAGTAAAGGCTTGTGAGAAAAGCCAGGCTTTCATTTCTTGAAGTCGAGGTAGTCTTGAGTTAGTTGTAATCCCACTGGGAGTAAGTTCCAGAGTATGGTGGCTACTCCAATGGTGGCGGGTATCACATCGTACAATTTCTTTTGATGACGGTACGGTACAGATAGTGATGCTCCTTGAGAGGACCTTAGAGGTTTCAAAGGTGTGTAAAGGGCCAACTTATTGTTTAAGTACTCTGGCCCATTTTGTCTGAGGACCTTGAAAATCAAACAGAGTTTTAAATTTAGCCCTATAAAGTACTGGTAAATGCAGAATATGTGTAGATGTTGATTTTGTAGTACTTCTTCTTACTTGTATAGAAACTACAGGGCGCTCAGGTTTGAAGTAAGCATATTCTGGGTGTGGGCTGCACAGTTCAGAAAAATATACTTGTATTTCCCATTTTTCCATTGGGAATACAGGGATATTTTACACCTCTACTGAGACAGATGTTTCAGCTACCTGTTCATTTGCACTCAAGATTTCCACCTACGATTGAGGTCCGTAACACCATTTCAAAAATTCAAAAACAAGAGTTCTCACAAATTGACTCCCCTTGTATGTGTAGTGTAAAGCCCAGCGTTCATATGTGTAAAGCCCTGTGTGATGCCACTCTTTGTGAACCTGTTTTTTCTTTGTTTTTTATGTGTTTGTGTGTAAAATGTCTGTTGCCATTGATCATGAGCAGTTTGACTGACTGAATGCCCCAGGAAGGGTCTACAGTGTTAATGACTGTGGAAACTAATGAAGCAGCATTCAGTTTGGCAGATCTCTTGAAATGGAATTATAGCAGAGGAAACTGTTGTGGTAATGTCAGAACGGGGCACCTATGTAATAGTTCTAAAAATGCATCTATTTTGTATCTATTTTAAAAGTCAACCTAGGCATTTTTATCTTTTATAAAATACACTCCTACAAGGACCTGCTGTAGCACACAAATTGTCTTACACAAATGTAGACCTACTCAAAATGTGTGCATGTAATCTGAAGAGGGTAATTTTATGCCTAGGTCAGGAGGCCAAGTAGGTGCCTGTTTTATAAAGAGAGTCCAAAATCTCCCGCAAAAAAACACAACAAAACAAAACGAGCGGAAGCTATCCAGAAGGACCATACTGAAGCCACAAATGTTGGAAACCAAAATAATTTATTTCGACCCAACATGGTCCATGTTTCGGCCGAAAAGGCCTTCCTCAGGGGTCTTCAGACTGGCTTATACTGGTATTCCTCCAAAAAGGTCTCACAAAAAGTGAGATGATCGCTGATATTATCCGAATAGATTTGCAAGTGCTGTCTGCATAGACTTGCTAATGCGCAAGTCTATGCAGACAGCACTTGCAAATCTATTCGGATAATATCAGCGATCATCTCACTTTTTGTGAGACCTTTTTGGAGGAATACCAGTATAAGCCAGTCTGAAGACCCCTGAGGAAGGCCTTTTCGGCCGAAACACGGACCGTGTTGGGTCGTAATAAATTATTTTGGTTTCCAACATTTGTGGCTTCAGTATGGTCCTTCTGGATAGCTTCCGCTCGTTTTGTTTTGTTTGGCCTGTTTTATAAAGACACTGGTCAGGCACCTATGTGTCATTACAAAAGCTGCTGGAATGTGGCTGCATCTGTTCATGTGTGCTAGGGAGCTGGTATACATTCACGCAGCTGAAATGTATGCATAGGTGTGCATTTTGAGAGTAATTTCAGAACAGGTATCTACTATAAACTTAATCTAGGCACCTTTTTTTTCGTTACAGAATACTAGGTCAAGTGGCAGAGGACGCACGTACGTCAGGGCATGACCAGCCTTTTAGTTGGTATAAATGCCCGCAACTAGACGTAGGCATGAACATGTGTAAACTATAGTATTATATAATTTACACATGTACAAGTGCACTCCACCCATGTACACGCCATCAAAGCATGGTTCATACTTTTCCATTAGTCTATATTCTGTAAGAGGTAATTTGTTCACATAAATTAATAGAATACCACCATTTTGATACCTTCTTGCCACCTAAAACTCAGCTGGCTTCTTATAGAATTGCTCTCTCTATAACCTATGCACATACCTTATGACTGTGCCTGTGCTGTGCCCAAACTCCTCTTCCAAGTTTGTCTGCACCCGGGATGCCTACAAGTATATGTCTACTTGTGTGAGTGGGGCAATTTTATAAGATCAAATAAAACAGAGAGGGAGAGGTATTCCCTTCACAACCTCCAAAGTGTACCAAACAGGAAGATGTCTTGTATAGAAAATATTCAATCTAAAAAGGCTTTTATTTTACATTAAACTGCAATATATAATAAAACTAAACTAAAAATAATTTTTTTAAACCCCCAAAACAAAACAATAAACAGACAAAAAGTGTCATAATAACAACTGTTTATAGTAGGGCTGCAAGTTAATCACAGTTAACTCTGTGATTAATACACTAGTTATTCATCACTGTTAAAAAAAAATTAATCACGTTGCAGCGTCTCCTGTCTACTCCAAACATCTTTTCTGCTCTCTACCACTCCCAACCCCCATCCTTGATGTAATGCAGCATCCCTGCCGTAATTCAACGTCAATCCCCCCACCCCCCCCCACCGGTCTACCTTAAAGATGGTTTTCTGTGGGTCCCTTGCCACTGGCAGCATTGTACATACACTGCCTGCAGCCTAGTCAAGCTTTCTCTCTGACTTGTCCTGCCCATGCAGAAATAGGAAGTGATCTCAGAGAAGACAGGCAGCGGGGACCAACGGAAGACCACCTTTAAAGTAGACTGGCAGGGGAGGCTTGAACTTAAGGGAGAGGGAGATGCTGAACCTTGGTTGGGTGGAGGGCAGTGGGCTGCAGACCTGCGAACAGAACTAGAGAGGAAAACCAGTGGAAGCTATGGCCGAGGTGGTGAGGTCCAGCAGCCATGAGAAGATCTTGGTGTTGCTCATCACCAAATTTGTGTCACAGCTCATGGGGGCAGATGGGAGAGAGAGAGAGAGAGAGAGAGAGAGATAATGGACTCTGGAGAAGAGGAGATGGACAGAAGAAAGAGAGGGAAATATGTTGGATCTGGGGTTGGGAGGGAGGAAGATTTTCAGTCCTTTAAGGAAGGGAAAGGGGATGGGATTTGATAGGCCACCTTTCTGTGAGAGATTATTTTGTACCCGGGGCAATGGAGAGTTAAATGACTTGCCCAGTCACAAGGAGCAGCAGTGGAAAATAAATAAATAAAACAATGAATTGTGTGATTAATCACGATTTAAAAATTTAACTGAAATGTGGCCCTAATTAATAGTAAATGTTAAAAACCCGACATGGCCAGGTTTTGGTATGGAGCTGTTGGGGACATCTAAGAAGTCAGAAACAATGACTGTTATGCTTCAGGTGGCATTAATCCAAAAACAACTTTGAATCCTGAGAAATAACTATTAGCTACTAAAGGCAGATAAAAAAAAAAAAGGAAAACTAAAAAGAGAAAACAGGATAACATTTTATCCAAAAGTTTAAAAATAAGGGGCCTGATATTCAAAGGGGTTTAACTATGCATGAGAGATTCCTGCCCGGTTACTTAATATCTCCACCAACAGCCATTCCCTAACTAGCTAGGTCAGGTGCGGAGCAATTACTTAGCCAGTTAGCAGCGATATTCAGTCCACTAACCGGCTAAGTAAGGCTGGCCTAACTTTATTCGCCGAGTTAACCAGGCACCATTCTGAATATGGGACGTTGATTAGCTAACTTCAGGTCAGTGCACATGCCCGGATATTCAGTGCTGGGAATTGCATATGCCCCAGCATTGAATATCCAGGGTTTGTTCAGCCTGCGGCTTGGCAGTCTTCAAATGACAGTTGAAGGATCACTTGTTATGCCTGGCTTACCATGCATCTGGGAACTTGGGCCTCTGATGACTGTGCTTTGTTCTTTTTGAGCTGTGACTTATTCAGGTTGGAGTTAGTGATTGTTGTTTATGTTTAATTTTTGGTTTTGTATGATTTTTATGGATTTTATGTATGTTTTATTCTCTGCTTGGATAGGGGGGGATTATAAATAATAAATCAAAATC
Source organism: Microcaecilia unicolor (assembly GCF_901765095.1). Lineage (NCBI taxonomy): Eukaryota > Metazoa > Chordata > Amphibia > Gymnophiona > Siphonopidae > Microcaecilia > Microcaecilia unicolor. Next base: position 405,919,220 of record NC_044031.1, on the reverse strand, counting down.
TAAACGGTTTATAAGCCGCTTATTTCCGTGGACTGAATATTACCCCAGCCTTTTCAAGATGATCTCATGTCACAGTTTTGTTATGCAAACTCACCTCACCAATACACTGGCCTATGCTCATATAAATGTGGGAGCCTATGGCGCTCATTTTCGAAGCAGATAAATGTCTCAAAATGGCCAAAAAACATTCATTTGCCAAAAATGTCCAAATAGCAATTTTTGAAAGGCAGCATTTGGATATTTTACACTGCAGTTCATTCAAATAGCAAGGGGGGAGGGGCTGGAAGCACGTTTTGGGCAGGACTAGGGCGTCTTTCAACAATAATGGAACGGGAAGAAACGGCCAAGGCAAAAAAGGACATTTTTACCTAGACCTGTTTCAGTCACATCCAGGGTACAAAGGGTGCCCTGATTGAGCAGCTGACCAGTGGTGGGATGAAATCATGACTCCTCCTTAATCTCCCAGTGGCTACTAACCCCCTCCCACCCCCCTTAAGAAGTGAAAATGACAGTGGCTACCAGGTTCTGCAGGTATTATGACAATTCCTAATAGAGCAGCAAGCAAATGTAAGGAGTAGCCTAATGGTCAGTTCAGTGGACTTTGAACAACAGGACCCAGGTGTATCTCCCACTTTAACTCTTTTATTTCTATACAGATATGTGATCCCTCCTGGAATAGAGAAATACCTACTTTGCCTGAGTTTATAAGACACCTGAAGGCACGATTTATTTATTTTTGTTACATTTGTACCCCGCGCTTTCCCACTCATGGCAGGCTCAATGCGGCTTATATGGGGCAATGGAGGGTTAAGTGACTTGCCCAGAGTCACAAGGAGCTGCCTGTGCCTGAAGTGGGAATTGAACTCAGTTCCTCAGTTCCCCAGGACCAAAGTCCACCACCCTAACCACTAGGCCACTCCTCCACTGGCTACTGTAGTGGTGCACCTTTAGGTACAGTGGGTTTTATCTGTTCCTGGAGCGCTCACAATAACATATAATGGAATTAAGGTGGGATTTGTACCTGGGTACCGTTGTTTAAAGTCCTTCACTGACCACGAGGCTGCCCCTCTGTTCTGCAGAGATGTCTGTGTGGCCATTTTTGTACAAATGATGCCAGACAGGTTTTTTTTTGCATTCATATTATGGACTGTTCATTTTCAAACAGGAAATACTAATATTTTTCTTGCTGAAAAATGGCTGTGAGATGGACCTTTTTTCTTTGTTGTTGTTGGACGTTAAGAACAGGACATTCCAGTTCTGACTTGGATGTTCTTTTGAAAATGCCCCTTTATGAGTAATTCCAAACTTCCAGGAACATCAAACCCTGAAGCACTTTAGGATTTAAAAAATTCAGGGTTGGAAAATGCACATATGTAAATATTGCACATATACAAATAAAAATAGATGCTTCACATTGTATTAAAAAACTAATAGTCTGCACTAAAAAGAGCATATATAGTGAAAACAAGCCTTAGTATTAAAACCCATTTTTAAAAAAAAAGGATCTTAAAAAGGCATTTTTAAAACAGGAAGATCTACATATACTTTGAAAAAAAAATCCTGTCACCAAACAACTCAAAAACACTTTGAAACAAAAATGCTGCTAGATGTAGTGCAGCTTCTAATAATCATTCACTCAGGGCTCGATGCTCAAAGCAAACTGGACTTGCAGCATTTCATTTACACTGTTTTTAGTCAGTCTAAAGGAAACTTTTTTTTGCTACTAATGCATTGTAAAGAAGTATTCTCAGGAGTGAGGAAAAGCAGGGGAAGGGAAAAATGGACATCTAATATAATAAAACGCACCCTCAACGTTCTGAGGACAACGTTCTGAAGCCATGAAGCCATCTGACGTCACTCCCAGGCTGAAGGGTTCGTGGATTCGTGGTGTGAAGCCTTCAAGCCAGCCAGCCGTCTCTGCCCCGCCCTCGCGTCAAACGTCATGACGTCGAGGGCGGAAAAAAAACCCAAACAAATCCGGCAGCGAAGCGTCAGGGAAGGAGGCGGCGCTCCCGACGTCTAGCCTTCCCTTAGCTGTGTTCCGCCTTCTTCTGACGTCAAGGATGACGTCAAAAGAAGGCGGAACACAGCGAAGGGAAAGCTAGACGTCGGGAGCGCCGCCTCCTTCCCTGACGCTTTGCTGCTGGAACCGCCACGGAGGTAAATTTAAAAAGAAGAAAAAAAACAAAAAGGGATGTTGGGGGGAGAGAAGAGGGTGGCCAGTAAAGAAGAACAATGGGAGCGGGAGGGCAGGGGAGAAACGACAGCATGGATGTGAAGGGGGGGGCATGGATGCGAAGGGGGGGAAAGAGGGCGGCCCAGGCTGGGACATGGGAGAGAGAGGAGCATGGATGCGAGGGGGGGTCATGGAAGGGAGAGAGGGGACTTGCTGGAAAAGGATGAATGGAGGCGGCAGGGGACAGAGGAGCATGGATGGGCATGGATTGGGAGGGCAGGGCTCAGGGAGAGAGGGGAATTGCTGGAAAGGGATGAATGGAGGCGGCAGGGGACAGAGGAGCATGGATGGGCATGGATTGGGAGGGCAGGACTCAGGGAGAGAGGGGAATTGCTGGATAGGGATGAATGGAGGGGACAGATGGGCATGGATGGATATGGATTGCAGGGCAGGCCTCAGGGGGAGAGGGGAATTGCTGGATAGGGATGAATGGAGGGGCCAGGTGACAGAGGAGCATGGATGGGCATGGATTGGAAGGGCAGGACTCAGGGAGAGGGGAATTGCTGGATAAGGATGAATGGAGGGGACAGATGGGCATGGATGGATATGGATTGCAGGGCAGGGCTCAGGGAGAGAGGGGAATTGGATGCGAGGGGGGGTCATGGAAGGGAGAGAGGGGACTTGCTGGAAAAGGATGAATGGAGGCGGCAGGGGACAGAGGAGCATGGATGGGCATGGATTGGGAGGGTAGGGCTCAGGGAGAGAGGGGAATTGCTGGAAAGGGATGAATGGAGGCGGCAGGGGACAGAGGAGCATGGATGGGCATGGATTGGGAGGGCAGGACTCAGGGAGAGAGGGGAATTGCTGGATAGGGATGAATGGAGGGGACAAATGGGCATGGATTGATATGGATTGCAGGGCAGGCCTCAGGGGGAGAGGGGAATTGCTGGATAGGGATGAATGGAGGGGCCAGGTGACAGAGGAGCATGGATGGGCATGGATTCGAAGGGCAGGACTCAGGGAGAGGGGAATTGCTGGATAAGGATGAATGGAGGGGACAGATGGGCATGGATGGATATGGATTGCAGGGCAGGGCTCAGGGAGAGAGGGGAATTGCTGGATAGGGATGAATGGAGGGGGCAGGTGACAGAGGAAAATGGATGGGCATGGATTGGGAGGGCAGGGCTCAGGGAGAGAGGGTAATTGCTGGAAAGGGATGAATGGAGGGGGCAGGGGACAGAGGAGCATGGATGGGCATGGATTGGGAGGGCAGGGCTCATGGAGAGAGGGGAATTGCTGGATAGGGATGAATGGAGGGGACAGATGGGCATGGATGGATATGGATTGCAGGGCAGGCCTCAGGGAGAGAGGGGAATTGCTGGATAGGGATGAATGGAGGGGACAGGTGACAGAGGAGCATGGATGGGCATGGATTGGGAGGGCAGGGCTCAGGGAGAGAGGGGAACTGCTGGAAAAGGATTAATGGAGGGGGCAGGGGACAGATGGGCATGGATTGGGAGGGCAGGGCTCACACTCTCTCTCTCGTATACAATGTCTTTCTGACTCTCACTCTCACACACTCTGTCTCACACTGTATCACATTCACTCTCTATGTGCCACACAGTCACTCACACACTCGCTTGGTCTCATACACTCACTCTCACAGAGAATCTGTGTCTCACACACACTCTCTCTCTCTCGCCCACACACACACACTCTCTCTCACACTGTGTCTCACATACACACTTGCACACACTCTCATTCTCACACACACACTCTCTCACAAACACACTCACACCCAGACTCACTCTCTCTCTCACACACTCACACTTTCACTCTGACTCTCAAACAGTCACTCTCACATACACTCTCCCAAACATACACACTCCCAGGAAAACCTTGCTAGCGCCCGTTTCATTTGTGTCAGAAACGGGCCTTTTTTACTAGTAGTTTTATATAATCAGAACTATTTTGCATTATTTTACTTTAAAAATATAAATTACCCACGGAGAAAACAGGCAGTAATCAAAGCAGAAGTACTTTTGTGTGAAACCTGTACACTTGGCACCACAGAGTAGTGTAATTATTACGTCCGAGTTGCTGCAATGAAATCACAAGTTTAGCCTCAGTTGTCATGGAATCCCGTGAAAATCCACTTTGCATCTTCTGCACCCATAAGAGATTGTAAACTCTGTCCTAGTGGGACCTGGGTCAGGATTTTCAGCTGAATTTTGTTGCTCAGTTAGTGTGAGAAAAGAAATGTTAACAGACAAGGATGTATTGTATCTGAACATTCATCCTCCTGTGTCTTTGGTTCTGGAATGTGCACGTTCCCCCTTACATTTCCTGTCAGAACTGGCCACTTCAACTCCACACTGCAGGCAGAACAGTGCAGATCTGTTGCTACTTGTGTTTATGGAGCAAGGGCTGCATGCAGCCCCACAATTGCTTAGGGGCTTGAGAAGACTTCGTACTGCAACCTCTACCCTCCTCCCTTCAGGCAGACTCCAGGAAAGAGAGAGAGGGTAAGATTTCACAACATGGTAATAAATAGCCCCCACCCCCTTTCTAGGAGATAGTTTGCTCTGTTGATACTCACTGCTTCCCATATTACTTCCCAGTTGCAGCATAAAGCCTTTAAACATCATGTAGGCTTCCTGTCACAAAGAAGTCATCATTCCTTTATTGTCCTGTGCCAAATTGTCAAAAACTTAACAGAAAGTGATACCCACATGCAGAAGCGTAGCCAGGTTTTCATGTCAGGGGGAGCAGGCCTTAAAATAGGCGACAGTGTGAAGCTGAAGGGCTGTTCCGCCTAGTCGCCATTTTATTCAAAATGTCTGCCCACATGCTACCTTCAGTCTTGTGATGTTTCTGAGATGAAAAAATACATTTTTGTAGTAGTAGTGAAAGAAAGTCACCTTGGAACAGCACTCTTGCTGGTTTAGCATGGTGCTGCAGCGTTATCAACCAGTTGAGCATACTGAGATAACCATCAAACCAGCTATGGCGTGGGTTCCCACTTGGATATTCACTGTTTGGACTATGAGTCTGGCAGGCAGAAAGCTGTGTAATTTGTGGTGTGAAGCAAAAGTAATGTTTTGTTTCATTGTGATCATTAGGCTATGAAGGCACCAGAGCTAAAGGAGAAATTAGAAGAATCAGAAAAACTCATACGAGATTTAACCATCACCTGGGAGGAGAAGCTGAGGAAAACAGAAGAAATTGCACAGGTGTGTGTTTTAGCTGGAACTTTGAAGACTGTGCATTGCTGGGTCTATATATATACACACACTAGCTCCAAATCTGTTCATTTGATCAGTTTGTTCACCATTCCAGATAAGATGCTGGAGGCTGACACACCGCTTCCCCAGGTGCTTTAGTGACAGAATGCATAGTTATGCTTGAACTTCTGGGCTGGGAAGTGATGATGTTGTGTGACAGCATTAGACTTGTGACATAGTAGCACTGGCTTTCACACTTCTACAGCAACGTTTCCACCCAGTGTGCCATGGAAAAAAAGTCACCACTGCCTAGACCAGCACATGGGCTCTCCTCTCAACACCTTGACTGTTAAAAAGATTGCTCAGCTGCTTCCTGAGCACATGTGTGGTCACTTTGCTTCTGTGCTTCCTAGACAGGACATGAAAGGGAAAGGGGATGGATTTGATGAGTCATTATGGGAATAGAGACAGCATGTACAGCAAGTATAGCTGGGCCCTGCATCATGCAGCATACACATTGCACACAGCACACTTCCATAGCTTATCTTTTTGGCCAAACGAGGCCTCTCCAATGTCTGTACCACTTGTTTCCTAGACATGGTGTGCCATACAGCTGTCTTCAAGGAGCACAACCCAGTCGGGTTTTCAAGATTTCCACAATGAATATGCATGAGAATGATGTGTATGTATACTTCTGTTGTATACCGATAGACCTCATGCATATTCATTGTGGAAATCTTGAAAACCCGACTGGGTTGTGGCCCTCGGGCTGTGGTTGCCCTGTTTTAAAGCATTCTAGATGTCTACTACATGCATTGGTCCAGTGGCGTAGCCATGGGTGGGCAAGGGCCCACCCTATTTGGACTGTGGCCCACCCAAAATTGTGCACTCTTGCTATGGCTTGCAGAGGTCCTCAAACCCCGTCAGCTGAAGATTTCCTCCTTCTCAGGCAGCCAGTTCTCTTTCAAATGGCAGCTGGCAGCACTTGCCTCGAGCTGAAACCAACACCAGCCCCTCTTCACATGCTTAGTTTTCATGCATGCACAGCCTGATGGCCGTGGCATCAGCTCAAGGAAAGTGCTGCTGGCTTGTTTGGAAGAGTGCTGACTGTCTGAGCAGGAGGAAATCTTCAGCTGGCGGGGTTTGTAGATCCCCTCCTGCTCAGGTATTTAATATTGTGGGCTTGCAGGTGGAGGGAGGGATGAAGAGCAGAGGGGGGCTAGGGATCGGGGGAGGGCATGAATTCCATGCCCGCCCACCTTGGACTCAGGCCCACCCAAAATTGGCTGTCTGGCTACACCCCTGCATTGGTCTTTGCGGTGTATTCCTTATAATCCATTAACTGTGCTCCATCTTCACTCGCTTTCTCCGTAACATTTAATCCTCCTCCTGTAGCTTTTCTTGTTTTGCCAAAACATGAATGTATTTGTTGTTAAACGTTGTTCTCATGTCAGCCTTGGGGTGTCATAGCTGCTTTTGTTTTTCTGTAGGAGAGACAACGGCAACTGGAGAGCATGGGGATTTCCCTCCAGTCGTCAGGCATCAAGGTCAGAGAAGACAAGTGTTATCTGGTGAACCTGAATGCAGACCCAGCACTCAACGAGCTTCTCGTTTATTACTTAAAGGTGAGACCGTGGAAAGAGTGTGTAACACAGCAGAACTTTGAGGAAGCCCTTTCCACAGTAAGAACCAAGGAGCTAAAAACAGTATGAAACCACACGGCTTCCCCATAGCCTAAAAATCTCAAGTCTTACTGAGATACTCTATGGTGTGGCTGGTTTTGTGATGCAAGCATTGTTTAATTTTGGAGCTCTGTATGTCTGAGCAGGCCAGATTAAATCGTAGCTAAGAAAAAGGGGTTTTCCTGCAAGACAAGCTATTCTTTGGTAAGTGAATATTTACATGATTTTAGCGCATACAGATACTATAAGGATGGTTTGTTATAGCCATAGGCCAGTAGCTTGTAGCCTAGTTGTCACACATTTAATTGCAACCATTCTTTCTCTCTCACACACATACACACGCTCTCTCTCTCCTCTCGGGCCAGAAGTGTGTCCTGTGGCTTACATCAGTGTGTCACTTAATAGGACACCAGCTTTTAAAGTTCCATTTGTGGCATCTGATTAAGGAAATTTCTGAAAAATTCTCAGGCCTTCAAGTATTGTGTTGCTATTATTCTCTTTCTTAGGACCACACCAGGATTGGTGCAGACACCTCTCAGGATATTCAGCTGTGTGGAATTGGAATTCAACCTGAGCACTGTGTAATTGACATTTCAGCCTGTGGAGACATTACACTGGTACCAAAAGAACATGCCCGGTAAGCAGACCATTATAAAGCTTGCCTCTGTGTGGTGATGAGAGGATCACTTTTGTCAGTTCAGGCATAGCTGAGCCAGCTGTGGCCTGCCTCATGTTAGACTGGCCCAACCAGATTTTCTTTCTCATACAAAATAATGACGGTTCCTTGGAATGTGTAAGTAAGAAAGAACCTTGGGTACTATTCTTTCCAATCTGTAAATATAAACTTTTATTGGGTAAAACAGTAATTCACTAGAATTGTACTTTTATGTATTGTAGAATGGGATCTAGCCTGCAGCAGATATGGTTAAGAAAAGACCCCATGGGAGGGTAGATGAATGAAGGGGGTCTGGCACTGACATATATGGAGATTGTGGCATATCTGCAAGACGGTTGGACAGAAAAGACCTTATCAATACAGAGACAAAGCCTCAGTGATGGCGCCACCTGGCAAACATTAGTCAAGCACTGCAGCATACTACTTTATGTGGTCTCTTAGCAGTTCAGTCAAAATGAAAGGACGTTTTTGCACCTTCACTTGGGTATGAAAGACAGCCTACCCATGCTACAGGGCTTGAAGTTCTGCTCCCCCTCAGTCCCCAACACCTTCCATTTTAGACAGATTAAGTCTACTGAACTATGGGAATGGAGGAATTTAATTCTCTGTTTCAGGACCCAATCATAAGGGAGCGGCATTAGCAGCCGTAATTGAAAACTAATTCCCATAACTACTGCTTTCTGTCCAAAACTGAGTATCACTTGTATGTGATCTACCTTAGGCTAAATGTTAGGTAAAGAGAAGATAGAATCAATAAAAATAGAGACAGAGATAGGTTTAAATAGATAGGTACATTTTATTCCTTACCCAAAGACAAGTCTTTAAGTTGATACAAATACAGACATCAGATTCTGGGTTTATCTGCACAGCGCCCTGCCGTCTGAGAGAAGCGTTGGGGAGGAGTCCAAAACTAAGGCAAAATCTCCCCTCTTTTATACACAAACCTCTCCATAGAAGTACATGGTGAGAAACCTTGCTCCTAATCTTTCTCACTTTCTGAGATCATACTTTCCCACGCGTCTTATCAGCATGTTTTGGGAACAAGTTGTTTTGTTTTTTCTCATCGTGCGGTTTGAGATAACAGTTTCACATCTCCCTGTTGCAATACTTTTCACACCATCTTAAGAACTCTGTATGACCTCTGTATCATTTTATACAAAACTAATAAGCCCCATTTTATTCATCTGATCCATCATTCTTTCATTACAGGTGCTGTATTTGAATTAAAAGTTGTACCAGTTTGTGTCAGGACTCATTGTTCAGACCTGCTTTTTGCAGATTCTCAAATATTAAATCATTTACTTGTTGTTTGGCCTAGTCAGTACTTTTTCAGTTGTTTTAGGCTGCATAGCTTTGGCCATCACTATTCCAGTGGTAGCCTTAAAGCCAGGCCATATATTAACAGGACTTTGGCCAAAATTTTCACATCAGTATTAAGTATGGAAATGGGATGATAAGAAGCACATTCATGTTTATCTTTATCAGGCTTAGAAAGCACAGCAATCCACGCCTCCATAATAGATGGTGGCAAAGAAGAGCCCTCCTAAATGGAATTAAGAATCAAAACCAACAAAGGGGCCAAGTCACTCACAAAGACTTTATAAAACTCATTAGTGAATCCATCCAGACTATGAGGCAGATGCAGCAACCAAACGTAAAAAAATCTAAATCGTTAAAGTCCCTAACGATTTTAAAATAACGAAAAATGCACCAAAAAAAAAAGTCACACATGCTGAGATCGGTATTGAAACGTACAATGTATCAAAGAATCACAATACACATCGTTAATCGGCCCCCAAATCATGCGCAGAGCAGCCAAGCGTTATGTTAGCTGCTCTGCGCATGCCACAAACAGTCAAAACACAGTCAAATCACAAGCACATGGCTCCCAAATCAAAACAAAAATTAAAAAAAGGGGTCGGGAGGGGGCAAGGGCGCTCATCAGGAGCGTCCTGTACAGACGGCCTTGCCCCCCCCCCTCCTCCCCACTTTCCGCCGCTCCCCCCCGAAAAAGCAAAATTCTAGCAGCCCCTGCCCCCCTCCCTTCCTCACTACTCTGTCTCACCTCAGCTCCGCCTCCCGACATCCTCCTGACGTCAGACAGGGGCGGGCGCAGCAGGAGAGAGACGCGCGACCGAAGCTGGGCGAAGGCAGGCATCAGCTTTCTTCTTGCCCGTGCAGCGCCTTCGGACAGAGGAGAGAGGCGCTGCACGGGCCCGGTAAGAGGGAGGGGGGCCCGATGGAGGAGGGGAATGGCGGCGACGACCCCAAGAGGGGGCGGGGCACAGGGCGGAGGATGTCGGGAGGCGGAGCTGAGGTGAGACAGAGTAGTGAGGAAGGGAGGGGGGCAGGGGCTGCTAGAATTTTGCTTTTTCGGGGTGGGGGGAGCGGCGGAAAGTGGGGAGCAGCGGGGGGGGGGGGGGCAAGGCCGTCCGTACAGGACGCTCCTGATGAGCGCCCTTGCCCCCTCCCGATCCTTTTTTTATTTTATTTTTTTATGTGTTTTCTGACGTCCTTTGGACCAATCACAGCGCTTTTAGCTCTGCTAATGCGCTGGGATTGGCTCAAAGTTTGTTTATTTTTTCACTTAATGATTTTCCCTGGCACAGAGCTGTCCTAACGAGAGGTCCAGACCTCTCGTTAGATTTCCTGCCTTTTTCCTGCGTAAAGGCAATCGGAAAAGGTTAGTGCATGTCGTTTCAATGGGGTTTTCACACTAATTGCTCATCTCCATTCCGTTTTTGTTAGCTGCTGGCTTCCTCGGTAAAAGCCCTTTGATGCATGCAACGGATCAAATTTTCCTCGTTGGAGAGTCATTAAAGGCTCATTTAGCTTTAGTGCATCTGCCTCTATGAGTCTTACTAGATGGCAAGGCCTTAATGACCTGAAAAAGCTCCTTCAGAGTAACAGGACCCTCCAAAATAGCTCTTTCTGCCTGAGTTAGTACAGGAAGGTCTACCGACTAAGGCCCAGATGCATCAACCATACGTAAAAAAAAGTCTAAAACGTTAAAGTCCTTAACGAATTTGAAAAAACGAAGCATGCACCAAAAAAACAAGTCGCACATGTTCGGTGCGATATTGAAAAGTACAATGTATCAAAGATTCATAATCCCCGTCGGTAATCGGCCCCTAAAGCATGCGCAGAGCAGCCAAGCGTTATGCTGGCTGCTCTGCGCATGCCACAAACGTCCAAAACAGCAAAAAAAAAAAAAAACACGTGGCTCCCCGGCTTCCCCCTGCATCAATACAAAAATAAACATACATCAAAAAAGGATCTGGAGGGGGCAAAGGCGCTCGTCAGAAGCGTCCAGTATGGAAGGCCTTGCCCCCCCCCCCCCCACCCGAGGTTGCCGCTGCTCCCCGCTTCTGCAGCCCTAGTCCCCCTCCCTTCCTGTCTCTCTCTGTACTGCTTCTCCCATAGCTCCTCCTCCCGGCATCATCCGCCCCCGTGCACCACCCCGCTGAGTTCATCGCCGCCGCTCCCCCCTCTACCGGATCCCCCCTCTGCTTTACCGGACCGCACAGCGCCTCTCACCTCTGTGTGAGGGTGCTGCACGGGATGGAACAGCTGATCGGCGATCGCTTCTGCCTTCACAAACATCCCTCTCCTTCTTCCTGTGCCCGCCCTCCTCTGAGGTAAGTTACCTACGTAACTGCCGATGCGCCCCCCAGCGTGTCGGAGCTGCAGCTGCGGAGAGTGTGGCAGTAGGAAAGGAAAAGCTGCTTCTTGCCTCGCCTGCAGAGTCTTTCAGGTGGCTCTGTGCAGCTAGGATTTCAATGAGAGAGAGAGCGAGAGAGAGATTTACAAGTACACAGCTCAGATCTGAAGCTAGGATGTGCTTTTCATGGTCTGAATCCTTGTGAGCCTTCCTCATACAAAGGGGGCGGAGGATGCCGGGAGGAGGACCTATGGGAGAAGCAGTACAGAGAGAGATAGGAAGGGAGGGGGAGCGGGGCTGCTAAACTTTTTAGTTTTGTTTTAATTTTTTATTTTATACCAGCAGAAGCGGGGAGCAGCTGTGACCTCGGGGGGGGGGGGGGGCAAGGCCGTCCATACAGGACGCTCCTGATGAGCGCCTTTGCCCCCTCCCGATCCTTTTTTGATGTTTGTTTCATTTTTTATTTTAGGCAGAGGGAAGCGGGGAGCCACGTGTTTGTGTTTTTTTTTCTTTTTAAACATGCCAGGGGATTTTTATGGTGCAGGGGCCAGCGGGGAGATGACAGCTCAGGCCTTAACGACAGGTCTGAGCTCACTTAAATTTCAGAAGGTAGATGATTCGTTGCAATCGTCGGTATGGGTTAGTGCATTCCGAATTGTCCACATTTCAATGGTAGTTTCTCGTTTGCATTCCGTTTTCGTTAGCTGCTTGCTTCGTTGGAAAAAGGCCTTTAATGCATGCAACGGTTAGGAATTTCCTTCGTTAAAGGGTTGTTAGAGGATTGTTAAGGTTTAGTGCATCTGGCCCTAAGTGTCAGTAGCCTCCGGTCTAAGAGCTGTATCTTGAGAATAAAGTACCTCATAAAAGGATCGGAAGTGTTGCTGGATCTGAGAGGATTTAGTCAAAAAGGTCCCTGTCACATCATTTACTCTTAACATATGCTTGTTTGCTCTAGTTCTACGAAGCTTAATAGCTAAAAGTCGCCCCGGTTTATTACTAAATTCATAATGTGCATGTCTTAAAATAAGCACTAGTAAATTGTAATTGTTCATTATAAAGAACAGCAAGGCGCAGTTAAACTGCCTGAAGTTGCCGAAGATCTGACACAGACCCAGGAGCCTTGTGCTGTTACTTTAATGCAGCCTAAGTTGCACTAAACAACTAGCCAAATATGTAAGTTGAGTTTGAGCATGCTGACTGGCTTTCTGTAGAAAATATCCTCTTATCGCCGCTTTAAGTGCGTCCCACACCATACCCAAAGAGGGACCAGAGTGCAAATTACTATCAAGATGTTCATGTAGAACAGCACAATAGCCCTTGCAAATCTCAGGGTCATATAACGGAAGGTTATTAAGAAACCACCTTCTGGTCATGTGATGCCGTGCTAGGAGTGCGGGCACAGGTGGGGGAGCTCCCGGGCCCAGATCACAAAACGCACCCTCCACGAGCAGCATTTTGATACCTGAACCAGCAGTTAAGACCTGGTGAAGCAGCGGGGCAGCGAAAAACAACTTACTCTGAGCCTTAGCCATGTCTGCAAAGGCACAACGAAGAGAGAAAGAAAAAGTGCAGCACAGTGATTCCAAGATGGCGGCAGGAGAGGACACTGGTAGTTCCTCCGTAAGCTCCACATGGGTGGACGAAGTTGTCTCGGAGGTGAAAAAGGCTATTTCGGAGTCCTTGGATAAGCGGTTACAAGAGGTGGCGGACAAGTTGGATACGGTGGACGGGAAATTAGAATCCTTAAAAGGTGAATTCTCTATACAGTGTCAACATGTCTCTGACCTTGAAGACCAAGTGCAGAAGTTCTTTACCCTGAACAACATGTTGCAAAGCAGAATGAAATCACTGGAGGACAAGGTTCCCGGAGGGGGAATTTACGTTTGGTTGGCCTCCCGGAGAGCATTGCAGAAGTGGAATTGAGGCAGTTTTTTGAGTCTTGGCTGGTGTCTACCCTGGGGCTGCGGTCAGAGGTGGGCCCACTCCGCATAGAGCGGGCGCATCGATTAGGCCCTAAGAGGCACGAGGAAGCGTGACCACGGGTGGTCATATTCAAGATCTTAAACTTTGCACATAAAACTGAAATTCTGCGGGCCATAAGATCGAAGGGCCCTCTCTCCTATGACAACAAAAAGGTATTATGTTTTCAGGACTTTTTGACTCGGGTCTCGGGCCTGAGGCGAGCATACGCCCCTGTTTATGCTGAATTACATCGTAGACATATGCAGTTTGCCTTGTTATACCTAGCCCGACTTAAGATTTTCATAGAGGGGGAAGGCCTTAGGTCTTTGATACACCCGAGGCAGCCCAGGCCTTTTTAAAGGATTTGCGTACATCTGTGGACACGGCTTGATGGGGGAAACGGCCATCTGCAAGCAGAAGAGCGGAATAGGAGTGTCTCCTGAATTGGTCTTTTGAGTACTCACGGCGCTGGATTGTACACCCTGTGACTGGAAGTGTTGAAGAAGATTGTTCCTTGGGTCCGTGAAATACGTGTGGCTTCAGATGGATGGATTTACTCATTTTACTTAAACTAAATTTTGGATGAGGATAATGCAGAATGATGTGCCCTATATATACTGCACAGTCATGTAAGAGGGTTGAGATTTGCTTTCTTTTTTTTTTTTTTTGGATGAGTGGTTGGGGTGGTGTTAATGGGACTTAGAGCCCAGTTGCAATGTTCTGCAGATCGAAGGCTCCGGTGTCCTGAATGAGTGGTCACGAATGTTGATGATGAGATATGCTGCAGGGTCGTCAGGTGGACTCTAAAATGTTAGCTGGAGCGTTAAATGGAAATACTAGTAACCTGAGCTGCTGAACGAAAGGGCGGCGTACGAGGATGAAACCTGTTTTTGTGTTTGCTAAGAGGAATCACCTACTGTACTTTTATTCATATCACAGTTACAGGTACTGACTGCAGAAGTTGGAGTGCACATCGCACAGACCAGATTTAAACTGCCTTTTTTTTCTTTTATTATTATAATCCTTAAGTTTATGAGTCCTGTTTATCTTGAGGTTTAAATGACTACTGTATCTATGTTAATGTTGGTTCAAGTTGTAATGGTTTCTAAGGAGGGTGTGGGGGGGGCGGTTTCTCACACGGGGCCTTGTCTAACAGTTGATTGGACACTATCGGTAAATGGGGTATGAAAGGGTTGAAAGGGGGATTGGGCGGGCAGTGCTTTATTTTGGGGTTTAGGTAAGGGGAGGGGAACTCTGGATGGGGTGTGGTTGTTTGGGTTTTCTTTTTCCTTGGGGTTTGTAGGTGTGTGGGTGGGGAGGGTGTGCGTGAATGCGGGGTGTGCAGCTGTGTCCAATGACTCTGTTCAACTGGGTGCTAATCGGGGGGTCACTGGCTGGGACGTCCACCCAATTGTAAGGTTACTAGGTTCATTTATGCATTTTTTTTCTTGAATCATATTACGTGATGCCGGTCAAACTGGTGTCGTGGAACGTGAATGGAGTCTCCTCGCCCATTAAAAGGCAGAAAATTTTGCAAACTTTGATTTGTCAAAAGGCTGATATTGTCTTTTTACAAGAAACCCACCTGTCGTCTTTAGAGCACTCCAAATTTCCGCTGGCCACTGGTAGAGGCCCCAGCAGTGGGCTGGAAAGCTGGTCTCCTGGTCCTTTTTCAGAAGGGTTTGGATATAGTGACACATCAAACATGGAGAGACCCTCAGGGTAGGTATCTGTTGGTGAAGGTTTCTGTTAACAAAAAAACCCTTTTACTTTGTAATGTATATGGACCCAATGTCTATGACCACAGATGGGTGAAGTCCATATTACGTGAGGTAGCTGGAGTGGTGGACATACTCATCATTATGGGGGGTGACTTCAACATGGTTCACGACCCCGCTTTGGATAGGTCCAAGTGGCTTGGGGGAGAGGCTGGTTCAGTAGCAAAGGGCATTCCATTGCTGTGCTCGAGTTTAGATCTGTTGGATGTCTGGAGAACACTGCACCCTCTGGAGAGAGACTATACGCATTTATCGAGAGCACACGGTTCGCAATCCAGGATTTACTATTGGCTCTTGTCCTGAGGGCTGTTGTCCTCTGTAGTTTCGGCTGGAATTGGAGCGTATGGTGTCTCAGATCATGCCTACATTTGGTACTCAGTAGATCTGAAGGGCCTAGATGACAATCGATATGTATGGCACTTCCTACCTAAATTACATTTGGACCCGGACTTTTGAGATTTTTTGATGCAAACATGGACGGAGTACCAGCTTCACAATGAAGGTTATAGAGACCAACCAATTATATACTGGGAAGCAGCTAAAGCTGTGTTGTGAGGGGAGGTCAAAACTCTTTTTTCCATGCATTTTGGGGTTGTCCAAAGATAAGGCAGTTCTGGCAAGATGTCTCGAGCTATCTTGCCAAGTTGCTGGGACGAGCGGTGCCCCTCTCCTCGGTAGGTTTTTTATTAGATAAATATGAAGTGTTTCATATTCCAAAGCGGTCACAGGCTTTGTTTGTCCATAAAGCAGGAATTGTGGGTAAGAGAATTATCCTAGGGGTGTGGGTTGGGGAGGAGGTCCCCTCCTTTTGGGCTTGGAAAAATCGTATGCATGCATTGATGCTCCTGGAGCGTCAAGATGCCCGGGGCGCCCCCAAACGCTTGAAGGTGTTTCGTGAAGTGTGGGATGTGTACATTCGTTCTCTGCCGCATAGGGCCAGGAGCCTGATTCTCAATTCAAATTGACTATATATGATGTGTTTGGTGGTGCGAGGAGACTCTTCTCAGAATGGGTTGGATGTGAGCAGAGAAGTATGATTGGATAACACACGCCCTCCTCCCCCCCTTTTTTTTTGTTGTTGATCTGTTTGAAG
Organism: Microcaecilia unicolor; assembly: GCF_901765095.1. Classification (NCBI taxonomy): domain Eukaryota; kingdom Metazoa; phylum Chordata; class Amphibia; order Gymnophiona; family Siphonopidae; genus Microcaecilia; species Microcaecilia unicolor. The sequence continues at coordinate 405,902,968 of NC_044031.1, read as the reverse complement.
AATAGTGTATAGAAGAGGGGTTGGGGAGGGGGGGAAGAAAACGGTCAAACATTGCTTGATGACAAACCTAGTATTTCATTTGTACTTGGCTTATGCTGTCTCTTTTCGTTGTATATTGAATTGGGTGGCTGTTTCTTATAATGTGTCATCAATAAAATTGTTTATAATTAGAAGTGGAGGGTAGGGAGGGTTAGAGGAGGGGTACGGGTGGGAAGGAAAAGTCATAAGTACATAAGTAATGCCATACTGGGAAAAGACCAAGGGTCCATCGAGCCCAGCATCTTGTCCACGACAGCGGCCAATCCAGGCCAAGGGCACCTGGCAAGCTTCCCAAACGTACAAACATTCTATTCTATACATGTTATTCTTGGAATTTTGGATTTTTCCAAGTCTGTTTAGTAGCGGTTTATGGACTTGTCCTTTAGGAAACCGTCCAACCCCTTTTTAAACTCTGCTAAGCTAACCGCCTTCACCACATTTTCCGGCAATGAATTCCAGAGTTTAATTACACGTTGGGTGAAGAAAAATTTTCTCCGATTTGTTTTAAATTTACTACACTGTAGTTTAATCGCATGCCCCCTAGTCCTAGTATTTTTGGAAATCGTGAACAGACACTTCACATCCACCTGTTCCACTCCACTCATTATTTTATATACCTCTATCATGTCTCCCTTCAGCCATCTCTTCTCCAAGCTGAATAGCTCTAGCCTCCTTAGTCTTTCTTCATAGGGAAGTCGTCCCATCCCCGCTATCATTTTAGTGCCCTTCGCTGCACCTTTTCCAATTCTACTATATCTTTCTTGAGATGCGGTGACCAGAATTGAACACAATACTCAAGGTGCGGTCGCACCATGGAGCGATACAAAGGCATTATAACATCCTCACACCTGTTTTCCATACCTTTCCTAATAATACCCAACATTCTATTCGCTTTCCTAGTCGCAGCAGCACACTGAGCAGAAGGTTTCAGTGTGTTATCGACGACGACACCCAGATTTCTTTCTTGGTCCGTAACTCCTAACGTGGAACCTTGCATGACGTAGCTATAATTCGGGTTCTTTTTTTCCCACATGCATCACCTTGCACTTGCTCACATTAAACGTCATCTGCCATTTAGCCGCCCAGTCTCCCAGTCTCTTAAGGTCCTCTTGTAATTTTTCACAATCCTGTCGCGAGTTAACGACTTTGAATAACTTTGTGTCATCAGCAAATTTAATTACCTCACTAGTTACTCCCATCTCTAAATCATTTATAAATATATTAAAAAGCAGCGGTCCTAGCACAGACCCCTGAGGAACCCCACTAACTACCCTTCTCCATTGTGAATACTGCCCATTTAACCCCACTCTCTGTTTCCTATCCTTCAACCAGTTTTTAATCCACAATAGGACATTTCCTCCTATCCCATGACCCTCCAATTTCCTCTGTAGCCTTTCATGAGGTACCTTGTCAAACGCCTTTTGAAAATCCAGATACACAATATCAACCGGCTCCCCTTTGTCCACATGTTTGTTTACTCCTTCAAAGAATTGAAGTAAATTGGTCAGGCAAGATTTCCCCACACAAAAGCCGTGCTGACTCGGTCTCAGTAATCCATGTCCTCGAATGTGCTGTGTAATTTTGTTTTTAATAATAGCCTCTACCATTTTGCCCGGCACCGACGTCAGACTCACCGGTCTATAATTTCCCGGATCTCCCCTGGAGCCTTTTTTAAAAATGGGCGTTACATTGGCCACCCTCCAATCTTCCGGTACCACGCTCGATTTTAAGGATAAGTTGATGATATGATTGTTCTTATGTTCATGTTTGGAACATTTGGCTCTGTAATATGCAATTTGTAGAGCTTGTTATTTACTTTCAATTTCATCAATAAAAAATGTTGAAACATAAGAAACCACCTTCTATCCCTATCATCCTCCCTTAGGGTTGGGATAACAACCCACACCGGCCCATGATCAGAGATTGTCATATGCCCTATATTGGAGAGACCTCCTATATCAAGCAGTGTCTTATCCAAAAAAATATAGTCTTAACCTAGAATAAGTACTGTGGGTATGGGAAATATGATCCCGATGTGCAGGGTGGGCCATAAGCCACGCATCAAACAGCCCCAAGCCTTCAACCAATTGTGCTAAAGCGCGAGACACTATGATCAGTCGCAAATGGTGTGCCAGTGCAGTCCAGGACAGGATGCATTGTGGCATTAAAATCTCCTGCTACAATCAGTTTACCCTTTGCAAAGGCCTATAAACAGAACAAAGGTGGGCAAAAAACTGTTCCATATCATCAAGCTGATCAATCCATAGACTGGTGGGTTGTGTCCATCTACCAGCAGGTGGAGATAGAGAGCAAACTTTTGCCTCCCTATATGTGGTCATGTGCTGCCGGAAACTCCTCAGTATGTTCTCTATCTCAGCAGGTGGTGGTCACACACACAGCAGCAGCTCTGGCTAGGCCTCCAAGCCTAATTTTTAGGTTTTGTTGAGTGCCTGGGGTTGAGGGCTCTTTTGAGCAAGTGCAAACCTGGTGGTGCCAGGTCCCTCCTTTTCTCCCCCCCTCCCGCTGGCTCCGTTAAAAAAAAAAAAAAAAATTTTGAACGTCCTTAAAGGCGTTTATTTCGACGTTTATTTAAGCGTCTATTGCAGCTACTCACTGGGACACCAGGTCGTTACAACTCGGAGCGGACAGCAGGTAATTTTTACCTTTTTATAGCGGGCAGGGGGTTCCCCGATTCTTCTTCCTCGTGGCATATGGCGTCGGAGGGGCGAGGGCGCAAAGGGTCGCTCCCCGGGTCGCTTGAGCGCTTCTAGAGGGATGCGGGGGTCTTAAAGCCTGATTCGCCCTTGTTGGGTGACAGTTTCGTGACCGATGAATGTCCCGGTCCTTCCTCCGGCGTGGCGGTTTTTCCCGCCATAAACGCCCATCCCCCGCTCCTCGCCTCCGCCATCTTGGCCGGCCACGCGGCTCGGACGGCTTCTTCTTGGGCCGCCCTTGAGGTTGGAGACATTAATGCCCTTAATTTGGGCGACGGCACAGAAGCGGCTAAGGTTAAGAGCCGTTCTTCCTGCGCGGCTCCTTCGCGGAGTTTCGCGCCGGACGCCATTTTGGATGCGCAGCATGTCTCTCCCCCGCTATTGCTAGCGCCGGTTGAGGGTGCGTCTAGGGCTGTTGCCCAGGCTGCAGAAGTGCACAGTCTGGGGGGGGTTTCCTCCCCCGAGTTTGTTTTGCTGCTGCATCAGGCCTTCCTCATGCACAACGCTGCCCCTGCTCCCTCGTCTGGTAAAGAGGTTGAGGTTCCCAGAGGTAAACGCCCTCAGGGTTGATTCCCAGGCCTTGGAGGAATTTGTCTCCTCCGATGTAGATGAGGGCATCGTGTCTGAGGTCTCCCAACGGTCCTTTGCGGATTCCTTGGAGGAGACGGTTTCCCCCGCTCGGAATGGAGCGGATGACCCCTCTGCAGCGCGGCTTTTTAGCCCAGAGGATTTGCCCAACCTGTTGTTACAGGCCATGGACACTTTGAAGATTTCCTCTCCGGAGGACGTCTCTCCCTCAGCCCCTGTTGGCTCTGCCATTATGCTGGGGACGAAGCGCCCGCCTAGAACCTTCCACGTGCATGATGCCATGCACACCTTAATTTCGGCTCAATGGGATGTCCCAGAAGCGAGCCTTAAAGTGGCTAGGGCTATGTCCCGCCTCTATCCTTTGGCTGTGAGTGAACGTGAGGCCTATCTGTGGCCTACCGTGGATTCTTTAATCACTGCGGTGACTAAGAAAACGGCGTTGCCGGTGGAAGGTGGCACGGCCCTAAAGGACGCCCAAGACAGAAGATTGGAGGCGGCCTTAAGGTCGTCCTTTGAGGCGGCTGCTTTAAGTTTGCAGGCCTCAGTTTGCGGCTCCTATGTGGCCAGGGCGTGCCTGACTATGGTGCAGCGGGCTTCCCCCTCGGATCATTCCTTGAGGGCTGATTGGCCGGCCCTGGAATCGGGCCTAGCCTATTTGGCAGACTTGCTGTATGATGTCTTGAGGGCCTCAGCGAAAGGCATGGCTCAGACAATCTCTGCGCGGCGGTGGCTTTGGCTGAAACATTGGTCTGCTGACCACGCCTCTAAATCCCGCCTGGCTAGGTTGCCTTTTAAAGGCAAGCTGCTCTTTGGGGTCGAGCTGGACAAAATCGTGACCGATCTCGGCACGTCTAAGGGCAAGAAATTACCAGAGGTCAGGGCTCGGGCTAGTACTCGTCCCGGTACCTCCAGAGGACGGTTGCAGGAAGCCCGTCGGTACCGCCCGGGCAAGTCGGGTTCCTCTGCCCCCTCTTCCTTCAAGAGGAATTTCTCCCCCAAGCAGCATTCCTTTCGCAGAGCCCGCCGTCCCGGAGGTGCTCCCTCCGGTCCTCCCCCAGGGTCTCGTACCCAATGACGGGGTCTTGGTCCACGCCCCAGTGCAGATTGGAGGACGGCTGTCCTCGTTTCTGGGCGAGTGGACCACAATAACTTCAGACGCGTGGGTGCTGGAAGTCATCAGAGACGGCTACAAACTAGAGTTCTGCCGACCCTTAAAAGACGGGTTTGTACTCTCTCCCTGCAAGTCTCCGGTCAAAGCTGTGGCAGTGCAGCAGACCTTGGACAATCTGATCCGCCTGGGCGCGGTCGTTCCGGTGCCAGAAAGTCAGCTTGGCAAGGGACGTTACTCCATTTACTTTGTGGTACCAAAGAAAGGAGGTTCTGTCCGGCCTATCCTCGACCTCAAAGGGGTCAATCGGGCCTTGAAAGTGCGGCATTTTCGCATGGAGACTCTCCGCTCTGTCATAGCGGCAGTGAAGGCAGGAGAGTTCCTGGCATCCTTGGACATCAAGGAAGCGTACCTGCATATTCCCATCTGGCCTCCTCATCAACGCTTTCTGCGTTTTGCAGTCCTGGGACGACACTTCCAGTTCAGAGCCCTCCCTTTCGGGTTGGCTACTGCTCCGCGGACCTTTTCCAAAGTAATGGTGGTCATCGCAGCCTTCCTACGAAAGGAAGGGGTACAAGTCCATCCTTATCTGGACGACTGGTTGATCCGAGCCCCCTCTTATGCAGAGTGCGGCAAAGCTGTGGACCGGGTAGTTGCTCTTTTGAGCTCCCTGGGATGGATCATCAACTGGGAGAAGAGCCAGCTGCGCCCGACTCAGTCCCTGGAGTACCTGGGAGTTCGATTCGACACCCAAGTGGGCAGAGTGTTTCCTGCCAGACAATCGGATTGTCAAACTTCAGGCTCAGGTGGACCAGTTCCTAGTAGCCTCTCCCCTTCGGGCTTGGGACTATGTGCAGCTGTTGGGCTCTATGACGGCCACGATGGAAGTTGTGCCCTGGCCAGGGCTCATATGAGACCACTTCAACACTCTTTGCTGCAGCGCTGGACTCCGATGTCGGAGGATTATGCTGTGCGCCTTCCCTTGGACCCAGCAGTGCGCAAGGCGCTGAGCTGGTGGATGCAGACAGACAAGTTGTCTGCAGGAATGCCTCTGGTGACCCCAGAGTGGATTGTCGTCACGACGGACGCCTCGTTGTCGGGCTGGGGAGCCCACTGCTTGGGAAGGACAGCGCAGGGCTCTGGTCTCCTGCAGAGGCAAAGTGGTCTATCAACCTCCTGGAACTCAGAGCCATTCGGTTGGCGCTTTTGGAGTTCATCCCGGTACTGTGTTGAGGCCTGTACGGGTACTGTCGACAATGCCCACGCTGTGGCCTATGTCAACCGCCAGGGAGGTACCAAGAGCGCCCCTCTAGCCAAGGAGGCTGTGAATCTTTGCCAGTGGGCGGAAGCGAACCTGGAGCAGCTTTCAGCGGCCCACATTGCCGAGTCATGAATGTCCAGGCGGACTTTCTCAGTCGCCATACCTTGGAGCCCGGAGAGTGGCAGCTATCTGCTCAGGCGTTCTTGGACATCACGAAGCGCTTGGCCAGCCGAGCCTAGATCTGATGGCGTCATCGGCCAATTGCCAAGTGCCGCGCTTTTTCAGCAGAGGACGGGACCCTCGATCCCTGGGAGTAGATGCTCTTCTCCAACAGTGGCCGACACAAGAGCTTCTCTATGTGTTCCCGCCCTGGCCCATGTTGGGCAGGGTGCTAGACCGGGTGGCAAAGCATCCCGGCAGGGTAATCCTGGTGGGTCCGGATTGGCCCAGGCGTCCCTGGTATGCGGACTTGATCAGGCTCTCAGTCGACGATCCTCTGCGGCTGCCAGTGGAGCAGGGCCTGTTACATCAGGGGTCCCGTGGTGATGGAGGATCCCTCCCCCTTTGGTCTTACGGCCTGGCTATTGAGCGGCAGCGTCTGAGGAAGAAGGGCTTCTCAGACAAGGTCATCGCCACTATGCTGAGAGCGAGGAAGCGCTCTACTTCTACTGCTTACGCCAGGGTTGGCGTATCTTTGCAGCGTGGTGTGAAGCAGGCTCACTTTCTCCCTTCACTGCTCCAATTGCTTCAGTGTTGGCGTTCCTGCAAGAAGGTCTGGAGAAAGGCCTGTCGCTCAGTTCCCTTAAAGTCCAGGTAGCGGCTCTGGCTTGCTTCAGGGGCCGCCTGAAGGGTGCTTCCCTGGCTTCGCAGCCAGATGTGGTGCGCTTTCTCAAGGGAGTTAATCACCTGCGCCCTCCTCTGCACTCAGTGGTGCCTGCGTGGAATCTCAACCTGGTACTAAGAGCATTGCAGAAGCCGCCTTTTGAACCCTTGTCGAGGGCATCTCTGAAAGACCTGACGTTGAAAGCAGTCCTTTTTGGTGGCTATCACTTCAGCCAGAAGAGTTTTCCGAGCTCCAGGCGCTCTCATGTCGAGAGCCTTTTCTGCAGTTCACTGAGGCAGGAGTGACTATTCGCACAGTGCCTTCCTTCCTGCCCAAGATTGTTTCTCGCTTCCATGTGAATCAGCAGCTCTGTCCTCCCTTCCTTTCGTAGGGAGGACTACCCAGAGGAGTACTCTTGCTCTTAAATATCTGGATGTGAGACGAGTCATCATCAGATACTTGGAAGTGACCAATGATTTCCGGAAATCGGATCATCTGTTTGTCCTGTTTGCAGGTCCTCGTAAGGGGTCTGCAGGCTGCTAAGCCTACAGTGGCAAGATGGGTCAAGGAAGCCATTGCAGCGGCTTATGTGGCCGCGGGGAAGGTGCCGCCTATCCAGCTGAAGGCTCACTCCACTAGAGCTCAGGCGGCCCTCGATGGCAGAGGCCGGGTCCGTCTCCTTGGAAGAGATATGCAAGGCGGCAACTTGGGCTTCGGCTCATACATTCTCCAGGCAGTACCGTTTGACTGTGGGCTGCACGGGCGGAGGCCCGGTTTGGAGCTTCAGTGTTGAGGTCAGGGATTTCAATGTCCCGCCCTGGGTGAGTACTGCTTCGGTACATCCCACCAGTCTATGGATTGATCAGCTTGATGATATGGAAGGTAAAATTATGTATAATCATACCTGATAATTTTCTTTCCATTAATCATAGCTGATCAATCCATAGCCCCTCCCAGATATCTGTACTGTTTTTATTCTGGTTGCATTTCAGGTTCAAGTTTAGTCCTTCAGTTACTTCAGAAAGACTTCGTGTTCAAGTTTTTCACTTGGATTCTTCAAGAGTTAAGACGAGTTTGTGTTACAGTGAGCTTGCTGCATTCCTCTCCCCTCCGTTTTACGGGGCTGGATTGAGACTTAAAATTCTGCCGGCACTCCCTCCCGCTTCATGCGGCTGTAGGGCAGCTTTGTACCCCTCCCGCTTCGGCGGTGTTAGGGTCAGTCAGCTCCTCCCGCGGTTGCGGTTGCAGGATAAGCCAGATCCCCCCGCATCGGCGGGTGTGGTGTCCCTCCCCCGCTCCGCGGGGATGAGCTGGACGGATTCCCCTCCCCCACTTGTGTGGGGATGAGCTGGGTTAATTCCCCTCCCCCGTTTCGGCGGTGGTGAGCTGGGCAGAGTGTCCCTTCGTGGGTGTAATTCTCTAAGTGCTGAGTCCTGCGGATGGAGCTTTGATATCGACATACTGAGGAGTTTCCGGCAGCACATGACCACATATAGGGAGGCAAAAGTTTGCTCTCTATCTCCACCTGCTGGTAGATGGACACAACCCACCAGTCTATGGATTGATCAGCTATGATTAATGGAAAGAAAATTATCAGGTATGATTATACATAATTTTACCATCTTGGTGTTTGTTAGGAGCATAAACAGAAGCTATAGTCACTTTGTCCTGGTCTAATAAAATATGTAAGAAAAGGTAGCGATCCTCTGGATCACGCTTAATATTTTGAACCTGAACTGCTCAGGGATTGATGCTGGGACCTCTGCTTTTTAACATATTCATAAATGACCTAGAGATGGGGGTAACTAGTGAGGTAATCAAATTTGCCGATGACACAAAGTTATTCAAAGTAGTCAAATCGCGGGAAGATTGTGAAAAACTACAAGAGGACCTTACGAGACTGGGAGACTGGGCGTCTAAATGGCAGATGATGTTTAATGTGAACAAGTGCAAAGTGATGCATGTGGGAAAGAGGAACCCAAACTATAACTACGTCATGCAAGGTTCAGCGTTGGGAGTCACGGACCGAGAAAGGGATCTAGGTGGTCGTCGTTGATGATACGTTGAAAACTTCTGCTCAATGTGCTGCTGTGGCTAGGAAAGCAAATACAATGTTGGGTATCATTAGGAAAGGGTTGAAAACAAAATAAGGATATTATTCTGCTGTTGTATCGCTCCATGGTGCGACCGCACCTCGAGTATTGTGTTCAATTCTGGTTGCTGCACCTCGAAAAAGACATAGTGGAATTGGAAAAGGTTTAGATACGGGCGTCAAAGATGATACAGGGGATGGGACGACTTCCCTATCAGGATAGGCTGAAGAGGCTGGGGCTCTTCAGCTTGGAGAAAAGGCAGCTGAGGGAGATATGATAGAGGTCTATAAGATAATGAGTGGAATGGAACGGGTCGATGTGGAGTGTCCTGTTTACGCTTTCCAAAAATACTAGGACAAGGGGGCATGCGATGAAGCTGGAGAGTGGTAAATTTAAAACGAATCAGAGGAAACGTTTCTTCACTCAACGCGTAGTTAAATTCTGGAATTCGCTGCCGGAAAAGGTGATTAGGCGGTTAACTTAGCGGACTTCAAAAAAGGGTTGGACAGCTTCCTGGAGGAAAAAGCCATAGAATGTTATTGAATGGACGAGGGAATAATACAGTATTTCTAGAGTAGGCGGGACAAATTGCTTGTTCTTTTGACCGCTGTCGGTGACAGGGTGCTGGCTCAATGGATCCTTGGTCTGTCCCAGCATGGCGATGCTTATGTACTTATGTACTTAATGTACTTCTAATTAATCTACAGCTTGTATACCACAAAAATCCCAGCTAGAGGTTTGAAGCGGTTTACAGAGTAAGGGTCTATATAGATCAAGAAGAGCAGAAGGATGAATTTAGGATAAGGTTATTGTAGTGACTTTAGTTTATGCACGGTTGCATGTGGTTCAGATTAACAAGAGAGACCAGTAGTGGTTATCTTGTTTGTCATCTGTTTAAGACTTACTGAGTTTGTATTGGAAGACCCATCAACAACCCTAATCTTTTTTACTCTTGGAGTTTTTCATAGTGATTTCTTTGTTTCTCCACTCTGGTGGCACTGTTTACTTCACAATACTGTAGATAATACATGAAAGCTCTGTCTATAATTTCTGGAATGTGGGGTTTCGTCTTGTGAAGATAGAGTTGCAGGGCCGGAAGCTAATCATTTTGACAGGCAAGAATAAGTAAACGTGTCAGCGAGAAGAAAATCTGGACAGCTGGAGATATTTTTTCCCTCTCTGTCTTTTATACTTTGGAAAATCCAAAGTTGGTATTGTAAGATTTTGTCAGCAGATCAATTTTATTTGGCTGGGGAATCGGCTCTTCACAAGAACGGATGATTTTAGCATACTTGTGGTAACGTGCTTCCAGTATAAAATTGGAAAAATAAACTTCAAGCTTTAGGTTTTTTTCCTTTCTTTTAAAGCAGCACTTGGATCAAGAAATGCTTTATTTTTAAATTTATATTCTATGAGTGTTACAGTGTCCTTATGTTGTTCCCACTTCACAAAATCATCTGGTCACAGGTGACCTGTTTGGAGGAAGTGTTAAGTGCATAGAACATTCTTCCCATGGTCTGCACAATTTAACCGTGGAAAGCTCCCAGTATTTCATTAGGAAGATGAGGAAGAAAGCAAAGCTTTCAAACTCATAAATTCACTTTGGGCTTCTTTTACAAAGCCACGCTAGCAATTCCTGCGCGATAAATGAGAGGAAGCCCATTCAGTTCCTATGGGCTTCTTATTTGCCTTGTGGGAATCATTAGTGTGGCTGTGTAAAAGAAGCCCTTTGTGTAGTTTATGGCCGTTCCTGTTATTACATATGATATATTAGAAATTGCTAAATACTCTGAGAAGACAGTTCCATGCATGGGAGCCAGCTCTGTGGGTGTTGTTGATGCTTAAGCACCCCCAGTATTGAGCAAACTCCTTGAGTGTGTCCAGGGATGGCTAATTTCCATTGTGTTTAGCACTCCCAATTATTTTGAAAAGTTGGTTCCCATGGTTCCATGTTATCTAAATGAGGAGAATGAGGACCGAAGCAGATCAGTTCTTTACAACAGAACCTCACCTACTGAGAACTTCACAAAACACATTAACACAAGTGCACTTATGAGAATTGTCAGGGGGGTGTGAGCAATAAATGTAAATGCATTTGTTAGGATTTCCTGGCCTTTGCCCTTTACAGAATGCAAGCAGAAATGATCTGTGCATGAGATGAGACATTCTGATCTAGCAGCATTTCCAGGCAGTGCACTGGTATAGGCTCATTTATGAGAAATGGCAGGTATGGAGATCTGGGAAAGAGAGTGGTAAATGCTGCAGCTTTATTTCAGCTTATAGAAGGATTATTTGAGCTGTAGTGAATAAATGACTTTCAGGGAGCTGGCTCACGTGACCTGGTGCTAAGCTGTTCACAGTGGGCATGTAGAGGCCCAGAGAATTCACTGGTATGCACAGTGGGGCTAAAAGCATTAAATTGGTCCAGTCCCTTAGCATCAGGGCGCAAAGTTGCAGAGGTAATGACATTGCAGAAAGTATCACAGTGTGTGTTCTTCCCTTTTGTAGCGCATAAGAATGAAAATACCAATTTAGAAATTGGCATGATGCTCATGCATATATATGGTTTCCTAAGAATTATTTATTTCTTATTCTTTTTTTAAACAGAACCTGTGTAAATGGCACACTGGTCTGTTCCACTACTCAGCTGTGGCATGGAGACAGAATCCTCTGGGGAAACAACCACTATTTTAGGTAATATTCAGTGTACATGCGCAGAGTATAATCTAAAAACTGGGTTACCTATTTGCATAAAAATAGTGCAAAATGTTTTGTTTTGGTTTTGTTTAATAAATAGACTCAATCTTCCCAAGCGGAAGAGACATGATTGGCTAAAAGAATTTGAGAAAGAAGCAAGCTTTTCGGAGCATGACCTGGACGCAGCTAGCGAAGCTTCCTCCGAACCAGACTATAACTATGAATTTGCACAGAAGGAAGTTATCATGAAAACGCTGAACAGTAATGGTAAGTGAGCGTTGGTTTTGCCCTGCTTGTGGAGGACAGGTGTTGAGGAACTTTTAGATCAGGTATGCCTGGTGGGTTTTCCTGTCCAGGTATATGTCTTTGGTTAATCTCAAGTGTGATGGTATCTGTATATGGGCTTGCGCTGCATTGTCACCACACACTGCATCGTCCCTGCTTGCATGTGGATCCACAATGGTAATTTGGGCTTGTAAGGAAGTCTCTACATCTCCCCTGTGCTAGTTGGAGAATGATCTTTGCTGACCTTAGTCATGGTATCTGCCTGCAACATCCCTGTAACTCTGATTTAGAAGATAATCCTGGATTGATCAACTTTGAGATATATGTAAGTGGAAGTAATGGTATGTTAACAAAACCTCCCAAACTCCTTTCATTTTTGCCAGACTCATCAGACACCAGTGGTTGCACCATCAGTGGCATGCTGCCTGTCCAGGGTTTGTCAGAGTGCATGTTCACCCTAAGACCTGGTGAGCAGCATGCTTAGCTTTTGCCCATCCTATGACTGGTGGACAGGGTATCTAGCTTTTGCTCACCCTAAGATTGGTGAGGAGCAGGGTTCATTTGTTTCTGTTACATACGGTAGTGCTAAAACTTGTCACATAGACTTCCGGTACTCCTTTGACATTGAAGATGTTTAGGACTGCCACAGAATTTGGCAGAGGTCTCTCCTTGCTCGCTTCACCTCACTTTATTAGTGCTATCTGCTTAGAAATAGAGTGCCAGCACCTATACAGCGATTCTGCTTGTGCCAGAAAAGACTGAGTTGACTTTTCTGCTTCCTCCATTTCCCCTGGTACAAAATAAGTACCTCAATATATGTAAACCGCTTTGAATGTAGTTGCAAAGACCTCAGAAAGGCGGTATATCAAGTCCCATTTCCCTTTCCCTCATTTGCTTATTGTTTTCTTCCTGTTATTTCCCTTGCTTTCGTTTCCCTTCTTCCCACCCTTCTCTTTATCTTTTCTCCTATTTTTTTTTACTTTTCTCATCTCCTTTAGGTGTTGTGTGTATGCATGTGCTGCTTGTGGTTTCTAAAGCAGATGGCTTCTCCTCCTCATGCTCTGATGGGTGGCCCAGACCAGCTTCTCCCTACTTCTGCTCTAGCTGTAGCTCAGCACCGTTGCTCTCTCTGCCACTACGATCCATAGCCTAACATTGCTGCTCTCTGCTTCTGCTCTGAATGGTGATTGTGTAGCTGCTTCTCCTTCAGTTTTGCTCATGGTCCCTCCCAGGGGACAGGTAGTTAAAATTTAATTCAGGGCGTTGTAAGAGAATGTTTTCTATACAACCAATGAAGGACCATCAGGTCCTGGAACTTTTTCAGGGGTCACTGCTGTGGATTAAGATGTCAAACAAAAACAGCAAACTTGTTATTATGTAGAAATATAAGGTCAATATGGCAAATTCTGCCATCAGCATTTAATTTAAGTGTCAGTATGGCCTTTAAAATTATACACAGATATTAAGCCTCTGTCTGGCAGAGCTCCAATTATCTGGATAACGGTAATATTCATTCTGGCTGATATTCAGCCCACGGGAGGCAGGCTGGCTGAATCCCGTGATCGGCACTGAGCCCAGATATTCAATGCCAGGCCATTTCCAGTGACCAGCATTGAATATCTGTTTTTTTTGCCCGGTTTAAACTTAACCGACCAAATCAATATTCCGTGCTGGCCAGCTGGTTAAATGTCGTTGAATATTGACCAGTGTCTTTACTCAGTGAGCATTAGAATAACTTGGGACAGCTTCTTTTGCTGTCCTAAATTATTTGGAGTTACCAGATACCAGTTCTGAATACCTCCGCTTTCTAGGTAACTCCATGTTAAGGTCCTGGACTGCGACCTGGGTAAATGCCACTGAACATTGGATGGATAGAAAATGATGGCAGGTAAATACCATCTCGCCAGTCCAGTCTGCCCATCCATACCAACCACTAAGCTCTACAATCCCTTCCTCTCCCTCAGAGATCTGCTGTGCTTGTCTATGCCTTTTTGAATTTAGACACCGCCCTTCCTGCTCACTATCACAAGTCACCAGTGGAGACAGCAGGAAGGCGGTAAGAATGTATTCTTGCATACCTTTTGCTTCAGCATTATAAAAATAATTTCTCTCTGTAGACTTGACTGACTTTGTGGCAGATTCCTGTATCTCTTGCACTCCTATGTTCTGACAGACACAGATTCATCAAAATTTAGTGCAGACTAAATGAAGTAGTCACAAAATAGTTCTTGTTGCCACCCTTCCACCGCCAACCAAAAGTTTTTAATTTATGAACTCTTCCCCCCTCTTCCAACATATAATCACATGATTATTTTAGGAGTTTATTACCCACCTTTCCCTGGCTGTCAAAGAACCACGTAACTATTTGTCTTTTCCCTGCTCTGTATTTTTGCATCAGTGTAGAAATTGTGTTTGAGAAGCTATGCAGCTACACCCTCCTTCCCTGTGGGTATTCTCAGGAGCCAAGATGTGGAGATTGTGATTACCTTGGACTTGAGTAGAGCTTTAGAACTAGGACTTTGAATTTCAGAAGGAAATAATCCACCCTTAGATATTTGTGTTAAGAAACTTTTATGTTGGGCCCTGAGTAACACCACAATTTTCCTTGTTTTGATAGTTCTCATGTCTATTTTGTTAGCTATGTAACCAGCTTGCTCACATGTTCTTAGGATGCTACAGCCATTCAAGCATTGCTTTTTGCAACTTTAAACCTTGCTGAAACTTTATGCATATAATAGAAATAATGAGACCCTGAAACCTCATACAATAAGCAGTATTATTAATTAGTTTTTAGTCAAATAAAATATTGCATCCCCCCAAGTATCCTGCAAGATATTAAAATTTAATTTTTAGGTTTCTTAGAGGCATTTTGATAATTAAACATAAGAATTGCCATACTAGAACAGACCAGAGGTCCATCTAGCCTAATATCCTGTTTCCAAAGTGGGTCAATCCTGGTTACAAATACCTGGAGAATCCCCCCCAAAATAGCAAGATTCCATGCTACCTACCCCAGGAATAAGCAGTGGCTTTCCCCAGGTCTGTCTTAATAACAGTTTATGGACTTTTCCTTCAGGAATTTGACCAAACCTTTTTTAAACACAGCTACATAAACTATTTAACTGTGCGTTGAGCGAAAAAAATATGTTCTATTTGTTTCAGATATTACTGTGTAACTTCATGGCGTGCCCCTAGTCTGTACTTGAAAGAGTAAACAAACAAATCGTGTTTACCCATTTCACTCCATTCAGGATTTTGTAGACCTCTAACACATTACCCCTCAGCCTTCTAGAGCCCTAATCTCTTTAGCCTTGCTTAATATGAAAGGCGTTCCATCCCCTTAATCATTTTAGTTGCTCTTTTTTTGTACCTTTTCTAATTCCTCTATATCTTTTTTGAGATGCAGTGACAAGAATTGAACACAGTATTCAAGTTGCAGTTGCACGGTGGAGTGATACAGGAACATGATGATGTTCTTAGTTTCATTCTCGATTTCTTTCTTAAGAATTCCTAATTTACTGTTGGTTTTTTGGCCGCTGCTGCCACACATTGAACAGAAGATTTCAGTGTGTTGTCCATAAGAACATAAGCATTGCCGAAGGTCCATCAAGGCCAGCATCCTGTTTCCAGAAGTGGCCAATCCAGGTCACAGGTACCTGGCAAGATCCCAGAACTGCAAAACAGATTTTATGCTTATCCTAGAATATGCAGTGGATTTTCCCAAATTCATTTTAATAATGGCTTATGGACTTTTAGGAAATTATCCAAACCATTCTTAAACACTGCTAAGCTATCTGCTTGTACCACATTCTCTGGCAACGAATTTCAGAGTTTAATTATTCAATGAGTAAAGAAATATTTTCTCCGAATCATTTAAAATTTACTATTTAGTAGCTTCATTGCGTGCCCCCTAGTCCGAGTATTTTTGGAAAGAGTAAATAAGCGATTCATATCTACCTGTTCCACTCCACTCAGTATTTTATAGACCTCTATCATATCTCCCCTCAGCTGTCTCTTCTCCAAGCTGAGAAGCTCTAACTGCGAAGCCCAAGCTGTTTTAACCTGTCCTCATAGAAAAGTCCCATCCCATTTATCATTTTCATTTCCCTTCTCTGTACCTTTTCCAGTTCCACTATGTCTTTTTTGATGACGTGATTCTTTTTTCTTTGGTAGTGACTCCTAATGTGAAACCTAACAAATTTATTATTCCCTATGTGCTTCACCTTGGACGTGTATATTAAATTTCATCTGCTATTTGGATGCCAGTCCTAATCTCACAAGGTCCTCCTACAGTTTCTCACATTCCTCATGCAATTTAACAACTTTTAATATTTGTGTCATCAGCAAATTTGATCACTTCACTTATTTCCATTTCCAAATCATTTAAAAATAAGTTAAAAAGCAACAGTCCAGGGGGATGCTAGAGTGCCACGTTCATGATGGCTGCCTTGAGGGCTCCTAATAGAATTTCCTAGAAATTCTCCTCTTCAGCTCATCAGTGAATTCACTTGCAGTTTTTCCATTAATGTGTTAACATGACAGTTGTTAAGCCTGGTAAATTGGACTTTGATGCATTAAGCTTGCAAGGAGTTGAATAGGCCAAGCAATATCTGCCATCCCCAATTAAATTGGTAGGGCCCAAAGAACAAAAAGTGACCCTGCACATAGTAATGGTGGAGTTAGTTCAGATAAAGGATCTATTGAAAAAAATTTGAGATGCGCGAACAGGTATGCAGCAAGAAATTGCTGTTCTACAAGTCCTGTTTACTGGGCCTCAACCTCCATGATACTCTCGTTAAAACTTCACAGAAACAAGTGCAAACTATCCTGATACTGGAGCAGAATTTTTGGGCTTACTGGAGAGAGTTGAGGGTGCAGATTCAATCTCATTTTTGCAGATATTTTTGACAAAACTCCTTGATCTTCAGTTTGAGTAGCCTCTGGAAGTTGAGGGGGGTGCACCACTCCCTTCCTATAGAGTTCACAGTAAATACTTGCAGCCTATAGTACCCCAAGCATTACAAATACTAAAATGAGCAAAGTTGAAGGCACTGCTGATTCATAAGGCTACACTCTTTCTGTGTACCAGACTTAACTAAAAACACAGTGCCACAGTGCAAACAATTTCTGGCCTTGAAGGGACCACCTTAAGAAGTTGGAGCACGATATAGATTGTTCTTTCCTGCATAAATGGGGTTGATTATTCACAACACGACATGCGACTTTGAGAAGCTAGTAAAATTAAAGGAAAACATCTAGGAAATGCTAGGTTTTCCAAGGTAGTGAATTGAGAGTTTGCGAGGTGTCACTGTGGCTGACTAGAACTGCAGATGTAGAATTAAGTTATAAGATTCTCACGAACAGTGTGACGGTGGAGACAACATCAGTTTGGGGAGGTGGCCACTGCAAATTTCTGGATAAGAAGATCTCCCCATGGATATCCAGATCTGTTCTCTACATTGTCTCTTTCAAATGTTTGCTTATTAGTTTCTTTTTGGGGTTATCAGAGGTGCAGTATGAGTGCGTGTAGGATGAATGTTTGTGTGTAGGGGAATGTAGACTAAGGAAGCTGAAGCAAATGGGGAGATGCTGTAAGAATGTTGCGTATGTATAGAACAGGGAGTGTGTGCTGGTGTGTGGTTTTGAGGAGGAAGCGATAAACGCATATGTAATAGGGTGCCGAGGACGAAGTTGATACATTTTTAATGCGTAGTCCTGATGGTGTTGTTTTGGCTATAGTTTCTCTAACCCAGGGTACTATTTATCTCAGTTTTCTGTTTTTGAATTTTGTTGTGCTGTGCAGTTCCAATACAGAGTTATAGTAGCAAGGAGATATTCTTTATTAAGAGGCGTAGAAAAAGCCTACATAGAAGAACCCGGCAGGGCTGTACCCTCTCACCACTTCTTTTGATTTGACTGTAGAGCAGTGGTTCCCAAACCTGGTCCTAAAGGCACCTCAGAACAAGGAGAGCAGGAAACCACCTCTACGGGAACACAAAGGCAATAAAACAAAGTAGAAGAGACAACAAGAGTAGCAGCTCTCTGGGAATATATGCAAAAAAATCCCACACAGATAATTGTCCAGGAGAAAACCTTGATTTCTCCTGGACAATTAGTTATGTGGAATTTTTTCACAAATACTCCTAGAGTTGCTACTCTTGTTGTCTCTACTTTGTTTTATTGCCTAGAGGCACCCCAGCCGGTCAGGTTTTCAAGATACCCACAATGAATATTCATGAGAGATTTGAATACACTGCCTCCAGTGCATGCAAATCTCTCTCATGCATATTCATTGTGGATATCCTGAAAACCTGACTGGCTGGGGTGCCTCCAGGACCAGGTTTGGAATGCACTGCTGTAGAGCCTTTAGCTCTGTCCCTTCCCCAAAATGAGGCTATTCAGGGTTTCTTCTGTAAAAGGACTAAATATAAATTGTCCTTGTATGCCGATAACATTTTGTATTTGCGTATTACTGATACCTTTTTGAAAATCGCTGGCTGTAAACTTAATTGGTCCAAGTCAGCAGTTTTGCTTTTGAATGTTTGTTTCACAAGATTCACTTTGCTTGTATCTCTTTCAGTGGGTTAAAGATCATTTACTGTATCCTGGGGTATGATTTTGGAGGAATGTGGAAGACACCTTGGAAAAGAATGCAGAAAATGTGCGGCCCTTAGCAACAGGAGTTACTACTAAATAGAATCTGTTGTTCTTGACTTGGTGGGGTAGAGTAGAGGCCATCAAGATAGTTCCAAAAATTAATTGTGTTTTGGACATTCTGCCTATTACTTTCTCCATTGTTTCCTGTTAGAACTGGATGCTGTATTATCCAGGGTCCTTTAGAAACAGAGACGCTGAGAGTTGCACTGGTAAAGTTAAAACTGTATAAGGATACTGGGGGAGTTAATTTTCTGGTTTTTCAGTTATACCTTCATGCCTTCTTATTCTGTCAAGGAAGTTATTGGTTCTCTGGGCGGCAGTGGGAGGATAAACCAATCGGATCACAGTTGGAGGCAGTGATGTTAGGTTCTCTTCCCCCGCACTCTGCCCCTGGGATGCAAGCTCGAGCTCTGTATGAAGAGTAAACCATGCTATCGGCTGCTTGGGAGGCATTTTATGCACTGAAATTAACCATAGAAGAACAGGAGAGATAGTCTAGTAAAATGTCATTTTGGAATAAACCTAGGTCAAGATCCACCGTGAAGCTATAAATTGGGGGCATTGGTGAAGGTTTGGTGTCTGGCAGATGATTAACAGTAGGGACATATGTTTGTTTCAGGATTTAAGAATACCTTATAAAATTTCCTCTACGTTTTGATTTAAAATGGGCCCAATTGAGAGAGAGTGTGCAAACCAGTTCTGTTTTGGGTGGGCGACACCAGAGGAAAATTGGGAATTAGAGTCTGTGTAGGGCTGCAAGAGAACGGCCACAGACAGTTTCTTTTTTTCCATCTTTTTTTTATTGGTATAGATTTATCTTAATTACAACAAGCAAAAAAAAAAAAAAAAACAGATAATAAAACAACATTACATATCATGCTTGATTTACTTGTCTAACATCTGAAACTATCCCTATACCTTCCCGTCCCACCCTCCCCCTCCTCCCTCCCTCCCTCCCGTATCATGGTGGTGCTTCTTGCTGTTCTTTAAACTGTTCATAGGACTGCCATAATTTGCCAAAGGGTCCCATTCTTCCTCTTCTGATAGCTGTCAGTTTGGCCATTTGATACAAAAAGTCCACTCTCTGCAATACTTTTTGCATATCCGGCGACTGTTGTTTTTTCCAATTTCTTGCTATAGCAATTTTTGCCGCGACCAGATATTGTGTCGCCAGCTTATGCTGTACCCCCGTCGTTGAGCCCGGTTTGATATGGAGCAAACAATTTTCGGGCTTGCATGGGAAGGGTTGCTGAATCACTTTAGAAATTGTTGAGATAACTGTCTTCCAATATTCCATTATTCTGGGACATTCCCACCAGATGTGCATAAATGTTCCTTCTCTCCACAATTTCGCCAACAGTCTGCCGATACCTCTGGATATATACGATGCAGTCTTTCTGGCGTATAATACCACCAGTAATATATCTTATATCCATTCTCATTGCACTCTGAGCCAAAGATGGTTTAAAGAGATACCTATATCCTCTCTTCCAGCAGTCTTTAGTTATTGTAGTTTGCAATGCTGTTTCCCATCTATTCACATATATTGTTTGGGGGTCAGTATGACTTAACAACGCTAGATATAACGCGATATGCTCCCTCTGCCCCCGCCCTTCTCTAATGCATTTTCTAAATGTTTTTCCCAGTTCCAACTCCTCTCGTGCCTTGCTAAGGATATAATTACGGATACAACAGTAATAGACTTGATCTCTGGCTTGCAGCCCGTATTCCTCCTGCAATATTGGAAAGTCTACCACTTTGTCCTCATCCCATAATTGACCCAGAGTGTATAGCCCTGCACGTGCCCAATGTTTATAACTAATTTCTGACCCTCCAAGCGGAAACCCAGGAGCCCTCCTATTCCTGTCTTGTGAAAGTATTTTCTTTCCGGAAACCATTTCCTCCTAATTTGATGCCATGTGGTTAGAATGTGCCTAATTCCTATGGGTACCCTTCTACTAAAACTCCCCAGCTCCTTTTCCGTTGACCATAGAATGTCTCCTATTTCTCTCATTCCCATCCATGCTCTTTCCCAGTGCAGCCATTTCTTAGTAACCGCCGGGTGCCAATCGGCTAAAATTCTTAATTGGGCAGCCTGGTAGTATAATAGGAAATTAGGCACTCCCATCCCTCCTCTCTCTTTTGGTTGGTACATAATATTGCGTTTCACCCTCGGTGGTCTCTTCCGCCATATAAAAGCAAACAGTTTTCTGTTTAAGTGCTTGAAAAAGCTTTGTGGGATAGGGATGGGTAATGCCATAAAGAGATATAGGATCTTTGGCAAAATAATCATTTTTATCGCATTAATGCGCCCCGTCCAGGATATATTTAAACCTTCCCATCTATCCAGTTCACCAAATAGTTCTTTCACTTTCTGAGGATAATTGGCCTCATACAATTCCTCCAACTTAGGGTTACCTGTATTCCGAGATACCTTATAGACTTATTGGCCCATATAAAGGGGAGCTCAGCTTTGAGCCGTACTACCTCCTGCTTCGGTACTGTGAGATTTAGAATCTCTGTTTTATTAATATTTACCTTAAAGCCCGATTGTGCCCCATATTGTTTCATTATCTCTATAGCCTGCTTTATGGAGGTATCTGGGCTTGTCAGCGTCAACAGGATGTCGTCTGCAAATAACATTAGTTTATGTTCCCTTTTCCCACGCAGTATCCCCTTAACTCCTTCCTCCTTTCTGATAGTGCATGCTAATGGCTCCATTGTTAGTGCGAACAGCAATGGTGACACTGCACATCCTTGTCTAGTACCTCTCTTAAGATGTATTGGCTCAGAATAAGACCCATTTACTTTCAAAATCGCCAGGGGAGCCTGATATAAGATCTGCAGCCATTTTAGAAATCTCCCCCCCACTCCAATCTTCTCAAGTGTCGCAAAGAGAAAAGGCCATTCTACTCGGTCGAACGCCTTTTCTGCGTCCACCGAGAGAACAACTGCCGGTACCTGTTCATCACCGACCTGCTGTGAGATGTTGTAAGCACCTAGTATTGTCATATGCCTGACGTCCTGCAATAAATCCCACTTGATCCTCATGTACCAGTCTGGGCATCATCACCTGTAGTCTGCTAGCTAGTATTTTTGTAAATATTTTATAATCTACATTTAGTAGGGAGATAGGTCTATATGACCCACATTCTTGTGGGTCCTTCCCCGGCTTAAGCAGAAGAGTGACTGCCGCCAGCCGCCATGTATAGGGCAACTCTTGTGCCTGATCATACGCCAGAAACAGTCTCCACAAAAGTGGGGCCAACAGGGATGCATATAGCTTATAAAATCTTGCTGGATACCCATCAGGCCTGGAGCCTTGGCATGTGGTAAATTTTTAATTGCTTCCTTTATCTCTTCTATTCCTATTGGCTCCGATAAGCACTCTCTTTCTCCCTGTGTCAATTGTGGTAGCTCTACCCCCTGTAGATATGTAGTTATCTCCCCAGCTGTAGCGTCCACTTCTGATTTATAGAGGCTTGTGTAAAATTTATGGAATCTCTTGTATATCCCCTGTTTCCGTGACTGCCTGGCCTTGTTGTGTTTTAATACTATGAATATGGTTTCGTGTCATCTGCTTTTTCAGCTTGTTTGCTAGCAATCTACTTGCTTTATCCCCCAGCTCATATTGCTCCTGTTGGACTTGTTGCAATTGACTCGCCATTTCTGCCAACTGCAGCTCATTAAGCTGCATTTTAAATTTATGAAGTTCATTCTGGAGATTTATATCTTCAGGTTTCGCCTTATGTTGCTGCTCTAGCTGGGCTATCCCCTTTCTAAGTTCTCTCTCTTTGGCTGCTTTTTGTTTAGTTAAGTGGGCCCTAAGGGAGATCAACTGCCCTCTCAATACCACCTTTAACCCCTCCCAAAGGCTCTCTGGGCGGACTTCTGCCACGTCATTAAACTCAATGTAATCTTTTATGTATTGCTCCACCTTTCCCACAGTCTCTGGGTCATGTAATAAAGCTTCATCCATCCTCCAGTACTTTCTACCTCCCTCTGAATGTCCACTCCCAATAGTCAGCTGGACTGGAGCATGGTCAGACCATATACGAATGCCTATTGATATTTTTTTTATAGCTCTGGTCACCAGCCCATCCCCAAGCCAGAGATCAATCCTTGAGTATGAATTATGTGGTGCTGAATAGTATGTATAGTCTTTTTCCTGCATGTGTGACACCCTCCATAAGTCTATTAGACCCCATCTATGCATAAAACTGGAGATCTTTTCTCTATCTTTTCTAGCATATCCCGCCTCCCCTTTTGAATTATCCATCATCGGGTTCAGGGTCAGATTGAAATCCCCACCCAATAATAATTGGCCTTGCATGTTTTCTTGTATCACTGTTTCAAGTTCTTCTATAAATTTACCTTGCCCTTCATTGGGTGCATACACTGTCATAAATGTATAGTGAGTATTATACAGTGAGGCTATCACCATAAGATATCTGCCTCCCTTATCTTCTACTGTTTTAATAATGCGCCATGGCAGTTTATCTGAGAAGGCCACCAACACTCCTCCCTTTTTATGATGTTGCCTGTTCGCAGCGTGGTACATTACTGGATATCTTTTGTAGGCTAACATTTTCTCATGACATTTTTTTACATGCGTTTCTTGCAGCATAATTATATCACCTTTCATTTTTAACAGTTCTGTATATATGCGCTTACGCTTAATGGGCGAATTGAGGCCCTTAACATTCCATGTCACACATTGAAACATGTTATACATTTCTTTCCCCTATATGCTAGCCTAGTCAGCAACCACCAGATACTCCCCTCTAGACCCCCCCCCCTCCCCTCCCCCCCTTCCCCCCCTTTCACACAAAGGGCATGACCCATTCTCCTTTGGGCCCATGCCTCTAGCTGAGAGGAGTGACGTCATCTCCCGTCTCACAGCTCGCTCTAGTGACTTCTCCTTCCCCTCCTATTGACATAGTTCTTTGCCAACCTGTTCCAGTGATCGATCATCCAGTCATTCTGTTGTCCATCTCATTTTCCCGTTCGTGAATGCACTTGCTTGCCCGATAGTTGCCGTCGGAGGCGCCCTCGGCCTTGTGATACCCTTTGCCATTTAGGTTTTGGAGGGCAGACTACCGCTCCTTGCCCATCCTGTGGAGGATCCTCTGCCGTCTCCCTTCGTTTCAGATACTCCTGCGCTTCCTCAATTGACGCCACTCTCCTTTGCTTTCCCTCTTGAAAAAAGGTTAGGGCAAATGGGTACTGCCATTTATATGATATTCCTTCATCTCTCAGCTGTGCAGTCAACGGACGGAGTTCTCCCCTTCGTTTAAGGGTTAATGCTGATATGTCCTGGTATAGTTCAATCGGGTAGCTCTCCCAAGTTATAGGGGCCCCCCTCTTGCCTTCTTCATCACTGCTTCTTTCACTGTGAAGTTTGTAAAGCATGCCACTATATCTTTCGGCTGGTTTTGTCTTCGTACACCCAATGCCCTATGGGCACGTTCAATGCTTATGGTTGTTTTATCATAGCATTCAGATTCATTAGATAATAATTGCGCTGCAATGGATCTCACCACCTCTTCACAATTGTTAAATTCAGGTACCTCAGGAACTCCCCGAATTCTTATATTGGAGCGTCTGCTTCTATTCTCTAGATCCTCCACTTTGTCTATGAGGTATCTAGCTTCATTTTTCCTCTCTTCCAATTGTTGCTCCATAGCTTTTAACGCTTCTCCCTGCTCCTCTTGCTCATTCTCTACCTCCAGGACTCGATTTCCCAGCTCAGTTATTTCCCCTCGCAGCTCCGCGCTCAGTTGGGCAAAGTCCCTTCGCACTTCTTTGAGGTCCGTTTTAATCTCTTGAAACCATGAGCAGAGCTTCGCCCATATTTCTGGTTCTACCTCCATTCTTTCATTTGAAGGCTCTTCGCGTGCTCGTTCTGTGTTTTCATGTTCTTCCCTCGTGCTGCGAGCGCCATTTTGTTCCGTTCTCCCTTTCTGTTGCTGATATGAGAACGCTGCTAGGTCCGGCAGTTTTGCCTTCGCTTGCGACATCATTTGATTTCGTTCTTATTCACCAGTCAGTCGCTATACTTTTCAGCCGATTGGAGGGGTAAGGATCGCTACTTAAATGCTTTTTTTAGTGCTGATCAGCGGGAGCTTCGTTCTCACTGCTCCATTCAGTAGCGTGACGTCACTTCCTCTCCCGCCACAGACAGTTTCAAGGTATGCATTCTTTTCTGTGGTGTGCTTTGTAGCGGTTTGTGCCCTAGTATTTCTTTTCAAATTAAATCCTCCATATGGTTACATCTGTTGTGCTGACTGGCTTACCTGTGTCAATAGGTGGAGCTTATGATGCACATCAGGTGACTCTGTTCTGATCCCTCTTTGGTGTGGGGAGTCTTCATCAGGATACTTTCCCCAGCCCTGTGGCCTCAAGTCATTGAGTGTTTGCACCAGAGCTGCAACCAAGGTTTTAAAGTTGCACGAGAGTGCTCCTCTAATGCTGAGCAGTGTCAAGTAATGCATGAAGAGAAAGTCTGTAAAGCACCTCTCGTGCTATGAGTAGACTGACCATCGGTGGTGGAAAAGGTGTAGCAAGTCAAAAATAAATTCACTTTTGTTTCCAGACACACACGTGTTCAAAAACTGGTAAAAAAAAAAAAATTAAATTATTTTGAACCCAAGTTTATTATAGTGAGTTTATGGTTTAACTTGGTTTGTTGGATTTGTTCTTCCTGATTTTTTGTAATTTGTTAAAAAAAAAAAAAAGAGACAGATTACTTTGTACATTGAATTTACCACAGTCCCTTGAGGTCAAGATTGTAAAATTTTTTTCCAGCTCAAGACCTTTATTACTGAAAGTAATTCAAGTTACATTTTTGTTTTTAGAGGAGGGAGTGGGAAGAAATTTTGCTTTGATGTTTAATAGAAAAACTTCACTTCAATAAAGCCATCCAATATTCATAGTAGGATCACAAGTTATAATAACCTCTTCTCTAAAAATCCTAGGCATTTATTAAGACGAGGAACTGCCATTTCCTCCGCCCTCTTGTTATATATTTAAGACAACAAATTGCAGATGATAAAATCAAACTATATAAACCTACACAAATGCACAACAAACATTGTTACATTCGTTAGTCGTTATTAGTAATGAACTCGCAGGCATTCAACAAACCTGATTTTTGACTATTTTTTAAAAGGCACATACATTTAAGTGCATTATAAGACATAGCCATAGGTGTGTTATGGGAAATTTTCATAGTTTTCCTATTATAAAATTATCCCTTTTATATGCAGTTAAGAAATGAGCCTAAATCCCTTAAATTTAAGAGAAATTGTTTTGAGCTTTGTTAAACCCGAAGTCCATATTTGCAGGTCTAGTTTAGAATTTACCAGTAAATATAGATGGTATTAACAGGTAGCTCCGTTCACCTTACTTGGATGTTAAGCAAAGAGAAGGATTTAATCCTGTATTTGCAGACATTGCTTTGCGCCTGGCTTTTCTGTGACCGGAAAGAGCAAGCATTCCAGAACCAGCAGTGGTGTAAGTGGAATAAATATGTCCAGTTGCATGCATCATCAGTAAAATACATCCAGATGTGTTTTTCCATGCTCAACTTACTTTACTATAGGATGACACCACTGTACCAGACATTAAGTATTCAGACTAAGAAAAAGGCTTAACATTTAGTTTAGAATTGAAGCCACAACAGTTTTGAACTCGGAATCCCAGTTGTGAAGCCGAGGCAAGCAGGGTATAAGTTGGAGCATATGGTCTGCTTTCAGCTGCAACCAGTTATTGTGGAAATCCTCATCAATGCAGGCGGGGAGGGGGGGTTCTTTTGTTTGTTTTATCAATAGAAATCAAACAAAATAAAACATGGAAAGGAAATAAGATGATACCTTTTTTTATTGGACATAACTTAATACATTTCTTGATTGTTTTTAAAGCAGTGTTCATTATAGAGTACCTATGCAAGGTTAACATGTGAAGCCATCCATTGGATATAGTAACACTTATGTGAATTGTACAATAAGAAATCCATCAAAGACTTCCTTGTCTTACACTTCCCACACTGCAACAAAATTAAATATAAAACAATTCACTCTGCTGGATTCTCCTATCAATGTACTAAGAAATGGAATTCCTTGCCTAAGCAATTATAAGTCATATTTTTAAAGCACTTAGCCTGCCAAAGTTCCATGGAAACCTATGGAACTTTGGAAGGCTAAGTGCTTTGAAAATGAGCCCCTATGTCACATTACTGAATATTTCATATTTCACAAATTGCTATAAACATACCTGATAAGATCATTTATTTTATTTTTTTATTTATTCATGACATTTATACCCCACATTAGCCTGAAATAGACTCAGTTCAATGTGGCTTACAAATAAACAATAAAGTGAATAAAGCATTATAATGTACAGAATATAACACAAATTACAGTAAGTTCAAGAAGCAATGGCAATGACAGTTTTCAATGACAGAAGCAGCCAATCCAATATATAATCTACAGGTTGCAACAATTATGACTCCATCACATACTATTCTGGTTTATCACAATGTTTTTCACAAAATTTGATTGTATAATCGATATTATCTGGATTTGACACTGCATTCTCTATGTAACTAAGACTGGTTATCAGTTGTTTCTGTTACAGTGTGAGCCTCGTTGAGCTCAAACTTGTTTGGGATAATGTAGGATGTAAATGTCATAAATAAATAATAGGTGACATACAGAGAATACAGATGAGCATTCAGCACAGATGCTAGGCTTTGAGGAAAACCCTCGTGACGGTGTTTATCCAGTTCAGAGGCAAATCACTAGAGTAATGGAAAAGCACCAGTGAATACAGCCTTGCAAGGTGCAGAGGGCCATGTTTTGCAATGCCTCCCACTTCACACAAATGATTGGATGTTTGATTGCATGGAGGGGTCATCGATATAGGAAGTATTGATTAGGGAAGGAGTATTGTCTTCTGTATTGCCTTGCTTAAGCATGTATATGTAAGCCGCATTGAGCCTGCCATGAGTGGGAAAGCGCGGGGTACAAATGTAACAAAAATTAAAAAAATAAATAAAAATAATGTAAACTTCCCTGTACATGCATGTGATCCTGAATGGCCAAGCATGTTTTTTGTTACCCTGCTGTTCCTTTGCCAGATTACTTAACGTTGTCCAGAGCTATCGGTGCATGCCACCCTAGCCTGGAAGGGCGCAGTGGAAAGTGAAACGTCATATGCATGTTTTTTGGCTGTACAGTATTGCTTATAAGTGAAGGCAAGACAAAAGTGCAATGGGAACAAAAGGATTTTTACTTTTTGTTCACAGCTGAGCTGCCTTCAACTTTTGTAGAATATTCTCTGTTGCATCATATGAATATAAAAATTTTGAAAATGTGATTTGAAAAACATTTTTTATTTCTCATTTCTCTTGTCCTCTCATTTTTTCCTGTGTGATTATGGCAAATGAATGTTTTGACCCTGTTTAAAAGAGGAAATTCAGTGACTGTGTGGAAAAGTGTTTGGCTTCTTGCCTCTATTTTAAATTGATATTATGTTTGGAATGCACTCTTTGTAATTCCTCAGTCCATTTCAGCTGTTTGTGATGTCATACTGAGAAAGGAATAAATGAGGCTTGTGCATTTTGCAGTGAAGATAATAATGTATTCTGTAAGTCAGAGCAAGACTGGTAAATGGGGCTGACTCATGAGTGTCCTAGACAAACCTTCAGCCATCTACCCAGCATCTCATCCCCCCACCCCCATATCCAGCATCTCCCGATTCCTTCTCCCTTGTCATTGCTACAACTCTACCTCCATCCTCCAAAACTCAGATGAGGCTTTTGAATGGAGTGGCCTAGTGGTTAGGGTGTGGACTTTGGTCCTGGGGAACTGAGGAACTGAGTTCGATTCCCAGCACAGGTAGCTCCTTGTGACCTGGGCAAGTCACTTAACCCTCCATTGCCTGCCGCATTGAGCCTGCCATGAGTGGGAAAGCGCGGGGTACAAATGTAACAAAAAAAAAAATACATGCAGGGCTGATACTAGACAAGATGGCGCCCAGGGCAGATGCTAGGGAGGGAGCCCCAAAGCTTGCTTGCAAATTGTCCCTCTTTCACCATTAGGCAGGTTTGGGACCCCCGGTGATATGGGGCCCAGGGCAATTGCCCTGTTTGCCCACCCCTAATGCTGGCCCTGCCTGCACAAGCTCCAGGCCTGCAGCGTCCTATTCCCGTCTATTACTACTATTTATCATTTCTGTAGTGCTACTAGACGTACGCAGCACTGTATGCTTGAACGCTCAACAGAACTTACAATCTAATCAGGACAGACAAACAGGACAAATAAGGGATAAGGGAATGACTACGGTGGGAATGATAAACAGACATGGTACTGAACAAGTGCAGTCAATCAATGTTCCATCTCGTATTTTTTTGCTCTGGTTTAACTTAATTATGCACTGTTCACACACAGTTTCTCATTTACTTACATCACAGACTCCATGCTGACGTAAGAGTTTCTTGATGTCTTTAAATTGCCTGTTTCTTTTGCGCTGGTCATGCAGTGAACATTGTCTGCAGCAATTATTTTTTGAATCTCTGTTTCTCTTTTTCACTTCGATGTCTTTTTCAATATAAGTTTTTCCCTACATCTTTCACAATTTTTTTTTTTAATCCCTTGTACACCTAATCCGCACTTTATTGCAGTGGTTACTCCTCCATTTTAGATTTCTGACTTTCCTTTTCATCACGACAGTGGCGTAGCCACAGGTGGGCTTGGGTGGGCCTGGGCCCACCCATTTATGGCTCAGGCCCACCCAACAGTAGCACATGTTTAGCAGTAACTGGTGGGAATCCCAAGCTCCGCCAGCTGAAGATTTCCCCAATGGTAACAAAAACGCTACTCTCCACGACACCGACACCTGCGCATGCTCAGTTTTCAGTGCAATACTGCTGCCAAGGTGGAAAGAAGAGTTTTCCCACCAGCTGAGATTTTTTTTTTGGAGGGGGGGGAGAACACTTGGTGCCCACCCAATTATTGCCTAGGCCCACCCAAAATCTGTTGTCTGGCTACGCCCCTGCATCACGGTATCCTGTTTGAGGTGACCTTTTCTCTTTTTCTTTTGCTTCTTTCACGTACCTTGTTAGCACGAATATGCGCGTTCTCAGTTCTTTTACGATTTTGTTCCCTTCTCCATTTCTAGTTTTATCTCACACATACTGATTTTTTGTTATCAAGCAAAAAAAACTCTTGTACAAAAAAAACTAAACCAAATATACAGTCATAAGACTAAATTAGGAAAACATATCTAAGGCTTTAATTTTCAACTACTGGAGTTGCTGTTGAAGCCCACTCCAGCTCATCCAGATCTGTCTAGCCTTAATCAGGGCACAGACCATAGAAGTCTGTCCAGCACTGGTCTGTCCAACTGCTGCAGTTGCTGCCTAAACACTGCTAACTTTTGTTTTTATTCCTTTTTTTTTTAATCCTTTTGTTTTATCCCACACATTTTTTAAATTCCATTAACTTTTAGTCTCTACTCATGAGAGAATTCCAGGCATCCACCATCCTTTTCCACAAAAAAGTACTTCTTGATGTTATTCCTCAGTTGCCCCCCCCCCCCCCCCTGCAACCTCCTGCACTTCTACTGCTTCCCTTTCTCTGGAAAAAATTTGTTTCTTTCAAATATCTCCCCTGTCCCTCCTTTCCTCTAAGGCAGAGGTTCTCAACCCAGTCCTTGGGACACATGTAACCAGTCAGGTTTTCAGGATGTCAATGTTACTCTTATTAATGGCTGTTCCCCCTGAAATAAGGGTTCAGTGCGATATACAGTTGAGAATAATCCTAATAACAGAATATTTATGTAATAAACATAATAACATCTTCCACAATGTATGTGATAAGTTTGCATGTACTGCCTTTTTTATATGCAAATCTATCTCAGGCATTTTCATTGTGGATATCTTGAAAACCTGACTGACTTGATGTGTCCCGAGGACTGGGTTGAGAATCACTGCTCTAAGGTGTACATATTGAGGACATCAAGTCTCGTATGTCTTCTGGCACAAACCCCATACCACTTTTATTGCTTTTCTCTGAACCTCTTCAAGTCTTTTTATGTCCTCTAAAAGTGAAGACAATGCCAAGTGTTCATCTGTAATGCATTCTGTCAGAAGCCCACGAGTAAGGTGACAGTTGAACACACAGTCTGGGAGATTACCCTCTTTAGTTCTTTTTTTTTATTATTATTCCATCCCTAAAGGTTGAAGTTTTTGAGAGTCCCTGCCCCTTAGCTACTGCTCCTGCCAGTATTCAGGTATTTTGTCAGAATGCTACTGTACCTCTTGCCACACTAAGCCTGCTTTCGCATTGTCCTTTTGCAGCTGGAGCATGACCACAGGATACAGAAGAAAAGAGCAAAAGGTTTATATGATAAAACTAGTATACTTTATACTCAGACGCAGGGGGAGCACAGTGACTTTACCGAGATAAGCAGCGGAGGGGGGGGGGGGAGAAGGCATATACCAAGCCTGTAGGAGGTGGTACTTTGCTGGTGCTGAAGGGCTTACTGATTTGTCTTCCTACAGACCCAGTGCACAGTGTTATCCAGGTCCTGGAAAAGCAGTATTTGGAGGAGAAGCAGAATGCCCTGGAGGAGCAGCGCCTGATGTACGAGCAGGAACTGGAACATCTCCGTCAGCAGTTATCCCCTGAGCGGCAGCACCAGCATGGTGGCGACAGGTTGTCGTATGTCTCCCAGACCACACAGCAGAAGGTCAGCCTGTGGACAGAGGAGAGGTGAGGCCACAGTGCTAGCACACAAACAAAGCCACGGACTGGGCAGAAACCTGTGGTGTCTCACTCTCTCCCCCCCAGCACAGCAGTGTCACCTGCTCCAGAGGATTCAGCCTCAGCACAAACACAAAACAAAGCTTAGAAGTCTTACCAAAGAAACACAGAATCCCACTGACCTATTAAAATGCCTCTTATATGTTAAAAAAAAAATCTTGTTTTCTTGCTTGGAGAAACAGTTGCGATATGTCTAAAAGCATCAAATGCAGAAAGGATGACACAGTATCATTGGGATATTCAATTTCTGCCGTATTCTAGTTTCACTGAAATGTGCACAACAGGTACAAACTGAACTTTCCCTACCCACAGGATCATGAATTTAGCATAAACATCAACCAGTTTTTACTCATATCGAATAAACAAAGAAAAGATTAGTAAGAGAGCAGCGTGTTTGCATGCTCCTTTTAGGTGCATTGGCCTGTTGCTGTGGATCTAAGCCAGCAAGTCACTCATGAAAGCACTAGGCACTAAAGGCATTGAGATGAAGGCTTCTGTCTCTTGTCTTCTCCCATGAAGAAGTTTCACTGGGTGAATAATAATTCACGCACCCCGCGTCTCATGTCTGTATGTAAGTGTGTATATGGGAATACGGTTTTATGTACAGGCTCACACTCAGCCTGGAGGACATGACTCTACATTACACATGTCCTGGGCAGCGCAATTCCTACTGTACTAATTTACTATAGTGTATCGATGCATATCAGTCTGACTTCCCATGCAGATTATAGCATTTAATTTACACATTACACCCTTTGTACATAAGTATTGTCTTACTGGGACAGACCAAAGGTCCATCAAGCCCAGCATACTGTTTCCAACAGTGGCCAATCCAGGTCACAAATACCTGGCAGATCCCAAAAAGTACAAAACATTTTATACTGCTTATCCCAGGAATAGTGGATTTTCCCCCAAGTCCAATTTAATAGTGGTCTATGGACTTTTCCTTTAGGAAGCCGTCCAAACCTTTTTTAAACTCTGCTAAGCTAACCACCTTTACCACATTCTCTGGTCCGATTCGTTTTAAATTTACTACTTTGTAGATTCATCGCATGCCCCCAGTCCTAGTATTTTTGGAAAGAGTAAACAAACGATTCACTTCTACCTGTTCTACTCCATTCATTATTTTATAGACCTCTAGGATAAGCAGCACAAAATCTGTTTTACTCTTGTGGAATCTTGCCAGGTACTTGTGACCTGGATTGGCCACTGTTGGCAACAGTAAACTAGGTTTGATAGACCTAGTATGGCAATGCTTATGTTCTTAAACTGTCCTACTCTAGATGGACTAAAGAAATTGAGCTTTTGGGAGCAAAAATAATATCATCGGACTGAAGGATAGACAGGCTAGTTTGGGAAGTTACTAAACTAGATGCTGCAGTGCCTGCTAGAGGCTATCTGTGGTACAAAGTTCAAGTTTTAAAACTAAGGGGAAAAGACTATGGAGATTAGTTGATAAAATTTGCTTTTTTTTTCTATTTTTATTCTGCCTATCACTAACCTACAATTCCTCCTTTAAACCCCAATCTTTTAAGTTCCCAAAGCACAAAGCAAAATAGTGTTCACTTACCAGAGAAATGTCCTTGTCAGACGTTTGAGGGAAACCTGAGAGTGGGCTGGGGGTGTTGGGCAGTGCTTTTTTTGTAG
This sequence comes from Microcaecilia unicolor, assembly GCF_901765095.1. Taxonomy (NCBI): domain Eukaryota; kingdom Metazoa; phylum Chordata; class Amphibia; order Gymnophiona; family Siphonopidae; genus Microcaecilia; species Microcaecilia unicolor. Next base: position 405,870,229 of record NC_044031.1, on the reverse strand, counting down.
AAAAAAAGGTGCCGGTACTCATTGTGGGCGGGGTCACCACACATGGCACCGCCCCTATTATAGCCACACCCACATTAGTCACACCCCTTGTACCAGCCATGGCGCATATAAACAGACATCATTGAAAATATTATACTAGTAGGAGAAAAAATAATTTGATTTTTTTTCATTATAAATAATTTCTGTAAGCTGTTACAGCTCCAGTATACCCAGTGCAAAATAAGACAAATTCCAAACACTAAAATGAAAATAAAATGATTTTTTCTACCTTTGTTGTCTGGTGACTTTGTTTTTCTATCCATATTGGTCCCAGTCTCTGATTCTGCTGCTATCTGTTCTCTTAACTCCATTTCCAGGGCTTCCTTTCCATTTATTTCTTTACTTTCTTCCTTTCTTCTTCTTTTGTTGCCCTGCATCCATAAGTAAAAGCTAGGTCCTCCTCCATGGAATTGACTGGAGGAGGTATAACATGAATCCAGCTTTTGCCTATTTTCTCCATCCATGTGCAGTTTTTCTCCTCTTCCCTTTCCCTCATCTCCATCCATGTGCATCTTCTTTTTTCTTTCCTCCCCTCCATTCATGTCCAGCACTTCTCCTCTCTCCTCTCCTCCATCCAAGTCAGCATTTCTCCTCTCTCCTAGCCAACACCTCCATCCATCCATGTCCAGCAATTCTCCTCTATCTCTTGCTCTCTCTCCATCCATTTCTAGCATTTCTCCTCTCTCCCCTCTCATCCATGTCCAGCAATTCTCTCTTCCCTGTCCTCCCCTCCCTGTCCAGCGATTCTCCTCTCTCCCCTCCATGTCCAGCAATTCTCTCTTCCCTGTCCTCCCCTCCCCATCCAGCGATTCACCTCTCTCCCTCCATGTCCAGCAATTCTCTCTTCCCTGTCCTCCCCTCCCCATCCAGCGATTCACCTCTCTCCCCTCCATGTCCAGCAATTCTCTCTTCCCTGCCCTTCCCATGTCCAGCAATTCTCTCTCCCCTGCCCTTCCCTCCCATCCCATGTCCAGCAATTCTCTCTCCCCTGCCCATCCCATGTCCAGCAATTCTCTCTCCCCTGCCCTTCCCTCCCATCCCATGTCCAGCAATCCTCTCTCCCCTGCCCTTCCCTCCCATCCCATGTCCAGCAATTCTCTCTCCCCTGCCCTTCCCTCCCATCCCATATCCAGCAATTCTCTCTCCCCTGCCCTTCCCATGTCCAGCAATTCTCTCTCCCCTGCCCTTCCCTCCATCCCATGTCCAGCAATTCTCTCTCCCCTGCCCTTCCCTCCCATATCATGTCCAGCAATTCTCTCTCCCCTGCCCTTCCCATGTCCAGCAATTCTCTATCCCTTGCCCTTCCCCCCATCCCATCCCATGTCCAGCAATTCTCTCTCCCCTGCCCTTCTCTCCCATCCCATGTCCTGCAATTCTCTCTCCCCTGCCCTTCCCATGTCCAGCAATTCTCTCTCCCTTGCCCTTCCCTCCCATCCCATGTCCAGCAATTCTCTCTCTCTCTTGCCCTTCCCTCCCATCCCATGTCCAGCAATTCTCTCTCTCTTGCCCTTCCCTCCCATCCCATGTCCAGCAATTCTCTCTCCCTTGCCCTTCCATCCCATCCCATCCTATGTCCTGCAATTCTCTCTCCCCTGCCCTTCCCATGTCCAGCAATTCTCTCTCCCTTGCCCTTCCCTCCCATGTCCAGCAATTCTCTCTCCCCTGCCCTTCCCTCCCATGTCCAGCAATTCTCTCTCCCTTGCCCTTCCATCCCATCCCATCCTATGTCCTGCAATTCTCTCTCCCCTGCCCTTCCCATGTCCAGCAATTCTCTCTCCCTTGCCCTTCCCTCCCATGTCCAGCAATTCTCTCTCCCCTGCCCTTCCCTCCCATGTCCAGCAATTCTCTCTCCCTTGCCCTTCCCTCCCATCCCATGTCCAGCAATGCTCTCTCCCCTGCCCTTCCCATGTCCAGCAATTCTCTCTCCCCTGCCCTTCCCTCCCATTATTTCCAGCGATTCTCCGCCTCTCCCCTGCCCTCCCATCGACGTGCAGCGATTTTTCCGTCCCTCCCCTGCCCTCACCTCTCCCATATCCAGCGATTCTTCGTCCTCCTTCACTGCCTGCCAGCCAGCGTCGGACGCAGAAGCGAACGGTGCAGGCAGCGATTGGCTGGCAGCGTCGTAGCTTCCCTCTGCAAGTCCCGCCTACAACTTCCTGTTTACGCATAGGCGGGACTTGCAGAGGGAAGCTACGACGCTGCCAGCCAATCGCTGCCTGCACCGTTCGCTTCTGCGTCCAACGCTGGCTGGCAGGCAATGAAGGAGGACGCTGGGGGACGAAGAATCGCTGAAAATGGGAGAGGTGAGGGCAGGGGAGGGACGGAAAAATCACTGCACGTCGATGGGAGGGCAGGAGAGAGGTGGAGAATCGCTGGAAATAATGGGAGGGGAGGGGAGGAGGAGAAAAAGGTGCCGGTACGCCGTACCGTTGCGTACCGGCACAAAAAAAGCACTGGTGTTGGGTGTTGTAGTTGTGTTGACAAATTTTAAGTTGAATTACTGATATTTATTTTGATAGTAAATCATTTTGAATGAGGTTGTCTCAGGAAATCGATATGAACAATGTCCCTCCTAGATTTGGGGCATGTTTATAAAACCTTAGGCTGGAGGCACAGGGCACCTTTTTCTAGCTCCTCCTCTCCTCCTGTTTCTCTGTTTACTGATCTATTGGATACGAATGGTTATGCAATTTTTCCCTCCTTTTGTCAGTCTTCCCGTCATAGTGACATACTTGTTTGTTCTGGGTTTTTTTTTTCATTCTCTCATTTTTGTAAACCCCTCTGATGTAACTTGAAGAGCAGTAGATCTAATTCTGTTAATAAATAATAATATAAATAAAATATCACTTCGCTGCCACTGAGCCTGGGAAACAGAAGTACATTTTTAAGAGGAAACGTCTTCCTCAGTTGGTGCTTATACTTGCAGTTTAACCAGTAGGTGAAGTCATATTTCTTACGTGTTCCTTATCGCCTGCTGCTTCTTAGGATGAATTGTTTCGACAGAACCTGGCTAAGCTACGAGAGCAGATAGTGAAGGCCAACACGTTGGTGAGAGAGGCTAATTTCCTTTCAGAAGAAATGGCCAAGCAGACAGATTACCAGGTGACTCTTCAGATCCCTGCAGCCAATCTCAGCGCCAATAGGAAGGTAAGAGGTTTGGTGGAGCCCAGGGGACAAGAAGGGGCAGCTCTGAATGCCATATCAGAGGGCTTCAGCAGTGCGCAGAACTGCATGAAGCCCTCTGGATCTTAGTTGGGCCGAAAGCAGACATCAGTGTGTTGCGTTCACCCTTCTACGAACTTGTTGGGGCGATTGTTAACAGCAATCCGGAGGATGGCAGAAAACCTTGGAAAGTTCAGCTAATTCTGCTGCTTGTGCTTTAGAAAAGAAGCTGACTCTTAACCCCAAGGTGACATTAAAGCAAATTTGTTGGACTGGTGTCTGTCTGTGGTCATTTTGGTCCTTTATAAGATCATTTAACTTGGGTCTAGGCAAATCAGAAAATACGTTAAGTGATCTGTCACTGGCATATTCTGTACCTTAGCTACAGGAAGAGATAAAGTCCACCCATACAGATTCTGTTGGGAAACATTCTGGTTGACGGAGACTTCTTCTTTGCTATGCATTTTGCTATGGTCATACAGCTCAGATCTAGGTTTGACGTGCCTCCATGCCAAATGTGAGCACATCAAGAGAACTGAAAGTCCTCTCAGTCAAAGTAGTGTTCAGTCCAAATGAACAGAGTTCAGTAGCCACCTTGGAAATCCAACCTGAAATATTGATTGTGGAGCATTTTTATTAGACTATGAACTAAAATGATACAAGATGAGGATCGATGCATGTGACAGAGTTCAGTTAAACGGGTGCCCTGGTGATTTGGAGCCACAACACACTGGTCATGTTTATACCACAGAGTTGTAAGGTGAAATCATTTGAAAGCAGGGCCTGTTGGAAGTAGATATTACTTTGCAGTTAATTCTTTGTGTTTTGTTGGTCTCCTTAATATAATGTTCTGTTTCAGAGGGGCGTGATAGTGAGCGAGCCAGCCATTCAGGTCAGAAGGAAAGGAAAGGCACACAGATCTGGACCATCGACAAGTTGGAGACCAAACTGATTGACATGAGAGATGTCTACCAAGAGTGGAAGGAGAAGATACCAGAGGTACTTATCATGAAAGAAAATCAGATGATGATGTGCACACATTGTTTATACATTTGAAGTTTTACTGGTTCAGTTGCAAGCATTGTTGTATAACTGGTTGTACGTTAAAGTGATTATTGTATGGATCTTGGAAAACTGAATAAAAACAGTTCAAATAAAAATAAAAAAAAGAAAGAAAATCAGTATCAGATCATGTGGAGCTAAATATCTTAGAATACACAGGAAACAAGAGCTGGACATGGGTAAGAACCCAGGCCAGGTTTCAGATGGAAGAAGGGGCATCTCTAGGGTTTGAGTGCCTATAACAGGGAGGATGAATCGAGACGTATGCAAATGAGATTATTGTGTAAATGCACAAGCAGCGCATTTAATAAAAGAATAATTTAAAAACATTTTTTTAAACACTTGGATTTCTTCTGAACCAGGTTATGCTTTAGAAGCGTCAATCTGCAATCCCCGAGGACCACAAATCAGTCTGGTTATCCCTAATGAATATTCATGAAAGAAATTTGCATGCATGTTGCCTCAGTTTCTATGCTGATGAGTCTCGTGCATTTTCATTAGGATTATCCTGAAATACCAGACCAGTCTGCAGTCCATGGGAATTGGTTTGACACCCTTTTGCCAGATTTTAGTAGAAGATCAATAAAGGAGGGTAGAACGTTAGGAGCCAATTTTCCAGTTCCCCACTCACTTTCCTTTGAAAATTCAACCAGCGAGATCTCGGGCAGGCACAAAGTACATGCAAATTTCTGTACCTGTTCTTTGTGAAGTCCACAGAAAAAAGAAATGTGTACAATGTGAAACTGCAATTTCGGACCCCCTTACACCCTCACCCCCCTCCCTGAGTAAAATAACTCTGTTTACATTTACTGGGTGGGAAATTTGTAAACCTATATTTATCTACATCTAACCTCACTGAGTTTTAAACACAGATATTATTGAAGGTGCAAAATGAATTTGATTCATAGGCTGCCCTTTCCTCAGGTGATGAATGAAGTAAATTTCCTAACATTTGAAAATATTGTTATGCTTGCATCTCTCCATAATATATGAAATTAACCACATTTAGTCCAAGCTGTGTTCTGTTGTCCCTTCTTGATATTCATTTGTGCTCCTGTATTGTAAAAACCAGATTGGTTTTTGGTAGTTTAACCTTCCCAGCTTCTTTTCTAGTCTGTGGCAGAGTCCTCTTGTCTTCCCGAATTACCTGTTTGCTACATCAGCCATGCACTTGGGTCCTTGGTCGCAGAATTTTCTCAAAGTTTCAATGTACTCACGTTGCCTGATTCAGTTTAGGCTCATCAGTGATCTGTCATCAAATATAATATATTACTGTAGTTAGTTCACAGAAAATTAGGAGCATGTTTAAAGAATAGGGTAGATACTTGACGGTTTTGACAGTGTTATCCCTTTCCTTAGTGATACCAAGCTGTTTGTTTTCTTGAAGCATGCAATCCTATTAAAATGGTGTGCACAGCTATTTTAATTGGTGTGTCTTACAGTTCCTGGAATTTTCTGGTTATAGTTTTGTTTTCTTTGTCTGCTTATTCTTTTCCTGCTTGACACAGACAGCTCAGCTCTCAGTTGTGATATTTTCATCATACCACTGGTGAGGAAGATATACCATAAAAGAATAGAGCTGAGCTGATACAACCTCACTTTTTTCCCCCCGTTTTCAGGTTGTCTGGTCCCTCTGTCTATAATTCTGTAATTTTAGTATTGTTTATATTGAAACACAAAGAAGGCTGTAAACAATAAGGAATAAACATGGGATAAAAATAAACTACTTGTAAACAGTGTTAAACTCATGCACTTAAATACAGTGGAGACACCATGCATGTTTAAGATGTATTTTAATACCCTTAAAAATATTGATTTGTCCCCCTCTTTTTTTAAATAAATGACAGCACAAACGAATCTTTGGCCGAAAAGGTGACCCGTTCTATGAAGCTCAAGAGAACCACAACCTAATTGGTGTAGCAAATGTCTTCTTGGAGTGCCTTTTCTATGATGTCAAACTGCAGTATGCAGTGCCTATCATCAGCCAGCAGGGGGAGGTAAGCAACAGACTGTCCAGGGCTTGGATTCTGTATATTCCTGCTCCAGCGAGACCCAGTGCCTCAGTCAGGCCATTGGAAGAGAAGGAAAACAGTGCTATATTGTTTCAATAATTTGTTCCCCAACTTTATTTGTTTAAAAAAAAAAAGCAGCACTTACTAAGGGATTTATTAGCCGTCTGATTTTTGAAAGGTACAACCAGCTTTTGCCTTGACACAGCTTGTGTTACACTGAAGCTGGTTCTCCTGTTTCACTCAGAATAGTAAAGAGTTATGCCCTTCAAATTAGTTTATGCTGTAAGAGTGCTGACAAACATTACTGCGATACGTTGAGGAACAAAGGCGACAGCAAAAGCTAGAAGGATGCTTGGGTGCATAAGGAGTAGGAAAAAGGACCTTATTTAGAGTATTGTGTACAGTTCTAGAGACCACACCTTCAAAAAGATATAAACAGAATGGAGTCGGTCCAGAGGGCAGCTATTAAAATGGTCAGTGGTCTTAGTCATAAAGTGTATGGAGACAGACTTAAAGATCTCAATACGTGAAAATGAGGGAGAGGGGACATATGAAAGAGACATGTAAATACCTATGTGGCATAAATGCACAGGAGGTGAGACTCAATTGGAAGGAAGCTTTGAAATGAGGGAGCATAGGATAAAGGTGAAAGGGGATATAGACTCAGAAGTAACCTGAGGTAATACTACTTCATGGAAAGGGTAGTGAATTTTTGAAACGGCCTCCTGGTGAAAGTGGTGGAGACAAAAGCAGTATCTGAATTCAAGAGAACTTGAGACAAGTACATAGGATCTCTAAGGGAGTGATAGAGTAGATGGCATGGATGAGCAGACTGGATAGGCCATAAGGTCTTTATCTGCCTACATTTTTCTGTGTTTCTATTCCTTTCTGAGCTGAGCATCCAAAATCGAGGCCAGCTCACTGGCTTTCTATATATTGAGATGTCTACATATGCAGCCTGTGCTGGCTTGTTTAAGGAATAAGCTAAAATAGACAGACCAAGGTGGCCTAGAAAATGTGAGTTTTTGCTCCAGGGTGGGTTAACTGTGACATATTATCGTTTACATATTGTTGTTTTAAATGTTGTTTACTATTTACTTTTAAACTGTATAATTGTATTTCATGCACTGTAGCCTTTTCTACAGATATGTGTAAGCCACATTGAACCTGCAATTGGTGGGAAAATGTGGAATATAAATGTATTAAATAAAAAATAAATAAATACAGAACCAAATACCAAAGCAACCTAATCCAGATATGCATCCGATCAAAGTCACAGTTGCCTAATCCAGATGTGCATCTGATCAGGGCCACATCTCTGTAGATGAGGAAAAAAACTTTGCAAGGATTTCTCTGTTACAGAAGAGGTTAGAGAGACAGGTTCAATGCAGTCAGTCTCTCAGCCTCATTTTTGCCAGCTTAGAGTCTAAACTAGGAGCTGCAGATGTGTTGTCGTTGTTTTGACTGAGATTGAGTACAATATTTGGTGCAAGAGGGAGAGAATTTAATACCCTGCCACTTGAGTGCCTCTGGGGGCATAATTACACGGTGTCCAGGACTCCTTACATAGGGGCCCTTGTACTAAAGCTTAGTACACTCTGAATGCTAAAAAGATCATTTTATACCTATGGGCTTCTTAGCATTTAGAATGTGCTAAGCTTTAGTAGAAGGGCCTCATAGTTTCAAACTATTTTGCAGTAGTTTCTATTTAAACATTTGTTGCCGGATTCTATATATCATGCCTAGTGTTCCTCGCCTAAATCTAAGCGTCTTCCATAACAATGCATGTAACTTAATTGGCTTAAGGCAACCAGCATTGTTAACAGCACTTAACAAGCAATAATGAGCACTAATTAGCAATACTTAGAATTTACACACATAACTCGCTAAGCATATTCTTTAATGAACTGCGCCTAAATTCTAAAGCGCACAGTTCGAAAGGGGTGGGGAAATGGGAGTTTCGTGGGCATTCCTAAATTTAGGCATGTTGTTATAGAATGGCCCAGTCCGCGTAAGTCTACGAGCGGGGATTTACACCTCATTTTCTTTGATGTAAATGGATGCGCATAGTTTTAGGCGCTGGGATATCAACTAAGTGTATGCTATATACCATGCCTAAACCTTGTAGAATACGCTTAGGCAAAAATGATTTCCATGCAGATTTTCTCAGCACCATATAGAGAACTCCCCCTTAGTATGTCCTTTGAAAATACATTACTATAATGGGTTTTTTTCCTTAGTTAATTCATAATTTCTGTTCAAAGTGTCATTGACATATTCACAAAGTCTTCAACGCCACTGAGCTGTTGGCTTGATTAATTCTGGGGTTTCATAAATTAAGAGCTCAATCGTTTTGTGAGCTTGATGTGCTGGAGCTCCATCCTGTTGAAAAATAAAGTACTCAGAAATATCTCAAAATTCAGGCAGAAGTTTCTGCTGCAGTAGGATGTTTTTGAGTTATTTGGAAACATGTTGGGGGTCCTGTTTTTTCCAGATACCATGTAGTAGATTATGCCTTTGGTAGAGATGGAGAAGCAAACCCCTGTCTGTTTCTCTTTTTAGCAAAGCAGAAGTAAGCCTGTAATTCAGAAACTTCCTGCTGGCTCTGGTCAACTTATCTTTAGCTAAGCTCTCCAAAGCCATGGAGAACATCTGTACAGATGGCTATCTGCTTTCGAGCTCATCACTGGCCCCTCATCTAGCTTCTTCTCAGGCTCTTGTCATTTTAATGTGGAATATTTTTTCCCCTCATCTCTTCAGAGCTAGTTTTGATAAATGTGAAAGAATATTTAGTGCCGCTCTTTGTCAAAAGACCAATACTGCCTACGTCTAACTGCCTGTTTCTTTGTTTTTCCCTCTTTTGTGCACTCTAGGTTGCTGGGCGGCTGCATGTGGAGGTCATGCGGGTCACTGGTGCTCTGCCCGAACGTTTGACGGGAGAAGATGACTCTTCAGAAAACTCCAGTGAGAGTGGGAGCCTTGAGGTCGCGGATGTCAACGGGGAAATTATTCACAGGACAAAGAGGCTGACTTGTAGGGTGTGTTCAGCAATGTTATAATTCTCAGGTCTTTCCTTTGAATAGGATAGGTGTAAGGTTGTGGTCCAGCAAACGGAGTTGTGCCAGCCCTGATAATACTAATTCAGATAATGAACACAGACTTCTGTAATGCTGCTCCTCAGAGCTGGCTCAGGGCTTCACTGTCTGGAGATCACGGCTTTGTGATTGTGTTGTGTCAGAAGGGTAGAACAGGACCTGACATAACCAGCTATCTGTTAATTTTCAGCTGGCCATGACTTGCTGAAAATTTGTGTTTAGCGGCTAGCTGATTATATCGCCTATATAACCAACTGTTTCTCCAATTTTCAGCGCAGGTTTGGGAGCTGTATTTGGCCATGTGAATACCAGTTTCCAACAATTCCACCAGACTAAAAAATATAACCCAGCTAAAGAACTTTTTTGTTATTTTTAAATTGCAGTGCTCAGTAGTGCTGTAGTGTCCTTAGACCAAATGTCTCTGGATTGGAACTGCAGCAGTCTCACATCATAGCGCACGCCCCTCCCTGCCATCCGATTCTCATAGCATTAAACATGAATACCAGGTCTATCTTTGACCAGTTCAAACTTAACTAGCCAGCGCTAGGCCACAAAGCTTGTCGTTGACCCCTGATGTTAACCTTGTCCTTTGGAGCAGAGCCACTGAAGTGACAGTCCTCGACCAGTGTCTCAGACTGCAGATCTCTGAATCTAGCACAAGTGTTCTCATAACCTGGCCACTAGGTGTCAGTGTTGCCCTTTCTTGGTGACTGCCTTCATCCTTGGGGGTTGTGAGCAGCACCTTCACAGTATCCCCAACCTCAGCTTACTTGAAAATTGAACTTGAGACTCACACCCAGATCTCACAGACAGTGGTACAGAGAACTACCACTGAGCCATTAGACTTCTGTATTCTTAAATCCTCTTTGGAGTTGCGCATAATTTTATAAAAGGTTGTTATTTCAGACCACGGCCACAGTTTCATGTTCAAGGGGTATGGATTAGAAGTTTACTCTTCTGTTTTACTTGTGTGTATCTTTGTAGTAAGAATTTCCTGCCCTTGCTTGCTATACCTGTAACTTCATGTCTATGACATTAATTTCCTTCCAACTTAGTGCTGATATATGTTTCCCAGTCAGGGCGTTTTCCTCTTTTCAGCTTTTGAGTAACATCGTAATTTGTCACAATAAATGAAGCCTTTAATGATTAAAAACCTCCTGTGGTGGAAGGTCCATTATATGTCTTAAAATTTTCTTTTACAGGTGAAAATTAAAGAAGCCACTGGGCTTCCCCTGAACCCTCTCCAACTTTGTCTTCTGCCAGTATACATTCTGGGACCAGTGTGAGCCCACAGTAGCACCTCCCATGGTCAATCCAGACCTCCTGCCCTTCGCAGCAAGGAAGCTGAATTCACAGTGAAATTTGCTCAGTCTAAGGTAATTGTTTCTTCACTGAAAATATAGTGCGTCTTTGTATATATAGTTAGATATAGCTAGATACCAATATGGACCCATTTGTAGTTGCAAGGTAGTCTCTAATTCTGTTTTGATATCAGCAAGATGATAATTCAGTTACATGGACACAGGATTTTCAGGAGTAAAGCTACAGGTGAATTTCTCTTAACCTTGTCTATTCTACCTAAGGGAATGATCACTCAGCAGGTAATCTTTTGACATTGCATATTTAAATTGTCAGAGTGAACTTGTTTCATTTAATAGTGAAAATTCTGTCCCTAATCAGTGCTGCTGAAGATTGGAGAGGACCTGAGACAGCCGGCAGAGCCATCCTGCCAAGCTTTGAAGGAGATAAGGGTGACCAAGGTGCCACCTTCGGCCATGCCTGGCCTACTTTTAAAACAGTCTGGTGTGACTGGAAAACTTTTTCTTCGTATTCCATATGTATCAGACATTGATCAGTTTAGTGGAGCTTGTGGTCAGGTGTGTCTTATGCTACTACTACTACTTTTCATTTTTATAGCACTACTAGACATGCAACACTGTACATTAAACACATTTGAGACAGTCCCTGTTCGACAGAGCTTACAAGGAATTACTTATGGTGGAAATGGTTATAGCAGACATGGGTACTGAGCAGGTGACTAGGAGTTCGGAGTCAAAAAGTAATATAGTTCAATAAATATGTTATATGAAAGAACGTATACATAGTAACATAGTAGATGACGGCAGAAAAAGACCTGCACGGTCCATCTAGTCTGCCCAACAAGATAAACTCATATGTGCTACTTCTTGTGTATACCTTACCTTGATTTGTGTGTGCCATTTTCAGGCCACAGATCGTAGAAGTCTTGCTCAGAACTAGCCCCACCACTCAAACACCAGCCCCGCCTCCCAATCTCGGCTAAGCTTCTGAGGATCCATTCCTTCTGCACAGGATTCCTTTATGTTTATCCCACGCATGCTTGAATTCCGCTACCGTTTTCATCTCCACCACCTCCCGCGGGAGGGCATTCCAAGTATCTACCACTCTCTCCGTGAAAAAATACTTCTGACATTTTTCTTGAGTCTGCCCCCTTCACTCTCATATCATGTCCTCTCGTTCTACTGCCCTCCCATCTCCGGAAAAGGTCATTTGCAGATTAATGTTATATGAAAGAAGGGTTAGATTTTCCAGTTATATGGAGTAGCCAGGGAAATGTAGGTTTCCTGTGGTACTGAAAGAATGGGCGAACGTGTTTATACTCATTTCCTGATGATATGAAAGTGTATTATCTTGCTGGGCTTGAATGGGTCATGTAATTCCTTAGCACAGTCCCTAACACTCAGGGTTAGACCTGTGAACTTTTAGAAAGTTCTGCCAAGCCTCCTGCGCACTGGTTTTCCAAGCCTCCCCTCCGTTACTGTCTTGGGACACTGACCCCACAAAACTTGGGGGCGACATGGATTAATTTTATAACAGGATGCCTAGGTCAAGAGAGCAGGAGGGCACCTGCTTTGGTCCTATTTGATAAAAGCATATAGGCACATATATGACTATAAAATACTAGTGGGTAGGAGGTATGCATGGGGACATCAACAAGGATCTGGGGTTCCTAGCCCATTATAAACCATGAAGCTGTATTTCTCTGTTGATCACCCCACCCCTCACCTATCCACACCCATCCTGTTAGAATATCAATGATATGCTTTGATGTCCCCATGCATACCTCCTACCCACCTCCATCCTCCCACCCTGTCAGACTGTCATAGTAATGCTTGAATGTTTTCACTTATATACACTGTCAGCTAGCACATTTGCTTATTTCCGATCTGACGAAGAAGGGCAACCTTCGAAAGCTAATCAAGAAATGTATTAAGCTATGTCCAATAAAAAAGGTATCATCTTATTTTCCTTTCCATGTTTTATTTTGTTTGATTTCTATTGATAATATAAATCGTTGAAATGTTCCCCAACTCCCCCGCACATATGGGCAGAGAGATATCTGGTAAGGAAAACCTGTACCACAGTATTAAAAGTTTAATAAAAGTCTAAGCTGTGAAAGTGGTTCCAAGCCAGGAGGCACAGGGTCTGTGAGAACATAAAACTCCAAAACGTAGTAAGGGGTCCTGTTGGACTGTGCAATGCCACAGACACTCCAAAACTCTTAAAATTGTAGCCCAAAAGGATGCCACCACTCTACAGGCCCAAAACATATGCACCGCACCTTGTACGTTGATCAGAAAAGGCAATACTAGCGGTGAATTCTCTATGTGGAGATACATGTATTCTGAGGGCAAACTGGTATAAAAGTTCTTTTTGCAACATACTATATGATTTTTAGGGGAATGTAGAAGAAAATCATGAAATTGAACTTCCATAAGGGTACAAGAAAGATTTGCCGACCAGGCTTTCTCCATCTTCACATATATCAGATCTAGTGTGGAATCTTTCAAATAACAATGATGAAAACGTAGTGGAACTGGTAATTGGAATCCCTAAGTAAATGCTTCCGATCATGTCTCTTGTAATCTTCTGTGAGGTCTTGCCATGGCAGGGAAGAAACATAATGACTCAGTTGCACGTAAGCAAAGTGATGATGTGAAGTGCATAAGCACGCTGCAAATCTGCAAAAGGCCTCAGTTTTCCATCTTCCATGACCACATGTGCTAAGTAAATGAGCCCTTTCCGGGCCCAAGTGGTAAACACTGCCCCCCCCCCCCCCCCCCCCCCCCCCCCCCCCCCACTGTCCAGGGAGGAAAATTAGGGTTATGACAGATAGACATATAAGGTGTATATCTAGTAAGCACTCCCCAGGGCAACTGGGCTGAAGTATGTAAAACCTGGCTAAAGTGGACCCCTGGAAGCAAACTAGTTTCAAGGGCTTTGGTAGAAAAGGTATCCATAACTCTATATCAGTCATTGATGTGCCTCATCCCACAGGACATTTTAATATGCTGAATAATCAACAAACCCATGCTGCCATGGGTTTTTGGAGTCTGAATTGTGTCGAGTGGCAAACGAGGTTGTTTCCCAACCATAAATAATTTTGCATCAATCTCCGAAACATCCGTTCGCTGCGTGCGTCTGGTAGCACTATATAAATGCTATTAGTAGTAGTAGTTCTTCACGACAACGGAGAAATAATGGCAACATCTGGAATAAATAAAACCACTTTGGAGCTTGTATCATGTCGAACAAATGTTTTCTACCCCAGAGTGAAAGGAGATAAGTCTTCCAGAGGCCCAGCTTCAGTCTAGTATCATCTAACTTGGTTGAATGTTCAGAGAATATAAAGTACTTAAATCTCTAGGCAGTTTAATTCCCAAATAGGTCAGTGTCTCACCTTCCCATACAAATGGAAAATTTCCTTTCCATTGGGTACACCCCTCTGGTAACATTGGCAAGGTCCTGGACTTCGTCAAATTTAATATAAAACCAGATAGACTTCCATATTGAGCAATCAGATGTAATAGGTGAGGTATCGCCTTCTCCGGAGATGTCAGGAAAAGCACCACATTATCCGTATAGGCCAATGTAACCGAACACCTGGGATGGCAGGTGCAGAGCTCAGCACTCTAAGAAAGGATTCCAACGAGAGTAGAAATAATAAAGTTGAAAGAGGACACCCTTGACTGGTGCCTCTACCAATTTCAAAGGAAGAAGTTCATCCTCCATTGACCAAAATCTTTGCTTGTGGTGAATGGTATAATGCTTGTACTGCATGGAGAAACCACACCTTAATTCCTACCCAGTCGAAGACCTGGAACGTGTGCTGCCAATGCACCTGGTCAGATGCTTTAGTTGCATCCTAACTAAGTACCATGGCAGGAATCTTCATTGCCTGACATTGCTAATAAAATTTTCTGGATGTTCTATACAGATTGGTCAGCTTTTACAAAACCAACTTGCTCGGGCCAAATTATAGTAGTAAGATGGTCTGCCTGTCGATTCGCCATCACTTCGCTAAGAATCTTGACATCCACATTGAGGAACGATATAGGACATTAAGAATCTGCTTCTGTTCGAGCTTTGTCTGATTTGTTGAGAAGTGTGATCAGTGCAAAATTTATCTTAACTTGGAAATTTTCTCTCATCTATCACAGATTGATAATAATCTAAAAGTGGTCCCAGCACCTGGCCCTGTAAAAATTTTGTAGAATTCACCAGAAAATCCATCATCACCAGGTGAAGAACAGGGACACAAATCATTTATTGCTTTTTGCATCTCTAGGGCTGTGAGTGGAGAATTAAGTGCCTGGCAGACCTCTGCAGAAAATTTAGGCATTGCATCTTAAAATCTAATATGGTGTCGGAATTTACAGCAGGTCATTGGGCATACAACTCCTGGAAATGTTCCAAAACTCAAGTGGTTATCAAATCAAAGTGATTATTTGTCCATTCTTTCATTAATTTAGCTAATAAGCACCCCATTCGGTTTCCAAATGCTATTTCCTGGATCATTTGAGTCAAGAGAATAATTTTTTAAAGTGGAAAAATAACAGCCCTTAAGCAATTTGAGACCATAGCAACAAGAAGAGACATGATACTTAAGCTAACAATCACCTCCACTAGATCAGATTTTAAGAGCTTTGATCATCATGGGGGAACAAGCATCCAACGAGCAGCAACTTAATTTAAACTGTTCATTATTTCAATAATTTGTTTAAAAATTTTTGTGGCAAAATCATTCCAAGTTATATTGGAGGTCAATTACCTCAAATTTTAGAATGGGAATATTATCAAATGAAGAAGAATTTTTTTTTTACTTTCTTAAAAAAAAGCAAAATCTGGACAAGTAACAGTTGAGTGAGACTTAAACTGTAAGTTTACACAAAATTGTTTAGTTCTTTAGGAGCAATATTTTATTTTTCTTACATTTGTACCCCGCGCTTTCCCATTCATAGCAGGTTCAATGCGGCTTACATATTATATACAGGTACTTATTTGTACCTGGGGCAATGGAGGGTTGGGTGACTTGCCCAGAGTCACAAGGAGCTGCCTGTGCCTGCAGTGGGAATCGAACCCAGTTCCCCAGGACCAAAGTCCACCACTAACCACTAGGCCAAGGCAGCTCCTAGCATAGCTATCCGTTCTTCCACAACCACTTGTTAACTAAGCTATAGTTGTTTATTTTATGAATCTTTGGTCTCAGATGAGACAATTTATTTTTGTTTTTTATCTATTTTGTTTTTTATTGTAGCTTCTTTTTAGTTTTTTATCAGCACTGAATAGGTAACTTGCAGGCTATAAGAACTGGGATGTAATGTAATGTAAATTGTGACCCTGCCCACGCATCACCCTAACTCCTCCCAAAAGCATGCCTACTTCAAAAATATACACCAGCATGTACCACAAATTTTTATGCGTGATCTGATTTTATATGAGGCCATGTACACACCTAAATCAGCATTTTAGGCTTGAAAACGGCTTATAAAATTACACTTGCATTTCCCAGACACAGAGGTGCAGGGATAACTGGAAAGCAGACTGTGGAGTACCTCAAGGATCACCACTATCACCGATCCTCTTCAACCTAATGATGACCCCATTAGCCAAGTCCTTATCCAACCTTGGCCTCAACCCTTTCATCTACACAGACAATGTCACAATATACATTCCTTAAAAACATGATCTGACCGAAATCTCCAACGAAATCAAGCTCAGCTTGAGCATCATGGACAAATGCATTTCAACTAAAACTCAACACAGAAAAAACACACTGTCTCATCCTCTCATCCCAATACAATACAAACCCACAAGTGTAAACACCCCAGATTACACCCTTCCTATCTCAGACAGCCTGAAAATTCTCAGCGTTACAATCGACCATAACCTCACTCTAGAGAATCAAGCGAAATCTATAACTAAAAAAATGCTCCCTTCAATGTGGAAACTCAAACGAGTGAAACCATTCTTTCCGAGGGATACATTTCGCAATCTGATACAATCAATGGTACTAAGCCATGTAGACTACTGCAACGGAATCTATGCGGGATGTAAAGAACAAATCATAAAGAAACTTCAGACCGCTCAAAACACGGCAGCCAGGCTTATATTTGGAAAAACGCGATTCAAAAGCGCCAAACCCCTCCAAGAAAAACTGCATTGGCTCCCAATCAAAGAACATATTGCTTTCAAAATCTGCACCCTGGTTCATAATATTATCTACGGCGAAGCCCCGGGATACATGACAGAACTCATAGACCTACCAACCAGAAACACAACAAAATCGGCACGAACATACCTAAATCTCAACTACCCAAACTGCAAAGGACTCAAATACAAATCAACTTTTGCATCCAGCTTTTCCTACATAAGCACACAACTATGGAACGCATTACCAAAAGCTGTGAAAACAACGTATGACCACCTAAACTTCCGGAAATCACTAAAAAACAACCTGTTCAAAAAGGCAAACCCTACCAACTCAACCTAAAGGCCTGAACCCTGCAACACAAGCGAAACCAAAGAGCATAATGGACATAACACAACTCCTCCTCTCTACGATTCCCTATTGTGCCTTTTACACATGAACCTTATTCTACCACTACATCACTTTGTAATTGTTCATACAGGAATTGGCGATCGCCTTTACAGTACTATGTAAGACACATTGAGCCTGCAAATAGGTGGGAAAATGTGGGATACAAATGTAACAAATAAATAAATAAATAAAATAAATCATTAATAGATAGGGCTAAGAAACTAAACAATTTATTAGGGGGAAAAATATAACGGAGTAATTTTATAATAGGTTGAGAGGACCTCATTTTAGTGTATTTTATGAAGGCACATGGCTACCTATGTGTCTTTATGAAATAGTGAGAGTAAACTGGCATAAATTGTGTCTAGATTGAGCCATGGACATTTACAGGAGTTGGTGTAACTGAATATGCACACAATCTGTACAACTACGCATATTTTCTGAAGAATGCAAATAGAGTTCAATCTAATGCAGCATGTTGTGAATGTTCTCTACCCTTCCATCTCAAAATATAGCTTGATGCTGAAATATCTCAAGTGCCCTGTCATCATATATGTTATCTATGATAGATGTTAAGACTGCCCAGAGCTGAATTTTAACTGTGGGTTTGAAGGGACTGAATTGCTGCCTCTCCCAGAGGAAAACACTGATTTAATTTTGCCTGTGCCTAGGACTATGTGGTGAATGTCACAGAGGAGTTTTTGGAGTTCATTTCGGAGGGAGCACTTGCTATTGAAGTGTGGGGTCACCGGTGTGCTGGAAACGGAAGATCCTTATGGGAGATTGATTCTCTGCAGGCTAAGACGAGAACGTTGCGAGACAGGTATATCCTGAAAATTTGTAGCTTTGTTTACAGAAGGCTGGACTCTTGTGTAATGTATAGAGTGGGGGGGGGGGGGGGGTTGGACAAATTATTCCTGAAATTGCTTCTGGCCATACGCTACGAATATTTGCTGAATTATTCCTCAGAACCCGTAATTGGAGGAAGACAGTTGGGCTCTAGCATTGATGCCCGATAGGCAGAGACAGAGCAACTCTGGAGATGCCAGGATCCTGCTATCTCTGCTTGTCCTCTGTGTGAAAGGAAGGTTGGGAAATTACTGAAGTCTGCCAGGGATACTGCAGTATGACAAAACGTGAGAAGAAGGCATGATTAGAGAAGATACAAAATATTTGAGTTACAAATCGATTTGTAGAACATAAAAACTGTAACTGATAGACTGGTACCTATTCTGTGAATTTAAGCAGCAGAAAGGATTTTCAGCACAGAAGCTCAATTTAGTGTGCCTGATGTCAAATTATGTAAATCTTTGTACGAGAGGATGTTGTAAAAAGCTAGGGGTCCTGTTACTAAGCTGAGAGCGCTACCTGTGTTGGATGGGACATGTCAGGGAGTGGAGAGTTGGGCATTTTTGCACTAATTGGCACATCCACATTACTGAGCGCCATCTGATTAGTGCATGATTACCACGGGGGCCCTTACTGCCTACAAACTAGGTGTTGGTAAGTGCTCCCATAGTAATTTTCTTTAATGGTCACACACTAATGGCAACATTAACGCATGGCCATTAATGGAAGAAATAGAAAATGGCCTTAGCACACAGGAAATGCCCGCGTAAGACAAATGCTAAGACCAACGTTTATCGCAGCTTAGTAAAAGCACCCCTTAATTTCCAAAAATAAAAGTAATCAGTGAAAGTAGTGTGATTTAGAGGGGCATTTTTTATATGATGTCTAAATCTGACTTCTCTGAATTTGCGCATTTTGCTGAAAACATCCAAAATTGAAGTGGTGAACATAGAGATTTTCGAACCACAAAAACATCTTTTTGTTTCAAAAATGGCCATTTCTTAGATGTTTTTAGACGTTTTGTACTCAGTGCGTCTATCGTTTTGGACCATTTTCAAAAAAACATCCAAATGAAAAGCGCAGAAAAACAAGCCATTGGGACATACGGGGGGGGGGGGGGGGCAGCATTCTTAGTAGACTAGCCATACAGACTTCCCAGCAGAGCAGTGGGGCAGCCTAGGAGGCTCTGCAGTTAACTTCACGTAAAAGGTCCCAGGTACACATCATATCATAACCTCCTAATATTGTATGATGAGTCCTCCAGGATAAGCAAAAAAATGTACTATACCCAACTGTGCACCACCACTATAGCCCATATGCCTGCAGGTGTCACCTATATGTAGGTACAGTAGGTTTTTGGTGGGTTTTGGAGGGCTCACACTTTCCACCACAAGTGTAACAGAGTGAGTTATGGGTCTTGGTACCCTTCTCTCCAGTGCACTGCACTAACCACTAGGCTACTCCAGGGACCTGCTTGCTTCTCTAATAGGACTGGCCTTAACATCTGAAGCTGTCATAGAGGCTGGTATGTACTGTTTCTTTCACATCTTTGGGAGGGGAGAAGGGGGTCATTGACCACTGGAGGAGTAAGGAGGGGTCATGCCTTAATCTCTCCAGGGGGTCATCTAGTCATTTTGATCACCTTTTTGTGACTTAGTCATTACTAAAACAGGTCTAGCTCAAAATGTCTAGGTTTTAGCCTTGGACATTTTTGCATTGTTCCATTATGGTAGAAAACGTCTAAGTGTTAGAAACGCCCAAATCCTGCCCTCAGCAATGCCCCCTTATGATACAGATGCACTTTAGACAGACTGCATAGAAAAACATCTTAAATGGATTTTGAAAATAGCGATTTGGGGGAAAAAAAGTCCAAATGCCGTTTTGTGCCGCTTTTTGGACGTTTTTTTGATTAGAAAATGAGTCCCTTAGTACTGGGAGAGAGGTTGTTTCTATTCAAATCAAATCTATCCCAGTTGATAGCGTCCAAATTATTATGCCAGTGGTTGGGTGACCTAAATGAAAAAAGTTGTTCAGTCATCTCATTTCTGAAGTAAGTCAGTCCAGAGCACATTGATGCAGCAACGTTTAACCACTCATGCCCTGTTCTGTGAATAAATGGAGGACTTCAAGAGCCCCAAGTTTTCTTTAAACACTGCGCAATAAGAAAGTGTCTCTTCCTCTAACAGCTGTGCCACTTCTTGTCCTGTGGTTTGCCAGGTGGAGTGAAGTGACTCGCAGAATAGAAGTTTGGATTTCTGTACAAGAGTTAAATGAACTGGGGGAATACGCCGCAGTGGAACTTCACCAGGCAAAGGATGTAAACACTGGAGGAATCCTTCAACTCAGACAGGTATTCTAGGGATTGTCTTAGTACCAAGCTAGGTATTTTCTTCTTTCTTTCTTTCTCTGGTTGAATGCTGTACTGTGCTTTGAACACATATTTACTACAGTTTAGGGTAGTGTTGCAGGCAAATGTAACACACAGTAACCGAAAAATCTCTTGTCTTTACTGCTGGAGGTGATGCCAGCATTTTGTCATTCAGTCAGCGTGGAGAAAAGTTATTTGTGGGGCATTAACTAAACGTCAGATAATGCAACAGAGTTAGCCATGCCTCTTGAAGTGGCATTAACTGTGCCGCATTATTTGCCAGATTAACAGTTAACATCAGGGCCGCCGAGAGACTGAACCGGGCCCTGGGCAGGAGTGCCACCGCCGGGCCCAGGGCAGGGCTGCCGTCCCACCACCACCACCACGATCATCGCTGCTGCCGCACCCCCTCCCTCCCCCCCAGATCGCTGCCACAATTCAAAATTTCAAATACCTTGGCTGGCTGGGATCCTGAGGCCCTGCCAGCAGAAGGCGTCTTCCTCCAGAGCTGACTCTGCTGATTGCCTTCCCCTGCGGCTGCTTTTTCTCTTAGGGCATGCTCAGTTTCAAAACTGAGCATGCGCGCCTGAGAGGAAAAGCAGCCACTCAGCAAGCAATGAGCAGAAGAGCAGCGCTGGAGGAAGACCTGGAGTGTCTGCTTCTCCGGGTGTTCCCCAGCCTCCAGTGGGGGCCCGGTGCCAGAGTTTTCTCTCTCCTGCTCCTGTCGGGACGCGATCACTCGGGTCCCATCAGGAGAGAGAGAGAGACCCCGGTGCCGGGCCCCCCCTTGGAGGCCCGGACCCAGGGAATTTTGCTCCCCCCCCCCCCACCCCCAGCGGTCCTGGTTAACTTTGGTAACTGCATTAGGGACCTTCCATTTAGGTGCTCCAAGGCCGTGTGGTAAGTGCCTATTCTAGAAACGAACCGTTGGCCCATAGACTCCATTCTAGAATTCTAGCATAACCCAGTATCAGAGTGCCTAACATTTGCACACCCACAGTTCCACCAGCCATAGAGCTGGACTATGCGCAGACACCTAAATGCAGCAGGGATGCACTAACTTCCAGTATTATGTAAGTTACACATATAATTGCACTGGCTCCCAATCAAAGAACGTATTGCTTTCAAAATCTGCACCCTTGTTCATAAGATTATCTACAGCGAGGCCCTAGACCTCATCGACCTACCAATCAGAAATACAACCGCATCAACACGAACTTATCTAAACCTCCACTATCCAAGCTGCAAAGGACTCAAATAAAAATCAACTTATGCATCCAGTTTTTCCTACATAAGCACACAACTTTGGAATGCACTACCAAAAGCCGTGAAAACAACATATAACCACCTAAACTTCCAGAAATCACTAAAAACTTACCTGTTCAAAAAGGCATACCCTATCGACCCTACTTAAATACCGGAACCCAGCAACACAACGAAACCAATGAACATAATGGACATAACGTAACTCTTCCTCTGTATGATTCCCTAATATGTTTGTTTGTTCCACATGAACCCTATTTTACCATAACATCACTGTGTAACTATTTATACCGGAATTGGCGAACGCCTCTACGGTACTATTGTAAGCCACATTGAGCCTGCAAATAGGTGGGAAAATGAGGGATACGAATGTAACAAATAAATACATAAAATAAATATAAGTAGAAGTCCCGCCCATGCTCCTTTCCTTGTGTACGCTTCCTTGCAAGTATGCCCTCTGGAAGTTAAGCGGGCGGCACCTAAGCTCTCTTCCTGCAATTACACGGGTGTGTATGCACATACACTTGTAAGTGCTGATATTCGGAACATTTATGTGTGCAATACACGGGTTAATTTGGGCACATAAGTTACACAGTTGGCCGTCGCATGGTGGATGTACCCCATTATGTGATCACATAGTAATTCTCACGTTAAACAAATAATGCAGCTTAGTAAATAGAAGCCATAGTTGGAAACAGCCTGTAATCATATCCGTTATTGTTAATGATTAATAAACGTGTTTAATATTTTCCCTCCTTTTTCCAGGGTCATTCTCGTAGAGTTCAGGTGTCGGTGAAACCTGTGCAGCATTCGGGGACGTTGCCTCTCATAGTGGAGGCTATCCTGTCTGTGTCCATAGGCTGCATTACTGCCAGATCCACCAAACTGCAGAGGGGTTTGGACAGCTATCAGGTAACTTACATGTAGCTCTGTAAACATTCCCTGCAGACTGCTTAGGACACCACATGCCCTCAGATGTTCAGTGTAAAACCAGTGGCATGCTACTCAGCACAGATAACAACAAGCAGAATAAGCCAAGAGTTTAGGTGTGAAATTACAACAGCTTATTTGCTGGTTCTACATGTTGCA
Organism: Microcaecilia unicolor; assembly: GCF_901765095.1. Classification (NCBI taxonomy): domain Eukaryota; kingdom Metazoa; phylum Chordata; class Amphibia; order Gymnophiona; family Siphonopidae; genus Microcaecilia; species Microcaecilia unicolor. The sequence continues at coordinate 405,847,429 of NC_044031.1, read as the reverse complement.
TCTGTGCTGGATAGCATGCCACTGTTTCTACACTGAACATTAGAGGGCGCTCCAGAGTACGTAGCAGAGCTGTAAAAGAAAGTCAAGCCCACAAGCAGATAGGGAATTATAGTGCCTGGGATTCTTGAACTGGCTGGAAGTGAGATTGCAGAGGCAAGCATCCTTGTTGTGTACTGTGAAATTCTTCCTTCCTTTTTGTCTAGCACACTACAATAGGTTTATGTGTTATCTTTTACAGCAGAGTATCTTATTCAGACACCTGGCAAAGCAGCGCCAGGTGTCTTATACAGCAGAGTGTATCAATCACTGAGGATAATGCAGTTTATACAAAGTTCAAGAAATTGCGCTGAGCGCCTTTACAATACCATTTACCCCTGATTCTATTGTGTGCACAAATATAGGCATGCCCCCGATTTGTTCGTGCAATTTAATAGAATAACGAGCCAATTAGTGCCAATAATTAGCTTTTTAACAAGCAGTTATTGGCACTAATTAGATTTAATTGGGACTAACGTGTAACTTTAGGTGCAGCCCGAAAAAGGGGGCGCAGAAATGGAAGGGTCATGGGCATTTCAGGGCAGGCTGGGGTGTGGTTTTCAGTTACGCATGTAATTATAGAAAACGGTGCTCCACATGTAAATTGAGTTGCAGGCATTTGCTCCACACTTTCGTTGTTGCAAATGGCAGCACCTGAATTTACGTGTTACTTCTCCGCTTACGAGTTATTCTATAAACCAAGTCAAACTTGTGGCGTGGCTTATAGAATACTGCTTAAGAGGGGGGTTTTCAACACTGATTTTTTTAGGTGCCATTTATAGAATCTAATCCTTAATATATATACTGACTTACTTAAAGCTCTTTTTTGTACAGGTTTCTAGGTAGAAAAAGTGACATCTACGTGGAGTATTTTACAAAGGACTCGCTGAATGTGGTGCCTTTTGTAAAATACTTCATGTAGTTTGCAATTGAAGTGGCTTGTAAAGTCAGCAAGGGTAGCACAATTACCTCGATTATTCCTCCAAACACCAGTCAAAAGAATATATAGCTGATGCTTATGTGTGCCTCGAAAGGTGATGTAAATTCTAGTGCCAAGATTTAGTGAAGTAGACATGTACTTTCTTTGCAAAATGGGAAGTGCACATGAACTTCTCAAGCACACCTAGAACATATCACTTTGAAACCTGTGCATGCTGCAGACATGCACATATAAATAGTGGCTTTATAATTGCTACATGAACACAGAGCTGGTTATGCATGTAAAGCCATTATTTCCACGTGGAAATGTCACACAAACCTTCTAAAGTGACCTAGGCTGTGGAGGTGCATATGCTTTAATGTTTTATAAAAGCAACATATGTGCTTGTGTGACTTTTATAAAGTGATCCCTGTGAAAACAGACTTGTGCATGTACCAGTAAGAATCATCACGTAGAAGACCGCATTGATTACTGATTAAAGAGCGTTGCCTATTCAGATTGATGGTGTTGATATTTAAATTGTTTTGTTTTCAAACGCCAAGCTGTTTACTAGGAACAATTTGTCAGTATGAACTACTCGTACACTTAGATCTTCTAACCATAAATTATTGGAAATTCCATCCTTAGAATTCTGCCCTAGAATGAAATGGAGAACTTTTAGGGCCCTGTTTATAAAGGCGCACTAGCATTTTTAGCTCACGCTAACTGTGTAGATGTCCATAATATTCCTGTGGGTGTCTATATGACTAACGTGCTAAAAATGCAAGCGCGCCTTTGTAAACAGGATCCTTAGTATGTTAGGCCCTTTTCATTGGAATAAGTAAAACTGAGGGAAATGTCAACTTTAACCGTGTTTAGGAAAAATATAAAAATTTTCTTCTTCTAAAATTTATAGGATAAATTAGTAGATTAGGGTCTGTCTTTCTGGCCTTTTTTCTCTCTAGCTCTTTATTAATTATTTGTGATGTAAACCAATTTGAATGGACTTGTTCATAAAGGTAATATAAAACCCGATGATGATGCTATTTATAAAATACTGACAAAAGGGAACAGAACATGTTCCCTTACAAGCACAAAGATGCACCAAACACAGTGAAGGTGACCAAAAAAGATGGAAGCTAGATGATGATCAAAATACCAGAAGTTTATTCTGTACCAGTGAGACCATGACTGCATTAGGCAAAAAGTTCTTTATGTTGTATAAGGTTTGATATCATTCGTGGTTATATTTGGAAAGCTAGTGCGCTTAGTGACATCCTACGGAAGACTCATCAGGCAGGCCTTTGCGGCCGAAACACAACTCATGTCGAGTCAATGGATGTTTTAATAATCTTCTGGTATTTATAAAATACATGAGTGCAATCCATAATCTGCTTTGCTTACTTTCTTCCCCTTGCAATGGCTTGGCATAAACTATGTAAATATAGCCACTCTGTACATACTTTTATGGGCATCTACCTTAAGTATTTTTGTATAAATCTACCTGAGAGTGTAAAACACTTTTCAATTACATAGCTTCCCACTGTCCCAGAACCTGTGGGATAGTTGTGTCCATCAACCAGCAGGTGAAGACAGAGAACTGAAAACTGAGCTGAGACATACCTCTCGGCATCCAGTTCAGCTCCTCAATATTTTCTATCTCCAGCAGGTGGATATACACACTTTTCAGCCTCTGGTTCTGAATGATATGCTCCTGGTCCATTTGATCAACTGATTCCCAGTTGAGCTTTGCGGGTGGCTTGAGTCTGCAGAGTCATTTCTGGAGGTCTTCAGATCCCTATGGTGCCCCATGAATGTACTTTTTCCCTCTCTTCACCTCTCCCCTGTTTCCTGTGGAGCTCTCCTTTTCTAGCACAACAAACTTAAAAAAAAAAAAAAAGAGAGAGAGGAGAAGGAACAAAGCTTACTGGAGAGCTTGGGACAGAGTATCAGTCCTGACTTTGTCTTATCTGGGGTAAGACTTGTGGAGACTGTGAGCATGAGGGGAGCAGCTGGCAGTGGTAAGTCCAACTAAAGTTTGACTCAGAACCACTTGGAGGACTGCAAGTTTACTTGGTGCAGGGGAGGGATCCTGCCTACTGCTTGGGATACGTTGTGCTATGCTGGTGACAGTTGGGGTGAATGGTGACTCCTGCAGAAGCAAATACGTGGTGTTCCTACTGTGGGACCTGCAGGCCTGTGTCAGAGCATTGCAGTGTGTGGAAGCTGGGAATCCTGCAGGATGCGATGGAAACAGTTGGTGGCAGCATATCTTCGGATTTGGCACAGCATCCGAATATGCTGGGGTCTTCGGGCTCTCCAGCAGGACTGGTATGCAGTTTGATGCAGGAGAGTGCAAGAATGGGCGCCATTTTGCTGAGGCTGACTGGCCGCCTGGTCATCATCAATATAGTAGCATAGTAAGTGACTGCAGATAAAGAACTGAATGGTCCATCCAGTCTGCCCAACAAGATAAACTCATTTTACTTGATATGCGATATTTTATATATATACCCGAGTTTGATTTGTCCTTGCCATTCTCAGGGCACAGACCATATAAGTCTGCCCAGCAATCTTCTTGTACTAAAAGTTCTGAAACTAACATCGAAGCCTCTTAAAATTTACACTCCAGCCCATCCCTATCTATTCAGTCACGATCATGGCATAGACCGTTGAAGTCTGCCCAGCACCGTTTCACTTCCCAATTACCAATCTCCACTAAGATTCCGTGACATAGTGTCACTGTGACATGGATGTCACTGTGCACACAGCACCTATGGATTCCTTGGAAGCCTATACGGTATCTCCGCTCAGTGTACAATTAACCCCCTATAGATCTCCAGCATGTCACTGTGCACACAGCACCTGTAGAGTCCCTGGGATTCTTCCAGTACCCAGGCTCAGTATGCAATCATCTGCCCTATAGATCCCCAACTGTGCATCGAGCACCTATAGAGTCCCTTTGAGTCTGTCCGGTACCTGGATTCAGTCAATCATCAGAAGTCCCATTTTCAGGCATGCCAGTCTTCCTTTTGTGTGGACAGAAAGCCTTCCTCAGTCAACTAGAGCACCTAGTGCCTTCAGAGCATTGCAATGATGCGATGCTGGTCCACTCTTCTGTTCCTGCGGTAGGAGGACATCTTTAGGAGTTTTGGGAGGAGTGGGCCAAAATCACGTCAGACCAGTAGGTTCTGGATATTCCTACAGAAGGTTACAAGTTAGAGTTCTCCCACCCAGTCGCTCCTCTCTTCTTGCAGTCTTCTTGTTGAAAGGGAACCAGGGTTCAGGCCACCATAGATTCCATGCTGGTGCTCCGGGCCATTGTTTCAGTTCCCCAGGCCAAACAGAGAAAAGGCAGATACTCCATCTACTTCATTGTCCCAAAGAAGGTAGGCACTTTTTGTCAGGTCTTAAATCTCATAGGTCTAAACAGGTGTCTAAACAGGTGCTTTCAAGTGTGCCACTTTCACTTGGAAACACTAAGAACAGTCATAGCGTTTGTTCAAGTGGGAGAATTTCTCACTGACCTCAGTCTCAAGGAGGTGTATTTGCATATTCTCGTATGACCACTTTGTCAGAGGTTTTTCGGTGTTTTGTGGTGCTAGACCATCACTTCTAGTTCAGAGCTTTGCCCTTCACTGTCGCCACAGCTCCATGAACATTTACCAAGGTTATGGTGGTGGTGGCGGCCTTTCTTTGGCTCCAGGGAATTGGAGTTTACCCCTATCTCGACAACTGGCTCATTCGTGCGTTGTCCTAATTGGACAGTGTGGCAGCAACAGACAACGTTGTCATCTACAGCAGTAGTCGTATTGAGTGATCAATTTCGAGTAGAGCAGACTACCTCCATCATATTTGGGCATTCTATTCAACATAGTACAGGAGAGGATGTTCCTCATGGAGCTCAGGAGGTCGAAGCTGGTTCAACAGATTCATCTTCTCCTCAGTCAAGGCAGGCCTAGGGTCTGAGAATACGTCCAGGTTCTGAGGTCAGTGTTGGCAACGATGGAAGTGGTGCCATTGGCAAGGGCTCATATGCAGCCATTACTGGAATCTTTTCTCAGCCACTGATCTTCAGTGTCACAGAAGTACGACCTCCTCCTTTCTGGGACACTGGTTTTCAGACTGAGTATGCAGTGGTGGTGGTTGCCCAGGAATTTGACAGTCGCAGCTCCCTTTCTGATAACACAATGGGAGGTGGTGACAGCGAAAGCCAACAAGTTGGCTTGGGAGCTCATTACAAGTTCCATCTGGCACAGGGCACCTGGACGGAGCAGGAGTCTAAGTGGTCGATAAATCACTTGAAGCTCAAGACAGTGCAGAATACCTTACGTGATTTTGCTCCCTTTCTGGCGGGGACCTCTGTCCAAATTTTCTATGACAATGCCGCAGCAGTGGCTTATATCAACAAGCAAGTCAGGACCCACAGACATTTGATGGCAGTGGAAGTGACCTCCTTCATGAGTCTGGCAGAGAAAAATCTCTGCTTGTTGGCAGCTCACATCACTGGGTCCTTGAATGTGAAGACGGACTTTCTCAGCAGGAACTCCTTGGACCCAGGAGAATGGGAACTATCCAGCCAGGGTTTTCAGCTGGTAGTGGACTGATAGGGTTCTCCGTTTCTGGACTTGATAGCAATGAAAAGGAATGCTAAAATGCCCAAGTTCTTCAGCCATTGGAAAGGACCAGTCTCAGTATGGATTGATGCCCTATTGCAACCCTGGCCAGAGTCACAACTAGTGTGTCTTCTCTCCTTGGCCCATGGTAGGCCGCATGTTGAAAAGGATCGTATTGCACTGGAATAATTCTTGTAGCCCCAGATTGGCCACAGAGGCCATGGTGTGCAGATCTGATTCAGCTTCTGATTGGGGCTTTTCTCCATCTTCCGCAGGTACACAGCCTACTGAAGCAAGGTCTGGTGCTCATGGAGGATCCGTGCCCCTTTGGTCTTATGTCTTTGCATGGTCATTGCTTCCTTGCTTCAGGCTTCGAAACGCTCTACATCCATGCTGTATGTGAGGGTGTGGGGGACATTCGAGGGCTGGTTTTCTGATTGTGGACTTTCTCCCTCCTCCGCTCAGATCGTTCACTTTTCCAGGCAGGCCTTCAGAAAGGATTATTGTTGGGTTCTCTAAAAGTTCAGGTTATGGCTTTGGCCTGTTTCAGGGGCTGATTACTGCTGTCTCTTTCGGCTCACCTGGATATCATTTGATTCTTACAGGGAGTGGGCTGCTTGCGGCCTCCCTTTCATATCTGGGTCCATAACGAAATCTTTAATCTAGTCCTTTGAGCTCTTCAGAAGCCTCCTTTTGAGCCACTCCAGAAGGCCTGCTTGAAATATCTTTACAGTAAATACATCGTTTCTGGTGGCTTCTGGGTTGGTACATAGGGTTTCGTAACTTCAGGCTCTCTTTTTTTTCACTTTTTGGAGGCACGGTCTCCCTGCGCACAGTTCCTTCCTTTCTTCCGAAAGTGGTATCAGCATTTCATCTTGACCAATCTGTGAAGCTTCTGTTCTTTCTCAGAGAGGTCAAAGAGGCTCAGTATTCTTCCTTGAAGCTTCTTGATGTGCGTTAGAGAATGACACGGGGACGGGGAACCGCAGTAACCGCGGGGATGGGGACAGGGACAGAGCTCGCAGGGACGGGGCGGGGAAAGATCCCATGGGGACGGGGACAGATCCCGCGGGGATGGGGACAGAGCCCACAGGGACGGGAACAGGGGACAAACTTTGTCCCCTTGTCATTTTCTACTTTGAAGCCTGTTAATGAACTGGACTGTTATTTATGTTTACGTGATACCTACAAAGATATTTTGATTTTTTGGAAAAACAAGCAAACATACTGGCCACAACTAGCAAAATTTGCATGGGAGATCCTGTACATCCTGCTACCAGCACATCTTCTAAGAATACAACTTCTATTCCAGGAAGGACTGTGGAAGACAGGAGAGCTAGATTGAATCCTGAGATTGTTGATGATTTCTTATTTATCCACAGATTAAAAAAACATAACAGTGCTTTATAGGGCATATTTTTCCCCTCTAGGGCATGTAGAACGGGTTGTATTTTATACCCCTGGACATTTTAACAGTGTGAATTAGGATTCCTTGGTGTAGTAGAAATCACCTATTGTTGGGGTTGGAAGGTTAGAGGGTTATTATAGCTGCTCATTGTTATTATTGTTCTCTATTTGTAATTTGTACACAACAGTTGCACAGCATATTGTTGCTTTTTATATTTTAATAAAAAGATTTAAATATAAAATCATAAGTGTTCAAGGCTTCTGCAGATGAGGACAGAGCCCATGGGGATAGGGCGGGACAGGGACAGAACCTGCGGGGGCGGGGACGGAGACAGGGCCTGTGGGGATGAGACGGGGACAACTCACGGGGACGGGGCGGGGACGGAGACAAACTTTGTCTCCATGTCATTCTCTAATATGCATAGAATCCTCAGATATTTGGAAGGCAACGAATAAGTTTTGCAAATCAGACAGACTGTTTGTGCTTTTTGGTAAACAGAGCTTGGCTTCATGACTTTGAAGCCCAAAATTGTTAGATAGCTGAAGGAGACTATCACGTCAGCTTATTTGCTTGCAGAGAAGCAGACTCCTCAAGCCTTGCAGGCTCATTCTATAAGGCGTACAGTGACATCTTGGGCAAAGACTCCTTTACTGCCTCCAGCATATATTTGCAAGGTGATGACATGGTTGACGCTGCATACCTTTACCAAACAATGCAGGGTGGATGTTGTGGTGTGCTTGGAAGCCTGTTTTGGGGCTTTGGTCCTCAGGTCAGCGGCACCAGGATCCCACCCACTCTAGGGATTGCTTTTGAACATCCCACAGATTCTGGAGTAGTGGGAAATTACATAATGGAAGGAGAAATTAGGTCTTACCTGATAATTTTCTTTCCATTAGTCCTTTCCACTATTCTAGAGACCCACCTGAGAATTCTGAGATGTTTAGTCAGTGTAAAGTAATGGGTCAAATAACTGTCACCTTGCATGATGCTTCTTGCATTCTGTTTTTCTGTTCAAGTTGTCCAGAGATGAGAGAGGTCCACATTGTTTGCTCATCTGGTTAGTGTTAGTTTAGCGAATTGTTTAAGGTTGTTGTGTTTATTCTGTGTTTCTCCTTACTGCTTCTCTATGTAAATACTGAGGAGCTGGACTGAATGCTGAGAGAAATATGTCTCAGCTTAATTTTCAGTTCTCTATCTTCACCTGCATTTTGATGGTCACAAGTATCCCACAGGTTCTGGAATATTAGGAAGGACTAATGGAAAGAAAATGATCAGGTAAGACCTAATTTCTCCAAATGTACTTAGAATTATAAGTGGTAAAAAATTAACCAGATACCTTGAAACAAAAGTTTCTAAAAAGGCTGAGACATCCTTCCCGATACTTAGGATACAGCAGATTCATATTTCTCAAAGTCATTGTTCATCAATGAATAGAATTGCCTCTTTTCCAAGGTTCAGTGCTGAAAAATACTATTAAAATAGATTTGTGAATATATATAATATAAATTGATATTTAGCAACATAGAATCCCAAATTGGACCACAAAATGTGTGATACGAGGTCTCAATACAAACAATGTATGAATTTATTTAAAAAAAAAATACCCAATGTGGCAATAATTTAGGCGTTACACCTGCATCAGAGGTATGTAGGTGGAATTTTTATTTAACATGTAATTGCAATACAATGTATTTTAAAAAAATGTATAAATACATAGGTCCCCTGTTATAAAATTAAATGGATTCTTATTCAAATGCCATTATCAGCATTTGTTTTAAACACCAGACACAGTGTTTAAATATTTATATACATTTGACACTGCTGTCCGGATATTAGATGGTGTTGAATCTACATGGACACCAGTTCCACTGCCAGCTCTATGGATTTTCGTCGCCCTTCTCTGTACCTTTTCTAGTTCCACTATATCTTTTTTGAGATGCGGCAACCAGAATTGAACACAATATTCAAGGTGTCAATTGATTCATGGTGTCAATCTAGGCATGATTTCTGTCAGTTCATTCTTAGTATTTTATAATGACACATAAGCTAAAAAAAAAAAAAATAGGCATCTGCATGGCCTTCAAACCTAGGCAGCCTGTTATAAAATTACCCTCACAGTGACTGATGCTTTTGAATTTGGGCTTCCTTGCTTGCTTGCATGTATGTTTATTAAATATTTGATATACTGCCATTACAAAGCTCGTTGATCAAAGCAGTGTGCAGTTAAAAATGAGACAAAGTGTACGAAAGGATCACCAAAACCTACAGGACAGGTCACATCCTCACAAACAAGAGAAGAAAGGATAGGAAAAGCATTAAAATGACAGTAATACAGCTGCTGTAATAAACAAGTCAAGAGGACTAACTCATAGGGCTAAAAGCCAGTTGAAAAAAGTGGGTTTTTAGCTGGGACTTAAACTGAGAATACGATAATTCAGATCTAATTTTAGGAGGGAGGTCGTTCCAGAATTTAGGAGCAAAAATGCGACAGTATGTGTTGAGTCATAATTAGGGTTCCTAGGAAGGGGGCGGGTAAGGCAGTGACCGTCTAGGGATCGGAGATGTTGGTTGGATGTTTAGGGAGTTGTCAGAGAACAAAGATCTTTGAGTTTTTTGAGATAAGTGTCCAGACACAATGGGGGAATTCTATAAAGATCGACAAAAGGTGTGCTCACTTATGCCATGTCAACTGCAGAAATGAATGCAGATGCCTAAGCATGGCAGGTTAGCACATAACTAACTGTATTCCGTAAGTTATATAGGTAAATGTGGGACTCGCCCATGCATCACCTTGTGTGCTCCCGTGTGTTTGTGCAATCTGTTGTAGAATTAGGGGCAATTTGATAAATGGTGCGGTCTCCTGTGGACTAACTTGACTTCTTATTACATTTACTTATGAAAAAAAAATAATAGATGTCGCTACACTAGGTACATGATTATATTTGGTATGGTGTTAATCAATTCATTGGAGCCCCATCAGATGAAGACTCCATGTTGGCATTTACCTCCATTGTACGATACCATTTAAGGAGATCCCCAATTCCTTAACATCTTCCTATTGGCGCCCTTTATTATATATAGATAAAATTACCCCTCCCCTCCCAGCACCACACTTGTAGGAAACTAAATGCAAAATGAATCTAAAAAGGCTAATGGAGCTTATCAGTGAGTGCAATGTGGGTAAAACTTAACAAAGAGGTCCGTTTACTAAGCTGTGGTAAAAACTGGTCTTAGCGCTAAGGCCATTTTTACCGCTGCCAGAAAATGGCTAATTTTCTATTTCTTCTATTAATGGCCATGTGGTAATGTTGCCGTTAGCGCATGGCAATTTAAAAAAATGTACCACGTGAGCAGTTACCAATACCCATTTTGTAGGTGGTAAGGGCTCACAGAGGAATCCTGCGCTAACCAGTTAACACGCGATAATATAGATGTGCGAACTGCTTAGCACAAGAGCACCTACTCTCCGCCCTCACAGACACACCTCCTTAAAAGAAAAATTAAAAATATTTTTAGTATGTGGTTAGCACACACACATTTGGCATTTACTGCAGGATGCCTGACTCCGTTCTGTGGTATGCCGTTTCAACCTGGGTTAGGCTTGTGTTAGTACCTAATGCAGCTTAGTAAAAGGACCCCCAAATTAATAATGAATAAATAATTCCTATGATTTATGATGAACTGAGTCCCCAAGATTTCTACAATGTCATGGCATTGACTGCTGGATCTGCTTTTTGCAGTAGAATTTGGGCTGTGCTTACTTCACCGGTACTCTGCTGCCTTTCATACCAGGCTGGGAGGGAGGAGTTGAGAGAGACAAGCAGAATAGGGAAGGGGCAGGGATAAAACAGAAGACAATAGAAGGGAGGGAAAGAATGGAAAGGCAAACTTTTGGGAATGGTGGGGAGGAATGGATGGGAGGGAGTAGTGAGAGGATAATTGGTGGGTGACCAAGAAGGAGAGGAAGTGTGACCATTGTCTCAGTGATTGATTAGACTTGCCCAAGAACTTAAGACACTTGAATTCAAAATCAAACATTTTGAACCTAACACAGAGACTCAGTAAGGGGCAAGTATGCACAGAGACAAGAAGTATGCAGCTCGGGTGTAGGTGTTTTCAGGGGAGTGGATGTCTCAATCTATCCGCATTCATTACACAATATCCAGCAAATACTATATATGGCAATGAAAGTTACCTGTGCAATTCTGGCCGCGTGGCTGAATTATGTGTGTAACTTAATTGATTAACGAGCTAATCAGGGCAGAATTGCTTTTACCTTTTCTCCCTTTTAAAAAAAAAAAATTATGCTCTTGATCTTTGTAGTTTATAATTTTTTTATAGTATTTTTTTAAATTTGAAATGAAAGCTATAGATTTTCTGTTTGCTGTGCTTTTATTGTGCTTTTTTTTTTTTTTTTTAAAGTGAAATGCATGTCTTTTGTGTTTATAAAGTTTATTTTCTCCTGGCAGAGAGATGAGGAGGATGATGGTGGTGATATGGATAGTTACCAGGTATTACTGCTGCTGCCGTCACTCCTATGGCATGGGGCCCAGCTCTGCTAGGGAGCAAGGAAAATGGGTTTTAAAGTATAATTCACTTGCTTAATAAGGCTACTGCAGACATTACTCTGCCTGAGCTACCCTTTTTTCCACTTTCATAGTACACAGACTTTTATTTTTCCTTTTCACTCGCTAAACACTCAGGTCACTTAACAGTTGCTTTCTAAATTTCAGCATTTTGGCACATCCATAATTTGCAGGCATCTTTAAAGCTAAAAATTGTGCTTTTGTTGAATGTATATAATAAAGAATGTTTTATTAGAAAACTGATTTTTTAGAGAGTAAGACATGCTCTGTACCCTGGTGATAACAAGAGTGGGAGAAACTTGGGGCTTTTTTTAAAATTCAGCCCTGTGTTTTTCTACATTTAGCTCATAGTTTCTATACCCTTTGGGTAAACAGCCTGACAGTAGTCATTATTCTCTGCTGAGTTGCTGTAGCAGGATTAGGGACAGTTATACAGACTACAGCAATTATCTGAAGGCTACACTTCAGGGCAGAAAGGCAAGCATGTTAAGGAAAAAAAAATCAAAAACTGGAATTTTAAAAACAAGTTGTGGCATATAAGCCTTTATAAGGGCTTGTGATGATCCCTGTGCAGTTTTCTTCCATATCCATTCATCTACTAACACTCTGGGCTTTTTGCAGTGCTTCCTGACTCCTTGTATCACAAGCCAGACCCTGCAGGCTACAAAGCTTGATTGCATGAGAGGTTTTATTTGCATGAGAATTTTATGTTCGTGCTATTTTTTTTTTTTCTTGAATGGTTCTGGTTCTCATTTTGCATAACAGAGTAACATGCGGGACTAAGGTGACCTTACTGACCTTAGTGTTAACCGCAGGTGGACTGATGGTCAGAGAATTTCACAATGTTTAACTCTCATGTGATCTGCTATTAAACAGTTTGTGACTGCCTTTTTTTTTTTTTTTGCCTTTCTTGAAGAAACCTAAATTTCACATTATGCATATTGACAACAGAAAGTTAATGGTTTATGATTCCAGATAATGAACACTATACCCTTCTAGCTTGCCTGGGTTTCCCATGATATAGTGGGGCAAACCTAGAAATTCTGATAGGGAAACTGATGCCAGAACCAGGCATATGGCATCATCAAAGTTTCTCTGCCCCCCTCCCCCCCCCCATCACTAACTTCACCAGTACAGCCACTCAAAACTGTTTAATGGCATTTAACTGTTTAATGGCATTTCTGTTTGATGAACACCCCCCCCCCCCCATTTCTTTAAAAGCATCTAACAGAAGCTTTTTAGTATAATGGGAAGTGCTGTGTTATGTGCTTTCTTCCCACCACCACTAGGAAGAAGATTTAAACTGTGTGAAGGAAAGATGGTCAGAGGCACTGGTAAAGCGCAGGGAATATCTGGATGAACAGATTCAGAAAATCATCAATAAACAAGGTTTGGGCAAAAGCTTCTGCACCCCCTTCCAGATAGCTACTGTGATATTGAAGAGAGCCCGTCAGTATTATATAGTTCAGCAGTAGAACTTGTGCAGTGTTACCTAAGTCAAAGATGTTCTGGGGCCGGTTCTGCTTTCTGTTTAAGACTGTCATAGCAAGCATATGTGGCAGGTGAGTCTTAGCTAAAATATGCTCGGATGGGGCTGTCCCAGCAAGATCTTAAATTATTGTAAGATTCTTGCAAATTTCACATTACGAAGCCCTTGATCAATTCAATTTATCATGTTACCAACAATTTTCTGTAACACTAAATGCCTATTTTTCTGTTATATTTCCACTGTCCATGATGTATTGTAAGCCACATTGAGCCTGCAAAGAGGTGGGAAAATGTGGGATACAAATGCAATAAATAAATAAATAAAATACATTTATGGTACTGCTAGGGAAAGTTAAGTCTTCTCAAGTGGAACTGTCCAGTTGTTATTTCAGGCATCTGTGTGGTGGTACATTAATGGTGAAGCAACTAGGATTTCTGTTAATTTAACTACTAGCTTGATGAAATTCTGCTTAGTGCATTATGAGGAAATAGTTACAGATTTAATTTCTCACCTTTCAAACCCGTGCTCCTGACGAGAAATAATTTAAGTACAGTAGGGTACTTGCCCAGAGGGCTTGCACTCTTAAGTTGGTCCCTGAGGCATTGAAAAGTGACTTGCTTAAGGCCAGGAGAAGGATTAGGAGGAGGATAGGAGCCCTGGCTTCCCTGATTCTCAGGCTGCAGCTCTAACCCTTAGGGTGCACCTCCACCAATTACATGTACCTTGGCAGATGAAGGGCACAAGACAAAGCCTGTTGTATAATCAGTCTGATTTCTAATTGTCTGAATTCATTTACATGATTTTTTTCCCTATCTTTAGGATGTTGAACCTGTGCGGTTATGTAATCACATGTACCTTATCATTTGTTTACATTATTAGACCCAATGTTTTGCTGTTCGCTGGAGTAAAATTCCTACCCTGTTCTTAATTTTTTCAAGAGGGTGGAAGTTTTACTCCAGCAAACGGCAAAAACATCAGCTTTAATTTGTGGCGAGATTAAAGTGTGTAGCACTGATAAATATCCCTGCATGGACAAACAAAAAATGTTTTTTATTTAGAAATGTGAGCTAATGAATCCTAGCATTTCAGTATAAATACTGGGTCAGTGATCGCCAAACCTGTCTTCAGGGACTTCCATCTGGTTGAGATTTTAGGCTATCCATACTAAATATTTATTTATTTATTGACATTTGCTATACTGCGTTTGCTAACATGCAGATCAAAGCAGTTAACAATCTAAAAATGTACATAAAAAATAGAAAGAGGGGAAAAGGAACTACAATATTGATTACATTGTTTTGCAAAGGAATGTCATGTCACCAAATCAGATCATTGAACAATGTCTGTGCTCTACACCAGTGATTCCCAGCCCTGTCCTAGAGGCCTATACAATGGTCCTAGGTTTCAAGATATCACCAATGAATATGCCCGATACATGAACAACAATATATTTTGTACATATTAACTGTAGGCATTATAAAAACCAGACTTGTGATGTGACCATTGAGGACTGAGCTGGAAACTGCTGTTGTAGATGGTATAAGCTTAACAAACATACAGCTGATACAAGCTTGCTAACCCGTCTCTTTCTGCAGAGAAAACAGAAGATGATGTAGAGCGAGAAGCGAGACTGGTGGAGCAGTGGGTGGGCCTGACTGAAGAAAGGAACGCTGTGCTCGTGCCAGCCCCTGGCAGTGGCATGCCTGGTGCCCCTGCAGACTGGTGAGCAATGCAGAAAAGCATGTCAAAGCAAGAAGAAACAAGTATTCTTAAACATTAACCTAGAGTCCCTTATCTTTGTCCTGCCCAACCCCTACGAAGATCAAATGAACTTGTGTGCTAGTTTTAGCGGTTAATGCTTCCATTGGAATTGCTGCTTTTAATATAGTCCAAAATTATCCAAACCAGTACAACTCAATCATATATTTTTTAAAAAATATTCTCTTTAACCTCACATGCAGTGAGCACTGAACTGTGCTGTACTGGCTCCACAAATAAGTCACCACAGTTTGATAAACAACTACTTTCAAGTAGTCCCATAATGTGGTACAAGTCATGTAGGGGTTGATAAAAGATTTGATATCAGCTTTGAAGGAGAAGACTCTGATGGGCCGATGCTGCAAACATTACGCCAGCACTAGAGGCAATTAACGCTGGACTGGTTCCAGTGTTAGCGCAGAATGCTTAGAGGGCTCTAGCGTGGGAGACAATGTGCATGCCAAAGATGAACATAAATGGCATGCAAATGTAGTCAAACAGATGTTAATGAGGTAATTTCCTATTCCCTCCCAATGCTCAAAGAACAGCGCAGAAAACAAAGCCACCCTTACCGCTGAAAACCTAATGCCAGCTCGAAGTAGGGGTTGGAGTGTTTGAAGAGAAAATTTCCCACAATTCTTACTTTAAAATCTGTCGTTTTTTATTTGGAAGCAGAAGGAAGCCCATACAAGCCCCTAAGCGCTGGTAGTGAGAGACGAATGTTTGTGAGTCAGAACAAAACCTGAAAGTGACAGCACACATTAACGCCCATTTCCTGCGTTTAAATATAAGCCTTCCAAGTTAAAATAAATAAAAATTGATATTTAAAGGCACAGAAAACAGACGCTAATACGTGCTTCGCTTTCAAGTTTAGGAAAAAGAGTGTGTCAGACCGCAGATGGAACAACCAGGTGGACTTGGAACTGAAGGAAGCAATGTTGTATTCGAAACCCAACATGGCCTGTATTTTGGCAGCCACCTGCATCAGGGGTCAGTCGAAAATAAAACATCAATCTGAGGAGTCTTTTCTCATCAGCCACTGTACAAAAGAAACACAAGTCCTCTACACAGCTTATTGAAAAACAATGGCGGTTGCAACACGGCACAGTGTTTCAGCTAGTGCGTGCCTCAGGAGTCTTGCAGTAATGGATTCAAGCATTAACACTAGACAGCTACCGAAAAGGTAGTATAGAGGTCTTTAAAAAGACCGTGTTGAAAACCAAAAAGTATTATGCCACTCAGGTGCTGTGTCGAGTCTCTTATGAAAGAAGAGTGTTTTATACAGCTTAAGGACTATTTTTTGTACCAATAAAGCATTGTCTCATCGCAGTTCCCATCGCCTGCCGAGTCTTTTTCCGTTTCCCACTTTTTCGCCTTATCCTAGATGTGCATCATATATGTCCATTGCAAAAGTGCCTTAAGGCGCCCCAAATGCACTTTAAAAGCCCAGTGCTTTTTATCATGTGCACATACACACGCATATTATGTGCAAGACACACCCACACACACACATAACACATGCAGATTCTATAAATAAATGTTCCACAGCAACATTTTCACACTGCTGTTACATGCGGAACACATAAAATAAGTGTACATGGCACATTTAACACACTCATTCAAATACTGTTAAAAACTGCAGGAAGACTGCTCCACCGAGAATTCTCCCACATGTGATGACAGCTCCAGACCCACTGGAACATTTTGAATGTTAAAGTTAGGCTCTCCTTTCTATGCATCGCATGGAATGCTCATTTTAATACTAATGAGGTCATTGTAATACATTTTGCATAGGATTATCGATAGCTGCTACCACAAACAGTAAAAGCAACGCAGAACCCCTTTATGCATTGGATGCTGAATAACGTGCATGCTAGACCAGTTGCAACCAGTCTAAATCAAACGTTGCAAGCACAGTAAGCTTTGACCATTGGGGCCCTAAAATGTAAATTCATACTAGGAGGCAGGGAAGGCATGAGGCATTCACCTTGCAGTTAAGATGGGTATTAACTTTTGTTTACTAAATTGGCAGATAATGCGGAACAGTTAACTACACCACCAGAAGTCTAGCTAACTGCATTCCACATTACTTCTTTTCCCAATGTGCCAGGAACTCCCACTGGTACTTGCAAAGGGTTTGCAACTACTGCAGGTTAACCGCAAAGCCTAATCAAGGTTTAATAATCTGAATTCGTGATTGATTAATTATTTATTTTTATTGTACATCACTTCACTGTGTTCTTATGCAAAGCTGAGAAACAGCATATTAAGCCTTCCAATACACTAAACTATAGTACAGTCTCAATTATCTGAGTTAAACAGGACTGACCCATTGTTGAATAAGTGAAAAGTTGGAAAATATGGAAGACACTGCATAAACCACTCAAACAATACATAAACAAATTTTGAGTTCCCAATTTTCAAAAATTGTTCTAAAACAAAGATTTTTAATAGAAATAAATGTGATGACATCACCGGGGAGGGGGGGAGAGATCTGTCAGATTAGCGAAGGTTGGATAATCAAGACTGTACTGTATTTGAATTTTAGCTTATAACTTTTCATTCATTCATGCAATTTATAACTAGCATAATCTATCCTCAGCAGGATACAAAATAACATAACAATGAAACATAAAAAGACAAACTTGGTAAAATAACTGAACTCGGTCAATAAAACACCGTTGTGGCGAAACAGAGGGTTTTTCAAGCCTGTGAACTGTAATATTTTCAATCAGTGTATTTCTCTTGTTTGGCCAGCAGGTGGTGTTTGTTCTGTGTTTCACAGCTGTTGCAGAGAAAGCTGTTTTCTTTTCAGTTTAGCCCTATGGAAAGGCAACCTGTAGTGCAGTTGGCCAAATACTTTCAACGTTGGTGCTCTGGGTTCTGATTGGCTCTGTAGTTCAAATCCAGCCAGGAGGTACTGGATTTTCCCCAGTCTCAGATAGGGAGTGCAAAGGGTACTACTACTACTACTATTTAGCATTTCTATAGCAAAGGGTAAACATGTCTGCCCTGAGGCCCTGTTTAAGAACTGTGAGCAATATTTTCCTGAAACTTCCCAGGTGCTACCCAGGTGGTGACAAAATGTTTAATTAGTTTTAATATTGATCCTTATTCAGTTACCTGCTATTGCTTGTTGTTTTTCCACCTGTTTTATATCATTCACTGTTCTATTTCTGTGATAATGAACCAATTAGTTTATTAGCTCTGATGACATGGACTGACTAAGAATCCTGGTGATTTATGTTTTGAGTCTGTCAGTGCTTTATAGGAACTGTGGGACCCACTGGGAGTGTGGCCCCAGTGTCCTTAGAAACCACTGGGGAGATAACTTGCGGGTGGGAGATTCACCCAGAGACAAGTGGAACCCAGCAGTCAAGTGGAAGGGTATGCCAGTGTAGAGCACTTGCTCAGGCGCAGGCGGGCCTGAGCAGTGCTGGGAAAAAACCCTCCAGGTGGCAGCAGGGTTAACATAGTAACATAGTAAATGACAACAGATAAAGACTTGTATGGTCCATCCAGTCTGCCCAACAAGATAATCTCATTTTACATGGTATGTTATACTTTATATATATATACCCGAGTTTGATTTGTCCTTGCCTTTCTCAGGGCAGAGACCGTAAAAGTCTGCCCAGTACTGTTCTTGTACTTTCTGAAGCTAACATCGAAGCCCCTTAAAATTTATACTCCAGCCCATCCCTATCCAGTCACGATCAGGGTGTAGACCGTAGAAGTCTGCCCAGCTCCCATTTTGTTTCCCAATTACCGGCGTCGCCACCCAATCTCCGCTAAGATTCCAGAGAACCATTCCTTCTAAACAGGATTCCTTTGTGTTTATCCCACACGTTTAAATTCCATTACTGTTTTCATCTCCACCACCTCCTGCGGGAGGGCATTCCACATATCCACCACCCTACCCTCTCCGTGAAAAAATACTTCCTGACATTAGTCCTGAGTCTGCCTCCCTTAAACCTCAATTCATGTCCTCTAGTTCTACCGCTTCCCATCTCCTGAAAAGGTTCATTTACGGATTAATACCTTTCAAATATTTGAACGTCTGTATCATGTCACCCCTGTTTCTCCTTTCCTCCAAGGTATACATGTTCAGGTCAGCAAGTCTCTCCTCGTACAGTTTGCAACGCAAATCCCATACAATTTTTGTAGCTTTTCTTTGTACTGCTTCCAGTCTTTTTACATCTTTAGGAAGATACGGCCTCCAAAACTGAACACAGTACTCCAAGTGGGGCCTCACCAACGACTTGTAGAGGGGCATCAACACCTCCTTTCTTCTGCTGGTTATGCCCCTCTCTACGCAGCCTATCATCCTTCTGGCCATGGCCGTCGCCTTGTCGCATTGTTTCTTCACCTTCAGATCCTCAGACACCAACACCCCAAGGTCTCTCTCCTGAGTCGAGCTTACTGATCTCTCCCCTCCTATCCAGTATCTCTCTTTTGGGTTTCTGCACCCCAAGTGCATCACTCTACACTTCTTGGCATTAAATTTTAACTATCTATAAACACAGGGGAATATTGCTTTGTATCAGAGTACTAAACATATAAACCTTATACAACAAATGTACTCCGATTGTGATTATACAAAAACTTTTTAATATCCACACTTACACATACACATACATTGTAAATCACCATACGTTTTGCAGAGTTCACATGTACCCAATCCCGTACCCTCTTATGTCCTCTCAATGGATTAGCAAGCAGTCAATCCTTGCAGCGTTATCGATTATTTAGTTGTATTTGACCACCAACCAGATCTCATGGTTGTCCCATATCATAATCGAAAACATATCATAAACCACTGTTTGTGTCTTCAGTATCAATCAGAATATCCAACAGGAAATATCCGCGTACCAACACAACAGTTAAGTGTAAGCGGTCTTGGAGACTTGGATAACCCTGCACGCCTCCCCAAATCTCAAAGCTGGTTTGTGAAATCTCATCCTCATTTTTTCCTTCACTTCTCTTTTGCTATCTTCCCAGGTCAGCAGTGTGCCTCGCTCTCTTCTTCCAACCCCCCCACCCCAGCACCTCTCCTTTCTCTCTCTTCCCCCCTCCCTCCCGCTCACCCTGTTACTGTTTTCTGGGATTGGGTGGTATGCTGGTATCATTTCTACAAGCAAAGATGTGCTGGACTGGTTTCCTGCGCGTGCCACCACAAGCTCAGCTGCTCCCGCCCCTCCGACCCAGGAAGTTTTCATCAGAGGGGCGGGAGCAGCTGAGCTTGCGGCAACACGTATAGGAAACTGGTCCCACACAACTCTGCTTGTAGAAATGATATTGACATACAGCCCAATTTGAGAAAACTGCAACAGGGTGAGCAGGAGGAAGGGGGAAAGTGTATAATAGTGCTGGATGGATGGGATGGGGGAAGGGTGGAAGAGAGAAATAGGACATTGCTGGATCAGGATGTAGGAAAAGTGATATGAGAGAGAGATGAGGTAATGCTTAATGAGGGAGAAGGGACACAGAAAGAGAGAGTGAGAGATGGGGGGATAATGCTGAATGGGGGAAAAGTGAGAGAGGGAGAGGAGGTTATGCTGGATGGAGGAGAAGAAACACACACACAGAAAGAGAGAGATGGAGGTAATGCTGGATAGGGAGAAGAGACAGAAAGAGAGAAGAAGAGGTAATGCTGAATGGGGGAGAAGAAACGGAAAGAGATACGGTGATGCTGGATGAGAGGAGAGGAACACAGAAGAGGGGAATAATACTGGATGGGGTAAAAGTGAGACAGAGAGATGAGGTAATGCTGGATGGGGTGAAGTGAGAGAGAGATGAGGTAATGATGGGGTGAAATGAGACAGAGAGGGAGATGGGGTAATGCTGGATAGGGAAAAGAGAGAGAAGGGTAATTCTGGATGGGGAAAAAGAGCGAGAGGGTAATACTGGATGGAGAATAAGAGGAAAAGAGTAAGAGAGACTGGTTAGAGTGAAAGATACAGAACGCGCTGTAGGTAGATGCAGTGAATACATTTCATTTACTTTTACTATCCAGTCTTCAATCTCAAGAGTGAATGAAATTTGAATGGATAGAGAGGTAGAAAAATAGAAGAAAGTTGAAAGGAAAAGATCAGTGTCAGAGATGAATGTAGTGGAGGAAGTGAAGAAGACAGGAGGAGAGAGAAGAAAAACAAATAGGAGACCCTGGAAACAGAGCTAAGAAAAGAAAGGAAAGCAGTAACCAGAGACTGGGATCTACATGGTTAAAAAATTAAATGGCCAGACAACAAAGGTAGAAATTTATTTTTAATGTAGGGTGAAGTAGTGTGGTAGCAACATTAGTCCACTTTAAAGGTTAATAAATTAAAATAAAGGTCTTAATTTAAGATAGTCATACTAGCTTTTAAGGCATTGCATGGAGAACTTCCAGCTTATTTGATGGTTTGTTTTTCTTTTCTAAATCAAAACATTTTAAGGCCTACTAGAAATCAATATTAAGTTTTCCTTCAGTTTAAGGGAGCTAAATTTAAGAGAATATTGCAAGCTTCTTTTGTGTATCAGGTTGCATCATGCTGGAAGTCTCTCTCCCTTTTAATTAGAAGGACAGGGGACTATCAACAGTTTAGGAATTTGCTCAAGATGTTTCTATTTAAGAAATATTTTTAGGGTTTGGCGTTATGGTTAACTTGCTTATTTGATGTATTTTTGATACTGTAATTTCCTGAAGAATGCTTCAGTTTTTAGTTGTTACCTGCATTGAACTTTACGGCTTTTGCTGGTTATAAAACCCTAGTGTAATGTAATGTAAAGCAAAGCAAAAAAACAAAAAACCCAACCCAGAAAATAAGGTGATAACCTTTTCATTGGACTAAATACATTCTTTAGCACTTTCAGAGGCCAAAACCTCCTTCCTCAGGTCAGGACAGAACCTGACCTGAGGGGAAGGAGGTTTTGGCCTCTGAAAGACAGTCAAAAAGATATGACCTTATTTTCAATTATTTTATATTTGTTTATTAATTTGTAATGTAGTCATTGGAATGTATCAGTTTCTGAAAGTTGTATTTGTTTTCTTTATTTTGCATAGTACAGGGGGACATGCATCACTGTTTTTCTTTCTCTGATGTTGCAGAGATGATTTTTTGGGGATTCACTTTAATTTTTATGTATATATTTCTATTCTTTGTGTGAAAAAGGCATTGATTGTCTTTGTAGGATCAATATGTACTAATCCGGCTTATTTAGTTTTCTTAATGGTGTATTGATGTTCTACTGCCCACTGCAATATTTACTGTGCTGCCTTTTCTTAGGTACGCCCTTGTTGTGTGATTCCTGGAAGTTAGTGTATTATGGTGTGGTAGAGTGTCTTATAGGTCTTGTGTGGTTTTTGTAGGGTTTTGTATTGATTCACAGTATATCTTGTAATGGATTTTGAGTTTGGATTTTACTGCCAATATAGATATAACAAAAGAGAGGGAACGAAGTACAAACTAAAGTCCAAACAAAAAAAAAACAGCACCACGGGCCTTTAAAAATGGAACACAGTTCTTTAATGAATGAGCCTTGACAAAAAGACCCAACACGGGCCGTGTTTCGGTGACTAGCACCTGCGTCAGGGGTCTACATAGAATACAAAACATAGAAATAATATATTTTTAACATTTTTTTAACATATAATGAATAAAACCAAAGATTAATATTTAGACTCATCAAGCATACATATATAAGCCTATATAAACACCTAAAGCATTTAATATTTTAACATTGCATTTAATATTTTAACATTCTCATATATTATTATATAGTAATTTGAAAATAAATGGATAATTAATCAAAACAAAAATGGTAACTCACCACAGTGATGACGTGGAAAACTTGGGGAATAACTTGAATATATTCCTCTACAATATATTATTCCTTACCCCACGTCTCATGTAGTAAAAGCTACAAAGCACCAAGGCACTTTCACTTTCTGTATCCATTTTTGTTTTGATTAATTATCCATTTATTTTCAAATTACTATATAATAATATATGAGAATGTTAAAATATTAAATGCAATGTTAAAATATTAAATGCTTTAGGTGTTTATATAGGCTTATATATGTATGCTTGATGAGTCTAAATATTAATCTTTGTTTTTATTCATTATATGTTAAAAAAAAATTTTTAAATATATTATTTCTATGTTTTGTATTCTATGTAGACCCCTGACGCAGGTGCTAGTCACCGAAACACGGCCCGTGTCGGGTCTTTTTGTCAAGGCTCATTCATTAAAGAACTGTGTTCCATTTTTAAAGGCCCGTGGTGCTGTTTTTTTTGTTTGGACTGCCAATATAGATGTCACACCCCCCTCAGCTCCATTCCTATTTAGCCGCCCCAAACGTCCGAGTCACCGACTGCTTATGGAGATTTCATGTGTCAGCTGCATAAAGCACTCTCCCCTGATGAAGCAGCCTTTAAAAAAAATTTAATTTAGCCTTTAGCTTTCAAAATGCCTCCAGTTTTATAGAAGCCAGATACTTTGAAAGTTAAGTGTAATTGCTATTGACAAAGTCAAGCATAGTGTTATTTTTTTGTGTTTTTTGGGGGATTCTGTTTTTCAAAGACTGATTTTGTCCTTCTAAACCTATGGAGTTTTTCTGACTGATGATGGTATTACTCTTGGGGGCTTGGTTCCCGCAATGATTTTTATTCTGTGAGGTCTTTCTCCATAGTGCCTGAGGGGTTACGGCTTATTCTTTAGAATTTGCGATTTCAGATTTGGGTTATCATTTGATGACATATAAGAGTAGCCAGTTAAGGAGCTAAATGCCACCACAGTTTGATAAGAGCTACCTTCCAGTAGTCCCATAACATGCTGCGAGTCATGTAGCAGTTGATAATCAAAAGATGTGTTCATTTTTTTTTATTGTAAACTGCAGTGTTCTTGTATAAGTTAAGTGGTCTGAGTTTAATTAAGTCACTTAAATTGCCAACATGGGAAGCACAATTGCCCCCTCAATCGCTTTTCTAAACCCTGGACAAAAAGAGCAGTTTGCAAACACTTGTGCATGCAGAAGAGGCAGTGCAGAAAACAATGGAGAAGATTTTGAAAACTACTTCTATTCCATGCAAAGATCAGGAATACAAATAATTTTCTGGATTCCCCCCCCCCCAAAGTGTGCCCCTACATTACCCCTTTGAATCTGCTTCCTGCAACAATTCCACATGTAAATAGCAGTATTGTAAAATATGCCACTATTTACTTGTAGATTTGCCTTGCAAGACTTCAAAAATGACCTCCTTAAGGTTCTAGTATGATACAAGATGTCCCGCCTTAAAGACCTTTAGAAATGTTACTTCAGTATTTTAATGGTTGACTATTTTTGGAGGTAGAAACTGGATTCCACTGCAGTTTACAATATGTAGACCACATAAATGATCTCATTTGTGTTTCCAGGCAGTACATCCTGATTAGGCAGAGATGCGTGCTCTTTGATATTACTGACATCCATGGAGGCATATTTTCAAAGCACTTTGGGAGGCTAAGTTCCATAGGTTTCTATGGAACTTTGGGAGGCTAAGTGCTTTGAAAATGAGCCTCTTGGTATTGCAGCTTACTCAGCCCACACTGATTTGTCATTTGTTTTTCTCTTTAGGACCCCGCCTCCTGGAATGGAGACGCATGTACCAGTTCTCTTTCTTGATCTGAATGGTAAGGACTTCAGTATGCAGGTTCAGGTTGTATATTTTGTACCATTGCTTGCCTGTTGCTCTGCTGACTGACAACTGTCCATTTCCACAATTCCCTGGAACACAAGAGAGAAAAAGAACTTTGAGAGCAGCAAAATGAACTTCCTGCGGCTCCTTTTGCAACATGCCCTGACTTTTGGCAGTTTAAATTCACAGTATTCATTTGAAGATTCTCCAACTCTGGTCTTTAAGGCTTGTGAATATGTCTAGTTTTTGGGGTACCCATAATGAATTGATAGCATTTTATTTTTATGTAATTATTAAATGTTTTATACCACCTTCTCAAATACAAGATCATTTCAAGTGGTGAACAATAAGATCAAAAATTATAAAAACAATAGGGCCTGATATTCTTTATCATTTATAATAATTACATCAAAGAGTAAACTTTGAACAGAAATTCAGAAAATATTCAAAAGCTAATTGTCATCATTAGCCAAAGTATAATAACGAAAGTAGTTGCATATAATACAGTCCACTATTAAACAACCAAGGGAAAATGTCCTTGGGAAACGGTAATATAATAAAATAAAAAAAAGAGCAGGAAGTTCTTTCGGTAAAATATTAAGGACCTACTAGAGTGCACTAAGGAGCTTCCAGGAAAATTTGTAATTGAGCTGGTTCATAAAATATATACCTATTCCCTTGATGGAGAATAAAACATTTACAAGTAAATCACAATTAATGTACAGCTCCCAATGACTGCCTGACGTAATGCTAAGAATTTCTTCCTCTGAAGTTGAGTCCATCTTGAGACATCAGGAAATATTAATACTCTTTCACCCAAAAAGGAAATATTCTTAAGCCTGTAATAAACTCTCAAAATCATGTCTTTTGTCTTGAAGAAAAACAGAAGAGGCTAGGAGAGATATCAACATCTGATGATTCAAGGAGCCCAGAAATGTCTAGGCCCGTCTCTTCCTCCATAGCTTCTGCTTCTACTTTCGTTAGGTATTACATTTTCTGGACAGGCGGATTATGCAGATCCACAATCTTCATTGCCGTTATCGGGAATTTTTTTAAAAAGTTCCTTAGATGGCAAAAATCTTGAGATGGGTAAATTTTGAAACCTTAATTTTACATTTTTATTCTGATTTTCCAAGTTCTCTGTTTTCCTAAGTATTAAAAATTTATAGATTCATATTTTTAGTAACTGCTACTAAACATAAGTCCCCTAACTATGGACTATCCAGATAGTGCAGTCAAAAATCCCTCTAACCAACACAGCTCTCTCTGACTAGTGTCAAGGCAGAGTTAGAGCAGAGCAACTAGGTATATGTTCAGCAAAGATATTCAGCCATTATGGGGTGAATTCTATATATGGCGCCTAAAAAATTGGCACAAATAAAACCCTACTTAAGCGCTAATTTAGGTGCGGTTTATAGTATAGCGCTTAAGTACAGGGGTCATGCGTAACTTTAAGCGCATCCATTTGCACCAGTGAAAATGTGGTGCAGATGCCCCCGCCTAAATTGACACAAGGAATGCCCTTATTCTATAATTGGGCACAAAACTGGAATCCATGCCCAGCCTTGAAATTTCCATTTCCGCACCCCCTTTTCCGGGTCGCACATAAAATTTAGGCACGGATCACTCACATATTAATTGATTTCAATTAGCACTGATAATTGCTTATTAAAAAGCCAGTCATTGGCATTAATTGGTTCATTATTCAATTAAATTGGGCACATGCTCAAATTTGACCATGCAGCTATTGGCAACTTTCAGAGATTTGGGGGGGAGGGGTATGTGGGTATTTCTACAAACAGGCACCTGATAGAAGCCTATCCTATAAAGAAATGTAGGCACCTACTTTCCATTACAGAATTCTAGCTTAATGAGGTATATTTGCGCCTTAGTGCCAGAAATATAAGTGTAACTTATAGTAATTCTGTAAATTTGCATACTCAATTTTGTGTCTCATCCATGCTTCAGTTATACACTACCCAAATGTACGCAGACTCCATGTTATTGGAAATACGTATGTAATTACAGAATAACCTAGCCAACACATATGCTTTTTTATGCTAGCATTCTAAACGGTCACACACAGAAGTGGCACATAAAAGTTAGCATAGAAAAAGGACCAGATGCTGCAATCCAATTGTATGACAAACACAAAGCAACAATAATAAGCCAATAGCTGATCATTAAAATCCTTTAATAATTCAGTCCATCAGCCCATCATGTTTTGGCATGTAGTGCCTGCTTCAGGGGTAGAATTTTAAAGTATAAGTTGGACAGACACTCCACCTAGGCAGCTACCTATAGCACTTATAAGGTTGCATTCGTAGGGGTCTCCAGCTCCTAATGTAAAGCTCAAACCAATTCCCCAAGGGATAAGAATATAAATGTTAGCATCTACTGTACTCCCTATCTCTATAGCTACTATGTACGCCCAAAAACCGTGAAAAATAAGTACGACCACCTCAACTTCCGGAAATCACTAAAGACTTAACTGTTCGAAAAGGCATATCCTAATGACCCAACTTAATTATCTGAATCCAGCAACTCAAAGAAACCCAAACTTGTTATGAACTTAATGAACTTTATATAATCTCCCTCTCTATGTTTCCCTAATGTGTCTGTACATATCTATTTCATTTAAAATAGCATCACTCTATATTTGTTTCTTCACCGGAGAAGGCTTTCACCCCACGGCGCTATGTAAGCCACATTGAGCCTGCAATAGGTGGGAAAATGTGGGATACAAATGTAATAAATAAATCAAACGTTTTAATTTAGGCTTCTGTTGAGCGGGAACTGAAAATTGACCCATAGTAAAACAAACATCAGCAATTCTGTTGGCCTCACCTAATTCCTAAAAAAGAATTGGTTATTAATCTTAACATCTGGGAACAAAAGGGCCTTCACCTTCATCCTAAACATCACAGGGGTACTCTTGTTAACTGCTAGTGAGTGGGTTTAGGTTTAAGTTCTAGAGTTCCAGCGATCAACACTTAGCGGAACAACTCTATATAAGTGAAAAGCTTTTCCAAAGATGATTTTTGGCCTGGATTAATATGGAAAGCATTCTCCTTTAGAGGAAAGTTGAGTAAAACTGAAAAGATTTCTCTGACCAATGACTGTGACATAAAGGACCTTGAACAAGAAGGTGTATATAAGTGTCTAGGAGTAAAGGAAAGAGCCACAATCCAGCACAAATCACTGAGATGAAAGATCAGCAAATTGGTATACTGAGAAGTGCTTTAACATCACAGAATAAGCTACAAACCATTGAGCAGCTTTCAATCCCTGTAATCCCATATAGTTTTGGAATTGTAGATTGGCCTCAGAAAAGAAACTTGAAAAACTGGATGTACAAACAAGTAAAAAACTCTTTCATGCCCATGAGGTAATTTATAAGAACCAGCGCCTGCTAAGACTTTACATTTCTCAAGCTGGAGGAGGACTGGGCCTCAGAGAATAAATTATGCATACAGAATTACTGTCATAGGCCTCCATACCTACTTAACAGCAGCAGCAGACCCAAATACACAAAAAGTGTTGAAGCACGAAAATTTCCAGAATTTGACTCCATCATCAAAGTAACGTAAGGATGAAAGATTGATAGTTGCACCACAGGACAGTGAATTATACACAAGATGGTTCACAGCAAGCGTAGAAAAAAAACTGGTAAAGATTGGGGGTTCAGAAATGGGGATACACCCATTGGTGTGGGGGGAACTATGTTGGACAAGAATGTTATGATATAGAGATTTTGAGTGGTTCTTGTTATAGAACTCAAGCTTTGTGAAGTTACTGCTGGAATAAGAATAAAATAGTTAAAGTTAAAAACAGAAAAGAAAACCTGGTGAAACAGACATACGTAGAATCTGTTTAAAAGAGCTGGAAATAGTTATACATTTCACAACTGACTGCAATGTTCTTATGGGAGAAAGACAGGTTTCATCACTATACTACAACATCACTGTACCACAGAAGCATAGGGATAGTGACCTTAAAGGAATTACGGAGCACAAGGAGATTGTGATCACTTGGGACATTCCTATTCCAACTGATAAAAAGCCTGATGCAAGAAAACTGGACGTAGTGATAAAGGAGTGAAACACAAGAATGGCATTGATAATAGAGGTGTCAGTGCCAAGTTGATTATTTATGCATTGTGTGGAGGAAGAGAATATCATTAAGCAGTGTCAACAAAGACCCAGGAAATTTGGCAGAAAGATGCAGAAATATTTCCCATCATGTTGAGTAAAAACAAGCGTGGCATGAGGTCAAGTAGGGATACCACAGAGTCTGAGAGGTTTAGGTACTAGGTCTTGACTACAATTTATTCATAAAATTGCATAAAATGAAGGACAGTTCAAGCTTGGTAGATCAATAAAACAGCAGAAAGAAAGAGACTTAATCATCGATCATAACCCCCCCCCCCCCAATCCAACCTGGTGTATGATTTATGATTTTCAAATTTCTGTTGTGAAAAATTGACAATGTAACAATTGCTCTCCGCAAAAAATCAACAGTTCAAATGAGACAAAAGTTGAACTTAGCTTTGCTTGGCTATCCATGCAAAAGGTATCCAAACCCTTGCATGGATAGCCAAGCAAAGCAAAGCGACTGGTTTGGGGGAGGGGGTAACACTGTATTAAAATATAGTAAGCATGTATAAAACGTACAGAGGTATCTTGTTACATGTTGCTATGGTTTTGGCTTACTATTGAATAAATAAAATCTTTTTTTTTTTAAGTGAAATGGAGGAGTATAATAGCACAGTGAATTGGGAATTGGGAGGACTGGGTTCAATTTCCACTGCAGCTCCTTGTGACCCTGGGCAAGTCACTTAACCTTCCAGTGCCCCAGATACAAAACTTAGATTTTGAGCCCAAGAGGGACAGCGAAAGTAACTGTATGTAATATGTAAACTACAGATCTGCACAGGAACGGGTTCATGCAGAAGTACAGTGCCAGGCCAGCCTAAATATCCTTTCCTTGTGTTTCTAAGCTAGCATAGCAATTATAATAGCACTAAAACAAATTAATGGATGTGATTGATAGCATTGAAATCCCCATAAACACTGAGAGGGGAAGTTATCAACATGGGCTACTGTTAAGTTGGGTTATTTTACCACAAGTCGGATTATTTTAGTATAGAGGATGAAGGAGATTCCAATGGGGACAGGCGAGGATAGGTGAAGTTTCCATCCCCGTGCACTCTACTGTAAACCACTTGGGTTGTACCACAGAAATGTGGTGTATCAACAAGACTGTGCAGCAAAAATCATTACTGAGAGAATACGATCAACAGAGCACTGTGCCAGAAGACAATAACCTCCTCTTAAAACAAACTTATCAAAAGAAAAAAAATCATTTCATGCAGAGATGTCACTGATAGATAAGTACCTTGAAGGATTAAGATCACCAAAGATAATGAGAGAAATACCAAATATCAAGTTGAGTGTTACAATAACAGATGATGACTGTTCCAATATAATTTGGAAAGTATCCACAGAAGTACAAATGCTGCTGATTTATGGGGAAAAAAAACCACAAAGGAGAGATCAAAGCATACAGAGAAATCCCAATTTTGCAGGGAACTGGGGAAGAACATTAGTGCAGTTAAAATACTACCTACTAATACTGCAACAGAGAACATTTTAGAAACATTTCTAGAGGACCCCATGAGCACAGCTGAGAAGCAGAATTGCTACTTAGTGTAAAGAACTCAGAAAAGGCAAACATCAACACTACAGAATGGCCTGAAGTAGCAACAAAAAGTCTAGAATTGAAGTTAAAAGTTAAGAGCCTGAGTTCAACTAGAGGGTCCAACTTTTGGTTTATTTTAACCCTTTTCCATCAAGACTTGACAGACTTCAAAAATCAATTGACCAGACATCTAAACCTAACTTTATAATGATCAATAACAAGAACACCATATCTCCTTCAAAAAGAAGGCTCAAGTAATGTCCCTAAAAACTACCGACCAGTAACTTACCTAGCTGCAATCTATAGGCTGTTCACTTCAATAGATGCCATTAGACTGTATGATCCTATTAACATAATAGCAATAGAACAAAAGGCAATAGTAGGGATGCATATGGAACCAAAAGTCAGTTACTGCTGAACAGAGCAAAATGGCCAGTGGTAAGAAAGGCAGAAATTTCAGTATAACATAGATAAGAAATCTTTTTGATAAGTAAAAATGGAATAAAACCGAAAACATCTGTGACTGAAATGGCAGAAAAGAATTGAGCATAAATCCAGCATAAATTACTGATCAAAAGTTCAGCAGTATTACTGAAACCAATATTGGGAACAAAACAGAATAAGAAACAAGCCATCAAATAGCTTGCAATTCCTTTACTCTTACATAAATTTAGAATGGTCCATAAGGACCTTGAAATACTGGATATATAAACAAGAAAACTCTTTCATGACCATGAGATAATCTGTAAATGTATGCTGAGACTATACATTCCAAGAGCTGAAGGAGGAATGGGCCTTAAAGAAATAGATAATATATAGAGACCTACCATCATAAGCCTCCAGGCCAATTTAACAGCATCAACAGACCTAAACTCACAAAAAGTGCTTAAATGTAAAGTTCCAGAATCTGCTTCTATCCCTAATATTGGACGGGTTTTCTGATAAGCAGAAGAAATAGTGAAAATCTGCGATGTAGGGAAAGAAGCAAAAAAGAAAAATCTCTTTTAAGAATCTGATCATCAGAGATCAAAAAGGAAAAACAAGTGGCAAATGCACAAATCTAGTGAGACATGCAAAGTGTTACTTCAGATTTTGATTACTGTATGTTTTGCAGCTTGTGCACTTGTGCCAAATTTAAGACATTTGCGTCTGAATATTAAAAGAACTGACACGTTTTCTGTAGCCGGCCCCTCAGAGTGGAACAAGTTGCTCTTAGCACTGAAGTCACAACAGAATGTAGCATCTTTTACATCGATGAATGTCATCTGTTAAGCCAAACTTTTGACCTGCCATGATTTCTCAGTGCCTCACTGACTCTACTTCCTTGCTGCATTTGTGTTTGTTGATTATATTCTAATTGTGTATGTTGTTTTCTTACCCGTCTTGGATAAAGGCGGATTATAAATAATTGAGCATAAACTTAAGGAGAGGTGAACTTAAATCTAAGAATGAGAAACTGATAGTTGTGGCACAGGGCAGTGGACTTCAAACAAGATGGCTCACAGCAAGCACAGAAAAAAATGATAAAATAGACAAATGCAGATTCTGTGAAACAGATTCTGTAAAAAGAATTGAAGTGGTGCAAAGAAAGCTACAAGAATGGTATGAGATTTACGTTACAAGACGTATGAGGAGAGACTTGCTGACCTGAACATGTATACCCTGGAGGAAAGGAGAAACAGGGGAGATATAATACAGATGTTCAAATATTTGAAAGGTATTAATCCGCAAACGAACCTTTTCCGGAGATACGAAGGCGGTAGAACGAGAGGACATGAAATGAGATTGAAGGGGGGCAGACTCAAGAAAAATGTCAGGAAGTTTTTTTTCACGGAGTGAGTGGTGGATACTTGGAATGCCCTCCCGCGGGAGGTGGTGGAGATGAAAACGGTAACGGAATTCAAAAATGCGTAGGATAAACATAATGAGATCCTGTTCAGAAGGAATGGATCCTCAGAAGCTTAGCGGAGATTGGGTGGCAGAGCTGGTGGTAGGCAGGGCTAGTGGTTGGGAGGCGGGGCTAGTACTGGGCAGACTTCTACGGTCTGTGCCCTGAAAATGGCAGATGCAAATCAAGGTCAGGTATACACAAAAAGTAGCACATATGAGTTTATCTTGTTGGGCAGACTGGATGGACCGTGCAGGTCTTTCTCTGCCGTCATCTACTATGTTACTATGAACACAGTTACACATCTCATTGGTGCCTGTGAAGTGCTGAAGTCTGAAGGTGCAATAAGAAAGCACAGCTGATACACTCTAAAATGTATAAAAATAACATCATTGTACCAGTGTCACAGAGTGTTATCTAGCTTAGTTCTCTGGTGGTCCAGTGCTTAATGCAGGCGCTAGAGTCGATTAGCGCCAGACTAGCACCAGCATTAATGTACACAGAATGCTCAGAAGGCTGTAGTGCATGAAACAACATGCTCGCCAAAGATTAGCGCAGATTGCATTTAAATGTAGACAAACGGATGTAAATGAGGTCATTACCTATTCCCTCCCAGTACTTGGAGAAACAGTTCTCATAAAAACCTGCCCTAATGCTGGAAACCTTCCGCTAGCTCTGAGGTCATGTTGAGGGGTTAGAAGAGAGGATTTCTCATGATTTTCCTTTTAAAATCCTCCAGTTTTTATTTTATTTGAAAGAGGAAAGAAGCCCTCACAAGCCTCTGGTGGTGAGGAACAAATGTGTGGGAGTCCAAGCAAAGTCAAAAGTGGAAGCACATTGGCGTCTCTTTTCTGCACTTAAATATAAGCTTTTCAAGTGAAAAAAATTTTAAAACCTTATATTTAAGCAGCAGAAGAACAGTGCTGATGTGTTCCAACACGTCAGAGTTTGAGTGGGCATGCACTTTTGCTTACCGCAAAACTCTCACACACAAGGCACGATCCTCCCCTTTGCACAGTGCACATATAATTTGCAAACTGTTAACATTGAATATTGGGAAGTTGTTTTTGTGCGCTGGTTCTGCAGTATTTTCTGGCGCTGTTTTCTATAGCACTGGAGTTCTGAGCAGGCCTGTGGGTCAGAAACTCAGCAAAACTTCCCTTTCCATAGATGAAGCAGGACATAGTGGGTGCTTCACCATGGGCTTCTGGTTAGCAATTTGCACATCTACCATTCAGCCCCCATGCTTGACTTAATCCAAAGTTCAAGTGCAAACAATAACATTTGCTAAACATAGCTGTTCTGACCTTCAGTGGTTCAAATAAAACATGTAGGGTCCATCATTCAAAACGATTTAAACAGCCAGGAGAGGCTCCTGGCCGTTTAAATCACCTTTCCAGTGCTAAATGGGCATTTTCAGCGGTATTTAACTGGGTAGTACAGCTGAAAATGCCAGGTTAGTGCTCAAACCAAAACAGGCTACTTTGGGGAGTGTTCGTTTGTAGAGTCGGCACTTAACCAGTATATGGCACCAGCCAAAATATAGCCAGTTAAGTGCCATATGCGGCACTTAACTGGTTAAAGTTAACCACGTAAATAGGACCACAGAAAAGGCAGTTGTATCTTTATGGGGTTCTTTATAGCCATTTAAGTGCTTTATTTGGCTGGCTCTGTATACCCAGAAATTCAGTGCTGGAGCCCGGACATGGCCAGGCATTGAATTCTGGGGTATAATGCTGGCTGCAGTCAGCAAAACGCTGATTCCAACTGGCTGAATGTTGGGCCCATGGGCTTGAAAGAGCAAACTTACAGTCCTTGCGCAACTTAATCCAAAGCACACTTTCCGAACAGGTGATAAACTTTTCCTCCTCTCAGCTTGCCTGTTAGTTCATTTGTACAGACTACAGCACAGAGCATTAATGCCATTTAACTGACTTCCTCTGTCGGCTCCAGCTTGTTTTTCTCTATATATTATCGACTTGAATCCCTGGTCAGTAACATTCCCAACCCATGTACAGCCTTCTGGCATAGCTTTAAACTAGGGAGTATATCTAATGACATTGCAGTTCTCTTCCTGCTTGCCTGGCTTTTCCCCAGGACACACTGTTGGCTTAGGTTCTTTAAAGTATTAGTGAATGCTTCCCTTGTGGCTTCTAACCAGAATCCTTCACACAACAAGCACATTGCTTTTTTGTTACATATCAAAACTGTGAGAATTCCTTAATAGAAAAACTGGCACAGTTTAGCCCCTATCTCATTTCAGGATCTGACGACTAATCCCAGAATTTCACCTTTTTATTTCTGTCCTGAAAAACCATTCTGTAGCTTTGTAGCTGTTGTCCTTTTGCCTCTCCTTACTCACTCTACAAACAGTGTGGGCTTTTGTTCCCTAAACCAACAAGCTGCCAATTGGTTCCAGGTGCTCAGTTACTTTCACCTGTTCTGAACCCCTGCTGCTTTCTCTCCCCCATCTCCTAGACTCCTTATCTCCAATATGAGCTCCCCTCCTGTCAGTTTAGAACACCCAGGGACTACATCTCCTGGCATTTTCATGAGCTCACTTTCTGCCAGAGTTTTTCTATGATTTCTGGAGTTCCCCCTAGCACCTTGGTCGTCACTCCCAGTCCTCAAGTGCTACCAATGAGCCAAAAGCAAGGTTTGAACTTCCAAAAGCCATGGCTAAACTCACATCTGCCATAAGAAAACAGCTGTAAAATAATGTCAGGGAGAACTACAGTTTCCATGCATAGGTAACAAAAGGGTGGAAACAAGTCAGGTGAACTCATTAAGAATAATGCTTCTGAGTAGAAGAAGGAGGGGAGGCTTACTGTAAAATGACAGAGAGGAACAGACCCCAGGCAGCCAAGGAAGGAGAGCCCCAACAGCCAGCCCTGCTCACAGCTAGCCAGAGCCACTGGCTTAGGGAAAGCATGAGTATAGCAAGGTATGAGAAATCTGGAAATTTGGAGATCTGGAAGAAAAACCAATTCTCTGAGCCCTGGGGAAAAGAAATACCAAATTGTTTGTTTTACTTTTGGTATGTTGAACTTTAAGTACGCTATCTAAAAGCCTGTGGCTGGTGGATAGCTTGTTTAATAATCCTATCCAAGCTATCATGGCTGGTGGCTAATCTCAGTCTTGGGGAGGGGGGGGAGAAGGAATGGCTCGAGGAAAGAGAAAAATTGCTAAGGCTTGTTTTTGTGGGAAAGAAACTTTGCTTGGGTTGTAGACTGATTTGGTTGAGACTGCACTGATGTAACCGCTTGAAGCCAGAGTTTTTCATTTGGGCCCTCACGAGCTTGTTTCAGTGTGTGCACTATTTCACAGACTTGCTGGGGAAAAAAATCAAACTAGCAGTAAATAGCATGGTAAATTATATTGGAAGTTTGGAAAATGTTACTGCCTGAGAAGTTCTCAATGATTTGGAATGGTGGAAATGGATAAACCTTTTTAAGGTATTAAAACTGTTATTGAGCATAAAAAGCCCTTATTTCTATTGAAGGATTATTGCAAAGGTCAGAGGAGTCTGACTTCTCTTTTCACGAATTATAAAGCAGATGAACGTTTTCTCTCATACACCTCTCCCACTTGGCAGTGGAGGTGGTGTCAGACTGCTACTCTCATCTTCTTGTAGATTTCAACCTTTTCTTCAATCTTAGTCTCACTTCTTTTCTTCCTTTGAAATCCACTCCATTCATCTATTTACTCCACTACTTCTCTGGGTAGCAGTCATTTATTGACTCCCCGTTAAGTCTCTTTCTTCCTTTCCTCACTAACTTTGACTCCTGGCTTTCCTTCTTCTTGATCCTTCATCTCCTTCCCTCATTCTTGGAGATTTCAACAATCATGCTAATGACCACTCGGGCTCTTATGCCTCTACGTTCTCACTTTAACATCTTCATTCAATCTTCAGTCATGCCTACTCAACAGAATGGCCACTGCCTTGATCTTCTCTTCAACTACTCACTCTCCAATTTCCCTACCGCAGTTCTTCCCCTCGTTAACCATCATCTGATAACTTTCACACTCACCCTCCTCCTCCAGTCACATCCGATCTCCACCTATATATTTAGGAATCTTCAGGCTATTGACCCTTGCACTCTCTCTCTCTTCTCATTCACTATGTTATCCAAGCCAGTCAATGAGGTTGTCTCTTCCTATAATACCATTCTCTTCTCTGCTCTGGAAACTCTCGCTCCTCCCATTCTCTGTTTTGTAAGAAGTAGCAAACCCCAGCCTTGGCTGACCTCTAGAATCCGCCACCTACGTTCCTGTGCCCGATCTGCTGAACGCCTTTGGCTAAGATTCTGTGCCCATGCTAACTTCATACATTTCAAATTCTTGATGACCTCCTTCCAATCTGCTCCTTCACTTGTCAACAAAACTACTACATCCATTTGACAAACTCTTGGCACAAACCCTCGCCGTCTCTTTGCTACATGAACTCTCGCCTGGTGCCTTCACCACCACACATACCCCCTTTCACTTTCTCCCCAGGTTATGGCTGAGTACTTCCATGACAAGATTCACAAGATTAACCTTGAGTTCTCAACCAAGTCACTTCCACCTCACCTTCCCCCACTCCATTCTCTCAATCTTCCTTCAATCCCTGTCACTCTTTCTTCCTTTTCTAAAATCACTGAAGAGGAAACTGTACATCTTCTTTCCTCTGGCAAACTCTCACTACCTGTTCCTCTGATCCTGTGCCCACCCATCTACTCAGCACTATCTCTCCTACTGTCATCCCTTCTATCTGTCATATCTCAATCTTTCACTTTCTACTGCAACTGTTCCTGATGCATTCAAACATACTGTGGTATCACCATTCCTCAAAAAACCTTCCTGCCCTTCCAACTATGACCCCCATCTCCCTCCTCCCTTTCTTATCCAGGCTACTTGAGTGTGCTTTTCACTGCTATTGTCAAGATTTTCTTTCATCTCAAGCTAATCTTTTGATTTGGCTTTTGCCCTTTAGGTTCAGCAGATATAGCCCTTGCTAATGTCTCCAGTAACCTATTCCTGGCCAGACCCAAGGACCTGTATTTTATCCTCATCCTTCTCGATCTATCTGCTGCTTTTGACACTGATCATCACCTAGTCCTTGATAACACTGTCCTCAGTTGAATTTCAGGGCTCTGTTCTGGTTTTGTTTTCTTCTTATCTCTCCCATTGCACTTTTAGTGTATGCTCTGGTGGATGCTCCTCAACATAAGAATAGCCATACTGGGTCAGACCAATAGTCCATCTAGCCCAGTATCCTGCTTCCAACTGAGGCCAATTCAGGTCACAAGTACCTGACAGAATCCCAAATAGTAGCAAGATTCATTCTACTGATCCCAGGGACAAGCAGTGGCTTTCGCCGTATCTATCTCAATAGCAGGCTATGGACTTTTCCTCCAGGAACTTGTCCAGTCCTATTTTTTAACCCAAGTATACCACATCCTCCAGTAACACGTTCCAGAGCTTAACTATCTTTGAGTGAAAAAATATTTCCTCTTGTTTGTATTAGTAGTGCCATGCAACTTCCTTGAGTGTTCCCTAGTCTTTGTACTTTTTGAAAGAGTAAAAAATTGATTTACGTTTACCAATTCTACACCACTAAATATTTTGAAGACCTCTGTCATATCCCCCTTCAGCCATCTCTTTTCCAAGCAGGGGCTTAGCCAGACAGCAGATTTTGGGTGGGCCTAGGCAAGAAGTGGGTGGGTACCAAATGTTCTCTCCCCCACCCTCACATCAAAGAAATATCTCAGCTGGTGGGAAAATACTTTTCTCCAGTCTGCACCTTGGTGGTCTGCAGCAGGCATGCGCTGAAAACTGAGCATGCGAAGGTGCCAGTATTGTGGAGAGCAGCATTTGCATTACCATGTGCTACTGTTGGATGGGCTGAGGCCCACCTGTGGCTATGCCACTGTTTCCAAGCTGAAGAGTCCAAACCTGTTAAGCCTTTCCTCATATGAGAGGAATTCCATCCCCGTTATCATTTTGGTCGCCCTATTTAACCTATTCTAATTCTGTTATATCTTTTTAAAGATAGAGCGACCAGAATTGCACACAATACTCGAGGTGTGGTCACCCCATAGAGCAATACAAAGGCAGTATAATATTTTTGTCTTATTTGCTATCCTTTTCCTAATAATTCCTAGCATTCTGTTTGCTTTTTTGTCTGCCTTCACACACTGGGCAAAAGATTTTAGTGTATTGTCCATGATAACATCTAGATCTTTTTCTTGGGTGCTGACTCCTAGGGTGGAACCTAGCATCCAATAACTATGATTTGGATTATTCTTCCCAATGTGCATCATTTTGCACTTGTCCATATTAAATCTCATCTGCCATTTGGATGCCCAGTCTTCCAACTTCCTAAGGTCTTCCTGCAGTTTTTCACAATTCACATTAGTTCTAACAACTTTGAATAGTTTTGTGGTGCCTGCAAATTTAATCGCCTCATTCATCATTCCCATTTCCAGAACATTAATAAATATGTCAAATAGCATCAATCCCAGTACAGATCCTTTGGGCACTCCACTATTCCTCTCCTCCACTGAGAGAATTGGCTGTTTAACCCTACTGTTTGTTTTCTGTTCATCAACCAGTTCCTAGTCCACAACAGAACATTGCCTCCTATCCCCTGACTCTTTAATTTTCTAAGGAGTCTCTCATGAGGGGCTTTGCCAACTGCATTCTGAAAATCTAGATATGCTGCTATCCCACTATCAGTTTGCGATTCACTAAATTTTACCAAGGCAGCTCTATTTTACAGCTGCCTTTGTGCATTGGGCCCTGAGCTTCTTATCGTTCCCCCTAAACCCACTTCTTCTCTTCCCCTGTTCTCTATTTCTGTAGATAACACTTGTATCCTTTTTGTCTTGGCAGCTCGTAACCTTGGGGTCATCTTTGAATCCTCTCATTCTCTACACATATTCATACTGCTAAAACCTGCCATTTCTTTCTCTATAACATCACCAAAATTCATTCCTTTCTTTCTGAACACACTACCAAAACCCTTATCCACACTCTTATGACCTCACTGCAGTTTGCTCCTCACAAGTCTCCCACTAAACCATCTCTTTCCCCTTCAATCTATGCAAAGTTCTGCTGCATGACTTATATTCCGCCAGTGTTGCTATGGTTTTATTAGCCCTCTCCTCAAGTCACTTCATTGGCTCTCTATCCATTTCCACACACAGTTCAAACTCCTCTTACTAACTTACAAGTGCATTCATTCTGCAGCTCCTCAGCATCTCTCCACTTTTATCTCTCCCTACACCCCTCCCGGGAGCTATGTGCATCGGGTTAAGTCTGTCTTATCTATATCTTCTCCTCCACTGCCAACTTCAGACACTGCACCATATGCCAGGTTCCGTTTCTGGCTGAACTCAAATCTAGGCTAAAAGATCACCTATTTGAGGTTGCTTTTAACTCCTAACTCCTAGTTACTTGTTTAGTACCCATGTCTGTTTTAATCATTCCCACAAAAAGTAATTCCCTAATCTCTTATTTGTCCTGTTTGTCTCGCTTGATCAGATTGTAAGCTCTATCAAGCAGGGACTTTCTCCTACATGTTTAGTGTACAGCACTGCATACATCCAGTAGCGCTGTAGACATGATTAGTAGTAGTAGTAGTAACTCCACAGAGTATGGTTTTGATGGTTTTGGTTGACTTCTTTCCCGCAGCCGATGACCTGAGTGCTAATGAGCAGCTTACGGGCCCCCATGCATCAGGAGTGAACTCGATCCTACCAAAGGAGCACGGGAGTCAGTTCTTTTACCTACCCATCATAAAGCACAGTGATGATGAGGTAATTGCTGAATCAGCTTGTAGATGCTGCACCTCTCCAGCTTGATAAAGCAAGTTATTACTTAGTTGCACAGGGATTTGTATAGTATCTCACTCAGATCAATTATTATCTAGGACAGAACAATAAGAGATGGATGCACTCTATCTTTCTAGGCATGTGGAAGGTAATTCTATAACCAGGTACCTATGTGAGACATCTGTTTTATACAGGCAGCATAGGCAGGCGCCTATGGGCCTTGATAAAACAGGCACACAGAATCAGCCCCAGTAGTGCACAAATGTTCACACACAGATTTACACCTATTCTGAAAAACATGTGTATTTTACAAATTGAGCACATGCATTGCCATCCAGACTACATTTCCAGGAATGCCTGTGCATGGTGTAACCAATAAGTAATCCACAATAAGAACCCAAAAATGATGGGGAGTCATTTTTTTTTTTCTTACATTTGTACCCCGCACTTTCCCACTCATAGCAGGTTCAATGCAACTTACATATTATATACAGGTACTTATTTGTACCTAGGGAAATGGAGGGTTAAGTGACTTGCCCAAAGTCACAAGGAGCTGCCTATGCCTGCAGTGGGAATCGAACCCAGTTCCCCAGGACCAAAGTCCACCACTCTAACCACTAGGCCACACTCCACTTGAATTCTCCAATGTAAAAACCTCGCAAAGAATATGAAAGAAACTTATCATTAATGATCAAATAAAACATAATGTAAATAGGGGTTTTTCAGTATACATGATCCTAATGTGACCAGTGAGCTATAATTTTCTGTGAGCCTGTTAACTGGCCCCTAGATGCCTGCCCAAAAATGACACATCATAGACACCCTCTGGCGAAATGTAACTTAATAAATGAAGTAAACAAAGTGTCTTTAAATCAGTGAAAGTTCAGTGTCTCCCATATGTGTGGATTCATGGTCCACTCTGAAACACAGTCAAAGCAATAATAATGCAATAATGACGGAAACTATAACTTATCTTGAGAGTGGCGAATTCTGTCCTGACAGAGGACTCTGTTTCGATATCCCTTCTTTAGGGACAGCCGCCAACTGCAGTGAACCAGGGGAATTTTTCAAACCCGCTACAGTATTTACAATCAATACAAAATGGCGAATATAAGTAGTGCAGTCTTTTTGGTGTATGTATTATACACCAGTTTATAAATGCTGTTTTCTGCCTGTGTAACAGGATTTTATAGACAGAAAAATCCTTCATGAAATTAGCTCCTTACTGTATATGTCATCTGTACCAGGGTATCTCAACACAGCCCTCGAGAGCTACTGACAGGTCTGACTTCCAGAGCAACCAAGCTGTGCAAATAAGCTTTGATTTTAGATCAGTGTTCCCATCCTTGAGGTGCACACTTAAAGGATCTGGCTTGCAAGATATCTATAGTAAATATGCATAGGATAAATCTGTGTTTCCTTGATCCCTAATGTATGCAAAGATATCTCATGCATATTTATTGTTGTTATGCAGAAAACCAGACAGGGACTGGACTGGGAATCATTTTTTTTTAATTATGTATCTGTTGAATATCTATTGAAGATATTCTGAAAGTCAGATCCATTTATATAGTCTTTGGTTATTCTTAGGAATGAAAACATTCCAAAGATTAGTTGGTGCTTTTGAAGCCTTCCTGTTTGGTGTTATTCTTAATAGTAACATAGTAAATAACAGCACAAAAGGACCAGCTGGCCCATGTAGTCTACCCATTTATTCTGGCCACACTGCTAAAGAAACATTCCAAATGCAGGCCACCGCCCGCAAGATTTCTCCTTATCTATTAGAATCTTTTTTGCTTTCCTCCTTTGTTCTTCACCATTAAAGAATATATGAGGTCTCTCCTTTTTCCTTTCTACCACAAAACTCTGTAATAATCTAAGTAACCAGCAAAGCTGGCATGGTCATTGCCTGAATATCCAGTCTCCTATGTCCCCAGTGTAGCCTGATACGGCCATGTGAGTACTTGCATTCGTGCCAGGACTACTAGTTCTTTCTGTATTTGCTGCCCACCAGAGAGGATCCTGTTTAAACTTTGCTGCCAGAGTATATAGTAGATTTCTGAAATTTGGAGTTATACCTCCCCTTTTAGATTACAATGTGTTTTCTGTTGGCTGCATAGAAATAAGGAAGAGTGAAGTTTAGGGATAATACAGATGAGGAGAAGTA
Organism: Microcaecilia unicolor; assembly: GCF_901765095.1. Classification (NCBI taxonomy): domain Eukaryota; kingdom Metazoa; phylum Chordata; class Amphibia; order Gymnophiona; family Siphonopidae; genus Microcaecilia; species Microcaecilia unicolor. The sequence goes on along the minus strand of NC_044031.1, from coordinate 405,805,389 downwards.
GAGTTCACAGACAGAAACTTGATAGTCCCCGCCACAATGGGGATGACCAAGAAAAAGTGCACTGAAATTGGCATGAGGGGAAACATTTTTAATCTATTTGGATTTAGCTCGGTTCTTTTTTTTTTTTTCAAGGTGAGTTACATTCAGCCTCAGTATTTTCCTGTCCCCAGGGAGCTTGGCAGTGGAGGGTTAAGTGACTTGGCAAAGAAAGAAATGCAGCAAAAGTTCTGATCCTGATGAAAGACTTCAGCCAACTTTTTATAGGAGGGACCACTGCTTTACAGGAACTCTGCTAGCATCAGACTCCAAAATGTCTTGCATCTCATGGAAGCATAGAAAATGAGGCAGGTAGAAGGTAATTTTATAAAGCGTATCCATGTTTAAAACATGATTTACATAGTTAAAAGGCCTATTATAAAATCAGGTCACCCTAACCATCTGGGCAGTGCAAGTAGACATGTGTATGTAGAGTAGACCTGCTTAGGGGAGGAGTTTATGAAGCATTTATGCTTTATAAGTACATAAGTATTGTCACACTGGGACAGACCAAAGGTCCATCAAACCCAGAATCCTGTTTCCAACAGCGGCCAATCCAGGTCACAAATACCTGGCAAGATCCCGAAAAAGTTCAATAAATTTTATGCTGCTTATCCCAGAAATACCAGTGGATTTTCCCCAAGTCAATTTAATAATGATCTATGAACTTTTCCTTTAGGAAGCCGTCCAGACCTTTTTAAAATCCTGCTAAGCTAACCACCTTTACTACATTCTCTGGTAACGAATTCCAGAGTTTAATTACACGTTGAGTGACGAAACATTTTCTCCGATTCGTATTAAATTTACTACTTTGTAGCTTCATCGCATGCCCCCCTGGTCCTAGTATTTTTGTACACTAACATTTACAGCTGTTCCCAAGGTGAATGAAAATGTCCTTGCCTTCAATGTAAGTGCGATTTCAGCAGGAGTTTGTGCTAGTATTTTGTCAGTGCACATAGGCACCTATATTCCTTTATAAAATAGGATGAAAATGGGCCCCTTCCTGCCTAATTAACCTAGGTGCCCTATAATAAAATTACCCTCAGGTCATAGGAGTCCAGGCCTCTAGCTACTGTGTGTTATTCTTCACAGTTCCATTCTGTGTGTCTTTTGGGGATAAGGGGTAGTTGGGTATTGATGAGACTATTGGTACCCTTATATATTGTTCTTTGCCTTGTGACTATTGACTTGTTTTTTTTGTTTTCAGTTAAAAGATTTATTAATAATAATATAAAATGTACCCTCATAGAGACCATATGGCCCATCTCCACTACCTGCTTCCATTCCCTCAGCTAACCTCCATGCTTAGCCCATGCTTTCTGGAATTCTGATGTTAATAGATACTTGCAAGTATCAATACCCTGGTGCTAAAAATACCAATCTAAAAAGTACAAAAAAGACAAAAGCTGGCTTAAAGAAAAAGAAATATAATAGCAATTTTCTAGTCCCACAATCCGAATGTCTTTCTGTTGATCCAAACCATTGGGTTGCTTTGTTGTATTCTGACTTTTGGTGCACTTCAGATGAACTCTTTTTCACTTTGCATTATCCTGAAAAGGGAAATAACCCTTATAAGGTCCAGCATGGAGGATGAGAGTCTATTTTAATCACAATGGTTATGTTATTTTCCTATAATCACATTTGTACTCTTAAAAGTGTTAAAAAAGGGGGGAGGGGAGGTATGTGACTAAAAATGCTGCCTCTCAAATCTAGAATGTTCAAATAGCCCATGTGGTTGCAAAATACATGAGTACTTTTACCATGCATATTGCTGCTAATTAGTACCCAGGTCATTTCTCTTTGAAGGTTAGCTGCTGGTGTGCTAGACAAGCCACACATCTATTGCACCTGCTGTTTCTTTACATGGGTAGAGGAAAATCCTTTGTGTGTGTATTTATATGGTTCTCCTCCTCTGACCTAAACACACTCTTTTAATCTTAACTACTAATCATTTCTATAGTGCTACTAGATGTACACAGCACTGTGCACATTATATGGAGGTAATTTCTCTGTCCCTAGAGGGCTCACAGTATAAGGCTTTTGTACCTGGGACAATGTAGGGTTAAGTGACTTGCCCAAGGTCAAACTGCGGTGGGAATTGAACCCAGGTTGCCAGGATCATAGCCCGCTGCACTAACCATTAGGCCACTCCTACACACTGCTAAAACTGTGTGGCACATGGAAGCACACACGCCTTTACCTGAGCAAAAGAGTGTAGTTTTCAGATAGTTGAGACTACCTGGATAAATGGCTTTGAAAATCACATTCTGTGTTCATTGTTGTCCTTCACACAACACAGTTCATTCTCTATGATGGTCACTCTGCACTAACCATGTAGTGTCTCTTCATTTCAGGTTTCAGCCATTGCTTCTTGGGATTCCACCGTCCATGAGTCAGTGCATTTGAACAGGGTAACGCCACAAAATGAAAGAATCTATTTAATAGTAAAGACTACTGTACAACTTAGTCACCCTGCTGCTATGGAGCTAGTGTTACGTAAAAGGATTGCAGTCAACGTTTACAACAAACAGGTAAGTCATGTTATCTCTACATTCATCATGTGCTAAACCTGTTGAATTTACAATGTAATTAGCAGTGAGTTTTTATGCTGATTATGAGTACAGTAAGTTGGGTGGTCAAATCTAGAGGGATTCTAGGGTACATAAGGAGATACTTGACTAGAAGAGGACTGGCTCAAGGCATGGACCAGGTGAGGCAGTGGCTCAGGGCACCATCTTAAAAGACGCTGAAAGCCTGCTCTCCTCCAGTGGCCAAATCTTGCTCATCTGGCTATCAGCAGCATGTCCCAGATCTCTAGCATATTGCTCTCCATCTACAGGTACAGCAACCCCCCCCCCCCCCCCCACACCTTGCCTTTAACGGCAGGTTTCCTCTTCAGAGCCCTGGCAGCGTTTCACCTAACACCACCCACACCAGCCCTGGCATCTTCCTTCTGCTGCACCCTGCCCCCTTTAACATAACTTCTGTTTCCACAGGAGCACGGCAGAGAGAAGATGCCAGGGCTGGTGCAGGTAGCATTAGATGAAACGCTGCTGGTGCTTATGAGGGGAAGCCATCTTTAAAGGTAGACTGGGGAGGGTGGCATGAGAGAGAGAGAGGGTGTTTGTGCTGATGGGGGAGGGGGGGGGTGGCACACTGAACTAACAGTTGGCTCAGGGCACCACAGTTCCTTGAGGACCCGTATGAGAAGGGAGGTAACGATGTCTAAGAACATATGGACAGAGTAGAGGGCTGTATTGAAAGCCATTTGGAATGAAGTAGAAAGACTTATGTACGTATGCCTTTGAGGAAAGGAGAGAGGAGATATGATAGGCATTTTATTTATTCTTTCTTCGCTGGTTTATATACCCTACAGCATCCAAAGACAACAAAGCTATTTACATAAACTAAAAGAACATTAGCACTTCAAAATTGCATAAAACGCATTCCTTAAAGAGGAACTAGAAAAGACATATAAGGGAAAAATGTAAATGGCTTCTGTATTGTATAAAACATCCAAAGCTCCCAATAGTCTCCCACTTTTAATTATACACCTCATTAATAATCCATGTTTTCAGCACTTTTTTTAATTCTTACGTAATATCAGTGGGCAGCAAATTTCACAATCCAGGTACCATAGAGGCAAATACACCTTGTCTTGAGCTTTCCAGTCTAAGTTTAGATGGCACAGGAATTATCAAATTCCTTGGGATGATTGTTGTGCCCATATGGGAGCACAAAAGAAGAAAGATAATGAGAAAAACCTGGGTACTAAGCCTGAAAAGCAAGAATCAGTGTCTTCAACTTGACCCTAGCAGCTGCAGTGGGAAGCCAGTCCTCCTCCATCAGCAAAGGTGTAGCTCTGTCATACCTGCTAGCTCTATGCAACAGTTTCACAGCTCCATTTTGAACACCCAGGTATACTGCATTGCAGTAATCCAGTCTGTTCATAATCAGGGCATACAATAGCACCCATAGCAATGACAAGACAAAGTACGGACCTATTGTTATCATCCTAAGATAGAAGGAGGAGATTATGACCCAAGAGGAAATCTGCATACTAAATGAAAGGCCTTTATCAATTACGATCCCAACATATAGGCAGATAATATAGATTAACAGGAGTTAGATAGAAATAAGAATGATTTAATGTAAGGAAAAAATTTCACATGGAGTCAGAAAAGGTTCATGAAAATGATCTCAGCTAGGGTAGGAGTAGATAAGCAAGTCCTGCTAGAATATGTGCAGCTGGTGTTAGTCCTTGTGTGACTAGCTAGTTAGTTGTTTCTATTAAAGGTTTGTGAGAAGAGTGTGGCGAAATTGGGACTTTCATGCTTTGTGATTTGTAATGCTACGCTATGACATTTTTCTTCCGTTCAGTGTATTCCCCTTGTTTGGCCAGCAGATGGTGTCTGTAGCTTACCTTACTCAGGCCCAGATGCACTAAACGTTTTTCATCGTTAAATGAGCCCTCAAGGAAGAATTTCCTATCCTTTCCATGCACTAAAGCCTATTTTCCGACGACAGTAGCAGCTAACGAAAACTGAATGCAGATGAGCAATTCTTCTACAAATCCCATTGAAATGACATGCACTAACCTTTTCCGATTCGTTTAACGCAGGAGAACACCGTGAAATCTAACGAGAGTCTGTACCTCTCGTTAGGTCTGTCTGTCTGCTAGAAGTTAACAAAATCCAATAAAAAAAATAACTGGGGGGGCGAAAACGCGTCAGGGGCGTCCTTTATTGACGCCCCAGGTCGCCGCTGCTCCCCTCTCCCTCAGCACCAAAAAAAAAAAGGATCGGGAGGGGGCAAAGGCACTCGTCATGAGCGTCCCGTATGGACGCCTTGCCCCCCCCCCCCCCCCCGCTTCCCCCCCTCCCCCCCCCGCACGAAAAATCTCCAATTTTAGCTGCCCCGGGCCGGCCCTCCTCCCTTCCTGTATTCTCCCACACTAGCTCCGCCTCCTGCCATGCTCCGGTCCCGTGCCCCGCCCCCTTGGTCGTGGCTGCCGCTCCCCCGTCCAACGACCCCCCCCCCCCCTTTGCCTTACCGGCCCGTGCAGCGCCTCTCACCTCTGCTGCACGGGCAAGAACAGCTGATCGGCGAGTCAGAAGGCCTCCTCAGACGTTCCTTCTTTCTTCCTGGGCCCGCCCACCTCTGACGTAGGTAAACTACGTAGTTTACCTACATCAGAGGAGGGCCGGCCCGGGGCTGCTAAAATTGGAAATTTTTCATGTGTGGGGGGGGGGAAGCGGGGAGCAGCGGGGGGGGGGGCAAGGCGTCCATACAGGACGCTCATGACGAGTGCCTTTGCCCCCTCCCGAAACACACGTGTTTGTGGGGGGGGGGTTTGTTGTTTTGACAGCTGGGCCTTTGTGGCATGCGCAGAGCAGCCAGCATAACGCTTGGGCTGCTCTGCGCATGCTTTAGGCGCTGATTAACGACGGGTTTAACGATTCTGTGATACATCCTACTTTGCAATACCGATCGGAACATTTCTGGAGTGTTTTTGTAGTGCATGCCTCGTTTTTTTAAAATCGTTAAGCACTTTTACGATTCTTATTTTTTAACGTTTGGTTGATGCATCTGGGCCTCAAAGAAAAGAGAAAAACCCCTGAAGAGAAAAGTAACCTGCAGTGTCATTGGCCAAACATCCTCAGTGCTAATGCTCTGTGCCCTGATTGACCATGAAGCTAAAGACATAGCCCAGAATTTGCTAGAACTCCCCAGTCTCAATAGGGAGGGAGTACACCTCTGCACTGAGACCATGTTCAATTCCTGTGAACTGTTTCTTTTCCTGATCTCCCCAGGTACTACTTAGGTAGTAAAAAGTATTCAGTTAGATTTAACATTAAATCCTTGTTATTTTACCTGTCCCGTTTTGAAATTTTGACCGTTTCCTGTTCTACTTTTATTTTAATAATAAACCTATTAGTTATGTACTAGGCTGCGTTTGGTTTGCTAGTCTCTAAAAACTTATGAAATATCACAAAATATTATAGAAAAAATTGTACAGGCATCAGAGAGAATTAAAAGTCTTTAATTACTCACCCACCAGCACAGCATCAGACATCAGTTTCAAAGTTATGACAAAACTTACAAAATCTAACATCAGTACCTCTGGTAATTATAAGTACTTAGACTAATTATATAAAGAAAAGAAAAAGAAGGAAGAAGAGTTTGTTCCTTATACAAAGGTCACAGAACAGAGAGAAAGCAGAGAAAGAAAGAAAGATTCATAGCTATAGAGAATGTTTCTTTTGGGGGGGGGGGGGGGAAGAGTACCACCCATGGAGACAGGCTGTGGCAAGGACATGAAACTCTCCTGCCATCCTGCCTATTTCAGAGTTCCTTTGTCTGCAGCGTGGTTTTATAGGCTGTGGTGAGCATCCACCTCTCCTCTACCCTGGACCAATCATAGGTGCTGCATATGGGCTGGAGACTTGTAATTGGGACTTTCATATGTGCTGGAGGCTTGCAATTGGTCCTTGCCATACCTTTTCTCAGTAAATCACTTTTGTAACAGGATATACCAGGTATCTGAGTTGCCTTAGCAACATTTTCACCATCAGAGCATGTGACCAGCCAGAAATTCCTTCATGTGGCTGATAGGAAAAAGAGAGATGGGGGATGGGAAATAGTGCAGTATACCTGAAGTAAAACTTTATAGCTTATAGCTAAAATTATAGACAGCCCTGTTGTCCTGGCAACACAGTGTTTTTAAAAATACTGTTTCTTAATTAAAAGGAGATTTAGCTGATGAAGCGTTTGAATATAATCATTCCAAACAGCAAGAAACAGTTTTCTTCTTTTGAGAGTGGATTATCATCTCTTAGTTCTATTAACATCAGATTATGCAATTGGGTTTGCCATTACCAGAAAGATGGAGGATCCTGAGAAATCACTGCTTATTTCTAGGATAAGCAGCATAGAATCTTTTTCACTGGAGGGTCATGTGACACGATGGGCAGGAGTGGACGCTGATTAGATTAGTTCCTCTGCACCTTTCTCCATCCCACTAAAAAATTCAGATTTTACCAACCGATTTTGTTCTTTGGTTCTCCTCATGATCACTTCCAGCAACTCTGGGGAAAGTTTCCCAAGGCTGTGACTCTGCAATGGCCCTCACCTCCGTCACCGTGTCTCCTCACCCTCTCCCACCCCCGCCACAGCGCTTGTATTCAGCGCTATCGGCGCTGCCTCCTCCTGCACCTCGCACCTCACAGTCTCTGTCTCCCACCCCTGTGGCAGCGCTTGCAATTTGCTACCGGCACTGCCTGACATCAACTCACAGACACGGCGCAGACAACCTGCTCCGGGACCTTCCCTCTGCCGTGTGCGTTCCGCCCTGCATAAACAGGAAGTTGAATCAGCGTGACAGAGGGAAGGCCCCGGAGCAGGACGTCACGCTGTGTCAGCTGTCAGGCAGCGCCGATAGCAAATTGCAAGCACTGCCACAGGGGTGGGAGACGGAGACTGTGAGGTGCAGGAGGAGGCAGCGCTGATAGCGTTAAATGGAAGCGCTACGGCTGGGGTGGGAGAGGGTGAGGAGACACAATGACGGAGGTGAGGGACTCTTCAATCTGGATGGGCCTGAGTCAAAACTGGGCGGGCCTGGGCCCATCTAGGCCCGCCCGTATCTACGCCCCTGCTTTCCTGACAATTCCTATTTGCTTTTTTAGCCACTGCTGAACACTGAGCAGAGGGTTTCAACATGTCATCAATGATGACACATAGATCCTTTTCCTGGGCATTGATTCCTAATGTGGAACCTTGCATCACGCTATAGTGTGTGGGTTCTTCTTTCCCATGTGCATCACTTTCCACTTGCTCACATTAAGTGTCATCTGGGGAACAGCTACAGTGAAAGCAAAACAACTGGTCCTGACGACCCCACAAATTTTAACAGCAGTGTGTAGTTTTAGGTGTACTGAGAGTGGGCAGTTTTCAGAGAGTCACTTAGCTGCATCATTTTTGGAGAGGTAAAGTTGAAGTGATCTGAATTGTTGAGCTTAATTATTAAAATCTCAGGAGAAGCCTTGAGGGAGTGCAAGATTGAAGGTTTGCCAGTGGTGCCTAACTCTTGCCCTGGCTCTGTTTGAGACAGACAGTGCTGGCATTCTAATGCTTCAGTAGTACAGAGCCCTTCTAATATTTCTTAGACCAGGAAACCGTTCAATCAGTTATAATGTCCTTACAAGGAGGAAAGGGAAAGGAACTGGGACTTGATATACCGCCTTTCTGTGGTATTTTGCAACTATATTCAAAGCGGTTTACATATATACAGGTACTTATTTTGTACTTGGGGCAATGGAGGGTTAAGTGAGCTGCCCACAGTCACAAGGAGCTGCAGTGGGAATCAAACCCAGTTCCCCAGGATCAAAGTACGCTGCACTAACCACTAGGCTACCCCAAATAAGACCAGAAGGAAGTAAGATAAGGAGAGCTGGGAATAAATGAGAAAATTTTCCATGCAGTGATTGTGTTCTTGTAAGCTGCTAAGGCAGGGTACCTTCTTGGTGACTGAAGAAACTGAGGTATTTCCATAGGTTTCACCCAAATGCCTCCCTTTACTGAATCAAGAGAGAGGAATTTTCTTTAGTATTGTGACACCACTGTCTCAGTTCTATGTCAGAAGTCCATGTGAGCAGAATGAAAACCTTTTCTTGTGAGGTGTTCCCAAGGCCATTCCTTAACGTGAGAAGGTCAATGCATCACCACAGAAGAAAAAAGATTGATCAGCACCATATTAGGTGTAGGGTCACAGGAGCCCAGAGCAGAAACTAGGGAGGAGGCGCCAAAGCCTGCTTACTACTTGGGGCCCTCTGTGGTATGGGGGCCCAGGGCAGTTGCTCTGATGGCCAATGTCTAATGCTGGCTAGTACTTGGCACCTTTGAACAAATCAACTGTAGTAACACTGAATGTATTTGATGAATATCTTTAAAAAGGTGGTAAATGAGCCCTCATAAATTGCCCATTTAATACTAAAAAACACTGTGTTCCAGGAGCTTTCTGATGGCGAGAGACTGACCAGCAAATAAAAATTTTGCCCGTAAACCAGATATGGTGTTGATTGTTTAGTTTATTTATTTAAAACACTTCTATTCTGCCATATCAAAAATTCACAGAAGCTTTCAAATAAATGTACTTAATTATAATAAGCTGTTTATACTTTTTGTTTTTTTAACTTTATTTATTCTTTTCAACAATATCCACAGTTCGGGTGCGCAGACCCGGATATTCAACATTACATTTCTGGTCTTCAAATAACTCTTGCATAAAGCCCAACCATACAATTTACAACCAATCAACTACTCCTCTCCCCTCCTTCCCCATCCTCCCGCCCCTCCCCCTTCTTACTGGTGGCGCGGCAAATACAACCCTATTCTGCTCAAATGGCTCCCAGATTTTCTGAAAAACTTGAATGTGGCCTCTCCTCAATGCTGTCAATTTAGACATTTGATAAATATGGTCAACCTTATGTCCTACTCTTTGCAGGGTCGGGGTCTCGAGCTGTTTCCAGGCCTGTGCTAGCAGCAATTTGGCTGCCCCAAAGATTATTATGGCTAGTTTGTGTTCTTGCACTCTACATCCAGTCGGTTTCACATGCAACAAACAGAACTCCACTCTGGCTGTGTACTTCCCTTTACCTATGCGGTTCACTACCTCCAGCACCTGTCCCTAAAATAATTGCACTTTTGGGCAGTCCCACCAGATGTGCATGAAGGTACCTCTGTGCCCACATTCTCTCCAAAAATCATCAGAAACCCCTGGATATATCTTATGAAGCTTCTCTGGTGTATAATACCACCAATACAGTATTTTAAACCCATTTTCAATCAATGACTGTGTTATGGATGGTTTCAAAAGGAATCTATAACTCGCTACCCACCACTCAGGCGAGAAGTTGGTCTGAAGGGCATTCTCCCATCTACGAGTATAGTAGGTTTGTGGCGTAACCATTAGAGATAATGCCCGATATAGCCTTGTTATGCTCCCTTTTCCCCCTCCCCCTCTCATTGCCTTTTCTAGCCCTGTTTCAGCAAGATCCAGTTCATCCCTTGCCCGTTTTAGTATATAATTCCTTAGGCAATGATAAAGCTGTTTATACTTTTTATATCAAAACTGTAAAGAAAAACAAATGTATTGTTCTGTTGATTTGAATAATAATTTTTTTGTTTTGCTGTTCAGAGTTTTACACAGAGTCTGAAGAGGAGAATTTCTTTAAAGAATATACTTTATTCCTGTGGTGTGACGTATGAAATAGTATCCAACATACCAAAGGTAAGCATTATTACATGTTTGTTTTAAGCTCAAGGAAGCTAGCTTTAGAAAATCATTTTGTCTGTTTTCCATGTCTGTGCAGCTCTATATGTGCATAACCATGATAATTATCAAATCAAACAGAGAAAATGAAGGCAGATAACGACCATATGGCCTATCCAGTCTTCCCATCCATGCTCTCTACTATCCCTTTGACCATCTTAAGATCATCACATGTGATTTCTCCCAATTCCTGCTTTTCTTTCATGCTTAGAAGTACTTCACCCTATGCCATACTGCTTGTTCCCTTAGGGTTTTGCAGCCCAAATTAATGACCCTTCATTTTTTTACCATTATATCTTAGGTACCAAATTCTAGACCATTCTTCGAGCTTTACTAGGTCCCACCTCAGTTATACACATCATCGGGGGTGGGGCTGTCCATCTTATTGCAGATTTTGGTCTCCGCAAAGAGGCAAACCTTACCACACAGCCATTCTGCAGTATCACTTACAAAAATGTTAGAAAGAACTGGACTAAGAATCATTCCTTGTGGCGCACCACTTTTAATGTCCCTTTCCTCAGAATGAACTTGTTTATCACTACCCTCTGTCACCTTCCACTCAGCCGTTCCTAACCCAGTCAATCATTTTAGAACCCATCTATGTGGAAGGCTTGCTAAAATCTAAGTACACCAAATCTATTACCCTCCCTTGATCCAACTGTCTGGTCACCCAGTCAAAGAAATTAATCAGATTTGTTTTACAAGACCTGCCTCTAGTGAAACCATTCTGCCTTGGATCCTGTAAACTTTTAGATTCCAAAATCTTCACTATCCTGTGTCGTAGAAGCATGTTCATTAATGTAATCATTCATTTTGGTTCCATTTAGATTTTTGTCCATGATAGTAGGGCACCCAGTCACCCCAGGCCACACTTTTTATGCCATTCCTCCTTTTTAACTGAATTTAGTTTTGGTTGCAGTCTCAGGTAGGTCATGACATTTTGATACACTTTTAAAGCTGTCCTGCCCTTAGTAAGTACATGCAAGCACTCAATCACACAGTTTAAAATGTAAAAACCCAGCTGTCTCTGAAACGTGAAAGAGAAGCTGAAATTTCAATGAAGTCAGAGCACATTGTATTAAATCAAGCATGTATGAAGTTGCTTTTCCATCAGTTAGCATTCAGAAGCATATGCAGATATCTGTACTGAAAAAGGAAGCTAGGTGTCATGAAATGTGCACACATCTAATTTTTAATTAAATGGTCTGAAAAGTATGTGTTTTAGGATCAGACTATAGCTGGTCACTATTCAAATGCTGTGCTCAACTTTTTTTAAAAGCTATCTACTGTGTTTGCCGATCTTCCTTATATTGTATTAAACATCTTCAGCTGATTCAGTCAACAGTCAAATTCTTACATCATTGCCAACGTTTTGATCACGTCTCTCCTCTCCTCTGTCTAGAACACTAGCTCCCTGATGATAACATGTACAGGAGTGAGCACTGCTGTTATGTGGGGAGCTGGTGATATTCATCCTATTTCTACAAGGGCAGTTCTGTAACTGGGCATCTCCATATAGGAAGCCCAAGTCTGTGTGGAAGGAGCCTATTCTATAAAGGAACCTGAGCACATGGGTTCTAGTACAGAATGCTAGTGTAACCCAGTATTGGTACATCTAGGAGCCGATATTCAGACCGTGGGAGTTAGACTGGGCTAACTCCCGTGGTCGGCGCTAAGCCCATATATTCAATGCCGTGCCGTTTTCGGTGATCGCCATTGAATATCCGGTTTAATTTTGGCCGGTTGAAAGATATCTGGCTAAGTTGTTATTCATACTATGTGGCTGAGTCGATATTCGGACTTAGCCTGTTATCTTTAAACCAGCAAAAGATATACCAGCTTTTCAAACCCACACTAAAAATCGGTGACTAGCCGGTTATAACCAGCTATCTGTTAGCCGCTAACTAGGCGTATAGCCAGGTAAGCGCTATTTAACCGGTCAGCAGCTGTTCTGACCGGTTAAATATTGGGGGGGGGGGGGGGGCTGGGCTAACATTTAGTTCCCTGTAGTCATAGAGCTATCCTAAGTATAGGAGCCTAACCTGCAGTATTCTATAAGTGGGATCCCTGTTTATGACCCACCTTTGTATATGCCCCCTTGCAAATATGCACTATGTAAGTTCAGAAGGTATTTGCCAATGAGCACTTTGGTGCCCTGGTGGCAGTTACGTGGGTATATGCACACAAACCCACATAATCACTAGGAAATGCAGGCAGCTGGATTACAGAATTTTAAAAGCCATTCTGTAACAGGGTTCCTGATAGGAGCCTATTCTGTAATGAAATCTACTTTACTTTATAAAATACCGGTCTACCCAGGTATATGTGTGCCTAGCAGTTAGGCACAAGCTCTTATGCCAGCCCTACAGCTGGAGTAACTGTGGATGCCTAAATTCACATGGTGTGTGTGTTCTGTAGTGGATAATGCAAGCAAGGGGGTGAAATAAACAGCATTAAAAAAAACACCCTTCAACTACAGTTACAATTGTGTGGATAAGGGAGGCTGCAGAAATGCTTGTAAATCTCCTTTTAATTAAAGAAACAGTATTTTTATTTTATTTAAAAAAAAATCTTGTGGTTTTCTGAAGACACCCTCCCATGCATGGTAAGAGGTGGTTCTCCAGTAAGCTTTGTAAATACTTCTGATAGACCTCCCTTCCCTTCTGCACGGAAAGGGGTACACCATTACTACACATTCAGGCTTTGTGGACCTGAAAAAGTGAGATTAGTTAGGATCATTGACACATATTATACTTCTTCCACATGGTAAACATAGCTGTTATGCAACAAAGTACTTTACACACTTACCGGGGGTGCAAAGAACCGTAGATGACACCAGGGAAGTGATTCAAAAGCCTTTGCCATCCTTGACGTACCAGAAGGTCCTTATGTAGGTATTGCCAGGGCCAGAGAACAAGTGGAGCAAGGACAGGATTGGCACTTAATGTGTGTGTTTTATAAGATAGAGCACAAGTGCTGACTCTTATAGGCACATACATACACAAAGTTATTCCTACTTTAGAGCAGGTTTAACTTTCTGCATGAGCTGGCGGAGAGGTGAGAGAGGGGTGGCAATTTTAAAAAAGACACACAAGTGCATTTGTTTCTTTGGAAGAATGACAAAACAAACTTCCCCTTATTTCAAGAGAAGATTCTGAGATATAATCACTGGTCCACCAAAAACAAGTACCACAATATTCAACTAAAATAAAGCAAATGACCTCAAAAATTGTGAAGAATAACTTAGCTGTGTTGGTGAATTCCAGCAATAGTCGTTCTAAAATTGTCTTCAAAAAGCAACTTCTCAATTCACTATGAAAAATGCGACTTCAGGCTCACAGAAGTAACATAGTAGATGACGGCAGAAAAAGACCTGCATGGTCCATCCAGTCTGCCCAACAAGATAACTCATATGTGCTACTTTTTTTGTATACCCTACTTGGATTTGTACCTGTGCTCTTCAGGGCACAGACCGTACAAGTCTGCCCAGCACTATCCCCGCCTGCTGACATGATTATGTTTTAAGCTGTCAGGTCGCTCTGCATCAGGGCTTTATGAGTGGAAAAAGACAAAATCTCCATTAGTCTGTGAACCACTCAGATATTGTAAACAGATCTATTTCTTTAGCAATGTTTTTTGGTGGACCAATGATTATACCTTAGCATCTTCTCTTGAAATGATAAGGAAAGGTCTTTTATAAAATCAATACAGCATATACCCCTGTGTGCCCTTTTGCAAAATCACCCTCCACATGTGGCAGGACCCCTGTTGGACATGGAAGGGTTACCATCACACCTCTTCTGTGTTCTAATACGCAATTATATGTGTAATTTAATCTAAATTTTAGCATCTCTGATTAATTATAAATCCCTGCCCCCCCCCCCATATTGTTAGGCTACAGAGGAGACGGAGGATCGTGAAACCCTGGCGCTGATGGCAGCACGGAGTGAATCTGAAGGCACAGCTGACGGAGATACATATATTGAGAAATATACCCGGGGCGTATTACAGGTGGAGAACATTCTGAGCCTCGAGCGACTCAGGCAGGCAAGTATACAAACATAGATAAGAGCAGGGCAGGATTAAGCCCATTGGTGGGCCCTAGGTAAACATGGTGGACCCCCCCCCCCCCCCCCTCCCCTCATAGTATAAATACATGTTAAAGCTCCCAGAAATGAAAATCTGCTTGGAAAGCAACAGGTAAGAAGTGCTGCTCACCTACTCCCCCTGCTGACTGGAGGGCAAGCACAGAGTGTGGGAGGAATAGACTGACCCTCTGAAGGCAGCAGTGACTCTAGTTCCCTGCAGCAGCCGACTTACCAGAGCAAAAGTCTGCCTCTGTTTCTAGAGAAGAAACCTAAAAATGAGTCATAGTTAAATGTAGGGTTTTTTTATCTTCTTTGGTCCTGGGCCAGTTTCTTCTGTTGGAGCCATAATGCTATGGAGGAAGTGTTATGCTTATGAAGGTCCTTCCTATCGGTTATAAACATGATCCATAGGATTCAGCACTGTGGGTGCTTGGCCACCCCTAATATTGAACAAACTCCTTGATTGTGAACATTAGAATAGCTATACTGAGTCAGACCAGTGATCCATCTAGCCCAGTATCCTGTTTCCAACAGTGTCCAATCCAGGTCACAAGTACCTGGCAGAACCCAATTAGTAGCAACATTCCATGCTACCAATCCTGGGGAAAGCAGTGGCTTCCCCAGTGTCTATCTCAATAGCAGACTATGGACTTTTCCTCCAGGAACTTGTCCATTTTCATTGAGTTTAGCACCCCCCATAAGTTTGAAAAGTTGGCTCCTATGAGCAGATCAGAACGCTTCTACTACTACTACTACTCATCATTTCTATAGCATTACTAGACGTACGCAGCGCTGTACACCTGAACATGAAGAGACAGTCCCTGCTCGACAGAGCTTATAATCTAATTAGGACAAACAGGACAAACAAGAAATAAGAGAATATTAAAGTGAGGATGATGAAATAAGGGTTCTGAACAAGTGAATAAGGGTTAGGAGTTAAAAGCAGCATCAAAAAGGTAGGCTTTTAGCTTAGATTTGAAGACGGCCAGAGATGGAGCTTGACGTACCGACACAGGAAGTCTATTCCAGGCATATGGTGCAGCAAGATAAAAGGAACGGAGTCTGGAGTTAGCGGTGGAGGAGAAGGGTGCAGATAAGAGAGATTTACCCAGTGAACGGAGTTCCCGGGGAAGAATGTAGAGAGAGATGAGAGTGGAGAGGTACTGAGGAGCTGCAGAGTCAATAAGAGGAGTTTGAACTGTATGTGGAAACGGATAGGAAGCCAGTGAAGTGACTTGAGGAGAGGGCTAATATGAGCATAACGACACTAGCGGAATATTAGTCATGCAGCAGAATTTTGAACAGATTGAAGAGGAGAGAGATGGCTAAGTGGGAGACCTGTGAGAAGCAAGTTGCAATAGTCTAAGCAAGAGAATGGGCATGGCTATCTTTAAAACAATAAATAAACAAACTTCCTCACTTCCATGGAGGTTGCAAATTGCTGCTGCTGCTGCCTCCCCCTCCTGTGGCCAGAAATCATGTTAGAGGTGCTCTCTGCCAGTGTGTCAGGAATGTTTTTCTGCCCCCGTGTATTCCTGGATTCCAGGACAGGTTTTACAAATACTCAGTGTGGGCACACTAATACAACCGGATAAATCCTGAGTTCCCTCTGAAGCAAAGACAACAATTATAATAAGTAATGCGTGTATTTTCAAAACATATATGGATAGTACTAGGCCGAGTATCTGACTGCATGGCCTGATACTGGCTGTATAAGAAGGGGTTGGAAGTTGGGGTTAGGTTTTGGGGCTGGCAAGGATGAAGGCAGCCTGAAGAATTATTCCGTACATTCAACACCGCTGTCTGTATAAGTTAAAACACCACAGCCAGCATTAAACATATTCTGATCACTATGCTGGCTGAAAATTAGGAATTGTTTACGCCTTTGCTCGATTTCGGACAGCACCAGCGACCCCTGAAGAAACATGGACCGTGTTGGGTCCTAATAAAACTTTCTTGGTGCTTTTACCCTCTTTGGTTGTTGTCTGGTCTATTTTGGTTCTCTTCCACTCTCCTTGTTGTTTTGTGTTTTTTGCGGGAGATTTGGACTCTCTTTTTGTTGGTTTGAAAATTAGGTTTTCTCCAAGGGTGAATCAGTAGTTTGATTAGCTTTAAATAAAGCTCAGTGGACCGTTAAGTCAGACTTTCCTACAATAGCCTACCAGTTTAAAAAAAAAATATCTAGAAACAAAGTGATCAAACTGTAGTTCAGTGCAAGAAAGTGTAAACTCTCCCTGAAAATGGTATGTATTTATTTATGCATTCTTGTATCTCACTATTATTCAAAAACAAATTTTGGTTCAAAGTGGCTTACAATTTACATTTTGATGGAGTTACAGTGTGTAGAGAGCATCTATAGTTCGTGTGGTTATTCATAGAGGTTTTGAAGAAATATATTGGAAGAGGAGAAGGTAGTGGTAGCTTGTGTTCAGTTGTAGAGTTTTGATGATGTTTTGAAAGGTGGATTTGTAAAGAAGGTGACAATATCTTTGTGATTAGCTGTAGAAGTTTTTGAAGAGGTAGGTTTTCATTTCTTTTCTGAACTGATTTGTGATGCTACTTATGGTTTTTGGTATCGAGTTCCACCATTTGGAACCCTGATAGCTAAATCCTGCTGTGTAGATAGTCTTGCAGATGGTGTTCTTGCAGTTGGGTAGGTGTAGGAGTAGGTAGTTTCTGTTTACTAGGCTGGCATTTCTTGAGGATAGTTCAATCATGTTAAACATTTAATCGGGTGCTATTCCAAATAGTATCTTGAAGATGAGGCTGCTTGCTTTGAAAAATATTCTTGCCTTGACTGGTAGCCAATGTAGTGTTTCAAGCAGTGGGGTTGCTCTTTCGTATTTCGATTTCTGAAAATCAGCCTTGCTGCTGTGTTTTGGACAGTTTGCAGCCATTTTTGTGTGTTTTCCTTGCACCCTATGTATGCTGCATTGCAGTAGTCTAGTTGCGATAGTATCGTTGATTGGACCAGTATCCAGAAAGATTATCTAGGGGAAATAGTCTCTTTAAAGTTTACTTAGGGGTGTAGTTATCAGTGTGGGCTACCGATAAGATATATTATTTTACCACTTACTGATGCTGTTTTAGCACAGGTTCCGTTTTATGTAATGAGACCTAGTTACTAATAATTGGGGTTAACAGTAAAATAATATGTTTTAATGGTACCCTTCGTTTATAACTTCCCCTTAATTAACAGAAAAAGAAATTTCTCTAGAAATCAAAATCACTGCTGTATGTAATACAAGTGAGCCAAGTATAGGCCTGTCAAGCTATTGTGACATAACTGACGAGGTTGGCTCTTACCATTGGTGGAATGAGGCATTATGACATCACAATATCAGCTCTGGTTACCAGAGACAGACTCCTCACACTAAGGGGAGAAGTTATAAACATTGGGCTACTGTTAAGATAGGCTATTTTACAATTCCTTAGCACCTGCAGCAGACGAATCCAGAGAATTGTGGGTTGTGACATCTACCAGCAGGTGGAGATAGAGAGCACTGATCTCTGTCTTATAGGATGGTATGCTCCTTGGTTAGTCAGTATGTCTCTATCTCCGGCAGGCAGTGGACGGTCTGTCGCAAGCTCCTGGTTTCGTCTGTGTTTGTGTCTCCGGTTTTGGGTTTCCCAATTCATTTGAGCCTGGAGGTGCTTAGGCTAAGCGGTGCTAGCTTTAGGGGGTACACCTGGTGGTGCCAGGTTCCTTTCCCCCACCTCCCACTCCTATCCAGCCACTTTTCCTTCCTCCTTCCTTACAGAATTAAAGAAAAGAAAAAAAGGATTGCAGCAGCTTTGCCTGCTTATGTGGCTACTTGGATGTTGGATGGGGTTGACTCTGCTACAACCAGTATACCCTGGGCCAGAGTAGTGAGTCAGAACTTGTTCCTGGAGATTCGTTGAGTGATTTTTCTCCCTCTTCAACCTTACTCATGGTTTCACATGCTTTTTCCTTGTGATGGCTGCAGAGCCTTGTCGGCGCTCCTCTTGCTATGTAAAGCAGAGAACAGCATGGGGGA
Source organism: Microcaecilia unicolor (assembly GCF_901765095.1). Taxonomy (NCBI): domain Eukaryota; kingdom Metazoa; phylum Chordata; class Amphibia; order Gymnophiona; family Siphonopidae; genus Microcaecilia; species Microcaecilia unicolor. The sequence goes on along the minus strand of NC_044031.1, from coordinate 405,786,916 downwards.
AATGTCGGTGGGGTGTTCCTGCCAGCACAAATTGGCAGTTAGAATCCTCTCTTTCAATTCACTCAGAAAAAAAAAATTCCCTGCTGGTAGGAAGGCATAACACCTGGCCCTCGCTGGAGCAGGCCCCAAACCCTGAGTAGCGGAGCCAGATCCTTCCCCGGTGGACTGGTCCCTGGAGCGGTGCCATCGAGGGTGTATCCGGAGGTTCTTGGCCTCAAGGAGGTCTACTTTCCTGTTCCTCTTTATCCCCCACACTGGCGTTTTCTTTGCCTTGCAAGTCTAGGGCATCTCTTTCAGTTTCGAGCAATGCCGATTGGGTTAGCTATAGTGCCCAGAACCTATGCTAAGGTTGTGGTGGTGGTGGATGCCTTCCTGAGAAAAGAGAGAATCGGCATGCATCCCTATCTGATGCACAACTGGCTGATCAGGACCTCATTGGAGCAGGCAAGTTGTCAAGTGACTGACTACCTGTGTTATGACACTTTTGCAGTTTCAAGGTTGGGTTATCAATCTGCACAAGTGTCATTTGGTCCCACCGCAGACTTTGGAGTATCTGGAAATGTGAATCGACATGACCTGGAGCCAGAAGTCTTTCCCAGAACAGAGAAGACACAAGCGTCAAGAACAAATTTGCCATTTGTTGCAAATTCCGAATCCCTGAGCTTGGGATTATATTCAGGTGCTGGGCTTTACATCAGTGTCCTTGGAGGAGGTGTCTTGGGCTGGAGCTCCTGTATGTCCACTCCAGCAGTCTTTTTTTGTCCTGGTGGTCATCGGTTTCCCAGGGCTACAATTAGCGTCTCATGTGGAGACCTCTGGTGAAGCACAGTATGTTGAGGTGTCTTCAACTGAGCATGCCCCTCTGAGGTGCGTCTTTGGCATCTCTTCTTTGCATAGCTGTAGTCACAGATATCAACCTGACAGGTTGCGGAGCCCCACGGTCTTTAACACTCTGCTTGAGGTTTATGGAGCCGCAAGGCAATGCTGTGGCAGTCCGGTTGTCTGATGCTCAGAGTGGTACACAATGCTCTTCAAGCCTTTCAGTCTGTTCTGGAGGGCAAACCAGCTCAGGTTCTCTCTGTCAACATGATGGCAGAGGATTCCATCAACAGGCAGGGCGGCACTCGATGTCGTCCTCTGGCAACAGAAGTGCGCCTTCTATTTCACTTGGCGGAAAGGCATTTACAGCAGCTTTCAGTCACCCAACTAGTAAAAACTCTCAGTGGCAAGCAGATTTCTGCAGCAGTAACTGTGGACCCAATGGAATGACAGCTGGCACTGGACACCTTCCAGCTCAGAGGTGGGGCACTCCCCTAATAGATCTCATGGTGACACATCACTCTGCTAGAGTTTCCAGTTTCTTCAGCAGAAGATGGGAAGTCTGTTCAGAAGACATAGATGCTCTTCTTTAGCCTTGGCTGGAGTTGGTCCAGTTTTGTGTTCCCGCCATGGCCTCTAATAGGACAAGGTCTTCACAAAGTCCTTCATCAGGGTTTGGTCATTCAGTTTGCTCTAGATTGTCCCAGGAGGCCAGGGTATGTGGGCTTGATTCGTTGTCTGGTAGGCAAACCATTCACCTTCCTCTGAGTCATGGACTCACCATTTGGATGGAGGATACCTCCCACTTTGGTCTTACAAGCCTGGCTGTTGAGAGGCTGAAATGGAGAAGGAAAGGATACACTGATGATATCGTTACAATTTTACTTCTGGCAAGAAAACGCTCAACTTTAGCTGTGTATGCTCGTGTCTGGCAAGTTTTGAAACATGCTGTTCCAAATGGGCGTGGTCTCCATTTTAGGCCTCTTTGCCACACGTTTTAGCCTTCTTGCAGAATGGTCTTAGACAGGTCTCGCTTACAGCTCTTTAAGGTTTAAGTGGTGGCTCTTGCCTGTTTTCAGGATTGGATTCCAGATTCCTCATTCACTTCTCTTGCAGATGTGGTTAATTTCTTGAAAGAGGCCTCATTGTTTTGTTCCAAATGGATCCTTAACGTGGTTCTGCGTGCTCTTAAAAAAAAAAGGCTCCCTTTGACCCTCTAAAGGCTACTTTGAAAGATCTTCCTCTCAAATCTCTCCTTCTATTAGCTGTTGCCTCAGCTCAGGGAATTTGAGTTACAGGCATTTTCGGACACAGGTCCGTTCCTTCCTTTCTTGTATTCAGGAGTGACTATTCATACCTTTCCTTCTTGTCTTCCCAGGGTGGTTTCGGCTTTTCATCTTAGCCAGCCCTCTCTCTGCCCTCTTTTAAGGAAGGGGATTGCAAGACGGATTTTCGCTTGCTCCATTGCCTTGATGTTTGTTGAGTGCTTCTCCGGTATTTGCAGGGCTACCAGTATTCTCAGGCAGTCTGATCATCTTTTTGTTCATTTTTTGGGTCTGAATTGGGGTCCTGCAGCATTTAAGGCGACTATTTCTTGCTAGATTAAGGAGGCTGTTACCTCTGCGTACCTTCTTTCCGGCAAGCAGCTGCTGGCTTCTCTTCGAGCACATTCTGCTAGGGCCCTTGTGACTTCTTGAGCAGAATCATGAGTTTTTTTTCCCTTGAAGGCATATGTAAAGCAGCTGCTTGGTCCTCATTGCATACTTTTTCCAATCATTATCTGGATGATGTGGCTCAAGCATACTCTTCTTTCAGCTATTCGGTGTTGTCCGCGGGAGTTTCAGATTCCCACCCTACATGAGGACTACTTTGCTACATCCCACAATTATCTGGATTCATCTGCTGCAGGTGCTAAGGAAGGAGAAATTACGACTTACCTGATAATTTTCTTTCCTTTAATTGCAGCAGATGAATCCAGAACCTCACCCGTCTTCAGTGCTCTGTTCTCATGGTTTGTTCATTTTTCTGTTTAGGGTAATGGCTTATTTTGGTGTTAAAAGTTGTTGCTGTTTTCTACTATTCATGCTTCTCCTCTGTGAGGAAGGGGATCTTATGCCTCTTTATTCCTTCTGCTTTGCTATGAGAAATACTAACCAAGTAGCATACCATCCTATAAGACAGAGTTCAGTGCTCTTTATCTCCATCTGCTGGTAGAGGGTCACAACCCATGAGTCTCTGGATTTATCTGCTGCAGTTAAAGGAAAGAAAATTATCAGGTAAGTCATAATTTCTCCTTAGCTCTTGCTCAAAATACCGCTGCAAGATTGATCTATGGTACATCGAAGTTCGTCAGCTCCAGACCATTACGAGAAAAACTGCACTGGCTACCTGTCAAGGAACGTATAACATTCAAAATTTGCGCCCTGGTGCACAAAATCCTTAACGGCGAAGCTCCAGCTTATATGGATAATCTTATCCTCTTGCTACCAAGGAACTTGAGCAAATCTTCCCGATCCTGCCACCGACCACCCCCCCCTGCCGCCGTCACCTACCTTTGCTGGCAGGGGACCCCAACCCCCGCCAGCTGAGATCTGCTTCCTCCTGCCGCTGCCTTTAAAAATATTCTTTCAGCTGGCGGGGGTTGGGGTCTTTTAAGTTCTTCTTCGTCCTCCGTGCTGTTCAAATCCAGTTTCAGAGTCTGACGTCAGACTCACAGAAACAGAGTCTGTGAGTCTGACGTCCTGCACGTACAACGTGCAGTGACGTCAGACTCCGAAACTGGATTCAGCAGCTTTGAACAGCACGGACAGAGGACGAAGAAGAACTTAAAAGACCTCGGCTCGGCTGGCGGGGGTTGGGGTCCACCGCCAGCTGAAGGAATATTTTTAAAGGCAGCAGCAGGAGGAAGTGGACCTCGGCTGGCGGGGGTTGGGGTCCCCCGCCAGCAAAGGTAGGCGACGGCGGGAGGGGGGTCCAGGGCGAAATCGCGCCGATACGCCCCTGCTTGTAACTGACATATTCACCACCCAGTTTTTTAAAAACCACATTTCTGTACTGCATATTTTTGTACTATGTATGTACTTTCCTAAATATCTTGTAATAAAATCTCAGGGCTGTCAAGTGGCTGAGCCCCACCCAACAGCCATTGCAGCACAACTCGTCTTCTACACACCGGAGCTTCCCTCTGCACCGTGTGTTTCTGTTGCCAGTTCCCCTCCTCCTGACGCCCAAATTCCGGATATGTTTGGCATGGAAGAGAGGTTTCTCCTGGTGCACATCTTGCCTCAGACTACAGATAACTTTTCCTTTTAGTAGTGCTCTGTTTGTCATGCTGACTTGAATAGATTATGTTGACATGTAAAATTCATCAGACACTTAGTTGTAGTTTTTGGAAATTGAAGTGCAGCACCTTAGTCCATTTTTCTGTTTCAAATGCCTTACCTTTTATTTTTTGAGCCTTTATTCCTGTGTGCATGGTCAGAGGTGGAGGTAGCCACCGCCTTCAGCTCAGGATGTTTTACTGTGATTGTTCTTGTCATACTCAGGCCGTCACTGTCAAAGAAGCGCTGTCCGCCAAGGCCAGACACATGAGAAGGAGCATCAGCACACCAAATGTTCAGCATGTAAGTAGCAATATTCCCAGTTATCTGTTTAAACTTTTGAATATTATAACATATAAGGTTTAACGGTAGGGTTCCAACAAAAAATGGCAAAACAGTGAACCCCACCTCCCCCACATCCATTTTGTCTTCCATAGTGACCCCTCCCCCATCCATAGAACCTGTTTTATCCCTTTCTGCTCCCTGTACAGGCTTTTCTTTAAAAGAATGGAGTTAATGCTGGCTCTGCCTCCAGTACATGCACTGCCATTACCTTAGCCAGACCTCAGTCTGGCCCTGCTCCTGAAGAAAAGGTCCAAAGAGTGATGGGAGTTGTGGTGAATGAGGGGAGCACTTGGTGGTATGTAGACAGGCAGAGTAATTTTGTAACAATCCACCTAACCCATGTAACAAGTATGCACATGAGGTACATCAGTTTTCAAAGGGAGAGAGTACACACGTATGGGGTATAGGGCAGGGGCGTATCTGCGTGGGGCCACAGGGGCCTGGGCCCTCGCAGATTTCGCCCTGGACCCCCCTACCACAGACCCTCTCCACCTCCCCCGCCCGCCCGCCACCAACCCGTCGCCGATCTTTGCTGGCGGGGGACCCCAAGCCCCCGCCAGCCGAAGTCCTCTCTTCCGTGCAGGATGCAAGTTTCAACGCTTCCTGTTCTTCTGAGTCTGACGTCCTGCACGTACAACGTGCAGAACGTCAGACTCAGAATTTGGAATTCAGTCTGACGTCCTGCGCGTTGTACGTGCAGGACGTCAGACTCAGAAGAACAGGAAGTGTTGAAACTTGCACGGCGCAGCCTGCATGGAAGAGAGGACCTCGGCTGGCGGGGGGTTGGGGTCCCCCGCCAGCAAAGGTAAGTGACAGCAGCGGGGGAGGGTGTCATTGGTGGCGAGGGGGGGGGATCGGTGGCGCCGGGGGTGGGGACTAAAATGTGCCCCCTCCCTCTGGCTCTGGCCCCCCCTACCGCCCGAGTCCAGATACACCCCTGGTATAGGGTACACCAGTTTTCCAAAGGACAGTGTACTCGCATATGGGATACGTCAGTTTTCAAAGGGAGAGAGTAAAATACATAGGGGGTGTACCAGTTTTCCATAGGGAGAGAATATGCTCTTATGGGGTATGAGGTACACCAGTTTTCCAAAGGACCATGTACTCACATATGGGGTAGACCAGTTTTCAAAGGAAGAGATTACACACATATGGGATTTGGGGGTACATCAGTTTTCCACAGGACAGTGTACTCAAATATGGGGTACACCATTTTTCAAATGGAGAGAGTATACACATATGAAGTATGGGGTACACGAGTTTTCCAAAAGACAGTGTACTCACATATGGGGTACACCAGTTTTCACACACATGGGTATGGGGTACACCAGTTTTCAGAGGGCGAGAGTATGCACATATATGGAGTATGGGGTACACCAGAGGCGTATCTGGACTTCGGCGGGAGGGGGGCCAGAGCCAGAGTGAGGGGGCACATTTTAGCCCCCCCCCCCCGGCGGCATTGCCGGACCCCCCCCCCACCCCGCCAACTTTGACTCCCCCCTGCCGACGACCCTCTCCACCCCCCTCCCGCCGCCAACCCGCCGCCGTCGCCTACCTTTGCTGGTGGGGGACCCCAACCCCCGCCAGCCGAGGTCCTCTCTTCCGTTGCAGCAAAGCTTCCTTCAGTTTCAAATTCTGAGTCTGACAACATGCAAGACGTCAGACTCAGAACAGGAAGCTTTGCTGCAACAGAAGAGAGGACTTCGGCTGGCGGGGATTGGGGTCCCCCGCCAGCAAAGATAGGCGGCGGTAGGGGTGATGGAGAGGGTCGTCAGCAGGGGGGTCCAGGGCCAAATCTACGGGGGCCCAGGCCCCCATGGCCCCACCCAGATACGCCCCTGGGGTACACGAGTTTTCCAAAGGACAGTGTACTCACATATGGGGTACACCAGTTTTCAAAGGGAGAGAGTACGCACATATGAGGTATAGGGTACACCAGTTTTCCAAAGGACCATGTACGCACATGTGGGTACACCAGTTTTCACACAAATGGGGTATGGGGTACACCAGTTTTCAAAGGGAGAGAGTATGCACATATGAGGTTTCCATTGCGTCCCACAGATCAATCCAGAGACGTGTGGGTTATGTCTCTCAACCAGCAGATGGAGATAGAGAGAACTCTGAAGTTTGCTATATGTGGTCATGTGCAGCCATCCAAACCTCAGTATTCTCTCTATCTAGCAGGTGGAGGGTCATACCAGTGCAGCTGTGTAGTGATCTGGCTCCTTTCCCGTTCCCTCGGGTACTGTTGAGCCTGTAGTGGGGTTAAGGAGCTGATTTCTAGCTTGGGGTATACCTGGTGGTGCCAGGTCCCTGCCCGCCTCCCTTACCAGTCTCCCAAGATTTCTGTGGGTCTCAGGGGTTGGCTCCGCTTCTCTCCTGCCTCTTACTTAAGGTTTAAAAAAAAAAGCGTTTGGGGCCGTGTAGTTCTGCTCCCCTCAGACCAAACTAGGGAGTTTGTGCTATTAATGCACAGAGCTTTTGAGATGAAGAGTGCGGGGGGGCCTGCAGCGGCGGACCTGTTGCCTTGGATGTTCCTGCCTCGAATACCCCAAAGAGGGCACGCTTGGAGCCCATGGGCACTGGGGAGGAGTTCTCTGGCCCATCTGACACGGAGGAGGGTCCTTGTTCAGGAGATTCCCTGCAGGCACCGTCAGAGGGCATGGAGGAGGGGGAGTTGCCTTCGGGGGAAGGTGATGATCCCACAGCAGTACGGCTGTTCCGTAGGGAAGAACTCCCCTCCTTTATTGTGCAGGCTCAGGAGGTGTTGAACATTTCTTCCCCAGTTTCAGTCCCTTCGACTAGTGCTGCCCCCTCCATTATGACAGGGACCAAGGGTCCCTCTAGGGGTTTCCATATTCATGAGGCTATGAAGGTGCTTATTTCAGCGCAGTGGGACACGCCCAACGGCAGCCTTAGAGTGGCGAGGGCAATGGTGAGGCTTTATCCCATGCGCCCTGAGGATGTGGCCTCCTTAAAGATGCTGGCTGGGTATTCCTTGATTACGGCGGTCACAAAAAAGGCCACGTTACCAGTGGAAGGCGGCATGGCCCTTAGGGACCCTCAGGACCAGAAGCTGGAATCTTCCCTTAAGTTGGTGTTTCGGTTTGCGGATCGTACGCCTTGGGTCCAGAAGACTACCTCTGCAGAGTTGCTGATTGACTACCTGTCAGCATTGGAGTCAGGTCTGGCATATCTGGCAGATTTGTTGTACGATGTGCTTTGGGCCTCAGCCAAGGAGATGTCCTTGGCTGTTACCGCCCAGCGTTGGGTTTGGTTGAGGCAGTGGGCGGCAGATGTTGCCTCTAAGTCTCATTTGGCCCACTTGCCCTTTAGGGGGAAGCTCTTATTTGGCGAGGACCTAGCAGCGATCATGAAAGAGCTCGGAGACTCTAAGGGACAACGACTTCTGGAGGATAAGAAGGTCAGTTTTCGCTCGGTCCGGCCTCTGTTTTGGGAGGCCAAACGTTACAGACCGGGGCGGTCTGGATCCTTTCAGAGACCTTGTTTCCAGCAGCAGCAGCCCTTTCAGGGAGACCGCCACCCTGTCCCAGCTAGCTCGAGAGGGCAGCAGGGCGCCAGAGGTACGCAATGATGGGGCCCTGGCCCATCTCCTTCCTCCTATCGGGGGGCGTCTATCCCACTTTTGAGAGGAGTGGACCAGGGTAACTTCAGATGAATGGGTGCTGGAAGTGATTCGAGACGGTTACAAGCTCGAATTCGCCCGTCCCTTAACAGAATTTTTCTTGGAGTCCACATGCAAGGCTATGGCCAAGCGGGCGGTTCCTCTCGCCGAGCTGGGCCAGGGGCGTTACTCCATTTACTTCGTTGTACCCAAAAAGGGCGGCAAGGTCCGCCCTGTTCTTGATCTTAAGGCGGTGAACAGGGTCCTAAGGGTCTGTCATTTTCGGATGGAGACCTCACACTTGGTGATAGCAGCGGTGCAGCTGGGAGAGTATCTGACCGCCCTCGATCTTAAGGAAGCATATCTGCATATTCCCATTTGGCCGCCGCTTCAGCGTTTCCTACACTTCGCGGTGCTAGGTCAGCATTATCAGTTTCAGGCCATGCCATTCGAGTTGGCGACGGCTCCTCAGACCTTTTCCAAGGTGATGGTGTTGGTCATCGCTGCCTGCTTGCGGTCTCAGGGCATTCAGGTGCACCCATATCTGGACGATTAGCTCATCCGTGCACCTTCTCGCAAGGAAAGTGCCCGGGCCTCGTCCAAGGTGCTTCAGCTGCTGCGTTCCCTGGGCTGGGTGGTCGACATGAAGAAGTGGCACCTCGCTCCGTCGCAGTCCTTGGAATATCTAGGGGTGCTATTCGATACTCAGCTTGGCAGGGGTGTTCCTGCCGGAGGTGCACAGGCTTCGCCTCCAGAGTCAGCTGGCATCCCTGTTACGGGAGCCGGCACCCAGAGCTTGGGACTATGTTCAGGTACTGGGGTCCATGGCAGCGACCTTGGAGGTAGTACCGTGGGCCAGAGGGCATATGCGTCCCCTACAGTGGTCCCCTGTCCGAGGACTATGCGATATAGATTTATTGGACCGCGCGTGCCCGTTTTACCATGCGCTGGTGCCTGCTAGCGCGGAATCTGCAGAGGGGAATGCCCCTCACGGCTCCAGATTGGATGGTCGTGACCATGGATGCCAGCCTGTCGGGCTGGGGTGGCACATTGTCTCGGCCGGACAGCCCAGGGGATCTGGTCTCAGACAGATGCAGCTTGGCCGATCAATCTCTTGGAATTGCGGGCGATTCGCCTGGCTCTACAGGCATTTGGGATGCTTCTGCAGGAGCAGGCTGCCAGGGTCCTATTGGACAATGCGACGGCAGTAGCCTACGTCAACAGACGGGGGTACCAGGAGCGCCCAGCTCGCAAAGGAAGCCACGCTTCTCTGCGTTTGGGCAGAGCGTCATCTGTTCCTTCTATCGGCGGCACACATTGCAGGGGCACTAAATATTCAGGCAGACTTCCTCAGCCGGAATCAGCTGGATCCGGGAGACTGGGAGCTTTCCCAACAAGCGTTCTGCCAGATTACGGAGCGCTAAGGGATTCCAGCGGTCGATCTGATGGCTTGCTGCTCCAATGCCAAAGCCTCCCGCTTCTTCTGCAGGGGTAGAGAGTTCAGGGCCAAAGGCATAGACGCTCTCATTCAGCCATGTCCAGAGGTCCTGTTGTATGTGTTTCCGCCGTGGTCCAGGATAGGCCGGGTGATCAGGCGGATAGCGCGGCATTCGGGCCCAGTGATCCTGGTGGCTCCGGACTGGCCCAGGCGGCCGTGGTACACGAATCTTGTCCGTCTTCTGATTGACAATCCGTTATGCTTGTCAGTTCACCCCGATCTTCTGTGCCAGGGTCCAGTGCTCATGGAGAATCCTTCTCGCTTTGTGCTTACAGCATGGTTCTTGAGAGGACACGCCTCAGACGGAGGGGCTGTTCTGAGAAAGTTATAGTTACGATGCTGCAGGCCCGAAAATGCTCTACATCAGCCTATGCGTGTGTATGGCACACCTTTGTCTCGTGGTGTGATGTGGCAGGGATTGCAGTGGAGATGGCTACAGTTCAATACATACTAGCTGTTTTGCAGGATGGGCTAGATAAAGCCTTTTCCTTGAGCTCCTTGAGAGTGCAAGTGGCAGCTTTGGCGTGCTTTAGGAGCCGTTTGCACGGTCGCTCCCTGGCATCACATCCGGATGTGGTCCATTTTCTTCGGGGCGTTAACCATGTTCGCCCTCCGAGTTCCAGTTCTGCCGGAGTGGAACCTTAATTTGGTGCTTAGGGCAATGCAGCGTCCTCCATTCGAGCCTCTGTCTAAGGCTTCCTTGAAGGATCTTACGTTGAAGACTGTGTTTCTGGTAGCCAGGGCCTCGGCGAGGCGGGTGTCGGAGCTTCAAGCCTTGTCTTGCAGGGATCCCTTTCTCCGTTTCACTGAGGCTGGGGTCTGCGTCAGGACAGTTCCGTCTTTTCTGCCCAAGGTGTGGTGTCTTGCTTTCATTTGAATCAGTCAGTGATGTTGCCAGCCTTTCAGGAGGCAGATTACCCGGGCAATTTCCGGGCGCTGCACTGCTTGGATGTGAGTCGTGTTCTTTTCCGATATTTGGAGGCAACGAACTCCTTCCATTGTTCAGACCACTTGTTCGTGCTATTTGCAGGCTGTAATAAAGGAAGCACGGCCTCGAAGGCCACGGTGGCTCGATGGTGGTTGAGGGAGGCTATTATTTCCGCCTATGTCGTTATGGGCAAGGTGGCTCCTCTTCATGTGCGGGCCCATTCTACGAAGGCCCAGGCTACTTCATTTGCAGAGCGTCGTTTGGTGCCACTTGAAGAGATTTGCAAAGCAGCAACTTGGGCGTCAGTACATACATTTGCAAAACATTATCGTTTGGATGTGGCTGCGCGTCAGGAAGCGGCGTTTGGGGCATCTGTATTGGCCTCTGGGGCCGACGGGTCCCACCCTACTTCAGGACTGTTGTGGTACATCCCACAAGTCTCTGGATTGATCTGTGGGACGCAATGGAAGGTAAAATTAATTCCTACCTGATAATTTTCTTTCCATTAGTCCCAACTAATCAATCCAGAGGCCCTCCCTGGTACTTGTATTCTGTGTTTTTTTGTTTGTTTGTTTGTTGGTTGGTTGGTTGTTTGAGTGGTTCGGTTCAGGTTCCTCTGTTTGGTCTGTTGGGAATTAAAACAAAAAAAAAACAACAGGACATCAGTTTCAGCTGGACAGCTGTGGAGCACTGCGTTCGCAGTTGCATTAGTTTCTGTTCCGTGCACTTGGGAACAGGGGGAGAGGCAGGAGAGTGCGCTTCATAATTTCTGGAGATTATGCTTACTGCTTTGGTATCGTTCATACTGAGGTTTGGATGGCTGCACATGACCACATATAGCAAACTTCGAAGTTCTCTCTATCTCCATCTGCTGGTTGAGGGACATAACCCACACGTCTCTGGATTGATCTTTTGGGACTAATGGAAAGAAAATTATCAGGTAAGAATTAATTTTACCATAGGGTACACCAGTTTTCCAAAGGACCATGTACTCACATATGGGGTACACCAGTTTTCACACATACAGGGTATGGGGTACACCAGTTTTCAAAGGGAGAGAGTATGCATATATGGGGTATATGGGGTACACCAGTTTTCTAAAGGACCATGTACTCACATATGGGGTATGTCAATTTTTTAAGGGCAAGAGTATGCACATATGGGGTTCATCTGTTTCTCCGAGGACCAGCAGGCCAGTTGTATTCTCACTGCTGGGTGACATCATCTGGCGGAGCCAGGTGCAGATGCTGACTAGCAAGATTATTATAGAAGTCCCTAATGCACGTGTGGAGCCCAAGAGAAATCCGTAGAACTCAGCATTATTCATCTTGTGATGTTTTGCAGGTCTCCTCTAGTCGATCAGATCTCTCCGGCTGTGAAGATGATGATGCTAAGGTGCGCAATTGTATGGATATATTTGTGAAATACACACCTCAGAAGGATGTAGAACACAAAAGCTGCATTATAAACAGGAATGGCTCAATCCTACACTCTGGATTCAGCCAGGTCTCTGTGTCTTTGTCAGAGAACTCCAGGGCACAGGACTGAGCCCTTGCTGTTTTGTTCTCCAAACACCTATATTTAGGATGTCTTGATGTTGGTAGAACGTCCTCCTTTGGGCACCCACATCTCTAATTTGTTCTGCAGCAGTGCTCACAGTAACACCTCCCAGCAAGCAGAAAAGACTTGTTGACTGTGGACAAGAAGAGAGAGCTGCATCTTCCACTGGTCAGCTGCAGTATAGTAGCAAACTGCAGGAAGAGTAAAATCCTTAAGTCCTCTGATAGAGACACAGGTGAAGGCTCAGTCTTTAAGTGAACATCACAGATGTGCAGGCAGTGCTGACCAAGACTTGGGTAGGGGATGATTCAGATATGGGCGGGGTGGAAGCTAATTGAACTGACACCTTTTTATATTTGGTAACCGCTGAGCATTTCAAGTATTTCAATGTGATCACATGTAGAACTGAACTAACGAGCCAGCCAACAGAGCAGGTGTGTACACTTTTCCCTTCATTCTGTAATGGGTCACCTAAAGTTAGGTGCCAGTTGCGCGCGGGTTCTACTGTAGAATACTACACTGGCGTGGGTGATTGTTGCAGTTATATGTGCTAGCCATGTGTCCATCGATATTCTGTAAACACAGATGCAAATGAAAGGGGATGTACATGGAAATGCTGATTTACGCTAGTATTCTATAATGGAATCTGGGTGCCCAGATGCCTTTATAGAATGAATGCTTAGCGCTCTGCGTCTTGGTAGCTAATGTTTGACATCCTTTATAGAATTGCCCCCTTAGGTAGTAGGATAGTTTCAGCAATAAAACACTTGATGTTAAGACTTATGTCTCGGAACGATGAGAGTGTGACAGTTCCTTTTGATTTCTTGATGATCCTTCTCACAAAATGCCTAGCACCCACACGGGGTTACCCTGCAGCCACCTGAAGGGTCTGCCCAGCCTCGCCTACACTTGGGCTTGTGCTCTATACTAGCACCCTCCACCCACTGACTGGGTGCCTCTTGGCTAGTCTCCCACTCTCAGATTATTGCCCTGTGATGTCTAGGACACTGGGGCCACACTCCAGGGGTCCCACAGTTACGAAAAAGCACCCATAGACCCAAAAACACAAACTAGGATTCTTAGTCAGTCCAGGACAGCAGAGTCAATAAACTAAATAAGCTTTATTGTCACAGAACTTGAACAGTGAACAGAAAAAGGTGAAATCAGCAAGCAATAACAGCTAGCTGAATATTTTTTTTATTTTTTGTTACATTTGTACCCCGCGCTTTCCCACTCATGGCAGGCTCAATGCGGCAGGCAATGGAGGGTTAAGTGACTTGCCCAGAGTCACAAGGAGCTGCCTGTGCCGGGAATCAAACTCAGTTCCTCAGTACCAAAGTCCACCACCCTAACCACTAGGTCACTCCTCCACGGATCAATTATAGAACAACTTAAACATTTGTTTACTACCTGGGTAGTACCTGGGGAGTTCAGGAAATATAGCTGCTCACAGTGGCTTCTGATCTTTCTCTCTCCACTCCCTGACTGAGACTGTGGAAAATCCAGTACCTTCAGGCTAGATTTGAAATCCAGGGCCAATCAAAGCCCAGGGCATGAATTTTTAAAGTAGCTGCCCAATGGTACTGAAGATTGCCTTCCATAAACTGAAACTGGAGAAGAGAGAGTCTTTTTCTGCAACAGCTTTAAAATTCAAAATAAGTGCCATCTGCTGGCCAATTATGAGAAATACACTTCATGAAATAATGCAGTTTTCAGGCTTAGAAATCCACTGTTTCGTCACAATCCTGTTCTGATTTTTGTCACATAGGCTTGGTCGGAGAACCAGATGGATGCATCAGACTGTTCCTCCAGTTATCAGGATATCTCATGTTACGGCAGCTTGCCCAGGGACTCTCCACGCAGGAATAAAGACAGCAGTGGGGGTGAGATTGTTTTCCGTGTGTTATTTTTAACATATGCTAATTTCTTGTAATTTGTTGCTGAGGCATACTGCAGTGTTGCCAGTCATTCCAGTGTCAACCAAGGGATTAAGAGGTAGTAGAGCTGCTAAAGGATTGCTTTATCCGCATTTTCTAATTTGTTGGCCGCCCCTGTATTAAATAAGCTGGCACTGGGTTTTGCTAAGGTGTACTTTAATGTATCATACCTGTGCTTTTTTTTTCTGGGGGAGGGCGAATTACCAGTGTTTAATTTCTGGGGGAAGGTCGGGAACCAGTTCCACCCTGTCTTTTCATTCTCTACAACAGCAGGGGTAAGTGTTCTGCTCCAGCCCCTGGGGGTGGAACTGCTGCCGGCACCCACATTGGGCCGGCGGTAATTCCAGGTTGCCACACTGCAACCCTTTAGTAAAAGGGCCCCTTAATACATTATGTTGATCTGTGTCCCCTGACACAGCCCTGTATTGGGCAAAACATAGTCATGGCAGGCTGTTTGTGTTTGTGAGATCTTTTAAGGAGTTTCCTTAGATAAACAGCTTGAATTTGTCTAGTTGTGTGATCTGCTACTATCTCCATTCTATTCTAAAGAGGGCAATTTTAAAAGACATTTTTGTGATTAAATGCACAAAAAGAAGCTTCTGTGTCTTTCTAAATTATCAGCAGAAGTACTGCAGAAAGTATGGAAGAAATTGTATAACAGAGCACCCACAATTAAACACCAGGAGGAAGCCATGTAGGAGCCTTTTCTGTGAAAGAAAATAAACACCTACTTTATAGAATACTAGTGTATCCGGATATTAACGTGCCTAACATTTAGGTGCAGTCACTTATGCCAGCCTTAGAACTAGTGTGCAAGGATGCTCTTAGCAAAGTAGACAATATTCCATTCCATTCATTAAAACACTTATACTCCACAGTTACCTACTTGGTTCAAAGTGGATCACAATCAGTCACTACGCATTCCTAGTAAAAATTACAATAACATCAATACAAACGTTAAAAGATTATCCTCACTGTCATGAACATAATATAGTCTTCAGTTACCTAATATCCAGTGAAAGTTTGTATAACACAAACTTTTTAAATAGATAAGTCTTCAGTTCTTTTCTGAACCATCATATAGTCACTAATCAGTCTTACGGCTTGAGGTGATTCCAAATTAAAGGTGCTTGATAGGCTAATAACGATGTCAACAGTTAAAAAGCTTCACATTTTTAACATTTGGAAATTGTAACATAAATAGCTTTTGCAGAGAGTAAGCACTTGAACTGTGAGCAAGTTGAATATATGACAACAAATGCTACGGAACATTATCATACAAAGCCTTATGAATCATGGGGTCCTTTTACTAAGGTGCACCGAAAAGTGACCTGTTCTGCTGTAGATGCATGTATTGGATTTGCGCAGGTCAATTTTTCAGCGCATCTGCAAAAAAGGCCTTTTTTTTTTTTTGGCCGAAAATGGACGTGCGGCAAAATAAAAATTGGCTTAGCAGTAAGGTCTCATGCATTAACTGAGTGGTAATCATCAGCGCACATACACTTCCGATTACCACCTGGTTAGTGCCACGCGGTAGAAAATTTAAAAATGGAATTACCGCCCGGAGCTCGCGGTAGCCGGGCAGTAGTTCCAAAATGATGCGCAGTGGATGAGCGTAGGCACCCACGCGCCTTCGTAAAAGGGCCCCCAATGTAGCTCATTTAAACTGTATTCAAGCCCCAATGGGCAGCCAGTGAAGCTCACAGTAAAGACGGGTCACATTCTCACATCTAGAAACTGCATAGATAAAAAAAAATGCAGCATTCCCTCCCCCCCCCCCCCCCCCCCTCCAGATACATCCTGTGTAAATTGAGTATTTGTAGTATAGTGCTTAGGCGGCAGGTTGGCAATTATGCTACTATTCTAAACATTTATGCATGTAATGTGTGTGTAAGTGTTGGCTAGTTTATAGAATTGCCCCATATGAGGATAGTTCTATAAAGAAGCACCTACTTTTTCTTTATGGAATACTAACATATCCCAGAGGCGTAGCCAGGTTCTGATCTCGGGGAGCAGACTTTTATAAAATAGGCGCCAGTTGGTGTCAGCTAGACAGCAGTTGTCTGTGTTGTTGTTCAGGTGCTATGGCGGGCAATGATTAATACAGGCTGTCTCTGTTGCATCCTGCCTACAAGGAAACAGTAAGTTACATCAGGAGGCAGGACGCAGAAGAGGTCCCTGGACTGGCCAGAGCAGGCAACCTGTCTTCTTAACTACAAAGTAAAAATATTCAGGAATAGCACACACATTCCTTCCACTGCTAGACACTTTGTTTAAATCAGATGGGCTTTTGTTTGTGTGGTGACTGGCAAGGGGGTACTCCAGGACTGCCCTAGAACACAAAACTTACCACACCATAACAGCCCTAACCCACCTATCAGAAGACAGTGCTATATATATTACACTGGACTGTGGAGCACCAATATACCTACTATTGGGAAACTGGAACAAACTGCACTGTTACACATTCCTACACAGATGCTACATACTAGCAGAATCCTTCACCTCAGGCACACATGCAGAACATGGACAGACCCTCATCTAGATAAACATAAGATTAGCCATACTGGGTCAGACCAATGGTCCATCTAGCCCAGTATCCTGTTTCCAACAGTGGCCAACCCAGGTCACAAGTACCTGGCAGAAACCCAAATTGTGACAACATTCCATTCTACCAATCTAATACAGAATAGGGAGCCACAAAAAAAAAAACCAGAATTGAAATAGAGACACCCCCCCCCACACACACACACTCTCTGTCCAAGGAAACCAGACTCTATAAACAGTGCAATACTGGTAAAAAAAGAGACAGAAATGCATTTTCTCCTGTACATTTTACAAAGCAGGTACATCTCAGTCTTTACAGTATTAAATAAAAATCTCTACCTTTGTTGTCTGGGAATTTGGCTGGTCCCAGTCTTTTTTTCCATGTTCCATGAGTCAGCCTTACAAATTCTTTTCTAGGTTGGCCTTTCCATTTCTTCTCTCGCCTCTTGTCTTCTTCCTTTCCTTCTCTACATCTGTTTGACACTGATCTTGCATTTTATGTCCCCACTATCAAATAGCTGTGAGTAGAGCTGCCACATGATCCCGTTCCAGAAGGGAGATTTTTCAACCAGTCCTAGTCTGAACTCACATCCCAAATTCATATGGGATTTGCAGTCCCTGATTCTACCCATCAAAATCTGCACTGCAGTACATCCAAAATGACTTAAGGAAATGCACTTGAACCCCTCTACTGTTGTTTGAACAATTTATTTTCTCATTTGCTTTGGTCCTGCTTTCTCTTTTCTGTTTTCTCTGTTTCTTCTGCCTTTACAGGGTCTTTTGCCCATCTGACATTTCTTCTGTCTCCAAGTGCACCATCCTTCTTTCCTCTGCACCACTATTTGTTCTGTCCAGCATCTCCCTTCTGTGTCCCTTGTCCCTATCCTACCCCCAAGTTCAGCATCTGCCATTTCTGTGTCCCCATCTCCCCCCCCCCCCCTTTGTCAGCACAAGCCTACCTGGTCTCCTCATCTCCCCCTTTTCTAGCATCTGCCATCCAGGTGTCACCATCTCTCCCTTTTTCTAGCATTGCCCTGTGTTACCATCTTCTCCCTTTTCCAGCATTACCTCTTTGTCCCCATCTCGCCCCTTTTTCACCATTATCCCAATATCTCCATTCCCCCTTCCAGTGGTGCCCCTCTGTGTCCCTATCTCCTCCTCCCCTTTTCAGTAGTGCCCCTCTGTGTCCCTATCCCCCTCCTTTTCAGTAGAGCCCCTATCTCCCCCTCCCTCTTTCAGTAGTGCCCCTGTGTCCCCATTTCTTCATTTTCCAGTACTGCCTATTTGCGTTCCAATATCCCTCTCCTCTCCCTGTCCAGTATTAACTCTGTGTCCTTCTCCCTCCCTGTCCAGCATTTACCCTTCTCTCTCCCCATGTTAACTAACTACTACTACTACTACTAACTAACATTTCTAAAGCGCTACTAGGGTTACGCAGCGCTGTACAATTTAAACATAGAAGGACAGTCCCTGCTCAAAGAGCTTACAATCTAAAAGACAAGAGAACAATCTAAAGACAAGTGTACAATCTAGAGGACGAGTGAACAGTTAATCTGATAGGGTGGATAGATTGGGGCATTCTATATTTCTCAAGCGGTTAGGCGCCGAAGGCAGCATTGAAGAGGTGAGTTTTAAGCAGAGATTTGAAGATGGGTAGGGAGGGGGCATGGCGTATGGGTAAAGGAAGATTGTTCCAGGCATAGGGTGAGGCAAGGCAGAATGAGCGGAGCCTGGAGTTGGCAGTGGTGGAGAAGGGTACTGAGAGAAGGGCTTTGTCCTGTGAGCTGAGGTTACGGGCTGGAACATAGGGGGAGATGAGGGTGGAGAGGTAGTGAGGAGCCGCAGACTGAGTGCATTTGTAGGTAAGGAGGAGGAGCTTGAATTGTATGCGATATCTGATTGGAAGCCAATGAAGTGATTTGAGGAGAGGGGTGATATGAGTATATCGGTTCTGGCGGAATATAAGACGTGCGGCAGCGTTCTGAACGGATTGAAGGGGGGATAGATGGCTGAGTGGGAGGCCGGTGAGGAGTAAGTTGCAGTAATCAAGGCGAGAGGTAATGAGAGCGTGGACGAGAGTTCTGGTGGTGTGCTCAGAGAGGAAAGGGCGAATTTTGCTGATGTTGAAGAGGAAGAAGCGACAGGTCTTGGCAGTCTGTTGCATATGCGCAGAGAAGGAGAGGGAGGAGTCGAAGATGACTCCGAGGTTGCGGGCAGATGGGACGGGGAGGATGAGGGTGTTATCAACTGAGATAGAGAGTGGAGGAAGAGGAGAAGTGGGTTTAGGAGGAAAGACGAGGAGCTCGGTCTTGGACATGTTCAGCTTCAGGTGGCGGTTGGACATCCATGCCGCAATGTCGGATAAACAGGCCGATACCTTGGCCTGGGTCTCCGCGGTGATGTCAGGTGTGGAGAGGTATAGCTGGGTGTCATCAGCATAAAGATGATACTGAAAACCATGAGACGAGATCAGTGAGCCCAGGGAAGAGGTGTAGATTGAGAAAAGAAGGGGTCCAAGGACAGATCCCTGGGGAACTCCAACAGATAGTGGGATGGGAGTGGAGGAAGATCCATGGGAGTGTACCCTGAAGGTGCGGTGGGAGAGATAAGAGGAGAACCAGGAGAGGACAGGGCCTTGGAACCCAAAAGAGGACAGCGTGGCAAGAAGTAAATCATGATTGACAGTGTCAAACGCGGCGGAAAGATCGAGGAGGATGAGGATGGAGTAGTGACCTCTGGATTTGGCCAGGAACAGGTCATTGCAAACTTTAGAGAGTGCCGTTTCTGTCGAGTGCAGAGGGTGAAAACCGGATTGAAGTGGATAGAGGATGGCATGAGAGGAGAGAAAATCAAGGCAGCGGCTGTGAACGGCGCGCTCAAGTATTTTGGAGAGGAAGGGTAAAAGAGAGATGGGGCGGTAGTTGGAGGGGCAGGTAGGGTCAAGTGAAGGTTTTTTGAGGAGAGGTGTGACAACGGCGTGCTTGAAGATGTCAGGGACAGTTGCAGTGGAGAGAGAGAGGTTGAGGATGCGACAGATGGAGGGGGTGACAGTATGGGAGATGGTGTTGAGTAGGTTGGTGGGGATGGGATCAGAGGAACAGGTGGTGCATTTCGAGGAGGAAAGAAGGCGGGAAGTTTCATCCTCGGTGATCTCAGGAAAAGAGGAGAAAGAGGCCTGGGTAGGTTGGTTGAGGGAGAGGGTTAAAGGGTGAAGAGGAGGTGGTGGCTTGGTCGTGAACTCAAGGTTGATCTTTTGCACTTTGTCGCGGAAATAGTCGGCCAGTGATTGAGGAGAGAGAGAAGGGGGAGTAGGAGCGGGGGGCACTTTCTTCCCTGTCTCTTTCAGCGCTCCCCATCCTCCTTGTGGCCACATATTTCCCTAGCCTGCTCCCACGGTCCATCCTCTGGCAGCTTCTAGGAGGTTTAATAAACAGGAGACCAAGTGACATCAAAATGTTGAAACCAATTAGGCCAATCTCACTTTCCCCATCCCCACACAGCTGTCATTGCTGTACTCTCAAAACAAAGCAAGCAGACCTATGAGCTGCTGCATCTATGTTGTCACTCTTTATTGTTTAAAAAAAAAATCATTTATCCTCCACCTTTTAAGACACTGCCTATAGCGGTAAGAGTTTTCAGTTTTGGCACAATATAAGTCATCACAAGAACAAAATATAAGAAAACCAGTGGACTGAATTAGGGGCTTATAGCCCATTTATGTTTAAACAAAAGAGATCTGCATGAAACAAAATATTTATTTTTATTTTGACTTATAAAACTACTTGCCCCTGAAACACGTCCAACACAAAATAATCCCTTTGTGTATCTAAAAGGTAAACGTCTACAAAACTAATGAAGATGTGATTCCATGTGTCCCAATGAAAGGAGAGTTTAATTCTACTTCCATTTAATTTCAGTATATTCTATCATCTTTATAACAGCAGGCTTCCGAAGGCAGATTACAACTACAGTTAAGATGAACCCATCAGGAAACAGGATAGGCTCACTGAAATCTGGACATCTATATATAAGAACAGTGAAGAAAAATGAGCACAAACTAGAGTTTAGAATTGCAGTTTCTACCAGCTACAATAATTTTTGAAGCTGTTTTAGTGATATTCAATTGTTATTTCTTTTCTCCTCCACCTTTTAAGTTTGCTTGCTTTGTTTTGAGTGACCTGAAATGACAGCTGCGCGGGGGGGGGGGGGGGGGGGGGAGTGGAAACAGATTAACCAAATGGGCTTCCTTGCTTACAGTGGACTAGATAGGCTCACTTCCACTCTGGTCTTCTCCATCCCCCCCCCCACCCGAGTTTTTAGAAAAAATGGCGCCTATGCGCTTCTCCTGCCCGCTCTCCCCGTCCGCGTGGTCACTTTTACTGCCCTGAAGCGCCGTTTTCCCTCCGGCACTGGCGATTCCCATAGTCAGCCTTCTGCAAGCGTCGGGGCCTCTCCTCAGGCGCATACCGCCTACTCTAATACAACTTTCTGTTTTCTGCAGAGGTGGGACGCTCCTGAGGAGAGGCCCCGATGCTTGCAGAAGGCTGACTTTGGGAATCGCCGGTGCCGGAGGAAGAATGGTGCTTCAGGGCAGTAAAAGTGACCACGCGGACGGGGAGAGCGGGCAGGAGAAGCGCATAGGCGCCATTTTTTCTAAAAACTCGGGTGGGGGGGGGGATGGAGAAGACCAGAGTGGAAGTGAGCCTATCTAGTCCACTGTAAGCAAGGAAGCCCATTTGGTTAATCTGTTTCCACTCCCCCCCCCCCCCCCCGCGCAGCTGTCATTTCAGGTCACTCAAAACAAAGCAAGCAAACTTAAAAGGTGGAGGAGAAAAGAAATAACAATTGAATATCACTAAAACAGCTTCAAAAATTATTGTAGCTGGTAGAAACTGCAATTCTAAACTCTAGTTTGTGCTCATTTTTCTTCACTGTTCTTATATATAGATGTCCAGATTTCAGTGAGCCTATCCTGTTTCCTGATGGAGAAGCACATAGGCACCATTTTTTCTAAAAACCTGTTTGGGGGAGCGACCTCTCCCCCTGTGCCCCCCCCCTAGCTACGTCACTGGCATAACCATGTATATACAGTGGGGGAAATAAGTATTTGATCCCTTGCTGATTTTGTAAGTTTGCCCACTGACAAAGACATGAGCAGCCCATAATTGAAGGGTAGGTTATTGGTAACAGTGAGAGATAGCACATCACAAATTAACTCCGGAAAATCACATTGTGGAAAGTATATGAATTTATTTGCATTCTGCAGAGGGAAATAAGTATTTAATCCCTCTGGCAAACAAGACCTAATACTTGGTGGCAAAACCCTTGTTGGCAAGCACAGCGGTCAGACGTCTTCTGTAGTTGATGATGAGGTTGGCACACATGTCAGGAGGAATTTTGGTCCACTCCTCTTTGCAGATCATCTCTAAATCATTAAGAGTTCTGGGCTGTCGCTTGGCAACTCGCAGCTTCAGCTCCCTCCATAAGTTTTCAATGGGATTAAGGTCTGGTGACTGGCTAGGCCACTCCATGACCCTAATGTGCTTCTTCCTGAGCCACTCCTTTGTTGCCTTGGCTGTATGTTTTGGGTCATTGTCGTCCTGGAAGACCCAGCCACGACCCATTTTTAAGGCCCTGGCGGAGGGAAGGAGGTTGTCACTCAGAATTGTACGGTACATGGCCCCATCCATTCTCCCATTGATGCGGTGAAGTAGTCCTGTGCCCTTAGCAGAGAAACACCCCCAAAACATAACATTTCCACCTCCATGCTTGACAGTGGGGACGGTGTTCTTTGGGTCATAGGCAGCATTTCTCTTCCTCCAAACACGGCGAGTTGAGTTCATGCCAAAGAGCTCAATTTTTGTCTCATCTGACCACAGCACCTTCTCCCAATCACTCTCGGCATCATCCAGGTGTTCACTGGCAAACTTCAGACGGGCCGTCACATGTGCCTTCCGGAGCAGGGGGACCTTGCGGGCACTGCAGGATTGCAATCCGTTATGTCGTAATGTGTTACCAATGGTTTTCGTGGTGACAGTGGTCCCAGCTGCCTTGAGATCATTGACAAGTTCCCCCCTTGTAGTTGTAGGCTAATTTCTAACCTTCCTCATGATCAAGGATACCCCACGAGGTGAGATTTTGCGTGGAGCCCCAGATCTTTGTCGATTGACAGTCATTTTGTACTTCTTCCATTGTCGATTGACAGTCATTTTGTACTTCTTCCATTTTCTTACTATGGCACCAACAGTTGTCTCCTTCTCACCCAGCGTCTTACTGATGGTTTTGTAGCCCATTCCAGCCTTGTCCAGGTGTATGATCTTGTCCCTGACATCCTTAGACAGCTCCTTGCTCTTGGCCATTTTGTAGAGGTTAGAGTCTGACTGATTCACTGAGTCTGTGGACAGGTGTCTTTCATACAGGTGACCATTGCCGACAGCTGTCTGTCATGCAGGTAACGAGTTGATTTGGAGCATCTACCTGGTCTGTAGGGGCCAGATCTCTTACTGGTTGGTGGGGGATCAAATACTTATTTCCCTCTGCAGAATGCAAATAAATTCATATACTTTCCACAATGTGATTTTCCGGATTTAATTTGTGATGTGCTATCTCTCACTGTTACCAATAACCTACCCTTCAATTATGGGCTGCTCATGTCTTTGTCAGTGGGCAAACTTACAAAATCAGCAAGGGATCAAATACTTATTTCCCCCACTGTATGTGCGTATATGTGCCCTGCTCATGTTCTGCCCAGACTTACCCATGTGGTCCCCCCTACAAAGTGTGTTCTATGAAAGATATTTGTGCGCTTACAGAATAGCGCATGGTCGAATTATTGACTTTTGCATGCATATGAGTTCATATATACATGCAGATGACTAGAATACTAAAACAGAGAAGAGGAGGAACTTTGCAGAACATGAGAAGGAAACCACAGACAAATGGAGATGTGAACCAAAGGTGCAAATATTAGGTCTTTATTGAATCGCTTAGCCAACATGGCCGTGTTTCAGCACAATTCCTGCATCAGGGGTCCTATCCAATAAAATTAAAAACATGACAATTAAGAAATAATTACATAAATAATTCTTTAACTTATAATTTAAAATACAGTTGTCATTTATTTAAAAGACTTATAACCCACACATCTACAACCCTGAGCAAGGAACAATTTACATTCATAATAATAATACTACACCGACATACATCAAAACAGGAGTTAAAACCAGGAGCTTAGAAATATACACATAAAATAACAAAAACAAAAAAAAATTCTAGTTGAATAAATTAACTGCAACCTAATCAATAAAAATGAACTAGGTTATATGGAAAAACTAATTATACCACTAACAGCATGAATATATGTATCAAAAATTATAAACAAGCATGAATATATTTGTGCTGTTTTCATTTTCACTGGGTTTTACTATGTATTTTATCTGGTTTTAATTAATTTGTCTTAAACTTTTGGTGGCACACTTTGTGGCCCTTTCAGTAAGCCACGGTAGGCCTATCATGCGCTGAACAAGCACTACCGCAAGATGCGCTGAGTCAGCCTGCTGTAGTTTTCCATTTAGCGTGCGCTAATCCCACATGGAAAATATTTTTTATTTTCCAGCACAGGGGGGCATGTTTGGAGGTAGAGAGTAGGCATGCCTGTGCTAATCAGGTAATTGCGAGCACATTACCATCTCCTAAATAGGTGGCTTTAAGGGCTCCCAGCAGTAATGGCCATGTGCCAATGGGGAAATTAGCATGTGACTATCAAAAAATAACCAAAAAAGGGCCATTTTAGAACCATGCTAAACAGTGGCCAGAATGCGCGGGAAACCCATGCGCTATTTGCAGCGCTGGGCACTTTTTAGCACGGCTTAGTAAAATAATCCCTTTGGTAGTATTGTTTTATCTTATCATCTTTTTAACACGCATTTTGGCAATACTGTGCATCTGTTTTATCTATGTGTTAGTGGTATAATTACGTTTTCCATGTAACCTAGCTTATTTTTATTGTTTATGTTGCAGTTCATTTATGTAACTAGAAACTTGTTTTTGGTATTTTATATATATACTAGTAAAAAACGCCCATTTCTTGGAGAGATGAAACGGGCGCTAGCAAGGTTTTGGGGCACGGGGAGATCGGGTTTTCAGCATCGACGTACCGTCAGCGAGGCAGCTGCCCCGCAACCCTTCTGTGATGCAGGTTCAGTGTGAGGCATGGCCGCCGAGTCGCTGAGGGCCGGGCACGGGGAGATAGCATTTGCAGCGTCTCTGTCCCAGCCGGGAGATTGAGTTTGTGTCCTGCTCCTGCAGTGTGCTCCGCCCTCGTCGTCATGACGTTCTGACGCGAGGGCGGGGCATACGGCGCTTCAGAGTTCTGAGTTCCGGTTTGGAGGCCTGGGCAAACAGGATATCTCTGACGCCTCACACTTCCGGTTTGGAGCAATTTGGAGGCTTCATTTAGAACGTTGGGGTTGCGAATTATGTCCGGAAGGGGCGTGGCTGAGGGCGGGTCTATGAGTGACAGTGGTGCATGAGTGTGAGAGTGAGTGTTGTGTTTGCCTCCCACAGAGTGAGCTTCAGCACAGATTGAGCTTCAGCAGGTGAGAGAGAAGGTGAGAATTATTTATATAGATACTAGTAAAAAAAAAAAACCGTTTCTGATGCAAATGAAACGGGGGCTAGCAATGTTTTCTTCTGTGTGCATGTGGGAGTGTGTGTGTCCCTGCCCTCTGGCCTCTCTCCCCTCCCCCCTCTGAGTCCTTCATTGTTACAGTGCCAGCGATTTGATTTCGTGCTCTGCTGTTTTCCTTCACTGACTGTGTTACAGAGAGGGCGGGGCAGACACTCATAGGGAAACCGGATATCTCGCCCCCTTCACACTTCCGGCTGGAGGCTTCATAGAACGTTGGTGTTGCCTTTTATATAGAGAGATATGTTTCTGAGTTCCTGGTTGTAACTTGTCAATATTTTATATTGTGTTTAGGTTGTAAGTTAATTCTTTATGTAATTGTTTCTTAATAATCAGGTTTTTTAATTTTATTTGATAGGACCCCTGATGCAGGCACTGCGCCAAACCACAGCTGTGTTGGGTCAGCCATTAAATAAATACCTTATATTTGCACCTGTGGTTCACATCTCCATTTTTTTTGGCTGTCTGTGGTTTCCTTCCAGTGGCTAGAATACTGGCTTTTATACACTTACATGCTGCCTAACTTTTGGAAGTGCCTTACAGGATTATCTCTTATTCCTGTGCTTCTCCCAGTCTCCTCCCCAAAATGCACAGCATTTTCTGAACACAAACGGTTAATAAAATTATCTCCTTTCTGTCTGAAATGGCTCTCCAGATTAATTTTTTGCTTGGTCATCCTCAGTGTTGACTCTGTGGTAGATCGTCTAGTGCTACCCTTCAGTCAGTTATGTCGGGTTACAGAGATGATTTCTGCCACCTGCATTTCAATCATTTTCTAGCTTGTTTTGTCTCTTAATTCTACTGCAAATAAAGGTGTAGGCTTAGAGTATATGATTTTGCAGACTTTCACTGTGGCGAGATCATTAGTGGCTATTTTAAGATCTGTGTTCCCAAAGTCTCAGCTAGTGATCTGAGTGAGGTAGAGCATGAGCTAATAGTTGGTTTTGGAGAGTATGTTGGAGGATTTCTCCCTTGATAGTCTAGTTGGCTTGATCAGTTTTGTGATATTGGCATCTCTAGTTTTTCTAGAGGGGAGTAGCTATAGTTCTCCTGACATCATATGGTAACTTGACCAGGAGAGCTGAGTGATCTGTATGTTATTAATTGATAGCTCTTGCACCAGGTGTTTTGTATCAAGTATCCAGTTGAGTTTATGGCCCACATCATTTATTTATTTTCAAGCACTTTAATTGGCCTCAAACATTTTTGTGAGATGCGGGTATCATCATATTAAAAGCATCATAAAACCGACCACTACCGAATCTGCATCAGATCCTCTGTATCTTTGAAGATATCCAGACAAGTACAGTTGAAGGCTTCTAGACATGAAGGTGGATGTGACATAATGGGGGTAATTTTATAATGGGCACCTCTGTCAGAGTTCCAAAAAGGCAACATACGCATCTGAATTCTTTTCAAAAATAGCCACCCAGAGCATCATCCCAACTGCACCTCCCTGGGAATACCTACATACATTTTAGATGTGCATGCCCTGTGCAACTTCAGAAAGACCCTTTCCTGCATGTATAGCATACATGGAAACTGCTTTATAAAACTATCCACAATTAGTGCTGCCAGCGTCAGGGTAAAAAATGTCCAGATAGAACACTAGTGCTCTCATAACGTATCTGTCTTCTAGTTATCTTCTGCAGTAATCACCGATTTATTATTATGTCTGGAATGGAGGAGAAGGTGAAATGATTAATCTTTGTTTAGTGCCAGAACACCATGGAATAGTGGGCCAGGGCCCACCCACTTAGGGCTCAGGCCCCTCCAACAGTAGCACACATTTAGTGGTAGCTGGTGGGGATCCCAAGCTCTGCCAGCTGAAGGCTATCCCCCTGATGGTAACGAAAACGCTACTCTCCACAATACCGGCACCTGCATATTCTCAGTTTTCAGCGCATGCCTGCAGCAGACTGCCAAGGTGGAAAGAAGCGTTTTCCCCGCCAGCTGAGACATTTTTTGGGGGGGTGGGAGAAAACACTTGGTGCCCACCCAGTTCTTGCCTAGGCCCACCCAAAATCTGTTTTCTGGCTACGCCCTGGTAACGCACAAAAAATAATGACCCTGGATGCAGTGATCTTCAGCCTTTCACCCAACCTGTTTTGTAACAAAGCAGATATTTATTTTCACGACTCCTATACCCACATGACTCAGATAGCAGAGCCTTTCATGAGAACTAATATTTGGTGCTTCATTTTTTTTTTCTAGGGTGTGCACCAGAGAGTCCACATGCTTCCACGTCCAGTCCTTTCAAAGCATTTTCTCCTCAGCCACCAAAGTTCTTCAAACCCTTAATGCCTGTAAAGGAGGAGCACAAACGAAAACCCCCTGTGGAAACCCAGCCTCTGCTCAGCCATGAGGTGAGCCCCTCCATTTCCCTTGTAAGGAATAGGCAGTCATCTGCCATGGTGTGGTATAGACTGTTCACAGCACGTGTAGCTAGTAGAGGGGCGCTGGTGAATTCTGTATTGGCACGACATGCCTGTGTATGTGCATGGAATGCATCGTGCCTTATTTCAGTGAATGGTGAATTGTGACACAGGTGCCCAGGTTATGTGTTGCAGCTAACAACGCAGCTCCTATTTGAAAAGGAAGCAGATCCTAGTGATGGTTGGTGTCCTCAACCTGGTAATTTTGTGTTTTGTACCCGATAGCACAGAAGCTGAATGTGTTTCTTCATCTGTGCCTTAAATGAAACTTGTTTAACTGTGTATAGGGGTGAAAAAAATGAAGACATACTTGATTTGAAGAAAAAAAAAAGCTATTGTTTAGTAAGCAAAAAAAAATTATATTTTGCAATCATCTTGCAACTTATATAGTTCTTGGGTGCTGTTTGGAAGAGTTTTTATTCTGTTCCAGGTACACAATAGACTCCCTTGGTGCTAGAGGTCTTTAACATGGATAATCGGAAATGTGGAGACATCTGCACAAGCTTTTGTTGAGGTTCATGTAGAAAACTGTACCTAACTTGCATGTTTCACACTAATGCCATGTAGTTGCATGATCTTAATGTTGTAGTCGCTGCCTCAGCCTGTGTGTGATGTGTCGTGTGTCTTAACCTTTGCAGAGCATGCCTTCATTTCAGACACATTGCGCTGGCATTGTGCCTTCAGGATGTAGTGCCAGTGGCATTCCAGCAGAAAACAATAGCATACATGAAAAGACTGTAAGTTTTTTTGTTGTTTGCATCCATTTCTCTTCTGGTGCCTGGTGATGGGTTTTCTCAATTGCACAGCAAATGCAAAAAACAGCAAACAGAAATACATCTGCTAACATATATATGTATATTTTGTCTTTTAGGGGATCTTTTACTAAAGATTAGCGCTAGTTATCTGCAGCAGGTCCCATAGGAATAAAATGGGACCTGCTAGAAATAACTCGAGCTAACCTTTAGTAAAAGACCCCCTTAGTTTTTATCAGGGCCGCTGAGAGACTAGGCCAGGCCCGAGGCAAGGCCGCCCCGCCCCCATTGCTCCCCCTGCCGCTGGCGCCCCCCATCACTCCCCCTGCCACTCTGCCGCTCCCCAACGCTCCCCCTGCCACTCTGCTGCTCCCCGTCGCTCCCCCTGCCGCTGCTGCCCCTTGTCGCTCCCCCTGCCGCCCCCCGTCGCACCCCCGCCGCTGCAGTTCCCGGTCTCACCTGCCTGCCTCATCAGCTCTGGGCCCCTGCATTCGAAGTGGCAGTCACAGATCGCCTCCCTTCAGGCTTTCCCTCCCTGTGTCCCACCCTCGTCTGATGTAACTTCTGGTTTCTGCGAGGGCGGGACACAGGGAGGGAAGGCCCGAAGGGAGGCGATCTGTGACTGCCACTTCGAATGCAGGGGGCCCGGAGCCGAGGAGGCAGGCAAGTGAGACCGGGAACTGCAGCGCCGGCAGCCTGACCCCGGCACTGGGCCCCCCTTGGAGGCTCGGGCCCAGGGAATTTTGCCCTCCCTACCCTACCCCCCCCCCCCCCCCCCCCCCCCCACCTCTCAGCGGCCCTGGTTTTTATTTTCCATACACCTGTAAAAGCAAACACTTGAAATATGTACTAGATTATTTTTACCCTCTTGGTATGAAATTTTCATTTTAATCAATGAATGCAGATACTTGGAAAAAAATGTATTTTAAGCACCAGAAGTTCAGCAGGATTGATAACGTTAGCAGTGAATGGCTACACTTCCTCTATATTCTCCTAACATTCCTGTGTGTGCTGCTCAGATTGTGAGAGCACACTTGAAGCTACAAAGCCTATGAGGCATATTTTCAAAGCACTTAGACTTACAAAGTTACATAGTAACCTCTGGAACTTTGTAAGTCTTTGAAAATGAACCCCTAAGTCTTCAGGCAGTAAGTAACTGCGTTCAGCTGTGAGGGTGGCTGAAATCATGTGGTTGGCCTGTGTTGAGTCGAACAGCAAAAAGATGATATTTTGTGCTTATAGTTAAACATGCTGTCGTGAACACTAAACAACGTCTCTCTGCTTCTACTTGCATGATTTAGCTGCATGAGCAAAAGATCCCTTTTCACAAAGCACAGTTGAGAACCAGAAGCCGGGTGCATGGGATGTTAACCAGTGCCTTTTGCAGAACAGCAGTGTGAAACGTTAATTTCTGTTGTGTTCAGTGTGCTGAAAGGCCTCTGATAGTCTGTTTTCCTGTTCCCCACTCCCTATCAGCTGATAGCTTGCTGGGGTGCAAGGTGGGAAGTTTGTGAGGAGAGCCTGTTATGTAATGGGCACTGTCTGATTTTCCCATATGCCAGCCTATAACTTCTCTTGACATTCAGTCAAATGTGATTTCCTGAAGGTTTGGTGGAGGGAAGGGAAAATTTGGCAGACGGCACTGATTTTGTGGCATCCTTGCTTTAAAATTCAGAATTGGTTGTCTTTAAAATTCTACTCACTGAACATCCATAGTGTTACACTTCATTTAGTAGCTATTAAATAGACATCTTTCTTCTTTCTATTATTAAATCATCAAAAAGCCAATGGGTGGTTGGCTGGTT
Organism: Microcaecilia unicolor; assembly: GCF_901765095.1. Classification (NCBI taxonomy): domain Eukaryota; kingdom Metazoa; phylum Chordata; class Amphibia; order Gymnophiona; family Siphonopidae; genus Microcaecilia; species Microcaecilia unicolor. The sequence goes on along the minus strand of NC_044031.1, from coordinate 405,756,659 downwards.
CTGCCCAGTTGACCCTTAAAATCAGTCCAGTGTATTTTTCGGCCTCCTCAGTCTGGATAGTAAGGGATTTAGGTATCTCGTTCTAGGATAAGACCAGCAATGACATTGCAGATAAAGGGACCTGGCATTTCCTCCTTGCATAGCTGTGCATTCTTCTCCTTCCCTCTTGGAGCCAGATGCACTAAGCTTTAACGAGCCAAAAATGAGCCTTTAAGGAAGAATTTTCAAACCGTTGCATGCACTAAAGCCCATTTTCCGACGATGGTAGCAGCTAACGAAAACGGAATGCAGATGAGCAATTAGTGTAGAAACCCTATTGAAATGACATGCACTAACCTTTTCCGATTTGTTTAATGCAGGAAAACCGAACGAAACGCCGAGAAATCTAACGAGAGGTCTGTACCTCTCGTTAGGGCTGTCCGGCTAAAAACTAAAATGTAAAAAAAAATGCAGCAATACAAAAAAAAAAGGATCGGGAGGGGGCTCGTCAAGAGCATCCTGTATGGACGGCCTTGCCCCTCCCACCCCGCCCGAGGTTGCCGCTGCTCCCTGCTTCCCCCTGCATTATAAATTAAAAAGCAAAACAAAAATCAGCAGCCCCGGCCGGCCCCCCTCTCTTCCTCTCTACTCTTTCGCCCCACAGCTCCGCCTCCCGACATCCTCCGCCCTGTGCCCCGCCCCCTCCTGGGGTCGTCACCGCCGCCATTCCCCCCTCCACCTGGCCCCCCTCCCTCTTACCGGCCCGTGCAGTGCTGTGTGAAGGCGCTGCATGGGCAAGAAGAACAGCTGGTGCCTCTGTCTGTGCCCAATCTTCCTTCTCGTCTCTCTCCTCTTGGTCCCGCCCCCGTCTGACGTAAGTAACCAATGTAGGTTACTTACGCCAGACAAGGGAAGGCCCAGGAGCAAAGGAGGACATCCTTTCCTCTTGGGCCCGCCCTTGTCTGGCGTAAGTAACCTACATTGGTTACTTACGTCAGACGGGGGCGGGACCAAGAGGAGAGAGACGAGAAGGAAGATTGGGCACAGACAGAGGCACCAGCTGTTCTTCTTGCCCATGCAGCGCCTTCACACAGCACTGCACGGGCCGGTAAGAGGGAGGGGGGCCAGGTGGAGGGGGGAATGGCGGCGGTGACGACCCCAGGAGGGGGCGGGGCACAGGGCGGAGGATGTCGGGAGGCGGAGCTGTGGGGCGAAAGAGTAGAGAGGAAGAGAGGGGGGCCGGCCGGGGCTGCTGATTTTTGTTTTGCTTTTTAATTTATAATGCAGGGGGAAGCAGGGAGCAGCGGCGACCTCGGGCGGGGTGGGGGGGCAAGGCCGTCCATACAGGACGCCCTTGACGAGCGCTTTTGTCCCCTCCCGATCCTTTTTTTATTTTGTTTTTATTTTGGGAGCCACATGTTTTTTTTTGTTTTGACTGTTTGTGGCATGCGCAGAGCAGCCAGCATAACGCTTGGCTGCTCTGCGCATACTTAAGGGGCCAATTACCGACGGGGATTACAAACGTATGATACATTGTACTTTTCAATACCGCACCGAACATTTCTGAGCTGTTTTTTTTTGTGCATTCTTCGTTGTTTCAAATTCGTTAAGCACTTTTACGATTTAGATTTTTTAACGTTTGGTTGATGCATCTCCCCCTTGGTCTCTTAGCCTAGAGAATGGGATCTCTCATGCACCCCTGTGGAGCCTTTATTATGGGGGTAGAACTGGCTGCCTAGGCTGTTGGCTGTCTTGGCTTCTCTCCATGATTACCAATATTTAGTGTCATTTAATTGGGCAGTGCCACTTAATATTGGCTCTGACTGGCCAACCAAAAAATGGGCAGGACAGGAGTAGTACAGGGAGGAAGTTAGGGAGGGGCCGACAGTCACATCAGCCAGCAGAAAGAGAGTGATCAAGGGGAGAGAGGTACAGACGCCTGCTGTTCCTCCATTCAAATTGCTTCAAGGATTGGCAGTGGCAGACATTCCCGCTGTTGGTCATGCTCCTTTCAAGTGCTGGACTGTATGCGCAATTACATAGTCAGCCATGCATATATTACCTACACTGGATTTAGATTGTGCCTGAAACAAAGGAATGGTACATAAAATGCAAAAATAATAATTAAATCTACCTTAATTTAACTGGAAGCCTTTCTTTACTTTTCAGTGGCAGTTTGATACAATCGAGCGATCTCCTTGGTGATGTCATTAAAATATTGACTGTTTTCTCATGATGCCATTAGCCCAAAGCTGACATATTCCAATTAAATTTATTTTTAAATACTTTTTTCCTACTGTCTCCCTGTTTTCTATCCTCTATTCCAGCCCAGCGTCTCCCTGTCTTCTCCTTCCCTCCAGAGTCTATCATAACTCCCCCCCCCCCCCCCCCCCGTGTAACCCAGCACTTTCCATTCCCTCCCTTCAAAATTTCCTCTGTTTCCTCCTTCCCCTATACAGTCCAATATTAACTAGCTTGTCTGTTCCCCCTTTACCTCCAGTGGTCCAGCATCTCTCCTCTCTCTTTCTTCTCCTTGCCCCCTGCAGCCCAGCACCACCTTGTGCCCCGGCCCAAGTCAACATTTCCCCCCCCCCCTTTCCTTTTCTCCCTCTGTGCAGTCCTAACATTTCCCTGATCTCTCTTCCTCTATTCTCCACCCCATATTCCAGCATCTTCCCCTCTTTTTCTCCTTCCCCCGTGCAGTCCATCTCCCTAGCCCTCCCTAGCAGCATTTCCCTGCCACCTCTCTTCCCCATGCCAAGGTCCAGCATTGCTTGTCCTCCCTCCTCTCCCCATCCAGCATCTCACCTTTTTCCTTCCCTGGTTCTCCTGTACTGCAGCAGTCAACAGCATCGTTTCCTGCTCTGTGTGGCATCTGCATTAGACCAGCTACAGCCAGGACCAGAGCTTCTCTGTGGAGGGACAACTAAGACAAAAAGCAGCAGTGAAAGTCCCCACCCACTCTAACACCAACTTAACTGTTATGGAGTGGACGGGGACTTTCTCTTTATGCCGTCATGGAAGGTCTGCCATGTCCCCACCCATTCCATATCAGGAAGTTGGTGATAGGGTGGGTGGGGACATGGCAGGCACAGAGTGAAAGAACGAGGTAAAATCAGGACCAACTGGGAAGGCTATGCGCTGAAAATTTAAGATAGGGTGCACCAGCATGTAGCTTAAAAGGGAACACTAGTCCCAATAATATTTAAGTCATAAGCAATCATCTGTCATTTGTGAGTATAAGTTTTATCGAGACAGCATTGCATCAGAGGCACTTCAGTGCCCCTCCACAGTAAGGAGGATAAGGAGGCGATGCAGGTTGATATGTGGCTACCACTTATGTCTTGGATATCTTACAAGATATTGCTTTTAGTATAAGACCTTACTGGCTAACCTTCCTTTTTTCCTGTCATACTTACTCCTCCCTTATTCTCCTCGGCGAACACTTAGGTCGAACCAACAACACCTGCTCAATGTACCCACACCTAGGCAAATTAGATATATGCACACTAGGAAAAAAATGTTTAGTGTTATAGGTCCTAGCCTTTGGAATGCCCTCTTTTCCTGCATAAAGCTGCAAGAGTCTCTAGCCAAATTTAAAATTCATTTGAAAACCTTCTTATTCGAAAAAGCATTCCCTTGAGTCACTTATTCCCTTCCGGGTGGGGGCTGGAGCCCCAGGCATGGTAGGATGTCCTGGATAGCACTGCTGAAACACTGTGATACTACTCTTGCTGTTCTTTTTTTTTTTTTTCCAACTTTCCTATCCTAATGGAATTCCTTTCAATATTTCTGTTGTTAATTATATATGTATATGTGAACCGCTCAGATTCTGATGGGCGTTATAACAAAAAATAAACTTGAGAGACTGTGGGAGTAGCTTAAGGTGCTGAGGGTGCTTGGGTTTATTCTTTTTCAAAGTGAAAGCAAACTTTGGGTTTTTAAAATACACTGAAATTTAAAATAGTTTCTAAGTCTCTGACCTCCACTTTTATGATCTCTGCAGGACTCTGAGGAAGATGACAGCGAGCTTGAGGCCATTAACAGGAAAGCGATGAGCTTGCGGGGCACACAGAGCATACAGCCTTATGTACCTGAGGAGTTTGCAGACTTTGCTGTTTACAATGCCAGCCTGGAGAATAGGGACTGGCTTTCCTCTAAAGCAGACTTCATCAACTCCCGTGGCCTAGAGAAGGAGGTGTCTCGCAGCCCCACCACTAGCAGTATCACCAGTGGCTACGTCTCTCACAGTGCCTCTACTGCGACTTTGTCTGACATAATGGTCCCCTGCAGTGACAGCAACGACCAACTAGCCAGTCAGGTGAGGGATTTGGATTTGCACGACCATTCTGGTCATCACCTGGCATATGATTTCAAAAGGTCTTTGAGCAAGGAATTTATGGAGCCAGAGAGAGAGCTGGCAAAAGATAAGGTAAACCTGGCATCACTCAAAGAACAAAGTGCCTTACAAAAAATGACTCCAGGCCCTCAACATTCCACAGCAAATGCATCTAAAATTCTCCATAGAACTAGTTCCCTTTCTCTGTTGGACTCTTCGCCTGACACAAGGAAGCTCAATTCTGTTGGTTTTTCGTCGTCTGCAACCACAGTAGAGCACATATTAGATGTCTTTGAAGATTACGCATTTACAGAGTTCATGGGTGTAGAAGATGGAAAAGACTTTGAGCGTACTACTGAAAAGCAAGCCAATTCTGTTTCTTCTAATGGAGACAGAGACGCACGGAATGCTTTGGAAGGCAGTGCCTTGGTCTTGTCAGGTGCTGCTCGTAAAGCACAAGACCAGTCCCTACTGCAGGGTCATCAACTGTCAAACTCAAAAAGTTCTGAATTTTTCTGTGAGGCCTGCCCTGATTCTCCCGCTAACAACGTCGTACATGGAAAGAATCATTCAGATGTCTCAGAATACGACGCTGGCATTTCCAGAGATCAGCCCCAGGTGCCACCTGACTGGGTAACAGTAGGATCGCAAGTCTCTGTTGGAAATAGCAAGATGGGAACAGTGAAGTACGTTGGTCCAGTGGACTTTTCAGAGGGCATATGGGTTGGAGTAGAACTAAGTGGCCAATTAGGTAAGAAACCAAATTATCATGAGTATGCTGCTGTGTATTAACTTATAAACAAATGTTATAGTAATAGTTGCGGATCCTACATGATATAGTACAACGCAAGCCTTAAATAAATCCAGCCAGTGGGATGACAGGGTTAACTGAATACCATCTTTTAACAAAGACATTCCTGGTAAACGGTGGTAGTAGTTTTGCTTTGAGAAATATACAGGTGAGTGTTTTGTCATAATTATTGTAAAGAAAATTGATTAACACTGAGAACACTAGCATTTATAGAATGAATTAATGCTATGTTTGCAGACCCCCATCTGTGCAACCACTGCATAAATGAGGTATGTCAGCCCTGCCATGCATTCCTCCTTATAGGTCTGAAGGTTTGACCTTAAACTGAAAATAAACCAAATTTCTCAAAGGAGGTATATTTTTGTGCAGATGAGAATAGGATAGAAGATTATGAAATTCGACCTTTCTCCTCAAGTAGGAAAAATGTGGCATGGTTACTGCATTTATATTTACTCAGGCACATCTTTACAGCAGTGATATTCAGCCGCTGGCTGTATGACTAAGCAGTTTAACTTAGGTATTTTTTCCTATCCTAACTACTTGGCTATATGGATAGCAGCTCAAAATGCTGTTAAATGTATAGCTAGGTAAAATGCCCTTGCTTTGCCATGCTAGAAGGAATTTTCAGCACACTGTTTGTATAGTGGTGCTGAAAATTCACATATAGGATATAATATGTTTAGCAGCTGGCACTAAACATTTTAAGACCTTTTGAATATTGTTCTCCATGCTTTTTGGTAAGCTGGACTTAACCCCCAAGTGGGTGTATATAAGAATGACCCCACAATGTATGAACTGGTTCTCCCAGTATAGTCTCCGTTAAATGTTGCTGAAATGGCTTTGTGTGGATCTTTTTTATAATAAAGTTCCAACACAAAACTGCAGAGCTTTTTGCAAAACATTTTGGTTTTGCAAATATTTTAATTCAAAATTCTGCTCCTGCAGAATCACTAATGAGCTGATTTGCAGGATTCTTCAGCCAGCTGACAATTTTGCATACATTTGCAAGTGGCTTCACAGCACAATCACACGAGAACAACAAAGTGTGTGAAAAGGTTTTGCGAATGCAACCATGGGCACTAATTTGCAGGTTTTACACATTTGTTTATGTAAACATTTTTATTGATGACTGAAGAAGAATAACATGAGCAACCATGCATTGCACAAATTTACAGATAGTATAACTGAATAGAATAGTTTCCATATCATCAAGCTGATCAATCCATAGACTGGTGGGTTGTGTCCATCTACCAGCAGGTGGAGATAGAGAGCAAACTCTTGCCTCCCTATATGTGGTCATGTGCTGCCGGAAACTCCTCAGTATGTTCTCTATCTCAGCAGGTGGTGGTCACACACAGCAGCAGCTCTGGCTAGGCCTCCAAGCCTAATTTTTAGGTTTTGTTGAGTGCCTGGGGTTGAGGGCTCTTTTGAGCAAGTGCAAACCTGGTGGTGCCAGGTCCCTCCTTTTCTCCCCCCTCCCGCTGGCTCCGTTAAAAAAAAAAAAAAAATTTTGAACGTCCTTAAAGGCGTTTATTTCGACGTTTATTTAAGCGTCTATTGCAGCTACTCACTGGGACACCAGGTCGTTACAACTCGGAGCAGACAGCAGGTAATTTTTACCTTTTTATAGCGGGCAGGGGGTTCCCCGATTCTTCTCCTCGTGGCATATGGCGTCGGAGGGCGAGGGCGCAAAGGGTCGCTCCCCGGGTCGCTTGAGCGCTTCTAGAGGGGATGCGGGGGTCTTAAAGCCTGATTCGCCCTTGTTGGGTGACAGTTTCGTGACCGATGAATGTCCCGGTCCTTCCTCCGGCGTGGCGGTTTTTCCCGCCATAAACGCCCATCCCCCGCTCCTCGCCTCCGCCATCTTGGCCGGCCACGCGGCTCGGACGGCTTCTTCTTGGGCCGCCCTTGAGGTTGGAGACATTAATGCCATGAACGCCCTTAATTTGGGCGACGGCACAGAAGCGGCTAAAGTTAAGAGCCGTTTTTCCCGCGCGGCTCCTTCGCGGAGTTTCGCGCCGGACGCCATTTTGGATGCGCAGCATGTCTCTCCCCCGCTATTGCGAGCGCCGGTTGAGGGTGCGTCTAGGGCTGTTGCCCAGGCTGCGGAAGTGCACAGTCTGGGGGGTTTCTCCCCCGAGTTTGTTTTGCTGCTGCATCAGGCCTTCCTCATGCACAACGCTGCCCCTGCTCCCTCGTCTGGTAAAGAGGTTGAGGTTCCCAGAGGTAAACGCCCTCGGGTTGATTCCCAGGCCTTGGAGGAATTAGTCTCCTCCGATGTAGATGAGGGCAGCGTGTCTGAGGTCTCCCAACGGTCCTTTGCGGATTCCTTGGAGGAGACGGATCCCCGCTCGGATGGAGCGGATGACCCCTCTGCAGCGCGGCTTTTTAGCCCAGAGGATTTGCCCAACCTGTTGTTACAGGCCATGGACACTTTGAAGATTTCCTCTCCGGAGGACGTCTCTCCCTCAGCCCCTGTTGGCTCTGCCATTATGCTGGGGACGAAGCGCCCGCCTAGAACCTTCCACGTGCATGATGCCATGCACACCTTAATTTCGGCGCAATGGGATGTCCCAGAAGCGAGCCTTAAAGTGGCTAGGGCTATGTCCCGCCTCTATCCTTTGGCTGTGAGTGAACGTGAGGCCTATCTGTGGCCTACCGTGGATTCTTTAATCACTGCGGTGACTAAGAAAACGGCGTTGCCGGTGGAAGGTGGCACGGCCCTAAAGGACGCCCAAGACAGAAGATTGGAGGCGGCCTTAAGGTCGTCCTTTGAGGCGGCTGCTTTAAGTTTGCAGGCCTCAGTTTGCGGCTCCTATGTGGCCAGGGCGTGCCTGACTATGGTGCAGCGGGCTTTCCCCTCGGATCCTTCCTTGAGGGCTGATTGGCCGGCCCTGGTATCGGGCTTAGCCTATTTGGCAGACTTGCTGTATGATGTCTTGAGGGCCTCAGCGAAAGGCATGGCTCAGACAATCTCTGCGCGGCGGTGGCTTTGGCTGAAACATTGGTCTGCTGACCACGCCTCTAAATCCCGCCTGGCTAGGTTGCCTTTTAAAGGCAAGCTGCTCTTTGGGGTCGAGCTGGACAAAATCGTGACCGATCTCGGCACGTCTAAGGGCAAGAAATTACCAGAGGTCAGGGCTCGGGCTAGTACTCGTCCCGGTACCTCCAGAGGACGGTTGCAGGAAGCCCGTCGGTACCCGCCCGGGCAAGTCGGGTTCCTCTGCCCCCTCTTCCTTCAAGAGGAATTTCTCCCCCAAGCAGCATTTCTTTCGCAGAGACCGCCGTCCCGGAGGTGCTCCCTCCGGTCCTCCCCCAGGGTCTCGTACCCAATGACGGGGTCTTGGTCCACGCCCCAGTGCAGATTGGAGGACGGCTGTCCTCGTTTCTGGGCGAGTGGACCACAATAACTTCAGACGCATGGGTGCTGGAAGTCATCAGAGACGGCTACAAACTAGAGTTCTGCCGACCCTTAAAAGACGGGTTGGTACTCTCTCCCTGCAAGTCTCCGGTCAAAGCTGTGGCAGTGCAGCAGACCTTGGACAATCTGATCCGCCTGGGCGCGGTCGTTCCGGTGCCAGAAAGTCAGCTTGGCAAGGGACGTTACTCCATTTACTTTGTGGTACCAAAGAAAGGAGGTTCTGTCCGGCCTATCCTCGACCTCAAAGGGGTCAATCGGGCCTTGAAAGTGCGGCACTTTCGCATGGAGACTCTCCGCTCTGTTATAGCGGCAGTGAAGGCAGGAGAGTTCCTGGCATCCTTGGACATCAAGGAAGCGTACCTGCATATTCCCATCTGGCCTCCTCATCAACGCTCTCTGTGTTTTGCAGTCCTGGGACGACACTTCCAGTTCAGAGCCCTCCCTTTCGGGTTGGCTACTGCTCCGCGGACCTTTTCCAAAGTAATGGTGGTCATCGCGGCCTTCCTACGAAAGGAAGGGGTACAAGTTCATCCTTATCTGGACGGCTGGTTGATCCGAGCCCCCTCTTATGCAGAGTGCGGCAGAGCTGTGGACCGGGTAGTTGCTCTTTTGAGCTCCCTGGGATGGATCATCAACTGGGAGAAGAGCCAGCTGCGCCCGACTCAGTCCCTGGAGTACCTGGGAGTTCGATTCGACACCCAAGTGGGCAGAGTGTTCCTGCCAGACAATCGCATTGTCAAACTTCAGGCTCAGGTGGACCAGTTCCTAGTAGCCTCTCCCCTTCGGGCTTGGGACTATGTGCAGCTGTTGGGCTCTATGACGGCCACGATGGAAGTTGTGCCCTGGGCCAGGGCTCATATGAGACCACTTCAACACTCTTTGCTGCAGCGCTGGACTCCGATGTCGGAGGATTATGCTGTGCGCCTTCCCTTGGACCCAGCAGTGCGCAAGGCGCTGAGCTGGTGGATGCAGACAGACAAGTTGTCTGCGGGAATGCCTCTGGTGACCCCAGAGTGGATTGTCGTCACGACGGACGCCTCGTTGTCGGGCTGGGGAGCCCACTGCTTGGGAAGGACAGCGCAGGGGCTCTAGTCTCCTGCAGAGGCAAGTGGTCTATCAACCTCCTGGAACTCAGAGCCATTCGGTTGGCGCTTTTGGAGTTCATCCCGGTACTGGTGTTGAAGCCTGTACGGGTCCTGTCGGACAATGCCACGGCTGTGGCCTATGTCAACCGCCAGGGAGGTACCAAGAGCGCCCCTCTAGCCAAGGAGGCTATGAATCTTTGCCAGTGGGCGGAAGCGAACCTGGAGCAGCTTTCAGCGGCCCACATTGCCGGAGTCATGAATGTCAAGGCGGACTTTCTCAGTCGCCATACCTTGGAGCCCGGAGAGTGGCAGCTATCTGCTCAGGCGTTCTTGGACATCACGAAGCGCTGGGGCCAGCCGAGCCTAGATCTGATGGCGTCATCGGCCAATTGCCAAGTGCCGCGCTTTTTCAGCAGAGGACGGGACCCTCGATCCCTGGGAGTAGATGCTCTTCTCCAACAGTGGCCGACACAAGAGCTTCTCTATGTGTTCCCGCCCTGGCCCATGTTGGGCAGGGTGCTAGACCGGGTGGCAAAGCATCCCGGCAGGGTAATCCTGGTGGGTCCGGATTGGCCCAGGCGTCCCTGGTATGCGGACTTGATCAGGCTCTCAGTCGACGATCCTCTGCGGCTGCCAGTGGAGCAGGGCCTGTTACATCAGGGTCCCGTGGTGATGGAGGATCCCTCCCCCTTTGGTCTTACGGCCTGGCTATTGAGCGGCAGCGTCTGAGGAAGAAGGGCTTCTCAGACAAGGTCATCGCCACTATGCTGAGAGCGAGGAAGCGCTCTACTTCTACTGCTTACGCCAGGATTTGGCGTATCTTTGCAGCGTGGTGTGAAGCAGGCTCACTTTCTCCCTTCACTGCTCCAATTTCTTCAGTGTTGGCGTTCCTGCAAGAAGGTCTGGAGAAAGGCCTGTCGCTCAGTTCCCTTAAAGTCCAGGTAGCGGCTCTGGCTTGCTTCAGGGGCCGCCTGAAGGGTGCTTCCCTGGCTTCGCAGCCAGATGTGGTGCGATTTCTCAAGGGAGTTAATCACCTGCGCCCTCCTCTGCACTCAGTGGTGCCTGCGTGGAATCTCAACCTGGTACTAAGAGCATTGCAGAAGCCGCCTTTTGAACCCTTGTCGAGGGCATCTCTGAAAGACCTGACGTTGAAAGCAGTCTTTTTGGTGGCTATCACTTCAGCCAGAAGAGTTTCCGAGCTCCAGGCGCTCTCCTGTCGAGAGCCTTTTCTGCAGTTCACTGAGGCAGGAGTGACTATTCGCACAGTGCCTTCCTTCCTGCCCAAGATTGTTTCTCGCTTCCATGTGAATCAGCAGCTCTGTCTCCCTTCCTTTCGTAGGGAGGACTACCCAGAGGAGTACTCTGCTCTTAAATATCTGGATGTGAGACGAGTCATCATCAGATACTTGGAAGTGACCAATGATTTCCGGAAATCGGATCATCTGTTTGTCCTGTTTGCAGGTCCTCGTAAGGGTCTGCAGGCTGCTAAGCCTACAGTGGCAAGATGGGTCAAGGAAGCCATTGCAGCGGCTTATGTGGCCGCGGGGAAGGTGCCGCCTATCCAGCTGAAGGCTCACTCCACGAGAGCTCAGGCGGCCTCGATGGCAGAGGCCGGATCCGTCTCCTTGGAAGAGATATGCAAGGCGGCAACTTGGGCTTCGGCTCATACATTCTCCAAGCATTACCGTTTGACTGTGGCTGCACGGGCGGAGGCCCGGTTTGGAGCTTCAGTGTTGAGGTCAGGGATTTCTATGTCCCGCCCTGGGTGAGTACTGCTTCGGTACATCCCACCAGTCTATGGATTGATCAGCTTGATGATATGGAAGGTAAAATTATGTATAATCATACCTGATAATTTTCTTTCCATTAATCATAGCTGATCAATCCATAGCCCCTCCCAGATATCTGTACTGTTTTTATTCAGGTTGCATTTCAGGTTCAAGTTTAGTCTTCAGTTACTTCAGAAAGACTTCGTGTTCAAGTTTTTTCACTTGGATTCTTCAAGAGTTAAGACGAGTTTGTGTTACAGTGAGCTGCTGCATTCCTCTCCCCTCCGTTTTACGGGGCTGGATTGAGACTTAAAATTCTGCCGGCACTCCCTCCCGCTTCGTGCGGCTGTAGGGCAGCTTTGTACCCCTCCCGCTTCGGCGGTGTTAGGGTCAGTCAGCTCCTCCCGCGGTTGCGGTTGCAGGATAAGCCAGATCCCCCCGCATCGGCGGGTGTGGTGTCCCTCCCCCGCTCCGCGGGGATGAGCTGGACGGATTCCCCTCCCCCACTTGTGTGGGGATGAGCTGGGTTAATTCCCCTCCCCCGTTTCGGCGGTGGTGAGCTGGGCAGAGTGTCCCTTCGTGGGTGTAATTCTCTAAGTGCTGAGTCCTGCGGATGGAGCTTTGATATCGACATACTGAGGAGTTTCCGGCAGCACATGACCACATATAGGGAGGCAAAAGTTTGCTCTCTATCTCCACCTGCTGGTAGATGGACACAACCCACCAGTCTATGGATTGATCAGCTATGATTAATGGAAAGAAAATTATCAGGTATGATTATACATAATTTTACCTTACATCGTGTCATCAAAAGTTTTTACATTATAGTCTCCCTCCCCCAACCTCCCTTTAATATGTATTTATTAATATAACAATAACACAGATAATTCCCCCCTCCCTCCCCCCCCCAGAACCATTCTAGTCCATAATACTAAACAGATCAACCAAACTTAGGAGAAGCCGATTTCTGCTAGCTCTCCCCTTCTACATGAACTACAATAGTCCCCAAGCCATACCCCCCCTTATTCTTCCCTGACCCTAAAAGGTTATTCCTATAGTATAGGAGCACAACGACCATAAGTGGGCTTCCACCACCATTCCTATAGAGGCGTATTATTAAGTAATAAACTTCTTGCCCGGTGGGGTAGACATCGTATGTAAGGCCCCCAGACCAGCCAAAACCATTTTCTTCTCTTTTGCTGTCAGACAGGCGGAACGAACCTCCCAGCCCGAGAGCAGCTGACGTGCATTACGCCAGTGCCATTGATTAGGGGCCTCTTGTACACACACTACTTCTGTAAAATGCACTTCACGCTTACTAAACAAGCCTTATATAAAACGGTTCGCTGTCCCTTTGAAAGTGTGCCTCTATACTGTGCCATCCCTAAGAGAAAGCTCAGAGGGGCAAAATCTATCGGCACAGGGAACAGAGTATTTATATGTAAAATTAGCTGTTTCCAATAATCCTGCACACTGGGACACTCCCAAAATGCATGGGTGAGGGTGTTCTCTAATATCCCGCAAGCCTGACACTCCAAGAAAGCGCTACACCCAGCGTGAAACGCCTGCCTTGGGGAAAAAATATGCTCTGGTAATAAGCCTAAACAGGCATGCCCTGAACCTAGCATTATACACAAGCCTCTGTATACTCCGCATCATAGCACAATTACACATTTGTTTAAAGTGTGCATTTTGATGTATCAGCCATAAAAGCCAGGACATTTTTTCCCTAGCCTACAGGCTTGTGAAATGGTTATTAGCAAATATTGGTAAAAAATTGGATTTTCAGCTTGCTAGCTCTGTTGCTGATTTTGATATTTGTTTTGGCAGCAATAATTAAATTCTGCATCGGTGTAAACACTGAGTAGAGCTTATCTGTGGGGTTTGCACCAATAAAGTCAAAGCAGAACTACATGCTGGTTCAAAAACTAAGATTTGCTTGTCTTGTTTTGTTTTGTTTAATTATAATATCCAGGGCTTTCTGAATGCCAAGCTACACGTAGTTCACCTTTTAAGAAGCAAATGTTATCTAAATAGATCTACCATAGTATCAAAATGATTCCCAGATAAACTAGTTATCATAGGTATTAATTTTTGCAATTGCTGAACTGATATTGTCTTATTGAAAGGTGATTTGGGTATAACTAAACAGCAGGGAGGCCCTGTTTTGTTTAGAATGTAGGGGCTGGAACGCCTTATGCCCTTGCACTGGTCTTATTGCCTTGATCTTGAGCTGATATTTAAACACTGTGGTTGGCTTTTGTTTTTTTTTTCTTCAGGACTCATAAATTATGATTGTCTATTCAGCACCGGTATCCAGATAAGTTTTAGAACCACCTTTTTGCTGAATATCACCACTATGCAGGTGATTGATAGGAAGACCCAGACTCCGCCATTACTCTATCCCAGCACTATCCAAATAGTGCGGGACAGTCTGTAATAATTTTCTGCAGTACTAATTGGAGTATGCAAATTAAGGGATAGGATCAACAGGAGCAATTATCTGAATAGAAGTATGTTTGAATATTAGCCTCCCCCCCCCCCCCCCCCCCCCCCTCCAGTTTTGGTGCTTTCATTTATAGAGGTGCTTTGGCTATGCAAGAAGAAGAAAAGTGTTTTGAAGTGTCATTGTCTACTCTTGTAAGTCTAACTGATTTCTTCAGTTTTGGGCTCCCTTCTCTTACCTTGAGCAGGAGCTCATAACGCGGCCCTCAGGACACACCAGCCAATCGGGGTTTTAGGATAACCACAGTGACTACTCGTGAGACTTGCCACAATGAATGCAGTGCATACAGATTTTTCTCATAAGTAGTCCGTGTAAATTCCTGAAAACCTGACCGCCTGGTTGTGTTCTTTGACTTAGAGGATCAACTCCTCTGGCTAGTTCTCCCTTATAAATTTTAGAGGGTCATTTTATAAGGGGGTACCTATTTTAAGTGAATTTTAGAAAGACAAACAGGCACCTATTGGCGTAAGTGGCAGAAATTACACCTACATTGCAGGTGTGGATGTTTACTTCTGCCCTGGAGCAGGTATAAGTGTCCTTGCCTATACTTTTTTAAGTATGCACATACGTTAGCATATTTTATAATCTGTGCATGCATGTAATGCTCAAAATTCATTCCTGTACAAACCTTCCAGCAAAGTACTTGCCATCATGTGAAAGTGCTTATGTTTACACCCATTGGTATTTTATAAGAGGCCACATATGCGCAAAAATAACTTCATAAAATTACCCCTTTAGATGGAAAAGAATTGGATTCTGGGAAATCTCATGGGACTTAATCATTCTAGCTTTTCTCTTTTGTGTTTTCACCAGACAATAAGCCCAGTGGAGCAGAGTCAGTGATGTGTAAACGTGTAGAAATAATTAATAGTAATAGTAGCGCTTTAAATTTGGTAGAGTTCCTCCTTTTTCATTATTCCCTGTCCGTGACATAAATACTGCCTAAACAGCCCCCACTGTGAGGGTACGATGGCCTAGGTGAGAATGGGCCCAGTGACATATGGACCCTAAACAGGAGATTGGTACAGGCACTATGACAATGAGTTTCAAACTGCATTGAAAGGAAATAGATAAGATTCACAGATGGTGAATGCAAAAGCCTAGTACAGGACCTCAGAGTCAGCAAGGACTGACGGGCCCTGAGTGGCCCAATTCCTCTTGCACAGACTTCCTGTTACCTAGGAAGGGCAAGGCCACTGCAGGGTCTGGCAGCATTCACAGGCCCAGCATAGGCATTGCTGCACAGTGGCAAGTGCCATACCAAAAGATATACTCGGGGCCAATTTTTCAATTGTAAGTTTTATTCAACATTTCAAAAAAATTTTACAATACAAATAATCTCATAGCCTAATGGCTACCAAATCTTAACAAAACATATCCGTAACAAATAACCAGATTGATTTTATTATCCCCCCTCCCTCCAATCCCCTCACTCCTCCCCCGCCTTTTGTCATGACTTTCTCCCCTAAGTATCATTAACATTGTTCCAGAGTCCTTCTAAATGAGTCCATTCTGTCGCATCGGCCTTATATCTCCCAATCCTCCGATCTGTCAGCTTTTCCAGTTCAGCTAAAACCCGGGTCCTTATTTGCCAGTCCTGGATAGTAGGCCCCACTCGTTGCTTCCAGTGTGCAGCAAGGCAGATTCTTTTCAGTCTCCTCTGCCATTTCTGGCCTCTTTTATTTCCCCAACCTAATAGGCACCATTTCGGTTCCATCGGTAACTGGGATTCTAAAAGTTGTGACAATTGCTCAACTACTGCTCTCCAGAATGGTTGCAAGAGTGGACAAGTCCACCATATATGTAAGAAACTGCCCATTTCCGTTGCGCATCTCCAAAATCGATCAGATGCACTCGGAAACATGCGCTTCAATCTAACCGGTGTATAGTACCACCTACTTAAAACTTTATAGGCATTCTCTTTTATTAATACACACCCTGAGGCTTTTTTCACCTCTAAACATACCCGCTCCCATTCCTTCTCAGTTCACTGTTCAGATCACATTCCCATGCTTTCATGTATGGTAATTTGGTCGACTTATCACCTCTTATGTGCCGATATAGTTTAGAAATCCCTCTTTTCCCACCCTCCAAAGTTACCCATATGTTTTCCATCTTTTCCCGCTCCCTCGGGTCAGTCTGTAGCCACCCTTGTCCTCTCATGTAATGTCTGATCTGCATGTATGCATAGTAGTCAGTCTCTGGGAGATCATATTTCCTCTGCAGCCTCTCGAATTCACGTAATTTCCCATCGGACAGAAAATCCCTGAATGTCCTCAGACTCTTGGTGTGCCAACTCCGAAATACTCCCCCCTCCTGTCCCACTGGGAATTCAGGTTCCTGGACGATATGTGCTAGAATAGAGGTCTGCACCCCCCTTTTTAAATTTTCGTTTCATTATATACCATATGTTTTCTAAGTGAGCTATAAAGGGGTTTATTGTCTGGCAGTTGTGGGAAGAGAACGTTCGAGACCCCCACAAACCCCTCTCTAAATTACAGTGTGGTTCCAGCTGTTGTTCTAGGTGTGTTATTTGGGACTTTGGTCTTTTACTCCACTCTGCCACCAATTTTAATTGGGACGCTTGGTAATACCAAGTAATATTCGGCAGCCCTCTCCCTCCCTCTTCTACCCCTCCCCACATCAATCTTTTCGAGAGCCGAGCCTGTTTGCCCCTCCATGTAAATTTCGATATGTCGCTTTGTAATTTGTCCAGTTCTCCACGCGGGATGCCCACTGGTAGCGTTTGAAAAAGGAACAACATCCTGGGGACCAGATTCATCTTGACTACTGCTATTCTACCCCACCAGGATAGTAGTCCATTCTTCCACCTACACATATCTTTCCTAATCTCTCTAAACAAAGGTGTATAATTTAGCCCATATAGCTGTGCCAACTCCCCAGGAAGTTGTTCCCCCAAGTACCGAAAGCTATGCCTAGCCCACTTAAAAGGAAAGCGCTGAAGCACTTCTTCTAAAGCAGATGTGGAGCCCATTATTCCCAAAATTTCAGATTTATCATAATTAACTTTAAACCCTGACACCTCCCCGAAGGTTTTAATCTCTTTACAAATGTGGACTAATGTTCCCCCTGGATTGTTTACATAGAAGAGTATGTTGTCCGCAAACAAAGCGATCTTGTGTCTCCTACCTCCAATATTAATCCCCTCTATGGACTCGGAATCTCTAATCTTTTGCACAAATGGCTCAATCGCCAAAGCAAACAGAAGGGGCGAGAGCGGGCAGCCCTGTCTGGTTCCTCTCTGTATACTCACTGGGTCTGAGTACCCTCCATTCACTTTTATCCTTGCTACTGGGGAACTATATAACCCTTTGAGCCAAGTCAAAATACCTGGACCAAACCCCATTTTCTCCAGCACCGCCCATAAATAGTTCCACTCAACACGATCTGCTCGGGGCCAATTTTACCGATGGGCAAAGGGGGCAGCTGCGCCGGGCTCGTGCACAAAGGGGGCCCACTCGAGTCCAATATCTCTCTGTGCTCCCTGCGTGAGTCTAGCATTTTTCCATCTCCCTTCAGCCTGCTCTCTCCCGTCTGCGTGGGCCTCAGTACCAAGGAGAGGTCCTTGCTCAGTACTGCCCTGAAAAGTCTTCTCCGGCACCAGGGATCAACAGCCTTCTGCTGGTGTCGGGTCCTCTCCTCAGGCGTGTCCCGCCTACTCTGATGCAACTTCCTGTTTTCCACAGAGGCAGAATGTGCCTGACGCTGGCAGAAGGCTGACTTTGTTCATTGCCGACGCTGGAGAAGACTTTTCAGGGCAGTACTGAGGACCACATGGACGGGAGAGATCAGGTAGAAGGAAAAGGAAAATATGCAAGACTCATGCTGGGGGAAGGAGAAGGAAGAAAGAGGCTGAACTGCGGGAGCAGGCTGGGGAGATATGTGTCCCTGAGGTGGTGTATAATAGATTGGAAAAAAAACAGCTCATACAGCAGATGCCTAAAACCAGGATTGACAGCAGTGCATCTGCTTGCGTTGTGTTAAGAGTCACATCATTTTAGGCATCTGCTGTATGAGCTGGTTTTTTCCAATCTATTATACACCACAAGTTTTCCGTTTTTAGAGTTTCTCCTTTCAGAAGGTTTCAAATTAGCCCCTGACGCAGCCCTTGGTGGGCGAAACACGGCCTGTGTCGGGCAATTTGTTTACATACGGTATCGTCAATAAAATCTTTCTGATGTTATATTGATCTGCTGGCTTCTGTTTCCATATTGGATTTTGCAGATCGTTTGCCTTGTTGTTTTTTGGGACCTTCAAAAAAGCATGGGACAGGCATGTGAGATCTTAGGGGGAAGAAGAGATAGTGGATGATATGGATTGGCAGACTGGATGGGCCGTATGGTCATTTTCTGCCATCGTTTTCTATGTTTCTATATTTCCAATCTGGGTAGGAAGGCCCTCTCCAAACGTTTTCCTTGGTGCTCTGGAATTTGAGCTTATGCCAATATTCTCACCAGTATGAACCTGAGCAAACTGATATTCTGGTGGGCTGCAGGCTTCACACATCTGTACCGTGTAGAGGCCTCATTCAGCACAAACAGCTGAAGTATGCCTTCAAGCACAGATTTCCAAACCATAGGGGTAGTAAAGAAGGCACACCTTTTATTTGGAAATATTAACCAGATGTGTTAATATTTTAGGATGTAGTTTGTCATCTCCCCCCCCCCCCCCCCCCCCCTTAAAAATAATAAATCTTAAGTGCCAGACATTAGACCATTTTTCCAATCTTTTTAGATCACTTCTCATGTAGTTCACTCTGTCCGGGGTGTCCACTCTGTTGCAAATCTTTGTTTTTTTCTACAAAAAGGCAAACTTTCCTTCTAACCCTTCACCTATGTCACTCACAAATATATTGAATAGAGTTGGCCCCAGTACCGATCCCTGAGACATTCTACTACTCGCCCATGATCATGCTGTAAGAGTGTTTCTAAAACTGAAGAATGACTGCTAATGTGACACTCAGCATTTTAGACCTTTTAGTAAAAGAAAGCCCCTTACTATGGAGAATTGTAAGGGTAAGCGTACAGTAATGCCACAGGGATAAAATTAAATTTAAGGCAACGCAAAAGTCTCGTCTATAATAGGATGATTTTACTACTTCATTTACATATGGTCACACAGAGTCACAGATGACACCCAAACAACAAACTTGATCTATAACAGGTATCACAAGATCATTAACCTTAAAGTTTGCAACCTGCAATATCCTTGATTCACCAAGAGCTATAATTTCTGATTTACTTAAGTTAAAAGCCAGTCAGCTATGGTATATCCATTTTTGAATGGCTAGTAAACATCTAGACATGAATAAAAAGGTGTTCACGATAGAACTTTGCACAGGTACAAAAAATGGTAGATTATCTGCCCAAATTCTTTAATGTATGCCTAATTAATGTAATAATTGACAGGTGGGAGAATGGTAAAGATGGAATAAAACACTGAAAGGGGCAGAGCCTTGAACACCAGTGTGCAAAGAGAAACTGTCGGAGAAAACATTATTAAATCTATGGTGGCGGCTCAGTCATCTACGTTTGACAAGCTCTTTCCATGTGCTGACATTCCTGCACCAATATTTATTTGCCACTCCTGTTTATGAAGTGTATTGTTGTGACCCCTGAGGCAGGCTGCCCCCCCCCCCCCCCCCCACACACACACTGAAACACAGCCAGTGTTGGGCCCTCCTACTGGTGCTTTGAATAAAGTGTTTACAAGCAACATCTCCTGTGGTGGTTCATTCTTCGATCAGACTCTACTCGTTCCTGGTTGTTCAGTTCTGGTCGCCATATCTCAAAAAAGATATAGCGGGATTAGAAGAGGTTCAAAGAAGAACAACCAAAATGATAAAGGGGATGGAACTAAAGAAGTTAGGGCTCTTCATCTTGGAAAAGAGATGGGTAAGGGAAGATATGATTGAGGTCTACAAAATCCTGAGTGGTGCAGAATGGGTAGAAGTGAATTACTTTTTTACTCTTTCAAAAAGTACAAAGACTAGGATCACTCAATTAAGTGACATAGAAACACTTTTAAAACAGGAGGAATAGTTAAGCTCTGGAACTCTTTGCCAGAAGACATAGTAACAGCGGTTAGCATATCTGGATTAAAAAAAGGTTTGGACAAATTCCTGGAGGAAAAGTCCATAGTCTGCTATTGAGACAGACATATGGGGGAAGCTACTGCTTGCCCTGGGATTGGTAGCATGGAATGTTGCCACTATTTGGGTTTCTGCCAGGTACTTGTGACCTGGCTTGGCCACTGTTGGAAACAGGATACTGAGCTAGATGGACCATTGGTCTGACCCAATATGGCTATTCTTATGTTCCTATGTACAAGGGTCTAAAGTAGTCTTGCTTTTCTGAAGTAGACTGTGAAAACAGTAAGGCTGTTTATAGCTATTCTGCCTTCTGTTTTAGATTCTTTAATTTGGTATTTCTTACGTTTTCATCACTTTTTATTCTTCAATTTTTTTAGGGCTTCATTTTGATTAAAATTTATAATTATGATTTCTCACACAATTAATGGTATGTTAATCCCCCACACACACACACATTAACAGTTGGGTTTTGTGAACATGGATACAACTGCTGATACTTCTGCAACTTGATACATGCAATTATGCACGTTTCTGCATCTTCTAGAATTTGTACTGGATGGCAGTTCTTATCGCGTTGGTAATCTCGGCAGAGTTTACCTTCCCAGCAAAATCTCTATTTTCCCTCCACTCTCCATCAGATGGTCTTCTTGTTGTTTGATCATTGAATTCTTGTCTTGATGAAAAATAATTGCTACTTCTATATTTGAATGGAGTGGAGGAGTGGCCTAGTGGTTAGGGTGGTGGACTTTGGTCCTGGGGAACTGAGGAACTGAGTTCAATTCCCACTTCAGGCACAGGCAGCTCCTTGTGACTCTGGGCAAGTCACATAACCCTCCATTGCCCCATGTAAGCCGCATTGAGCCTGCCATGAGTGGGAAAAGCGCAGGGTACAAATGTAACAAAAAAAATAAACCTTATTTTGGTTTGATGAATGATGATTGATATTTTTCTGGAAATCTCAAAAGTGCTTGTTTTGCTTTCTTTCTTCACTCATGTTAGCATTTACATGGTTTGCTAGTTCTTATATAGTTCACTTTCTTCCATATAACCAGATTGTTCTCCTCTTATCGTTCCAATGTGTTAGATTGTATTATCTATATGATGTTTTTACTTGCACTGAGTGAAAATTCCCTTTCCTTAGCATCAACAGCAAATTAATCCAGGAACTGGTGGGTTGTATCCGCCTGCCAGCAGGTGGAGATAGAGAACACTGAAAGAAAGTAGTGACTCTGGACGTCCAGCTCCTTCCCTCTTCAGTATATCTCTATCTCCAGCAGGTGGTGGATGGATTCCTTCCAGGCCCTGGATTCGTTTCTTGGGGAGGCTCCTGAGCTTGGCCAGTTGAGCCAGGGGGTGTGTGGCTGAGGGTGCCCACTTTAGAGGCATACTTGGGTTCCAGGTCATAAGTACATGCCATACTGGGAAAGACCAAAGGTCCATCGAGCCCAGTATCCTGTTTCCAACAGTGGCCAATCTAGGTCACAAATACCCGGCAAGATCTCAAAAATGTACAAAACATTTTATACTGCTTATCCCAGAAATAGTGGATTTTCCCCAAGTCCACTTAATATCGGTCTATGGGCTTTTCCTTTATGAAGCCGTCCAAACCTTTTTTAAACTCTGCTAAGCTAACTGCCTTTACCACATTCTCTGGCAACGAATTCCAGAGTTTAATTACACGTTGAGTGAAGAAACTTTTTCTCCGATTCGTTTTAAATTTACTACATTGTAGCTTGTCCCCTAGTCCTAGTATTTTTAGTCGTAGTATTTTTGGAAAGCGTGACCAGATGCTTCACATCTACGCTTCACATCTACCCGTTCAACTCCACTCATTATTTTATAGACCTCTATCATATCTCCCCTTAGCCGCCTTTTCTCCAAGCTGAAGAGCTCTAGATGCTTTAGCCTTTCCTCATAGCAAAGTCCCATCCCCTTTATCATTTTCGTCGCCCTCCTCTGCACCTTTTCTAATTCCACTATATCTTTTTTGAGATGCGGCGACCAAAATTGAACACAATATTCAAGGTGCGGTCACACCATTGAGCAATACAAAGGCATTATAACATCCTCATTTTTGTTTTCCATTCCTTTCCTAATAATACCTAACATTCTATTTGCTTTCTTAGCCGCAGCAGCACACTGAGCAGAAGGTTTCAACATATCGTCAACGACGATACCTAGATCCCTTTCTTGGTCCGTCACTCCTAACATGGAACCTTGCATGACATAGCTATAATTCGGGTTCCTCTTTCCCACATGCATCACTTTGCACTTGCTCACATTAAACATCATCTGCCATTTAGACGCCCAGTCTCCCAGTCTCGTAAGGTCCGCTTGTAATTTTTCACAATCCTCCTGCGATTTAATGACTTTGAATAACTTTCTGTCCAAACAAAAAAAAACAGCACCACGGGCCTTTAAAAATGGAACACAGTTCTTTAATGAATGAGGACTTTAGTTTGTACTTTGTTCCCTCTCTTTTGTTACATTTGAATAACTTTCTGTCATCAGCAAATTTAATTACCTCACTAGTTACTCCCATCTCTAGGTCATTTATAAATATGTTAAAAAGCAGCGGTCCCAGCACAGAGCCCTGGGGAACCCCACTAACTACCCTTCTCCATTGAGAATACTGACCATTTAACCCTACTCTCTGTTTTCTATCTTTTAACCCGTTTTTAATCCACAATAGAACACTACCTCCTATCCCATGACTCTCCAATTTCCTCTGGAGTCTTTCATGAGGTACTTTGTCAAACGCCTTCTGAAAATCCAGATACACAATATCAACTAGCTCCCCTTTATCCACATGTTTGTTCACCCCTTCAAAGAAATGTAGTAGATTGGTGAGGCAAGATTTCCCTTCACTAAATTCATGTTTACTTTGTCTCATTAATCCATGCTTTTGAATATGCTCTGTAATTTTGTTCTTAATAATAGTCTGTACCATTTTGCCCGGCACCAACGTCAGACTCACCGGTCTATAATTTCCTGGATCTCCTCTGGAACCTTTTTTAAAAATCGGCGTTACATTGGCCACCCTCCAATCTTCCGCTACCACGCTCGATTTTAAGGATAAATTACATATTTCTAA
The DNA here is from genome assembly GCF_901765095.1 of Microcaecilia unicolor. Classification (NCBI taxonomy): domain Eukaryota; kingdom Metazoa; phylum Chordata; class Amphibia; order Gymnophiona; family Siphonopidae; genus Microcaecilia; species Microcaecilia unicolor. Next base: position 405,733,543 of record NC_044031.1, on the reverse strand, counting down.
CAATAGCTCCGCAAGCTCATTTTTCAGTTCTATCAGTACTCTGGGGTGAATACCATCCGGTCCAGGAGATTTGCTACTCTTCAGTTTGTAGAACTGCCCCATTACATCCTCCAGTATTATAGAGATGTCATTAAGTTTCTCTGACTCGTCAACTTCGAATACCATTTCTGGCACCAGTATCCCACCCAAATCTTCCTCGGTGAAGACTGAAGCAAAGAATTCATTTAATCTCTCCGCTACGGCTTTGTCTTCCCTGATCGTCCCTTTTACACCTCTGTCATCTAGCGGTCCAACTGATTCTTTTGCTGGCTTCCTGCTTTTAATATACATAAAAAAAATTTTTACTATGTGTTTTGGCCTCCAACGCAATCTTTTTTTCAAAGTCCCTCTTAGCCTTCCTTATCAGCGCTTTGCATTTGACTTGACATTCCTTATGATGTTTCTTATTATTTTTAGTCGGTTCCTTCTTCCATTTTCTGAAGGATTTTCTTTTAGCTCTAATAGCTTCCTTCACCTCACTTTTTAACCATGCCAGCTGTCATTTGGTCTTCCTTCCTCCTTTTTTAATACGCGGAATATATTTGGCCTGGGCTTCCAGGATGGTGTTTTTGAACAGCATCCACGCCTGATGTAAATTTTTGACCCTCGCAGCTGCTCCTCTAAGTTTCTTTTTCACCGTTCTTCTTATTTTATCATAGTCTCCTTTTTTTAAAGTTAAACGCTAACATATTTGATTTCCTATGTATACTTCAAAGCTAATATCAAATCCGATCATATTATGATCACTGTTATCAAGTGGTCCCAGCACCATTACCTCCCACACCAGATCATGCGCTCCACAAAGGACTAGGTCTAGAATTTTTCCTTCTCTAGTCGGCTCCTGTACCAGCTGCTCCATAAAGCAGTCCTTGATTTCATCAAGGAATTTTACCTCCCTAGGGTGCCCCAATGTTACATTTACCCAGTCAATATCGTGGTAATTGAAATCAGCCATTATTATTGTGTTGCCCAGTTTGTCTGCATCCCTAATTTCCTTTAACATTTCTTGTTGTTTTGCTATAAACTTTAATTAAATTATATAGTTTAATTTTTATAGTTTTTAAACATTTTTAATCGAAAAGTAACTCTAGTCTAAATGGAATCTTGTACATTTAAAGATCATGTTAATGTCAGCACGTTAGAATTTGAAACTAAATTAAACTCATCCCAAAAATAAATAGTGTGGATTGTGACTGGTGGATTCAATAGAGGCTGTGCCAAATGTGTATGAAGGTCCTTCACATGTTTTTATCAAGGAAGTCAGCATATTCACCACTTGATACTGACTTGATATACCGCTTAGTAAGGAAAAGTTTTAAAGTGGTTTACAATAAAAGCATTCAATAACAAAACAATATTGTAATATAATAAGACAATCAGATATAAAAGTCCTTTAATAGTAATAATAATAATAATCACACACAACAACAACAAAAATTGTGGAAAAAGTTTCTGTGGATGATTTAAAGTCATTTCAATCTTTGATCTATGAAAGTCTGCCTCAGATGCATCAACCTCACGTAAAAGGATGGGTTTGGACTGTTGTATTACAAATTGTTTGCTCTAGCAGAATTCATTAAAACCTCATTTTTTGCTTCCAGAGACTTTAGTCACCTTTAACCCTGAACATTTGTGTGTGCTAAACAGCAGCTATAAATATGTGCAAATAGTTTCCCTGAGATACTTTTAAAGCAGAGGTGCATACATTTATAGTGCCAGGAATAGGGATTATATGCCTCCCCCCTCCCCAGCTACAGAAGGAACACTGGCAACCTATAACCTGTAGAATTCCCTTTAAAATTCTTACACTAATACATCGGATTTGTTCCTGGGAACTTCCATTTGTTCTGTCACAAAACCCTACACACCAGGTAGGGCTTTACGGTCACTGATCCAGCATCTGTTAACCATTCCTTCCTTCTGGACTCTATGCTATGAGAATATTAGACCCCCCCCCCCCCCCCCCCACCCTTTGGAATAATCTTCCCCTATAGCTGTGTGTGGAAACGTCTCTTTCAAAATTTAAAACACACCTAAAAGCCTATTTTTATGAAAAAACTTATGGATCCTGAAGCATGCTCGACAGCTCAGGAACTCTAGCGGTGCCATGCCCTGCAGCATACAGCCCACTCTCTCTCCTTTTTTTTTTTGTTACATTTGTACCCCTCGCTTTCCCACTCATGGCAGGCTCAATGCGGCTTACATGGGGCAATGGAGGGTTAAGTGACTTGCCCAGAGTCACAAGGAGCTGCCTGTGCCGGGAATCCAACTCAGTTCCTCAGGACCAAAGTCCACCACCCTAACCACTAGGCCACTCCTCCACTTTTTCACTGCTCACTTTCCTTTTTCTTTTTCTGTCTTTCTCTCCTTTTCTATTCGACTAAATGTAACTTCCCTTCCTTTTCTTTATCTGCGTGTGCCCAGTTTACGAAACTACACTAGACGCGCATTAGCATTTTTAGCGTGCGCTGTGTAGACACCCCCAATATTCCTATGGGTGCCTACATAGTGCACGCTAATTTTGTGTACACTCTAAAAACGATAGCGCACCTTAGTAAACAGGGCCCTTTATTTAGTTTTCCAGATTGCACACAGGAAAAGTGTGTGGCAGCAGCAGCTTTTACTATTCTGTCCTGGGATTTTCATCTTGGGATCATCTTATTATTTGGCATTTTCTTGTAAATGCATTATACAATACCACCTTCCGAGCCACCGGAGATGATAATAGGGAGTCCGCCAGGTGGGACTGTGAATTAGTTGGGGCTTATTGAATAACCGCTCTTGTACATCAGCTTACGTTTAACTTGTCCTTTTTTTCTTTACATCTCTTATCTATCATTCTTCTATGTACTATTGGATCCTCTTTATTGTGAACTAGAGCCAAGCAAAGATTTTTTTTTACTTTTTTAAATAGGAAATTTTCCTTTTCCTTCATTTCATTCTTTTCCTTAGTGTTGCTTTGCTTTTTTTTTTATGAGTTACTGCTTGTGAAATTATTATAAATTTAAAAAGTATGTGCACAGTTTTTATAAAATTGTCCGTTATGGGAAAACAGGTTTTGGCAGTATGTACTGTTAACTGTCTCTGGGTGTAGTGTAAGTCATCAAAAATATTACAGTAATATATTTTGTGTGCCCCCTCCCTCAAAGAGTGACATTAACATTACAAAGCAGGCCTCTGGCAACCTTTGTGTACCCTTCAGAGCACTGGTATCTTCTCCATGAAATTTTAGCCCTTAAGAGCCTGGTTTCTGCCTCATTTCCTTTCTCAGTACCTGATTTTGAGAGGAGGTAAGTTTCTCCATTGTTTCTTAGTAATGGTGATTACAGGAATGGAACACAAGATTTCAAGCAGCACTATGTATTGTGAAGGAAATGAACAACAGATTCTTTGCAGGCTGTGACGTATTGTTGTTGCTCTGGTCATAACAACAATGCAAAGATTTTCTCTGGTCATAACAACAATGCAAAGATTTTCTCTTTTGTGAACTTTCAAGACTACACAGCTTCCTCCTTGAGAGAATGCAAAGAATTTCAGGAAGTAAAAGGAAGTCTGCTGTAATTTTCTTGTAGCTTGTGGTATATTTAATTTTGTGGTACAGTTAATTTAGGGGGGAATAATTTATGCTTGATAGAATATATTTATGTTTATTGGCATTTGCTATACTACCTTTCAGAACCTGTCCATCAAAACAATTTAATACAAACAGTTGGTTAAGAGGAAAGAAACAACAAAACTGAGTAGATGTTTTGCCTTGATTGATTTCTCTCACCCTACTGAAGTCCAGTAACTAGGAGGAGGGAAGCAAGCATAGAGATATCACAGTGGTATTGGGGTGTATGGTGAAAATTAGATTTGATGTATGTTTGTGTTTATTTATACTTGATGAATCACCTTTTTTAACAAATAAATCAAAGTGATTTACAGAGTAATAATGTTCTGCAACAGATGCTAGCTCAAATCTTACTATTGAAGTTCAAGTGCATAGTTGATGGACATTGAACAAAAAAGTCTGTTCATGTAGCAGCCGATTGACTGATCTGAACAGTGCACACAATGATGGGAGTGAGGAGTGCTGCAGACTGATGTCTTTATTCTTTGCTTTGAAGGAAAACACGATGGGACCGTGGAAGGCAGAGAGTACTTCCGCTGCAAGCCCAAACACGGTGTGTTGGTTCGTCCTGGGTGTCTGAGTAAAGCACCAGAATCAGCAAAGACAGCCAGTGGCACGGTCAGGCCTCAGGCACTTGCCAGCACAGAGAAGCGGAACCGAACTCTTCTGCAGAGGTCGCCTTCCTCCAGACCGGAGGGAGCAGCAGTGTATCAATCAGGGGACGCAGCTGCTTCAGCTTTTTCCAGGAAACAGGAAAATCGGAAGTCCTGGATTAACTAAACCACAGTATTTGCACTTCCTACACTTCAGCGTGTAGAAACCCTTCTGAATTTTAAATAAGTGTACAGCTGTACAGTTTTAATGTGTCATCACTGAATGCTCAGAATCATGGGATTTTTTAATATAAAATATCTGTATATGATATATGCATATATCATATTTTACACATATGTACAGATAGATATATAAATAATATAAATATATATATATATGATGATAATAATGATGATGTGTATCTATAAATTGAAGGCGTTATACACTAAGACACAACTAATGTTCATTTGTAGGTAGACATAAGGTACTGAACAATTTGTTATATGTCTATTTTAAATTTAAGAAAAAGAAAATATTTTATGCCATTAAAAAAAAATGTTAAATCTGTATTGATAAGGTTACCATATGCTGGTCTCTCTCCTTGTTTTGTAATTACCAAAGAATCTGTATGGGACTCAGCTAACTGCCGTTCTAGCTATCTCTTATTTTTAATATTGGTTCTCTCACGTAATTCCATGCCTGCATTCTTTTGTTTAGTCACCGCTGCTGGGCACCAAGCTGCCTTATCTGTTGGTGCAGTAAACGAGCACACTGCAGGCAACATCTTAACTGCTTGATCGTAGCTTGTCTTCCAGAGGCCCTGCCACTGTGCTGGTCTGCAGCTGTGCTTTATTCTTAACATGCATCTTCTGTGGTAATTCTTGCACAAGCCTGCCAGGCAAAGCCGAATACTAAATCAGTATTAGCACAAGCATGGGTGTACAGTTTGGACTGGGTCCACTTTTCCGATGAATCTGTGGCCAGTGGTTGTGGGGGAGGGGGTGAGGAGGAGGTGGTGGAAGAGAGGAGAGGATCACTGCCAGTGGTGGGTTCACCACTTCACACCTTACACGGTTTTCTAAATATCCCATGTTCACTTAAAAAAAAAATCTGAAATAGCTCCTTTAGTCCTAGTGATGGTGGATTTTGTTTGGGGTGCTCCTCAGCATAAGAACAATATGTATATACCTGTTTGTATAAACATTTGGATTTTTCTGAATCAAGCAGTGGTTAAAACAAAAGACAAATGTGTTCTGCTCTACTTTTGTGTCCTTTTGGTTTGTGGGGTTTTTCTGTGTAAGATACTTGGGACCTTACTGAAAAGCTGCTCTCATTTGGGTTTTGTGTATACTGTGCTGACCTGTAGTATTTTTCTATTTGCTGTACTAGAATTTAAATTATATTTCAGCAATACTATAATTGGTACAGAATTTCTGTTTTAGAATACAAATTGTTTATTTCAGACAAAACAATTAGACTCTCATTTGTGGTTCATATTCAGAATCCCGGTACAGATCTGGTTAAAGAAAAGAGAGAAATCAGTGTTGGATAAGCCACTTAACACTCCATTGTCTCGGGTACAAACTTAGATTGTGAGCCTTCCAGGGACCTACTGTACCTGAATTTAACTCACCTTGAACTACAACTGGACAAAGGCGGGAGCTAAATCCAACATCCAATTTCCTATCCTTCCCTATAAGAACTGTAAGTATCTGTCTCTCAGGCTGTTCATGGAGTACCCCCTAGCCAGTCTGGTTTTCAGGATATGTACCATGAATTTGCATGAGCAGGATTTTGCATGAAATAGCTGCAATGCATTCATCTGTGTATCAGCTGCTGCAAGCTGAAACAGGCTACAGACGTTTTTGCCAGTGAGAGCTAACAGATAGACCAGACTGAATGGACCCCTGAAGAAGGCTTCACTGTCGAAACACGGCCCGTGTTGGGTCCATAGAAATGGTTTCTTTGTGCGTTTGTCATTCATGGGTCCATAGATGTGGTTTCCTTCTGCGCTTGTCATTCATCATTGAATAAAAGTGTATGCTCCATCATCCTGGTTTTCTGGCTTGTGGTCATTCCCACTGTTTTTCTGGGGGGGGGGGGGGGGGGGGGGGGGGGGGGTTGTTGGATATCCTGAAAACCAGACTGGCTAGGGGTTGCTCCAGGAATGGCTTAAAAATCACTGCTGTACATAATAGACAATCTGTGCTCCAGCACCAAGTTTTCCTCACAGACCTAATGGTGTGCAGAGCTGGAGATGGATCCAGTTACATTGGAATTCTAGAAGCGGGTAAAGCTTAGAAAATACATTCTGGAAAACTGGTTAATTTTTTTTTTCAGTCTAGGAGTTTTCTCCTACTCCTTTGGGCTTTCCGCTGAGTCAGAGCTGGACTTTATTGGGCTATGGCCTTTGAGGCTTCATTTGCAAATATTAAGGGGGGTCGGTAATTTTCCACCCACCCCCTTTCTCAATTTAGTCCATTCACTGCAATGACAGTCCTCAGCCAGGTACTACAGACCATGGCTCCCTCTGGAATCCCATCTGCAGGAGCCCTGGGACCAGCCACTGGATGTCACTATTGTGTTTCCTTTCCACATTGTTCCCAAATGATCGGGAGTCAAATCCAAGGTTTCCCGATAGCTCAGCACTTCCACTGAGCCAGCCCCTCATTTATCTTTTTAAGGGATTTATTTTGTTTTACTTTTATTTAAACACTCTTTTATTCTTCCCTTTTTTTTATTTAAAGAGGGTCTTTATTGAAAAAAAAAAAAGCACAGTAATACTTAAACAATGTAAAAGCATTACATAAAGCCACTCCATCCATTTGCTGGAAGCAATCTCCATTAGTTTAGAAGAAGCATTTTGAGAAACAATTGTCAAAGCACCCACTCACCCATCTGCTAAACAAGTTTACAAGTTGAAATAGAAGTTTCTTTATACAGAACTAACCAAAGTTACCCCCCCTAAAGGCTCCCCAGATCTTCTCCCACTTTACTATAGCTTTCCTGTTGACATCTGTTTTTCTCCATCCTGTGTATATATCCCAATTTGGCCGACCATTTAGAGGCAGATGCATCAAGCAAACGTTAAAAAATCTAAATCGTTAAAGTCCCTAACGATTTTTAAAAAACGAAGAATGCACCAAAACAACAATTCACACATGCTCGGATCGGTATTGAAAAGTACAATGTATCAAAGAATCACAATACACGTCGGTAATCGGCCCCTAAAGCATGCGCAGAGCAGCCAATCGTTATGTTAGCTGCTCTGCGCATGCCACAAACAGCCAAAACACAAGCACATGGCTCCCAAATCAAAACAAAAATAAAAAAAGGGTGGGGGGGGGCAAAGGCTCTCGTGAGGAGCGTCCTGTATGGCCGTCCTTGCCCCCCCCCCCACGCCCGAGGTCGCCGTTCCCCCCCCCCCCCCCCCCCCCCGCACGAAAAAACTCAAATTTTACCAGCCCCGGGCCGGCCCACCTCCCTTCCTGTGTCTTCTCCCATACTAGCTCTGCCTCCCGCCATGCTCCGGTCCCGCCCCCGACGCCCCTCCTTTGGTCGTGGCTGCCGCTCCCCCCTCCAACGACCCCCCCCCCCTTTGCCTTACCGGCCCGTGCAGCGCCTCTCACCTCTGCTGCACGGGCAGGAACAGCTGATTGGCGTGTCAGAAGGCCTCCTCAGACGTCCCTTCTTTCTTCCTGGGCCCGCCCTCCTAGTTTACCTACGTCAGAGGAGGGCGGGCCCAGGAAGAAAGAAGGGACGTCTGAGGAGGCCTTCTGACTCGCCGATCAGCTGTTCTTGCCCGTGCAGCAGAGGTGAGAGGCGCTGCACGGGCCGGTAAGGCAAAGGGGGGGGGTCGGAGGGGGGGAGCGGCAGCCACGACCAAAGGGGGGGGCGGCGGGGGCGGGGCACGGGACCGGAGCATGGCGGGAGGCGAAGCTAGTGTGGGAGAAGACACAGGAAGGGAGGAGGGCCGGGCTGGGGCTGCTAAGATTTGAGTTTTTTCGTGCGGGGGGGTGGGAAACGGCGACCTCGGGCGGGGGGGGCAAGGACGGCCATACAGGACGCTCCTCACGAGTGCCTTTGCCCCCTCCCGATTTTTTTTTCTTTTGGTGCTGAGGGAGAGGGGAGCAGCAGCGACCTGGGGCGTCAATAAAGGACGCCCCTGACGTGCGTTTTCGCCCCCCTAGTTATTTTTTAAAATACATTTCACTTTTAAACTTGTAGCTGACAGCCCTAACGAGAGGTACAGACCTCTTGTTAGATTTCCTGCCTTTTTCCTGCGTAAAGGCAATCGGAAAAGGTTAGTGCATCTCGTTTCGATGGGGTTTTTACACTAATTGCTCATCTCCATTCCGTTTTCATTAGCTGGTAGCTTCCTCGGTAAAAGCCCTTTGATGCATGCAACGGATCAAAATTTCCTCGTTGGAGGGTCATTAAAGGCTCATTAAGCTTTAGTGCATCTGCCTCTTATTGAAAGAAGGGATGCCCACTTCCTTCCAGGCAGCTGCTACAGTTAACTTAGCTGTGTGTAAAATAATGCCTAACCAGGGATTGTTGAGACTTCGTCTATTCAGAAAAAAAAATGCCCAGATCCCAGGTGACCTGCAGCCCTATAAGCCAGCCAGTCAGCAATTGAGTTTCCTTCCAAAAGACTGTGGCCTTGGGACACACCTATCAAATATGGCCTATAGTGCTTCTAGCTCCACACTGCCGCCAACAAGGTATTTTTTTGTTTTTTTCTTACATTTGTACCCTGCGCTTTCCCACTCGTAGCAGGTTCAATGCGGCTTACATATTATATACAGGTACTTATTTGTACCTGGGGCAATGGAGGGTTAAGTGACTTGCCCAGAGTCACAAGGAGCTGCCTGTGCCTGCTGTGGGAATCGAACCCAGTTCCCCAGGACCAAAGTCCACCACTCTAACCACTTGGCTGATCCTCTTTGGAGTTAAATATCACCAATGCATTATCTTAGCATTATTTTTGTGCACATTGGCTGCTTATTTTTGCGAATGAAGCCTCCATAGATTTCTATTCAGCGGGTTCATAACTAATGCGGAGTTCCTACACCCACGTTTGTCTGAGTTGCAGGTTTGGGAGCTTCAGTTCCCTTAAATATCTATAAAAGACCGTAAGCAAATGTTTAGTAGATCTGTGCATACCTCTTCTAGAGAGGTAGCCTCATCCTGTAGCTGCTTTTTTTTAAATATTTGTACTGAACAAGAAGTGAGCCAACTGAATATAGGCAAAGCATCAGAGGTGAGCAAGATAGAATCTTCAATAACCTGCCTCCATCTAGCCATACCCAGGGCCCTCCCACTATCGATAAATAGAGGAAGGTGGTCCGGGTCCAAAAAAAGGATTAGCTTGAATAGGAGTGTACCTGGATAACTGAAATCAGATGAGGGACTCATAGAGGCATATTTTCAAAGCACTTAGCCTCCCAAAGTTCCATAGAAACCTATGGAACTTAGCCTCCCAAAGTGCTTTGAAAATATGCCTCATAGAGTTCCAGACCTTTAAAATGTGCAACATAGTTGAGCTAATGTCCTCTCTCAGGGAGCGACACTGTTTAGGCAACCACATAAGATAACTTAGTTTAACTGGTCCCACCAAAGTTTGCTCAATGGCTACTCAAAGCTTGAAGAGATGATTTTGAAAGCATTCAGTCACCACCCTACTAACCTGTGTTCACTTTCTGTCTTGCCTCAGAGACAGAAGTAACCTTCTGGAGATCTCCTGGCCTCGAGTACTCCCCCAGGCAGAATTCCAGGCAAGAAAAACTCTGGCTACTAAATAGGTATTAGACATAATAAATGTTTATTCAAACTGTCAAAGAAGCCAATCAGTAATTATTAAAATAGTAACAAATAAACTCCCAATACAGTATAATACGTAGCAAATAAAAACAGAGTTTTCCCTGGGAGCTGTCAATATGTCCATCTGCTAGTATAGGCACATTGAGGCTCTCCATCCTCAGTTCTGTTTCCTCTTAAACACTTTTTCTTTCTTTCTTCATTATCTTAATTATAATTACCCTTCCTATCTAATGAATATGCATCTTTCCAGAATATTCTGTTTCCTGTTATGAATCATGTTCCATCAAATTCTATCATTTATTCCCTTATTATATGGGCAGTTAGGGCCTGTCATGCATATTAGCATAAGTTTTCATTTGATATGAGTTGACCTATGTCCTTGGTATGCACAGTCATCATACTAGCCCCCTCCACCCTCTTGCTTAGCTTACAGTTTTACCCACACCCACTTACTTCTCCTTCTGTTTGTTTATCTGCATACAGCAGGCGTCCTTAGTCATAGGAGTCTCTGGCTCTTAGTTGCTGACCAGCAACTTTTCACAAGTTAGCATAGGTCAAATGTCAAACCAGAAATTTCTACAGCGTTAGGTAGTTACCAGAAAAAATGCTGTCTTGCAATTCCAGATCTGCTCCCAGCTCAAGAAAAGCAAAATAGCTATATTAAAATAAAAACTAGAAATATGTATGGTTTTGCACCTCTATGATATACACCTGGGTTGCCTTATATTTCAACCCCAAATTAGGCACCCCTAAAACCATCCTATTCTTTATTGTCAAACGAAATATTGAATGAGAACTGAGGCCTTTTTATCACACCATATAAATTTTAAAATACAATCTTCAGATGCAGTAAGGTGGTGCTTAGGAACTGCAAACTGGCAGTACCTATAATTGTCTACTAAACCAAGAAAGCGATAATTCTGACCGCTATTGGTCCATTTTAAGGGTCCTTAATAACACTGAATGGGTAGCCTCAAATATGCCCTCAGAGTAGCATACTAGCCAGATCCCCAAATTCTTCAGTGCCTCTGTTACCCAGCAGAATGAGAAAGATGACTGCAAAGGGTCCTGTCATCTAAAGTAAGGTTGTAAGCTTCCATCTTTTTCATATTCACTTCAAAGGCAGAGACTCGGGAGAAAATATTAAACTCTTCTAATAAATTTGGAAGTGTTATGATCAGCAAAATGTCTGCAAAAACACTAGTCTTGATGTCCTGCTCACTGAGCACCTTGATATCAGGATTGTTTTGAATAGAAGACGCTAAGGATTCCAAGGTGCAAGCAAAACGTAGCAGGGACAACAGGCAGCCCTGTCTAGTTCCCTAATAAGGGGAAACAGCAGAATTACCACTGTTGATCTGCAGGCTCTTGGGGTAGAATATAGGCCCTCCACTCAGCCCCAACTTCTCATCTATACCCACCTTATTTAACACTGTCAAAATAAGCCCAATGGACCGTATCAAATGCCTTTTCTGTGTTGATTCCCAATAGGAATGCAGGAATAGATCTTCGCCTGTCCACATATATAAGGTTGACCATCCTAAGTATGTTGTCAGCCGCTTGTCATTTAGGGCCAAATCCTATCTGGCCTGGGTGAATCAGAAATGGCAGTACCTCTCCCAGTCTGGTGGCCAATACTTTTGCAGACACTTTAATGACAATGCTAAGGTCTAGATAGGCCAATAAGATTGACAATCAGTCCTATCCTTTCCCTCTTTGGGGATTACTGTTATCCGAGCCTCCAACATAGATGAGGGAACAGGTTCCTCTACTCAAACCCTATTCATTAATTCCGCCACTGATGAAGCTAGCTCCACAGCAGAAGTCATGTAATGTTCAATCATCTGTCTCTGACCCTGAAGCTTTACCAGTTGGAATGATTTAATAGCTTTCAGTACCTCAGTGGGAATGACCTCCAACTGGTCTCTCTGCTCGGGAAACAAACACTGGTAACACCTTGGATGCCAAATACACCTGTATATGTTCCTTTTTTGTCTTGAGTCACATATATAAAGGTCCTGCAATAATTGTTTGAAAACATGACTGAATATGACCGCAAATTACTAGACCTGTCCTTGATTTTCTCCACAGTGCCTTCTTGCTGAGCTTTACCCATGTACTCATAGTGCATTGCTTCACCTTGGATTATCTAAAATCCAGGTCATTTTGATTCAAATTCTCCAGGATCAAATGCGCAGCCTGCAATTTCCCCCAAAGCTGCATATTCCCTGGAGATCCAAGACCACCACATAACAGGGCATAATCTTGAAAAGTAATGCTTATTTTATTTGTTCATTGGGATTTATTAATGTTACCAATTTGTGAGTATTCCACATGCCCCTTTAAGGAAAGCTATCCAAGAAAAGGTTGTGTATGGCTCTAAGTTAAATGTTTAATCCCTCTGGGCCCTCCCTCCAGACATGAAATAACCCCCAAATCAGCTATCCTGTGTCTCAAAGCCTGGGAAATGTCTATTGTCACCAGCATCCCCCTAGAGTCCAAAGTGGAATTACAATATGTTAAAATCACCAACTAAGATTGCTAATAATAATTTAACCTTGCCAAAAAAATTCTGATGTTGACATTTGGGGCATAAACGTTTGCCAGAATGATTTCAGTCTGATCAGTAAGAACCTGTGCAAACACATACCTGCCCATGGGATCATGTTTAATGGTTTGGTGCTGCACAGTAAGATCTGTATGGAACAAGATAGGCACTGGTTGTGGTTTAGTATTCGACAGCATCAGCGGCAAAAGTTATAGTGGGATAAGATCTGTCGCAGAGCAAATGTTCATGACACTTCCTTAAGTGAGTTTCCTGCACAAATGCAGCACACAACTTCTGACTCTCGCCAACAGAAAGGAAAACGCTTCCTAGGTGAATTTAACCCTTTAACATTTAAAGTAAGAATTGTTAAGGCAGAAATAAAAGATTAGGTAAAAATACATTTCTTATTCTCCTCAACAGAAATGCATGCTGCCTCACAACAGACAGTTAATGTACAGGAAAGTACCTGAGATGAGTGAAAAAAAAAAAATGAACCCTCCACATCTCTAATCTCCCTGTACTCCCCAGCCCTCCCATTCTCCTTTGACTTTGTTCACCCCAGTGTCCAACAAACCACAATATTTCCCTCCATCCTAGGATTCTAGTCAACCCCAGTAGGGAAGAAGAGCGAAGGACCTAATCTCAGCCTCCCCTCAAACCGCCCCCTACCCTACCCAGACCAAAGTTCATTCACACAGTCTTTCTTTTTGCCACATCCACACATTCATTCAATCCCACCCATTCTAATGCAAATTAACCAGTTATAAGAAACAAAATGTTAATGTTTTTTTTTTATTGAAAGTAGATCAGCAAACGTTGAACAGATGAAGCTGAACTGGTCTATAAACCATTATATGTATGCAGCTAATACAAAGTTAGATGCTACTTCAATTTTTACTTGTATAAGTATATGAACACTCCCCATGCCCACTCCCTCCCCAAATCCTTCACCCTAATCCTACTGCGATTCTTTACTTACAACAGAAATAAGGCATGCCAGTTCGATGGAGTTCCTTACACCAGAACCAAGACACATAAAATTATTTAGTAAAGCAACGTCCAGAGTTACTACCAGGTGATATGGTTATGTCATGGCATATTACCTATTCAACTACAAACCCTATGTTTCATGGCCATCCAAAGTGGCTCCCATATTGCCTGATTGTTGTTTCCATCTTGTTGGTTGATTATGCCTCAGTTTAAAAATGCTCCATTCCCATTATGGTATATAACAGGTAGCACCACTGTGTTAAATTAGGCAACTTTGACAGTCACCAATTAAGCAAAACAGTTTGGCAGGCTAGAGCAAACATAGAAGTCAGCTAAAAGAAAAGCTGTGAATATAGTGGCACATTTAGACAATATATGGTAAACTAAATGAGCGACATCTGCCCAAAAATGTTGCTGTAGGGCAGATGTCGCTCGTTTAGTTTTTCAAATAAAGGGTACAGCAACGGGAGCCACAGTAGCTCCAGACATGGCTAATGTTTATGTCAGTAATTTTGAGAACCAAAAGAGAATCCACAGATGTGGAGAACTCAAGAAGTCCCACGGAGAAACTCAAGTGACAAAAGGAAGTGGGAATGGAAACCAGGATTCCCAAGGACTGGACCACAGAAGTTGTGAAAATAAAACAAAGTTTATTAACCAATAAAATGGCTCGACACAATGTTGTGTTTCGGCCAGAAGGCCTTCATCAGGAGTCTACAAATAAAAACAATGTATAAAAATATAAGACAGAACATACATATGGCTTTCAACAATAATTGGTGTCCATAATTATGACATACGTATAACATTGAAATATTAAACAAACTTACTGTAAAATGTTAAAGCGTGGATATGTAATAGAAATATAATTTTTACTTGAACAATTGTGTATGTAGAAAAAGATGAATAAAAACTGAATAGAAAAATCCGTATATATAAAAAAATATATAGAAACATGTAGATCAAAAAAGTATATATAAATATAACATAGTAATGGTGTGAAAGGGTAACCATACTTATGTATCTTTACATGAGAGACTGATGGACAAAATTAAAAATTAGAAAATACAAAAAGAGATACATAAAACATACATATCAATTATGTAGAATCTGATTATGGAAACAGGATATCATAGTGAAAAAATAATAAAAAATTTACACAACATTATAAGGGGGATAATAGTAACTAAAAAAAAAAGTAGACAATTTTTGGGGCTCATTTTCAAAGCACTTAGCCTTACAAAATTCCATAGTAACCTATGGAACTTTGTAAGGCTAAGTGCTTTGAAAATACGCCTAAAAATGTGGACAGAACTACAAAAATGTGGTAAACTATGTAGGCGGAAATAATTTAAAATTTTGACTGATGATGAAAAGATACCATCAGCCGATATTAGATAGTATATGATTATATGTATATTTCATGCTACTGTGTCTGTAGACAAACGTGGATAAACTATAACAAATCCAGACGGCTCTCTAGGATTGAAAAAGAGAGGGCGGTATGGCACAGGTCGGAAGTCATACTATAAACAGACTGTGGGATCAAATGCCAAGGACTCAAAGTATTGGGAAAACAGAAACCTTGTTTAGACAGTAATTATAGATTACCAGATAGGTAGGGATATATAAATCTGTGTCATAAAATCAAACTTACCTTCAAAAAGACCATTAGTGAGAACACTCTTGCTAGATCGCAGATGAATCAGTCTGATCGATATTGTTGAAAAGCAGCTGATAAACAACGCCTTTATAAGAAAAAAGCGCAGGAAAAACGAGTGAGGTGACGTAGCGATGACGTGTACTGTGGCAATAGGAGCATGGAACATGTATGTAATCTTAAATACCGAAGCATTTCAAAATATATCGAGGATTAAAACAATAAAGTAAAAAGTTCCATGGTGTCAAATTAGCGTATGTGGTGTAAACTCAGCAAAATGAAAATAGTGATTGTGCAAACAATAAAAAATAAAAGAAATAAAGAACGTTGACAAGTGCAAAGTGATGCATGTGGGAAGGAGGAACTCGAATTACAGCTATGTCATGCAAGGTTCCACTTTAGGAGTTACGGACCAAGAAAGGGATCTGGGAGTCATCGTGGATAGGACGTTGAAATCTTCAGCTCAATGTGCTGCGGCGGGTAAGAAGACGAACAGAATGTTGAGTATTATTATAAAAGGATGGAAAACAAGCATGAGGATGTTATAATGCCATTATATCGCTCCATGGTGCGACCACACCTGGAGTATTGTGTTCAGTTCTGGTCGCCTCATCTCAAAAAAGATATAAAGGAATTGGAGAAGGTGCAGAGCAGGGCGATGAAAATGATAAAAGGGATGGGACGACTACCTTATGAGGAGAGGTTAAGAAGGCTAGGACTCTAGCCTGGAGAAAAGGCGGCTAAGGGGTGATATGATAGAGGTCTACAAAATAATGAATGGGGTAGAGCGGACAGATGTGAAGCGTTTGTTTACGCTTTCTAACAATAATAGAACCAGGGGACACGAGATGAAATTAGAATGTGGTAGGTTTAAAACAAGTCTGAGAGAGTTTTTCTGTACTCAGCGCGTGTTTAGACTCTGGAACTCATTGCTGGAGAAGGTAGTGACAGCAGCTGGCCTTGCTGAGTTTAAAGGGGGTCTGGACAGATTCCTGAAGGAAAAGTCCATTGATCGCTATTAAATTTGGGGGTTTTGCCAGGTTCTTGGGGCCTGGATTGGCTGCTGTCGGAGACAGAGTGCTGGTGTTGCGTCCCGCGCCCCGTGCCCCTACCTGCTCTCCCACCGCGGGGGGCGGGAGCCGGCGTCCTCCGCGGCGCAGGGTGGCGGCCCGTAGGCCCCGGCGTGGGGGCGGGCTCCGCTGCGGTGGTGGCGGGTCTGGCCGAGTCCGGCGGCCGGCGACTGCGGCCACCGGTCTCTCTGTCACCGGGTGTGGAGGCGGGGTTCGCACCGCCCAAGATGGCGACGCTAGTACGCGTGGGTCGGCGTCTTTCTCCTTCCAGAGCCGGGGACCCTGGAGCTCCGCCTACAAAGCGCCGGATTGGAAGACCAAGCTGGTGGTTCCGCCTGGGAGATCGGGCAGAGCCAATCCGAGGGGCTCTGCCGATACCCAGGGCCGGATTGGTGGGCTACTCCTATGAGGGCAGGGCGGCTAATGTGGCACGATATTTAAAGATGGAAGCTGAGCTGACACATTGCTTCAGGTTCTGTTCCCGAAGCCCTGCTCCGTGTTTGTTACTTCCTGGTATCCTGCCCAGAGACTTGCTTGAACTTGACTACTGCTTTGATAGCCGCCTGCCCAGAGACTTGCTTGAACCTGACTAGTGCTTTGATAGCCGCCTGCCCAGAGACTTGCTTGAACTTGACTACTGCTTTGATAGCCGCCTGCCCAGAGACTCGCTTGAACCTGACTACTGCTTTGATAGCCGCCTGCCCAGAGACTTGCTTGAACCTGACTACTGCTTTGATAGCCGCCTGCCCAGAGACTTGCTTGAACTTGACTACTGCTTTGATAGCCGCCTGCCCAGAGACTTGCTTGACCCTGACTACTGCTTGTTAGTTGCCCACGTCTCCCGACTCCAGCCAGGTCAGTCCGTCAGCCCCGCGGTTCCAGCAGTCCCGTTGGCCGCCTGCAGCTGGGGGCTCAACCCCTAGTGAACGGCGGTCGCCGTGGGTGAAGATTTGGGGTTGCACGGCTGTCCTTTGAGGCTCTTCGGGGCCTTGTGGGACCTAAGGGCTCACCAACATTGTGGACAAGACAGCTGGGCTTGATGGACCTTTGGTCTTTTCCCAGCGTGGCAGTACTTATGTACTAATCTTGGAATGTGTAAGATGATATTCTATAAACATGATTTTGAATATGTACTGTATATGCGTCTTACCAAACAGATTTATTAGTGGTTGTGGTTTACAAACTGTATTCATTAACTTCATATAAAATGATCGATAAAATTTTTGTATATCAAACAAATTTTTTTTATATATTTATAAAGATTTTTTTATATATATAAATATATATGTGAGAAAATAATCATGTATGGTTAGACATAGAAATGGTAACAGAAAAAACAACTCCGTCCTTTAACGTCCGATGTATATATGAAAGGACTACTACACGAGGAGTGAATACATTGGCAGTGTATGTAGTGTGTGTATAAGGGAAGAGTAACTGTATAAAACATTTTATTGGTAAGTAATTATGCATGTGACATTTAGGTAGCAACCGATGTGGAACCAACATTCTGTTCATTTAAAATTAAATAATTAATCAAATAATGTATAAGATAATGGTAAGTAAATATATATATATATATAAAGCGTCCAAAATGATTAAATAAAAAGTAAATGATAATCCAATAAAAAGAATAAAAAATTGTAAAAAATATATATAAGGAATGTAAACATACAAAAAATAATAAAAGATAGAAGATGAAAAAAATGATGAGAAAAATAAAGTGAAAATATAAAAAAAATATAAAAACATTAATAACAAAGAAATAATAAGAAAACATGGTTATGTTCTAAAAAAATAAATAATATATGGTTATGTTCCAAAAAATATATAAATAATAAACAATGCTCACCATTATAAAATAACAAAGATGAAGAGTTGACATCAAATTCATGATGGTACATAAAATCTTCTACAGCATGTTCTACTGCATCTCTACCTCCCCTGAGTCTCCAACATCTCTCTCCTTCCCACTCCCCTCCTCTCTTCAACACCTCTCTCCTTCCCTCCCTCATCAGCATCTCTGTCCTTCCCTTCTGTGGTGTCCAACATCCCACCTACTCCATGGTCTCCAGCATCTCTCTACTCCCCCCTTCTCTTCAACATATCTCTCCTTCCTTCTCCCTTCAGCATCTGTCTCCTGCACTTCCCCCACCTCCATGGTCTCCAGCATCTCTCTCTTTCCCTTCTTGCCCACCCTGCCTGTGGTGTCCAGCATTTCTCTACCCTCCATGGTCTCCAGCTTCTCTCTCCTTTCATCCATCTCAATTCCTCATGGTCTCCAGCATCTTTTCTCTCCCCTGCCCTCCCGCTCCTCTTTTCAGCATCTGTCTCCTTCCCTCACCCACTCTGCCTGTTGTGTCCATTATTCAACCCCCCCCCCCCCATGATCTCTGGCATCTCTCTCCTTTCCACCCTCTCAAACCCCATCTCTCTCCTTCCCTTCCCCTTCAGCATCTCTCTCCTGCTCTTCTCTCTCCTCCTCCTCTTCCCCCTCCACATCTTCAGCATTTCTCTTCTTCTCTGCTGTGTCCACAAGATATTTCTTCTCTTGCTATGATCCCGTGGAGTGGCTGTTACTGACTATTCGCCAGCAGCTCTATAAGCTACATTGGAGACATTGCATAGCCAGCCCAATGCAGGACCTTGAGATGCTCAGGGCCTGCTGACTGCTGCCCCCCTCTGAACTTCCTGTTTCAGAGGTAACAGAAGCTGACCGACCAGCATTGAGTATGTGCAGATGCAAAGTAAGAGAAGAAAGGCGTCATGGGTATTTTTCCTTTTCTAGTTCTAAAAAAACTATGGCTCTAAAACCCCAGTGTTACCAAATTCCTTTATTTTTTACCAAAAGCTCATATTAGCATAATTTTCATTCCCTGATACACTTAATTATACTTCTAGTTTAACTGGCCACAGATCCAAAGCAATCTGTGTTGTCAAAAGCCTGTTTTAAAAAAAATGTTGCTCGTTTCCCTTCACTCAAGGTCATTTTTTTTTTTCCTGATATGCAGTGCTTGCAAAAGCTGAGTAATTAACACATTCCAATGCCTCAAAGTTTAAAAGTTTCCCTGCCTGAAACAGTCCTTAGGTCTTATAAGATTTATCTATGTGCAATTAATAACTCCAAAGGAGTCTAAACATACTGCGTCACACTTAAAATGGCACGGCACGCTCAGTTATAATTTTAACTGCGTAAATCACACATCATTCCAACTGCGTCACTCTTTACAATGGCAGTGATCATTTAGTAAAGTATTCTGCATTTTAGCTGTAAATCACACACTTATCATTCCTATGCTGTTTATCCCGGCTCTAACGGGTTTTCAGATAAGCAATATTGTTACGTGGAGGGGCATAATCGAACGTCGACGGCGATCTATTTTGGCGGCGGCGCTACAGCTGGCTGGAACCGTATTATCGAAAAAGATAGCCGGCCATCTTTTTTTTGATATATGGTTTAGCCCGACCAAATGCCAGAGTTTGCCGGGTTTGAGATGGCTGGTTTTGTTTTTCAGCGATAATGGAACAAAATGCTGGCGATCTCCAATCCGGCGACATCCAAGCCATTTGGTCATGGGAGGAGCCAGCATTTGTAGTGCACTGGTCCCCCTCATATGCCAGGACACCAACCGGGCACCCTAGGGGGCACTTCTAAAAATTAAACAAAAATATACAAATACCTCCCAGGTGCATAGCTCCCTTACCTTGGGTGCTGAGCCCCCCAAATCCCCCAAAACCCACTCCCCACAACTCTTCACCACTACCATAGTCCTTATGGGTGAAGGGGGGCACCTACATGTGGGTAGAGTGGGTTTTGGGGGGGTTTGGAGGGCTCAACACTTACCACCACAAGTGTAACAGGTAGGGGGGGTGGGCTTGGGTCCACCTGTCTGAAGTCCACTGCAACCAACATAAACTTCCAGGGACCTGCATACTGCTGTCAGGGAGCTGGGTATGACATTTGAGGCTGGCATAGAGGCTGGCAAAAAAGGTTTTTATTTTTATTGTTTTAGTGTGGGAGGGGGTTGGTGACCACTGGGGGAGTACAGGGAGGTCATCCCCCATTCCCTCCGGTGGTCATCTGGTGAGTTGGGGCACCTTTTTGAGGCTTGGTCGTGAAAATAAAATGACCAAGTAAAAGCGGCGAAATACTGATTAACGCCGCTTTTTTTTTTCTTCCATTATCCGCAAAAGCCGGCCATCTGGTAGCCGCGCCAATGCCCGCCCATTTCCCACCTTCGCTTCACCGCCGACACGCCCACTTGAACTTCTGCCGGCGCAGCAACGGGAAAGTGGCGATGGCGTCAAAAAAGCAGCTTTCGATTATACCGATTTCGCCGCTTTTGCAAGATCACTTTTGATAGTAACATAGTAAATGACGGCAGATAAAGATCCGTACGGTCCATCCAGTCTGCCAAACAAGATAAACTCATTTTTACATAGTAATTCCCTCTCCCTTTTCCGTTTTAACATTTTGTCTGCAGCAAACTTCAGCAAAAGGCAATGATTCCTTTAAACCACAATTCAATTCCTCCCATCAGTGGCTATAATAATGCCCTCAATTGTCTTGTCTGTCTGTATTTTTTAGATTGTAAGCTCTATGGAGCAGGGACTGTCTCTCTGTGTCAGGTATTCAGTGCTGCATGCATCTGGTAGCGCTATACAAATGCTAATAATAATAATAATATAGTACCTCATTCCTTCAACTCTCCCCTGCATTCCTCTTACAAAGGTGTCATTCTTTGTACGAATCCCTCACGCTCATCACCAAGATGAACTGCTATGGATTTATAGCCTGTCTCACTCACACAGACTACTGTGGATTCTTTTGGATTCTTAATAAGTAAATTAAAACCTTTCTTAAAGGAGCTAAATTCTACAATGATTAGGATATATACAATGATTAGCTAAACAATCATTACATCACTGGTCTCTACATCTAAGCAATGCAAAGAGTTCTTAGACCAGGAAAATAAGCAATAATACACTATACATACAACATCACTGGTCTCCATCATCCAGGCTCTTATCATCAGCTGGGGGGGCCTGGTTCACAGCGAGAGCCAGGAGCTTTAGACCAGGAACAGATCCTCTGCGCAGTCCTTACGTTACTCACAGATGAGCTCCCACTCAAGCCCTCCCTTTTTATTAGGCTCTGAGTGCATGTCCAGAGCTAAGGAAAGTTACAGAATGCTTCTAAGAAAAATTACAGAATGCTTCTCTGTTTAGGACTGTGGGAACGTGGTCACATGATTTCCAACTCCAGGTGGCCAGGCTGGACCTGGAAACAAGAACCATCCTCCCCTTTGCATACCAAATTAGTTAGAGGTGTGTCTTATCTTCTGCATTCCAACTAGTTACTTTCGGTCAAAGACAGAGTTGAAAAACAATCTTTAAAATTCACTTCCATTACAATCAGTCCTTGATTTTCAACTCTGTCTGAACGACAGTCCACACATAAGTTATTACTCTACATCAAGTAAAACAACCAAAAAAAGTAACAAGACAGATTATACAAATGGATAATATACTGAGCACTAATTTCAACAAACATACTTAAGTAGAGGAGTGTGGTAGCCGTGTTAGTCCACTCTTAATGTTATCAATAGAAATCAAACAAAATAAAACATGGAAAAGAAAATAAGATGATACCTTTTTTATTGGACATAACTTAATACATTTCTTGATTAGCTTTCGAAGGTTGCCCTTCTTCCTCAGATCGGAAATAAGCAAATGTGCTAGCTGACAGTGTATATACTGTAAGTGAAAACATTCAAGCATTACTATGACAGTCTGACAGGGTGGGAGGAGGGGGGTGGGTAGGAAGTATGCATGGGGACATCAAAGCATATCATTGATATTCTAACAGGGTGGGTGTGGATAGGTGAGGGGAGGGTGATCAACAGAGACATACAGCTTTATGGTTTATAATGGGCTAGGAACCCCAGATCCTTGTTAAGTCCTTTCTGTTGGGTGTTAAAATATTCAATCATTCTGACTTCAAAGGTCTTGGTTTCTTGACCAAACCTCTAAAATACTACCGGTACATCGATTACATTTTTATGATTTGGACGGAGGGTGAAGAAACTCTGAAACAATTTTATTCTGCATTCAATACATACCATCCTACAATCAGATTCAAAATTGACTACTCCCCAGAAAAAGTCAATTTTTTGGACACCACGGTCTCAATCAGTGATGGCTGTATACAAACATCTATATACAAGAAACCCACAGACAGATGTAGCTACCTCCACAACTCCAGCTTCCATCCTTCACATACAAAAAGATCCATCATTTACAGCCAAGCCACAAGATACCACCGTATCTGCTCTGACCCAGGGGACAGAGACAGACACCTTAAAACCCTGACTGAATCCTTCAAACAGAAGGGCTACAACCCCAAAATAATCTCCAAGAATATTGCCTCCTCCCTCAAAACACCCAGGGAGAATCTGCTACAGTACAAAAAGAAAAAATCCACAGACAGAATCCCGCTTGTAGTGACATACAATCCAGAGCTGGAAAAACTGAGGAAAATCATAAGAGATCTACAACCTATACTCCAGGAGGATGAATTACTGAAAGAGATATTCCCATCCCCACCAGTACTGGCCTTCCGACAGCCACCCAATTTAAAACACAAGCTAATCAGAAGTAAACTTCCTTCACAGACTGAAAAGGAACAGAAGGGCACACTTCCCTGTAATTTATCCAGTTGCAAACTATGCCAAAATATTTCACAGGACCCCAAAGTCATCCACAAAGGAAAGATATTCAACATAAAGGGATCTTTCACTTGCTCATCTTCCAATGTGGTATATATCATTCAGTGTAAAAAATGTAACGAAGGATGCTATATTGGAGAAACAGGCCAGATGCTTAAGACAAGATTCAATTTACATAGACATCATATGAACAATACTGGTGCCAGCAGGGTTCCCACGCATGTTGGTCAACATTTTACAGGACCAGGACACTGTACCAGTGATTTCACAGTGAGAATCTTCAAAGGTATCTTTAAAACCATACAAGAACATAAGACCTTTGAAGTCAGAATGATTGAATATTTTAACACCCAACAGAAAGGACTTAACAAGGATCTGGGGTTCCTAGCCCATTATAAACCATAAAGCTGTATGTCTCTGTTGATCACCCTCCCCTCACCTATCCACACCCACCCTGTTAGAATATCAATGATATGCTTTGATGTCCCCATGCATACTTCCTACCCACCCCCCTCCTCCCACCCTGTCATAGTAATGCTGGAAGGTTTTCACTTATATACACTGTCAGCTAGCACATTTGCTTATTTCCGATCTGACGAAGAAGGGCAACCTTCGAAAGCTAATCAAGAAATGTATTAAGTTATGTCCAATAAAAAAGGTATCATCTTATTTTCCTTTCCATGTTTTATTTTGTTTGATTTCTATTGATAACAAACATACTAAAATTAACAGGAAGTATAATCCAAGGGCAAATAGTAATAATGCTGCCCCTAATAACTAACCAAAATTCAGTATTACAAATAATACACACTGCTTAGTTACATTAAACTACACAAAAGAGGTCAGTGCACAAAGCAGTATTTTAAATTATTAATCAGGTTGTG
Source organism: Microcaecilia unicolor (assembly GCF_901765095.1). Classification (NCBI taxonomy): domain Eukaryota; kingdom Metazoa; phylum Chordata; class Amphibia; order Gymnophiona; family Siphonopidae; genus Microcaecilia; species Microcaecilia unicolor. The sequence goes on along the minus strand of NC_044031.1, from coordinate 405,709,594 downwards.
GAAGGAACCCACCAGTGAAATTCACCTCCATAAGTATTCAGTTAGTCATCTTGAGCCTTATTCCGTTGTATAAGGGCAAATAAATGTTACGCCATGCAAGTAGTAAATTATGCTATATTCATTTCTACTTGTAAACTATCTGAATATAATAAAAACCCTTTATCATATTGCAAAATAATAAGCTGATTAATGTCAGTTCTAATACATTTTGTTTTGTCTAAATTCACTTCCATTGCATAACCCTAGTTTTGTGTCCTGCAGAATTTTTAGCCTAGTTGATTCAAGGCCCTCTTTAACATATAATGCTACCTCTCCACCAATTCAATCCACTCTATCATTGCGATATAATTTGTACCCTGGTATGACAGTGTCCCACTAATTATCCTCCTTCCACCAGGTCTCTGAGATGCTTATTATATCTATCCTTTAATTTAGTGCAATATATTCTAACTCTCTCATCTTATTTCTTATGCTTCTTGTATTTGCATATAAATATTTCAAACAATGTTTGTTGTTTCTATTCATAACTTGCTCTGCAGTTGACAGTGTTAATTTGCAATCTTGAAAATATGTGTGCTCTTTATTTAAAGACATCTGATATACTATGGTTTCCATTGCAATCTTACTACCGGGATTCCCTATCTTCCCTGTTTTGGTGTTATCTTTTAAAGATACCTTGTTCAGAACCATGCACTTTTGAGTGACTGTCGACCTTCCCCTAATTTCTAGTTTACAAGTTGCTCTATCTCCTTTTTAAATGTTAATTCTAGCAGCCTGGTTCCATTCTGGTTAAGGTGGAGCCTATCCTTGCGGAAGAGGCTTCCCCTACCCCAGAATGTTGCCCAGTTCCTAACAAATCTAAATCCCTCATCCCTACACCATCGTCTCAACCATACATGGAGACTTCGGAGCTCTTCCTGCCTCTTGAGTCCTGCGCATGGAACGGGGAGCGTTTCTGAAAATGCTACCCTGGAGGATCTGGATTTCAGCTTTCTACCTAGGAGCCTAAATTTGGCTTCTAGAATCTTCCTACCACATTTTCTTATGTCAATGGTGCCCACATGTACCAAGACAGCTGGCTTCTCCCCAGCAACTACTACTACTACTATTTAGCATTTCTATAGCGCTACAAGGCGTACGCAGCGCTGCACAAACATAGAAGAAAGACAGTCCCTGCTCAAAGAGCTTACAATCTAATAGACAAAAAATAAAGTAAGCACTATCTAGAATCCTATCTAGGTGATGTGTGAGGTCTGCCACCTTTGCACAAGGCAGGCAAGTGACCAGGCGATCCTCACGTCCACCAACCACCCAGCTATCTACATGCCTAATAATCGAATCACCAACTACAACAGCCGTCCTATCCATTCCCACCTCGGCAGAAGCTCCTCGGTGTGAGAGGATATTGCATCCCCTGGTGTGCTGGTCCTAGCTACAGGATTACTTCCAGCTGCACCAGGGTGATGCTCTCCTTTTAGAAGGCCTCCCTCCTCCAAAGCACAGGGGCTGCCAGACTGGAGGTGAGACTTCTCTATAACGTCCCTGTAGGCCTCCTCTATATACCTCTCTGTCTCCCTCAGCTCCTCCAAGTCTGCTACTCTAGCCTCAAGAGGATGGACTCATTATCTGAGACCTAGGAGCCTTTGCATCGAGCACACACATATAACCTCTCACCAACTGGGAGATAATCATACATGTGACACGCGATGCATAAGATTGGATAGCACCCCACTTTCTGCTGGACTGCTGTCTTCCTCTTAGTATTAGAGAGTTGTTTAATTAAAACTTCTTAAGGTACTAGGGACACTAAATGAGTATAAAGAGCCTTAAGATTATATGGTATAATATGTCATTTATTTAGTGTTTGCTTCTTGTAAACTAATGAAATTTAACTCAAACTAATAAAAACTCTCCTCTTGTTATCCTAATTAGAATAATTGACTATAAATGAAGAGATGTGCTAGGGATGGGTGGTAGTGGGGAGGGAGGTGGGAATGAAGATTGAACTAGGCCCTGATGTGCCTTCTAGAGGCTGTGTGGCAGAAAGTTCAAGCCCTACAACTATGGGGAAAGGGTATGGAGACTAGCTAATAAACTTTGTTGTTGCTGTTGTTTTAATTCTGTCTTTATCAATAACCTACAATTCCTGTTTTAAACTCCAATCTTTAAGTTACCAAAGCACAGAGCAAAATAATGTTCGCTTAGCACAGAAATGACAGATTACCCTTTATCTTTGTGGAGGGGTATCTATTTAGTTAACATGATAATTGCCCCAAAGTGGCTATGTGGTTTTCAGCTTTTACTGTTGTATTTACGTCATTGTGATGAAAAATTACTAAACTGGTGTTTGCAGTACTACCTATGCTGAGGAAAGAAGCCTCACCTTTCAGTAGTGGTGCTGCAGAAGCTGAGAGATCATGAAGGCATAGGGCTATTGAGCATGAGGTACTTGTTGGTGGCCTGTGATATGCGTTATATAAATGATTGATATCGGGAGGACAGGAAGGGGGGTAAGGAGGAGGGGGGAATGTGTAAGATGACTGTGATGTATATTTAGCAAACACCCCATAAATGTTTGGCTGTTAGTGAGCATGATTGGGAGGGTAGGTAAGGGGGAAAGGGGGGAGAACCGAAAAAATATTGATGATGGAATTTATTGATGTATGCAAGTTAATATGCCGTATTATTTACAATGCCCAATGTTAGATATACTGGCAATGTTAAAATGTTTATAATGTTGAATCATCAGTAAAAACAGTTGAAACATAAATGATTGATATCATGATACAGACCATTTTCTGTCATGGGCTTAGAGACCAGGTAGGTCCCACAAGTACACTTTAGTCATTTTTTGCATGCTGCTGGCTCCCTGACATCGGGAGTCTTTAAACTAAACCCTGTTATTTTTATTTGTCACAAAGTGTGGTATTGACGTTGTAAGTGATATGGTTTTTCATCTGCTGTGACTCTATATTTATCTATCTGTAATAACCCATCTGTTCTTCCAGGCTAAGGTAAGTAGTGTGTTTTAAGACATAGGCCTTGAAGGTTTTTTTCATCATCCTGTTTCTGCTTTGATATGGCCTGATTTAATGGAAGACATGTAAGAGTCACTGTTGGAGGCCTTCACCCTTGGATTTCTGATGAATGTACCTTTGACCTTTCATTATCTGTACCTAAAGGATACAACAGCAGACCTTGGCTATTGTTACGCTCTGCTACACTCCTCCAGAGGTGCAGCCTGCTTGCACAGGGTATGGGCATTCGAGGATGCGGAGGACATCTTGGATGTGGGTATCGCCAGGTTAGGGCGGCCATCTTGGGATGGGCGTCTCAGGTTGTAGCAGCCATCATGGAGTTGGGCAGTTTCAGGAAGGAAGCCCATATTTGGGCATAGAGCATCTCCCCTGATGGGGGCAGCCATCTTGGATCAGTTGCACATGTTTGAACCTAATGCCTAAACTATTTAAAGCCCTGCCTCCAGTCCTTCCATGCTTCGGCTTCTATTTGCGTAGAGGTCGTGATCTACCTCTGTATTCCACAACCGGCTATCAGTATTCCAGTGTTTTCCTGTGTACCTGACCTCGGACTGCTCCTCAACTATGCGCTGTGTTGCTGCCTGCCCAGACCTCGGACTGTTTCCTGTTTTCGCTGCACCGCTGACTCCTTGCTCCGGGACTGTGTCTGCTCGCCTGCCTGTCTGGTCAGTGGCTGTGCAACCCCGCCGGTTCCGGAAGTACTGGTGGCCGCCTGCATCTGGGGGCTCAACTCTCGGGGAACAGCAGTCGCTTCCCAGGTGAAGCTAGGGGTTGTCTGGCTGCCTGACTGAGTGCAGTGTCCCTCCATCTTCGCTGTGCTCGGTCAGGGCACAAGGGCTCACATCCCCAGTCATAACAGTAAGCCGAAGCCATGAGCTCACCAGACAAGACCGAGCTTTCCAACCTGGCTCAGGTTCTACACCAGCAGCAGGTTCAATTAACTCGCTTGTCCAGCGTCTTGCAGGATGTCTGCAACCATTTACCAGCGCTCCAACAACAGGGTTCCGCAGCTCCTCCGGTCCTTAGGAGGGAGGCTTCCGCCGCACAGTTACGACTTCCAGAGCCTCCAAGGTTCGACGGGACCCCTTCAGCATGCCGGGGCTTTCTCAACCAGTGCCAAATCCTGTTTGAGCAGCAATAGGAGGCTTTTCCTTCTGATAAAGTAAAGGTGACCTACATCATCTCCCTGCTTTCTGGTGCCACCTTGGCCTGGGCGTCCCCGCTGTGGGAGCAGTGGAGTCTGATTCTGGCGGACCTTGATGAGTTCCTACGGCAGTTCCATATGGTATTTGATGTGCCTGGCCGACCTTCTGCTTCTGGGGAGCTGCTGCGGATCCAGCAGGGCTCCTGGTCGGTCGGGGCGTATGCCGTCCGGTTCCATACCCTAGCCACAGAACTCCGGTGGAACCAGGAGGCCTTAACGGCCATATTCTGGCAGGGTCTAGACGGCAGGATCAAGGACAAACTGGCGAGTACAGAGATTCCCGTAACTCTGGATGCGCTTATTGCCCTCTGCACCAGGATTGGCGTTCGGTTCCAGGAACAAGCCCAGGAGAGGGCTACTCAGCAGGCTGTTCAGAGACCCAGGTTCCGCCCGCTCCGACCGGAGATGCCTCGGGTTCTTGAGGAAGGTTCGGAAAGAACTGAAGAGGTGCCCATGGTAATGGAAAGGCATCAGTTATCCAGACAAGAGAGGGCGTACCGCCGGAGGAACCATCTGTGCCTATACTGTGGCCAACTGGGCCACCTGATGGATGCCTGCCCAAATAAGCCTGGAGATTCGGGAAATGCTCCGACCTGAGCCCCGTGAAGGGAGTAGCTCTGGGTCGGTTGGCATCCCTTCCTGACAACTTACTCTCTGTTCCCGTACTGCTCCAAGGAGAAGGGCACCAGGTTCATACGAGGGCCTTGCTGGACTCTGGGGCCGGAGGAAACTTCATTGATGCCGAGTTCCTGTCGCAGTTGGGTGGCTCCACTGTGCCCTGCCAACCGGTGCTCCAGGTCACCTCCATCCAGGGGGATAGTCTTCCCCAGACCATCACCCGGATCACCTCACCCCTGCATCTGCAGGTGGGGGTGCTAAATCAGGAGGAGATCCAGTTCCTGGTGCTCACGTGAACCATTCACCCGATGATCCTCGGGTTGCCCTGGCTCTGACTGCATGCTCCAGTTCTCGACTGGTTCACCGGGGAGATCGTACAATGCGGTTCCCAGTGTGCCCAGAACTGTCTCCAGCAGGTCAAGCCTCCCATGCCTCTCTGCTCTGCTCAGCTCCAGACCTCTCAGGAAGGGTCGCCCGGGCTGCCTAAGGACTATCAAGATTTCCATGATGTGTTCAGTGCCCCACTTCCTCCTTATCGGTCTTTCAACTGTGGCATTGATCTTCTGCACGGAACCAATCCACCCCGGGGGTGCCTATACACCTTGTCCCGTGAGGAATCCGGGCCATGAGGGCATATATCCAGGAGAATCTCCTCAAGGGGTTCATCCGAGCTCCTACTTCTCCTGCAGGGGCCGGATTCTTCTTTGTTTCAAAGAAGGACAGGTCACTTCGTCCTTGCATTGACTACCGGGGTTTGAACAAGATCACAGTAAAGAACCGGTATCCGCTTCCACTCATCCACGAGTTGTTTGACCTTGTACAAGGGGCTAAGATTTTCACGAAGCTGGACTTGCGGGGAGCCTATAACCTGGTACGGATCAGGGAGGGGGATGAGTGGAAAACGGCTTTCAACACCCATGAGGGACACTTCAAATATTGGGTGATGCCGTTCGGGTTCTGTAATGCTCCAGCAGTGTTTCAGAATTTTGTTAATTTCATATTCCAGGACCTGCTTTACTGCTCAGTGCTCGTGTACCTGGACGACATCCTGATTTTTTCCTCCTTATTGTCACAACATGTTACTCACATCCGCACAGTGCTCCAGCGCCTCCAGGAACATCGGCTGTATGCCAAGTTGGAGAAGTGTTCATTCCACAACAGAGTCTGCCCTTCCTGGGATATATCATTTCCTCCACCGGGTTACAGATGGATCCTGGTAAATTGACAGCGACCCGAGACTGGCCGGTTCCCCAGGGTCTGCGGGCCTTCCAGAGGTTCCTGGGGTTCGCGAACTACTACCGGCAGTTCATCCACGATTACTCTTTCATCACAGCTCCTTTGACGGCCCTCACGAGGAAGGGGGCCGATGAGAAGAACTGGACGTCGGAGGCTTTCACTGCATTCACCACATTGAAGAAGGCCTTCCTCTCTGCCCTGATACTCCGCAGTCCAGATCCTACTCAGCCTTTCCTGGTGGAAGTGGATGCCTCATCCCTGGGAGTAGGGGCAGTACTCTCTCAGACATCGGCATCCGGAAAAAAGCATCCCTGCTTCTTCTTCTCCCGTAAGTTCACCCCCATGGAGCGAAAATATACGGTGGGGGATTGGGAGCTTCTGGCGCTCAAATTAGCTTTTGAGGAGTGGCGATACTTACTGGAGGGAGCAGCACATCCAGTGACTGTAATAACCGACCACAAGAACCTTCTGTACCTGCAAAATGCCACCAGACTAAATCCTCGCCAGGCCCAGTGGTCTCTCTTTTTTGCCCGATTTGACTTCCATCTGATCTTCAGACTGGGCGAAAAGAATGTCCAGGCGGATGCCCTGTCCCGCAGCTTCGAGGCTCCTGAGGACCAGGAGGAGCCCTATCCGATGTTGAATCCTGCATGTATTCCCTCCATGCCCGGGGCCAGTGCCGCCTGCCAGAATGCCGTTCCTGTGGGTCTCCGTAGGAGAGTGCTGCGCTGGGGTCACGTGTCCGAATTTGCCAGATATTTCGGGTTCCACAAGACCCTACATCTAATTTCCCAGTCTTATTGGTGGCCTCGGATGGTGCAGGATGTACTACAGTATGTGTCTACCTGTCTGGTGTGCGCTCGAACTAAGACTTCACATCAGAAGCAGTGGGGATTGATGCAACCCATGCCGGTACCACAGCAGCCTTGGGAGGACCTGTCCATGGACTTTATCACTGATCTGCCGCCCTCGCAGGGCAATACGGTCATCTGGGTGGCGATTGACCGATTCTCCAAGATGGCCCATTTCATTCCAATGAAGGCTTTACCCACGGCTGCCAATCTTGCCACAAGTTTCATCACACACATTTTCCGGCTCCATGGATTACCGCAGAGGATCATTAGTGACTGAGGTTCGTAGTTTACCTCCTGCTTCTGGAGATCCTTATGTTCAGCCTTTGGGGTAACTACTCTATTCTTGTCTGCATATCACCCCCAGACCAATGGTATGGTGGAGCGGGTCAACCAGACTCTAAAGGCGTTCCTCCAGGCATACTCTAACCAGCGCCAGGATGACTGGTCTACTCTGCTACCCTGGGCTGAGTTTGCCTATAATAACAGTCTGCATTTGGCCTCCCGGACGACACCTTTCAGCACCATCTATGGACGCCACCCGCGTCTACCTCCGCCAATTTCCCCCGCGAAGGTTCCACCTCAAGTGCAGTCCACGGTCTGTTCCTTTCAGGATGCTTGGAAGAGGGTCCAGGAACAGTTACAATGGGCAGCGGTCAAGGCCAAGGAGACCTATGACCATAGGAGACAAGCGGCTCCCATGTTCCTGCCGGGAGAAAAGGTATGGTTGAGCACCCGGTACCTGAAACTGGGGCTTCTATCTCTGACGTTTGCTTCCCCGGTTCATTGGACCTTTTGCTGTATGCTCCAGGATTGGAGCAGTGACTTACCGGTTGCATCTACCCAGCCAACTCCGGGTGCACAATGCCTTTCATGTGTCTATCCTGAAACCATTTCGCATCCTGAACCCAAGAAGGTGGCCGTGCCTAAGAGTGATCCAGATCCAGAGTATGAGGTGGATCACATCCTGGATTCCAAGCGTCGTGGAAGGAAGCTGTACTATCTCCTCGCCTAGAAGCATTTTAGACCGGAGGATAACTCCTGGGAGCTGGCGGACAATGTGCATGCTCCAGATTTGATCCGGGAGTTCCACGCTCATCATCCTGCTAAGCCCGGATCGAACTGGTAAGGGGGAGATCTTTCCGGAGGGGGTACTGTTACGCTCTGCTACACTCCTCCAGAGGTCCAGCCTGCTTGCGCAGGGTATGGGCATTCGAGGATGGGAGGACATCTTGGATGTGGGTATTTCCAGGTTAGGGTGGCAATCTTGGGATGGGTGTCTCAGGTTGTGGCAGCATCTTGGAGTTGGGCAGTTTCAGGAAGGAAGCCCATATTTGGGCATAGAGCATCTCCCCTGATGGGGGCAGCCATCTTGGATCAGCTGCACATGTTTGAGCCTAATGCCTAAACTATTTAAAGCCCTGCCTCCAGTCCTTCCATGCTTCAGCTTCTATTTGCGTAGAGGTCGTGGTCTACCTCTGTGTTCCACAGCCGGCTATCAGCGGTCCAGTGTTTTCCTGTGTACCTGACCTTGGACTGCTCCTCGACTACGCACTGTGTTGCTGCCTGCCCAGACCTCGGACTGTTTCCTCTTTTTGCTGCACCGCTGACTCCTTGCTCCGGGACTGTGTCTGCTCACCCGCCTGTCGGGTCAGTGGCCATGCAATCCCGCCGGTTCCGGAAGTCCTGGTGGCCGCCTGCACCTGGGGGCTCAACTCTTGGGGAATGGTGGTCGCTTCCCAGGTGAAGCTAGGGGTTGTCTGGCTGCCTGACCGACTGCGGTGTCCCTCCATGTTCGCCGTGCTCAGTCGGGGCACAAGGGCTCACATCCACAGTCATAACAGCTATACCCACCTGGCGAAAGCATGGTACTTGGACTCATAAGAGCCAACTTTTAAAAATTATTAGTGGTGCTAAGCCCAGTGGAAATAACCCTTCCCTGGACACATACAAGGAATTTTCTCAATATTGGGTACTCAGGCACCCACAGCACCCACAGAGTCGGCTTCTATGCTTGGACTTATCCTGCACAGTTGAACCTCAGGTACTTCAGTCATATGTTGTAGGCTTACATAAGAATGTAGTCAATTACTCCATAAGGAAACACTGTACAAATTTGTATTATATCTATACATCTCACCACGATGTGCATCCAGAGGAGGTTATACTCGGAGTGGGTACTGTCCCAGATGTTCCTTTGGAACAGCTACCATGGGACATATGTTTTGGCACCGTCTGAAGATCCATTGGTTTTGGGAGCCATTATTCCATTTTATTCTGTCGTACTGGTCTTGAGATGTGCGTTTGGACCCACTGATACTATTTGGGAGTTTTGTTTTGAGCGGTCCAGTGCTTCAGGGCTTTCATGCCTTTCTTCAAACAAAAAAAAAAATCATGTAAATGCCTTTAAATGTCTGCTTGCTTTAGATAGAAGGCTCATTTACTTACTTGCTATTAGTTCGATCTAAAAGTTCATACTCTGTATCAACTGCTCCACATAATAAGCTCTGTTTTCAGATTGACCCAAAAGCTTATACTCTGCACTGCTTGTTGTAATTATAAGACGTTATTTACATGCACTGCCTTCAACTTGGTTTCAAAACATGGTTTTAAAAGTCTATACTATGCTGTATACTATGCGCTAATTACCTGAATGCTAACCAACTGAACATTTGAGACAGGGCCTAAACATAGTTATGAATATCAGCAAAACATTCCTAACCATTCACTGTCTCACCCTACTCTCACACACAAACACAACCCTCAATCCAAATAACAACAACACCATAAATCACAAACCACACAACAATCTCATACACACTATGCCCACCACAAAGAGCATCCATAACAACCTACCCACGACACACCAACCATACAAACAACCTACCAACAACTCGCCAAACCAAAGCCATAATAACCAACCAAAAGAAAAATTCTTCGAGAATGGACACCACCAACAAACAGAGGAAAACAACAACAACGACAAACCCAACTACCAAAAAAAACAGGCAACTAATAAAAATAAACACAGCGAACCCCCCCCCCCCCCCCCCACAGAACCATATTGCTTAATTCAACTGGGATACATCAATGCAAGATCAGCAGTAAGAAATGCAGTAGATATACTACACTGGATCACCACAGACAATTTAGACCTTCTGTTTATTACAGAAACCTGGTTCCACAGCCCCACAGACCCAGCCATCCTTGAAGCATGCCCGCCAGAATACAAAATCACCCACTGGACAAGAAGTGGAAAAAGAGGGGGCGGAATAGCCATAATTTACAAACCAGAATTCATCATCACAACCACAGGTGAATCTACTTCACCACAACTTGAAATTGCATCGACAAGAATCCATCACCCAAACCTAACAGGACACCTCAATACAATCCTATTCTACAGACCACCAGGAAAATGGCAAGACTCCCAAACACAACTCATGGACTTCATCTCGAACACATGTGTATCTGCCACAAATATCCTTATAATAGGAGACATCAACTTACACCTTGAAGATGACACCTCAACAAGCACACGAGAATGCAAAGAATTCCTAAAACTCTGGGATTTACATGCACCCTACACGCAACCAACACACGAAAAAGGACATACACTGGACATCATAACACACAAATTCGACCCGGATTCAGCTATCACACTGACCAACACAAGATGGACACCTACATTATGGTCGGACCACCATAAAGCAAATGTCTCTCTCAAATGGCATAAAACGCACATAAACACAGTCAACAAACATGAGCGAACAACATACACCACGAGAGGAAAAATAGACTCCATAACATTCTGGCAACAGATCTACAAGAACGAATGGTCAACCAATGCTGACACCATCCAATTCCTCCAAGAATGGGACGACCTATGCACAACAACACTAAACAAAATTGCCCCAATCCAAACCAGAACAACACACAGAAAAAAATCAAACCCATGGTTCACCGAAGAGCTGAAAAAGCTTAAAACACAAGTCAGGAAACTAGAACGTGCATGGAACAAAAAAAAAGAGATGAACAAACTCGAAATGCTTGGAAACTACTGCGGAGGAAATACAAATATACAATAGAACAGACTAAAAGACTACACTACAAGACAATAATAGGACCAAACTACAAAGACACACACAAACTCTTCTACCTCGTGAACAAACTGTTAGACACCACACCAGTCACAAACAACAGCAAAGATACACCTGAAGCTGACAACCTTGCGAAATACTTCAAGGAGAAAATTATACAATTAAGACTCCAAATACCTGCCAACCCTATTGAATATGCCACACTCTTAGATTGTCTAGACCCAGAAGACAGAATTTACCCAGCAGACAGAACTTGGACTGAATTCAAACTACTATCAGAAAACCTCATCTCTGAAACATTTAGAAGATACGCCAAATCCCACTGCAAACTAGATACATGCCCTAATAACCTCATGAAATCAGCTCCTGAACAGTTCATAATAGACCTAACAAACCACATAAACTTCATGCTACAAAACGGACTTTTCCCTAAAGAGAAAGGAAAAATCTTACTCACCCCTATACCCAAAGACACAAAGAAAAGCGCAAGGGAAATAACCAACTACAGACCAGTAGCATCCATACCACTAATAACCAAAATAACCGAAGGAGTGGTAACTAAACAACTCACTAACTATTTAAACAAACATTCAATACTGCACGATGCCCAATCAGGATTCCGATCGAATCATAGCACAGAAACAGTATTAATCACCCTCATGTCTAAATTCAAACAACTGATTGCAACCGGCAACAACATACTCCTCCTACAATTTGACATGTCCAGTGCCTTCGACATGGTAGACCACGGAATCCTAGTACACATACTCGAATACTTTGGCATGGGAGGAAACGTCCTAAATTGGTTCAAGGGGTTCCTAACCCAACGCTCATACCAAGTCACATCAAACTCAGCCATGTCTGCCGCATGGACACCTGAATGTGGAGTACCACAAGGATCACCCCTCTCACCGACTATCTTCAACCTAATGATGACCCCTTTGGCAAAACTCCTATCCAACCACAACTTCAACCCTTACATCTACGCCGATGATGTAACAATATACATCCCTTTCAAAAAAGACATCAAAGAAATCACCAAGGAAATCAACCAAAGTCTACGTATCATGAACACCTGGGCTGATGCATTTCGTTTGAAACTAAATGCAGAAAAAACTCAATGCCTGGTACTCACCTCCCAATACAACATGAATGAATTTACCGCCATAAACACGCCTAACCTGAATCTTCCAATCTCAGAAACGCTAAAAATCCTTGGAGTTACTATCGACCACCACCTAACACTTGAAACCCATGCAAACAACACAACCAAAAAGATGTTTCACTGCATGTGGAAACTGAAAAGAATTAGACCATTCTTCCCTAGATCCGTCTTCCGCAGCCTAGTACAATCACTAGCACTCAGCCATCTGAATTACTGCAACTCACTGTACGCAGGCTGCAAAGAGCAAATCCAGAGGAAACTTCAAACAGCCCAAAATACAGCAGCCAGACTCATCTTTGGAATACCAAAATATGAAAGTGCAAAACCCTTACGAGAGAAGCTACACTGGCTCCCACTCAAAGAATGCATTACTTTTAAAGTATGCACACTGGTCCACAAAATCATCCATGGCGAAGCCCCAGCCTACATGTCGGAGTTAATTGACTTACCACCTAGAAATGCAAGAAGATCATCCCGAACTTTCCTCAATCTCCACTTCCCTAACTGCAAGGGCCTGAAATACAAGACGCACGCAGTTCTGGAACAAACTGCCACATAACCTGAAAACGATACATGAACAAACCAACTTCTGTAAGTCATTGAAGACACATCTTTTTGACAAAATTTATGGAAAGAACCAAAACACATAAAGCTCACACGTACTGCTCAGCAATACATCAATACATCCACTTATGAATTCAAACCCCTAATCTCACCACACTCATACATTTACTCTCAGAAAAATGCATACCATAGGCTTCACACAGCACCCCTCAATATCCCGTTCTCTCCTTCCAATGTCTCATTCTTCTTTTCAATTAATTTAGTCCTTACGATTTTGACCTTATCTTGCTTACCCTCATAATGTAATCCATAACCTGAATTGTAACAAATTGTATTTCCATTTTTCATAATGTATTGTAAGCCACACTGAGCCCGCAAATAGGTGGGAAAATGTGGGATACAAATGCAATAAATATCTATCTTGTTTGGGATTCTGACATGGTTGCAACCAGAACCTCCGTCTCTTCAACGGTGGCGGACTTACCTTATAGAGCAACTCTGGCTGGAGCAACTGCAAGTGACTGATTTTCAGAGCCATCAAGGTCAAATGTTCCAACATATCTGGGAGCCCTTAAACCATTAAAACTTAAAATAAATACTAAATACCAACGTTTTTGTACTTTTGTTTTCTGACCATTTTGTTTTTCCACTTGCATTGATCCTAGTCTCTTTCTCCAAAGTTCTTTTTCCAGAATCTAATTTCCATTTTTTTTTTTGTTACATTTGTACCCTGCGCTTTCCCACTCATGGTAGGCTCAATGCAGCAGGCAATGGAGGGTTAAGTGACTTGCTCAGAGTCACAAGGAGCTGCCTGTGCCGGGAATCGAACTCAGTTCCTCAGGACCAAAGTCCACCACCCTAACCACTAGGCCACTCCTCCGCTCTGATTCCAGCGCATTTTATGTTGTTCACTGTCTATCTTGTTCTTTTATAACTAATTCTGACTCTGATCCTTCTGTAATTTTTTCTCCATTTCTATCTGCTTTTTTTATTACCTACCTGTAGCTAAGTTTTATTCCTCCTTCTCTCTCTCCCTCACTCCTCAGTCTCCATCATCCACCTACTTACCAGTTTTTTTTACTTCCTATGCTTACCTCCCTAGTTCTCCCATTCCTGTGTCTTATGCTTCCCCCAGTTTCCTATTTCATGTATTTCACACACTTTCTAGTCTTCCATTTCTACCCTCTGTATTTATTGCCTCCACAGTTTATCTGTCTCTGCCTCTCATCCCATACCAACCCCAGCGCCTTCTCTGCCATTCATCCCCTCTCCAACATCCCTTTATGTCTTATCCCCTTATTCAGGCCTCCATTTCTCCTTTTTCTTTCCTTATTTCCACCCTTCTTCAAAGATCTGGCCCCTTCCTTCATCCCTAACCCTCTTCACAATCCTCCCTCTTTTTCCCTTTTTCTCGTCATCCTTTGTCCTTGCCTCTTCTCCAATACTTCCTTCTCCAGTATTTATTTACCCTTTCTTTCCTCCACCTTAACTCCAGTACCCATTGCTCTGTCCTACCATCTTCACCTTTCCCTGCATATGGCCTTGCTTCTCCCCTCCCCCACAGAGTATCTGTTCTTCTCTTCCTTATTTATTTATTTATTTACCACAGCTTGATATACTGCATGGGCCATTACTGGGTTTTAATGCAGTTTTACAACATATACAAGTTAAGGGCAAGGAATAAAACAACCCTAATATCCCATCTGTTACTTATCAGACCAAAAATCCCTTCTTTCATGGCTACCATTAGATCTCTTCTCCCGCTGATAGCCCTCAGACCACCTTCTCTCAGCCCCAGCATCAGTCCATTTCTGTCACCCCTACCATATGCCAGCATCAGTCTTCTTTTGCTTTTCCCAGCCCCCATTCTAGCCCATCGCCTTCTCCTACCTGCCCCTTTCAGCCAGCATTGTATTCATTTATTTATTAAGATTTATTTACAGCCTTTTTGTAGTAATTCACTCAAGGCGGTGTACAGTAAGAAAAAATGAAACATGAGCAATAGACAATTACAGTAGTATGGCATAGTCATACTACTTACAATGTCAACACAATATATAATAGCATATTTTAATTAACAGTGAAGGGTATACTTGTAGCCCAGGCCCCCTTATCCCACCTGCCCCCCTTTTGAGCCAACAATTCCAGTCCCAACCCTCTTTCTCCACCCTGACCCCTCCTTTTCAGCCAGCAGTTCCAGTCTCACTCCCCTTTCTCCCACCTGCCACCCCTTTTAAGTCCCAGCTGCATTCCCAGCCCCCTTCTTCTACTGCCTTGGATTTAAAACTTACCTTGAGTGTTGGCAGCATCAGCCTTGCAAACAGGCTGGCCTTCCCTTAGCTGCCCCCCACCTAAAGGAAACAGGAAATTGCATCAGAGGAGGTGAGGCGTTGCTGAGGGAAGGCCTTTAGGAGGCAGCCTGCTTGCATGGCAGATGCTGCAGACAACTTGGGGTCAGGGCCGGTCTTAGGCTGAGGCGACTGAGGCAGCCACATAGGGCCTCGCGCTTAAGGGGGCCCCGCACGGTTCGCCTCAACTCTGCCTCCTCTGCTCCATCTCGCTCCCGCACTGGCACTCACAGTCCACTGCTAACCACACACAACCCAGACCCAGCCAGACTGCTCTGCTGCGCGTGAGCCAGCTGCCTGCCAGAGACTTGCAGCAGCGCTCCTTGGCCCTGCTCGCCCAGTCGCTGCTCCGGACGGACCATACCTCTCCTCTTGAGTCCACACCTCTGACCCCCTGGGACGCATGGCGTGATGGTCGCGACGCGTGCTGCATGCGTGAGCGCCGCAGACTGTCTGCAGCAGAGCAGTAGATCCATCCTGCTCGGTCCTCCTGAGTGACAGACAGTCCTGGTCTGCCACTGATGATGCGGCCCACCCCCACGACAACTTCCTTCTTCAAGGGTGGGACGGGCAGAGAGAGAGTTGAGAGAGTTCCAGTTCCAGCTTGAGTTTCCAGCCGCAGCCAGTCAGAGACAGAGTGATAGACAGAGTCGGAGTCTTCTTCAGTCAAGAGAGTTGTGTTATATATTTTAAAACAATTTTAATACCTTGGTGGTCTATATGTTTTTATATTGTACATTATATTTTACACATCACTTTATTTTATTGTATATCTTTTCATTTCATTTTTATTTTATTGCATATATCTATATTATTTTTGCTTATCAATGGGGTGGAGCTAGGGTGGGGGTGGGGCTAGGGCGGGGGCTAGGATGGGGCCCCACCAAATTGGTCTGCACAGGGCCCCGCACTTGCTAAGACCGGCCGTGCTTGGAGTAAATTGTTAGGGGAGGAGGCAGGGGGAAAAGATACGGACTGAGCCGGGGGGAGGAAGAAGAGAGTGATAGGCAGTGTTTGACTGCGTGAGGGCGGAGAGATGCCAAACTAGGGGGAGCTGGGAAAAGGAAAAAGAAAGTAGAACTGTACAACAGGCAGCATGGCTCGCAGTGGTTTTTGGCACTCCCTGAGGTCAGCCCCCCCCCCCCCCCCATGCTTACCATGCTAACCGGGTTGCAGTGGCCCTGATGAGACCTAGTTATTAAAACTGGGGTTAACAGTAAAATAACATATCTTAAAGGTAACCTATACTGATAATTCCCCCAATAACTGGAAGTCACCATAAATTCCTGACTGCAGGATTCTGAGAAGTCTTCCGTCATGTTCTAATTGTCTCAAGTTTGTTTGTTTTTTCCTTTATGAGCTCTGATGGATCCAACAGAAAGCTCTACCTTCTGGTAACATCTTTTAAATTTATATGGAGCAATAATATCCAAGTAATACTTTTGAAACATCATCTCGAGAAAAACATTTTTGTGCCTGAACTGAAATCAGTTTTCTTAATAAGCAACTCTACCATAAGCCATAACAATTATTAATTAACCCATTAGTGCCCAATGTTCCCATAATAATCTCACAAATGGGAACATTGGACACTAATGGGTTAAGAAAGGAAACAGATGCTGGATGCCATGGGGCTGGGATAAGGAAGGTAGAGAAAGGGAAATGCTGATCTACAGAAGGGGAGATGCTAGATGTAGGTGGGAGAGGGGAGGCCTTGAGCCACCCTGGAGTGGGAGTGGGGGAATGCACATCTGAAGGTTCACATAGGACAGGGTTCCTTAAATCCAGTCCTCCAGGTCAACAGCCCAACCTGGTTTTCAGGATTTTCACAATACAATTACTAAGATGGTCACAACACTATGAGCTCCTGATATTCCCTATCTATACTAGCCAGCACTGAGGCAAGCAGGACCTATGTTTTGGAGCTCTGGATCACGTGTTTTGACGAGAAACAGTCCACTCAAACTGGGAGACACCCGCTTAACCGCAGCAAGTGGGTAGGACAGTTTCCTCCAACAGATCTCTGCTAGCCCCCGGCACTCAATCTGAGGATGGCATTGGCATCAGTGCTGCAGGAAAAAGGGATTGACAAACTCACCCACAATGAGGGAAGGCTTCCTTCGGTGAAGGAGAAGCACCGATGAATCAACCAGTAGACCTAAACCACGGGTGCAGCTCACAACTGAGCAGTGAACCCATCTCAACATGTGTCCGAATGATGAGCCATGCTAATGCACACCCAACAAAAAACCCCGCAGAGGAGCCGGAACTCGGGAGCCAATCAAAGAAGAGACTCTCCAGTCACAAGTAATCACTGAAACATAGATGTCTTGAGCGTCACATCAGCAGCTCCAGATCTGAGACCTGAACCGCAGTACAGCACAACCCAAAAGCAGTGTGTCTACAGGTTAGAACAGTCCTCCATCAACTCAGAGGGCCAAACATCCGACACCTGACCTACCACTAGCAAGTCACCCCTCCACCCCATCTTAATCAGCTGCATTTAAAGGAAGTCAAGCCAAGTCTGATGCCACGGGATTTGTTCAAGCGACCTCACCAAGGTTCTTCTACTGCAGAAGCTGCTGCTCCATAGTGGGAAGATTCCCAGCCCCCGACCATCACTTCAGCTTCTGACCTTGTTAGATGGAGAGTGCTTGACCATCGGAGCTAGATCCTCCTTTTAACTCGTGTCAGACACTGCGGGATATATCCCCCACCATTACTGCAGCTTCCGACCTTGCTAGATGGCGAGCACTTGATCATTGGAGCAAGATCCTCCTTTTTCACTCGCGTCGGATGCCGCAGGATTTATCCTGTGTTGCTCAATGGTGCACAGCCGTGTGTTGCAGCGACTGAGCTGCAGGACCAGTTCCCAACACTGCAGATCTAGGGTTTTACGCCTTTCTTCCCAAAGCATCCTCTCCATCTTAGCCAAAACCACTCTCTTGCTTTAATTTCTTCATATATAAATTCTATACCTCTGGACCGATCATTCTACTTATTCTACCCAATAATCCCGCCACCATGAGGGGCCACCTTCTGATATTTCTGGCTCTCTTGGGCCCATTAACGGGAAAACAATGGAGATCACTGAGTTCTACAATATCTCAACAGTTTGAAACTCACACAGAAAACCAAGGTACAGACAATGACTCAGCCATTGCACCAATCACTTCCCACGGAGTGTTGGCACACACCACCTCAGTGTCTCATAGAAATATGTAGGTAGATACAGACCATATGGCATATCTAGTCTGCCCATCCATACCATCTACTCTCCCTATCATTCCCTTCGAGAACCTATGTACTTCTCCAAAGCTCTTTCAAATTCAGATACTGTTTTTGACTCTAACACTTCCACCAGGAGGCCATTCCACAAATTCATAATTCTTTCCGTGAAGAAGTATTTCCTCAGGTTACTTCTCAGTCTATCCCCTTTCACTTTCATCCTATGCCCCCTCATTCCAGTGCTTCCTTTCAATTGAAAGAGTACATAATTATTGCCACTCTGGGACAGACCAAAGGTCATCAAGCCCAGCATCCTGTTTCCAACAGTGGCCAATCCAGGTCACAAATGCCTGGCAAGATCCCGAAAAAGTTCAATACTTTTTATGCTGCTTATCCCAGACATAAGCAGTTGATTTTCCCCAAGTCAATTTAATAATGGTCTATGGACTTTTCATTTAGGAAGCCGTCCAGACCTTTTTTAAACCCAGCTAACCGCCTTTACCACATTCTCTAGCAATGAATTCCAGAGTTTACACGCTGAGTGAAGAAACTTTTTATCCGATTAATTTTAAATTTACTACTTTGTAGCTTAATCGCATGCCCCCTAGTCCTAGTATTTTTTGGAAAGAGTAAACAAATTATTTATGTCCACCTGTTTCACTCCACTCATTATTTTATAGACCTCTATCATATCTCCCCTCAGCCATCTTTTCTCCAAGCTGAAGAGCCCTAGACGTTTCAGCCTTTCCTCATAGGGAAGTCGTCCCATCCCCTTTATCATTTTTGTTGCCCTTCTCTTTACCTTTTCTAATTCCAGTATATCTTTTTTGAGATACGGTGACCACAATTGAACACAATATTTAAGGTGCGGTTGTACCATGGAGCAATACAAATGCATTGTAACGTCCTCATTTTTGTGTTCCATTCCATTCCTAATAATACCTAACATTCTATTTGCTTTCTTAGATGCTGCCACACACTGTGCAGAGGGTTCCAATGTATCATCAACGATGACGCCTAGATCCCGTTCCTGGTTGGTGATTCCTAATGTAGAACCATGTATTACCTAGTTATAATTTAGGTTCCTTTTCCCCACATGTATCACTTTGCACTTGCTCACATAAAACGTCATCTGCCATTTCAATGCCCAGTCTCCCAAGGTCCTCTTGTAATTTTTCACAATCCTCTTGCGATTTAACAACTTTGAATAACCATGAGGCATATTTTCAAAGCACTTAGCCTTCCAAAGTTCCATAGAAACCTATGGAACTTTGGAAGGCTAAGTGCTTTGAAAATACGCCTCCATGTGTCTTCAGCAAATTTAATTACCTCACTAGTTAGTCCCATCTCTAGATCATTTATAAATATGTTAAAAAGCAGCGGTCCCAGCACAGACCACTGAAGAACCCCACTATCTACTCTTCTCCATTGAGAATACTGACCATTTAACCCTACTTTCTGTTTTCTAGCTTTTAACCAGTTTTTAATCCACAATAGAACACTACCTTGTATCCCATGACTCTCCAGTTTCCTCTGGAGTCTTTCATGAGGTACTTCCACGATGGTATTTTTGAACAGCATCCGCACCTGATGTACATTTTTGACCTTCACAACTGCTCCTCTAAGTTTTTTTTTCATTGCTCTTCTCATTTTATCATAGTCTCCTTTTTGAAAGTTAAATGCTAACGTATTGGATTTCCTGTATGTACAAGGCCGATATCAAATATGATCACATTATGATCATTGTTATCAAACGGCCCCAGCACCATTACCTCCTGCATCAGATCATGCACTCCACTAAAGACTAGGTCTAGAATTCTGCTTCCTCTTGTTGGCTTCTGTACCAGCTGCTCCATAAAGCAGTCCTTGATTTCGTCTAGGAAATTTACTTCCCTAGCGTGCCCTGATGTTACATTTACCCAGTCAATATTGAAATCACCCATTATTATTTTATTGCCCAGTTTGTTAGCCTCCCTAATTTCTGATAAAATTTCTACATCTGTCTGCTCATCCTGGCCAGGTGGACAGTAGTACACTCCTATCACTATCCTTTTCCCCTTTACACATGGAATTTCAATCCATAGGGACTCCAAGATGTGTGTGTTTCCTACAGAATTTTCAATCTATTTGATTCAAGGCCCTCCTTAACATAAAATATACCCCTCCACCAATTCAATCCACTCTATCACTATGATATAATTTGTACCCTGGTATGACAGTGTCCCACTAGTTATCCTCCTTCCACCAGGTCTCAGAGATGCCTTTTATATCTAATTTTTTTTGTGCAATATATTCTAACTCTTCCATCTTATTTCTGACCTCATGCACTTTCTTTAAATTAGTCACTTAATTTTCTAACTCCTCTTAATCTCTTACGTATTTATATGTTAACCATCTCTATGACCTCAATTTGTAACTTTCTTAAATTTAGTCACCTTATTTTCTAACTCCTATTACCTAATTATATGTTCCACCTCTGCGTTTACCATACACTGTCAATTAAAATGTTCTATTACGTATTGTGTTGATATTGTAAGTAGTATACTATGCCATACTTTGTATTGTTGTTTGAATATTTTTACTGCTGCTCATGTTTGATTTATTCTTACTGTACACCGTCTTGAGTGAATTCCTTCAAAAAGGTGGTAAATAAATGCAAATCTACTATAATAAAAAGCACCTCCAACGTTCTGAAGCTGACTCCGTGGCAGTGAAAGGTTGTAGTGTTCGTGCTGCCTGTAATGCTGTATCCTTCTCCTGTTGTGACATCAGCGTACTTCCTGGTTCGTCAAACGTGATGTCACACGCATGAGGGTGTCATCGACGTCCCTCCCTTCCAGTTCCAGGCCCCCTCTCTCCGATATTTAGAAGTCATCTTCACTTACCAAGTCAGGGTTACGGCGGATGGCAGCAGCGGTAAAACGCATGCAGGCTCGGCCCTTCTCTCTCTCAGCTGTGGTCCCGCTCTTGCAGAAACAGGAAATGAAGGCGGGACCACAGCTGACCCTGGAACTGGGAGGGACGGAGGAGGACTCTGAAATTCAGAGGGAGGGAGGGGGAACTCTGAAACTCGGAGGGAAAGACCCTGAAACTCGGAGGGAGGGAGGGAGGGAGGGATGGACCTTGAAACTCGGAGGAAGGGACCCTGAAACTCGGAGGGAGGGACCCTGAAACTCAGAGGGAGGGGGACAACCCTGGAACTCGGAGGGAGGGGGATGACCCTGGAACTGGGAGGGAGGAGGGGTGCCCCTGGCACACACTCTCAATCTCACACACACACACACACTCTCTCTCTCACAGACACACTTGCACCCAGTCACTCTCTCTCTGTCACACACACACACTCGCACATTCACTCTTTCTCTCACACAGTCACTCTCACACACACTCTCTCAAACATACACACTCCGAGGAAAACCTTGCTAGCGCCCATTTCATTTCTTCCAGAAATGGGCCTTTTTTCCTAGTAAATAAATAATAAATAAAATTACACCATATAATCTTAAGGCTCTTTATATTCATCTGATATCCCTAGTACCTTAAGAAGTTTTAATTATACAACTGTATAATACTAAGATTCAGATAGCAGTCCAGCAGAGAGAGGAGTGCTATCCAGTCTTTTGCAATGTGTCTCACATGTATGATTATCTCTCAGTTGGTGTGGGGTCATATACGTGTGCTTGATGCAAAGAGCACCTAGCAGAGAACAATTCTTTTCTCTTGAGGCTAGAGTAGCAGACTTGCAGGACCTGAGGGAGACAGAGAGGTACATAGAGGGAGGCCTACAGGGATGTTGTAGAGAAGTCCCACCTCCAGACTGGGAATGGATGAGGCCCTAATATAACTGGATAGAGCACACAGGGCCTTGGGAGCAACCTACAATAATAAACTAAAAGATATAGTGGCCTGCTTCACGCAATATAAAGGAATAAATTTTGCAAGCTGCAAGGAAAACTGAGAATTTTCAGTGGGATTCTTACTCAATCTAGGTGTATCAAGATCTGGCGGGAACAACTCTTAAGGACCGGATGGAGCTGCAACTGGTTACACAATGAATGAGAGTTAGGAATCTCATTTGCGCTGCAGTTCTACATGGAATGTAAACAGCATCAAGTCTGCACACTGGAGGAAGCGAAAGAATTATTCCCTGAATTGGCAGACAAGAACTGGGACCAGTGGTGTAGCTAGGGGGAGCAGTTGCTCCCCCAAACGGATGTTTTAAAAGAATGGCGCCTATGCGGGTCTCAATTGGCGGGGCTGGCACACTGCAGCCAGGACTTTTTTTGTTTAAATTGCCGTTTTTTTCTCCCCTGCCTTTCCTTCCATTCCCATCCCACCATATTCCCAACACCACCTTCTGTTCTCCCTCTTCCACCCCACCCCGTCCCATCATAATCAAGCAAGCCTACTTTGTTCAGCACAGCAGCCTGCAGGCTGCTGTCCCTGGAGCAATAACATCCTGCCTGTTTGAGTCAGCGTCCAATCCTTTCCTCTGCTTGCTGCGTGCCCCACCCTCACGTAAACAGGAAGTACTTCTGTGATGCCAGAGGCGCGCCGCAGATCCAACACCAGGCCAGGCAACGTGTTATTGCTAAACAGAGCAGGCTTGACAGTCTGAGATGGTGGCGGCGGGCAGGGAGAGAGGGGAAACAGAGGGTGCTGGGGAGGGTGATTGATGGCGGTGGAGAGAAGGAAAACAGAGTGCTGGACTCGGGGAGGGTGATTGATGGCGGTGGAGAAGAAGAGAGAGGGAAAACAGAGGGTGCTGGTCTCAAGGAGGGGGACTGATGGCAGCAGAGCGAACGAGAGGAGAATGGTGCACAGAGAGGGGAAACTGAGGGTGCTGGACTCGGGGAGCATGAATGAAGGCAGAGAGAGGGGAAACAGGGTGCTAGACTCAGGGAGGGGGTTGATGGTGGTGGAGAGAGGAGAAATAGGGTGCTGGACTCAGGGAGGGTGATTGATGGTGGCGGAGAGAGGGGAAACAGAGGGTGTTGGATTCGGGGAGGGTGATTGATGGCAGTGGAGAGGGAGAGAGAGGGGAAACAGAGGGTGCTGGTCTCAAGGAGGGGGACTGATGGCAGCAGAGCGAACGAGAGGAGAATGGTGCAGAGAGAGGGGAAACTGAGGGTGCTGGACTCGGGGAGCATGAATGAAGGCAGAGAGAGGGGAAACAGGGTGCTGGACTCAGGGAGGGGGTTGATGGTGGCGGAGAGAGGGGAAACAGAGGGTGTTGGATTCGGGGAGGGTGATTGATGGCAGTGGAGAGGGAGAGAGAGGGGAAACAGAGGGTGCTGGTCTCGAGGGGGATTGATGGTGGCAGAGAGGAGAAACAGGGTGCAGAGAGAGGGGAAACTGAGGGTGCTGGACTCGGGGAGGGTGATTGATGGCAGCGAGAGGGGAAACTGAGGGTGCTGGACTCGGGGAGGGGGGAAACAGAGAGTGCTGGACTCGGGGAGGGCGATTGATGGCGATGGAGAGAGGGGAAAGAGAGGGTGCTGGACTCGGGGAGGGTGATTGATGGAGAGTGGGAGAGAGGAGACAGGGAATTGCTGGTCCATAGTGGTGGAGGGAACAGGGAGAGGGAATAAGGAAATGCTGGACCATAGTGGTGGAGAAGAGAGAAGGGTTGGGGGGACAAGGAGATGCTGGGCTACAAGGGAATAAGAAAGGAGATGGAGGGGAAATGTTGGCATGGTGGAACAATGTGGAGAGAGACCATGGGGGTTCTCAAGGAGAGGTGAGTGAGAGGAGGATGGTAAGTACAGAGGGTACAATTGTATAATGTGGAGTGGGTGAAAAAGAAGGGAATATGAGGCTAGGGAAGGAGTGAGACAAGTGAGGTAGGGGTGAGAGATGATGGAAAGTTGATAGGTACTGGTAAGTGAAATATAGGTGAAGGCCTGAAGAGTGAGAAGATAAAATCTGAGGGGAGAGACAGAAAACAGTGAAAGGAAATGTGTCAGAGACAGATATAGTGAGGAAATAGAAGAAGATAAGAGGGAAATGGAGAAAGGACAAATGGACTGCACCCATTGGAAAGAGAGCAGAAGACAGACAGGAAAACAGAAAAGAAGAAACTGGGACCAACATGCTTGAAAAAATAAAATACCCACACAACAAAGGTAGAAAAAAGTAAGGTGGAGGGGCATAATCGAACGGTGCCGCCCAAATAGATGGCCGGCCATCTATTTGGCCAGCGCCGCAAAGAGCAGTCCCAAACCGTATTATTGAAAAATATGGCCGGCCATCTTTCGTTTCGATAATACGGTTGGGGCTGGCCAAATGTCAGAGATAGCCGGGTTTGAGATGGCCGGCATCGGTTTTCACTGATAATGGAAACTAATGCCGGCGATCTCAAACCCGGCCAAATCCAAGGCATTTGGT
Source organism: Microcaecilia unicolor (assembly GCF_901765095.1). Classification (NCBI taxonomy): domain Eukaryota; kingdom Metazoa; phylum Chordata; class Amphibia; order Gymnophiona; family Siphonopidae; genus Microcaecilia; species Microcaecilia unicolor. The sequence goes on along the minus strand of NC_044031.1, from coordinate 405,684,855 downwards.
CATGGGAGGAGCCAGCATTTGTAGTGCACTGGTCCCCCTGACATGCCAGGACACCAACTGGGCACCCTAGGGGGCACTGCAGTGGACTTCAAAAATAGCTCCCAGGTGCATAGCTCCCTTAACTAGGGTGCTGAGCCCCCCATATCCCCCCAAAACCCACTCCGCACAACTGTACACCACTACCATAGCCCTTAGGGATGACGGGGGGCACCTACATGTGGGTACAGTGGGTTTTGGGGGGCTTAACATTTACCACCACAAGTGTAACAGGTGGGGGGATAGGCCTGGGTCCACCTGCCTGAAGTTCACTGCACCCACTAAAAACTGCTCCATGGACCTGCATACTGTTGTCAGGGAGCTGGGTATGACATTTGAGGCTGGCAAAAAAATATATATATATTTTTTTTTGGGTGGGAGGGGGTTGGTGACCACTGGGGGAGTAAGGGGAGGTCATCCCCGATTCCCTACGGTGATCATTTGGTCAGTTGGGGCACCTTTTTAAAGCTTGGTCCTGAAAAAAAAGGGACCAAGTGAAGCCGGCGAAATGCTAGTCAGGGCCGGCTTTCTTTTTTCCATTATCGGGCGAAGCCGGCCATCTCATGAGCTCGCCCCGGTCCCATCTTCACTACCCTACCGACACGCCCCCTTGACGTTTGGCTGGCTCCGCGATGGAAAGCAGTTGGCGCCGGCCAAAATTGGCTTTCCATTATACCGATTTGGCCGGGTTCAGGAGATTGCCGGCCATCTCCCGATTTGTGTCGGAAGATGGCCGGCGATCTCCTTCGAAAATAAGCTGGATAATTGTCTTTTGGGGCATATGCTAATTCCAAATTTTTAATTTAAACATCCAGATTAGATAAGGCAGCCCGTTGTTGTCGTTGCCATTTAATATAAAAACTGATTATAGAATCTCTAATAGAAGCTTTGAGCGCATCCCACCAGATGGAAGGAGAGGTGTCATTTATTTTATTGTGTGAGCAGTAATCTTGTATAGCAAATAATAATGGATTCATGAAAAACACCTTCATTAAGTAAGACAGGATTAAATCTCCATTGAGGGTGATTTTTAGGAGTATCAGAAAGTTCTACTTTGATTTGAACAGAAGCGTGGTCAGAAAGTAATAATTAAAAGAGAAACAAATTAAACATGAATAAATAAAAATTAAACATCATATAAATGCATATTCAGTAAGATTATCTCTATGGCAAGATATTAGTTGTGCATAGATATTATTATATAACAAGATCCATATAAAAAAAATATGGATATATGGGCAATGTGTTCAGGGGAAAAAAGGGAAAGTAGCGATACCTCAATTTATTTGGATTTTGCTTACACCCTTTTCAGTAGTAGCTCAAGGTGAGTTACATTTAGGTATACTGGGTATTTCTCTGTCGCTGGAGGGCTCACAATCTCAGGGCCATGTTTATTAAGCTGTGCTAGAGGCACGTTAGTGTTTTACTTAGTGCACACTGTGTAGGCATCTACAATATTCCTATGGGCGCCTACACAGCGCGTGCTAATTTTGTGCACACTGTAGTAAACAGGGCCCCTTTTAACAAGCTGCGAGAAAAGGGGGCCTGCGCTGGCGTCGGCATGTATTTTTCATACGCACCGAGGCCCCCTTTTACCGCAGCGGGTAAAAGGGAAGTCTCTTTTTCCTGTAGGAAATGGCCATGTGGCAAGTAAAGCACTTGCTGCGCTGCCGTTTCAGGGAGGAGCCCTTACTCCCACCCATTGAGGTGGCGGTAAGGGCTGCTATGCTAACCTTGCAGTAACCGGGCAGAGTGTGGCACTGCCAGATTACCGCCAGGTACACTCCTGTTTAGCCTTTGTTGGGCTTATCGCCGCTTAGTAAAATGGGCCCTCAGTTTGCATCTGAGATAATGCAGGGTTAAGTGACTTACCCAAGATCACAAGAAGCAGTAGTGGGGCTTGAACTGGATGTCAAGACTGGTGCTCTAACCACTAGGCCACTCCTCACAATTGAAGATGACATCATTATAAAAGAATTAACAATTGAAAGCTAAGATGAAATTAATGAAGGTTAATAAATCTGTGCAGTATGACTACTATTGAGACTGCAAGTTCAAAAGGTACAAAGGAGCAAAACCGAGGACAAAATGTAAAGTGCTGTGAACAGGAGGCAAAGAAAATCGTGCCTGCGGAGAGAAACAAGAAAAGTACCAACATTCAAAAGTTAATTCTTCAAGTCTTATTCGGAGCAGGAGAGGTATCCATATTGTGGAAGCCCAACTGTTTCATACAGAGCTGCAATGCCAGCGAATCGTTGAAGGACTTTGTAGAGTTAATAATGACTTTCATAGTGGCGGGAAAGAGGCAATATTTTGTGCCAGATCTTTTCAGCTGGGGCCTCATTGCCAAAAACTGTTTGTCGTTGTACTATTTTTTATGAAGATCTTCCACAAATAGAATGTTGTGTCCTTTGAATTTAATGGGCGCTTTCAGTTTAGCCAACTGGAGAATTTCCAACGTATGTTCATAGCAAAGAGATTTCACTACAATTGCACGTGGATATTTAGAGTTCTGAGGTATGTAAGATGGCGAACTGTGTGCTCTTTTAAACGGCAATGGAAGTTCAAAACTTTAGGGATACAGTCTAATAAAAAATATAGCATATTAGCACTTTAAAATGTTTCAGATAAGCCCAAAATTCTAAAATTAGAATGCCATGAGCAATTATTCAAATCTTCCAATTCTCTCTCAGAATGCATGGATTTCTGCAACCGTGGTATGGTTTTACTTGTTGATCATGTGTATCTAGCTTTTGCTCCACGGTATCCATTGTGGCTGAAAGTGAGTTAAAATTTTGTTTAAAGTTAACAATTTCTTCTTTTATCTCTGATACCGATTCTTTGGTCTCATATATTAAGTCTTCTACTTGCCATATCTCCAACATTGCAAAGCCCCTTAGTGCTTGGATCAAATGAATAAATGGAATAAAAAAAAAAAGTTGTTTTAAATATGTAAGAAAACAAACATAAAGTTATAACATTAATATATACAGTGCAGAAATAGTCATGTATTACTAGTACATGAAGCAGCAGATTTCAAGTAACATAGTAGATGACGGCAGAAAAAGACCTGCATGGTCCATCCAGTCTGCCCATGACAAACTCATATGTGTATACCTTACCTGGAATTTGTACCTGTCCTTTTCAGGGCACAGACCATATAAGTCTGCCCAGCAGTATTTCCTGCCTCCCAACCACCAGTCCCGCCTCCCATCACCGGCTCTGTTACAGACCGTATAAGTCTGCCCTCCCCTATCCTCGCCTCCCAACCACCACCCCCTCTTCCCCCCAACTGCTCCGCCACCCAATTTCAGCTAAGTTTCTGAGGATCCATTCCTTCTGCACAGGATTTCTCTATGCATATCCCATGCATGTTTGAACTCCGTTACCGTTTTCATCTCCACCACCTACTACTACTACTACTACTTAACATTTCTAGAGCGCTACTAGGGTTACGCAGCGCTGTACAATTGGGCATTCCAAGCGTCCACCACCCTCTCCGTGAAAAAATACTTCCTGACATCTTTCCTGAGTCTGCCCCCCTTCAATCTCATTTCATGTCCTCTCGTTCTACCGCCTTCCCATCTCCGGAAAAGATTCGTTTGCGGATTAATACCTTTCAAATATTTGAACGTCTGTATCATATCACCCCTGTTCCTCCTTTCCTCCAGGGTGTACATGTTCAGGTCAGCAAGCCTCTCTTCATACGTCTTGGAACGTAAATCCCATACCATCCTCGTAGCTTTTCTTTGCACCGCTTCCATTTTTTTAACATCCTTCGCAAGATAAGGCCTCCAAAACTGAACACAATACTCCAGGTGGGGCCTCACCAACGTCTTAATCAGGGGCATTAAAACCTCCTTTCTTCTGCTGGTCACTCCTCTCTCTATACAGCCTAGCAATCTTCTAGCTACTGCCACCGCCTTGTCGCACTGTTTCGTCGCCTTCAGGTCCTCAGATACTATCACCCCAAGATCCCTCTCCCTGTCCGTGCCTATCAGACTCTCCCCGCCTAACACATACGTCTCCCTTGGATTTCTACTCCCTAAGTACATCACTTTGCATTTCTTCGCATTGAATTTTAATTGCCAAATGTTAGACCATTCTTCTAGCTTCTTCAGATCTTTTTTCATGTTTTCCACACCCTCCGGGGTGTCCACTCTGTTGGAAATCTTGGTGTCATCCGCAAAAAGGCAAACTTTACCTTGTAACCCTTCGGCAATGTCACTCACAAATATATTGAACAGAATCGGCCCCAGCACCGATCCCTGAGGCACTCCACTACTCACCTTTCCTTCCTCCGAGCGAACTCCATTCACTACCACCCTCTAGCGTCTGTCCGTCAACCAGTTCCTAATCCAGTTCAAGTAAGTAGCAAAGGACTTCCAAATTTGTAATTTTTTTGGAAGAGGGATGCATATTAAACAATAGGCTTCTTCATATTTCTTAAAACAGAATAACCCAATTCCACCAACTGTACAAGCTTAGCGTTGTCCTTTCATGTAATCACTTTCAAAGCAATTGATAATAAAAGGTCAACTAAAGCTTTGTCTTCATCTGTAAGATCAGTTGCTGAAGATTTCCATAGTAGGGGCCAGTGGCGTACTGAGGGTGGAGTGCCCTGGGTGCATGCTGCAGGGGGGGGGGGGGGGGTGCAGGGAGCAGCTGTGCGGCTCTGGTGTTTCCCTGCTCCCTCTGATGTTACTTCCTGTTCTGGGGCAGAGGGAACAGGGAACCAGTAGAGCCATCTGTGCGGCAGCTCCCAACACCCCTTAAGGTAAGAGGCAATGCACCAGAGGGGTGTCTTGAGTTATGGGGGGGGGGGGGGGGGTTCACAGCGGTGATCCATCCTGGGTGCCAGCCAACCAAGGCACACCACTGCTAGGGGCCTTGTTTATTAAGGTGCACAAGCAGTTTTAGTGCATGTTAAAAATTAGCACACTCTAATGCTAGAGACTCCCCTAGAAATATATGGGTGTCTCTAGAATTACCATGCACTAAGAACGCTAGCGCGCCTACAGTGCAGTTTAGTAAATGGGTCCCTAGGTGTAAATATATTGATTCATGAAGTTTGAAGATTTGCAAAAGTTTTTCCAGATATCTAACCAATATAGAGTAAGATTTGGGGGGGCATTTAAAGATTATATGAGGTAAGGTTTAAACTGATGACTTACAGGACCAACATGAATCTGAAGAAGTAGATCCACAAAGCTTAGCTTTTCTTGGTGTCCGTAAGGAGCGATGAAGTAGGAAACACAAGGATTGGGAGATGGATGAGGATTGCCTGTGCCTTTTGACCAAACTGAGTTCCAAAGATCATCAGAGAAATCAGGTTAAATTGAAATTTGATTTAAAAAATGACCAATAAAATGCACAATTAATTTGGAGTAAAGTCGTTTATTAAGGCTTTTACTTTCTCAAAAAGCTTTGTACTATTCACCCTTAATCCTTAGCTCAGAAACACATGGCTAATTTACATAATGCATTTTCTGCGTGAGGTCACCACTTCAGCCGGTAGAAACCGATACTGAAGAGAACAATGCAAGAGTAAGCTAGATTAGCTTTATTTTCGTTTAACCAGATATATCGCTTTCTTTCACCAACCAGCTGTACATCCTAGCAGATAAGCGATCTCTTATTTTCCTATAGAGCCCTCACCCCACTAGACTAGAGACCCAGACGCGTCCGAAACCCATTCTGTGCAGCTGCTTCGCTGAGTTACTCCCCACCCGCCGTGCACGTGGACCCGCACAATGGCCGCGCGCCTAGCAGCTTAAGCTTTACTCCTTCCGGTTGCCTGATGACGCCTTTCGGCTCTCGTTTTGAAACGGACTTGAGGCGCCGCGGAATTTGGGATGGGAACTCTTTGGGGAAATTACCGTGTCGCAGGCCAGTCAGAAGCCAGGACTACCTCTCCCAGCAGGCTTTGCTTGGGCGCGCGCTGATGGTCCGGCGCTGGAGGGAATGACGTTTGAGATCGCGGTGCAGGTAGCCGGAGTTGCGACAGCGGCGCTAGCTCTCGCTGAGGACGGAAGCGGAAGCAGTGAGAAGGAAGGGGAAGGCCCGAGGCCGCAGTGGTGGGTGGGAGGTGGAGAAACGTCGCGCGGAGCGCGCCCGTCGTAGCGTCGGAAAGCGTTCAACGCGGAGAGTTGCAGAGCGTCGGAAAAACTGAGCACGAGGCCCGGGGTCTGCATACACGCACGCGCGCGTCGCATCTCTGTCTCTTCGGAACCTGCCGGGTTTGCGTTACGCGACGCGGCGCGCGGAAGGGGCTGGGCAGGCGGCGCGGGGAGGAAGCTAGGACGGCGCTTTCTGGCCGGGCGCAGGGAGAGCGGGAGGCTTCGTCTCCGAGCCTTCCCCACCGACCATTCCTCCTCCCAGAGTCATGGCGGCAGCGGCGGGAGGAGGCAAAATCCGTACCCGGAGATATCACATCGCAGCTAAGCCCTACGCCAAGAGCAAACAGGTAACGCAGGGGTAGGGCTCGGCCCAGGCCGCGACTGTCACTCAGCGGGCTGGTTCTTCCCGCCGGACACGTGAGAGGAGCCGGGGCCCGCCGTGCGCACTCTGGCTCCTCTGCACACTGTGCTTAACTGTTTTGTTTGCATCATTGTTTTTATTATTATTATTGCTTTATGTCTATATAGATTATATTTTGTATTTTGTTGGTGATGTGTTCTGAGTGTTTAAGTATATCACTAACTGGTTAATACGGAGGAGTTGGTCGCATCCCCGTAGTTCAAGTGCAACTTCTGTGCTGAATATTAATCTTTGGGCGTGTTGTTTTCTCTTTCTGTCGACCTGAACAAAAAAAAAAATCTTGAGAGGTTTTCATGAAATTTGACCAACGTGCTTTTAATTTCAATTTGTGCTACACTGTCAGGTTGCAGCAAAAATATAATTGTATGGCAGATATTTGACTTGCATTCCTTTTTCGCTCGTCTTTTTCCATTTTTTTTGTTTCAGGTGGCTAGTTTGGAAACCATACAGCATTTACCACCCATTTTCCTGGTAGTTTATCTAAATGTGTATGTTATTTTGTTTCACTACATATTATACAATGAGAACAACATTATATAAGATCATAGTGCTTTACCACCTCGGTATATTGAGTTGTGGGAAAGCAGTGGCTTGTTCAGCTACATTTAACAGGCTATAGCAGCCTGTGGCATGGAATTGCATAGAAATTAGGTATTAGTAATTCCTAGTGATATCTATTTCTTGTGTGTTTGTAATATACCTTTTAAGTATTTGCTGAAACAAAAAGCTGGGAAATATTAAGTTTGTGCTGTCTATAGACATTAGTATGAATGTTCACAGTGGGCAAAACCCTTGGGCTACTGTTAATGCTTTGTGTTGGAGAGCTTTCAGCTCCTGATCTTAGCTGCTTATGTTATGTTTTAGTTCTTGTAATATCTATGTGGTTCTAAGTGGATAACAACAAAAGAGGCTAGGAAGTACCTAGGAATTTACAATCAAGAAGAACATTAGATCAATCAATAGCTGATAATTTACAATTGCATAAGTAATACATATTTATGAAACAAAGTTTTTATGGATTTTTTAAACATAATCAGAAATCTTAATTTAGTGGTAGTGAATCCCAAGTCTTTGCAGCCTGATAGGCAAAAGACAAGACAACAATTTTTTTAAAAATCTAATACATCTAGGATTTGGAGAATATAACATTTGATTTGTTGCATGTGGAATGTCGCTTTCAGAAGTAAAGTAAATTAATTTGGACATAATCTTGAGGTACACTTCTATTTGGATTAAATGCTTGTAATGTTCCATATTACCCTGAAGATGGAGACAAATTCCTAAGGTACTAGTTCATATTTGTATAGTATGAGCACGCACATCGGTGTGCTCACTTGCATTAATCATGTACATGTTCACAATGGTTTGGTTTTACTGTGACAGCATAGCTATGGATGATGGGTACATACAAATGGCAAAAGCTAATCCTGGGTTTAAGAAATAATTCGGTTCCCAATCAGTGTACTACAAAATGTTACAGAAACCAAAGAAAACTAAAAATAAATATACTGTTATAAAAAAAACAACTTCAAAACAAGATTTATTGTGAAAATTTTAAAATGTGCTCAGGTTTTTGGTGTTTTACTGCGGCTCGAAGGCTCGAGATATGTAAAATCACCTGTATCACCATCATAGCACACCCTACCTCCACACCACTATCTAATCAGAGAACATCAGGGACAGTTTCTGCATCTAATTCAAAATAGATGAAATAGTATAGACTTAGCTTTGTGGCTAGTGCAGTATTGTTCTAAGTTCAGTAGGGTGCCGGTGTACAAGGGCTTTGTGAGTCTCAAGCTGGAGCGAAACATTTTTACTTCAATGCGTGCAAATAAATATCCATTGTTCAATATTCATGGTTCCTGACATGGACCATGTTTCACCAATTTATTGGCATCTTCAGGGGAACTAATCTATAAGCGATGAAAACAAAAATGTGGAGGAGTGGCCTAGTGGTTAGGGTGGTGGAATTTGGTCCTGGGGAACTGAGGACCTGAGTTTGATTCCCACTTCAGGCACAGGCAGCTCCTTGTGACTCTGGGCAAGTCACTTAACCCTCCATTGCCCCATGTAAGCCGCATTGCGCCTGCCATGAATGGGAAAGCGCGGGGTACAAATGTAACAAAAAAACAAACAAAAATAGAGAGGAAAAAATATAAAAAATAACTTAGAAAACAAACCGAAAGATGAGCATGAAACAAACAAAGCTCAGTCAGTCTCAAATATACTAAATCATTCAAAATATACAAACTACTTAAAGTATAGTTTTACTTACGGATAAGTAACTATAGGGAGGAACCTCTCCTATCTGAGTAAAAGCCTGCATGAACGCCCACACATGCGCCCTACTCTTATAGCTATCAGCTGACATGCTAGCGCGGGAAAATTTAAACTAGTGATTGCCACTCTATTTCCCTATTCAGACCACCAGGGGCCACTGTGTTCCACCGGAATATCAGTTCCTGTTCTCTTTTCAGAAGAATATGGGGAACATCACCACCTAAAGGTAAAAACACTTGAATAAGTACTATTCATCAAGAGTGTGCTGCTCCTGTATCCAGTGGTCCACCAATGGCGCTTCACTTTTGCGAGTTCTCAAATTACTTAGATGTTCACCGATTTCTTTGCATGATCTGTCTGGTGGTATGCCCAATGTACCACTTAGTGCATGGGCAACATATACCATAAACAACCTGGTAGAGTTACAGTCCGTGCTGCTTTTAAGATGAAACAGTTTGCCAGTCTTCGGATTAATAACTTCAGAGGCTTGCCATGCATAGTGGCAATAAACGTATCTGCCGCAACTCTTATGGCCCCTTTCCACAGATATTATATCACAAACATTAGTAGAACAAGCTGATGATAATATTTCGCCCACATTACTATCCCTGGTGTAGGCAAAGGTTGGCAACTCATGAAATCCATGGACTGCAAGCATAGACCAGTGTTTGTTTATAATATTTCTAATGGCTCGGGTCTGCTGAAAAAAAGGCAATACACATGTCAGTCTATCATTTCTTCCTGAAAGATTAGGGGGAGGATAAAGTAACCAGTCACGGTTCGCGTTGGCGGCTCTCTCGTGGCCCTTTTGATGATTTTATTAGGATAAGCTCGTGATCTAAATCTGTTATATAGATCTACAGCAGATTTATTGAAATCCTCTTCGGTAGCAGACAGTTTCTTCAAACGTAAAAATTGGCCAACAGGGATATACCATTTTTGGCTGTCCTCGGATGGAAACTATGATAGTGAAGCAGTGGGTTTCCGATATATTCTTGTATTAAATTTCCCGTTCGATGACAATATCCAGATAGTGAATGGATTGATCTCCTACTGCAGATTCAAATTTAATATATCTGTCCACTGAGTTTAAGTAATGAAAAAATTGTTAAAGCTGTTCTTTACTGCCCTTTCATATAAATATGATATCATCGATGAACCTTTTCCACAGGATAATATGTTGGAAAAATCTACATGAATAGAGAAAATTTTCTTCGAAATAAGGCATGCTGTAATAGGTGCAACCGTGGCACCCATAGCAATGCCATGTGTTTGAAGAAAAATTTGTGTCTCAAATTGAAAATAATTTTTTCGTATCACAATGTCCATAAGCGTGTTGAGAAATTCCACTTTTGCAGAAGACATATCTAGTTGTTGAAAATGGAGATCTGCCAATCTACAGGCATTATCATGTGGAATACTAGTATAAAAAGATATTACGTCCATAGATACTAGCAATACAGGAGTGCTATGTAACTCAATATCTTGTAAAATCTGGATTAGGTGCGCAGAGTCTCTAAGATAAGATGGAATCTGTAATGCCCTGGGCTGCAAGTGATAATCCAGATACTGTGATAGCGGCTCATTAAGAGATTCACTCCCAGACACTATGGGGCGCCCAGGAGGATGATGTAAAGTTTTATGGATCTTCGGAAGAAAATATATGTGAGGTGTACGAGGATATTTTTTAAATAGGTACCGAAATTCTCTATTCGTAATAATACCCACTTGGGCTGCTTTCAATAGAATGTTCACTTCCTTTTGGAAAACGAGTCCATGATCATGCTCCAATGACAAATAAAACTTGCTATCTGACAATTGACGATATGCCTCTTGACGATAATCTTCTTTATTGAGGATAACAATAAGCATAATGCTTAGAGCAGTGGGCTGACAACCAGGAGAACCTGGCGCAAACCTCAATGCTGCTCCTTGTGATGTTGGGTAGTCATTTAACCCTTGGTTGCCTCAGGGGGCCAATGCAGAAAACTGTGTGTTGGAGCAACTTACTGCATTGCTTTGAAGGTTTCTGCAAAAAATGTCCCCTGGAATGCAGTAATCAATGAGCATATAGATTATTGCTGTGTTGAAATTGTGGCAGCAATCTACAGCTCGGTGTGAAATGTCACCCTTCGTGTTAGTCCATGAAGGGGGTCTTTTATTAAAGGTTAGCTCGAGTTACCTCCAGCAGGGCCCATAGCAATAAAATGGGACCTGCTGCAGATAACTCGAGCTAACCTTTAATAAAAGACCCCCCTGAGTGATGATTTGGCTCACGCACTGACAGGAGGAATTACTTAAAAAAAAAAAAGTCAGATGTTTACATCGGCTCCAGGCCCCCCTCCCCTATACAAAGGCACTGACTGTCCCCCATCCCTGGAGAGTAGTTGACCCCCCCCCCCAACAATCCCTAGTAGTCTAGTGGGTCCCACCATTACTCCCTCTCCACACCTGATCCTGATATAAAAAAAAAAAGGCATGCACACCTTAAATCTGTGTCAGGCAGGAATGATTCCCATTTGCTCCTGTCTTCGGTGCAGCCAGGATCCAAAATGGCAGCACTTGTGCCGTAGCATTGTGCTGTGACACATGTTCAGGGGTCAGCCTGCTAGATAAGACATTAATCAACTCCATACCTTCTTTGGTAGACAGATCCCTAGGGGTATGTCTCAGCGCACCAGTAGGGGTCAGATGCCACCATTTTGGATCTTGGCACCGGAGGCAGGACCGAGTGGACATCTCTCGTCTGACCAGATTTGAGGTTCCATGGACAGATTTGGAAGGGTGAGGGGAGAAAGATAGACTAGACTCCCCCCCCCCCCCGGGATGCCTTTTTTTTCCCTTTCAAATATTGAGCTGTGGGGGGGGGATCTTGGCCACTAGATTACCAGGAATTCAGAGGGGAATGTCAACTATTCTTTGGAGAGGGGATTGAGTTAGTACCTTTGGTTACGGAAGAAGGGTGGTGGTCCTGCAATATGGAGGGGTGTTAGCTGGTGGTTGGGTCAAGTTGAGGGGGAGAGGACAATGCAGAAAGCTGCTAGACCACTGGTCTAATGTATTCCTTACACCACCTCGGATTTTTTAGCTTTGTGCTGGTGTGGTAGTGCACGGCTTAACATTACTTCTGATTACTAAAAAGCCTATTTACCATACATTTTAATATGCTGTGAACTGATGTCTGCCACACAAGTCAGCATCAGCACTGGGATGCATCTTACAGCTAGTAACAAGAACATAGATGGCTCATTAACCACATGGTTAGGCCTATGGTCTGGTTTTTGACTTCAGAATTGACGGGATAGTAATATATATACACAGAAAATTAAACTTTATTGATACTCATATGTTATATTCAGTGCTGATTAACTTTACTGGATTTTGCTCTCCCAGATGATGAACATGTGGTGTTTCCCATGTACTTTGCATTTACAATGCTTGAGGAGGAGCTCTTGTGTTTGTAGAAGTAGAAGGGGAGGGATAATATATTGCAGGTATGCAGCAGTATTCAGACACAAAATTGGGCAGCCCTTAATTCTTGGAGTTTACAATTTTTTTTATTTTTAACAACTTTTTATTGAGTAATTGCTGTACCTGCTTGAATAAAGATGGAAGGAGTGTAACAGCTCAGAGATAATACCAGTATCACCTGCAGTCTTCTTTTTACACATTCCTTCTCTCTTCTCGCCCACAACATTTTACATATCTTTCTTAACTATCTCATAATAATCCCTTATAACTTAATGGGGAAAGTGCAGTTACCCTGACCATGAGTATACAGCAAGACAACATAAAATACAATGCAAAAATATAAGTAAGCTACATATTACCTTTAACCGTATAAAAGTAAATTCTAGTTAAAGTAACAACATTTCTCCCCCCCCCCCACCCAAAAAAAAATGACACTGTTGCAGTTATACCTGCTCTATTTTCACAGATTCCCGCCATCCTTTCTTCTAATACCTCTGAAGCTCTGATATAAACATAGCATTAATGTCTTGGGCAGTTTTGTTTTCATTATCCCTTCCCTTTCATATTCCCCCCCCGGATGTAGCATACTCTTTCAATCCGCAGAAAAAATGTCCTCCTTATAAGCCTTAATATTGCAGCTCTCTATGTTGTGAAATATGGAAGACCTTGACTGAGTCTGTAGTGTCTGCATCGTATTCAGATTGCTCTATGGTAGCAGCTGGGGAAGCTCCCAACTGGCTTTATAATTCTACCTGGGTCTAGACCCTTTTAAACTGCTCCCCCTTGCTTCATAGTGCAGTGGCAAGTATTTACGTGCCACTAGCCAATGTTCCTCCAAGAACCGTGTACCGATTTCCAGTGTCTTGCTATTGTCAACTTAGCTGTGAGGCAAACAGATGTTTCAGGCTAACCTCCCTTTTCCAGGCTTTCCACCCCAGTATATATCCCAGTAGACATTTTTTTGCATCTGACTCCCAAATATCCCCTGTCCAACTATGGATCTTTATCCCATACTTCTGTCCAAAGTCGTTTAATAATTGGGGATTCCCACCACATATGCTCGAACGAACCTCTTCTCCCACAACCCATCCAGCATTTCCCCTCCAAATTGTCCCTAGTATGTGACCCTGCCACTGGTATCCAATATGCTCTGTGTATAATATTAACCCATTAGTGCCCAAAGTTCCCATATGGGAGCTTATTATGGGAACATTAGGCACTAATGGGTTAAACTGTAAGTTGTGTGTGTAATAAATTGTTTGTAATTAGGGATAGTGGAGCATTGATGATCATACAGACAGATTTGTGACCACTCCTTGGAGTGTACAATCTAGTTAAGGTAGGTATGGGCTTGTCACTCTTCCATTGGTGTGATTTGTTGACTTCAGAGCTACAGTATTATCTGCTAAAAATTTTTGTGTTGGATATAGTGTTTTTTTGTTTCCTGAAATGAGGAGTGTAAATTTAGTTTCTCATCATTAAATTCAAGATTTATTTCTCCTTGTAAGATTTACAATTGGTTGTCCAAGCTACAGTTTCATCTTGGTAATTTATTGCAGTAGTTTTATTTATTTGTATGTTTTGGGGGTGGGGGTGCCAAGATTATCTTGTATAAGAACAAATTGGATAAGATAACTCCTCTATTATTTGCACTGGCTCCCTGTCATAGCTTGGATTGAACTTAAACTGCAGTGCTTGGCTTTTCAAGCTTTGAATGGATTTTGACTTCCATATCTGTTGAGCTTCTTAACATTGCAGTGGAATCTGTGACCTAGGTACAGTTATAGAAATCAAATTCTATCTTCTGTTACACTTAGAATTGGTTTTCAAAAGAAATTATTGATGGCAATAGTGCAAAATACGTGGAATGCTTAACCATGGTGAATACGATCTGAAAATGATTATTTTAGATTTAGGAAAGTACTAAAATCCTTGCTTTTTAATAAGTTTTGATTTTAACTGTTATAGTTAAGATGATTTTGCATTCTATAATCGTGTTGTAAACTGTTAAGTTTTTTTGGGGGGGTTGAAGCAGTATATGAATTGAATTAAATTATCAAACTTATTTTCAAATTAACATAAGGTATTTTGTGAGTTAGTGTACAATAAGTATATGTTTGAGGCAGTAATAAACAGAATATTGGGGATGTTTGGAATTATGTTGGTTTATTGTCCTCCATACACTGGAGAACTGCTGAATGATTTTATTGGAGCTATACAGCTCACAGATTGGCAGATTGTCTCCTATAGGCTAATTATGTGGCTGTCATAAGACACCCGTCTGTGAGCTTCTGCCTTCTGGTTTATGGGGGGGAGGGTGGTCTCAGACAGGGCAGATATTCCCATCTAATTTTGAAAATTGGGCCCTTTTAGTTTTGCTGGTGATGTGCAAGGTAATGATATTAAAAATATGGTAATTCGTGTATTGCATGTTGCGATACATGCTAGGTGGCTTGTTTTTGATTGGATGTGTATATGTTTGCACACATCCTTATAAAATTAAAGTACAGTGGTATAATTTTTGTTCCAACGGCATGAGTGGATCACAGTGAAGGCTACTAAATGTGCAAGCAACACAGTTTGTCCTTTCTTTTAAATAGGACATGCATCTTGTCCTGGTTTTGTATGCTGTTTCACCCTGGACTCTGGATGTGTGGGTGAACTGCTATCCTGTACGGACTGAGGATTAGAAAAAGGAAGACTCCAGAGTTCAGGTTCAGTGCATGCACTATCTGTTTCACGATGGAATCTGTGTAGTTTCTTTAGGGGTCTACGCTTCCTTGGTTATGTGCAAGTGTTCAGTGACACTGCTTCAAATCCCTCTGCTACCTTTCCTAAGAGAAGCTGGAGTCTCAAACATTTGGTGGCACATGAGCCTATGGGGATGATTTGATTGTCAGTGCGCTTGTTCACAACAACCGGTATATTAAGCTTGAGCTGAAATATTGAAGGACATGTAAAGTCTGAGGAAGGCAGAATAGCAGTAGCTGTGGCATGTGCTGTATGTACTTTGGGTTTTCGATTTTAGTTGATTCAAATAGTTAAAATGTGTTGCATTTCTTGGTTTTGTAACAACTTGGGGGGGGGGGAATTTAGACATAGCTTTACAGGATTTGGGAGTTGTCATTCTTCCAAGGTGCTGCTTCTATAACAAAGTTTTGTCTGCGGTTTAGTCAGAAGCTACACTTGTTGGTGAAGCAGCTTATGAGGATGCATCCCTTCAGTTGCTTTCCATGAGCAAAGGTTGTGCATCCTCTTAAAGTCGTTCAGCACTTGTGGAATTCAGCCCTTCCCTGGGCATATAGAAGAAACATGCTTTAGTGTAGTGTTGTCAACATTTTTGTTGCCATGACACCATGCTCATGACCAAATAAAATTGTGCAGAATAATGATGCCTCTATGAATGGACTACCCAGGTCTTGACCCCAAATTTGTGTTTTGTGACCTCATTTGGAGTCCTGTCCCGCAGTTTAGGAACTCTGGTTTAATGGTTAGTGCAGTAGGATTTAGTTGAAATTCGTAAGGCATAAGTTCCTGGCTCACTAATGCATGCGTTTAATTCTCTGTGTGACCTAGGGCAGGGCACTAGAACCCAATTGAAAATGGTGCGTCTTCCTTAGTCTACAGATTGAAAAGGAGGTATTGTAAGAATAGCAAACCTTTTTATTAGGGAAGTAAAAGTACTGTTGTTTTATAAGGAAGTGGTAGAAAAGGTAGAGGAAAAAGGGGTTAAAATTTATATTTCAACGGTTTTTATTGATGACAAAACATAAATCACAATTCTTCCTCTGCACAGCAATTTCAGTACAATCTTACAATTTTCAAGGCTGAAACCCAGCAAAGAAAAATATATATAACATTACTGACAGTCTCAAACTTTTATAGTTTTAACCCCCCCCCCCCCCCCATGTTGTATTGTCCTTTATGTTGAATCTATTTATTAAACTTTCCAAAATATAAAGAAGGTGCAACGGCAATCCAAGTGACATCCTATTACAGAAGGCATAGGACAATTCAAGATAATACATCGCAAAGGGCCTTGTGTCTGATAGCCCTTCACCAATAGTCCCCTCCTCTATTAAAGACAACTTTAAATACACACTGTGTATCTGGTCCAAACTTACATTTACATCCATCTGGAAAAATAAGTTGATGCTACTTCCTATGAGTTCTCACGTATAAATATGAGCACCTGCTAGCTTCTATTGTTATCCATTTAATGGTACAACTAATTTGAACAACCCAATATTACAAACGGTATTTCAATGCCCCGGGATCTTGCCGACCACCCAAGATGGCATACCAACCTTGCACCCACTAGGCTGTAAATTCCTTTTTGCTTATTGTTCCCTCTATCCCCCCTCCTCCCTCCCACCCCGACCCTTTCCCCCCCACCCTCCCACTTCCCTTCCCTTCAGGGCTTAAAATTTAAAACAAAAACCCGAGGGATCACAAAAGAGAGAAAAGGCAACAATATCTGTAAAAGCCAAATGAAGCTGGAAAAGTAGTCAGGAGAGCAAAGATGAGTGTCAGAAAAAAAATAACACAGTAAAAGGGTGTGTGTGTGTGTGTGGATAAGACTTTTTTTTTTTTTTTGTCTACAGCTCCACTTTGCCCGATCGAGGCCTTTCTCTAACGTTTGTCTCTCTGGATGCGGAGAAGGCTTTTGATTGAGTGGAGATACTTGTTTCATGCTTTGTCTAACTTTGGTATTTGATATTTTTTTGCTAATGTTACAGCTACTATTCAACTTTCCTTCTGTTAGAATAGGGGCTAGTGGGGCCCTTTCACAGGTATTTCACCTTAAAAGGGGGTCCTGTCAAGGCTATCTCATCTCACCTTTATTATTCAATCAACCCTCGACTCCTTTGACTGCTATTCGCCAGCATAAGGATATTCATGGCATTCGCATTGGTGAACAGATGTTTAAACTGCTAATGCTGACATTCTTTTATACTTATCCAATCCCCAAATTTCATTGTCTAACCTAGTTACACTTATTCCCATTTTTCAGATTTGTCCAGTTATAAAATCAATTAAGGCAAAACAGAACTTATGCCAATGAACACTAGTTGTCCCTTTTTCCCTCACAGATATCCCCTTGAAATGGATTTCATCCTCTATCAAATATTTGGGAATATATTTAAACAGAGACCTACCACTAACATCTAAAATTAATATGGTCGAAATTATCTCCAAGGTAAAAGCCTCAGTCTCTCAATGGTCACCTCTAACCTTATCCTAGTGGTGTAGACTTGATTCATTAAAGATGATGATTGTCCCAAAGATCACTTATATTCCTAGAACGCTTCTTTTACACCTCTATTGAGAAACTTTTTCATTTCCTCTGGAATAATAAGACCCCAAGAATAGCTTTAACTAAACTCAAAGCTTTGAAAAACCACGGCTGTTGCTGCAGAGCCGACCGATTGAAGAAATCACCACTCGCTACATCGCCAGAAGGAACTCCCTTTCCGAGCCCAGACTTGTGCAACCAACGGAACTGAACCCACAGTGACTATAGGCAGGACGAACTGTGAACCCCAGACCAAGAAGAAGCCACAACCGCAGAAAAGAATACCAAGAGGAAAGGAAGCCATATTTTGAGAAGAATACCCACACTGCAGGCAGCCTTAGAGAGAGACACAACACAGAGCACTACCAAACACTTTCATGTACACATATACACACACACTCCAAAAAACAAACAAAAAAATGAGCTGAAACTCACACACACACACACACATTTAAAAAAACACCTAACAGGGTCCCAAGCAATCACAACACCCCCCCCCCTTCAGCACACCCTGAAGCAAAATGCTCATTACAAGACTACTAATAGGGTTATCAACCCTAACACTAATGACATCCACGACTGCCTTAACTCAGGGATAAGATAACAGACTGATACTCTTCAGCTTAAACCACCTAGCAAGAGGAAACGTTCACGTTTCGAATAGAGCCCAAATAGCCGGACGAGGCATTACAAAGAATGGAACCCATTCGCCCGATGGCTAAACTCTACAGAGGACCAGATAGACTAAGAAATACAGCAACCCAACAAAACGACTACTAAAGAAAATTACCACTGCGGAGTTTACAGAGGATGAATATCTACCAAATATCAGTGGGATATGTCAATGCCAGATCAGTGGTAAACAAAACACACACTAAAAGACTGGATAACAAACAACCTCTGTCTGGTTTTTCAAAATGAAACGGATACATGACCAGGAAGACCTTACTATTTTGGATCTATGCCCCTAAGGCTATAAAATCTTATATGGACCAGAAAGAGGCAGAGGAATAGCAGTTATACAGATCCTTTCTAACGGTTGAAACTTTAGCAGAATCTTTAGCAACACAACTAGAAATGGCCTCTTTTAAAATCAAAGATCAAACACTACTCAACCAACTGTGCTGCATCCTTTTCTACAGAAGGAAAGCAACACAAACAGACTTCACGGACTTTATCTCAAACAAACGTGTCAACAATCTCAACATCTTGCTTTAATTGGAGTGGAGGAGTAGCCTCACTACTGACAGTAAAAAGTCCCTCGAAGCCTTGCTGTCGGTGTATTGTGGTTTTAACCTTTCCCCAACCCTCTTTCTAAACATTGGAGTGTCCTATCTCTCTCTACTCGCTCCCTTCCCGATGCTATGAGAGATGAATCCATAGTATACCTTGCTCTCTGGAAATGGGCTAATCGTGCCTCTGGGCTGTGAGAAATATTTGTTTCCAATTCATCAACATAAGTGATTGTGGACTTAACCACCTTGTCAGTGGAAAGCCTTTATGCCATGCACTGTTCTTGCATCTGGTCTAGAGAGTTGCATGGGGACAGAAATCTAACCTGTCCCCACAGGAATCTAATCCATCCCTGCCCTTCCCCGTGGGGAATCTAATCCTCGCAAATTATCTCCTTCATCCCAGCTCTCATCTTTCCTAGCCGTTGCTGTGCCGCAGTCACCTTGACCCCCCCCCCCCCCCAAGAAAGCCAGATTTCTCAAGCAGTAAAAATTATAGTAAAAGTAACATAAATCATTTCTTCTGTACTCTGCTAAGACAGTAGATGTACAGATTAGCAGGATCTAACGCAGTCCAAAACAAGTAGTCAGAAACACAGTTTATACTCGTGAGGCTGCTGCTTGAAGTCTTGGCGGCCATCCTAAACGAGTGGTGGCGACGAGAGGATCAGCGGCAGTGGACAGGAAAGTGTGGGGACTTTTCTTGCCCCCGAAGCAAGCCAATAGACAACCAAGGTAGTCTGAGGTGTGTGCGGGGAGGGAAAGCAAAGCTCTGTTTTACGGTTTCCCGGGAACCCTGCCAGACCCGGATCCATCCCTGCAGGATCCCCGTGGACCTCAGTCCATCCCTACGGGATCCCCGCAGTCCTGGAGTGGATTCCCGCTATCCCCATTCCTTTGCAGCTCTCTAATCTGGTCACAAGATTTATGTGCCCAGGAGCTGGGATGTTATGCTGGTTTGCTGAAACCCATTTATTCAAGCAAGCCTATCCAAATGACCCAGACTAATCTTATGAATCCATCTACCTAACACATATCCATGTGACAACGACATTGACCCAGACTATATCTCCCACCTTACTCCCTTCTCCATTGCCTATCTCTGCCTACTCATCTCTTCTATTATTATGGTATATTTAACTTTTACTTTCTCTAACAATATTTTGCATTCCCTATTACTATGTAAGCCGCATTGAACCTGCTTTGAGTGGGAAAGCGCGGGATACAATGTAATAATAAATATTTTTATTTTATTTGTTTGATAGACTTTCTAAGAGATTCTCACCTAGGATCGCCTATTTTAAGGATATAAAAGTTGATTATTTTGTCTGACCTGTCTTTCACCACGCAGAAAAAGTTCCTGATTCTGGAGCACGTGGCAGCGTGAAATAAAGCTTCAGTAGGTCGATTCTCAAAACCTGCCATCAGCAGTAAGCCATTTATTGCAGGGATAATGCGTATTTTATTCTGCACGGAATACTCAGAGGGTTTTATCACAGGAAACAAGTGTGTATGCCAGAGATGGCCGTAAATTATATTTAAATGAATTCAAACGTATGTTAATGATGTCATTTGCTATGCCTTCCCAGTGCTTAGAGAATAGTGCACAAACAAACCCTGCTCGTACAGCTGGAAAAATAACGCCAGCTCAGAGCTGGCGGTGGAAGGTTTGGTTTATTTTGATTTCCAGTTTAAATTTGTCAGTTTTGATGTGGAAGTAAGAGAGCACCCGTGCAAACCTGTAAGCACCGGCACTGAGAAAGAAATGTGTGCAAATCCAAGCAAACCTGAAAGTGAAAGCACACATTAGTGCCTGTTTTCTGTGCTTGGAAGATGACTTCCACATAAAGAAAAAAAAAATGTAAAAACGTATATTTCAAGGTGCAGCAGAGTGATGCAGATGCATGCTTCACAGTCAGGTTTGCCTGATGCATCCGCAAAAGTTCCTTGTCATCAAGCAGATGAAGCCATTACGTATGGGTTGTGTCCATCAACCAGCAGGGGGAGATAGAGAGCACTCAACGTTTCACAGTGCCTCATGACCAGCCAGCTCCACTGCCTCTTCGGTATTCTCTATCTCCCCAAGCAGGGTGGCTGCAGCTTCTTCGAGCTCCATCAAAAATCTGTTGTTAGCCGGGGTGTTAGAGACTATAGCAGCTTCACTTTGAAGGCACATAGGTTAGCCCTTTCCCTGCCTTACCCATGCCCCCGTGGATGTGGACATATTAGCTTGCTTTTCCCTGTCCTTTCCCACTCAGTGGATGCAGGCACATTGGTTCGCCTTTCCCTGCCTTTCCCACTCATCTGAGCCTCCGGAGTTCTTATTACCTCTGTTTTCCTCACAGCGTTAATAAAAAAAAAATGGAACAGAGGTTTTCCTTTGATTCTTCTATAGGACCAGAGCTGTGATACTCGGTCCGGTTAGGTAAGAGTGTTTTCTAACTCCTCCGGGGTGGGCCTGCGATCGGAGCGTTTTTGGCGCGAAACTGCCATTTTTAATTTTCCCGCCATTTTCAGCGATGGCTGCAGAGAATGTAAAGCGCTGTTCCCGGTGTGGCAAGCACAAATCAGCAGCGGGGCTCTGTAAATCGTGCTGTACAGGTGTAAGAGCCGGCCCGAGCATGGCGAGCGATGATTATTCCCGCTCAGAGCTGGCAGCAGACGCCATTTTGAATTCTCTGCATGGCGCGGCCTCCATAGAGACGGAGAGCCCTGAGCCCGGGGGGGGGGGGGGGGACTGCCCTGAGCCCGGGGGGGGGGGGGACCTTAAATTCAGGCTATTCAGGGAGCGGCTAGCTCCGGACGGGATCTGGGTGCCCAGGGCGAGTTTTTCTCCCCTAATTTTGTGTTATTATTGCATAAAGCATACATGCTGAAAAGAACTCTCCCTCAAGGGTCGTCTGAGGCCCCTTCTGTTGTCCCCCCCCCCCCCCCCCCCCCGGTGGATTCTGTCCTGGGACTGCCCGCTGAGGCTATTTTCCCTGATAATTGGCATAAAGAAAAGCTTAGAAGGGCTAATTCCCCTTCAGATTGTGGTGCACCTCCTTCCCCCCCCCCCCCCCCCCCCCCCGTGGTCGGGCTGTGAGAATTCAGAGAGTTCTGGCAGGCCTTCGTGATCTGAGGCGCCAGAGTCAGGTGCAGAATTACCACAGGATCTGGATGATACCTCCGCGGTGAGGATTTTCCACCGTGATGAGCTGTCAGCGCTTATTTCAGATGCCCTACAGGTCCTTTCTATTGAAGAGCCTGACAGTGGCACGGCCTCCTCTGTGAATCCTAGGATGGCTAGTACCAAAAAAGCCTGCTCGAGCCTTTCCATTGCATGACTCCATCCAAGAGCTTATTTCCGCTCAGTGGGCTGACTCCGAGGGACCTTTGAAAGTTTCCAGGGCTATGGGGCAATTATACCCTCTGCGTGAGTAGCATTTGGCTCACTTTGCAATGCCTAAAGTAGATGCCCTAGTCACTGCGGTGACAAAGAGAACTACCCTCTCTGTGGAAGGAGGAGTTGCCCTGAAGGATATACAAGACCGTAGGCTGGAAACAGCACTTAAACGGTCCTATGAAATTGCAGGTCTTACTGTTCGGGCGTCTGCATGCAGTTGTTATGCTGCTAGAGCCTGCCTGGCGTGGTTGCAACAGGCAGTGGAACAGCCCGGAGATGGAGCGGAGCCCTTCTCGGATGTGGCTCCGCAGCTGGAGTCGGCCTTGTCCTTTTTGGCTGATGCCCTTTATGATATTGTCAGAGCTTTGGCTAAACAAATGGCAGTAGCAGTGGCGGCTCGCCGTCTTATTTGGCTACGACGTTGGGCAGCGGACATGGCCTCTAAGCAAAGGTTGGTGAAGTTGCCCTTTCAAAGTCTTCTCCTATTTGGTGAGGAGTTGGAAAAAAAAATTGTTAAAGGCCTGGGAGATCCTAAACCCCAGCGCTTGCCCGAAGATAGGCCGAGGCCTTCCTCCAAGGGCCAGGTGGTCCACTCCTCTTATAGACCTCGCTTCCGTGAAGCTAGAAGGTACCGCCCGGGGCGTTCTGCTGGGTTCACTTCTCGTGCCCGTTTTTCAGCAGAGGAACTCCTTTCGCTCGGACAAGCGTTCCACAGCCACCGGCTCTAGGCCTAGAGTTCAGGGGCGACCCTCTCAATGATGGTGCGCTGGCCCCCTCCTCGCTTCCTGTCATCGGAGGACATCTTTCCCTCTTTGCCGAGGAGTGGGCCAATATTTCCTCAGATCAGTGGGTTCTGGACCTGATCAGAGATGGCTACAGAATAGAATTCAACGCCCCAGTAAGAGACGTGTTTGTGGAGTCCCAATGCAGTTCTGCCGCCAAACGGGCGGCGGTAGAGGAGACTTTGCAAGGTCTGATTCAGTTAGGGGCCGTGTCCCCGGTACCTCCCGCCGAACACGGCTACGGCCGATGCTCCATCTACTTTGTGGTGCCGCGAAAAGGTGGGTCTTTTCGCCCTATTCTGGACTTAAAAGAATTAAACAAGTCCTTGAGAGTGCGGCATTTCCATATGGAAACCCTGCGCTCCGTCATTGCTGCGGTACAGCCAGGAGAGTTTCTCACGTCTCTAGACCTGAAAGAAGCTTACTTGCACATACCAATTTGGCCCCCGCACCAGAGGTTTCTGAGGTTTGCGGTGTTGGGAAAACATTTCCAGTTCCAGGCCTTGCCTTTTGGCCTCGCCACAGCTTCCTGAACCTTTTCGAAGGTAATGGTGGTAGTAGCTGCTTTGCTCAAGCGAGAAGGTATCAGGGTTCACCCGTACCTAGACGACTGGCTCATCAGAGCAGACTCTGTAACAGAGAGCTATCAAGCTACAGCCAGAGTGGTCTCAGAACTTCAATCTCTAGGCTGGGTCGTCAATATGGCCAAAAGTCACCTGACCCCCTCGCAATCTCTAGAATATTTGGGGGCCAGGTTACAGACTCGGGCTATGTATACCTACCCGAGCTAAGGCGGTGCAAGCTTCAGAATCAGGTCCGTCTGCTCCTGAGGATGCCCCGCCCGCGAGCTTGGGACATTGTCCAGCTGCTGGGATCGATGACAGCCACATTGGAAGTGGTACCCTGGGCGAGAGCGCATCTGAGACCTCTACAGTATTCCCTACTTCAAAGATGGTCTCCAGTTTCTCAGGATTATCAATGCAGACTCTCTTGGCTCCCTGCGGCCCGACTCAGCATGGAGTGGTGGCTCTCAGACAGCATGCTGCGGCGAGGAATGCCGCTGGCGCTCCCCGATTGGTGTTTAGTACTGACAGATGCCAGCCTGAAGGGCTAGGGCGCACATTGCAAGGAGAAGCATGCCCAGGGTCTATGGACACCCGAGGAGTCGGAGTGGTCCATCAACCGCCTGGAGTTGAAAGCAGTGTTTCAGGCGCTTCTGGCCTTTCAAGTGAACCTGGAAGGATTGGCTGTCAGTGATGTCAGACAACACGACAGCAGTGGCCTACATAAATCGACAAGGCGGCACTCAGTGCAGAGCACTGCAGGCCGAACAGATTTCCCACTGGGCCGAGCTGCATCTTCAGTTTCTGTCGGCAGCTCACATTGCAGGTCAGAGCAACGTGCAAGCCGATTATCTAAGCTGGCATCGGATCGATCCAGCAGAATGGGAACTAGCAGACGAAGTATTCCTGCAGATATGTGCCAAATGGGGCAAGCCCGTGATGGATCTTATGGTGACAAGTTCAAATGCCAAAGTCCCGTGCTGCTTCAGCAGACGGAGAGATCCTCGCTCGGCAGGGTTGGATGCCTTGACTCAGCCCTGGCCTCCGGGCCTACTATATGTGTTCCCTCCGTGGCCCTTGATAGGGTGCGTGCTCCTGCGGATTCGGCTGCACCCAGGAGAAGTGGTGCTCATCGCCCCGGATTGGCCCAGGAGGCCTTGGTATGCGGACCTCCGACAGATGCTAGTGGAGGCTCCCCTTCCTTTACCTCTGGTACCGAACCTGTTATCACAGGGCCCGGTAGCCATGGAGGACGCCTGCCGCTTTGGTCTTATGGCATGGCGATTGAGAGGGCGCAATTGAGGGACAAAGGCTATTCAAACAGTCATTTCCACTCTCCTGCATGCCCGCAAGCATTCCACTTCCGTGGCTTATGCCAGGATTTGGCGCCAGTTTGAGTCTTGGTGTGTTTCAAAAGCGATCACACCCATGCTGGTTCCTTTCTCGTCGATTCTGGACTTTTTGCAGGATGGTGTACAAATAGGCTTGGCCTATAATTCCCTGCGGGTGCAAGTGGCAGCGTTGGCCTCCCTTCGTGGTAAGGTTGAAGGCGTGTCTTTAGCTGCTCATCCAGATGTGGCACGGTTTCTTAGTGGGGTGCTTCAGCTCCGGCCTTCCGTGTGAGCACCCTGTCCAGCTTGGAACCTGGGGCTAGTTTTGAAGGCCCTGCAGGCTTCTCCTTTTGAGCCGCTTCGGCGAGCATCGGAGAAAGATTTGACACTAAATGCCGTTTTTCTTGTGGCCATTACTTTGGCGAGATGGGTGTCAGAGCTCCAGGCGCTGTCCTGTAGAGACCCATTTCTGCAATTCTCAGAGTTCGGGGTCACGGTTCGGACCGTGCCTTCCTTCATGCCTAAGGTGGTTTCAGCGTTTCACCTAAACCAGCCTATTTTCTTGCCCTCCTTTGATAAGGAGGAGTTTCCAGAATCTTTTGGGCAGTTGCACCTGTTGGATGTGCGCAGGACTCTGCTGCAGTATCTGCGAGTTACTATCTCTTTCAGGATCTATGATCATCTGTTTGTTTTGCTATCAGGTCCTCGCAGAGGGTCTCCAGCGTCTAAAGCCACTATTGGCCGCTGGCTCAAAGAAACTATCTTTTCAGCATATCTGCTTGCCGGCCAGTCTCCGCCTGTAGCCTTTAAGGCACATTCTACCAGAGCGATGTCTTCCTCTTGGGCTGAAACTGGAGCACTCTCTCGTCAAGAGATATGCAGTGCAGCAACATGGGCTTCTAAGCTCTCGTTTGCCCGACATTACAGGCTGGATGTGGCTGCCAGGAGGGATGCGCGTTTTGGAGCACAAGTGCTAGCGTGTGGTGTGACCTGTTCCCACCCTATATAGGGATTGCTTTGTTACATCCCATACGTAATGGCTTCATCTGCTTGATGACAAGGAAGGGAAAATTAGGTTCTTACCTTGGTAATTTTCTTTCCTTTAGTCATAGCAGATGAAGCAATGAGCCCTCTCTGTATGATTGTCTGTATGCTGTGAATCTGTTTCAGGTTCTGTTCTTGTTTCCTGAAGTTCCTTCCTTGGGAGAAAGTTGGAAAACAGTCTTCAGGATTCATGTTCACTTATAGGAGGATGAGTCCATTCCCTCCAGTTTATGTTTTGGAGGATGAGTTTATTCCCTCCAGGAGGTTGCGTGTATCCCCTCCAGTTATACAATGAGGACGAGTTTATGCCCTCCAGGAGGATGAGTTCATTCCCTCCTTTTTTGAGTTCATGCCCTTGTTAAGGGGCCATCGTTTGCTGTGAGGAAAGTTCATGTTATTCCCATTGTGGTTTGACACACTGCTTTGGAAGCTTCAAATACTGAAGAGGCAGTGGAGCTGGCTGGCCATGAGGCACTGTGAAAAGTTGAGTGCTCTCTATCTCCCCCTGCTGGTTGATGGACACAACCCATACGTAATGGCTTTATCTGCTATGACTAAAGGAAAGAAAATTACCAAGCTAAGAACTTAATTTTCCCATCTGCGCTTACTGTGAAACTCTCCTGCACATGCGCCAAGCATATTCTTCTCCCTTGCTTTTGCTTTTACAGTATGCATGTAATTTGAATATCATTTCCTTTGAGTATTGGAGAGCTAGTTTTCTGCGCTGTTGGGCTTACTGCGGACGTTCTGAGAATCGACCTGCAGATGTTTTATAGAGTTGGGGAGTGCAGTGAAAAGAGCCCATGTTGCTGACTGTGGCCTTCTAGTATTATACACTTGTAAACAGCTTTCCTGGTAACACTAGAAAGTTTAGAGGGTTTATTTGTGTACTTCACTGCAGCAATCTTATTGATCTGCTTGGCCTAGTCACAGAACTGGCTTTACACTTATAAATAAAGGTCCATTTGATCCCTTGCTCCTAAATTTAGGTGGCAGAGAAAAGACACTCTATATTGTAGAGGCTTGACATGAATTCATGCTGATACGCGACATTCAGTACAACGCAGATGGTGATTCAGGCCCGCTGCTTATATTCTGTGCTTCTAAGCATTTTTGGGAGACGTCTTGGGTTGGACTTTAAACAGAGGCTGCTCTTCAGGTGTTGACCTGATACAGGGCATTATGGAGGGGGCAGCCTTTTTTTTTCCTTCAGGGGAGGGAGGAGGGGGCAGGGATTTTTGGCCTGAGTTGAGGTAAAACTCTGAAATTAGTCAGGTAGTTTTATTTCTGCCAAGTTCTCCTTTTGGCTTATGTCAGTGCTTTTACTTGTCTGACAGCTGTTTGTTTGTCTCTCACTCTGCCTGTTTTACAATTAGACATGACAATTGCTGTGCAGTAGATTTCAGCCAGATAGTTAATTTTACTTGTGTTATTGGCCTGGAAATACAGAACAGTACAAAAGAGCTACGGTCTTACTTCTGGTTATGGATGAGCCTACTTAAGGTAAAATGCTGTCGCTTTAGGCTCTTCGCTTGACTTCTTACTTGCATGCAGTTTCTTAAGGGTTATATTAATGAGAACTGTTCTCTCTACATATGATTTGTTTTGTTTTTTAAAGTTAGGAAAGGTAAGTGGTGCAGCTTTTAAACACGTAAAAACAAAGGCAAGACGTGAATGGCCCATCTGGAAACACATTGTATTAGAATCCATATTAAAAGGCTGGGTGTACAGGGTCTGCGCTTTGTGGGTTTCTAGAATTTGTTTAATATAATTTTTTTTTATTTTGTGGACTTGTAAAGGAAGTATCAAAAACCAACGTTGCTTTTACACTGTCCATGGTTTCAGCTTGATATGAATAGATTTTACAGCAAGCCTTGTGCTTGTACTCTACAGGGTTCGTGCCTTAAAATGTCCAGAGTGAGTCCCATGGTTTTATAACATCAGCTGGTCTAGATTAAGTTCAGTCTTTATGCTGTTTTGTCATTATGTGGTGCCCTTCCTAAATCTAACTTCATTTGGTGCAGTTTCTTGCTTGGTCTTGGTGTGTTTTTTTAATTTCCAGTTGTTCTTAGGACATAGAGGAGTCATGGAGTCTATTCTAACATGGGGTGCTGGATGCCTATGCAGTTTCAGATCAAATGCAGAAAAGGCAGCGAAAAACCGGGAGCAGGATCTGCTCAGGATTATTTATATTGCAGTTTTATACTGGTACAGAAACTGTCTTTCCCCCACCCTCCTCTCTAGGAGCTCTGAAGGTGAGGGTTAATACAGATATCTAAAGGTTTCTGCTGCATCTGTTTTTGAGGTACTGTACTCAGGTGTTCATTGTTCTAAAGCAGGTGGAAGGAGAGAACAGTAAGCTGTGCTGTTTTTCTGAGCTTGTGCAGAGTTGGAAGTGAATGCAAAAGAGCAGTGGTTGTATCTAGAGGAGGGGTATATGATGTTGCTTTGTCAAGCATATTGACATTCTTTTTTTCTTTTTCTTGTCCTGTGGTGGTACTTTCAAGCTGTTTGTATTAATGACCTGCTATGCTAAGAGGGACTGAGCTCTGTGTGAATGGGGGAGGGGGCAGCTGTAATTCTGTTGTGCTGTTTTCATGTGGTAGACTAGCATAATTATAAATATCTCTGCCTAAAAGCTTGTCTCTTGCTCTTCTGTCACAACAGGGCCTCATTAGCCGTGTTACAGACACAGTGAAGAGCATTGTTCCCGGGTGGCTGCAGAAATACTTCAACAAAAGTGAAGACGGCTGTGTGGATGCGAGAGAGACAAAGGAAACGACAGAGGAAAGCAGGGAGGTCGATCTCTGTCATACTCATGCTGGTGATGGAGATCCTGCTCCTCTGCACGATGGCAGGGTCACACCAGAGCCAGAGACTGATCACATAGCAGGTGAGTGTGAGTGTTGCACTCAGAATGTGGCACTCATCAACCATAGTCATAGAAGTGGGTATTTGTTTTTTTTAGGGTGTGGGGGGTGTTTTACATTTTGAATATAAACAGTCATGCTGGTTTTAGGATTTTTTGATTTACATTTCATTTTTAATTCCTTTTCCTTGTCACTTGCAGCAGATGAATCCAGGAACTAGTAGGTTAAGTCCGCCCACCAGCAGGTGGAGATAGAGATAAACAAACTAAAGGCAGTGATGCCAGACGGCCAGCTCCTTCCTCAGTCAGTATGTCTCTATCTCAGCAGGTGGTTGACGGCTTTTTCTCCAGATCCTGGGCCCAAGGCCTCTGAGGGTGCTCCTGGGGCTGGTGGCCAGTTTGAGCCAGGGGTGGTGGACTGGTGGTGTCCTCTTTGGCAGCATGCACTGTTGCTGGGTCCCTGCTGCATCTCAAATTCCCTGTGAACAGGCTTTTGCTGTTCCTTTCCTTCCCTGTTTGTTTCTGCCTCCTCACTAAAAAAAAAAAAAGAGAACCATAGAATTTATTTAAAAGAGAAACAGAGAAGCACAGGGAAGTTTGTTTTTGCTGAGAGCAGGTTTGTGTTACTGCTGTCCGAGTCCTGTTTTCTGTTGCCTGCTTGTCTGAGCCTGCCTCGAAGTGGTGTCAGAGAGTTTTTTTCTTTGGCTCAGCTGTCAGTTCCCGCGCTTTCCCGGTCCGGGGTAAGTCTTGCTGTGTTACTGTTCGGGGGCGGGCGATGGCAGCGGAGGAGGTAAAACGCTGTTCCCAATGTGGGAAACGGTGTTCGGCGGCGGGCCTTTGCAGTGTGGGGTGCGCTGATTTGGCGGGACTCGACGGAGCGTACTTTCCCGCCCGGAGCCTGATGATTCTCGCGCTATTTTGCAATCGGTCGCGGAGCCGGCTCCAGTAGCGGTTTTGGGCAAAGCTTCTTCTCCGCTGGTGGGGGGGGGGGGGGGGGGGGGCGTCAGGCACTGTGGGTGGTGGTGCAGGTGCCATGGCTGCGACCTCCTCCATTGTGGGGGAGGGGTTTTCACCAGAGTTAATTTTGCTACTCCATCGGGCGTTTTTGTTGCAGCTTTGCCCCCCGTGGCTGCGCCAGCTTCGGCCTTTGATCCTCTCAGGGGGTCTGGGGGTAACCAAGAGATTTTGGGTTTTTCCCCAGAGGATTTCTCCTCCCTTAAAAAGCCTAGGCTTTCTTTGGGGTCTGAGGAGGGGTCCTGCATACAATCGCCTGCAGCTTCCTCCGTAGTGGCTCTCTTGGAGCAGATGGTGGTAGAGGACGTGGAGCACGGTGTCTTTACTGACCAACCGGAGGACTCTTCCGCTGTGAGGATGTGAGTTGTCCTCCTTTATCTCTCAGGCGCTGGAAACCCTGAATATAGAGGATCCTGAGGTTGCGGCTTCTCAGGCGGTAAACCCCAAGATGGCTAGTACCAAACGACCTTCTAAGGCCTTTCCGATACACGAAGCTATTGAAGAGTTGATTTCGGCCCAGTGGGCGGATCCGGATGGGGGTCTGAAAGTAGCCAGGGCTATGGCCAGGCTGTATCCAGTTTCAGCGGACCGTTTAGAGCAGTTTGCTCTACCTAGGGTGGATGCCCTGGTGACAGCGGTCACTAAGAAGACTACTCTTCCAGTGGAAGGTGGTGTGGCACTTAAGGATATGCAAGACAGACGGCTAGAAGCCTCTTTAAAACGTGCCTTTCAGGTGGCCGCTTTGACACTTCAAGCTTCTGTTTGTAGTTCTTATGCGGCTAGAGCTTGTCTCAGTTGGCTACATTCTGTCATGGATTCGATTTTGGAGTCTGATATGCCGGGAACTCCTCAGATGTCACTGATGTATATTGGGCTGGTGTACTTGGCGGATGCCTTGTATGATTTGGTCTGTGCTTCAGCCAAACCCATGGCCTTGACCGTTTCCTCTCGGCGTCTTCTGTTGCTCCGTCATTGGGCTGCAGATATGGCCTCTAAGCAATGGCTCAGTAAATTGCCTTTCTGAGGGAAATTGCTTTTTGGGGAAGGCCTAGAAAAGATTGTTAAAGATTTGGGGGATTCCAAATCTCAGCGTCTTCCGGAGGATAGACCCAAGTCTACTTCCAGGCAGGGAGCCTCGAGGTCACATTTCAGAGAGACCCGACGGTATCACCCGAGGTGGTCCAACGCAGCCTTTCAGCATCCTCATTTTGGGCAGCGTTCTTCCTTTTGCAAAGAGAAGCATCCGGCTGGACCCCCCCCCCCTCGTCAGGGGGATCCTTCTTGGGCCTCCCAATGATGGGGCGCAGGTCAACTCGGGAGGAGAGCAGATTGGTGGTTGGCTTTCTCTGTTTCTTCCAGAGTGGACCAGAATTACTTTGGACCTGTGGGTCCTCGAAGTGGTGCAAGAAGGTTACAAGCTAGAATTCTTCTCTCCCGTCACAGACTTTTTTCTGGAGTCCCGCTGTGTATCGCGGGCCAAGAGTACAGCAGTTCTGCAGTGTTTGCGAGACCTGCTAAGGATAGGGGCTATCGTTCCTGTTCCTTCTCTCGAAAGGCGCACAGGTCGGTACTCCATCTTTGTTCCAAAGAAGGGAGGAGCTTTTCGGCCTACTCTCAATCTCAGAAAAGTAAACCAGTTTTTGCGGGTTCGTCACTTCCGCATGGAGACATTAAGGGCAGTTATTGCTGTTGTTCAACCAGGCAAGTTTTTTGACAGCTCTTGATTTGAGGGAAGCTTACCTGCACATTCCAATTTGGCAGCCCCCGTCAGAGATTTCTCACATTTGCAGTGCTGGGTCAGCACTTTGTTTTGGGCCCTTCCTTTCGGAATAGCCACTGCCCCACGCATTTTTTCAAGGTCATGGTGCTGGTGGCGGCATTCCTGCGGAAGGAGGGGATTCGAGTGCATCCATATCTCGACGACTGGCTGATTCGGGCGATGACAGCAGAGGAGAGTAGAGTGGTCACCGACCGAGTGATTGCGGTGTTGCAATCCTTAGGTTGGGTGGTCAATATGGACAAGAGTCATCTGGTTCCTACTCAGAGTCTGGAGTATCTTGGAGTGCAATTCGATACGAAGCGGGGGAAGGTGTTTCTCCCCGAGGGGTGAAGGATCAAATTGCTTTCTCAGGTACGGACCTTATTGAGTTGTCGCACTCCCCAAGTATGGGACTATGTTCAGCTCCTCGGTTCCATGACAGCGACCTTGGAGGTCATTCCATTGGTAAGAGCTCATGTACGGCCTCTTCAGAATTTCCTTTTGAGCAGATGGTTGCCAACGTCGCTGGGTTATCAACAACGCCTTCCTTGGTCGAGCTGGGCCAGGGATAGTCTCGCGTGGTGGCTCCGGTCAGCCAATTTGCAGAAGGGTGTTTCTCTGGCGTCTCCCAATTGGTTGGTAGTCGTGACGGATGCCAGCCTTGCGGGCTGGGGAGCTCATTGTCTTCATCGAGTAGCCCAGGGATCGTGGACCCCTCTCGAAGCGACTTGTCCGATAATCGTGCTTCGTAGTTTTCAGGACCTTCTGCAGGGGCAGGCAGTTCGTGTATTCTTGGACAGCACCACGACGGTGGCCTACATCAATCGGCAGGGGGGCACTCGCAGTCTTCCCTTGGCAGTGGAAGCATCTCGTCTTCTAGTATGGGCGGAAGCACATGTTCGGAGTCTGTCGGCAGCGCACATTGCGGGTCAAGACAATGTTTAAACGGATTTTCTCAGCCGGACTCTTTTGGACGCAGCGGAATGGACGCTGTCAGACTCGACTTTTCAGCTGATCTGTCAACCTTTGGGAAGACCAGTAATGGATCTCATGGCCATGGCTTGCAATGCCAAAGTTCCCCAGTTCTTCAGCCGCAAATGGCAGCCAGGATCCGCAGGATTGGACGCTCTTCTCTAGCCATGGCCGGAACAACAGCTACTCTGATAGGGAGAGTTCTTTGCCGCATAGGGTGGCATCGGGGGCCAGTCGTTCTAGTGGCCCCAGACTGGTCCCGACGGTCTTGGTATGCGGATCTCGTTCGAGCACTCTCAGAGCCACCATTGCGACTTCCGGTGACTCCCGATCTGCTGCATCAAGGGCCAGTTCAGATGGAAGATCCCTCTCGCTTTGGTCTTACAGCCTGGCTATTGAGAGGCAGCAGCTGAGGAAGAAGTGATTTTCAGGACCAGTCATTGCCACTCTTTTGGGGGCACGGAAGCAGTCTACTAAAGCAGCGTATGCGCGAGTGTGGAAAGCTTTCTCGGCGTGGTGTGCGTGCTGAATCGCCTTTTCGGGCGGACATTCTGGTTATTCTGGAGTTCCTTCAGGATGGGCTTCAAAAGGGATTGGCATATAATTCCCTTCGAGTGCAGGTGGCCGCACTAGCTTGTTTTAAGGGCAAACTGGGACGGTTCCTCTTTAGCAGCTCACTCTGCTGTGGTCCGTTTCCTACTTAGAGCTCTTCGGCTTCGGCCTCCTCTGCGTCAGCCGTGCCCTGCGTGGCATTTGAATGTGGTACTGTGAGCCCTCCAGGCCCCACCGTTTGAGCCGTTAAATAAGGTTTCTGAGAAGGATCCAACACTTAAGACAGTGTTTTTGGTGGCAATTGTTTCGGCTAGGAGGATTTCTGAAATTCAGGCTTTTGTCTTTCAGAGATCCTTTTTTGCAGTTTTCTGAAGCAGGGGTGTCGATCTGGACAGTGCCGTCATTTCTGCATAAAGTGGTTTCGGCTTTCCACGTCAATCAGGCAGTTTATCTTCCGTTTTTTCGAAGAGAGGATTATCTGGGGGAGTTTTCCTCACTACGTTTCCTGGACGTGCGGAGAGCCTTGTTTTGGTACTTGCAGATCTCTAATGAGTTTCGACGCTCGGATCATCTCTTTGTGCTCTTGTCGGGATCGAAAAGAGGTGAGGTGGCTTCTAAGGCTTCCATTGCTCGTTGGATTAGGGAAGCCATTGGAGCGGCGTATTTGCTACAAGGGCGGGCGTCTCCAGTGGCCCTGAAGGCGCATTCTACTCGGGCACAGGCGGCTTCTTGAGCGGAGGCGTCTGCCTTATCTCTGGAAGAGATTTGTCAGGCGGCTACTTGGGCGTCCTGTCATACTTTTGTGAAGCATTACAGGTTAGACGTGTCTGCTCGGGAGGATGCAAGTTTTGGGGCGGGAGTGTTGGCGTGGAGAGCGTCGACTTCCCACCCTACTTAAGGAATGCTTTGGTACATCCCACTAGTTCCTGGATTCATCTGCTGCAAGTGACAAGGAAGGTAAAATTATGTCTTACCTGATAATTTTCTTTCCTTTAACGCAGAAGATGAATCCAGGATCCCTCCCTAGTTCAACCGACATTTTTTTCGTTTTCCGAGCAGTGTGGCTACTTTTTCCTTCCGGGTTCTCTTTTGCAGAGTTCAGACAGATATGGGAACAGAGAAAGGATTCCGATTTCTGGATCAAGTTGCAGTTATTTTGAAGTTCTTATTTAGTTCTCTGTTTTTCATAGTGAGGATGGTTTCTGGTTGTTACTGGTTTCATATTTTTGGCCTTGGCAAATGCTTACGAATAACATTAACAACAAACAGTACTCCTGTTCTATATAAATTACAAAATTTTTATTAGTGAAAACAAACCAGTGTATTAAAAGAATTACCAAATAGTATCCCTGCAACTCACTCACACTGCCATCCACACCAGACTTATACCCTGATCACATATGTAAATCCCACAAAGAACATTGAACATAAACCCTAAATTGCAGTTTCTTCAGTCTCTGTGTATCATCAGAGCACAATCTCAAAAAAGATCAGTCAATGAGCCCTAAAAGAACACAAGGGCACACAGATAAAATCTTAATCCTAATAGGGGATATATATATATATATATATAATAGGAGGTACCTAAAACATTAACAACAATCAGTACTCCTGTTCTATATAAATTACAAAATCTTTACTAGTGAAAACAAACCAGTGTATTAAAAGAATTACCAAATAGTATCCCTGCAACTCACTCACACTGCCATCCACACCAGACTTATACCCTGATCACATATGTAAATCCCACAAAGAACATTGAACATAAACCCTAAATTGCAGTTTCTTCAGTCTCTGTGTATCATCAGAGCACAATCTCAAAAAAGATCAGTCAATGAGCCCTAAAAGAACACAAGGGCACACAGATAAAATCTTAATCCTAATAGGGGATATATATATATATATATATATATATATAATAGGAGGTACCTAAAACATTAACAGCAATCAGTACTCCTGTTCTATATAAATTACAAAATCTTTACTAGTGAAAACAAACCAGTGTATTAAAAGAATTACCAAATAGTATCCCTGCAACTCACTCACACTGTCATCCACACCAGACTTATACCCTGATCACATATGTAAATCCCACAAAGAACATTGAACATAAACCCTAAATTGCAATTTCTTCAGTCTCTGTGTATCATGGACAGAGGAAGGACATACTAACTGAGGAAGGAGCTGGCCGTCTGACATCACTGCCTTTAGTTTGTTTACCTCTATCTCCACCTGCTGGTAGGCGGACTTAACCCACTAGTTCCTGGATTCATCTGCTGCGTTAAAGGAAGGAAAATTGTCAGGTAAGACATAATTTTGCCATCATCCTGTTAGACCAGTCCAGAACAATGGATTTTATCCCCCTACCAGCGGATGGAGGTAAAGCTGTTGAAATCTTCTATTGACATCACCAGTTGGTGCAACCTGGAACCCTTCAGTATTTCTGTGCCTCCAGTCGATGGTGTAGGTTGGATTGATGCACCAGCAACTGATGACTGCTGCTAGCTCCTGTTACCCATACATGATGGGACAGGCACAGTTTCAGGCCCCTTGCCTCTGGAAGAGCTCTTGGAGGGTGTTCATGGTTTTGCCAGTCCTCCTTTGGGCCCAACCTCTCTAGTTGCCGTTCCTTTTATTTGGCAGAAATGGTGATTATTTTCTCCGAGAACAAGCAGGCTGCTTGTTCTCACGACTGGGTTGACGTCCACGGCAGCCCCCACCAACCGGAACAAAACTTCGCGGGCGGTCCCGCATGCAGGGCACGCCCACCTAGCATGCGTTGCCATCTTCCCGCCCATGCGCGACCGTTCCCGCTCAGTTTTTTTCTATTCCGCGCTGGAGAGAGACGTGTTACCGTCTCTTTCTCTGTCAGCCCCGGAAACCGAGTTTTTTCTCTTTACGAACGCGTTCACGTACTTTTTCTTTGTTCTGTTAAAAAAAAAAAAAAAAAAGTTTGTCCCCTTGTTGTCTTAGCCGCGGGGGCGCCTCGTTGCGGCCTTCTGGCCGCGCGGTCGTTTCTTTTTCGGGTGTGCTTTTCACCGCCACCATCGATGACTTTGACTTCGCTGACGCGAGTTTTCCGTCGATGTCCTCGAAGGTCCCGGCCACTCCCTCTACCCAGGGCCATCGGGACCGAACCCTGTAAGACCCGATCCCTCGAGGCCGGGGGGGTTCTACCTCCTCTTCATCTCTACCGCCGAGCGCCGATGACGGGCACCGAAAGAAAACCAAGAAGCACCGTCATCGGTCGCCCACGGTGCATGGGACTACCAGCTCCGGCACCTCGAGAGATGATTCGATGCCGAGGAAGCGGCAGTGCCGAGAGGAGCGTTCCCCCTCGGTTGAAGAGGTGTCGCTGCGTCAGTCCATGGGTGCTTCGGTACCGTCTCCTGGACCCGAGCAGCTTCCGGCACCCACACCGGGCCCCCTGCCTTTCCCAACAGCGGGCCTAGACGAGTGCCTCCGAGCCATCCTTCCAGGGATTCTGGAAGGGCTGATGCGCCAGGCTTTGCCGGCACCGGGGGTGCTTTTGCCCCCCCGGCGCCGTTGATGGAGGCGCCGGTGTGCTCTAGCCCGATGCCGAGGCCTCCGACACCGACGGCTTGCGGCACCGGTGTCGACCGCCACGCTGGTGAAATCCACGTCGATGGAGGGAGCTTCATCCCCGCCGGTGCGGGAGTCCACCGCTCGACGCCATCATCGAGGACATGGTTCCTCGCAGTCGAGACGGGCCCGGTTCAGGTCTGAGCTGCAAGAGCTCATGTCCGACACCGAGGAAGAGGCCTCGTGGGGGGGAGGAGGAGGACCCCAGATATTTCTCCTCAGAGGAGTCTGAGGGCCTTCCCTCTGACCCCACTCCTTCACCGGAGAGGAAGCTCTTGCCCCCTGAGAGCCTCTCCTTTGCCTCCTTCGTCAGGGACATGTCTATTTGCATTCCCTTCCCTGTGGTCTCTGTGGATGAGCCGAGGGCTGAGATGCTGGAGGTCCTCGACTATCCATCACCACCTAGAGAGTCTTCCACGGTACCGTTGCACAATGTCCTCAAAGAGACACTGCTTCGGAACTGGCTGAAGCCCTTATCTAACCCCACCATCCCCAAGAAAGCGGAGTCCCAATACAGGATCCACTCTGACCCAGAGTTGATTCGGCCCCAATTGCCTTATGACTCGGCGGTCATGGACTCTGCTCTCAAGAGAGCACGGAGTTCGAGGGATACCGCCTCGGTGCCCCCGGGGCGAGAGTCTCGCACTCTGGACTCGTTTGGGAGGAAGGCCTACCAATCTTCCATGCTCGTGACCCGCATCCAGTCATACCAGCTCTACATGAGCATTCACATGTGGAACAATGTGAAGCAACTGGCGGACCTGGTCGACAAGCTCCCTCCGGAGCAGTCCAGGCCCTTTCAGGAGGTGGTCAGGCAGCTGAAGGCGTGCAGAAAGTTCCTGTCCAGGGGTATCTATGACACATGTGATGTGGCATCTCGAGCTGCGGCCCAAGGTATAGTGATGCGCAGACTCTCCTGGCTGCGTGCCTCTGACCTGGACAACCGCACCCAGCAACGACTGGCGGATGTCCCTTGCCGGGGGGATAACATCTTTGGCGAGAAGGTCGAGCAGCTGGTGAACCAACTACACCAGCGGGAAACCGCTCTCGACAAGCTCTCCCACCGGGCGACTTCAGCATCCACCTTAGCAGGTGGACGTTTTTCCCGGGCCTGGCAGGCTGCGCCCTACGCCTACAACAAGCGTAGGTACACCCAGCCGGCCCGAAGGCCTCCTCAGGGACAGTCCCAGCGCGCTCGTTCGCGTCAACAGCGTGCGCCTAAGCAACCCCCTGCACCTCCACAGCAAAAGCCGGGAACGAGCTTTTGACTGGATCCATGGGAACATAGCCGCCATCTAAGTGTCCGTACCGGACGACCTGCCGGTCGGGGGGAGGTTGAAAGTTTTTCACCACAGGTGGCCTCTGATAACCTTTGACCAGTGGGTACTCCAAATAGTGCGGTGCGGATACACCCTGAATTTGGCCTCCACTCCTCCAAATTGCCCACCGTGAGCCCAATCCTTCAGCTCCCATCACAGGCAGGTACTTGCAGAGGAACTCTCCGCCCGTCTCAGCGCCAATGTGGTCGAGCCCGTGCCACCCGGGCAGGAAGGGCAGGGATTCTATTCCAGGTACTTCCTTGTGGAAAAGAAAACAGGGGGGATGCGCCCCATCCTAGACCTGAGAGGCCTGAACAAATACCTGGTCAAAGAGAAGTTCAGGATGCTTTCCTTGGGCACCCTTCTACCCATGATTCAGAAAAATGATTGGCTATGTTCCCTGGATTTAAAGGACGCTTACACTCACATCCCGATACTGCCAGCTCACAGACAGTATCTCAGATTCCGTCTGGAGACACGGCACTTTCAGTATTGTGTGCTGCCCTTTGGGCTCGCCTCTGCACCACGGGTGTTCACGAAGTGTGTCGTGGTGGTGGCGGCTTACCTATGCAAGCTGGGATTGCACGTTTTCCCGTACCTCGACGATTGGCTGGTCAAGAGCACCGCAGAGGCAAGAGCTCTTCGGTCCATGCAGTGCACTATCCACCTTCTGGAGTTGCTGGGGTTTGTGCTAAATTACCCGAAGTCCCATCTCCAGCCAGTCCAATCTCTGGAATTCATAGGAGCGCTGCTGAATTCTCAGACGGCTCAGGCCTTCCTCCCCGAAGCAAGGGCGCAGAACCTTCTATCCCTTGCCTCTCAGACCAGAGCGTCTCAGCAGGTCACAGCTCGGCAGATGTTGAGACTCCTGGGTCATATGGCCTCTACGGTTCATGTGACTCCCATGGCTCGCCTTCACATGAGACCTGCTCAATGGACCCTAGCTTCCCAGTGGTGTCAAGCTACCGGGAATCTAGAAGTTGTCATCCGCCTGTCCATCAGTTGCCGCAATTCGCTGCACTGGTGGACCATTCGGACCAATTTGACCCTGGGACGTCCATTCCAAATTCCACAGCCTACGAAAGTGCTGACGACGGATGCATCTCGCCTGGGGTGGGGAGCTCATGTCAATGGACTCCACACCCAGGGTCTGTGGTCCCTCCAGGAACAAGATCTTCAGATCAACCTCCTGGAGCTCCGAGCGGTCTGGAACGCGCTGAAGGCCTTCAGAGATCGGCTGTCCTACCAAGTCATCCAAATTCGGACAGACAATCAGGTTGCAATGTATTACATCAACAAGCAGGGGGCACCGGATCTCGCCCCCTGTGTCAGGAAGCCGTAGGGATGTGGCGTTGGGCTCGCCAGTTCGGCATGCTTCTCCAAGCCACATACCTGGCAGGCGTAAACAACAGTCTGGCCGACAGACTGAGCAGAGTCATGCAACCGCACGAGTGGTCGCTCCATTCCAGAGTGGTACGCAAGATCTTCCGAGAGTGGGGCACTCCCTCGGTGGATCTTTTCGCCTCTCAGACCAACCACAAGCTGCCTCTGTTCTGTTCCACACTACAGGCACACGGCAGATTAGCGTCGGATGCCTTTCTCCTCCATTGGGGGACCGGCCTCCTGTATGCTTATCCTCCCATACCTTTGGTGGGGAAGACCTTACTGAAGCTCAAGCAAGACCACGGCACCATGATTCTGATAGCGCCTTTTTGGCCCCGTCAGATCTGGTTCCCTCTACTTCCGGAGTTGTCCTCCGAAGAACCGTGGAGATTGGAGTGTTTTCCGACTCTCATTTCGCAGAACGACGGAGCGCTTCTGCACCCCAACCTTCAGTCTCTGGCCCTCATGGCCTGGATGTTGAGGGCGTAGACTTTGCTTCGTTGGGTCTGTCTGAGGGTGTCTCCCGGGTCTTGCTTGCCTCTAGAAAGGATTCCACTAAAAAGAGTTACTTTTTCAAGTGGAGGAGGTTTGTCGTCTGGTGTGAGAGCAAGGCCCTAGAACCTCGTTCTTGTC
Source organism: Microcaecilia unicolor (assembly GCF_901765095.1). NCBI lineage: Eukaryota > Metazoa > Chordata > Amphibia > Gymnophiona > Siphonopidae > Microcaecilia > Microcaecilia unicolor. Next base: position 405,644,791 of record NC_044031.1, on the reverse strand, counting down.
CTGCACAGAACCTGCTTGAATACCTTCTGCATTTATCAGAGTCTGGTCTCAAGACCAACTCAGTAAGGAATCACCTCAGTGCGATTAGTGCCTATCATCATCGTGTAGAGGGTAAAGCCATCTCTGGAGAGCCTTTAGTCGTTCGATTCATGAGAGGCTTGCTTTTGTCAAGGCCCCCAGTCAAGCCTCCTGCATTGTCATGGGATCTCAACGTCGTCCTCACCCAGCTGATGAAACCTCCTTTTGAGCCACTGAATTCTTGCCATCTGAAGTACTTGACCTGGAAAGTCATTTTCTTGGTGGCAGTTACTTCAGCTCGTAGAGTCAGTGAGCTTCAAGCCCTGGTAGCTCGTGCTCCTTATACCAAATTTCATCATAACAAGGTAGTACTCCGCACTCACCCTAAGTTCCTGCCAAAGGATGTGTCGGAGTTCCATCTTAACCAGTCAATTGTCTTGCCAACATTCTTTCCCAGACCACATACCCGCCCTGCTGAACGTCAGTTGCACACATTGGACTGCAAGCGAGCGTTGGCCTTCCATTTGGAGCGGACACAGCCCCACAGACAGTCCGCCCAATTGTTTATTTCTTTCGACCCCAATAGAAAAGGGGTTGCTGTTGGGAAACGCACCATCTCCAATTGGCTAGCAGATTGCATTTCCTTCACTTACGCCCAGGCTGGGCTGGCTCTTGAGGGCCATGTCACGGCTCATAGTGTTAGAGCCATGGCAGCGAGGCCTGGGCGCAGCTGGAGAGTAGCTTAATGAAATCTGTAAGATCGGTGGCTTTACAGGAGAACACATTAAAGGTTTTCTACAGGTGGTATCTCACGCCAGTAAGGCTGCACCACATGTACCCATCAGTGACGAAATCATGTTGGAGGCAGTGTGGGGAAGTGGGAAATATGGGTCATATATGGTGGTCCTGCCGTAAGGCACAAGCGTACTGGCGGGGGGGGGGGGGTTCAAGCTAGGCTCCAAAAATGGATAGGAAGGCCTGTGCAATGGCATCCCCTGGTCTTTGTGCTAGGAAAGCGACCTGCGGGACTAAGGTTGATTCAATGGTTGCTGTTGCAGGGAGCTCTGCAGGCCGCTCGGACTAACCTGGCAAGGCATTGGAAGGTCCCAAAGGTTCCCTCGCTGACAGATTGGATCACGAAAGTCAGATATATATGTGAGATGGAGAGACTGACGGCTGTGAAAAGAAGAATGTTGCCCAAATGGGAGAAAGTGTGGCTGCCTTTTCCGAATGCAAGTTCGGGATAGTTGATGTTTGGTCTGAGAAGGGGGGGAGGGGAGGTGGGGTCTCGTTGGGGGGAGTTTAGGAGGGAAGGGAAGGATGGGTAATAAAAAAATTGTATAAAAACGTGAAGTACATATTGTGGTTATGGTGGGACCAATGACACTATAGGTACCTTTTGAAACTATTCACACTGGTGTTTGGCCCACTTGGAGTATGATGTTATGAGCTGTGTTAACAATGTTCTGTATTATGTTCTTAATGCTCAATAAAGACTTCTATAAATAAAAAAAAAAAAAGTAAAGACACTGAGCTCACCTATTTAACTGTCTACCTTTCCCCAAGTTTAAAAGCAATTTCCCAACAAATAATAAATTCTGTCCTGCTCGGTAAGTCCTCACAGCACCTCTTCTGGACAGAGAAGAACTGAAAGTGAGGACTCTACCGCAAACTGTTGAGCATTGGCTCTTTGGCATTCTTAAGTCAGTGGTATCTGGAACAATGCCTGACCAATACCTCGGGAGCAGCACTAAAAGATAGCTCCCCAATGCTCAACTGTAAAAAGATGCAAATGATATGCACCCTGTTTAAATGAAATCAACAGGGAGGAACATGCCTGGTGCATACACACAAGAGTTTTGCGATGAGCACAGCTCTTGTAGACATGCACCAGTCAAACCCGGAAGCAAAGCACACATTGGCACTGTTCTTCTGTGCTTTTAATATATAAGCTTTTCAAATTTTCATCTGAAAAGCTTATATTTAAGTGCAGAAAACACTGCTAATGTGTGCTTTCACTTTCAGTTTTTCCTGTGACTCGCATACTACCAGCGCTTAGAGGCTTGCACGGGCTTCCTTCTGCTTTCAAATTAAATGAAAACTGTGCATCTTATAAAGAAATAATCTTGGGAAATCTCTTCAAACACTCCAGCATGTTCTCTAAGCTGGCGTTAGGTTTTCAGCGGTAAGGCCATTATTGTTTTGTTTGCTGTTCTCTGAACTTTGGGAGGGAATAGGAAATTAGCTTCATTAGCATATGTTTGACTATTTGCATGCTATTTGTGTTAACCTTTGGCATTCACATTGTCTCCCATGCTAGAGCCTTCTGAGCAGTCTGCACTCACTAATGCAGCGCTAGTCCGGTGCTAATCTCCTCTAGTACCAGCGTTAAGCATTGGCCCATGGGAAAGAGGGAGGGTGACCACTTCCTAATGCTGTTATCAAATAAGGCAAGATTGTCTTGTCTGTAGGAGAAAGTTGCTGAGAATGCATCTGTCAACAGCTGTCTAATGCAAATAACCCTTCCTTGTCATCAAGCAGATGAAGCCATTACGTATGGGTTATGTCCATCAACCAGCAGGGGAGATAGAGAGCACTCAAACTTTCACAGTGCCCTCTTGGCCAGCTAGCTCCACTGCCTCTTCAGTATTCTCTATCTCCCTTAGCAGGGTGGCTGCAGCTTGTTTGAGCTCCAGAAAAATCTGCCGGGAGGTGGTTCCTGGCTTGCCAGTTGTTAACCGGGGTGTTGGAGGCTATAGCAGCTTCACTTTAAAGGCACATAGGTTAGCCCTTTCCCTGCCTTACCCATACCTCCGTGGATGTGGACATATTGCCTTGTTTTCCCTGTCCTTACCCACCAACAGTGGATGCAGGCATATAGGTTCGCCCTTTCCCTGCCTTTCCCACTCATCTGAGCCTCCGGAGTCTTCAATACCTCTGCTTTCCTCACAGCTTAAAAAAAAAAAGTTGCGTCGCTTTTTTAAACGCAGAGACGCTGGAACAGAGGTTTTTAAATTGATTTTCAGTAGGATCGTAGTTGTACACTAGATCCTTTGAGGTAAGAGTGTTTTCCAACTCCTCCGGGGTGGGCCCGCGATCGGGGCGATTTTGGTGCGAAACCGCCATTTTGGATTTTACCGCCATTTTTCGGCGATGGCTGCGGACAATGTAAAGCGCTGTTCCACTTCTGGCAAGCGCAGATCAGCAGCAGGGCTCTGTAAATCGTGCTGTATTGGCGTAGGAGCCGGCCCGAGCATGGCGAGCGATGTTTCTTCCCGCTCTGAGCTGGCAGCAGGCGCTATTTTGCTTACACCGCATGGCGCGGCCTCCGTGGACACGGAGAGACCTGAGCCGGGTGGGGCACCTCGAGATGAGGTTATTTCAGGAGTGGCTAGCACCGGACAGGATTTGGGTGCCCAGGGTGAGATTTTCTCCCCGGATTTTGTGCTTTTACTGCATAAAGCATACATGATGAAAAGAGCCTTCCTCAAGGGTCGCCTGAGGCTCCTCTGATTGCCCCCCCCCCCCCCCCCCCCCCCCGATGGATTCTGGCCTGGGACTGCCCAGTGAGGTTTTTTTCCCGGATGCTTGACCTAAAGATAAGCGCAGAAGGGTTAATTCCCCTTCAGATTGTGGTGCACCTTTCCCCCCCCCCCCCCCCCCCCCCCCCCCCCCCCCCCCCCCCCCCCCCGTGGTCGGGGTGTGAGGATTCGGAGAACTCTGACAGACGTTCTTGGTCTGAGGAACCAGAGTCAGGTGCGGATTTACCACAGGATCTGGATGATCCCTCCGCGGTGAGGATTTTCCACCGTGATGAGCTGCCAGCGCTTATTTCAGATACCCTGCAGGCCCTCTCGATTGAAGATCCTGACAGTGGCATGGCCTCCTCGGGTAATCCCAGGATGGCTAGTACCAAGAAAGCTGCTCGGGCCTTCCCTTTGCATGACTCCATCCTAGAGCTTGTTTCGGCTCAGTGGGCTGACCCCGAGGGACATTTGAGATTTTCCAGGGCTATGGAGCATTTATACCCTCTGCGTGAGGGACATATGGCTCGTTTTCAAATGCCTACAGTGGATGCCCTAGTCACTGCGGTGACAAAGAGAACTACCCTCCCTGTTGAAGGAGGTGTTGCCCTGAAGGATGTTCAAGACCGTAGGCTGGAAACAGCTTTGAAACGGTCCTTTCAAATTGCAGGTCTCACTGTTCGGGCGTCTGCATGCAGCTGTTATGCTGTGAGAGCCTGCCTAGCTTGGCTGCAACAGGCAGTGGCTCAGCCCGGAGATGGAGCGGAGCCCTTCTTGGATGTGGCTCCGCGGATGGAGGTGGCCTTGTCCTTTCTGGCTGATGCCCTTTATGACCTTGTCAGAGCTTCGGCTAAACAAATGGCAGTAGCAGTGGCGGCTCGCCGTCGTCTGTGGCTACGACACTGGGCAGCGGACATGGCCTCTAAGCAAAGGTTGGTGAAGTTGCCTTTTCAAGGACTTCTCCTATTTGGTGAGGAGTTAGAGAAAATTGTGAAAGGCCTGGGTGATCCAAAACCCCAGCGCTTGCCCGAAGATAGGCAGAGGCCTTCCTCTAAGGGCCAGGCGGTCCACTCCTCGTACAGACCTCGCTTCCGTGAAGCTAGAAGGTACCGCCCGGGGCGTTCTGCTGGGTTCACTTCTCGTGCCTGTGGTCAGCAGAGGAACTCCTTTTGCTCGGACAAGCGTTTCGCAGCTGGTGGCTCAAGACCAGGAGTTCAGGGGCGACCCTCTCAATGATGGTGCGCCGGCCCTCTCCTCGATGCCTGTCATCGGAGGACGCCTTTCCCTCTTTGTCGAGGAGTGGGCCAAGATTTCCTCAGATCAGTGGGTTCTGGACCTGATCAGAGATGGATACAGAATAGAATTCAACGCCCCAGTAAGAGACGTGTTTGTGGAGTCCCGATGCGGTTCTGCCGTCAAACGGGCGGCGGTGGAGGAGACTTTACAAGGTCTGATTCAGTTAGGGGCAGTGACCCCAGTGCCTCCCACCGAGCAAGGCGCCCTATTCTGGACTTAAAAGAAGTGAACAAGTCCTTGAGAGTGCGGCATTTCCACATGGAATCCCTGCGCTCCGTCATTGCGGCGGTTCAGCCAGGAGAGTTTCTCACGTCTCTAGACCTGAAAGAAGCTTACTTGCACATTCCGATTTGGCCCCTGCACCAGAAGTTTCTGAGGTTTGCGGTGTTGGGAAAACATTTCCAGTTCAGGGCCTTGCCTTTTGGCCTCGCCACAGCTCCCCGAACCTTTTTGAAGGTAATGGTGGTAGTAGCTGCTTTTCTCAGGCGAGAAGGTATCAGGGTTCAGCCGTACCTAGACGACTGGCTCATCAGAGCAGACTCTGCAACAGAGAGCTTACAAGCTACAGCCAGAGTGGTCTCAGTACTGCAATCTCTAGGCTGGGTCGTCAATATGGCCAAAAGTCACCTGTCCCCTTCACAATCTCTAGAGTTTTTGGGGGCCATGTTCGACACAGTCTCGGGTTATGTGTTCCTACCCGAGCTAAGGCGGTGCAAGCTTCAGAATCAGGTCCGTCTGCTCCTGAGGATGCCCCGCCCGCGAGCTTGGGACATTGTCCAGCTGCTGGGATCGATGACAGCCACGATGGAAGTGGTACCGCGGGCGAGAGCGCACCTGAGACCTCTACAGTATTCCCTACTCCGGAGATGGTCTCCTATTTCTCAGGATTACCAATGCAGACTTACTTGGCTCCCTGCGGCCCGTCTCAGCATGGAGTGGTGGCTCTCGGACAGCATGCTGCGGCGAGGAATGCCGCTGACGCTCCCCGTTTGGTGCCTAGTGGTAACAGATGCCAGCCTGAAGGGCTGGGGCGCACACTGCAAGGGGAAGCATGCCCAGGGTCTATGGACACCCGAGGAGTCGGAGTGGTCCATCAACCGCCTAGAGTTGAAAGCAGTGTTTCAGGCGCTTCTGGCCTTTCAAGTGACCCTGGAAGGATTGGCTGTCAGAGTGATGTCGGACAACACGACAACGGTGGCCTATATAAATCGACAAGGCGGAACAAGGTGCAGAGCACTAGCCGCGCAGGCCGAACTGATTTGCCACTGGGCCGAGCTGCATCTTCAGTGTCTGTCGGCAGCTCATATTGCAGGTCAGAGCAATGTGCAGGCCGATTATCTGAGCAGGCGTCAGATCGATCCAGCAGAATGGAATCTGGCAGACTAAGTATTCCTGCAGATCTGTGCCAAATGGGGCAAGCCCATGATGGATCTAATGGCGACAAGTGCCAATACCAAAGTCCCGTGCTTCTTCAGCAGACGGAGAGATCCTCGCTCGGCGGGGTTGGATGCCTTGGCTCAACCCTGGCCTCCGGGTCTACTTTATGTGTTTCCCCCATGGCCCTTGATAGGGCGCCTGCTCTTGCGGATTCGGCTGCACCCAGGAGAAGTGGTCCTCATCGCCCCGGATTGGTCAAAGAGACCTTGTTATGCAGACCTCCGACAGATGCTCCTGGAGGCTCCTCTGCCGTTACCTCTGGTACCGAACCTGTTGACTCAGGGACCGGTAGCCATGGAGGACGCCGGCCGCTTTGGTCTTACGGCATGGCTATTGAGAGGGCGCAATTGAGGGATAAAGGTTATTCCAATAAAGTTATTTCCACTCTCCTGCAAGCCCGCAAGCGGTCCACTTCCGTGGCTTATGCCAGGATTTGGTGCCTGTTTGAGTCTTGGTGTGCTCCCAGAGCCATTGTTCCAATGTGGGCTCCTGTCTCGCCGATTCTGGACTTTTTGCAGGAAGGTGTACAAAAAGGCTTGGCCTATAATTCCCTGCGGGTGCAGGTGGCAGCGTTGGCCTCCCTTCGTGGTAAGGTGGAAGGCGTGTCTTTGGCTGCTCACCCAGATGTGGCATGGTTTCTTAGAGGGGTACTTCGGCTCCGACCTCCAGTGCGAGCACCCTGTCCAGCTTGGAACCTGGGGCTAGTTTTGAAAACCCTGCAGGCATCTCCTTTTGAGCCGCTTCGGCGAGCATCGGAGAAAGACTTGACACTGAAGGCCGTTTTTCTGGTGGCCATTACCTCGGCGAGACGGGTGTCAGAGCTCCAGGCGCTGTCCTGTAGAGACCCATTTCTGCAATTTTCAGAGTCTGGAGTCACGGTTCGGACCGTGCCTTCCTTTATGCCTAAGGTGGTTTCAGCCTTTCACTTAAACCAGCCTATTTTCTTGCCCTCTTTTTCAGAGGAAGAGTTTCCAGAATCTTTTGGGCAGCTGCACCTTTTGGATGTGCGCAGGACTCTGCTGCAGTATCTGCGAGTTACTAACTCTTTCAGGACTTCTGATCATCTGTTTGTTTTGCTATCCGGTTCTCGCAGAAGGTCTCCAGCGTCTAAAGCCACTATTGCCCGCTGGCTCAAAGAAACTATCTTTTCAGCTTATCTGCTGGCCGGCAGGGTTCCGCCTGTAGCCTTTAAGGCACATTCTACTAGAGCGATTTCTTCCTCTTGGGCTGAAACTGGAGCACTCTCTCTTCAAGAGATATGCAGTGCAGCAACATGGGCTTCTAAGCTCTCCTTTGCCCGACATTACAGGCTGGATGTGGCTGCCAGGAGGGATGCGCGTTTTGGTGCACAAGTGCTAGCGCGTGGTGTGGCTTGTTCCCACCCTATCTAGGGATTGCTTTGTTACATCCCATACGTAATGGCTTCATCTGCTTGATGACAAGGAAGGGAAAATTAGGTTCTTACCTTGGTAATTTTCTTTCCTTTAGTCATAGCAGATGAAGCCATGAGCCCTCCCTGTATGATTGTCTGTATGCTGTGAATCTGTTTTTCAGGTTCTGTTCTAATTTCCTGAAGTTCCTTCCTTGGGAGAAAGTTGGAAAACAATCTTCAGGATTCATGTTCAGTTTAAATTTAGGAGGATGTGTTCATTCCCTCCAGGAGGCGCGTGTGTTCCCCTCCAGTTCTATAAATAGGAGGATGAGTTCATTCCCTCCAGTGTGTTGGGAGGATGTGTGATTCCCTCCAGGAGGCGCGTGTGTTCCCCTCCACTTATACAATAAGGAGGATGAGTTTATTCCCTCCAGGAGGATGTGCATTCCCTCCTTTATGAGTTCATGCCCTTGTGATGGGCCATCGTTCGCTGTGAGGAAAGCTCTTGTAATTCCCATTGCGGTTTGCCATACTACTTTGGAAGCTTCAAATACTGAAGAGGCAGTGGAGCTAGCTGGCCAAGAGGGCACTGTGAAAGTTTGAGTGCTCGCTATCTCCCCTGCTGGTTGATGGACATAACCCATACGTAATGGCTTCATCTGCTATGACTAAAGGAAAGAAAATTACCAAGGTAAGAACCTAATTTTCCCTTAAGACACACCTTTTCCATCTTTTAAGATATGAAAGCTGTATCATTATATTACTGTGTAGTTGAAAGTTTGACTTTATGAAAGTTTGCCACAAGTAAACTGTTGAAGCACTAGTTTTACCAAAACTGAAACTATCACATTATCAAATCAGCAACAGCTTCAATTTTTTGTAGTAGTCTGAAAAAAATAAATCAATTTGCTGGAGGAAAGCCCTCTGTTTTGTCTAGCCTTCTATGAGTGACATGATGGAGTTGTACTGAAACTGTCAGGTAATCCCTTGTGGACCCCTTACAGATCATCTGGGGGTGGGGCGGGGTTCTCGCACAGCATGTGTTCTGCTTATAGCTCACAATGTCCATTGTGCACTGTCATTCCTTTTCAGAACCTTCAACCAGCAGGTCAGCATTAAATTACTCTGATGTGTTAACAAGACCCTCTCTCCATCGAACCCACCTAAACTTCACCATGTCAGACCCTCCGGCACTTCACTGTCAGCCCTCCACATCCTCTGCATTCCCCATCGGCAGTTCGGGATTTTCTCTTGTCAAAGAAATCAAAGACTCTGCCTCTCAGCACGATGATGATAACATCTCAACTACCAGTGGTTTCTCCTCTCGAGCATCAGATAAAGGTGAGACTGGCTTCATAGCTTAGCTTACCCAGCCCACCGCCCTCCTGCATCTGGTTGTGGTCATAGTGGGTGGGACCTGCCTCATACTTTTTTTTTGGTGACAATGAAGGTGTTAGCTTTAAGTTGCTCTGTTTTCATCAACCTCCTGTGCTATTAACTTCCACAGCAGTAGATATTACCTCTCCATCTCCTTTCTCCCTTACCCCATTAACAAGTTAAAATGAGCTGCAGAGGACCTACAGACAACAGGTGAAATGAGCTGATAACAGCTCTAGTAGCATTAATGTGAAATACATGTTTGTCTTGTATCTTTTATGCATTTTTTTCTACTTTTTTTCCTTTTAGATGTAGCTGTGTCAAAGAGTGTCGCTGGGCCCTCTCTATGGTCAGCAGAGATTGATCGTTCCCATTCATTTTCCCAGCACAATTCCACGAGCTGTAGGAAGCCGCCAGCCTTTAATCCATCTGCATTTGTAACCTTATCCCCGGTGAGCATCATGTGTTTACATTTGATGAGTCTGAATGATATCATTGGTTGAAGAGCAGTGTGCCAGTTCTCTGAGATGTTTTGTTTTGGGTTTTATTTTTTCAACCTCAAATGCAGGAGGCATCTATTTGCTTAAAAGCATAAGATTTTCTAAAAATGAAAACATTTCAATCGAAAAGCAGTAAACGCTTCTGGAATGGGGCACTTAGCAGTTTGTCCTGTCTGACTCTTTATCTTGGACAGAATGTTTAATTACCAGTAACTGTCTAATCAGGAAGAGGTTTTCCTTAACTGTAAAGAATGGATCTTAAGCTGCTGTGTGTAATAAGGCTTGGCATATCGAGTAATGCTGATGACATTACAGGTTTAATTCAGGCTGAAGGTCTTGTGTTGAGATTACCCCCACCTCTGGAAAATCCGCTGGTAAAGCAGGATCTCTCACTCTTCAGTCCCTATGTGTGTTGTGGATTTCATTGGTAAGCAGGGCTGTGGAGTTGGTACACCAAACCTTTGACTCCTCCTCCTCCTTTGCAACCCTGGCTCTATCTTATAGTAAATCCGTAGTAAATGTAAGAGAAATTTGATTACTGAAACATAGCTATGTACAAAAATAGGACTAATAGACCAAAGAAACTGAACAAAAGAACTATGTTAAATGAATATGCAATGTTTTTATTTTGAAGTTGGAGTCAGTGCATTTTTTTTTTTTACTCCACACAAAATTCCTTCTGACTGACTCCACTACTTCAACTCCACAGCCCTGTTGGAAACCCAGTATGCATGTAACAGAACTGTTGAGGTTTGCTCGTGGTGCAGTTTTGAAGTCCTCTTGTAATTTATAATAGAATTGGTCCACTGAATACTAATTCTCCAGTACAGCAACAGGTGGGGTGCATGCCACTGATGGGAACTATGGATTCCATTACGTAGCTTCCTACTATTCCAGAATCTGTGGGTTAGTTGTGTCCAACATATGGAGATAGAGAACTGAAAACTGAGCTGAGACATATATCTGTCTCTCGCTTGGCATCCAGTCCAGCTGCTCAGTATGTTCTATCTCCAGCAGGTGGGTAGACACACTTTTCAGCCTCTGGTTCTGAGTGGTTTGGTCCTGGACCCATTGGTCAACTTGTCCCCAGTTGTGCTTGTTGGGTGGCTTGAGTCTGCAGAATCATATCCTGAGGTGTTCAGATCCCTGTTTGTGGAGCCCCACAAATTTACTTCTTCCCTCCCTTCACCCCTGTTTCCTGTGGCCCTCTCCTTTTTCAGCACAACAGGTTTACTGGAGAGCGTGGGACATAGTATCTGTCCTGATCCTTTCTCATCTGGGGTAAGACTTGTGGAGACTGTGAACTTAGGGGGAGCAGCTGGTAGTGGTAAGTCTGATTAAAGTTTGACTCAGAACCACTTGTGGGGACAGGACCACTTTGTGCTGTGCTTGTGATGGGGTGAATAGTGACTCCCACGAAGGCAGTTAAGCAGTGTTCCCGCTATGGGACCCACTGGCTGGCACCAAGACATTACAGTGTGTGCAAGCCAGAAATCCCACAGGACACGGAGGAAATGGTCGTCGGGCTCTCAATTTGATGCAGGAGAGTGCGGGAATGTGCACCATTTTGTTGGTGCCAACTGGCAGTGAGGAACAGCCTCTGTCTTACTATGAGTGGAGCACAACTGCTATTTTATTCTTACAGAAGTTACAGGTTGGAGTTCTTCTGCCTGGTCTCCATGTTGAAGGGGAACCAAAGGTGGTCAAGGTTCAGGCCATTGTACATTCCTTGCTGGCACTCCAGGCTATTGTTCATTTCCCCAGGCGGAAGAAGGACAAGGCAGATACTCTATTTACTTCGTTGTCCCAAAGAAGGAAGGCACCTGGCCTTAGATCTCAAAGGTCTAAACCACTGCTTCTGGTTGTCCTGCTTTCACATGGAAACACTGAGCAGTCATAACTTTGGTTCAAGCGAGTGAATTTCTTACCACCCTCTATCTCAAGAAAACGTATTTGCATGCACCCATATGGCTGCCTCATCTGAGATTTCTACGTTTTGCAGTGTTGGACCATCACTTTCAATTCAGGGCTTTGCCCTTCGGTCTTGCCACGGCTCTAAGAATGTTTGCCAAGGTTGTGGTGGTGGTGACGTTTTTCCTTTGGTATCCTGGAATCTGAGTTCACCCATATCTCGATGACTGGCTTAATTGTGCGTCATCCTATTTGGTCAGCATGGCGGCGATGGACAGTTTTCCATCTTCTGTAGTTGTTGAGTTGGGTGATCAGTTTCGAGAGGAGCAACCTAACTCCATCGCAGACACTGGTGTATCTGGGTGTTCTATTTCACACAGTACGGGAGAAGATCTTCAATGAACGCCAGAGGTCAAAGCTGGTTCAACAGATTTGTCGTCATCTCAGTCAAGGCAGACGTCTAGGTTCTTCAGTCAATGTTGGCAGCGATGGAAGTGGTGCCATGGGCAAGGACTCGTATGTGGCCATTTCAGGAGTCTCTTCTCAGCAACTGATTTCTAGTGTCACAGAAGTACGGCCTTCATCTTCCTTGGATGCTGGTTGCCAAATGTATGCGGTGGTGGTTGTCACCCAGGAATTTGACCATCAGAGCTCCCTTTCTGATAAATTAATGGGAGGTAGTGAAAACAGACGCCAGCAGGTCAGGTTGGAGAGCTCATTACAATTCCATCTGGCACAGGGCATCTGGATGGAACAGGAGTGTCTCATGGTCAAAAAATCAATTTGGAGCTCAGGTCAGTGTGTATTGCCTTATGCGACTTTGCTCCCTTTCTGGCAGGGGCCCTGGTCCGTATTTTCTCTGACAATGCCACAGCAGTGGCTTATATCAACAAGCAAGGCGGGAGGAACCTACAGCCATCCAGTGGCAGTGGAGGCAGCCTCCCTCGTGAGTTGGGCAGAGAAAAATCTTGTCAGCAGCTCACATTGTTGGGTCCATGAGTGTGGGGTGGTCTTTCTCAGCAGGAACTCCTTGGATGAAATAAAGGACAGCTTTATGGAGCAGCTGGTACAGGAGCTGATGAGAGAAGGAAAATTCTAGACTTAGTCATTTGTGGAGCACATGGTCTGGTACGGGAGGTAACGGTGTGAGGGCTGCTTGACAACAGTGATCATAACATGATCGACTTTGAAATTTGTTTTCAAAAAGGTAAACATAGGAAGTCAAATATGTTAGCGTTTAACTTTAAAAAAGGAAGCTATGATAAAATGAGAAGAACAGAAACCTACAACAGGCGTGGATGCTGTTCAAAAACACCGTCCTGGAGGCCCAGGCCAAACACATTCCACGCATCAGAAAAGGAGGACGGAAAATCAAACGACAGCCGGCATGGTTAAAAAGTGAGGTAAAGGAGGCTATTGGAGTTAAAAAGGAATCTTTCAGAAAATGGAAGAAGGAACCGAATGAAGAAAATAAGGAGCAGCATAAGGAATGTCAAGTCAGATGCAAAGCGCTGATAAGAAAGGAAAAGAGGGATTTTGAAGGAAAGATAGCGTTAGAGGTGAAAACTGATAGTAAAATTTTTTTTTAGATATGTTAAAAGCAGGAAACCGGCAAAAGAATCGGTTGGCCCGCTGGATGATTGGGGTGTAAAAGGGATGATCGAGGAAGACAAAGAAATATCAGAAAAACTAAATGAGTTCTTTGCTTTGGTCTTCACCGAGGAAGATTTGGGTGGGATACCGGTGCCGGACAGGGTATTTGAAGCTGAAGAATTGGAAAAACTTAATGAAATATCTGTAAACCTTGAAGATGTAATGGAGCAGTTCTGCAAACTGAAGAGTAGCAAATCTCCTGGACTGGATGGTATTCACCCCAGGATACTGATAGAACTAAAAAATGAGCTTGCAGAGCTACTGTTATTGATTTGTAATTTATCCTTAAAATCGAGCGTGGTACCAGAAGATTGGAGGGTGGCCAATGTAACGCCGATATTTAAAAAAGGTTCCAGAGGAGACCCGGGAAATTATAGACCGGTGAGTCTCACGTCGGTGCCGGGCAAGATGGTAGAGACTATTATCAAGAACAAAATTACAGAGCACGTTCAAAAGCATGGACTAATGGGACAAAGTCAACATGGATTTAGTGAAGTCTTGCCTCATCAATCTGCTGCATTTCTTTGAAAGAGTAAAAAAACATGTGGACAAAGATGCTGTTGGTATTGTGTATCTAGATTTTCAGAACGCATTTGATAAAGTCCCTCATGAAGAACTACAGAGGAAATTAGAGGGACATGGGATCGGAGGTAGTGTCTTACTGTGGATTAAAAACTGGTTGAAAGATAGGAAACAGAGAGTAGGATTAAAAGGTCAATATTCGCAATGGAGCAGGGTAGTTAGTGGGGTCCTTCAGGGATCTGTGCTGGGACCTCTGCTTTTTAACATATTCATAAATGACCTAGAGATGGGGGTAACTAATGAGGTAATCAAATTTGCTGACAACACAAAAGTTATTCAAAGTCGTCAAATCGCAGGAAGATTGTGACAAACTACAAGAGGACCTTACAAGACTGGGAGTCTAAATGGCAGATGACGTTTAATGTGAACAAGTGCAAAGTGATGCATGTGGGAAAGAGGAACCCAAACTATAGCAAGGTTCAGCGTTGGGAGTCACGGACCGAGAAAGGGATCTAGGTGTCGTCGTTGATGATACATTGAAAACTTCTGCTCAATGTGCTGCTGCGGCTAGGAAAGCAAATAGAATGTTGGGTATCATTAGGAAGGGGATTGAAAACAAAAATAAGGATATTATTCTGCAATTGTATCGCTCCATGGTGCAACTGTACCTCGAGTATTGTGTTCAATTCTGGTCACCGCACCTCAAAAAAGATATAGTGGAATTGGAAAAGGTGCAGAGAAGGGCGACAAAGATGACACGGGATGGGACGACTTCCCTATGAGGAAAGGCTGGGGCTCTTCAGCTTGGAGAAGAGGCGACTGAGGTGAGATAGGATAGAAGTCTATAAGATAATGAATGGAATGGGTCGATGAGGAGCGTCTGTTTACGCTTTCCAAAAATACTAGGATAAGGGGGCATGCGATGAAGCTGCAGTGTGGTAAATTTAAAACTAATCGGAGGAAATTTTTCTTCACTCAACACGTAGTTAAACTCTGGAATTCGCTGCCAGAAAAAGTGGTTAAGGCGGTTAACTTAGCGGACTTCTAAAAAAGGTTGGATGGCTTCCTGGAGGAAAAGGCCATAGAATGTTATTGAATGGACGAGGGAATAATACAGTATTTCTAGGATGGGCAGGACAAATGGCTTGTTCTTTTGGCCACTGTCGGTGACAGGGTGCTGGGCTCGATGGACCCTTGGTCTGTCACAGCATGGCGATGCTTATGTACCCTGAAGAATGATAACTGCGTAGCCAGGGTTTTCAGCTGATAGAGGAACTGATTGGTTCTGGACTTGACAGTGATGAAAGAATGCCAAAGTGCCCAAGTTCTTAAGCTGTTGGAAAGAGCCAGGCTCAGTGGGGATCAGTGCCCTACTTCAGCCCTGGCCGTAGACATATCTATGGTATGTCTTCCCTCCTTGACCTAGATTGGCACGGAGGCTGTGGAACGCAGACCTGATTCGACTGCTGGATGGGGATCCTCTCCTTCCTCTGCAGGTAAATGGCCTAATGAAGTGAGGTCCTTTGCTCATGGCTTGGTCATTGAAAGGTCTCGGTTGAGCCGAAAAGGTTTTTCTGATTCGGTCATTACTACCTTATTTCAGGCTCGGAAACACTCTACATCCATGGCATATATGAGGATGTGGAGGACTTTTGAGAGCTGGTGTTCTAAGCGCAGACTTTCTTCCTTCTCTGCTCAGATCGCGCACATCCTAGCATTTCTCCAGGCGGGCCTTCAGAAAGGATTGAAGTTGGGTTCTCTAAAAGTTGAGGTTGCGGCTTTGGCCTGTTTCAGGGCCAGTACAGAAGATATCTCTTGTGGTTCACCCAGATATCGTTCAACCTTTGAAGGGAATGAGCTGTTTGCAGCCTCCTTTTTGTACACTGTGTCCAGAGTGGAACCTTAATTTAATTCTTTGGGCTTTCCAAAAGCCACCTTTTGAGGCCACTCTGGAAGGCCGCCTTGAAAGATCTTGTACTAAAGACAGTGTTCTTGGTGGCTGTTTCGTCAGCACATAGAGTTTCAGAGCTTCAGGCTCTCTTGTTGGGACCCCTTTCTCTTCTTTTTGGAGGAGGCAGCAGTCTCCCTGCATGTAGTTCCTTCCTTTCTTCTAAAGTGGTATCAGCATTTCTTATCAACCAATCTGTGGAGCTTCCATCCTTTTACAGAGAACATGAGGAGGCTCAGTGTTCGTAGAGTCCTCACTAGATATCTGGAAGTCACGAATGAGTTTTGCAAATAAGACAGACTGTGCTTTTTGGTAAACAGAGGCTTGGCCTCATGGCTTCCAATCCTACAATTGCTAGATGGCTGAAGGGAGACTATCAAGCCAGCTTATTTGCTTGCAGGGAAGCAGTCTCCTCAGGCCTTTCATGCTCATTCTACGAAGTGTACAGCACCATTTTGAGCGGAGACAACTTTGTCTGTGGCAGATATTTGCAAGGTGGCAATGTCGACGCCTGCATAACTGCCAGGCACTACAGGGTGGATGTTGCGCACTCAAGCTTGTTTTGTGGCTTTTGTCCCCACAGCGGCAGTGCCAGGATCCCCACCCACTCTAGGGATTGCTTTTAAACATTCCACAGGTTCTGGAATAGTGGGAAGCTATGTAATGGAAGAAGAAATTAAGTCTTACTGATAATTTTCTCTCCATTTGTTCTCTCCACTATTCCAGAGGCCTGTCTGAGGTTTCTGAGATGTTTAGTTGTTGTGAAGTAATCGGTCAAATAATATGTCAGTTTGCATGGTGCTTCCTGCATATCTCTTGTTCTCTACAAGTTGTCCAGAGAATAGTGAGGTTCACGTATGTTTGCTCTTCTGGTTAGTGTTAGGTTAGCGAGTTGTTTAAAGTTGTTGTGTTCTATTTATTCTTAGTTTAGCCTTACTGCTTGTATACGTAAATACTGAGGAGCTGAACCGGATGCCAAGAGAGAGCTGTCTTAGCTAAGTTTTCAGTCCTCTTAAGTTTTCAGTACTCTATCTCCACCTGTTGGTTGATGCACACAGGTTCTAGAATAGTATGAAGGACTATTGGAAAGAAAATTATCAGGTAAGACCTAATTTCTCCACATGTCTTGTGGTTTGGTTTGGTTTTGGTAGTCTGGGCATTTTACTTTCTTTCCTGCATGACACCTTGAATTTTACTAGTGCATGACTTCTGGTTTGGAATTCAGTTTTAGAGAGGGCAGGCTTGAGGCCCTGGTGACATGGGGGTGGGGGAAGGGCAGAATTGGGACCATAATGAATTACATTACATTATCCACTACTTATATTCCACGTACACCAAATCTGGTTAGAAGCGGATTACAATTATTCTGGGAAGTGCAAGATTCATTCAGTTTAATCCATATAACTAGACTAACAATTTAAACTAAACTAGTACTTATTTGGGAATGATATGTTTTCAAAAGAAGATTGTCTTGATAAGTTTATGAAAACTGACATAGTTATGCATTTGATCAACAGACATAAGGCATCAAATTCCATAGCTTGGCGGCATAATTTTAAATTCAGTCCTAGCCTCAACTGGCAACCAATGTAATTGAATATACCAGGGTGTAATTCTGTCAAACCTATTTAGTGAACAAATCAATCGAAGAGCAGTGTTTTTCACAATGTGTAATTTCCTTAATAGGTGCTTCGAGCAGCCCAAATATATGATATTACAGTAATCCTGTTTTGACAATATACATGCCTGCACCACCAATCTAAATCAATCTTGTTGAATATATTTACAGATTCTTTTGTGTTTACACATTGGCCAAAAATAATTTTTTACAAGATTGACCTGCACCTCCATTGTTAACTTTTGACTTAAAATAATACCCAATGAAGAGTCCAACTTATTAGACAAATTATTTACTACAAAAGTATGCTCTTGAGTTACATCAATGGCCCCAATGTTAAGAAATTTCTTTTTATCAGTATTCAACTTTAAACGAGTATTAGCCGTACAGGATTCAATTAAAGAAATGCAGCTTTCAATATTTGACTTAATCTCTGATGTATCCGAGAGAGTAGGGATTAAAACAATAATGTCATCAGCATATATGAACACTCAGAATCCTGCATTTTTCAACTCAATACCCAAAGAAGTCTTAAGAACATTAAATAAAAAAGGAAGACCCTTGAAGAACACCTGTATTTGCTGACCATTTATCAGAAAAGTTACCATTCATCTTAACCATATAGGACCTCATGGTAAGGAAGCTCCTAAACCAGTTCAAAACATTGCACATTATATCAATACCATTTAGTATATTTAACAATAAATCATGATCTGATACATCAAAGGCGCTGGAGAGGTCAAACTACATAATGAGAATCTGATTTCTTTTACTTCATGCAGTGTGCCAGTAGAGCATGTAGCACAGCTTCCGTGCTAAAATTAGCACAGAAACCTGACTGAGAACTATGAAAACCTTAAACCCACATATCCAAACAAACAAAAAATGTTATTTAGTTACTCATTGTGGATAAGCCTGTTATAGTCACTTGAAAATAACTCTATTGACAAGACCCAGTCCTGATGCATATTTCAGCAAAACAAGTATGTTGGCGTTGGTCTGTTCTAGAGAGTTGCACGGGGACAGAAATCTCCTCCCTGTGAGAATCTAACCCATTCCCTTGAGAAATCTACTCCGCCCCGCCCGTCCCCATTTAAAAAAAAAAAAAATAGTAGTATTTACTTCTGAAGGTTAATTTAGTTTTTACTAGCCGTTAAGCCCGTTAAAACTGGCGAGATTTGTGTTTTGCAAAATGTAATAATTCTCACCATCCATGTCCAGCAAACCTCCTCTCTCCCCTGCCCTCCCCTCCCCCGATCCATGTCCAGCAGCCCTCCTGTATCCCCAGGCCTCCCCCGTCCACCAACCATCCTCTCTCCCCTGCCCTCCCCCCATATCCAGCAACCCTGCTCTCTCCCCTGCCCTCCCCCCATGTCCAGCAACCCTGCTCTTTCCCCTGCCCTCCCCCCATGTCCAGCAACCCTGCTGTCTCCCCTGCCCTCCCCCCATGTCCAGCAACCCTCCTCTCTGCCCTGCTCTCCCGCCATGTCCAGCAACCCTCCTCTCTCCCCCCTCTCCTCCCCCCATGTCCAGCTACCCTCCTCACTGCCGCTCACGCCCCCCTGCACTGACATGAGAGCGCCTCTCACCTCCGTGTGAAAGCACTGCAGGCAGCAACAGATCACTCTACCGCTGCCTGCAGCGCTTCCACACGGAGGTGAGAGGCGCCATCATGTCAGTGCAGGGGCCCGATACGGAGGGGGGTGGGAGCGGCGACGACGTCGGAGATGGGGGGGGGGGGTGGAAGTTGGTGCGTCGGCGATGTTGCTTCGTCTCCAGGCTCCATTGGAAGCGTCCGTTTCCCTCTCTGTTTCGTCCTCTGATGTCATCACGACGCGAGGGAGGGACAGAGAGGGAAGTCTCTACTGCACATTTGCAGGTGAGTCGCTCAATTCTCTTTTATATAGTTAGATTGAGTTTTAATGAAAATACAAAAACGCAAACGTCCACCAAGTAAGAATTCAGTAACTAACCAGGAATATTGGACATTTCTTTAGTCCGTTCAGAAACAGAAGTCCATCCACAGTATGTGGTCCTAGCTGTGATCGCCTGTCCTCGAGAACACACCATCTGATGAAAATGACTGTTTGGATGATGTGCTGGTGGTAGCAGGCACTCCAAGGACTTGTCTGGCAACTCCAGAAAGATTTTTCCACTTAGTTGATTTTGACTTTCAGTAAGACATGATGTCATCAATAATTTTGTCGGTGGCAGTCATGTATGCATCCACCTGATAAAAAGCAAATGGTATTGTTCTGATATGAAGGTATTTTGCAGATAGTGTTGTCATTACAAATAGATATAAATTAACATAAATAGCTGAGACTGCAGAGCGGCTTGGGAGCCACGGTCACGCTAAATCCTGGCTTATGTTTGTTGAATGTACCGAGGTGGGAAGGCCGTGGCTCCCACCACGGTCTTTTATCATATATTGTTACAGCAGCCAGGATATTAATTGCAAGACTGTGGAAGCAAACCGCGGTACCCACCGTGGATCAAGTGCTGGCTAAGGTGGACTATTGTTGTCTAATGGATAAACTTACAGCCCTAAGGCGAGGGGGAATGGTGAGTTTCATAAAAACATGGACTCCTTACCTGGAGTGGCGTGGACTAACAGGGTGACCAGTGGACAACGGGGGAACTCCAGCGCAGGGAAGCGTTTATATATATCTGAGATATTTTGAGGGGGGGAGGGGTGGCAGGGTGGCAGGGTAATTTTGATGCTGTACAGTTGTGATTGTGGCCAGATTGCTGTGTTATTCTTGGTGGTTCTGTAAGGAAAAGGTTAATAAAAACAATTATTAAAAAAAAAACATAAATAGCTAATAAAAGAAAATATATACATACCTCAGATATATTTGAAGGTGAAGAAGAAAGAAGAGGTCTCCCAATAAATTTTCCTCTAGTTTTATCGTCTTATTGGGTTGATGCAAGACAGATGAGTCATCTTGAATGTCTGCTGCTGGCAGTCTATCCATCATCTTTTTCAAGATGGACAGTGCTAATTTCCAAAGTAGTTTTTAAAGCGTTGCTCCAGTAAAGCCACACAGTACAGTGCAATTGATGAATTGTGAAATATTTATTCAGTATGTTAAGTAGATGGTTTTTTAGTTGTGAGATAATGCTACTGTCAGAAGCTTTTTCAGTGTCTTGTTTTTGCAGCTTTAATTTGGTAGGTAACACCAGATGCAATGAAGGGCTTTTGTCAGTAGAGAGGCATTTTGTGGCTACATTAACCGGTTCCAAAACTTGAATGACATCAGCCAACAAGTCTTCTTGATATCAGCCAGCAGACGATAAAAAATTCTATTAAAACCTGGCACAGCACTCAGTGTATGGAGATCTGAAAAATTTGTTGCCACTGATTTCAGTGTTAACAGCACACACTGTTTCATTGTGTTACTACACATTGTTTAAGTGTTGTTACCAACTGATTGTTAATTTTTGTTCTTTTTGCCAATGTCACTAGTTCTTTCGAGGTGTTAATAAGTTGGGTTACCTCAGGTGGCAAACCAGTGCCATATAAACTTGTCTGCTGCAGTCCTTGTGACAAAACAAGATTTAGATTGACATGAACATCCAATCCATGTGTTTTCTCGAAAGGCAGCCTTCATATTACAGGCATTGTCTGTAGCAAACACATTGTCTTGACGTTGTAAACAAAACTCATCCAGAATCGACTTCATTGTCAGTTTTATGTTTTCTGAGTTATGATTTTCATCGAGTAAGAGTAGCCAAGTTACATGATTTGGTTTGCCAGTTATCAATATGCTGTACAGTCACAGTTACGTAGCTGTGGTTGCTTTCTTTGTGTGTCTAGAGGTCAGTTGTCACTCCAAACTATGGCACTAACGATAGCTTGTTGATGAGTGCTATCTTCTTTCTCCACAACTCCATCAAGATGATGAGAGACAGTTGACCCACACGGCATGACTTGGCCCATGTCGCTGTTCCCATATTTAGCACCAATGGAGATGAGCTTTGATGCTAAATTCTTCAGTCTGTCCCCTTCAACAAAAGAAAAAGGCCTCACATCTGTGGCACACATGGCGACCGCAATGTCTGCCAACTTAAGATTTGATGTTTGCAGGTACTTTGTTGGTATTACTAGATAGAGAAAAACCTGGTATAGCTGTAACCTTTGTTGCTGGCATACGGTTTGCACAATAGTCCTTGTGAGCCCATAAGCCATTTGTCCCAGCATGTGATCTCCAAGAGAGCACAAAAGGTACTTTTGTCATCTACCAGTATTGATTTAAAGAAATTCTATACTTCACTGTTGCCCTAATTTTTTGTATATGAAACACAGTTGCTGTTTGAATTGGTAAGTTTTTGAATGTTGGCTTTCTTTTCCATTGCAATAACAAAGTTACACAGGACTGAAGTATCAAATCAGTCTCTATAAAACGATACAACACAGGAGAAATAAAATAAAAAAATGTATTTACTGTACTGAGTGAAATACTGAAAAAGGCAAGACACTAAAAATCCTCAACAAAAGAAATAAGGTGTGCTTTAGCTGCAGCTCTTATACAAACAGCCAGTTGATCAAGAGAAGAGAAACAAACAAAACCACTTCTCAGTTCCCACCACTCTTAAGAGAGAGAAAACTGCCTGTGCTGCACACACAGTACACTATACACTGCATATACTTACCTAGTGTACCTGAATGTAACTCAACCTTGAGCTACAACTGAAAAAGGTGTAAGCAAAATATATATATATATAATCGAGTGTCTCGCCTCTGTGCTATCTTCTGCTTTTTCTTCTTCCATTTCGTTCGTAGTGTAGTTCGGACATCGGGGGCGGAATTTACGATTACAAATTCCGGAGCTTGTTGGCAGTACGCTAGAAGCAGTGGGAATGGGGGATCAATCATAAGGTATGCCTGTCGGTCTCCTGTGCCAGACCAGCCACACAGCTGCTCAGTCTCTGTTGTCTCCCTCTCTCCTGGTGCCAGGCCAACCACACAGCTTCTCAGCAACTGCTGCCTAACCTCTCTCCTCCGTTCCGGTCTCCGATGCCAAACCAGCCACACAGCTGCTCAGCTCCTGCTGCCCTAACCTGTCTCTCCTCTGGTCCGGTCACTGGTGCCAGGGCAGCCACACAGCTGCTCATCTCCTGCTGCCTAACCTCTCTCTCATCTGGTCCGGTCTCTGGTACTAGGCCAGCCACACAGCTGCTCAGCTTCTGCCTCGTTGCCTCCTTTTCTCTTCCAGTCCAGTCTCTGGTGCCAGGCCAGCCAGCGCACAACTGCTCAGCTTCTGCTGCCTTGGTGCTTCCCTCTCTCCTCTGGTCCAGTTCCAGGCCAGCCACACAGCTGCTCAGTTCCTCTGCCTCCGTGCCTCTCTCTTTCCTCTGGTCAGGTCTCCGATTCCAGGCCAGTTACACAGCTGCTTAGCTCCTGCTGCCTTCCTCTCTTCTTGGGTACCTCCTCTCTTCCAGTGCTGTGTGCTGCTCCATCTGACTCCTAATCCTCAGTCCCATGTGCTCGCTCTTTTCCTTGGCTATGTCTTCCCCTCTGAGAGACTCTGTACAGTACTGCAAACACTGTATATATGTAATGGAAGTAGACCTGGCTGGAGCCTGCTGCTGAGCATGACTCATATTACTACTGTCCCATGATTGGAGCCCTTCCAGAACGTGGTTGATTGGTGGAATCACACGCTGGACCAACAAATTAAGTTCTCAGTGGTAGACACGCCCATGTGCGCGCATGGTTCTGCTTTTTCTTCTATTTCATAGTGTACTTTTGAGTTCTGACATCGGGGGGAGTGATTTACGATTACAAACAAAATTACAGCACTGTGTTCCGGAACTTGT
This sequence comes from Microcaecilia unicolor, assembly GCF_901765095.1. NCBI lineage: Eukaryota > Metazoa > Chordata > Amphibia > Gymnophiona > Siphonopidae > Microcaecilia > Microcaecilia unicolor. The sequence continues at coordinate 405,621,792 of NC_044031.1, read as the reverse complement.
TGGCAGTTCGCTAGAAGCAGTGGGAATGCGGGATCAATCATAAGGTATGCCTGTCCCCACAGGGACCTCTTCCATCCCCACGGGCCCGCAAGCCTACTTCTGTCCCTGCAGTACTCCTGTCAGCCTGAGGGGGATTCCTGTGAACCCCGTTCCCTTGCAGGTCTCTAGTCTGTTCATCTTTCAAAGATAAGTGCTTAGTTTACACATAGGAGATTTTATATGTTATGATACAGTAATTATTATTAACAGAAAAGACAAGCTTTAAATGAGATATGAGAGATTTGAAGAATATTCATGTAAAATAAAATAGAGAACCAATGAAGAATTATAGCGGTTTGGAGCACATTGGTGCAATGGTCTGTTAGCACATTTATGTACCACTTCTAATGGTCATTAAAAAAGTATATTTCATTTTCAAAGGAATATGTCTTAGGCTTATCCACAATAAGTTTTTGAATAAATTTTTTTATGGTTTGGATATATGGGTTAGAGGTTTACTTATTCCAAACCATAAAACTTTAGTGCCCTTTTAAGTGATTTATGAGAACTATGTAAAACATCAAATTTTTCCAAATAAGCAGTCAGCTGTATGATAACAGCTTCCATGAGTTTTGCCAAGAAGGGAATCGAGGCCACTGGTTGACTTCTCAAGACAAAAAAAAAGTTTGTTGTGCATTTCTAATGCTTGTTGCCAGTCTTTTGATTACTGTCTCGAGAGTTTGATAGGTATGTCAGTGTTTCAAGCACAGCATTCAAGAGCTTTGGGGGCTGACAGTTGGTGGTGGTTGTGACACCTTTGCAAAAGTGTTTTCATGTTGTACTTTCATGTGCCTATTGTCTGAGATGCTGGTACGCTGCTTCATTGCAGTCACTTGGTAATGCTGTGATACTGAAGAACAGCCAGCTTGGAGATTCTCCGTTTTATCCTGGCAAAACCACTTATGGAGGTGCAGCTGCAACAAGGACGTCTAAAATCCGGAGCACCCCATATCAGGTAAGAGGCATTCTTGGGCAGAGACTGCTCTACACCATTGGAGCTGCTGTTAGACTGATGATTGGCAGTTAGTAATAATAAAAAAAAACACTAGCACGCTTAAGAGCATTACAGTCCTCCATCACTGTCCTTTGCTATTTTATTAAAGTAATAATGGATGTTAAAGTAATAATTTGAAATAAAGAATGCTCTTGCTGAGGAGCTGGGGTTTCTGGAGAAATGCCATGGTAGATTAGGAATAATTTGTGAGCGTGTAGAACCAGTCCTCATGCTGACAGCGTGGGTTCAGATGTGGATACATCGGATCTTCCCCCTGTGCTGGTGATTAAGGGCGGTCTTCCATTGCTCTTCAACAAACATGGAGCAGCTTGGGTATATCTCTAGTTTGTGGCAGTGTGAGCATAGATGCACATTCCAGCAGATGATTGGGATCAAAATCTAGTCCAGAAATTTGTCCCAAGTGTTAGAGAATTAAGGAATAGGAGAGGCAAAGAGGAGAGGAAATTCTGGATCATTGTGAATGATGGCTTATGGTGCTGTAACCCTTATAATTGCCAGTTCTGATTTTAAGCTGGGAGCCCAAAGGAGCAGGTGGGATCTTCCAGTGCATAAAACAAATTAAGTGGAAATAAGAGCAGCTTAATTGCAGTTTTGAGGGAGAAAAGCTCACTCGGTTTGGAAAGCTTGCATTTAAAGCTGGTGAAAGGACAGAAATGCCGGTGTATGTAGAACCGTGCAGTGGTAGTTGTTTTCTGATGGTACTGGTGTCTTGGCTGGTGATCAGCACTTCTGTCTTGCTGCAGTGTGCTAGCCCTGTGTGCACCTGTTATGTGCTCATCACTTCTCCAAGTGACAGAACAGTCATTTAGCTGTGTGAGCGTGCGTGCATGTGCGCACCCTGTGTTGTGGTCTACAGCTTGTTACCGGTCATCTGTTCAGAGTGCATAACATTGAAGCTAGAATACATTCTGACTCATGCAAGTCTGCTGGGGGGGGGGGGGGGGGGGGGGCGGCGGCTTGCCAATCTTGTTGTATGAACCGCCGCCTCTGAATTTAGAATAACTGCATGCTCATGTCATGAGGAGCATTCCAAATGATTTTCCTGGAATTGGGGCCTGTTTCTGATACTCAGAGACCAGAGTGCATTAGCTCTGTAAGTTACAGAGGGGACCTGCATCTGCCTGAGCGTATGGCATTTTGCTTTGCCTTTTTTTTTTCTGTGTGTGTGTGTGTAATATTGGTACATTCTCATTAGCAGATGCTAAAGGTCTTCAGGATTTTATTTATTTTTGACTCTGCATTTTCTCGCTGTTATGGACTTCCAACTCAGTAGGTTTAGGAATGGGATGTGGTGCCACAAGCTTTCATGCACAGCTTCTTGGTGACTTTTTTATTTATTTTTTTATATTCTTGTACTCTACCTTCTTCTTTCATGCAACAAGTCTGGCTTTCCATGCAAGTTTTATTTGCCAAATGTCCCTTCTTTGTACTACCTTGGCTTGGGCAGTGATCCATTGTGATTGTTTCTCCAGCGATTTTAGACTTCAAACAAGACAGATTATTTTTCCATCGGCCGGAAATGGCTGTAGAACTGCCTTAGTGATCTCTGTTTCCATTCAAGCTTTTGAGCTCTTTGCCAGTTTGAGGAGCTGTCTTTGCTGCAGTGACTGAGGCTGTTTCTTGTTGCTCACCTACCCTTAACCCCTTCCAGTATAGTTGATTCCTGGCTTTCCTGTTTAAGGAAAAGAGAAAAAAAGGGTAGATTAGACTACGCATCCAATGGCCTGTTACTGTTACGTTCATTTGACTCCCAGATTTAAACTTTTTGATTGTGATCAGCTGCTTTTTTTCCCCTGTATTGGTGTAGTATTTTAGAACTGCATGCTTGATGTTTATTTGTTCAGTTGGGAGGATTAATACAATATTTCTGTTTGTCACTGTTTTCTTTTTTAAGGCACCTTTAAGAAGACAGGTGAAAGCAAAACAAGCCAGCACACAAACCTATGGTGTGACCAGTTCAACTGCTCGTCGGATTTTGCAATCTTTGGAGAAGATGTCGAGTCCTTTAGCAGTAAGTTCATATATTTTGTGTGTTTTTTTTAATGTTAAATTTGTAATTATTGCTTGCACACACTATTTGCTTGTGTGTATGTGTGTATATGTGTGTGTATATCTGTATATAGATATAGGAGATGTACCTGGACAGAGGATTTTTTTTCTTTACACATAAACTTGCTGTACAAGAAGCCCTGGGCCCAGCTCCTTTGAGAGTATTAGGAACTTAGCTGGCTCAGTGTGACAATGGAACTTCCCAGGTGACATCCAGCACTGCAGGAGATGGTGTTGGAAGTGCTTTCTTCTCCAAGCCAAAGCACATTATAGTGTGGGAATAGATGAGCTTTTAGGCTATATATTTGAGGGTATATATGTGTGTGTATATGTTATGTTTCCTTTTGATAAGTATGATATCTATTTAGTGGAAACCGCTAAGGATATTGTGATCTGTGGTGTAGAAAAGCAGTCAATGAATGAATGATATAGGGCTCCTGATTTATCTATGTTTGCAGGTGAAAACTAAAAACAACAGCTATGGAAAAGGGGGAAAAAACAGTGTGCTCTGGATAAACACCAGAAAAACATTGCCTACCCTAATACTCTCCTGTTTTGTTTTGTATCCTCCATTCAGCTTTTGTGTCTTTTCTGCATTGACAACTGTGTAAATAGCACAATCATACCCAGCAATAGTGCTTGTGACACAAAAATACCAGTAAATACTGAATTTTTTTTTAAATTTTCAAAAGAAACTAAATTTACTTATAAACACATAGGAATTAGAAGCCCTTTTAAAATCCTGGGTCTGATTTTTGATTTTTATCATTGTGTTTGAATCAGGATGCTAAAAGGATTCCCTCTGTTGGATCTTCTCCATTGTCGCCGGTAAGCTGGACTTTAGTATTTTTCTTTATTTCTATTTTCCTTTTAATAAACTCTATACTTTTGAGTTGCTGTTTTGCTAATTACTCTTTGATCCTTTTGGTATTTGCAGACCCTGGAACAACGTAGTTTGGATATCACAGACTTTCAGGCAAGGAAGAGAAAGGTAAGAGGGAGGAGATGGGTGTTTGACTTTGTCTGAAAGGTTGAAGAGGTTTCTCAACACCCCTTCCAATTTTTAAAGCAGCGTTCTTTATGCCATATGCCAGCATTATAAGCCTTTCAGGGCTGTTCCTTGTTATCTAGGGGAAGAAGTTAAGAGCAGTGTCTTAATGATTCATTTCATGCTTTTCTGTAAATTTTGATCATTTGTTTAAAGTTAAGGAGTAAAATGTTAATTTTTCTAACTTTATTTCCCTCCTTCCCAATCACATTGATGAATTTTCTTATGTAGCCTGTTAAAATTGCCAGTTACTTTCAGCCTTACTCACTGAACATAGTCGCTCATCAGTTAATCCTTATCACATTCCACCTGGTTCAGCTTCCACCTATCTTGAAGATGGAATCTTCTATTGATGGCGTATGAGGGTTAAGCAACTCCCAATCATAGCTTCACAATTTGAGCTCCTTGCCTCTTGTTTGTGCCCAAGAGCTATGGATTGTCTACTTTTGTGTCTCTCTACAGGACTCTGTATATCCTGAATGCACTATACAAATGATGATAATCCTCATTTCCATTATGTAGCTTCCCACTATTCCACAACCTGTGGGATACTTGTGTTCATCAACTAGCAGGTGGAGACAGAGAACTGAAAACTGAGCTGAGATATAGCTCTCTTGGCATCCAGTTCAGCTCCTCAGTATTTTCTTTCTCCAGCAACTGGATGGACACAGTTTTCAGCCTTTGGATCTGCGTGCTCTGCTTCTGGACCAGTTGGTCAACTGGTCTCCAGTTGAGCTTTATGGGCAGCTTGAGTCTGCAGAGTCATGTCTGTGGTACCCTGTGAATGTGCTTCTTCCCTCCCCTGTTTCCTGTGGAGCTCTCCTTTTCCAGCACAACCTGAAAGAAAGGTGGTTTTCTGGAGAGCATGGAACTGAGTATCAGTCCGGATCCTTTCTCATCTGTGGTAAGACTAGGAGATTGTGAGCTTGGGGGGAACAGCCAGCAGTGGTAAGTCCGACTAAAGTTTGACTCAGAATGGCTTGGAGTGCTGCAGGTTGTACTTGGTTCAGGGGAGGGGGCTTAGCGGTCCTTCTAAGACTTTCCCGATGCATCCTGACATTGACAACCTGATTACAGCAGAATGAGTCTTGCTGTACATGGTTCAGAGAGTGAGAAGTGCCATAGCTTGCATCTACCTGTTAGTTCTGCAGGAGAAAGATAAATTGCAACTTTCCAATATGGACTCCCTGGTTATGGTGGTGACTAAGAAGACCACTTTGCCAGTGGAAAGGGCCATAGCACTAAAAGACCTAGAGGATAGGAGGCTAGAAGGCTTGCTTAAACAAGCCTTTGAAGTGACCTCTGTGGTCCTTCAAGTGACAGTATGCAGCTTGTTCATGGTAAGAGCATGCTTGAAGTGGCAGCAGTCGGCAGCACAAGACTGGAACCATAACACCCAGCTCAAAGCAGGGTTGGCCTGCTTGGTGGATTCTATTTATGATATGTCAACGGTTACGGCCCGCAGTATGTCACGGCACATCGGCAACTCTGGTTGTAGCATTGGACAGCGGATGCAACGTCAAATTCACTTCTAGTTAAACTGATTTTCTTAGCATCCCTCCAGACCAGCCCATAAATGACTGATGGGTTGTGCATGCCTACCAGCATGTGGAGACTCAGAACTCTGATTCTTACTTGAGCCTATTATAGTCATGCCCAGCCTCAGTTTGAATCAGTATTCTCAGTCTCCAGCAGGTGGTAAATGTGGTGAGAGTGTGCCCTTCAGTCTCGGTCTTTTCTGCTACTTATATTTATTTTTCGTAGTTATTCTTTCTCTCAAGAAAAGAAAAAAGAACAGGTAGGAACTTTAAGCTGCCTTTAAATGTGCTCCTTCAGGGTCATTGTTGCTGGTTGAAGCTGAGGCCCATGGAGTTTCTCTGGTGCCTATGGGGTGCTATTCTCGGGTGGCCAAGTCTCTACCCCCCTCCCCCCCAAATAGTCCTTTGCAGTCCATCTTGGGCTAGCTGTTTTAACTTGGAGACTATAGCATCAACCCCTTCAAGGGAAGGGTGTTTGCTTGCTGAGGGGAGACAGCCACTTTAATAAGTACCAAAAAAAAAAAGAAAAACACAAACAAACAAAAGAAGACCAGTCGGGGAGTCAGGTTTTGGTCCCTCATTGGTGCCGGTATTGTCTCGCCAGCTGGGAGTGGCTGTTTCTCCATTAAGTCTGAGCGCACACTGGAGCCATGAGTGAGAAATTTAAATGATGCACTGTTTGTCAGTGCCGTGGGGTGACTTCCATCAGGGTTTGTAAGTATTGCACAGCGTTGGTATTGGTGGGAGGTTCAGAGCATCTTGATTTGGGCATGACTGACGCTTCGGCACATACAAGTGCTGACAGCAGAATCGCGGGTCCATGTGGAGAGTCTGGTCTCAGCAGACTGGTGGTTTCTGTTTCGGTAAGAACTGCCGCAATTTTTGATTCACAGAGCGTGGTTACTGAGCGGCCTTCACGGCTCATGCCTCAGTCGGGACCTACTTCGGCAACGACTGTGGTGGTGCAAGGGGGAACTTGTAGCTATGTACAAAGCTTTTCTTTCTAAGGCAAACTCCTCCTTCAGATGCTACCCCAAGACCCTCCAGGGGACTGCCATCTTCCTTATCTAAGCAAACTAGTTTGGGAAGAGGAGGATGCAGTTGCTGAGCACTGCGTGGATCTGACTATGGTGCAGAGGAGGATCCCTGGGGGGACAGGGACATTGGGGGCTTAACAGAGCCCTTTTCTGCTCAAGGTGACTTTGTGCCGGGGGAAGACCTCTCGGCCCATATTTTCCACAAGGAGGACCTCCAGGAGATCATCACGTTAGTCTCTTCCACTCTGAACTTTGAAAAGGAGCTGGTGGCACCAGTGCAGTGGACAGTGGATCCTTTTGTAAAAGGGATCCAGAAGTCAGGTAAGACCTTTCTTATGCATCCAAGACATAAGAGACATAGTTCAAGTGCAGTGGGACAGTCTGGACTCTCCCTTTCGTTTTGCCAAGTCTATGATTCATCTGTACCCTCTTCCAGACCAGGACAAAGCCTTGTTGAAGCTTCCTGTGGTAGACGCGGTAGTTTCGGCTGTCACTAAAAATTACCTGTGGATGGAGGAACCGCACTCCAAGATTCTTTGGATCATAGGATGCAGTCACTGTTAAGCATTGTTTTGATGTTTCCACTTTGGCAGTTCAAGCTGCCATTTGTGGAGGTTTGGTGGCCAGGGCATATTTTCGTTGGTCAGAGCATAACCTTGACAGAACTTCCGATGACCTTTGAGTGATTTGAAAGTCTCTCAGGTAGAGCTGGGGTCTGCCTTTTTTCAGACACAGTGTGTGATTTGCTTCAGGCCTTAGCTAAATCTATAGCTCCTATTGTTGCTGCCTGGCGTTCTCTCTGACTCCGTGGTTGATCAGCGGATACAACTTCCAAGTCTAAACTCAGTAAGTTTCCTTTTCGTGGGTCCTTATTGTTTGGTGAACAGCTGGACAAGTTAGTCAAGAGTTTGGGAGAGTCTAAGGTGCCTCGGCTTCCAGAGGATTGTCCTTAGTTGGTGAGCCATGGCTTTCTGGCTGGGAAAGGTCTTGTGTATGATTTTCAGCATTTTTGGTCCAGGCGGTTTTCTGGAGCTGAAAGATCTCGTTTCTTTCAGCGTTCTCAGTCCTTTCTGGGGGTTGATTGGGCAGGCGGGGAAAGTGGTCAGGTGTCCCAGGTCTAGGGTCGTTTTTCACAATGAAAGTGTCTGGTCCACCATCTCATCCCTGCAGGAGCTCGGTTGCGAGAGTTTATGGGAGGTGGGCCCAGATAACCTTAGATTAGTGGGTTCTCAGTATTATTAGCAACTGATATGCCTTAGAATTCACTCGTCCACTCCTAGATGCATTCTGGAGTCTCTTTGTCATTCACTGGTCAAGTCGATGGCAGTCAGGGTTATCGATGCGCGGTTTGTCCCACGCTTCAAGCGGAGAAAGGCACAGAGTGTTATTCCATCAATTTTGTATCTTCACATTCCAATTTTCCACCAGCACCAGAGATTCCGTCATTTTGCAGTATTGAGATGGCATTACCAGTTCTGTGCCCTGCCCTTTGGTTGTGCCACAGCTCCTCTGACCTTTTCCAAGTTGATGGTCACGGCGGCCTTATGCAGGGAGAGCATCCTGATGCATCCTTATTTAGACAACTGGCTGATTAGAGCAAAGTAATTCAGGAGAGTCTCCAGGTAACACCCAAGGTTGTTCAACTCTTGGAAGCCTTCGGTTGGGTGATAAATTCCCTCAAAAGTCATTGGTCCTGACTCAGTCTCTGGACTATCTCAGGGTCTCATTCAACACTCTTCTAGGCCGAGTTTTTCTTTTGCTGCCTCAGGTTTACAAGTTGCAGGATCAGATTTGCGATCTCCTTCGCTGTCTGTTCCCTCGGACCAGGGATTACCTTCAGATTCTCGGCTCAAAGGCGGTGTCCATAGCAGCAGTTCCTTGGCAAAGGCTCATATGTGTCCTCTTCATAGGTCTCTACTTTTTTGGTGGGTTCTTTGGAGGACCAGTTACTGCTCCATGCATTAGCCCGATCAAGTCTCAGTCGGTGGCTTCTTACTCCCAGTCTCTCCAAAGGGTTTCCATTGGATTCTCCTCAATGGTTGATCATGACGACCAATGCCAGTCTCAAGGGTTGGGGAGCCTTGTCTGGGTCAATTAATGTAGGGTCTCTGTTCCCAAGAGGAAGCTTCTTCTCCCATCAGTTGGAGACCAGGGAGATGCGGTTAGTCCTCCAGGCGTTTCCCAGTCTCATTGTGGGGAAAAGCGGTGAAAGTTCTCTCTGAAAACGCTACAGCGGTGGTGTACGTCAATCGTCGAGGAGGCATGAGAAATCGTTGGCAAAGGAGACAGCACTTTTCATGAGTTGGGCGGAGCATCATCTACTAGATCTGTCCACAGCTTATGTAGCCAGTTCACAGAATGTGATGGACGACTTTCTTGGCCATCAGACTCTGGATCCAGGGGAATGGGCCCTAAGTCAGGAAGCTTACGGCTGCATAGTTCATTGTTGGGGTGTCCCAGTAATGGATCTGATTGTGGTGCATCAAAACACCAAGACAAGATGCTTTTTCAGTTGGAAAAAAGATTGGCGGTCAGAGGGAATCGATGCTCTGATTCATCCTTGGCTGGAGGGCCTCTTCGTGTTTCCCCCATGACTTCTGTTGGGTCGGGTCGTTCAGTGAATCAAGAATCAAAATGTACGGCCTCTACATGCTTCCATTATTCCAGTTTTGGATATTTTGCAGGACAGTTTTGATAAAAAGAGCCTGGCTCTTGCTTCGCTGAAAGTTCAGATAACGGCCTTGGCTTGTTTTCAAGGTCCAGTCAAGGGCGCGTCCTTTCCCGATGTCAGGTTTCTCAGAAGGGTTAGTATCCTGCATCCACTGAGGCGTCCACTTTTTTTTTTTTTTTTAATTTGTAGTGATTGTTTATTGTATAAACACAAGTGTGTACAGTAAGTAAGACGTACAATGCCAAACCATAACCTGCTACATTGTGTAGAACTCAATACAGATACCAAAAACATATCCAGCCTCCATATTTTAATAACAAGAGTTTTAACCCCTCAAAGTTCCCCCCCTCTCCATACCCCCATTCCCCAACCCCACCCTCCCTTTCACCCTCCCTATAACCAATAAACCCAAAACAACCTCTCCTTCAAGCACAACAAGATTTCAAAAAGGGTTCCCCCACCAGTTCCCATTATGCAAAGTCGTCGTCTTCGCAGCCTTCAGACGTTCCATCTCACAAATATACCACAATTTAGAAATCCAACGAACCAATGGAGCAACAGCGCGCACTTTCCAGTGCTGCACCACATTTAAACGAGCAGCATGCATGGCCTGTCACACTAACAATGACTGTTGAAGAGTAAGCCCCAGTGGTTTCCTACCTAGCAAAAACACAGCCGGATGCCACTGTACTACTCTACCCACCCATAACTGAAGTCAAGACTGAGCCGCCCCCCAATAAGCTGGGGCTTTAGGACTGAGGCATCCACTTTTTCCGTCTTCGGATTTGAACCTAGTTCTTTCGGCTTTGGTTCATCCTCCATTTGATCCGCTTGCGACTTCCTCTCGCAAAGACTTGGCGCTTAAAACGGTTTTCCTGGTCACCATGTCTTTCTGCTCGGTGTGTATCGGAGTTGCAGGCACTTTTGTGTAAACTGCCCTTCTTGGATTTTATGAAAGAGAGGGTACTTTTGCGTCCTGTTCCCTCTTTTCTTCCAAAGGCCCTTTCACTTGAACCATTTCATCCTGTTACTCGTTTTGGGGTCTTCTGGTTCAGTTGAGCAGTGTTGTCTGCTGAAGCTAGATGTGTGCAGAGTTTTGCAGGAGTATTTTCATAGGACAGAAGATTTGCTACGGTCAGATCATCTCTTTGTTTTGAAGGCAGGTGGTTGGAAAGTCTGGCTGCTTCCAAAGCTATTATTGAGCGGTGGATTATGGAGGCCATTGCTTCTGCCTGTCTTCTTTCTGGCAGTGGTTCCACAGGGTGTTGGGGCTCATTCCACGAGAGGTGTTGCCTCTTGTTGGGCAGAACGGTCTCTTGTTCCTCCCTTGGACATCTGTAAGTCGGCTATCTGGTTGTCTCTTCACATTTTTGTTTGTCATTGCTGGTTTGAAAGCCCGTCAGGCAGTGGTTTTTGGTGAGCGCATTCTTACCGCGGGGCTTTGTGGATCCCGCCCTTGAATCTACTGCTCTGGTACTTCTATCAGTCATTTCTGGGCCGGTCCAGAGGGATACTAAGGAAGGAGAAATTAGATCTTAATTGCTAATTTTTTTTCAATTAGTCCCTCCGGACCGGCACAGATCCCACCCTTAGCATTAATCTGGTTCTATCTTGATGGTTCTTTGGCTTGTTTGACTCTGCGGAGAGATAGCCAATTCAGTTTTTTCTTTCTGGTTTGGTCTGTAGTTTCTGATTGTTTTATTGTACATGAAAAAGAAAGGCATAAGACTTTTACAGATAAAGCTACAAATACAAATGAAACAATTTCTGTGGTTCTTTACGCCAGCTCTGCTTATTGTTTGCTGTGTGTCTGTTGGGTGCCTTGTCGTGCGCACAGATACAGTTCTTCTTTTCTTTTCTTCTCTTCCACTCTTGTTTTGGTAGGGATATACTGATTCAAACTGAGGCTGGGCATGGCTATATTAGGCTCACGTAAGAATCAGAGTTCTCAGTCTCCACCTGTTTGTAGGCTTGTACAATCCATCAGTAATTTCTGGGCCAGTCTGGAGGGACTAAAGGAAAGAAAATTAGCAGCTAAGATCTAATTTCTACTTTTCAGGGCATGGCTATATGGATAAGATCTCAATAACATGGAGAAAGAACTGAGGGAAACTAAGCCACAGTGGTTGCTGGAGGATAAGCCAGAAGCTCCTGGTCGTCCGTTCTCAGGGTATCTCGATCTTCCTTTCAAGACAGTAAATGGTACTAACCTGATTGTCAGCAGTATGGTCAGAGTTTCTGCTTTCAGCCACCCCAATCTTGCTTTCATGTGGACAGGAAGTCCGCCTGTCAGTCAGCTAGAGCACCTAATTCCTCCAGAGCTTCGCAATGATGTGAGGCAGGGCCACTCTTCTCTTCCTCTGGTGGGAGGACGTCTTCAGGAGTTTTGGGAGGAGTGGGCCAAAATACCGTCAGACTGGTGGGTTCTGGATATTCTTAAAGAAAGTTACAAGTTGGAGTTTTCCCGCCCTGTCGCCCCTCTCTTCTTGCAGTCTCCTTGTCGAAGGGGAACCAAGGCGGTCAAGGTTCAGGCCACCGTAGATTCCTTGCTGGTGCTCTGGGCCATTGTTCCAGTTCCCTAGGCCAAACAGGGATGAGGCAGATAATCCATCTACTTCATTATTCCAAAGAAGGAAGTCACCTTTCGTCCAGTCTTAGATCTCAAAGGTCTAAACCACTGACTCGTCCTTCTTCACATAGAAAACACTAAGAGCAGTCATAGACCAAGAAAGGGATCTGGGTGTCGTTGTCGATAATACACTGAAACCTTCTGCTCAGTGTGCTGCTGCGGCTAGGAAAGCGAATAGAATGTTGGGTATTATTAGGAAAGGTATGGAAAACAGGTGTGAGGATGTTATAATGCCGTTGTATTGCTCCATGGTGCGACTGCACCTTGAGTATTGTGTTCAATTCTGGTCGCAACACCTCAAGAAAGATATAGTAGAATTGGAAAAGGTGCAGCGAAGGGCGACTAAAATGATAGCGGGGATGGGACGACTTCCCTATGAAGAAAGGCTAAGGAGGCTAGGGCTTTTCTGCTTGGAGAAGAGACAGCTGAGGGGAGACATGATTGAGGTATATGAAATAATGAGTGGAGTGGAACAGGTGGATGTGAAGCGTTTGTTCACGCTTTCCAAATATACTAGGACTAGGGGGCATGCGATGAAACTACAGTGTAGTAAATTTTAAACAAATCGGAGAAAAATTTTCTTCACCCAACGCGTAATTAAACTCTGGAATTCGTTGCCGGAGAACGTGTTGAAGGCGGTTAGCTTAGCAGAGTTTAAAAAGGGGTTAGACGATTTCCTAAAGCACAAGTCCATAAACCGCTACTAAATGGACTTGGGGAAAAATCCACAATTTTGGGAATAACATGTATAGAATGTTTGTACGTTTGGGAAGCTTGCCAGGTGCCCTTGGCCTGGATTGGCCGCTGTCGTGGACAGGATGCTGGGCTTGATGGACCCTTGGTCTTTTCCCAGTGTGGCATTACTTATGTACTTATAGCTTCGGTTAAGCAGGTGAATTTCTCACCTTCCTCATTCTCAAGGAGGTATACTTGAATATACCCATATGGCCGTCTCATCAGAGGATTCTATTCATATTCTTCTATTCCGCTATTATCGAAATAGATTCTAAGCAGATTACAATGTAAGAGTCCCACATTCAAGGAGATTTACAGAGTCATTAAGAAGAATTCCAAGAATTAACCCTTATTATTGTCATATATTAATCTCTTCAAAGAGTATTGTTTTTAAGGTGTAATATGAAGATAAATTTCTTATAACCAAGGGTAAATTATTCCATGATTTAACTCTCTGATATGGAAAAGATGATTCTAGATTTTTTTGAGACACCTTTCAAAGTCTGATAGCCTAACTTCAAACATAACGTAGATCTTACTGAAGTAAAGGACATTGGTATAACCAGATAATTGATTAACTGATCAGAGGTTTCACCATATAACGATTTATATTAACTGGGAGCCAATGTAATATCCTCAACCTATGGGACACCATCATATTTTCTCAAGCCGTATATCAATCTAACAGCTGTATTCTGCAAGAATTGTAACCTATGTATAAGCTTTTTGCTGCAACCCACAAATAATGAATTACAGTAATCCAGGTATGATAGCAGAATTAACTACATAAGTATTGCCATACTGGGACAGACTGAAGATCCATCATGTTTCCAGCAGTGGGCAATCCAGGTTACAAGTAACTGACAATATCCCAACACAGTACAATACATTTTATGCTGCTTATCCTAGAAATAAGCAGTGGATTTTTCCCAAGTCCATTTTAATAATGGCTTGTGGACTTTTAGGAAGCTATCCAGACCTTTTAAAAACCCCGCTAAGCTAACTACTTTTTACCACATTCTTTGGCAACAAATTCTACAGTTTAATTGCACGTTGAATGAAGGAATATTTTCTCCAATTTGTTTTAAATTTACAACTTTATAGCTTCATTGCGTCCCCCTAGTCCTGGTATTTTTGGAAAGAGTAAACAATTGATTCATGTCTACTCGTTCCACTCCACTCATTATTTTATAGACCTCTATCATATCTCTCTTCAGCTGTCTTTTCTCCAAGTTGAAGAGCCCTAGCCGCTTTAGCCTTTCCTCATAGGGAAGTTATCCCATCCCCTTTATCATTTTCGTTGCCCTTCTCTGTACCTTTTCAAATTCTACTATATATTTTTTGAGATGCAATGATCAGAATTGCACAAAATATTTGAGGTGCAGTCGCACTGTGGAGCAGTAGAAAGGCATTATAATGGTCTCATTTTTGTTTTCCATTCCTTTCCTAATAACATTCTATTTGCTTTCTTAACCTCCGCCGTACATTGAGCAGAGGGTTTCAACGTATCATCAGTGATGATGCCTAGATCCCTTTCCTGGTCGTTGACTCCTAATATGGAACCTTGCATTATGTAGGTATAGTTTGGGTTCCTCTTTCCCACATACATCACTTTGCACTTGCTGACATGAAACGTCATCTGCCATTTGGATTCCCCGTCTTGTAAGGTCCTCTTGTAATTTATTACAATCCTCTTGAGATTTAACAACTTTGAATAACTTTGTGTTGTCAGCAAATTTAATTACTTCATTAGTTACTCCTATGTCTAGATAATTTATAAATACGTTAAAAAGCAGCAGTAATAGCACAGACCCCTGGGAAACCTCACTGTCTTCCCTTCTCAATTGAGAATGTTGACCATTTAACCCTACTCTCTGTTTTCTATCTTTTAACCAGTTTTTATGTTTAAATCTTGTTTTATTGGCAATAAAGTCAAGACATATTGTTCTAGACATCTATACAAATGCCATGATACATAAACAGCAGTCCTCCAACATTCCCATAATCGTCAATGATTTTCTTTTTCTCCCCCCTCCCCCCTATTTATTACATGTGGTGAGATTTATTAACAACCTTCCTTTGTCAGTGCTACTACGAAAATTGCAGTACCAAAGGTGAATAAACAGACATCTTTCATAACCTTACCAACAGGGTAACATTTAACTTCTTTATACATTAATTCTTCCCGCATTTTACAGTGGTTCTCCCACCTCCTCTTCCTAGTGTCAACTCTACATCCCATCCTTCAATCCCCCTCCCTATCCTAACTCTCTGCAGGCCATTGCTTAGTCTATGTAGTCCAGCCAGGTTCAGACATTTAATAACTTCTTGCCTTCGGGTTCATAGTATCCCAAAACTTGCTCCACCTCTGTTGGAATTGTGTCCCTTGGCCAGAATCAATGCTCTTTATGCCCATACGTTCCATGCGTAACAAAAACATCATGCAGGTACGTCACTGCTGCCAAGTGGGGTATTTGTGTGATAGCCATTCTGCTAATATTGACTGTTTTCCCGCGATTATAGTCCTCATAGCGAATGCGATATATCCTCTTCTTGGAGAGGGCCACAAATTGGGGTGTCCAAATAGTAGAGTTGTGTCACATTGCCATGTCTGGCCCCATATGTTAGAAACGTATGTGGTAATCAATTTCCAAAATTTCTTAATACCTTCACAGGTCCAAAACATATGGCCCAGCGTTGCTCCCTCCACCCCGCACTTTGGACACTCTCCCCAGGGGGAGAGCCCCATATGGAAGGCTCTTTGCGGGGGTATATACATACGCAGTACTATCTTATATTGTAGCTCCCAGTGTGAAGCCAATTCCGTAACTTTTCGGATCGCCAGTATGAGTTTTCAGCTGTGTTGCTGTAACTGTTACTTTTAAGTCCATTGACCATAGCTATGCTAGCCTTTGATAGTCTAGTTCCAAGGCCGTGTCCCGTATGTGCCTGTGATGGTAGGACATTGGCACCTTTTGTTGCGATTCTAATGTAAAGGCCGATGAAAGCTCTTCTTGTACATCTTCTGTCAGTGATGTCCATGGTAGAGATGAAACATAGTGACATAACTGGTCATTATAAAACTTGTCGCTAGTTGGTATGCCGTATTCTACTTGTAAGTCCAAGAATGGTCTCGTATGACCCTCCCTAGTCACTATGTGCAGGAGGTATATAATTCCTTTATTCTTCCACCGTTTAAATACAGAGTACATTTTACCTGGCTGAAAAGCTTGATTATCACAAATTGACAAATATGGCGTCACCCTTGCAGAGAAATGATGCAAACGGCGCCCACCCCCAAACTGCCTTTGCAGTCTTCATAATCCAGGAATGTCTCAGAGCGTAAGGAACAGGAACACCAGCACCATGTAAGTAGTTACTAAAATGGATCCCCGGGGTGAGGCCCAATTCTATATTTGTGTAATCGCTGGTGCCCCTATACCAATCGTTGACATTCTTCATACCACTAGCAATGTTAATAAATCTTAAGTTTAAAAGGCCCAAGCCTCTATATTCTACTGGAATGCTTAGTGTAGATATCGAGAGACGTGCTTTTTTTTTTCCTTTCCAAAGAAAGGCTTGTAGCAATTTATTATAGGCCCGCTCATCCCCCCGTCTCATGTATATCGGGATGGTCTGAAAAATGTATATCCACTTGGGGACCACTATCATATTGTATAAAGCAATCCACCCGAGCAATGAGAGGGGTAGATTAGACCACGCCTGCAACTTCATTTTAGTGTCATACATCAACGTTTTTGCATATTGAGCTCATATAAACATTCAAGATCTGCACGATGGTACACAAAATCATTCACTCAGACGCCCCAATATACATGCTAAACCTCATGGACCTACCTCCCAGAAACGCCACAAGATCATCCCGCAAACTTCTCAACCTACGCCCCCCCAGCTGTAAAGGACTAAAATACAAGCTGGTGCATGCCACAACCTTCTCTTACATGAGCACACAGCTATGGAATGCATTACCTACAGACCTGAAAACAATCAACAAAATAACCACCTTTCGCAAATCTCTGAAGACACACTTCTTCAACAAAACCTACAATGAGAACCGATAACTGATAACCTCACTGAACCACCCCACCAACCTACTCAGTTATGAAAGCCCACCTTCTACAACTACCCTAATCAATCCCTTCTTTCTTCTCTCTTCCCTATTTAATCTTACAATACTAGCTGTATCTGATATCCTGAAATGGCAATGCTATTAAAACTATGTAAGCCACATTGAGCCTGCAAATAGGTGGGATAATGTGGGATACAAATGCAATAAAATAAAAATAAATAAACATTTTAAATCAGCTGGGATGCGTACTCCTAGATATTTAATAAAGGTCTCTGCCCACTTAAAGGGAAATTTGGTTTGCTAGCCATGGTGACCTCCTTTCACTACCTCAAGGGCGGAAGATTTGGACGTATTCAGTTTAAAACCTGCAATCCGGCCAAATCTTTCTATTTCTTCTAACATTGCCTTCGTAGACCGGGGTGGCTCTGCCACCATTACTAGCAAATCATCCGCAAATGCCAATACTTTCACTTCTTGCCCAGCCACCAGGATTCCTTGGATTTCTGCGTTTTTCCTAAATGTACACAGCAGGGGTTCCATTGATATCACAAACAATGCGGGTGAGAGAGGGCAACCCTGTCTAATACCCCTCATTATATCAAATTCCCTTTCTTTTATTCCATTTGCTAGGACATTTGCTCCTGGGTTACAATGTAAAGTTTGTATGGCCTGCATAAACCAACCTGTTATCCCCATGGCTGTCATAGTGCAGAACAGGTAGTCCCATCCAACCCGGTCAAATGTCTTGTCGGTATCTAAACTAACCACTACGGATGGGATTCCCTCACCTTGGCTTAGCGCCATTGCCAGGAGCAGACGGCGAACATTATGTGTCACCTGTCTGCCCCTGACAAACCCCACTTGGTCAGCACCCACCAGCCTAGGGAGATATTTTGCGAGTCTATCTGCCAACATTCTCGCCAATAGCTTAACATCTACGTTTAGTAGTGATATTGGCCTGTAGTCCTCTGCCTTGTCCAAATATTTTTCCAGGTTTTGGTATTAGTGTAATTAGGGCCGTGTTGGCATATTTTGGGAAATATCCTTTTTCTATCACCATTCCATAGTAATCCAACAGGGCCACCTGGGCATCTAAGGATATCGTCTTATAGTACTCCCCTGTATACCTGTCAGGGCCTGGTGTGGATCAAAATTTTAATCTCTTAATTGCCTGTTGCAGTTCTTTCAATGTCAAGGGAGCATTCAAACTAGCCAATTCTTCCTTCGACAAAGAAGGCAGCCCTGCCTGCACTAGGTACTCCTGCATTGCTTTTTTATCCAACGTCTCGTTAGATGAATAAAGGGAAGCAAAATATTCTGTAAAAATCTGCCCAATTTCTTTCTGGTTAGTGGTAAGTTTGCCCTGAGCATTCCTCAATGCAGCCACCACCCTAGGTCCTCCCCAGTTCTTTATAATTTTAGCTAGTAGCCAACCTGGCTTATTGCCAAATCGCTGTAGCTTATATTTATAATATAGGGCTGACCTAGTCGCAGTCTCATGTATTAGTGAGTTTAAGGTTATTTGTATTATTTTCAAATTTTCTAATGTGCCCGTTTGTGGGTCTATTCATATGTGTCCTTTTAGCCTTGTTTTTCTAATTGCAGTATGTGCGCAGCTCTGCGTTTCTTTTTTATGCTACAGTATGCGATTGTCTCCCCTTAGGACTGCCTTAGAGGCAGACCAGTACAAAGTAGGGTTTACATGGGCATGTTCCCCGTTGTTGTTCGCATAGTCTTCCCATTTACTTGCTAGATATTCATGGAATTGGGGATCTGTGAATAGATATGCCGGGTATCTCCATCCTGCCCCTCCTATCATGTCTACTGGTAGCTCTAAGTTCACCCACACCAGGGCATGATCCGAGATTTCCTCTGGCCCAATTATTGCTGTCCTCACTAATGGGAACATAGTTCGCTCCATTAAAATATTATCTAGTCTCGCTAATGTGCCATGCGCTCTTGATCTGTGCGTATAGTCCCGTTCTCCGGGATGTAACGTTCTCCACACATCTACCAAATTTAGTGTTTTGACAAACCTCTGCAGTTCTCCTGCCCTCTGGCCGGAGTAGTGTGCCGAAGCGGGGTTAGAGGAGTCCTCCCTGGGGTCCGAGACCAAATTGAAATCTCCCAACACCATCACCTTTTCCTTCTCTCGTTGTAAACACTCATTCCCCAGGGTCCCAAAGAATTGGGGGTCGTATTCATTTGGACCATATACCACTACCAAGGTAAATTCAACACCCTGCAGCCATACCCGCAGGGTAAGAGAACGGCCCTTTTCTCCTTTCGCCACCACAGACACTCTGTATGCTAATCCTTTCCTGACTAGTACTGCCACCCCACCTCTACGCCCTTTGGAGGCCACGGCATGGCATTCTCCCACCTAGGATCTCTGTAACTTTGTATGTTCCAAATCACTTAGGTGTATTTCCTGGAGACAAGCTATGTCTGCCCCATGTCGCTTTAATGCTGCTAATATTTTGTTCCTTTTTATGGGGGAAGTTATGCTCCCTACATTCCAGGTTATTACTCTGAGAGGCATAATTGCATATCAGTTTTATGAATCCTTCTTCTCCCTTCTGCCCCGGGCTATTCCCTTGGTAACAGTACATATAGATGGGCCCACTTTCCTCCCATTGTCTGTTTCTGAAATTTTGTCACCTGCTGGTATTTTACTGGAATCTTGCTTCTCATCAGCTGCAGAGAGCCCCTACCCCTCCCTAATCCCCATCCTCCCCCCCCCCCCAATCCCATTTCCCTTTAACCAAACAAGTACCCCGTTTCATCCCCCTAATCTAGTCAGGTGGGATAAGAAAGACCTCGGTGAGTGTCTATGACCCCCGACTCCACAACTCATTCAATCAATATACATACATTTCCATTTATGAAAACATCATTTGCTCGTGCCCCACATACCACTCTGCCACAGTACTCTTAAGTCCAAAGTCATACAGCATCTATCACTTTACTTTCTAGCAGTTTTTTTGAGCTTCAGATGCAGATAGAAACATTTGCCATTTATCTTGGTAGTAAACCTTCAACTGGGTAGGGTATTGTAAGCTCTTAGAGCATGGACTGTCTTTCTTCTATGTTTGTGCAGCGCTGCGTAAGCATTGTAGCACTAGCACTATAGAAATGCTAAGTAGTAGTAGTAGTATAGAAATGCTAAGTAGTAGTAGTAGTAGTAGTAAAGCGAATTTTCTTGCTCGCCAGAGATGAACATAACGGATGGTACATCTTCCGCTTTTCTTGCACTAACCTGGAGTAGTCCTGAAATATCAAAATGTTCCTTCCATTGTACTTTAATGTGTCTCTCTTCAGCTTAAAGCCTTGTAAAATTTCCACCTTATGCTTATAGTTTAATATCTTTGCAACTATTACACGTGGCCTGTTTCGCTCAGTTGTTTTACGGCCCACGCGGTGCGCCCTTTCAATCACAGTGGGGCCCATGGTGTCTTTTAGCACCAATTCTTTTGACAGCCAGTTTTCCAGCCAAACATCGAGATTCAGCTCTGCGAGTGCCTCATCTAGGCCCACAATTCTAATATTATTTCTGCGGGCTCTGTTTTCATAGTCGTCCAACAGCTGCCTTTGTTCTTTCACTTGTTGCTGGAGGCTTACGATGTCAGGGCCGTATCCTTGCGAATCGTCCTTCACCGCCAATACTCTGGCTTCTAAGTCTCCTACTCGGATTCCCAGCCCATCCAGTGCCGTTTGGTAGGTCTCCAATTTGGTGTTTAGTTCTGTCCACCTTAGGTTCCAAGCTTTCTCAACCGCTAGGGTAAGTTGCGCTAACTGCGTCTCTGTAAATGTTGTCCCCGGCGGGGCTATCTCGTCCGCCATCTTAGCGTCTCCGCTACCTGTCTTATTCTTCTCTCTTTTTGTTTTTTTTTTGTGCAATACCCATCGGTGTGCTCTTAATAAACTTATCCATAAAGCAGGGCTCGTCTGTAGGGGTCCGTTATTCCTCCAAATACCCCCATTTTGGAGTCGGGGGTCGCAGAGCCTCGGTAGCGCTGCTCCTTATCTCATGACATCACTGGAAGTCTTAACCAGTTTTTAATCCACAATAGAACACTACCTCCTATCCCATGACCCTCCAATTTTCTCTGGAGTTTTTCATGAGGTACTTTGTCAAATGCCTTTTGAAAATCCAGATACACAATATCAACCGGCTCACATTTATCCATTTTTGTTCTCCACTTCAAAGACATGTAGTAAATTGGTGAGGCAAGATTTCCCTTCACTAAATCCATGTTGGTTTTGTCTCATTAATCCATGCTTTTGAATGTTCTCCTTTATAATAATCTGTACCATTTTGCCCGGCACTGACGTCAGGCTCACCGGTCTATAGTTTCCTGGATCACCTCTGGAATGTTTTTTAAAAATCGGCATTACATTGGCCGCTCTCCAATCTTCCGGTACTATACTTGATTTTAAAGATAAATGCATATTACTAACAATAGTTCTGCAAGTTTAATTCTATCAGTACTCTGGGAAGAATACAATCCAGTCCAGTTGATTTGCTACTCTTCAGGTTGTCAGATTGCGCTATTACGTCCTCCAGGTTTGTAGAGATTTCATTCAGTTTCTCTGACTTGTCAGCTTTGAATACCATTTCTGTCACCAGTATTTCTTCCAAATCTTCCTCAGTGAAGACTGAAGCAAAGAATTCATTTAAACTCTCTGCTGTGGCTTTGTCTTCCCTGAGTTCCCCTTTTACCCCTCAATCATCTAGCGGTCCAACGGATTCTTTTGCTGACTTCTTGCTTTTAATATACCTAAAAAAAATTTTTTTAGTGTGTGTGTTTGCCTCCAACACAATCTTTTTTTCAAAGTCCCTCTTTGACTTCCTTTTCAGCGCTTTGCATTTGACTTACCGTTCCTTCTTATGCTGTTTCTTATTATCTTCAGTTGAAATGAAACTGGGATCAAAGCGATCTAAGTTGTCTCAATCAAAAAAAAAAAAAATCTAGATAAGGCCATTACATGTAACTGAAATCCAATATAACTCCCAAAACCTACAGTGATTTCCAGTTTTCAGTATTTCACTTGTTTCTGCGTTTTGCAGTGTTGGGCTATCACTTCCAGTTCAGGGCTCTGCCCTTCGGTCTCACCATAGCTCCAAGAACATTTACCAAGGTTATGGTGGTGGCGGTTGCGGTGGCATCCTTCCTTCGGCCTCATGGAATCAGAGTTCACCCATATCTCGATGTCTGGCTCATTTGTGTGTCATCTTGTTCGGACAGTGTGGCGGCAACAGAAAAAGTTGTCCTGCAGTCGTTGGATTGAGTGGTCAATTTCAAGAGCAGCAGCAAAGTGGTGT
Source organism: Microcaecilia unicolor (assembly GCF_901765095.1). Lineage (NCBI taxonomy): Eukaryota > Metazoa > Chordata > Amphibia > Gymnophiona > Siphonopidae > Microcaecilia > Microcaecilia unicolor. The sequence continues at coordinate 405,599,615 of NC_044031.1, read as the reverse complement.
GCTAGCCATGTTAGCCACTTTGAAAGGTAATAAATAGAAATAAATCAAAACATAGAAAAGAAAATAAGATGATACCTATTTTTATTGGACTAACTTAATACAAAGAGCAGCCTAACTCCATCGCAGTTGCTGGTGTAGCTTGACGTTCTATTTGACACAGCATAGGAGAGGCTCTTCCTCAAGGAGCACGGGAGGTCAAAGGCGGTTCAACAGATTCTTTTTCTCAGTCAAGGCAGGCCCAAGGGCTGGGACTGTGTCCATGATGGAAGTGATGTCATTGACATGGGCTTATATATGCAGCTGTTACAGGAATCTCTTCTCAGGCACAGTGTCACAGAAGTATGACCTTCATCTTCCTTTGATGCTGGTTGCCGGATGGAGTATGCAGTTGTGGTTTTCGCTGGGGAATTTGAATATTGGAGCTCCAGTGTGGAATGCCTTCTACGATTTTATTCCAGACAGTGTGTTGGCGGTGGCTTATATCAACAAGCAAGGCAGGTCCCAAAGTCATCTGTTGGCTGAGGAGGTGGCATCCCTCATGAGTTGGGTGGAGAAAACTCTTCCCTGCTTTTTGGCTGCTCATATCACGGGTCCTTGAACGTGAAGGCAGACTTTCTCAGCAGACACTCCTTGGATCCAGGAGAATCGAAACTATCCAGCCAGGGTTTTCCACTGAAAGTGGACCAGTGGGGTTCTCTGCTTCTGGACTTGATGGCGACGAAAAGGAATGCCAAAGTGCCCAAGTTCTTCAGCCTTTGGAAAGAACCAAGCTCGATGGGGATCGATGCCCTACTGCAGCCTTGACAAGAGACACATCTACTGTATGTCTTTCCTCCTTGGTCCATGGTGGGCCACGTGTTGAAAAGAACCGCATTGCAACTGGGTCGAATAAATCTCATAGCCCCGGATTGGCCGCGGAGGCCATGATACGCCTACCTGATTCAACTGTTGGATGGGGGTCCTTTCCGTCATTTGCTGGAACATGTCCTACTGAAGGCAAGGTGCGATGCTCTTGGAGAATTTGTGCTTCCTTAGCGTCCTTCCGGACTGGCCCAGGATTGGACTGATGGGTTGTGCACGCCTTCTAGCAGGAGGAGACTGAGAAAAAACTCTGACTCTAGAGAGCCAATAAGAGCCCTGGCCATGTGACCATAGCCTCAGTATTTTCTCAGTCTCCCAGCAGGTAGGAAGTGAGCCCATTAGTCTCTCTTGATTGGCATATATCTATCTTATTATTTCTTTATTCTGTGTCAAGGAAATTCTGTTAGAGGCTTGTTCTGGTGTTAAGCGGTCAATTTTCAGCCTCTGGGGTGCTACACTCGGGTGCCCCAAGTCCCTCCCCCCTTCCCCCCCATCTCCCTTTGGTTGAACACAAGAAATTGATAGACAAGGGAAGGGCTACCCTTTCAAAGTAAAGGTGTTTTGCCTTTGGGAGAGGCAGCCAGTATTACGAATTTAAAAAAAAAAAGGAGTTCTATCTGTTTCCCCACTGACCTTAACGAGCAGGCAGCTCTGTGGCAGTCCGGTGTGTGTGTTTTTTTCTTTTTTGCTCCGATCAGCTGTTGAAAAAAAAAAAAAGAAGGATTCTACAGGGCTACGCTTTTATTTTCTGCTGGTGTCAGCATTTTGGCTCTTGGGGGCACTTTGTTTAGTTTGTTAGGATTGGCTCTATAGTTTAATATAAAAAAGGCGCAAACCGCTTCGGTGCCAGCACGCGTGTGCACGTTTCGCTCCACTATGGCGGAAAAGCTTAAGCACTGTGCTGTCTATCAGCGTCGGGGGGTTAACGCCTGCGACGCTTGTAAATTTTGCACGGCGCTGGATGTTCCCGCTGGTCCTCTCCCGCCGCCCGTTCTGAGTCCGGATTTGTTGGGGGTGCCGGTTTCGCCATTGCGATCTCTTGCTCCGACTTCGGAGGTCTCAGGTGCAGGTCAGGAGGCAGCCGCAGCGAGGTTGGTGCGAACGGCGGCCATTTTGGATCCCGCTCCTGCTTCGTCGTCAGGTGTCATGTCTGCCTCTCAAAATGCCGCAATTTTAGGAGGATCCATGTCAGGGGAGCTGGTACACGCTGCATACACTCAGGCAGGGGTTTTTCCACCTGAGTTTGTCCTGCAGATGTACCAGGCCTTTCTCATGCAGAGGGACGGCTCAGGAGTGAGAATGTCAGGGGTTCCTGTTAGCTCTGCTGTTCCTCCCTCTAAGAGGCCTAGGCCGTGTGAGTTACAATTTGATGTTTTGTCAGAGCACAATCAAGAAATGCCCTTTTTGGAGGAAGAGGAAGAGCTGGCGGAGCATGCTTGCGAGGATTCTTCCTCTGTAGATCCTGACACTGTTCCTTTGGGCCAGGGGGAAGACCCCTCAGTGGCTAGGGTATTTCATAAAGAGAATTTACAGGATCTTATTTCTATGGTTTCTACTACTTTAAATTTTGAAGATCTGCCTCCAGCATCAGACGTTCGTAAAGTGGATTTACTGGTTATAGGTTCTAGGGCTTCCATGCATGAGGACATCTGGGAGGTTATTAAAGCTCAATGGGAGGTCCCGGGTGCTGCTTTCGTCCCACAAGGTCTATGAGTCTACTACTACTACTACTTAACATTTCTAGAGCGCTACTAGGGTTACGCAGCGCTGTACAATTTAACAAAGAGAGACAGTCCCTGCTCAAAGAGCTTACAATCTAATAGACAAGTGAACGGTCGGTCCGATAGGGGCAGTCAAATTGGGGCAGTCTGGATTCAGTGAACGGCAAGGGTTAGGTGCCGAACGCAGCATTGAAGAGGTGGGCTTTAAGCAAAGACTTGAAGTCGGGCAGGGAGGGGGCTTGGCGTAAGGGTTCAGGAAGGTTGTTCCAAGCATAAGGTGAGGCGAGGCAGAATGAGCGGAGCCTGGTGGTGGAGAAGGGTACTGAGAGGAGGGATTTATCCTGTGAACGGAGGTTACGGGCGGGATCGTAAGGGGAGATGAGTCGACTCTATCCGGTGCCGGAGGCTGATAAAGCTCTTCTTAAGCTTCCGATTGTTGATGCAGTGGTCTCGGCGGTCACTAAACGTAATACTGTTCCCGTAGATGGAGGAACAGCTCTTCGGGATGCCCAGGACAGACGCTTGGACTCTTCTGAAGCAGAATTTTGATGTTTCTTCTTTGGCAGTGCAGACGGCCATTTGTGGTTCTTTAGTGGCTACAGCCTGTTTTCGTTGGGCGGAGAGAGTCTTGGATAGATCTTCCGATCTGGCGGCTATAGATGTAGAAGTGGCTAAGATTGAGACGGGCTCTGCCTTTCTAGCTGATGCTTTGTATGATCTTTTGCGGGCTTCTTCTAAGTCCTTGGCTTTGGGGGTCAGAGGTCGCAGCTCGCCGCTCGCTTTGGTTGAAAGGTTGGTCGGCGGATGCGGCTTCCAAGTCTAAGTTAAGTAAATGTCAGTTTAGGAGTTCTTTTCTATTTGGTGAGGACTTGGATAAGTTGGTTCATTCCCAAGGAGACTCTAAAGTGCCTCGTCTCCCTGAAGATAGGCCTCGTCTGTCCAATAGAGGTTCCTTGTTTGGTCGTGGTAGGCTTCGTCCTTTCCGCAGATTTCAATCTGATAGAGCTCCTCAAACTCAGAAGTCGCAATTTTTTAACAGGACTCAGTCCTTTTGAGGTTACCGCGCCCCTTCGCGTGCTTCCCAATGAAGGTGCGAGGGCTCCTCCTCTGATTCCTGTAGGAGCTCGGCTTTCCCAGTTCTATCAGAGGTGGGCCCACATTACCTCAGATCAGTGGGTCTTGGAAGTTGTAAGAGACGGTTATGCCTTAGAATTCGCAAGGCCTATTTCAGACGCCTTTCTGGAGTCTCCCTGCCGCTCTCCTCTCAAAGCGGGGGCGGTTCAGGAGACTCCACAGAGGCTTTTAGATCTTCAGGCTATTTGTCCAGTTCCTCCTTCCGAGTACAAGCAGGGCCGCTATTCCATTTACTTTGTGGTTCCCAAAAAGGACGATTCTTTTTGCCCTATTTTGGACCTCAAAGCTGTCAATCGCGCTCTCAGGGTCACAGGTTTTCGGATGGAGACCCTTCGGTCAGTCATAGTGGCAGTTTGCAAAGGAGAGTATTTGACAGCCTTAGATCTGACAGAGGCATATTTGCATATTCCGATTCGTCCGGCGCACCACAAGTTCTTGCGTTTTGCCATTCTAGGGCGCCCTTACCAGTTTCGCGCTCTGCCCTTCGGCCTGGCGACGGCACCACGCACATTTACCAAGGTTATGGTAGTGGGGCAGCAGCTCTCAGGAAAGAAGGGATTCTGGTGCATCCATATCTAGATGACTGGTTGATCAGAGCGAAGTCTTATCAGGAGAGTTGTCATGTCACGGACAGGGTGATGACATTCTTGCAGTCCCTAGGTTGGGTCGTGAATGTAGCCAAGAGTCGGTTAGTCCCATCGCAGTCTCTGGAGTATTTGGGAGTCACCTTCGACACGGCGCGCGGACGAGTCTTTCTCCCGCAGGGCAGGATTCTAAAACTCTGGTCTCAGATTCCGGGTTTACTCCAGCAGACCAGACCGTCCGCTTGAGATTATCTTCAGGTTCTCGGCTCCATGGCAGCCACTATAGAAGTAGTGCCCTGGGCAAGGGGGCATATGAGGTCTCTTCAGTGGTCTCTTCTTTCTCGGTGGTCCTCCCAGAGGGACTCTCTGCTGATGAGGTTACCTCTTTGCAATCGAGAACGCGCCACTCTAGGTTGGTGGCTACAGATGAAGAATTTGACGGTAGGAATGCCCGTGGAGTCTCCTCGGTGGATAGCCTTGACAGATGCCAGTCTTCGAGGCTGGGGAGCTCATTGTCTGGACAGGTGGACCCAGGGGATTTGGTCTCCTCTGGAGGCGGCTCAATCCATCAACTTCTTGGAAACCAGGGCGATTCGGTTAGCCCTTCAGCACTTCTGTCAGCTGTTAGTAGGCAAAGCGGTGCGAGTTCTATCGGACATCGCCTTGGCGGTGGCCTACATCAACCGCCAAGGGGAAGTGCCGTCTATTGTGTCGCGAGGCAGAGAGTATCATGGCGTGGGCGGAGATGCATCTCATGGGCATATCAGCCTCGCATGTGGCAGGAGTGGAAAACATTCAAGCAGACTTTCTCAGCCGTCACACTCTCGATCCAGGAGAATGGGCTCTCAGCGATCGGGCCTTTCAATTGATAGTAGAGCGCTGGGGCATTCCGGTTCTAGATCTTTTTGCCTCCAGTCGCAACGCAAAAGTTCCTCGCTTCTTCAGTTGCCGAAGAGATGCAGGAACGACGGGTAGACGCGCTCTTACAACAGTGGCCCTCGGATCTTCTTTACGCATTTTCTCCGTGGCCTCTATTAGGTCGTCTTCTACAGAGGATCGAGGAGCACGGGGGGCCAGTAATTCTGGTAGCCCTGGATTGACCTCGGCGTCCTTGGTATGCGGGTCTTCAACGTGTGAGGGTGGCGTCTCCTCTTCGCCTTCCGCTGCACATCAACTTGCATCAAGGCCCAGTTCCGCATCCAGACCCGGCTCGATTTTGTCTTACGGCTTGGCTCTTGAACGAGCCCATTTAGCTAAGAGGGGGTTTTCAGCTGCAGTCATTTCCACGATGCTTCGGTCTCGCCGTCGCTCCACCTCTCTAAGCTACATTCGCACCTGGAGAATTTTTGAGGCTTGGTGTGCAGAGGCTGGGATTGCACCTTTTCGGGCATCCGTGGCTCAGATGCTAGATTTTCTGCAGCAAGGTTTTGATAAAGGACTGTCTCTTTCCTCGCTTAAGGTTCAGGCGGCAGCTCTTTCCTGTTTCAGAGGTTGGATTCGAGGGAAGACTTTGGCTAGTATTCCTAATGTCGCCCGATTTTTGAAGGGAGTTAGTATCCTGCATCCTCCGGTCAGGTCGTTTTTTCAATCTTGGGACCTTAATCTGGTACTTTCGGCCCTTACGGGGCCTCCATTTGAGCTGTTGTTAGCTTGTTCTTTAAAGGATTTGACACTTAAGACGGTATTCTTGGTGGCTATTGCATCAGCAAGGAGGGTCTCAGTTGCAAGCTTTTTCCTGCAGGTCTCCCATTTTTGGAATTTTCCAAAGAGCGAGTAGTGCTTCGTCCAGTGCCTTCTTTTTTTACCTAAGGTGCTGTCTCGTTTTCATATGTCCCAGTCAGTTTTTCTTCCAGTTCTGGGATCGACCTCAGGAACGCAAGAGCAAAAGAAGTTGCGTACTCTAGATGTTAAGCGAGTTCTTAAAAGATATCTAGCAGTTACTGAAGAGTTCCGGTGCTCGGACCGTCTTTTTATTCTGTTTGCTGGTCACCGCAAGGGCTTGTCAGCTTCTAAGCCCACGTTATCTAGATGGATTAAGGAGATGATAGCGTCAGCTTAAATCTTAGCGGCCAGGCCAGTTCCGGAGGCACTTAAAGCTCATTCTACTCGAGGTCAGGCAGCCTCGTGGGCGGAGTGTTTCTTGGTGCCTCCGGTGGAGATTTGTAAAGCGGCGACTTGGTCTTCTCTCTATTCTTTCTCTAAGCATTACAGGCTGGACGTTCAGTGTCGTCAGGAGGCGGTTTTTGCATCAAGAGTTCTCTCAGCGGGTTTGTTGGGGTCCCTCCCTTATGACTACTGCTTTGTTACGTCCCATCAGTCCAATCCTGGGCCGGTCCGGCGGGACGCTAAGGAAGGAGAAATTAGACCTTACTTGCTAATTTGCTTTCCTTTAGTCCCTCCGGACCGGCCCAGGCCCCTCCCGTATTCTGTTTTATGAGCTATGTCTGACTCTCACCTTACTGTGTACAGATATTCAACTGTCGTCTACAGAGCTGTTCTGCCAGTTAAAGAAATGCATAATGTTTTGCAAGTTAAACAGTTAACGAAATATATCATCTTATGCAAGTTGAACAGTTAAAGAAATGCATAAATCATATACATAATTGGCCATACCATTGCTCTGAAAAGAGTTGCTGGTGAGCCTTGTTTATACGGCTAAGCCGTAGTTGAGCACTTTTTATGTTGTGCTTTCTGGCTGCTTGAATTCCTTGGGCACAGAATTATAGGTCTTTCTTTTCCTGTCTGCTTTGTTATTCAAATACTGAGGCTATGGTCACATGGCCAGGGCTCTTATTGGCTCTCTTAGAGTCAGAGTTTTTTCTCAGTCTCCTCCTGCTGGAAGGAGTGCACAACCAATTAGTCCAATCCTGGGCCGGTCTGGAGGGACTAAAGGAAAGCAAATTAACAGGTAAGGTCTAATTTCTACTTTTTTGTCTTAGGGCTTGGCCATTGAAAGGGCTCAGTTGAAATGAAAAACTTATTCTGATTCAGTTATTGCTACTTTGCTTCAGGCTCGGAAATGCTCTACATCCATGGCATATGCGAGGATGTGGCAGATGTTCGAAGGCTCGTGTCCGGAGCATGGACTTTCTTCCTTCTCTGCTCAGATCGCGCATAGCGTTTCTCCAAGCAGGTCTTCATAAAGGATTGGCATTGGGTTCTCTAAACGTTCAGGTTGTGGCTTTGGCCTGTTTCAGTGACCCATTGGAGAAGATGTCTCTTGCAGCTCACCTGGATATTGATTGATTTTTGTGAGGAGCGGGCCTTTCGCATGCCGTGTCCAGAGAGGAACCTTAATTTAGTCCTCTGTGCTCTTCAGAAGTCTCCTTTTGAGCCATTCTGGAAGGTCTCCTTGAAAGACTGTATGCTAAAGCAGCGTTCTTGGTGACTTGTTTCATCACGTAGGGTTTCAGAGCTTCAGGATTTCTCTTTTTTTTCTTCCACAGGCTATACCTCTCTTTATGCAGCCTGGCATTTTTGTGGCTATAGCCACCGCCTTGTCACATTGTTTCATCACCTTGAAATCCTCACCTCAAGGTTCCTCTCCTGATCTATGCATATCAGCCTCTCATCCCCTAGTGCATACTGCCTTTTGTATTTCTACACCCCAAGTGCATCATTGCACTTATGTGCATTACATTTTAACTGCCAAACATTAGCCATCCTAATTTTTGTAGATTCCTTCTCATGTTGTCCTCTTCCTCTGGGGTGTCCATTCTATTGCAAATCTTGGTATTATGCTGAAAAAGGCAAATTTTTCCTTCTAACCCTTCAGCAATATCATTCACAAATATATTGAATAGAACATAGTAACATATTAAATGACTGCAAATAAAGACCTGAACGGTCCATCCAGTCTGCCCAACAAGATGAACTCATTTTACATGGTATTTAATACTTTATATGTATATCCGAGTTTGATTTGTCCCTGCCTTTCTCAGGGCACAGACCATAGAAGTCCGCCCTGCACCGGTTTTATTCTCCGAATACTAGCGTCGCCACCCAATGTCCGCTAAGGTTCCACAGATTCATTCCTTCTAAACAGGATTCCTTTGTGTTTATCCCACGCATTTTTTAATTCCATTACCGTTTTCATCTCCACCACCTCCACCACTTCCTGCGGGAGGGCATTCCATGTATCCACCACCCTCTCTGTGAAAAAATACTTCCTGACATTACTCCTGAGAAATGGCCCCACATCCCAGAGGCACTTCACTACTTACTTTACTATGCTCTGAGTAAATTATTTTTACCACGACCCTCTGTTGTTTGTCAACAAGTTTCCAATCCAGTCATCACTTTGGGTCCTAACTTCTGCCCATTCAGTTTGTTCATGAGCCCTCTATAAGGAACCATATCAAAGACTGCTGAAATCCAAGCAGACTACTTCTAATGCATGTCCACCATTCAAATCTGTGAATACCTAGACAAAGAAATAAATCAGATTTGTTTGGCATGATTTTCCTTTGGTAAAACCATGTTAACTCGGGTCTTGTAACTCAGATTCCAGAAAATTGACTATCTTTTCCTTGAACAGCGCTTCCATTAACCTTCCAACCACAGAAGTAAGTCTTAAAAGCTTGTAGTTGCCCCCGTGTTCGTTGTCTCCAGTTTTGTGGAACACATTTGTTATCCAATCCTGTGGAACCTCCTATCTCTATTAAACAAATCTTTAAGAGGACCCATCAAGAACCTCTGTACTTTCTCAAGATTCTGGGATGGATCTCATCTGGCCCCGTGACTTTGGCCACTTTCAGTTTTTCAAGTTGTTCATACACTTTCTTCTGTGAACAGTGTGATTATCTTCATTCTCATAGGTACCTTTTATGACCTGACTGGGGTCCTTCTGCAAGATATTCTTCCATGAAGACAGCAGCTTTGTTAAGCATGTCCGCTTATTCCTCATCACTCTCTACATAGCAGTTCACAGCAGCTTTCATCTTGTATTTTTTCCTCGGATCTACAAGCTGCTTAGAAGTTTAAGGGGATAATGTGCATCCTGGAGTTGAGGAGTAGCCTAGTGGTTAGTGCAGTGGACTTTAATCCTGGGTAACTGAGTTCAATTCCCTCTGCATCTCCTTGTGTCTCTGGGCAAGTCACATAACCCTCCATTGCCCCTGGTACAAAACAAGTACCTGAATATATGTGAACCGCTTTGAATGAAGTTGCAAAAACCTCAGAAAGGCAGTATATCAAGTCCCATTTCCCTTTCCCTTCCCTTTATTTTGCTGTATCATTAAGCACGCCTGGCTTACTTTCAGCATTGTTGAAACCTCTCTATTGGGATTCCCTAAATGTCCTGTTTCCATAGTATCCTTCAAGGATACCACACCGAACCATGCGCTCCTTTTTAAAAGTTTGTGTTTCTCTTCTTGCTGCCTTTAGTTTTTCATGAATGTCAACTCTTTTGCCTTTTTTAGTTTATTTTATTAATCAGCCACTTGTTTGGAGAACCATATCCATTTCCTCCTCCTCTTGCTTTTCTTTACTTACTTAAATGTCTGTTTCTGATTTTATAGCTCCTTTTCAGTTTGGGTCGCAGATTCTCCACTTCTCTTATGTCCTTCCATCCAATCAGCAATTATTTATTCAAAATAACACTTTTGAGACCAGTATTCCAAAAGGCTGTGAGCAAGTAGCTTACCTTGTATAACTTCACTTAAATATTCAGTAGCTCTTATCTGCATGGGTTTTCCACTGAATAACCCCAGACAAGAGTTATCCCTATAACTTTAGGGCAGCCACGCAGCCTTACCAGATTTAGATGTATGATTTTTAGGTGGTCAACACTGAATGGGTACCCTGACAAGATAAAGTCTAACCACATCTTTAGAACCTTTCCAGCCCTCTTTTCTTTGTCTAGATAAATTTTATGTGAACAGTTTACCTGCACAAAATTTACTCACAGAGGAAGGTGGGAATTTCAGACCATGGGCTTTATCTGGCAGTCTTGAAAAACTAATTGGGCAAACCCTTAGATATTAACTTCTTTAAGTAGAGCTAATAGGAATACCCCCCTCTCTCTCTCCCTTCTCATTCTCAAGCAGAAATTATTTTTAATTTATGAAACATGCTTATGCTTTCAAAAGGATTTTTTTTTTCTGTAAAATACGTAAACACCAAGAGAAATTGGTCTTCCGGACCTCCTCAGTTGCTTACTTTTTTAATGGATATCCCTGGTGCACCTCAGTTTGATGGTTTACCTCTTCTCTCTCCTCTTGTCTGCTGTTCTGTACATTGATGGTGTACACTAGGCTGTAAAGGTAGTGATAGCAGGCTGTGGTGTGGAAAGTAGGATAATGAAACTCATTTGTGGAGTCACAGCTGTTCTAATGAATTGGGAAGGTCCATGAAGCATTGTGGACAGGGGGAGCCCAGGCATTTTGGATAGGAGACAGATGCTGGGCTCAGCTGCTCTTAGGTGAAAGGAAAGCAATTGTCTGCTTGTGCCATCATGCCTTCAGTGTTTGGCTTGAGAAATAGGGGTTTAGGGATAGAATGCCTTGACAGGGGGAGCATATGAGAGTTCTATGTTCTGCTGTTCGAACAGATTGCCACTTCACACAAAACAAGAAGGATAAAATGATGTGAGCTGTCATTTCTTCAGACTGGTGCTTTTTCCAAGGACACTGCAGTAACATTTTGAATATGATCATTTTCATATTTTCTTCTCTGGGCCTGGTGACTGAAGAGCTGTGTGCAGTTAATGTGGTTTACAGCACGCCTGTCAGTTCACAATTTGTATTACTCAGTGTTGGTGGCTACTGACTGTACAGGTTGACATCTAGGAGTCTTAATTACTGAACTTATTGATTAGTGGCTTTTAACCTGTCACATTTTATGTTTACCCTTTTTTGTCCTTTTTAAAAGGTGGACGCCCAATATCCTCCTGTCCAGAAGCTAACGACGCCAAAGGTTCTTAGTATACCTTCAAACCGCTCAATGTATATCAAGCCGTCCCTGACTCCAGCTGCTCCACCTAGTAAGAGTAGCCGAAGAGCAGAGGGAAAACGCAGAGTAAGTTATAACTTTCTGCTGCTTGTGAATGAGGTGTGCAATGTTGGGTATTTCTCCAGTGGTACAACTCTCTTCTGGTATTAAAAGTGCCTTGCAGCACTGGGGAGAGGGACTTTTTGCTCACTCGCTGTCTGCAAGGAGTAGCTGGGAACAGTTCTTTTACTGTGAGCTGCATGTTTGGACTTAAGGTGCTTAGGACCCAGCAGGACCCCCTTCTTTCACTCCAGCTATTTGCATAATTTGAATGCCAATCTGTGCATTCAAGTGATAGAGGAGTCTCAAGGGACACCAAAAACTTTTATAAGGAGAAATCTTCCACTCTTCTACAAAGTTCCCCTGCCTACCGATTGTAGTAGGGGAAACTTGAAGGGAAAAAGGGTAGGTATGATGGCAAATTGGTGACTTAAGGGAAGCCTTTAGGAGTTGAAAAGGATCATTCTGTAATGAGGGGGCATAAGTGCAGGGCAGCAGGAAAGAACCACAGTTGCACTTCTCAATCAACAAACAGCGAGGGTATGTTCTCACCACCTCTATTAGCGGGGGGGGGGGGGGGGGGGGGGCAGGTAGGCATGAGCTTTAGCAGAGGAACTATGGTACCCAGGAACTGCTCAGTTACTTTGAAAACTTCAAATATTAATGATCTTTGAGCTGTACAAGAAATAAGGAGAATATTTTTTCAGCAGATGCCATTTCTTGTTTCTGTTGCTAGAATGTTATAGGTAGGTCTGCATTACAGTGGAAGATGCTAAAAGTTGCAGGAAAATGACCTTCTGGTATGGTAACTTATGCCTCGCAAAGGCTATACTGTCAGTCTTGTTGCACAGAGGCTAGCCCATGTCCAGGCAGAGATATGTTGTACGCTGCACTGATGGTGAGCAGTGCCAGTGAGCACATGTGAACTTGTTCTGGACATAGTTTGAATTTAGATCATGTCTTTCTCGGTATTCAAACTGAATTACCTTTTGGTAATTGACTTTGCCCAAGATCACAAGGAGCAGCAGTGGGGATTTGAACTCTGAATTCTGTGGTTCTTAGCTTGCTGCTTCAACCATTAGGCTACTCCTCCACTCTTGATTTTGGGGAAACAGTGTAGAAAGAGGACGGAACTGGCAAGGGAGTCTGTAGAATATCAAGATTTCTGTGGGATGCACATGATTATACAGGACAACTCGCAAACACAGAATCCTGGCTTTAGAATGAGCTGTCACCTTCTTCTGTCTGGCTAATATAAGTTGTAATGGTTTAGGAGTGAAAAAAGGTGTTAAACGTGCAAGCCACTGTGTGACCTTTCTTTTTTTTTTTTTTTTACTTTAAATTTTTATTGAATGTTTTGAAACATTTTTTAAAACATTAGAAACAGTCAGAGCTTGCAACATATACCACACCCCTGACTTGTAATTCCAACATGAACAAACTCAATAATTTTAATCCATTCTTCAGATACAGAACCCTCCATCCATATTCCGCATCCCGTTGTCCCCCACTTTGTATGTCACCTATCTTACTACATGTGGTGGGATCAGTTTTGCCCCTTGTCATGTCCCTCCCCCCCCCCCCCCCCCCAAAAAAAAAAAAAAAAATCCCCTTCCTAACCCCCTTCCCTGGAATGTAACCTCAGCCCCTTAAAGTCCATCTATCATTTTTTGAAGTCTTGCCCATCCCCTTTTATGTCAAAGCTCTCCCTCCCTTCTGTATAATGTTAAACGCTCCATCTGCCACATTAGTCTCAATTTAAGCCTCCAATCCCCTATTTTTGGAGGATCTACTGATTTCCAGCAGCGCGCTATAAGGCACTTAGCTGCTGCTAATCCCCACCGCATCAGCTTACTCTCTTCCCACACCTCGCGCTCATTATACAGTCCCAGTAAACACTGTCGTGGATCACACACCAACGAAACTCTCATGGATTTGGCCAGCACCTTCATCACTGCTTGCCAAAATACCCTGTGTGACCTTTCTTTGTAGACTTGCGGTTTTCTAAGAGAGAAAAATTGGGGGTGTCAAAATTGAAATGGTGTTGCTGTAAGTTAGCTTTGTGTTTGAAGGAATTCTTTAGGAGCAGGTGACACATCTAGCCAAAAGCTAAAACTGAACACCCTGTGCTTGCAGGAGGCAAGAGAGAAGGATCGGGCTCTGGAGCCACAGCTGGAACCAGCTGAAAGGTATGAAATTCCTTTATTTGTTTTAGGATGCTAGAGATGTTTTCTGAAGTGATTCTGATATGTGGGGTCAGCAAAAGAACAAGCACCTCTGATTTACCATGTATATACATGCCTCAGGTTGGGCTGCTTCTGACTGCTGAGAAACAAACTCAGTGGGTTGGTTTACATCACCAAGAGAAAACCATGATGGAAATTTTTTTTTTTCATTTAAGTTGCTTTCTGATATTACAGAGTGGTGCAAATCTGATCATCAAAACAAGTTAATTTTTTAACTCAGTAGAACATTTTGCAACATATAGGAGGGGTATACATGCTCTCCTTTTCCCTTCTGCTGCTATGCCACTCTGCTCCAGGAGCCGGAGGAAGGGAGTGCCAGTACCTGCTGCATCCCTACCTCTTGCCACTGATTGGTTCAAGTTTGTAGAATAAGCCAATCACAGGCAATTGGCAGAGAAGCAGTAGTGCTGAGATGTGGCTAACCTTTGCACCCTCTGTATCAGCTGTCAGTGATGCCAGAGGAGAAAGGCAGGGCTTGGAGATCCTGGAGCTGGATCTCTATATCAGGGGTGTAGCCAGACCTCAGCGGTAGGGGGTCCAGAGCCCGAGGTGGGGGGGGCACAGTTTAGCCCGCCTTCCCCTGCTGCCGCCGCCCCCCCTGCCACTTTCAACCCTCCCCCCTCCATTTTCAGACCCTGCCACTGCCAGGTACCTTTGCTGGTGTGGTTCCCCAACCCCCGCCAACTGAAATATTCAGCGCTGGTCTCCAGTGCATTCGCTGATCTGTTTCTTTGTGTTCTGACGTCCTGCATGCATGTTACGTGCACTCAGGAGTCAGGACTCACAGAAACAGATCAGCGAAGGCACCGGAGAAGACTTTGGCTGGCGGGGGTTGGGGACCCCCGCTAGCAATGGTACCTGGTGGCGGCAGGGATCTAAAGTGGTGGGGGGGGGGGGGTGTCGAAAGTAGAGGGGGCCAGAGCTAAATCTGTGGTGGCCCGTGGCCCCACCTAGCTATGCCCTTGCTCTATGTCAAGGCCATTTTTAGATGTGATGGCTTCTAAACCTGTTCAACTACTTTATACAAGTCATTAGACTTAGCTGCAATAACTTTCTTTTTCCAGCAGCATGGCATATGTTTTGAAATTTTACTTGTCAAATCAGGTGTGCTAAAAGGCATCCAGAGAGTCCTGAAGAATGATAACTTACCAGGTGAATTCTGTAGTTTACTAACTAGTTGATGACTTTGTTCCTTAGCCACCCCACCTTCATCTTTATCCACATCATTTGCTGCTAGAAGGTAGTTTTTAGAAGCCAGTTTTTAGTAGGGTTTCATTCTTGCAGCTGGGCCCCTCCTGGCATGGTTTACAGTTGATACATGTTCCTATTTGCCACCCAGGACATGAATTTCTTCAAAATATTCTCAGGCTTTCTTTTTTTTTTAATGCCTCAGAAGCCATGACTTCTGTCTCTGGTGAAGTGTATATAGGGAGCTGTGTGTGTGTCTGCTGAATAAGTTCTGCTCTTTTTCTTTTTATTCACACTTCTTTTTCATTTTTTTACCTCTGTTATTTCCTGTATTGTCCTTCTGCCAACTTTGGCCCATCTCCAAAACCACATAACCAGAGAACAATAATCTTGTTTAACCTGTCTCTATTCGCATGTGACTTTAGTCTACTGAAAGAGAGAAAACGAAAGTGAGAGCTAGTAGTTACTAGGCAGTTCTAAATAGAGGGAGGCATTTTCGAAATTGAAATAAATGCCCAGGTTGGAGGAAGTGACGTCAGTGCTCGGGAATGGAGGTCTAACAGCAGAGCTCTGTTAGGGCTGTGATTAAAAGTGAGCTTTTTTCCCCCCGGATTCCCTCTTCAAAATGCCCCTCAGGTTCTCTGACCCTTATAGAGCCCCAGCATGTCCTCTCAGAAGCGATTGGAGAGGTTTTAAGTTTGCTCCGGAGGTGGAGGATCATTGTTGATTTGTGGGCAGACAAGACTGGAGCACATGTGTTAAAGATGGCATCGGAGCAGACAGATTCAGAGGACGATGACCTGCAGATGGCATTCGAGGACAGCGAGGAACTTACTAAGCAGGATGTGGTGAAATGGTTCTGGGTTTGGCAGTGTGAATTAAAAGCTGTTTTTGTCAATATTGAATCTGCACTAGCAGAAATCTGCCAGGATGTTTGTGAGATCGGTGGCAGGTTGAAACAGGTTGAGGACGGCTTGGACTCACTAGAGAGCCATGTGCAGAATCTGCAGGCAGCATTCGCAGGAGCTTCAGACTGTTTTCAGCATGCTTGAAGGAGTCTTATAAAGACTTGCAGGCAAGTGGTCACCCAGATTTGTTCATTTTTACTGGAGGGGGCAGAGGGGTGGAAGCCACAGTGCTACACAAAATGTGCAGTTGGACAGACTGCATAGGAGTTTGGGCCTGAACAAAAATTTGGCCCCTAGGGATATTATAGTATGCTTCCACGATTTCCGATCATGTTCCAGTTAGGGTAGAATTGGGTGATATGGAGGGAAGTCTCTGGTATGGGCTTTTGGAGACTTAATTAACGTTTGTTGGGAGACTGTCAGGTCTGTGAGGATGTCAAGGGAATAATTGGTAATTTGTTAGATAATGACAGTGGGGAGGTGTCTGATGGTTGCCTATGGAACGCTGTTAAGGCTGTAGTGCTGAGGCATCTCCTTAAATGAGGGGCATGTAGGAAATGGGCTAAGGATAAAGGAGCATTTGTGCTTTAAGGAGAGGAGGCATCAGGTGGTCTTATATCCTGCCTATTGGCAGAATTGATTTGGGTCCAAGGTGACCTAAGCAGGCTGCAGATTGAGAAGGCTGACTTCATGGTTGCCAGCTCCCCCCAAAAGTTTTTGAATTTGCCAATTGGTCAGGTAACCATGCTGGCACTGCGCCTT
Source organism: Microcaecilia unicolor (assembly GCF_901765095.1). Classification (NCBI taxonomy): domain Eukaryota; kingdom Metazoa; phylum Chordata; class Amphibia; order Gymnophiona; family Siphonopidae; genus Microcaecilia; species Microcaecilia unicolor. The sequence goes on along the minus strand of NC_044031.1, from coordinate 405,583,221 downwards.
TGTGAGCGATGAGCAAAGCTTTTTAGTTCAAAAAATTAAAGGGTTAAGGGATCTTCTCCGAGGACAAGCAGGCTGCTTGTTCTCACGACTGGGTGACGTCCGCGGCAGCCCCCACCAACCGGAAGAAGCTTCGCGGGCGGTCCGCACGCAGGGCACGCCCACCGCGCATGCGCGGCCGTCTTCCCGCCCGTGCGCGACGTTCCTGCCAGTCCTTTTCTTTCTGCGCCTGGAGAGAGTCGTGCTACTGCCGCTCTCTCTTCGTCAGCCCCGGAAAGCCGTCGCGTTTATGCGAATTCTGTTTATTTTTCGTTTAGTTTTGATTGCCGCGCGCTCCGAATTTCTTTAAAAAAAAAAAAAAAAAGAGAGCACGCGCTCTAATTTTCCCTTGTTTTCGAGCGGGGGCGTCGCGCTGCGGCCTTGTGGCCGCGCGGTCGATTATTTTTTCGAGGTGTGATTACCGCCACCATCGACGACTTTAACTTCGCCGACGCGATTTTTCCGTCGATGTCCTCGAAGGTCCCAAGTGGATTTAAGAAGTGTGGTTGGTGCGGCCGGCCGATCTCGCAGACCGACACCCACGCTTGGTGCCTCCAGTGCCTCGGGCCGGAGCACAATATCAAGTAGTGTTCTCTGTGTCTTGGTCTACGGAAACGGACTCAGGTTGCGAGGCAAGTTCTGCGGGACCGTCTTTTTGGAACTTGCGCCGGCCCCTCGACGTCGACCTCAACGGCATCGGTATCGAAGGCCGGTTCTTCGGTACCGGTATCGATGCCCGAGAAATCGGCACCGATGGCATCGACCCCAGGAGCACAGGTCCCGTCGGCCCGCCGGTCCTCCGGCGAGGGTAGGGGTGAGAGGCCGCGTGGGCAATCGGCCCCGGTCACTTCCTCAGCCCATGGCCCTCGGGGCCGAACCCTGTCTGACCCGGTTCCTCGGGACCGAGGGGGATCGACCTCCTCCTCCTCCATGCCACCTGGCACCGATGACGGGCACCACAAGAAATCTAAAAAGCGCCGTCATCGGTCGCCTTCCATGCATCCGGCTCTCGGTACTGGAGAGGAGTCGACGCCGAAACATCCGAGTCGAGAGGAAAGGTCCCCCTCGGTAGTGGAGGTACCGACACGTCAGGGTCCCAGCACTTCGGTGCAGTCTCCTGGACCCGACCAGCTTCCAGCACCGACGCCTCTACCGGCCCCCCCGTCTTTCCCGGCAGCGGGCCTTTACGAGTGCCTCTGAGCCATCCTTCCGGGGATCCTGGAAGGGCTGATGCGCCAGGCTGTGCCGGTGCCGGGGGTGCTTGCACCCTCAGCGCCGTTGACTGTGGCGCCGGCGAGCTCTAGCCCGGTGCCGAGGTCGTCGACACCGCCGCCGCTTGCGGCGCCGGTCTCGACCGCCACGCAGGTGGAGTCGATGGAGGGAGCTTCGTCCCCGCCGGCGCGGGAGACCACCGCTCGACGACACCGAGGCCTCGGTGCCTCGACGTCGAGCCGGGCCCGGTTAAGGACTCAGCTACATGAGCTCATGTCCGATACCGAGGAAGAGGCCTCGTGGGGGGAAGAGGAGGACCCCAGATATTTCTCCTCAGAGGAGTCTGCGGGTCTTCCCTCGGACCCCACGCCTTCACCAGAGAGGAAGCTCTCACCCCCTGAGAGCCTCTCCTTTGTAAGGGACATGTCTATTTGCATTCCCTTCCCTGTGGTCTCTGTGGATGAGCCGAGGGCTGAGATGCTCGAGGTCCTCGACTATACATCACCACCTAGAGAGTCCTCCACGGTACCGTTGCACAATGTCCTCAAGGAGACACTGCTTCGGAACTGGATGAGACCACTATCTAATCCCATCATTCCCAAGAAAGCAGAGTCCCAGTACAGAATCCACTCGGACCCAGAGTTAATGCGGCCCCAATTGCCCCATGACTCGGCGGTCTTGGATTCTGCTCTCAAGAGGGCACGGAGTTCGAGGGATACCGCCTCGGCGCCCCCGGGGCGGGAGTCTCGCACTCTGGACTCGTTAGGGAGGAAGGCCTACCAATCCTCCATGCTCGTGACCCGCATCCAGTCATACCAGCTCTATACGAGCATCCACATGTGGAACAATGTGAAGCAGCTGGCGGACCTGGTCGATAAGCTCCCGCCGGAGCAGTCCAGGCCTTATCAGGAGGTGGTCAGGCAGCTGAAGGCGTGCAGAAAGTTCCTGTCCAGGGGTATCTATGACACCTGTGACGTGGCATCTCGTGCTGCGGCCCAAGGTATAGTGATGCGCAGGCTCTCATGGCTGCATGCCTCTGACCTGGACAACCGCACCCAGCAGAGACTGGCCGACGTCCCTTGCCGGGGGGATAATATTTTTGGTGAGAAGGTCGAGCAGCTGGTGGACCAACTGCATCAGCGGGAAACCGCCCTCGACAAGCTCTCCCACCGGGCGCCTTCAGCATCCACCTCAGCAGGTGGACGTTTTTCCCGGGCCCGGCAGGCTGTGTCCTATTCTTTTGCAAAGCGTAGGTACACCCAGCCGGCCCGAAGGCCTCGCCAGGCACAGGGACAGCCCTAGCGCGCTCGTTCTCGTCAACAGCGTGCGCCTAAGCAGCCCCCTGCGCCTCCACAGCAAAAGCCGGGGACGGGCTTTTGACTGGATCCACGGGAACATAGCCGCCCTCAAAGTGTCCATACCGGACGATCTGCCGGTCGGAGGGAGGTTAAAATTTTTTCACCACAGGTGGCCTCTCATAACCTCCGACCAGTGGGTTCTCCAAATAGTGCGGTGCGGATACGCCCTGAATTTGGCCTCCCTGCCACCAAATTGTCCTCTGGGAGCTCAATCCTTCAGCTCCCATCACAAGCAGGTACTTGCAGAGGAACTCTCCGCCCTTCTCAGCGCCAATGCGGTCGAGCCCGTACCACCCGGGCAAGAAGGGCAGGGATTCTATTCCAGGTACTTCCTTGTGGAAAAGAAAACAGGGGGGATGCGTCCCATCCTAGACCTGAGAGGCCTGAACAAATACCTGGTCAAAGAAAAGTTCAGGATGCTTTCCTTGGGCACCCTTCTGCCAATGATTCAGAAAAACGATTGGCTATGTTCCCTGGATTTAAAGGACGCATACACTCATATCCCGATACTGCCAGCTCACAGACAGTATCTCAGATTCCGCCTGGGTGCACGGCACTTTCAGTATTGTGTGCTGCCCTTTGGGCTCGCCTCTGCCCCACGAGTGTTTACAAAGTGTCTCGTGGTGGTAGCGGCCTACCTACGCAAGCTGGGAGTGCACGTGTTCCCATATCTCGACGATTGGCTGGTCAAGAGCACCTCTGAGGCAGGAGCCCTCCGGTCTATGCAGTGCACTATTCAACTTCTGGAGCTGCTGGGGTTTGTGATAAATTACCCAAAGTCCCATCTCCAGCCAACTCAGTCTCTGGAATTCATAGGAGCTCTGCTGAATACCCAGACGGCTCAGGCCTTCCTTCCCGAAGCGAGGGCCAACAACCTCCTGTCCCTGGCTTCGCAGACCAGAGCGTCTCAGCAGGTCACAGCTCGGCAGATGTTGAGACTTCTGGGTCATATGGCCTCCACAGTTCATGTGACTCCCATGGCTCGTCTTCACATGAGATCTGCTCAATGGACCCTAGCTTCCCAGTGGTTTCAGGCCACCGGGAATCTAGAAGATGTCATCCGCCTCTCCACCAGTTGCCGCACTTCACTGCTCTGGTGGACCATCCGGACCAATTTGACCCTGGGACGCCCATTCCAAATTCCGCAGCCCACGAAAGTGCTGACGACGGATGCATCTCGCCTGGGGTGGGGAGCTCATGTCGATGGGCTCCACACCCAGGGTCTGTGGTCCCTCCAGGAAAAGGATCTGCAGATCAACCTCCTGGAGCTCCGAGCGATCTGGAACGCACTGAAGGCTTTCAGAGATCGGCTGTCCTACCAAATTATTCAAATTTGGACAGACAATCAGGTTGCAATGTATTACACCAACAAGCAGGGGGGCACCGGATCTCGCCCCTTGTGTCAGGAAGCCGTCGGCATGTGGCGTTGGGCTTACCAGTTCGGCATGCTCCTCCAAGCCACATACCTGGCAGGTGTAAACAACAGTCTGGCCGACAGACTGAGCAGAGTCATGCAACCGCACGAGTGGTCACTTCATTCCAGAGTGGTACGCAAGATCTTCCGAGAGTGGGGCACCCCCTCTGTGGACCTTTTCGCCTCTCAGACCAACCACAAGCTGCCTCTGTTCTGTTCCAGACTACAGGCACACGGCAGGCTAGCGTCGGATGCCTTTCTCCTCCATTGGGGGTCCGGCCTCCTGTATGCTTATCCTCCCATACCTTTGGTGGGGAAGACCTTACTGAAGCTCAAGCAAGACCACGGCACCATGATTCTGATAGCGCCCTTTTGGCCCCGTCAGATCTGGTTCCCTCTTCTTCTGGAGTTGTCCTCAGAAGAACCTCAGCTGCACCCCAACCTTCAGTCCCTGGCTCTCACGGCCTGGATGTTGAGGGCGTAGACTTCACTGCGTTGGGTCTGTCTGAGGGTATCTCCCGTGTCTTGCTTGTCTCTAGGAAGGATTCCACTAAAAAGAGTTACTTTTTCAAGTGGAGGAGGTTTGTTGTTTGGTGTGAGAGCAAGGCCCTAGAACCTCGTTCTTGCCCTGCACGGAACCTGCTTGAATACCTTCTGCACTTATCAGAGTCTGGCCTCAAGACCAACTCAGTAAGGAATCACCTTAGTGCGATTAGTGCTTACCATTATCGTGTGGAGGGTAAAGCCATCTCTGGAGAGCCTTTAGTCGTTCGATTCATGAGAGGCTTGCTTTTGTCAAAGCCCCCTATCAAGCCTCCTACAGTGTCATGGGATCTCAACGTCGTCCTCACCCAGCTGATGAAACCTCCTTTTGAGCCACTGAACACCTGCCATCTGAAGTACTTGACCTGGAAGGTCATTTTCTTGGTGGCAGTTACTTCAGCTCGTAGGGTCAGTGAGCTTCAAGCCCTAGTAGCTCATGCTCCTTATACAAAATTTCATCACAACAGAGTAGTGCTCCGCACCCACCCAAAGTTCCTGCCGAAGGTGGTGTCGGAGTTCCATCTTAACCAGTCAATTGTCTTGCCAACATTCTTCCCCAGGCCGCATACCCGCCCTGCTGAACGTCAGTTGCACACATTGGACTGCAAGAGAGCATTGGCCTTCTACTTGGAGCGGACACAGCCCCACAGACAGTCCGCCCAATTGTTTGTTTCTTTCGACCCTAACAGGCTAGGGGTCGCTGTCGGGAAACGCACCATCTCCAATTGGCTAGCAGATTGCATTTCCTTCACTTACGCCCAGGCTGGGCTGGCTCTTGAGGGTCATGTCACGGCTCATAGTGTTAGAGCCATGGCAGCGTCAGTGGCCCACTTGAAGTCAGCCACTATTGAAGAGATCTGCAAGGCTGCGAGGTGGTCATCTGTCCACACATTCACATCACATTACTGCCTCCAGCAGGATACCCGACGCGACAGTCGGTTCGGGCAGTCGGTGCTGCAGAATCTGTTTGGGGTGTAAATCCAACTCCACCCTCCAGGACCCGCATTTATTCTGATCAGGCTGCACTCTCAGTTGTTCTTCGTAGGTCAATTTTCTGTTGTATCTTCGCCGTTGCGAGGTTCAATTGACCTGGGTTCTTGTTTTGAGTGAGCCTGAGAGCTAGGGATACCCCAGTCGTGAGAACAAGCAGCCTGCTTGTCCTCGGAGAAAGTGAATGATACATACCTGTAGCAGGTGTTCTCCGAGGACAGCAGGCTGATTGTTCTCACCTACCCTCCCTCCTCCCCTTTGGAGTTGCGTTTTCATCTTTTTTGCTTCTCATTCAACTGGCGGGAACGGTCGCGCACGGGCGGGAAGACGGCCGGTGCATGCGCGGTGGGCGTGCCCTGCGTGCGGACCGCCCGCGAAGCTTCTTCTGGTTGGTGGGGGCTGCCGCGGACGTCACCCAGTCGTGAGAACAATCAGCCTGCTGTCCTCGGAGAACACCTGCTACAGGTATGTATCATTCATTTTCTGTGTTATACAGGTGAGAACATCTGTCGTGGTTTTCTTGATTTTTTTTTTTTTTAATCAGAATCTCTGTAGGGATTCTTCTTGCATATCAGCAATTCAACAGTATCTTGATTTGGTGAACTTAACCATGCCTTTCTGCTGAGAAGAGGGTTGCCTTGGATGCCCCTCTTTCACTTTCTGAGATAGATGGGGTGATTATGAGCCAGATCACTGGAAAATCCCTCGGGCTTGATGGGTTCATGGCAAAACTTTATAAACATTTTACTGGTGAGGTGGGGCTCTTATTGTATAGGGTGGGAAATGGGTTGCTTGTGCATACTACTTTGCCTCTGAGTATGCAGGAGGCAGATATTTCGATCTTACTGAAACCTGGTAAGAATCCTGTGGTATTCAACTACTACTACTACTACTAACTTCTGTAGCGCTACTAGATGTACTTAGCGCTGTACACGAACATGAAGAGACAGTCCCTGCTGGACAGAGCTTACAATCTTATTAGGACAGACAAACAGGACAAATAAGAGATAGGGGAATATTAAAGCGAGGATGATAAAATAAGGGTTCTGAACAAGTGAATAAGGGGTTAGGAGTTAAAAGCAGCATCAAAAAGGTGGGCTTTTAGCTTAGATTTGAAGACAGCCAGAGATGGAGCTTGACGTACCGACTCAGGAAGTCTATTCCAGGCATATGGTGCAGCAAGATAAAAGGAACGGAGTTTGGAGTTAGCGATGGAAGAGAAGGGTGCAGATAAGAGAGATTTACCCAGTGAATGGAGTTCCTGGGGAGGAATGTAGGGAGAGATGAGAGTGGAGAGGTACTGAGGAGCTGCAGAATGAATGCACTTATAGGTCAATAAGAGGAGTTTGAACTGTATGCGGAAACGGAAGCCAGTGACGTAACATACATACATACATAGTAGATGACGGCAGAAAAAGACCTGCACGGTCCATCTAGTCTGCCCAACAAGATAAACTCATATGTGCTACTTCTTGTGTATACGTTACCTTGATTTGTATCTGCCATTTTCAGGACACAGACCGTAGAAGTCTTGCCCAGAACTAGCCCCACCACCCAAACACCAGCCCCGCCTCCCAATCTCGGCTAAGCTTCTGAGGATCCATTCCTTCTGCACATGATTCCTTTGTTTATCCCACGCATGCTTGAACTCCGCTACCGTTTTCATCTCCACCTCCTCCCGCGGGAGGGCATTCCAAGTATCTACCACTCTCTCCGTGAAAAAATACTTCCTGACATTTTTCTTGAGTCTGCCCCCACTTCACTCTCATATCTTGTCCTCTCGTTCTACCGCCCTCCCATCTCCGGAAAAGGTTCGTTTGCGGATTTATACCTTTCAAATATTTGAACGTCTATCATATCACCCCTGTTTCTCCTTTCCTCCAGGGTATACATGTTCAGGTCCGCAAGTCTCTCCTCATGCGTCTTGTAACGCAAATCCCATACCATTCTCGTAGCTTTTCTTTGCACCGCTTCCATTTTTTTTTACAACCTTAGCAAGGTACGGCCTCCAGAACTGAACACAATACTCCAGGTGGGGCCTCACCAACGACTTATATAGGGGCATCAACACCTCTTTTCTTCTGCTGGTCACACCTCTCTCTATACAGCCTAGCAACCTTCTGGCCACGGCCACTGCCTTGTCACACTGTTTCGTCGCCTTCAGATCCTCAGATACTATCACCCCAAGATCCCTCTCCCCGTCCGTAACTATCAGACTCTCCCCGCCTAACACATACTTCTCCCGAGGATTTCTACTCCCTAAGTGCATCACTTTGCATTTCTTCGCATTGAATTTTAATTGCCAAACCTTAGACCATTCTTCTAGTTTCCGCAGATTCTTTTTCATGTTTTCCACTCCCGGGTGTCCACTCTGTTACAAATCTTAGTATCATCTGCAAAAAGGCAAACTTTACCTTCTAACCCTTCGGCAATGTCACTCATAAATATATTGAACAGAATCGGACCCAGCACCGATCCCTGAGGCACTCCACTACTCACCTTCCCCTCCTCCGAGCGAATTCCATTCTCCACCACCCTCTGGTTTCTGTCGGTCAACCAGTTCCTAATCCAGTTCACCACTTCCGGTCCTAGCTATCATCCTGTCCAGTTTATTCAAGAGCCTCCTGTGGGGAACCGTGTCAAAAGCTTTGCTGAAATCTAAGTAGATTACGTCCATAGCAGGTCATTGATTCAGTTCTCCAGTCACCTAGTCAAAGAATTCAATGAGATTCGTTTGACACGATTTCCCTTTGGTAAAACTATGTTGTATCGGTGACTTGAGGAGAGGGCTAATATGAGTATAACGACACTGGCGGAATATTAGTCGTGCAGCAGAATTTTGAACAGATTGAAGAGGAGAGAGATGGCTAAGTGGGAGACCTGTGAGAAGCAAGTTGCAATAGGCTAAATGAGAGGTGATAAGAGTGTGGATGAGGATTCTGGTAGTATGCTCAGAAAGGAAAGGGCAACTCTTATTGGCCTACATCACTTTTAGAGTTCAACGGTTTTTTATTGACGACAAAACAAATAAAAAAACACAAAAGCACAAATTCTCTCCAACATAACAGTATCCATATCATATTACATTTCTCAAGGCAGGATCTTATCAAATATATATCCTTATTTACAGTCATCAAATTCCCCAGGACCAAAGTCCACCACCTTAACCACTAGGCCACTCCTCCTTATGAAAGATCCACTGTACATTTAGTATTGAAATGTTGCCATACCAGCTCTCCCTCCCTCTAAAGACAGTACCCTCCCCTTCCCTGTCCCACAGGGTCTGGACTCTGATAACCCCCATGAGTCACGGGCCTAGGAGGCTCCATGTTATATCTATGCCATTGAGGGATCACTGAGAACATTACAAGCTTCTCCCCAGTGACCACATCTCTCTGATGGTGAAAGTATTTAACACAGATGTTCTAACTTATGTAGTACACCTACACCCGAACTCTCACAGTAGCAAATCTTAAACATTATTAACATGAATCTATAAACTAAGACAGCTATCCTCCTCCCGCTCCCGTCCTACCCCCCCAACTTCCCATGCCTATTCGCATCTTCCACTTAGATGAGTGACCTCCCCTCCCCCCTAGCTACCCTTCTTCCCTTCGGCTCCGTGTCCCCCCCCCCCCCCCCCATTCCAGAATTCCTAATCACCTCTCCTTCCCGTGTTCTCCGCGCTCCATTTCCGATTCTCTAGATCTTAAGAGAAAGAGTTCAATACTAAGCTCCTGGCTGTGTGAGATATGGATTGAGTATATGGGTCCCAGACCAATAAAAATTGTTGTTTTCGTTTGAAAGTGAGTCTGGCATATTGTGCTTCTAAGAGCATCAAGTTATGTAGCCTATTCCTCCATTGCCAGTAGGAGGGGGCCAAGTCGCTAGTCCACACCCCCAAAATGACTCTCTTACTCCACATCCCGGCCTTCCGGATTAAGCTTTTAAAGTATTTATTTTGTGGCCCAAAATCTTCGTACCGGTCTAGTAACAGTCCCATTGGGGAGATTTTAATGGCTCTACCTCCCAGACTTACTAAGTATCCAACTATTTCTGTCCAAAATTTTTGTATCAGGGTACAGTTCCAAAAGGCATGTACGAAGGAGTTAACATCTGTCTTACATTTTTTACATAATGGGGTGTTTATTCCTCCTGCCTTGAAAAGCCGTTCTTGCGTAAAGTAGGCTCTATGAAGCAGGCGAAAGTTACACTCTCGCAACTCTGCGCTCACTGATCCGGATGGTATCCGTCTCACTAGTTGGTTTAGATTAAGCAGAACCCCTAGGATACCCAAGTCTCGAGTCCACTTACTTTGCAACTCCCCTTTCTCCGGCTGTGCCTGTATATCCTCCAGTGCTCTTTTTAGAGCGGATACAGAAACTCCACGTGCATGGATGGGTTCAAAAAAGTCAAGTAGGCGTTGTCTAAGGGGGAAGCTCTCATCCTGTAAGTCCATATTGTTAATATAGTGTTATCTGTATGCAAACATGTCCCTTCCCTGTACCTTTCCTGAGTCCAGTATTATCTCCCATGGTGTCAATTTTCCTTCCTCATCCAAAAAATCTCCCACATATTTGATCCCAGCTTTTGCCCATCGTTTAAAACTTTGATTATCCATCCCCGGGGCAAACTCTACATTGCCAACTAAGGGTAATAAGTCTGATTGTTGCTCATTCCCCTTCATTAAAGGAATCAAATATTTCTATGTTAACCTTATCGATTTCAGAAGGAAACCGGACCGTTGCTCCTCCGGGACCTGAGCCCTTGGGCATTGGACCAGGGACAGTATAATTCCATTTACCATGTAACGCTTGCTCCAGTGCCCTAGGTGTTGTGATATCCCCCTTCTCACTCAGGGTGACCTGGTTCTCAATATGCAAATCATATGCAGATTAGTGTGCTACCCCTTCTCACTCAGGGTGACCTCTTCGGACACACAGTTTCTCCACTGAACACACAGTTCCTATAAGTACTGAGGACACACAGTCAAAATTCCAGCCCCTGGGCACACTTCTTCTAGCTTAACACTTTATGCTTTCATAGATCTTCACATTGAGCCTCCCCACACAGATACATGGGCTCAGTACTACACCAATATTTTGGGGACTCTCAACCCCAGGCTTTGCAGCCTGCTTCTCTCAGTACTTTAGACACACAGTCTCTCCTTTAGACACACAGTCTTTTTTTCTTTGAACACACAGTTCTAGACACACAGTCTTTTCTTCTTCGGACACACAGTCCCTCCACTGAACACACAGTTCCTATAAGTACTGAGGACACACAGTCAAACACTAATGCTTTAGGGACTTCTTACCCCAGGACTTTCAGCCTGCTGATCTCCTTTGGACACCCAGTCCACCCCAAGTCCATAAGGTTAGCCAGTATCTTTCCGGGGCTCTCTCTTCTCCTGCTGCTAGCTCACTTCCCTTCCTTTCACAGGTTGCCAGGTGAAAAATTTTTTTCCCACCCAAACCAGCCTAAATCCAGCCCAAAACCCGCCCAAACTCAAACCCCGCGTCATCACCCCGCCCCCGCCGTCATCAACCCCGCCCTGCCGTCATCGGCCCCGCCTCCTCCGTCATCGGCCCCGCCCAGAACGTCACTAACCCCGCCCCCCGCGGCCGAAAAAATCGCCTGAAAACCGCCCAAAAGAAAAAAAATAAGCCCAAAAAACCGCAACCCGCTGAGGGCAAAAATTTCCCACGGCGGGTCGCAGAAAACCGCCCACCTGGCAACACTGTTCACAACTCAGGTGGGGTATAAAGTGGTTAATTAGCTACCCAGGACCCAGCCCATAACCGCCTGCACCTGTGGACCTCCCAGGGCTCTCCCAGGTCCTAGCGACCTCCACCTTCTTCTAGCGCCCTCTAGTGGCCTACACCGTATAGGACACCCTCTTACTTATCACAGTGTGTATAGTTGATTATCCAACATCCAGTCTCCCAAGTGGCACAATAGACATGCCCAATTGTAGGTCTGCATATCTGGTACTCCTAACCCTCCTTGCCTCCAGGGTCCGATCAAATATTTAAATGGGGTTCAAGGTTTTTTCCCCTGCCAACAGAAGTGAGATATCATTTTATGGAACTCGCCTAGCTCTTTCTTTCTAAGTTTAAGTGGTAAGGTTTGTATTAGATAGAGCCACCTAGGAAACAGAATCATACCAAGTAATTGAATATGCCTATGCAACGAGATCAGCAACAGTGACCAATTTGATAGTGACTGTTTCGTCTGTTATAAAAGGTGGCTAACATTGAGATCATGTATCAAGAATGTTTTATAGGGAAGCGTAATGCCTAAGTATTTGAAATGTCGAGAAGCCCATTTTAAGGGAAAGTTACCCTCCCAATGCCTTCGTATCAAACTACTTGTTGGCAATGCCATCGACTTGTCCAGGTTTAATTTAAACCCGGAGAAATCCCCATATTCATCAAAACTCTCCATCAACGCTGGTAGGGATTCCCCGGGCCTAGTCAAGTGAATCAACAAACCGTCAGCGAAAGCCGATATCTTAAATTCTTGATTTCCCATTTTAACTCCACTGATCTCCGGGTTCATCACTATCTCCCTGATCAAAGGATCCTTGCTAAGCACAAAGAGTAATGGGGATAGCGGGCAGCCATGTCTGGTCCCCCTTTGTAATGCAGTAGCTTCCGACATGGTCCCATTAACCCAAATCACTGCTTTTGGTGCCTTATACAGTGCCGTCACAGCCCGAACCCATGACCCCACGAAACCATAAGCTGTTAAGGTGGCAAATAAAAAATCCCAGCTTACTTTATCGAACGCCTTCTCTGCATCAAAACTTATGAGCAGAGAAGGTGTTCCATGCCTTTCCACCCAGTCCATTGAGGCCAAAATTTTTCTCATGTTTTTGCTATGGTCCTCTCTCTTACAAATCCCGCTTGGCTATTCTCTATCAACCGGGGCAATATCACCGCCAGCCTATTGGCCAAGATTTTTGAATACATCTTTGCCTCTACATTCATCAGAGAGATGGGTCGATATGATGTTGTGCTTTCTGGATCTCGACCTGGTTTAAGCAAAACTACCATCTTGGCCACCTTCAAAGATTCGGATATATCCCCATTTTCTATGAATTTATTAAACTGAGCTCTCAGGGGCTTACTAATCTGATGTCGAAAGATTTTATAAAATTCATACCGAAACGCATCGGGCCCCGGTGCCTTACCTAGAGCCCCTTGCTGTGGCCTATACCACTTTTAAATGTAGATGTCAAGATTCTTGCAAAAATGCTGGCGGAGCGCTTGAACTGGGTTTTTTCTGCTCTGGTCCACCCTGATCAGGCAGGCTTTATACCTAAGCATCATGTGGCAGATGATAATTGGCATACCCTAAATGTTGGGGTGTCCAGCAGACCTTGTCTAGGCTTGCTCTTTTGTGTCTGGATGCGTAAAAAGCGAGGCTTTTGATACACAGCCAATCACTCAAGTCAAGGTGAATGGTGCGGGGGTTATAAGGAATTTTTTTCTATTGAGCAGGGTATGCGCCAGGGTTGCCCCCTCTCTCCTCTTCTATTTGAATCATCGAAGGAGCCCTTTGCACAGAGAATCAGGTCTAATCTGGACATCAAGGGTTTTTTTAGGGGTGAGGATTCCCAGAAAATTGCTCTTTTTGTAGATGACATCCTCTTGTATGTGGAACAACCTTTTGTGTGCATTTGGGGATGTAGCAGGATTTAAATTTAGCTTAGATAAGTCTTAGTTGATGGGAGTGACTACCCCATGTATGGAAAAGGATATCTTATGACGGAAATTTCCCTTTCGATGGGTGGCTGAGGGGTTTTGATATTTGGGGGTGTGGGTCACGGGTATTCTGTCCCAGTTATATTCCTTCATCTATGAGCCTTTATTCCAACAGATACGGTGGGACCTGGGTAGGTGGAGGTGAAAGTGGTTATCCTGGTGGGGGACGTATTGCGGCCTTTAAGATGAAAGTCAAGTTCTTTCTTGACTTTTATTTTTGTTTCGGACATTGCCCGTGGAGGTCCCTGACTGGGTGCTCTCAAATATACAGAGCGGGACTTTCTTTTATTTGGGGGAGGAAAGCCCCTAGCTTGGCTAGATTAGTGTTATGGCAGGATGTAGAGCTGGGGCATCAGGGGGCACCTAATTAGTGCTGGCACTTTTGGGCTGCACAATTAAGCCAATTGCTAGACAGGGAGAGTACTCCAGATAAGATGGGTATAGTATTGGAGCAGGGACATTTTGCTTGTTTTGCATTAAAGCATTTGTTGTGGCTATCTAATGGTCCTCCGTATACTTGTCAATTTATTATAGCCCCTTTATGAAATGAAGCATCTTTTGCTTATTTGCGATAAAGGCAAAATATGGAGTCTGGGCTCGGGTCTCCTCTTTAGTTCCTATATACTATGAGCCACAATTTCGGGTGGGGAGGAAGTTTGGGGTATTTTCTAGATGGGAGTGCAAGGGGTTGGTTACGTTTCATCAGTTGTCGTATGTGAGGGAAATTTGGCCCTTTGAGGATTTAAAAGAACATTTTCATATTCTTGGTAGGGATATTGTTCCTTACTTACAAATTAAGCATTTTTTTGCTGCTCAGGGCTGGTTGCTGATTGATCCAGAAGATGGCAAGCATTTTGAAAATTTATGGGTCTCTTTGGGGAAATGAAGGGACACCATTTTTATACTATATAAGTTCTTTTGAGGGAAGGAGTTTAAGCCATATAAGCTTATGCAACAGTAGGAAACAGATCTTGGAAGGGAATTTAATCTGGGGAATGGAAAATAATATTTTGTCAAGTTAAAAAAGCATCTTTTTGCACTTTGATTAAAGAAAATGCATATAAAGTAGTAACTTATTGGTACTATACTCTGGCACGTCTCTTAGCTGTGTATCCCATGGGTGCCACTGATGTATGTTGGCAATTTTTGGAGGAGAGGGGGGACCTTTCTTCATATCTGGTGATCTTGCCGGAAGATCCAAATGTTTTGGTCTGCAGTTGTTGTGTCTTTGGAGTGCTGCTTGGGGGCTGCGATTTCTCATAGATCCTGCAGTTTATTTGCTGGACAATTTAAAAAAAAGGCCTTAAATGACAAATGTATGTTAAACACATCTGGTAGCAGCAAATTGTGTGATTGCTTTTAAATGGAAGCATTTTGATGGCCCATCCCTATTGGATTGGATTGGATTTTGCATATAGAAGTGATTAAGCCATTGTCGGTTTGACCCATCTCAAGATGAATGGACTCATTTTGCTGAGTTAGTTCTCCGGCGGGGAAGTGGGGAGGTTATGGTAAGTATATGGGTGGCCTGCTGAAGAAACAACGACAGACACCTGTATGGAAGTGGGCTTGGGGGGGATTTTGAGGGGGGGGGAATGATTTGCTGTATAGTTGGGTCTTGTTCTTGTTAAACTGATACACTGTTTTGTATCATCTCTTCTTTCTAAATTGATGAATAAAAATGTACTGATACCAAAAAAAAAAAAATGCTCAGGTTTTATTTATTAGATAGCTCAGTGTATGTGTGAGATAGGGACGATAATTCATTTTTATAAGACTGTATGAAGTATATGGTTAGCATGTCTGTAATAAGAGAAATTTAGTATGTTTGAAATCAGTTGTATATTTTTAATTCAATATTTTAAAATTTTGGTTTATTTTTGGGGCTGGAGCAGGACTGTGAGCCTGCAGTCCAGTTGTCTATGCCTGTGAGTTTACCTTTTGGCAGCCCTTTCATTGCTGGATTCTGTTCTGTAAGGTCAGGTCCTACAGATGGGTAAGATGTAAAGCAGGTTGGGTTCCCAGGGATTACGCTATCAGAAACTGATGAAAGTGATGGGACTGTTCTGTAACTAAGCATACTGCTTGTGTCTCACAATGCTTTTCATGTTGTTGTACCACCAGTATCTCTTATCCAAGGTTCAGCACCCCTGCTGCCAACGGGCTATCTACAGGCGGTGGCAAGATGAGGAGGGAGAGAGGAACGCACTATGTGTCGAAAGGTGATCTTGAGGATGAGGTGAGCAAGTGAGGTTCTGTCTTTTTATTTTTGTTGCATATGTGTGGAGAAGGGGGGTTAGCATTTCATACATGGCCTGGCAATTTCCACTTGAAACTGCAAGTCACTAACATCACACCCTGAACTTTCAGAGCTGTTGTAATTTAATATTGCTCTTCTGGTCCTTATGTCTGTCCCACCCTGTGATAATGACAGACTCGGAAAGAAATGCACATTCTGGGTATTTGTCATGTATCCTAACCAAGTGTCATGAAGACAAGCAGCCTGCTTGTGGAGTATATTTTTATTTATTTGGGTTTTGCTCACTCCTTTTTCAGTAGTAACTCTGATGTGGCTTCAGAGTAAGGGTCTCCCTGTCCCTTTGCTGCTGCTGCTTTTAAGTGGCATTCCTTATGCAATCTGGTCACCTTTCTATTCTTCCATCTCTTCAGTCCATTCTTTAGCTTTCCCAATTAAGGACTGACAGAGTCTACTTCACTATTTGTCTGACTCAAATCTTGCGTTTATTGATTACTTTTTAAGTTTCTTAATTTTGCTTTCAGTTCTTTGTAAATGAGTGTGTGACACAACCAGCTTAAAGTCTAGATGGGCACCTGAGGCAGGGAGAGATGTTCACTTACTAAAGGCTGTGTGCATCAGAAGTAGAATTTGGACTGTGGTATTTTGGTTTTCAGTTCATTTTTCTAATCAGTAGGGCACTTGATATTCCGTAATATAGCTAATTCAGATGTAAATGAATAGGGCTGAGGTCCAACATTATTTGTTACATTTGGATGTGGACATATTAGCTTGCTTTTCCCTGTCCTTTCCCACTCAGCGGATGCAGGCACATTGGTTCGCCTTTCCCACTTATCTGAGCCTCCGGAGTGATTTTAGTTACCTCTTTTGCCTCTGCTTTCCTCACAGCATTAAAAAAAAAAATGGAAAAGAGGTTTTTTTCTTGAGATTCTTCTGCAGGACCGGAGCTGTGATACTCGGTTTAGTGAGGTAAGAGTGTTTTCTGACTTCTCCGGGGTGGGCCTGCGATCGGGACGTTTTTGGCGCGAACCGCCATTTTTTAATTTTACTGCCGTTTCGGCGATGGCTGCGGAGACTGTAAAGCGTTGTTCTAAATGTGTCAAGTTCAAATCAGCAGCGAGGCTCTGTAATTCATGCTGTACAGACGGTAGAGCCGGCGTGAGCATGGCGAGCGGTGATATTTCGCGCTCTGAGCTGGCAGCGGACGCCATTTTGGATTTTCCACATGGCGCAGCCTCCATTGCGACGGAGAGTCCTGAATCCGTGGGGGGGGGGGGGGGGGGGGGGGGGGTCCTCTGAGTGAGGCTAATAATAGCACTGATAGCCCTGGGCAGGATCTGGGTCAGGGAGCGGTTTTCTCCCCTGATTTTGTTTTAATGCTGCATAGGGCATACATGCTTAAAAGAGCTCTTCCACAGGGATCTTCGGACCCTCTGTCTGCCCCCCCCCCCCCCCCCCCCCCCCCCCCCCCGGTGGATCCTGGCCTTTTGGAGTTGGCTTTGCCTGGTTCTTATCCTCCTGATAAACGCAGAAGGGCTAATTGCCCTTCTGAGTGTAGCGCACCGCACCCCCCCCCCCCCCCCCCCCCCCCCCCGGGGTCGGGCTATGAGGATTCAGAGGGGTCTGGCAGAACTTGTTGGGCTGAGGAGCCAGAGTCGGGTGCAAAATTGCCACAGGAGCTTGATGATCCGTCTGCCGTGAGGATTTTCCACCACGAGGAGCTGCCAGCGCTTATTTCAGATGCCTTACAAGCCCTCTCGATTGAGGATCCTGGGAGTGGCACAGCCTCCTCGGTTAATCCAAGGATGGCTAGTACCAGAAAGCCTGCTCGAGCCTTTCCTTTGCATGACTCCATCCAAGAGCTTATTTCGGCTCAGTGGGCTGACCCCGAGGGACCTTTGAAAGTTGCCAGGGCTATGGGGCAATTATACCCTCTGAGTGAGGAACATTTGGCTCGCTTTGCAATGCTTAAAGTGGATGCCCTGGTCATGGCTGTGACAAAGAGAAGTACCCTCCCTGTTGAAGGAGGTGTTGCCCTGAAGGATATTCAAGACCGCAGGGATGATTCAGCTCTGAAGCGGTCCTTTGATTTGGCAGGTCTCACTGTTCGGGCGTCTGCATGCAGTTGTTATGCTGCTAGAGCCTGCCTGGCTTGGTTGCAGCAGGCAGTGGAACAGCCCGGTGATGGTGAAGAGACCTTATCTGAAGTGGCTCCGCGGATGGAGTTGGCCTTGTCCTTTTTGGCTGACGCCAAATATGATATGGTCAGAGCTTCGGCTAAACAAATGGCTGTAGCAGTGGTGGCTCGCCGCACTCTTTGGCTACGACATTGGGTGGCGGACATGGCCTCAAGCAAAGGTTGGTGAAGTTGCCCTTTCAAGGCCTTCTCTTGTTTGGTGAGGAGCTGGAAAACATTGTTAAAGGCCTGGGGGATTCCAAACCTCAGCGCTTGCCCGAAGATAGGCCGAAGCCTTCCTCTAAAGGTCAGGCGGTCCGCTCCTCTTACAGACCTCGCTTCGGTGAAGCTAGAAGATACCGCCCGGGGCTTGCTGCTGGGTTCACTTCTCGTGCCCACTTTCAGCAGAGAAACTCCTTTCGCTCGGACAAACGTTCCGCAGCTGCCGGTTCAAGGCCAGGAGTTCAGGGGTGACCCTCTCAATGATGGTGCGCCGGCCTCCTCCTCGTTTCCTGTCATCGGAGGAAGACTTTCCCTCTTTTTCGAGGAGTGGGCCAAAATCTCCGCAGATCAGTGGGTCTTGGACCTGATCAGAGACGGATACCGAATAGAATTTGATGCCCCGGTGAGAGACGTGTTTGTGGAGTCCCGATGCGGTTCTGCTGCCAAACGGGCGGCGGTAGAGAAGACTTTGCACAGTCTATGCCAGATAGGGGCTATGACCCCGGTGCCTCCCGCCGAACAAGGTCTAGGCCGCTACTCCATTTACTTTGTGGTGCCACGAAAAGGCGGGTCTTTTCGCCCGATCCTTGACTTAAAAGAGATAAACAAGTCCTTAAGAGTGCGACATTTTCACATGGAAACCCTGCGCTCCGTCATTGCGGCGGTACAGCCAGGAGAGTTTCTCACGTCTCTGGATCTGAAAGAAGCTTACTTGCACATTCCAATTTGGCCCCTGCACCAGAAGTTTCTGCGGTTTGCGGTGTTGGGAAAACATTTCCAGTTTCGGGCCTTGCCTTTTGGCCTCACCACAGCTCCCCGAACCTTCTCCAAGGTAATGGTGGTAGTAGCTGCCTTTCTCAGGCAAGAGGGTATCCGGGTTCACCCGTACCTAGGCGAGTGGCTCATCAGAGCAGACTCAGAAAAAGAGAGTCATCTAGCTACAGTCAGAGTGGTTTCAGTTCTTCAATCTCTGGGCTGGGTCGTCAGTATGGCCAAAAGTTACCTGACCCCCTTGCAATCTCTAGAATATTTGGGGGCCAGGTTCGACACAGCCTCGAGCTATGTGTTTCTTCCTGAGCAAAGGTGGTGCAAGCTTCAGAATCAGGACCGTCTGCTCCTGAGAATGCCCCGCTCGCGAGCTTGGGACATTATCCAGCTGTTGGGATCGATGACGGCCACCTTGGAAGTGGTGCCATGGGCGAGAGTGCACCTGAGACCTCTACAGTATTCTCTACTTCAACGATGGTCTCCAGTATCTCAGGATTATCAGTGCAGACTTTCTTGGCTCCTTGCGGCCCGCCTCAGTATGGAGTGGTGGCTCTCAGACAGCATGTTGCGGCGGGGAATGCCGCTGGCGCTCTCCGATTGGTGCCTAGTGGTGACAGATGCCAGCTTGAAGGGCTGGGGCGCACATTGCCAGGGGAAGCATGCCCAGGGTCTGTGGACACCCGACGAGTCGGAGTGGTCTATCAACCGCCTGGAGTTGAAAGCGGTGTTTCTGGCTCTTCTGGCCTTTCAAGTGACCCTGGAAGGATTGGCTGTCCGAGTGATGTCGGACAACACGACAGCAGTGGCCTACATAAATCGACAAGGTGGCACTCAGTGCAGAGCTCTAGCTGTGCAGGCCGAACAAATTTGCCACTGGGCCGAGCTGCATCTACAGTTCCTGTCAGCAGCTCACATTGCAGGTCAGAGCAACGTGCAAGCCAACTATCTAAGCAGGCATCAGATCGATCCAGCGGAGTGGGAACTAGCAGACAATGTATTCCTACAGATATGTGCCAAATGGGGCAAGCCAGTGATGGATCTTATGGCGACCAGTTCCAATGCCAAAGTCCCGTGCTTCTTCAGCAGACTGAGGGATCCTCGCTCTGCCGGGTTGGATTCCTTGGCTCAACCCTGGCCCCTGGGCTTGCTGTATGTCTTCCCTCCGTGGCCCTTGATAGGGCGAGTGCTCCTGCGGATTCGGCTGCATCCAGGAGAAGTGGTGCACATCGCCCCGGATTGGCCCAGGAGGCCTTGGTATGCTGACCTCCGACAGATGCTGTTGGAGGCTCCCTTTCCATTACTTCTGATTCTGCACCTGTTGTCACAGGGTCCGGTGGCCATGGAGGACGCCTGCCGCTTTGGTCTTATGGCATGGCGATTGAGAGGGCGCAATTGAGAGATAAAGGCTACTCAAATAAGGTAATTTCCACTCTCCTGCAGGCCCGTAAGTGCTCCACTTCCGTGGCTTATGCCAGGATTTGGTGCCAGTTTGAAGTCTGGTGTGTTTCAAGAGCGCTTTCTCCGTTGCGGGTTCCTGTCTCGCCGATTCTGGACTTTTTGCAGGATGGTGTACACAAAGGCTTGGCCTATAATTCCCTGCGGGTGCAAGTGGCAGCATTGGCCTCCCTGCGTGGCAAGGTTGAAGGCGTGTCCTTAGCTGCTCATCCAGATGTGGCACGGTTTCTTAGAGGGGTGCTTCAGCTCCGTCCTCCCGTGCGGACACCTTGTCCAGCTTGGAACCTGGGGTTAGTATTGAAGGCCCTTCAGGGGGCTCCCTTTGAACCGCTTCGGCGTGCTTCAGAGAAAGATTTGACACTGAAGGCCATCTTTTTAGTGGCCGTTACTTCGGCGAGACGGGTGTCAGAGCTCCAGGCGCTGACCTGTAGAGACCCTTTTCTGCAATTCTCAGGGTCACGGTTCGTACCGTGCCTTCCTTCATTCCTAAGGTGGTTTCAGCGTTTCACCTAAACCAGCCTGTTTTTCTTCCCTCCTTTGTTGAGGAGGAGTTTCCAGATTAATTTGGGCAGTTGCACCTTTTGGATGTGCGCAGGACTCTGTTGCAGTATCTGCGAATTAAAAATTCTTTCAGGACCTCTGATCATCTTTTTGTGCTGTTTGCAGGTCCTTGCAGAGGGTCTTCAGCGTCTAAAGCCACTATTGCCCGTTGGCTCAAAGAAGCTATCTATTCAGTATATCTGCTGTCTGGCCGGGCTCCGCCTGAAGCCTTTAAGGCACATTCCACAAGAGCGATTTCCTCTTCCTGGGCGGAAACTGGAGCACTATCTCT
Organism: Microcaecilia unicolor; assembly: GCF_901765095.1. Lineage (NCBI taxonomy): Eukaryota > Metazoa > Chordata > Amphibia > Gymnophiona > Siphonopidae > Microcaecilia > Microcaecilia unicolor. The sequence goes on along the minus strand of NC_044031.1, from coordinate 405,562,189 downwards.
TCATGAGATTTGCAGTGCTGCAACATGGACTTCTAAGCTCTCTTTCGCCCGACATTACAGGCTGGATGTAGCTGTCAGGAGGGATGCGCGTTTTGGAGCACAGGTGCTAGCGCGTGGTGTGGCTTGTTCCCACCCTATTTAGGGATTGCTTTGTTACATCCCATACGTAATGGCTTCATCTGCTTGATGACAAGGAAGGGAAAATTAGGTTCTTACCATGGTAATTTTCTTTCCTTTAGTCATAGCAGATGAAGCCATGAGCCCTCCCTGTATGATTGTCTGTATTGCAGTGACTCTGATTTTAGGTGCTGTTCTTGTTTCCTGAAGTTATATTCCTTCCTTGGGGAGTCGGAAAACAGTCTTCAGGATTCTTGTTACAGTTATAGGAGGATGAGTTCATTCCCTCCAGTTCATGTTTTGGGAGGATGAGTTTATTCCCTCCTGGAGGATGCAAGTATTCCCTCCGTTTATACAAAGTGGAGGACGAGTTTATTCCCTCCAGGAGGATGAGTTCATTCCCTCCTTTTTTGAGTTCATGCCCTTGTTAAGAGGCCATCGTTCGCTGTGAGGAAAGTTCATGTTATTCCCATTGCGGTTTGCCATACTGCTTTGGAAGCTTCAAATACTGAAGAGGCAGTGGAGCTAGCTGGCCATGAGGCACTGTGAAAAGTTGAGTGCTCTCTATCTCCCCCTGCTGGTTGATGGACACAACCCATATGTAGTGGCTTCATCTGCTATGACTAAAGGAAAGAAAAATACTATGGTAAGAACCTAATTTTCCCCATTTCTCACGAAGGGGTTTGGCCCTATCAAATCGCGGTCGTCCAAATACAATACTGGCTGCCGTATTTTGAGCAGTCTGAAGCTTCTTTATAAGATTTTCTTTGCATCCGGCATAAATTCTGTTAAGAGTAGTCGGCATGGCTAAGGACCATTGATTTTATCAGATTGCAAAATATTGCCCTTGGGAAGAACGGCTTCACTCTTTTAAGTTTCCACATTTGAGTGGAACATTTTCTTGATTGTAGAATTAACTTGGTTCTCAAATGTAAGGTTCTTGTCAATAATAACACCGAGTATTTTCAAATGATCTGAAATAGGAAGAGTATAGTCTTGGGTGATTAGATTCGAGGGAATATTTGAGTTGTAACGGGATGAGAGGATGTCAGCAAAGCTCTGCAGTCGTGTGTGTGTGTAAGAGAAACATTTTTTAAAATTGGAGAACATGATTTTGGCTTGTAGTGTATACTCGTAGATAAGTGAGCACATTATAATTTACTGGCACTTCTAAGATCTTGGGCACACCTGATCAGAGAAGCCCCATGCTATCTTCTAGTCCCTTGAAGACCCTTTCTAGGTAGTTAAATATGTTTTGCTTATTGTCATAGATATACCAATAGTTTGGGGAAGCATAGGGAAGCAGTGCCCCCCCCACATGATCCAGGTACCGGTACAAAACTGGCCCCCCTCCAGCTACCAAAATTACATCTTTACTGTGACAAAACAGTAGGTTTGAAGGCCTGTAAACTGTATTTATTTCTTGAAGTGTATTTCTCTAGTTTGGCCAGCAGGTGGTGCATGTTTTATGTTTAAAGCTGTTAGAGAGAAATGACTGTTCTTTCTTAAATTCAACACGAACAGGAAGTAACCTACAGTGATGTGGCCAGCTATGTTTAAAAAATGTTCTGGGCTCTGATTGTCCCAGGAGCTCAAATTCTGTCATAGTAACATAGTAGATGACGGCAGATAAAAGCATGTACAGTCCATCCAGCCTGCCCATCAAGATAAACTCATATGTTCTACTTTATAGGTATACCTGATCTTGATTTGTCCTTGCCATTTTCAGAGCACGGACCATAGAATTCTGCCCAGCACTAGCTTTGCTTCCCAATTACCGGTGTTGCCACCCAATCTCTGCTATGCTTCTGTGGATCCGTTTCTTTTGAACAGGATTCACGCATTTTTGAATTCCGTTACCGTTTTTATCTCCAACCCCCAAGGGAGAGCATTCCAAGTGTCCACCACTCTCTCAGTGAAAAAATACTTCCTGACATTTTTCCTGAGTCTCTCCCCCTTCAACCTCAATTCGTGTCCTCTAGTTCTACTGCCTTCCCGTCTCCGGAAAAGGTTTGTTTGCAGGTTAATACCTTTCAAATATTTGAACGTCTGTATCATATCACCTCTTTTTCTCCTTTCCTCAGTGTATACATAATCGGGTCAGCAAGTCTCTCCTCATACATCTTGTAAGGCAAATCCCATACCATTTTTGTAGCTTTTCTTTGAACCGCTTCAGGTTTTTTTACATCCTTAGCAAGATACAGCCTCCAGAACTGAACACAATACTCCAAGTGGGACCTCACCAACGACTTGTAGAGGAGCATCAACACCTCCTTTCTTCTACTGGTTACACCTCTCTCTCTACAGCCTATCATCCTTCTGGCTATAGCCACTGCCTTGTCACACTGTTTCTGATCCTCAGATACTGTCACCCTGGAATCCCTCTCCCAGTCTGTGTATATCAGACTCTCACCGCCTAACACATACATCTCCCTTGGATTTCTACTCCCTTAGTGCATCACTTTGCACTTCTTTGCATTGAATTTTAATTTCCAAACATTAGACCATTCTTCTAGCTTCTGCAGATCCTTTTTCATGTTTTTCACTCCCTCTGGGCTGTCCACTCTGTTACAAATCTTGGTATCATCCACAAAAAGGCAAACTTTACCTTCTAACCCTTCGGCAATGTCACTCACAAATATATTGAACAGAATTGGCCCCAGCACCGATCTTTGAGGCACTCCACTATTCACCTTTCCCTCCTCCGAGTGAATTCCATTAACCACCACCTTCTGGCATCTGTCCGTCAACCAGTTCCTAATCCAGTTCACCACGTTGGGTCCTATCTTCAACCTGTCAAGTTTATTTAAGAGCCTCCTGTGAGGAACCGTGTCAAAGGCGTTGCTGAAATCTAAGTAGAGTACATCTATCGAACGTCCTTGATTCAGTTCTCTGGCCACCCAGTCAAAAAATTCAATGAGATTTGTTTGGCACGATTTACTTTTGGTAAAACCATATTGTCTCGGATCTTGCAACTTATTGGATTCCAGGAAATTCACTGTCTTTTCCTTCAGCATCACTTCCATTACTTTTCTGATAACTAAAATGATGCTTACTGGCTTGTAGTTTCCAGCTTCTTCTCTGTCACCACTTCTCCAATCCCACGGAACCTCCCCCGTCTCCAAGGATTTATTAAACAAATCTTTAAGAGGACCAGCCAGAACCTCTGTGAGCTCCTTCAATATCCTGGGATGAATCCTGTCTGGTCCCATGGCTTTGTTCACCTTTAGATTTTCAAGTTGTTCATAAACACTCTTTCCTGTGAATGGTGCTATATAGGCTCCATTCTCATATGTATTTTGCCAGTCAATCCTGGCCCTTCTCCAGGATTTTCTTCTGTGAAAACAGAACAGATGTATTGGTTTAGTACATTTGTTTTATTTATTTATTTATTGCATTTGTATCCCACATTTTCCCACCTCTTTGCAGGCTCAATGTGGCTTGCAATACATCATGGATAGTGGAAACATATTAGAGAATAAACATTTAGTATTACAGAAGTATCTTGGCTAACATGATAATGATAAAGCATGATAGTAGTATAACAAATATTAGAGACAATTCTGGATGTAAGTGGAGGAGATCACATTTGTTGATCTTTGTGGTATGCCTTGTTAAAGAGATGGGTCTTTAGTAGTTTGCGGAAGTTAGTTAGTTCATAGATCATTTTTAAGTTACGCGGCAGTGCGTTCCAGAATTGTGTGCTCAAGTAGGAGAAGGTTGACGCATGCGTTAGTTTGTACTTTAGACCTTTGCAGTTGGGTAAGTGAAGATTAAGGAATGTGCGGGATGGTTTTTTAGCATTCCTGGGTGGCAGGTCTACCAGGTCTGACATGTAGGCTGGGGCTTCTCCCTGAATGATTTTGTGAACTAGAGTACATAGTTTGAACGTGATGCGTTCTTTAAGAGGGAGCCAGTGTAGTTTTTCCCGTAGGGGTTTAGCACTTTCATATTTTGTTTTGCCGAATAAGAGTCTAGCTGCAGTGTTCTGGGCTGTCTGAAGTTTCTTGATTATTTGCTCTTTGCAGCCAGCGTAGAGTGCGTTGCAGTAGTCTAAATGACTACCATTGATTGTACCAGGTTATGGAAGACGGTCCTTGGGAAGAAAGGTCTTACTCTTTTTAATTTCTACATTGCATTTTCTTCATCATTTTCCAACGAGTGGTTTGCAGCATCTTTCGGTCTCACAATTCCATTTTTAGTCTTCCGCCTTTCACTAATATACCTGAAGAAATTTTTGTCACCCCTCCTTACATTTCTAGCCATTTGTTGTTCTGCTTGCTCCTTCGCCAGATGTCTCTCTCTCTTAGCTTCTTTCAGTTTCATCTGGTATTCTTCTCTGTGTTCCTCTTCTTGAGTTTTTCTGTATTTCATGAACGCCAGCTCTTTAGTCTGGAAATACTGGATTTTTCTCCAGTCTCAGTTTGGAAGTAGAGAGAGAAGGACCTCTTTACTGAGGCCCTGTGAGCAGTTATATTTCCTGTACTTCCCAGGCACTATCCAGGTAGTGATAAAATATTAAATAGCTTTATAATTGATTGTTATTCATGTACCTGTTATTTTCCATCTGTTTTTACAGTTCAATATATTTTATGACGATAAACCTTTTTTAGTTTATTGCCTCTGCTTGTCTGGACTGAATAAGAATCCTGGTGGTTTGTTGATGCCCCTCTACAAGTTGTTGGTGAGGCCCCACTTGGAGTATTGTGTTCAGTTTTGGAAGCCGTACCTTGCTAAAAATGTAAAAAGACTGGAAGTGGTGCAAAGAAAAGCTACAAAAATGGTATGGGATTTGCGTTGCAAACCATACGAGGAGAGACTTGCTGACCTGAACCTTGAAGGAAAGGAGAAACGGGTGATATGATACAGACGTTCAAATATTTGAAAGGTATTAATCCGCAAATGAACCTTTTCCGGAGATGGGAAGACTGTAGAACTAGAGGATATGAATTGAGGTTGAAGGGGGGGGCAGACTCAGGACTAATGTCAGGAAGTATTTTTTCACAGAGAGAGTGGTGGATATGTGGAATGCCCTCCCGCGGGAGGTGGTGGAGATGAAAACGTTAATGGAATTCAAACGTGTGGGATAAACACAAAGGAATCCTGTTTAGAAGGAATGGTTCGTGAAATCTTCGCGGAGATTGGGTGGTGACGCTGGTAATTGGGAAACAAAACGGGAGCTGGGCAGACTTCTACGGCCTATGCCCTGATCGTGACTGAATAGATGGGCTGGAGTGTAAATTTTAAGGGGCTTCGATGTTAGCTTCAGAACTTAGTACAAGAACAGTACTGGGCAGACTTCTATGGTCTGTGCCCTGAGAAAGACAAATCAAATTCAGGCATACATATAAAGTATCACATACCATGTAAAATGAGTTTATCTTGTTGGGCAGACTGGATGGACCGTACAGGTCTTTATCTGCCGTCATTTACTATGTTACTATGTATTGGGTCTGTGAGTGCTTTCTAGGAACTGTGGGACTACTGGGAGTGTGGCCCCAGTAACCTAGAAATCACCAGGGATAACTTGAGAGCGGGAGACTCGTCCAGAAGCGGTTGCGACCCATTCAGTGGGTGGAGTGCTAGTGTTGAGCACATGCCCATATGCAGGTGGATCTAGCTGTACTGGGGATAGACCCTCTAAGTGGCTGCAGGGTTAGCCCCAGGTGGGTGGCTAGGCGTTTCGTTAATAGGCTAGGCCAGTTAATAATAGCGATAGCAAGGTCATTCACTCCAAGAAGAGTGAGAAAGGTAGGTGGAAGGAGGAGAAAGGAAGAAGCTAAGGGGTAGTTCCAGTGGACCAGTGCTAGACAATTCGAGGACTTAGAAGGGGTATGATATGCTTGACTAAACAGCCAGGTTTTTAGGTCTGACTTGAAGCTCTTAAACAGCAAGCTACCGAGGACGTCAAAAAATAGAAAGCAGTGTGTCTGGTGGATTCTAATTGAGCTGCTTTCGGGTTGGGCAAAACTAAACGGTGGTCGTTAAAGGAGCGAAGGATTCTTCTTGGGCAATAAGGTATAATGAGGTTGGATTAATAATCTGGGGTCCCAAAGTGAGAGCTCTTGTAGAGGGTTGAGAAATTTATAACAATGTGCATTTGGCAGCAGAAACGGACACAATGGCTGGAAGTTGTGATTGCTATGCATTTATTTTTTTTAATACTTATCCATGCATTCTTTATCTCAGGAGGTGTCAATTCCAGAGCTACCCAAAATTTCTCTGCCCATCAGCAGTACTGCACTACCCAGTTTTAGCTTCAAATTCAGCTCGAACCCCCTTCTCACTGCAAAATTGACATCCTCTCTGGCACAGCCTGTGGTTAATAAGGTAATTTTAAAAATATTTCTGCAGCAATGAACTATTTAAGACTAGTCTTTCTACCCTAGGAAGAAGATCATTATCTGTGCTTAGATATTATTTATAATATATTTTTAATTAATAAAAAAGATAGCTTTTATAAAGCAGACATGTATATATTACTTTGGCTGTCTATTCATTGCAGTCAAAAATTAGTTGATACATTCATTTATTTCCAGAAACCATACATTTTGACGAGCATTTTAAATCAGCTTGAGAATTGCAGAGTTCTTCCATGCAAGACATTGCTGTTAAACATCTCACATCTTCACTTAAAAACCTGTTTCAGGAAGTGGTACTCTTATAGGGGTGTTTTTGTTGTTCTTCCTTTTATTTTAAAGACTGCATCGTAAAGATCGTTCTATTCACCTTTATATGAAAAAAGTAAATGGGGGACTGTAAACTCCTGCCTTCAGCCCCCAGGGGAAAAGCAAAAGCCTGTCAGCATAGTGGGTGGAGGAGTAGCCAAATAGTGCAGTGGCCTAAGAACCAAGGGAACTGGGTTTGATTCCCACTGCAACTCCTTGTGACTCATGGGCAAGTCACTAACCCTCTGTTGCCCCAGGTACAAAATAAGTACCTGTATATAATATGTAAACTGCTTGGATGGTACCCACAGAAAGGCAATATATCAAATCCCATTCCCTCACCCCCTTCATGAACTAGCTCATATTTTAAAATACAGTGCTTGTATAGGAGCCATGGAGCTGGTCAGAAGGCTTCAAGAATGCTTTGCATCAAGCCATGGGGGTTAAAAGCAGTTTGTTGTGGACGTAGTGAGCTGATCCATAAAAGATATTCATTAAGCAAAAGTTCTAGCATGAAGGAGGTTCCCCCTCCTCCTCCCACAGCAATACGTATATCTACATGTAAGTAATGCAAAATTATCTACTTGCAGTGACTTATCAGGGTTGTGATTCCAGATGAGATTTTGCCAAAAGCTTGGTTGCCAAGGCCTATTTTTTTTGTGTATCTGAAAATTTAGATTCAGTAACACATTTTTTCTTAATGTCACCAAAAACTAGGTGCAGCCCAATACGTCAAGTAGTAGCAGTCCTGTGTTCACCTTTTCGTCTCCAATTGTGAAATCCACTAAGACAGATGTGCTACCTGTTGGACAAGCTGTAAGTAATCCTTTAGCAATTCTTGACCTCTCCACTCCAACACTGTATTGTTCTCAAAGTGCAGCAGAGATGTGCCGTAGAAGATGAGAGATTCACAAGTGAGGCAAGCTTATAAAAAGATTATGCTCTTCTTCCACTGTATTCTCTCTCCTTCCCACAGAAGGGTTTTACATTCAGTGCACCTGCCGTGAAGTCATCCAGTGTGAGCACGCCGGCAAGTAAACCAGTGCCTGTGATGTCCAATTCTCCGGGTAAGTTGTGACCTGCTTCTGTGCATTTCTGTTCATGAGTGCTTGCAGTATTTGAGCCTCCTTGAGTTCATGTCTCACAGACTAAAACACTCCTGGCTTTCTGAACTGTGTAGTCCTTTCAGAAAACATGCACTCATATAGGAATGGGTAAGATCATGTGATGCCAACTGGTCTCATCATACCTTAACTTATAATAAGCAGTTCTCTTGCAGAAGGAATCCATGTTATCTCCCAAACAAAGGGAGGAAAGGTGTGACTGTGTCAAATAGTGAATTTTAAACTAAAGAGCAGAGCCCAGCCTGCAAAATGAAAGACAAATCGCGTTTCAAATGCCAAATTTTAATGAGATGGCAGAGAAGATGGACAGAAGTCATAGTGGATGTTAACCACAGTTATCTTCTTGTATAGCAATAGCAGAATTCATATCTATGGGTTATTAAAAAAACAGATGGAAGGAGGGATCCCTCAGATATGGTTCACAGCCATTACCCTTTGTACAGTGATAACTATTAAGAAGTGAGAGAGAATTATCAGCCACTCCATGAACTTGGTTGGCTAAATATTTGTTGACGTGCTGTACTGCTGTTTCTCCGAGGACAAGCAGGCTGCTTGTTCTCACTGATGGGTGACGTCCACGGCAGCCCCTTCAATCGGAGATCTTCACTAGCAAAGACGTTTGCTAGCCCTCGCATGCGCACGCACACCGCGCATGCGCGACCGTCTTCACGCCCAAACGCGCTCATGTTCGTCAGTCTTCTTTTTTTCCGCGGCTCCGAATGGCTGTTTTCTCGGTCGGTCTGTGCCCTGAGGAGACCCTCGCACCTTTCGCCACTTTCTTCCATTCGGAAGTCTTCTTTTCTTTCAAAGTATAATCATGTGTTCTGTTGTTTAAAAAAAAAAAGGCTTATTTTCGAGTTTTTTTCCCATTACGTTTCCTTTCGCTTTCGAAAGCGGCCCTTTTGGCCGCCTGTACGGGTTTTTCCCTGATTTTTTTGGTGGCCATTGCCATCATTGCGGATTTTGACTTCACCGGTGTGATTTTTCCGCCCATGTCATCGAAGCCTCCCAGCGGCTTCAAAAAGTGCACCCAGTGCAGCCGGGTTATTTCACTCACTGATAGGCATGCTTCGTGCCTTCAGTGTCTGGGGGCTGGGCACTGTCCTCAGACCTGTAATCTCTGTCTTCTGTTGAAGAAGAGAACTCAGGTAGCGAGATTGGCCCAGTGGAACGTCTTGTTCGGGGCCTCGCCTGGTGTTTCGACGGTTACAGTATCGAGGTCATCGGCCGGTGCATCGACGTCTGCGATACCGAAGTCATCGACCGGTGCTTCAGCGTCTACGGTACCGGGATCATCGTTGGTACTGATGTCGGAGGGTGCCTCTTCTTCAAGAGCGCAGGTGAGGGCTGTTTATTCCCCTGCTGGTGGCGGTGAGCCCTCGAGTAGGTCTCCACCTGCCTCGAGGGCTCCTGCGGTACAGCCCCCCCGGGATCGACCTTCGGACTCGGCCCTGAGGAAGAGACGTTTGGATTCAACGTCCTCCTCTTCGGTACCGGGAGGTTCCAGTGACATGCTTTGTGTGAAGGCAAAGAAGCATTGGCACCAGTCATCTTCAAGACGTGGTACCGAGAGCTCTGGGTCGCCGAGGGATTCGGCACCCACTAGGCATCGACCGCTCACCCTCCATTCAGGAGGTGTCGATATGCTCTACCCTGGACAGCCCGGTCCCGCCTCCGCGCCCGGACAGATTCTGAGTTCGTCGCCTGTGCGGGACTCCCTGCCTTCCTCGACAGCCGCTCTAAACAAGAGCCTCTGGGCCATCCTTCCAGGGATCCTGGAGGAGCTGTTGCGCCCTTCTCCTCCGGTACCAGGGGTGCTTGCGCCGCGGGTGCCGTCGAGTGAGGCGACGGCTGGCCCCTTGCCCGTCGTGAGGTCTCTGATACCGGTACCGCTTGCGGTCCCCGACGACATTGATGGAGGGAGCTTCATCGCTGCCGGTGCGGGAGTCTTTTTCTCGACGTCCCCAAGGAGTTGAGGCGGGCACGGCTTCGGACTGAAGTTCATGAACTGGTGTCCGACACCGATGGTGAGGCCTTGTGGGAGGCAGAAGAAGACATCAGATATTTCTCAGATGAGGAGTCTGACGGTCTTCCTTCTGATCCCACTCCCTCCCCTGAAAGACAGCTTTCTCCTCCCGAGAGATTATCTTTCGCGGCCTTTGTCCGGGAAAGGTCTACAGCCATTCCCTTCCCTGTGGTTACGGAGGATGAGCCAAGGGCTGAAATGTTTGAGCTTTTGGACTATCCTTCGCCACCTAAGGAATCGTCCACAGTACCCATGCATCATGTCTTCAAGAAGACACTGCTGGAGAACTGGGCGAAGCCGCTAACTAATTCCCACATTCCCAAGAAGATCGACTCCCAGTATCGGATCCATGGAGACCCAGAGTTGATGCGGACTCAGTTGCCTCACGACTCTGTGGTTGTGGATCTGGCCCTTAAAAGGTCAAGAGTTCTAGGGAGTATGCTTTGGCGCCCCCGGGCAGAGACTCTAAAACCTTTGGGAGGAAGGTCTACCATTCCTCAGTGCTCATCGCCAAAATCCAATCTTACCAGTTCTACACGAGCATTCATATGCGGAACAATGTGCGGCAGTTGGCGGACTTGGTGGATAAGCTCCCTTCTGAGCAAGCCAAGCCTTTTCAGCAGGTGGTCAGGCAGCTGAAGGCGTGTCGTAAATTCCTGGCCAGGGGTGTTTATGATACTTTTGATGTCGCATCAGGGCTGCTGCTCGAGGTGTGGTGATGCGCAGACTGTCATGGCTGCGTGCCTCCGACCTGGAGAATAGGATTCAGCAGCGGATTGCGAATTCTCCTTGCCAAGGGATAATATTTTTGGAGAAAAGGTCGAACAGGTGGTAGAGCAGCTTCACCAGCGGGACACCGCTTTCGACAAATTCTCCCGCCGGACACCTTCAGCATCTACCTCTACTGGTAGACGGTTTTATGGGGAAAAGGAGGACTGTTCCCTATTCGAGTAAGTGTAGGTACAATCCTCCCTCTTGCCAGCCTGTTGCCCAGGCAAAACCCCAGCGCGCTCATTCTCGTCAACAGCGTGCGACTCAGCAGGCCCCTGCAGCTCCCCAGCAAAAGCAAGGGACAAGCTTTTGACTGGCTCCAGCAGAGCATAGCCGACATCAAAGTGTCCGTGCCGGACGATCTACCGGTCAGAGGGAGGTTAAGATTTTTTCACCAAAGGTGGCCTCTCATAATCTCCGACCAGTGGGTTCTTCAAATAGTCCAGCTAGGATACTCCCTCAATTTGGTTTCAAAGTCTTCAAATTGCCCACCGGGAGCTCAGTCCTTCAGCTTCCAGCACAAGCAGGTACTTGCAGAGGAACTCTCGGCCCTTCTCAGCACCAATGCGGTGGAGCTCATGCCACCGGGGCAAGAAGGGCTGGGATTCTATTCCAGGTACTTCCTTGTGGAAAAGAAAACAGGGGGGAATGCGTCCCATCCTAGACCTAAGGGCCCTGATCAAATATCTGGTCCGAGAAAAGTTCAGGATGCTTTCCCTGGGCACCCTTCTTCCCATGATTCAGGCAAACGATTGGCTATGCTCACTGGACTTGAAGGATGCTTACACTCACATCCCGATACTGCCAGCTCACAGACAGTATCTTCGATTCCGCCTGGGAACACGGCATTTTCAGTACTTTGTGCTATCCTTTGGTCTCGCCTCCGCGCCCAGGGTATTCACCAAATGCCTGGCTGTCGTAGCGGTGTCTCTACGCAGACTGGGAGTGCATGTGTTCCCTTATCTCGACGATTGGCTGGTGAAGAATACCTCAGAGGCAGGAGCCCCTACAGTCCATGCAGATGACTATTCGACTTCTGGAGCTACTAGGGTTTGTGATAAATTATCCAAAGTCCCACCTTCTTCCAGTTCAGAAACTCGAATTCATAGGGGCTCTGCTGGATTCTCAGACAGCTCGTGCCTACCTCCCGGAAGTGAGGACCGACAACCTTCTGTCCCTCGTTTCCTGGTCTCAGCAGATCACAGCTCGGCAGATGTTGAGATTGCTCGGCCACATGGCCTCCACAGTGCATGTGACTCCCATGGCTCGTCTTCACATGAGATCAGCTCAATGGACCCTAGCTTCCCAATGGTATCAGGCTGCTGGGGATCTAGAGGATGTAGTCCGGCTGTCCACGGAGTTTCTTCAATCCCTGCATTGGTGGACAATTCGGTCCAATCTGACTCTGGGACATCCCTTCCAAATTCCTCAGCCGCAAAAAGTGCTGATCACGGATGCATCTCTCCTGGGGTGGGGAGCTCATGTCGATGGGCTTCACACCCAAGGGAGTTGGTCCCTCCAGGAACGAGGTCTACAGATCAATCTCCTGGAGTTAAGAGCGGTCTGGAACGCTCTAAGGGCTTTCAGGGATCGGCTGTCCCAACAAATTATTCAAATTCAGACAGACAACCAGGTTGCCATGTATTACATCAACAAGCAGGGGGGCACCGGATCTCGCCCTCTGTGTCAGGAGGCCGTCAGAATGTGGCTTTGGGCTCGCCGATACGGCATGTGGCTTCAGGCCACATATCTGGCAGGCATAAACAACAGTCTGGCCGACAGGTTGAGCAGGATCATGCAACCTCACGAGTGGTCACTCAATTCCAAAGTGGTCCACGAGATCTTCTAAGTGTGGGGCACCCCCTTGGTGGATCTCTTTGCTACCCGAACGAACCACAAGGTCCCTCAGTTCTGTTCCAGACTTCAGGCCCATGGCAGACTAGCATCGGATACCTTTCTCCTGGATTGGGGGGAAGGCCTCCTGTATGCTTATCCTCCCATAGCTTTGGTGGGGAAGACTTTGCTGAAACTCAGGCAAGACCGAGGCACAATGATTCTGATCGCTCCTTTCTGGCCGCGTCAGATCTGGTTCCCTCTCCTTCTGGAGTTGACCTCCGTAGAACCGTGGAGATTGGAGTGTTTTCCGACCCTCATTATTCATAACGAGGGGGTGCTTTTTCATCCCAGCCTCCGGTCCCTGGCTCTCACGGCCTGGATGTTGAGAGCGTAGATTTTGCCTCCTTGGGTCTCTCTGAGGGTGTCTCCCGGGTCTTGCTTGCTTCCAGGAAAGATTCCACTAAAAAGAGTTACTTCTTTCTATGGCGGAGGGTTGCCGTCTGGTGTGACAACAAGGCCCTAGATCCTCGCTCTTGTCCTACACAGACCTTGCTTGAGTACCTTCTGCACTTGTCTGAGTCTGGTCTTAAAACCAACTCTGTAAGAGTTCATCTCAGTGCGATTAGTGCATACCATTACCATGTGGAAGGTAAGCCGATCTCGGGACAGCCTTTAGTTGTTCGCTTCATGAGAGGTTTGCTTTTGTCAAAGCCCCCCATCAAACCTCCTACAGTGTCATGGGATCTCAATGTCGTTCTCACCCAGCTGATGAAACCTCCTTTTGAGCCACTGGATTCCTGCCATCTGAAGTACTTGACCTGGAAGGTCATTTTCTTGGTGGCAGTCACTTCAGCTTGTAGTCAGTGAGCTTCAAGCCCTAGTAGCTCATGCTCCTTATACCAAATTTCATCATAACAGAGTAGTCCTCCGCACTCACCCTAAGTTCTTGCCGAAGGTGGTGTCGGAGTTCCATCTGAACCAGTCAATTGTCTTGCCAACATTCTTTCCCCGTCCGCATACCCGCCCTGCTGAACGTCAACTGCGCACATTGGACTGCAAGCGAGCATTGGCCTTCTATCTGGAGCGGACACAGCCCCACAGACAGTCCGCCCAAATGTTTGTTTCTTTTGATCCCAACAGAAGGGGAGTGGCTGTCGGGAAACACACCATCTCAAATTGGCTAGCAGATTGCATCTCATTCACTTACGCCCAAGCTGGACTGACTCTTGAGGGTCATGTCACGGCTCATAGTGTCAGAGCCCACTTGAAGTCAGCCACTATCGAAGAGATTTTCAAGGCTGCGACGTGGTCATCTGTCCACACATTCACATCGCATTACTGCCTACAGCAGGATACCCGACGTGACAGTCGGTTCGGGCAGGGGCAGTCAGTGCTACAGAATCTGTTCGGGGTTTAGAATCTAACTCCACCCCCCAGGCCCATTTTTATTCTGATCCAGGCTGCACTCTCAGTTAGTTGGTTAAGTATAGGTCAATCTCAGTTATGTCCTCGCCGTTGCGAGGCCCAATTGACCAATGTTTATTGTTTTGAGTGAGCCTGGGGGCTAGGGGTACCCCAGTCATGAGAACAAGCAGCCTGCTTGTCCTCGGAGAAAGCGAATGCTACATACCTGTAGAAGGTATTCTCCGAGGACAGCAGGCTGATTGTTCTCACCAACCCGCCCGCCTCCCCTTTGGAGTTGTGTCTTCCCTTGTCGTTCTCTTTGCTATATACTGGACTGACGAACATGAGCGCGTTTGGGCGGGAAGACGGTCGCGCATGCGCGGTGTGCGTGCGCACGCGAGGGCTAGCAAACGTCTTTGCTAGTGAAGATCTCCAATTGACGGGGCTGCCGTGGACGTCACCCATCAGTGAGAACAATCAGCCTGCTGTCCTCGGAGAATACCTTCTACAGGTATGTAGCTTTTGCTTATCAGGGGCTTCTGTGTACAGAATACCTGAGTGCTTTTCAATTTGGATACATTGATGCATTTTTTTTCTTTAACTTTGAAAGCTTGATTTCTGAATATGGTATTGTCCTCATCAGAACTGGTGGTGGTTCCATAGTTTTCAGCTTTCATACCTATTAGCCCCCCCACATACAGGGCCCACCTCTCTTTTCAGTGCTGTCTAGCAGATCTGTTCTTATCTGTTAGTAAGCGGGGATTGAGTCAGACATAGAAGTAGGTGATGACATTGCATGTCACTGAGTTGGAACAGCTCTCCGAGAGCTAAATATAAAGTTCTGATCATGCACATGCAGCAGGCCCTTCAGTGTCACCAGTTTAAGTTTTTCTTTCCCTTTGCTGCTTGTTTTAAAGAAGTGCATTTTCTGACAGTGTTTTGTCATTCACTTCCAGAAGACTTAGTTTTTCCTTTTTGTTCCTATGAGTGCCCCATATAAAGTTAGGGTTCCGCCTCACTCCCAAATGTGAAATCTTGCTCCTTTTTATGAGTGGGCTACTTCTGATGAATGGACAATTCATACAGACATGAACAGCCATGAGCTTGGAAATCGTCCTTTTGTGTGCCTGATTTATTGCTGCCTGCTGATGGAATAAGCATTTTTCTGTCCTGAAGCCGGTACTTTCCATGGACAGCAGAATTGATCAGGCACACACCCTCCCTTCTGCCTGTGAAGGGTCTAGTTTTGACACCCCCCCCCCCCCCCCCACCTCTAGGGAGTATACCTTGGATGTGTAAATAATGGCATTAAATCTAGGGGGA
Organism: Microcaecilia unicolor; assembly: GCF_901765095.1. Classification (NCBI taxonomy): domain Eukaryota; kingdom Metazoa; phylum Chordata; class Amphibia; order Gymnophiona; family Siphonopidae; genus Microcaecilia; species Microcaecilia unicolor. The sequence goes on along the minus strand of NC_044031.1, from coordinate 405,546,920 downwards.
AACAAGTCTAAACAAAAATTCCAAAATTCCCTCATATTATCCGCTAATAAGCACTATGGACCACACAGAGAAATAATTATTTGCAAAGATAATATAAACATTTAATAAACTGGGAGATATAATCCAGAGGCACCTGAATGGATTCATCTAACAGATATTGAGGGGGTTTAGAGGGGTTTGGGCTGTTGGGGGGAATCAGTTGTTGAGGGGTTAGTGGGGGGGGGGGGGGAGGGGGGGGGAATAGGGGGGATAAAAGGGTTATAAGCATAATGTTAAAATAAAAATTAAATTGTTGCATTGTTGTGCTGGACCCAATGGCTCGTTGTTATGTTTGAGATGTTATTTCAATAAAAATTCAAAGTGAAAAAAAAACCATTTAATAAACTGAACAAAGGTGAGGTGGAATAATATACGCCCCCTATTGACATATGCCACCTGTAATCACAACTGGAATAGTGATCACAGAACTTAACTTATAAGTTATAAAAACTCAGTATGTTGGTTTTAGTCTCATTTTGACAGCTGGAATGGCAGGTGCAAGGCAGGAGGTGGTCCTTTTGTTGTTCACAGTGAGGGTCATTGTTTTGATGTGGTGGTTGTGTGTCTGCCTTTTGCAGGTGTATTTTATATGTTATTCCTTATCAGAGATATCCTCCTCTTCACAGTATTATTGTGATAGGCGATTGGTCCTTGCCCTTTTGTCATGGCTAGGTAAACCACAAGAACATCTTTGACATCATCTTTGGACATCCCCCAGTACTTGGGGCACCAAATAGTTGGGGATTGCATAACTATAGTCCTTGTCCAAGGTTGTCTGCATTCCTCCATACTGAGACAAATGTGTCACAGACAGTTCCTTAGGGTCACAGCCAGTATCATCCTCAGATGCAAGGCAGGGCGCAAGTCATTTAGTACATAGTAATTCGGGTGACATAAGTTATCACCACAGGTTCAGTAAGTTAAGGTCTGTGATACACTGGTCATATTTTGGCAGAGGGCATTACCCCTTACATGCCCAAGCATTGCATTCCTTATTGACCTATTGAGCTATGGAACTGAGAAGACCACTGTGCTTGGGAAGGACTAAGCTAGAGAGATGCACAGGGACATAATCTGGTCCCCATCTCCAGTCAGTTTGGATCCATCTCCACCCCATCCCTGAATATTCTTCCCCATCCCCTGTCATATTGCTACCGTCCTCTTACCATCCCCACAGTTTTCTTTCCTATTCCTGTACCCAACCTGCATTTGAGCAATCTTGTAAAATGAAGAAAAACAAATTAACAGTTAACGTTTAAAAAAAAAACTTAAGTAAACAAGTACTGATAAATAAGTTGTTTTCTTAAATATCAAAGTCCATAATGTTCTCACTATTCTACAGAGGTCACACTAGAGGCATACATGGGGATATAATCTTGTCCCCACCCCCACCCCATCCCTGGTCAGTTTGGCTCCATGTCCACCCATTCCCAGCATAAATGGATCTTTTGTCACCAGCACTTGGAATTCTTGTGGGTTTCCCGTGGTCCCCATTCCTGTGCACACCTCTAGGCTGCACGTCTTCAGAACATAAGGACATAAGAATAGCCATACTGGATCAGACCAATTGTCCATCTTGCTTAGTATCCTGCTTCCAGCAGTGGCCAATCCAGGTCACAAGTACCAGACAAAATATCAGATGATAGCAACATTCCATTCTACCAATCCCAGGCAGGGTAAGAAGTGGCTTCCCCATGTCCTTTCAGGAACAGACTTACTTTGAGAGAACTATTCTGTTCTAGTGACTTGTGATGATGCCATCTATTTGTATGCCTGATTAATCCTGCTATGTACAGAAAACGTCTGTTACGGGTGAGAAGTGATTTTTTTTTTCCAGAAGAAGTGTACTTGTTTTGCTCTTTTCAGCCAAGGAGACTGTGACTATGAATAGCACCAGTAACAAGAAGGATAACCTCGAGACCTTTGAGGGGCCCTTCAGACCCGCAAGATCCTTGAAAGAGGGGAGTGTGCTAGATTTTCTGAAGAGCCCTGGTACGTAGATCTGTGGCCAGATTCCATGTATGAGGAGTCCCAAAATCTTGTTCATTTGTTTCTATTCTGCTAAGCCAAGTAAATTTGTTCTTGATGGATTACAAAAACTGAGGATATAAACATGACCAACTGACTGAAAAAAAAATTGATTAGCAGCAACATATAGTGGAATTGTGTCAGCAGAAGCCTGTGTAAAGAGGTTTCACTGCTTTGCAAAACTTCATCTAAGGGTAGGATGCTAATAGTGGGATCAGTCACTGTAGATGTGAATGTATACACAAGACAATTGTGGATTCAGATGTACAGATTCTTGATTCATTTCACATATTCATTTTATTAAAAAGTTAATGCGTTAGTACATTTTAAGATGGACTAAATTGATTTAGGGGCCCCCTCACTAAAGTGTGGTCAACTGTTGCACACACTTTGCATTAGTTGCAAAAATGAATGCGTGTAACTGCAAAGCCTGTGCACTGTTGTGGGCATGCCCAGTGTATTCCCATATAGTTCCCACACAGGAATGACCTTTTACCATTTGTCAACAGCAATGACAGTGTGTGATGCACATAGTGCCGCCTGATTATGCAAGGCACAATCCCTGCTTATTCCCTGCTTCATTCCATGGTATGCAATTAGCATGTGCCATCATTCCACAGGGTAAATGGTTACTATGGCCATTAACTAACAGCATGCTAATTCATGCAGCAACTGCTTACTGCATTCACATCCCTACCTTGAGATTGTATACAAACCGTTCATGTGCAGTTAAAGAGTTAACCCTTTCAGGCTGTAGCATTGTTGCACTGAGGAGATACAGGGCTGTGGAGTCAGCATACCAAACTTTTGACTCCAACTCCTCAGTTTTTCTACTGTCTGAGTCCTACTGATGTTAGGCTTTACATTTTTTATTCTGAATCTAAAGTACTGGTAACTATAAGTTTAAATCTATGACAGATACTTATATATGTGTGTAAAATAATAAATTTACCATATATTATAATGTAAGTATTTTGAAGCTGGAGTTGGTACGTTTTACCGACTCCCACCTAAAATTACTTCCAACTCCACAGCTCTGGCTGATACATTAGTACCATTTATTTATTTATTTATTTTGTTACATTTGTACCCCGCGCTTTCCCACTCATGGCAGGCTCAATGCGGCAGGCAATGGAGGGTTAAGTGACTTGCCCAGAGTCACAAGGAGTTGCCTGTGCCAGGAATCAAACTCAATTCCTCAGTTCCACAGGACCAAAGTCCACCACCTTAACCACTAGGCCACTCCTCCACTCCATTTGTTTATCAAACATGTACTAAACATTTTGGGTTTGATAGTGCTCAGTGTTTCTTCCAAGTACTGCTTTCAGCTTAGGGCAGGTTGCAGAATGTCACCATAAGTATGCATCACACATTGTCTGAACCTAATAGCAAACTCATTTACTTCATCTCTCACTCTCCCAAGGATAAGCATTTGGAGTTGAGGCCTGAGGAAGCCCCAGTGTGGGATTGCTACAGGGTTAATGCAGCTGCAGTTCAGCAGCTCCTAACATGTTGTCAGTAACCAAATGTGCCTTGTCTCTTTGCTCTTCAGATTTCCTGTCTACTAAGATGACCTCTCACGCTGTTGAAAAGCCTGCGGCAGTCAGCACATCTCCTGCAAACCCAGCAGCCAACAGAAGCTTTTCTGTATGTGGTGCAGGCTTTGGAGAGCACCTGAAGCCAGCCCCGGGACAGTGGCAGTGCAGTGCCTGTCTAGTGCAAAATAAGGTCACAGACAGCAAGTGTGTAGCCTGCCAGACCACCAAAGCACCCTCAGCAGAAGCTACAAAGCAGACTGATAGTGCAAATAAAGGCAGTACTGCAAAGTCAACTTCTGTGGCAGCAGCAGGGACACAGGGGTTCGGGGACCGGTTCAAACCGGTGGTGGGATCGTGGGACTGTGATACTTGTTTGGTGCACAATAAAGCCAAAGCCACGAAGTGTGTGGCCTGTGAAACGCCAAAACCAGGGACTGGAGTGAAGCTAGCTCTGCCATCGTCAGTAGCCACAAGTCAAGCCTCAGTACTGTCTTGCGCACACTCACTCACCAGCAGTGCTCAGAATACAGCACCCTTGGGATTTGGAGACAAATTCAAAAAGCCACCAGGTGCTTGGAACTGCACGGTGTGCCTTGTGCAGAATAAGGCTGAAGACAGCAAGTGCGTGGCCTGTCTTTCTGAGAAACCAGGTATGTAATATGTGGATGGCAAAATATATTTTAACTAGTAAAACAGGCCCATTTCTGACACAAATGAAACAGGCGCTAGCAAAGTTTTCCTCGGAGTGTGTATGTTTGAAAGAGAGAGAGAGAGAGTGTGTGTGAGAGATGGAGTGTGTGTGAGGAGAGAGAGAGAGTGTGTGTCTGTGACAGAGAGAGAGAGAGAGTGTGTGGGAGACAGTGTATGTGTGTGAGAGAGAGAGCATGTGAGAGAGAGATAAGAGTGTGTGAGAGAGAGTGTATGTGAGAGACAGAGAGTGAGTGTGTGTATGTGGGGCTTCGAGTTCCATGACCCCCTCCTTCCCTCCCTTCCTTCCTCTCCTCCCCTCCGAGTTCCAGGCCCCCCTTCTGTCTGAGGTGCAGGCCCCCCTCCCTCCCTCTCCCCCCTCCCTCTCTCTCTTCCCCTCCGAGTTCTTGGGCCCCCCTTCCCTCCGTGTTCCATGTCCCCCTTTCCTCGGAGTGTGTATGTTTGAGAGAGACACTGTGGGTGAGAGATGGAGTGTGTATGTGAGAGCGAATGAATGAGTGAGAGAGAGACAGAGTGTGTGTGTGTTTTTGTGTCAGAGAGAGAGTGTGTGAGAGACAGCGTCTGTGTGTGTGAGAGAGAGTGTGTGAGAGACAGCGTCTGTGTGTGTGAGAAAGAGTGTATGTGAGAGACAGAGAGTGAGTGTGTGTGTGAGAGAGAGTGAAGTCTTCAAGCCTTGAAGCATTCGTGCGCTCTGTAAGGCTCCATCTCCTCAATTGACGACATGTAGTTCCGGAGCGTTGCAGGAATTCTTCAAGGCTTGAAAGCGTCACTTTTCTCGGCTTCAGAATGTTGGAGGTGCGTTTTATTATATAGGAAATCATTCTGTTTAAATGTAGCAGAATTTTCCACACTCAAGTAAAATTATGAATGTTAATGTGGCATGGTGACAATTTAGTTCCGTTGGTCAGGGTTCAGCGGGTTCGATTTGGGTCATATTGGCAGAGTGAGGAAGATTGCTCAGGTGATATAACTTCTGTTCAGGGGAAATTTTCAAAACTACGTGGACAGATGCAAAATCCATAGGTACTTTTACCATTGATTTTGCACTGATTCTCAAAAGTAATGCTTTCTCTTAAAGTTGCCTTGGAGTAGCAGGCTGAGAACTACAGGAACTGGGTTCAAATCCCATTGCAGCTCTTTATGATTTTGGGCAAGTCACATAACCTTCCATTGCCTCGGGTACTAATTTAGATTGTGAACCCTGCACAGACACAAAAATACCTACTGTACCTGAATGTACACTGCTTCAATAGCTTTTGGGCATGCAGGCGGTATATAAGACATTAAAATTTAAGAAGTACCTGCAAAAATGATATTCGAGGAAAAATATGTGAAGTTTTTGAAAATGCAAAACTGCTTTTAAATTATTTCAACAGCATAGCTTCTTCCTGGAGCCAACTTTCTCCAAAGACAAGCAGGCTTCTATCTTTTCACAAGTGGGTGACACCGATCTGCATCACCCAGCCTGGCTTTTGCCATAGTAAAAAGAACTTTGTGGAGCATGAGTTACACTCCACTGTTCATGTGCAAGTGCCTTCCCGCCAGTTGCACGAATGTAGTCTCCTCAGGTCTCTTTTTTTCCGCGTAAGGAGACAAAGGGGGGGGGGGGGGTTCTCTCACTCGCCCGTTTTTTTTTTTTTTTTTTGAGAGCTGTTAGGGGTCCGTTTACTAATGTGCACTGAAAGATAACCTGCACTAGTGTAAGCACATGTTTTGGATGCGTGCAGATCCATTTTTCAGTGCACTTGTAAAAAATGTCTTTTATTTATTTTGGCCGAAAATGGACGTGAGACAAAATGAAAATTTGCGCGCATCCATTTTGGGTCTGAAATCTTGCTGCCACTCATTGACTTAGCGGTAAGGTCTCGCATGTCAACCGGTAGGTAATGGTCTACGTGTGTACTATGCCTTTTACTGCTTGGTTAGTGCCGTGTGCCGCAAAATAAAAGTTATTGTCCAGCGTGTGTAGTGGACGTGCGTAAAAAATAAAATTACCAGCCGGGCGGTAATTCCAAATTGACGCGGCACGCCTGAGTGCCTACGCGGCTTAATAAAAGGGCCTCTTAGTGCCTTTCGGTTTTGTTTTGTTTTCTACTTTTCTTGTGGTTCTTTTAATTGGGCCTTACAAGCCCATCCTTTATTTTTCCTTAGTTTTATTTTGCCCGGGTTTGTTTTCTTTATTTTCCATCGTCATCGGACAGTTTTTAGGCCCTGACTTAGCTCAGGTCTTTCCCTTTCTTTTTCTCTGTGCCTTGCCCCTTTTTCAGGCACCATCGAGTCATTTATTTTAGCCGACAAAGTTTTTCCATCCATGTCCACAAAGATTCTCAGTGGGTTCAAGTGTTGTACCTGGTGTAATCGGACTATCCTAGGAAAGGACACCCATTCTTGGTGTCTGTAGTGTCTTGGGCCCGACCATAGCCCTGAAAACTGTGTTCTCTATCTTCATGTGAAGAAGAGGACCCAGGTTTCCCGAGAGGCTCAACGAGAGAGGATTTTTGGAGCCAAGTCTGGTTCCTTGGCATTGAGGTTGGAGGCGTCAGCATCAACGTCAAGCATCGCATCAGTATCGGGAGCGTCGGTAAGCATGGCTGCTTCTAGACCCTTAGATACTGGGAGCAGTGAGATGTTGAGTGGGTCTCTGCCTGCCTCGAGACCTCCTGCTGTGCAGGCCCCCTGGGACCATCCATCATTGGACCCGACCTCGAGGTGGCATGAGGATTTGACGTCGTCCTCGGCACTAAGGAGCCTTGGTGACACACTTTGGGTGAAGGCCAAGAAGCATTGTCATCAGTCACTCTCTACTCATGGTGCCAGGAGCTCCGGGGCGTCGAATGATTCGGCACCAAAGAAGCATCGGTGCCGGGGAGGATTGCTCTCTCTCCATACAGGAGGTGCCAATGTGCCTGTCTCCAAGCAGCCGAGTTCCTGCTCCCGCGTCGACCCCAGCGGTTCTGCAACCTGCGCCTCAACCGGCACCCCAGCTTTTCCTGGTGTTGGCCCTCGAGTGCATCCGGGCTTTGCTCCCAGAGCTGAGGAAACGTCGCCGGTGTCGAGGTGGAAGACGACTTCTTCATGCCACTCTCGAGGACATGGTTCCTTGGTCTCAAAGCAGGTTCAGCCTTGGCCATCTCATAGAGCTAAATGTCCGATACCAAGGAAAAGCGCTCATGGGATTCAGAGGAGGATCCCAGATACTTTTCTTCAGATGAGTCTTATGGGATTTCCTCTGAACCCTCCCCTTCACCTGAAAGGAAGCAGTCTCCCCTGGAGAACCTTTTATTTCCATCTTTTGCAAAGGAAATTCTTAAAATGGCTGAGGCCATTCCATTTCTTTTGGAAGTGGAGGATGAGCCTAGGGCCAAGATGCTCAAGGTCCTGGATTATACATCTCCTCCTAAGGAGGCTGTGACTGCACTCTCCATGAGGTACTCAAGGAAGTCCTCATCAGGAACTTGGGAGTCCCTTCTACTACTACTACTACTTAACATTTCTAGAGCGCTACTAGGGTTTCTGTCGGTCCCTGTCATGCCCAAGAAGATTGACACCCAGTATCGGATCCACAGTCCATCTGGTTTTGATAGACCTCAGTTGCCTCACAATTCCATAGTAGTGGTGTCCACTTTCAAGAGAGCTAGACAGAGAAACTAGAACCCTGGACTCTTTTTGGAAGGAAGATGTACCAGGCTTCAATGCTTATCTTCCATATACAGTCGTACCAGTTCTTCATGAGTGTCTACTTGCAAAACTCTGTGCGACAGCTGCCTGGGGATGCGCTTCCTCCGGAGCACACCGAGCCTTTTCGCCAGTTGGACAAGCAGCAGAAGGCTTGTCAAAAGTTCTCGGCCAGGTGCATTTATGAGACTTTTGGTGTGGCATCCAGGATCTCTGCTCATACAGCAATGCGCAGACTCTCATGGCTGCCTGTTTCTGACTTGGAACACTCTGTTCAGCAGCGGTTGGCAGATGGCCCTTGCTAGAGGGGATAACCTTTTTAGAGAAAATGTTGAGGAGGTCACTGACCAAATCAAGAAGCATACTGATACAATCTCTTCTCTCTCCCGCTGGGCGCCTTCTGCATCCACCTCCTCAGCTAGGAGGGTTTTTGACAAGCCACGGAGTGGTTCCTACTACTATTGTAGTCATAGGTACACTCTGGCTCACCAAGCACACTCGTTCACATCAACAAAGTTCGCCTAAGGCCCCTGCTGCTCCCCAGTCAAAATAAGAGACAAGCTTTTGACTGGCTCCAGCAGAGCATAGCTGCAGTATAAGTGTCCATTCCGGACTACTTGCTGGTCGGGGAGAGGCTAAAATGTTTTCACCAAAGGTGGCTTCTTATAACCTCCGGTTGGTGGGTTCTTCAAGTAGTTCATCTCGGATATGCCCTCAATTGGTATCAAAAACCTCCAAATTGCCCACCAAGAGCTCATTCATACAGCTCTCAGCATAGGCAGGTACTTGCAGAAGAACTCTCCGCCCTTCTAAAGGCCCATGTGGTTGAACCCATTCTACCAGGGGAAGAAGGGCAGGGATTCTGTTCCAGGTACTTCCTTGTGCTGAAGTAGATGGGGGATGTGTCCCATCCTAGACTTAAGGACCCTGAAAATATTTCTAGTCCTAGAAAAGTTCAGAATGGTTTTCCTTGCACACTTCTCCCAATGATTCAGAATAATGATTGACTATGCTTTCTGGGCTTAAAGGATGCATATACTTGCATCCCGATACTTCCAACCCACTGGAAGTATCCTCGATTTCAGCTGGGGACACATCACTTTCAGTATCACGTGTTGCCTTTTGGCCTTGCGTCTGCTCCCAGGGTCTTTACCAAATGTGTAGTGGTAGTTGCAGCATCGCTGTGCAGACAGGGAGTCCATGTGTTCCTGTATCTCAACGATTGGCTGGTAAAGAACACCTCAGAGGACGGTGCTTGGGAGTCCATGTGGATGACTATTCGGGTGCTAGAACTACTAGAGTTCGTTTTAAACTACCTCAAGTCCCATCTACATCCTGTCCAGCGATTGGAGTTCATAGGAGCCCTGCTCGGCACACAGAGGGTTCACGTCTACCTCTCAGAGATGAGAGCGGACAATCTGGTTGGCCCAAGGGGTTGGGTGCTGGGTTGGTAACACCAAGGTGGCTGGTTCAAGTCCCAGTAAGTGTGAGCTGAGTTGGATTCCAACCCCCTTCCCCCAAAACAGGGGGTGAAGTGGGAGAAAGTGTTTGGGTTTATGCCAGGTACTTGTGTCCTGGCTTGGCCACTGTTCAGAAAACAGGGTACTGGGCTAGATGGACCATTGGTCTGACCCAGTATGGCGGCTCATGTTCTAATCTTGTTTCACTGGCGTCCAAGGTTTGTGCCTCTCAGCAGGTCACAGCTCAGCAGATGTGAGGTTGTTGGGCCACATGGCTTCCACAGTGTACGTTACACCCATGACATTTCTTCACATGAGATCAGCTCAATGAATCCTGGCTTCTCAGTCATATCAAGCCACAGGAAGTCTAGAAGATGTCATTCAGGTGTCCCCAGAGCTTGTGTGCTCTCTTCATTGGTGTACAGTTCGATCCAATTTGACTCTGGGACTTCTATTCCAAATTCCTCAGCCACAAAAAGTTCTGACGATGGATGCATCTCTCCTGGGATGGGGAACCCATCTAAATGGGCTTCACACTCAAGGAGCTTGGTCCTTCCAGAAAATCTTCAGATCAACTTCCTGGAGCTTTGGGCAATCTGGAACGCTCTAAAGGCTTTCAGAGATCGGCTATCTCATCAAATTGTTCTCATTCAAACAAGCAGGTTGCAATGTAATATACCAACAAGCAGGGGGGGCAGTAGATCACGCCCTCTGTGTCGGGAGGCCTTCTGGATGTGGCATTCGGCTTGCCAACATGGTATGTTTCTTCGAGCCACTTATCTGGCGGGCGCAAACAATACCCTTGCCAACAGGCTGAGCAGGGTAATGCATCCGCACGAGTGGTCTCTCAATATGGAAAGACTTGTTCACATTTATTTTAAAATTCTTTAGTTATAAATTGCAATTACATAATCACAAAATTAAACTCTTGTTTAAACAACACAAAACAAAAATGACTTGAGGAATACAATAAAGATAACAAGAAACAAAAGAAAAATCTTCCTTAGATCACTATTAAAGGGAAGTGGACTCAGCCTGGAGAAAATAAAGAGGATATATATAATAATCTGAAAGAAAATAGAAAGAAAGGCTTAGCAGGATAAAACCCCCTTATTATTTCCCAAAAAGTCCAATAGCACAACACTTAAAGAATCTTCTTCATATCTAGAAAAGCCCTTAATTGCTCTGGAGTAAAGAAGAACATATTTAGTCCCTCTAAGTTTGATCATACATTTGCACGGATATGCTAATAAAAATGTAGCTCCAAAGTCTGATCTTAGGTGGTCGAATATATGACCATGTAACCCCTCTATTATGACAGGAATACTGGCTTCCTGTACAGACACAGATTCACTGCAAAATTTTGATTTTGATTCACAAGACCCTCATTTTTGGCCATCCTCCTGTCCTATCACAATAGTTGCTGCCTTATTTCCCTGTGTGAGAGTTGTGCTGTGGTACCTAACGCCTACTCAGCCCTTGCCCCTCAGGGAATACCATTGGTCATATTTTAAGATTGTTTTCTGTTCAATCCTTACAATTCCTCCTGGAGTTTAAAGTGGCCCTTAAAACCTACCTTTTCAAACAAGTGTAGGGGACCACTCCCTGAACCACCAGTTTCATATGCTGGAGTGCGAGGATTGGCACTTATCCTGCAGAACATACTGTCACCCACCCTTTTGTGTGTAGAATAATGTTGTTCTTCGCCTATCTCTCTCTCTTTCCCTATTACCTTGGATATTGTATTTTTTCCCCTTGACACTCTGATGTATGTCATGTTTATTTATGATCATTGTAAACCGCTTGGATGGTATCTGCCTTAAAGGGTATATTTAAAAAATAAAGAAACTTGAAACTTCCCAGGGTCACATGTAGAGAGTTGCACGGAGACAGAAATTCCACCCATCCCCAGTGGAATCTAACCCATACCCACTAAGATACATTCCATCCCCACAATTTTTTCCATTCTCACCTGTACCCACAGGAGTTGACACTATAATTTACTTGCTGGCCGCCCTGTTTCCTCCCAACCCCAACAACCTCCTGTGTTGTTGGTTTTTTTTTTTTTTTTTGAATGGTATTCACTGTTCAACTAATGAATGTTCAAAACCTGTCTGGTGTTTCAGCTGCCTCTCTGGGCATCCAGGCCTTATTCTGGTGCTCCAGATGACTCGCAGTATGTTCAAAGCTTCATTCTGTGCCTCTCAGTGCATTCTAAGCCTCGATCTGGAGTCATCAGAGGTTTTGACTACATCCCTGCAAGAATCCCATGGTATCTTCTTCCATCCCTGTGGTAATCCTACAGGTTCCATGGGATTCCCACAATCTCCTTTCCTATGCTGCTGTCTAGTTACAAGTAGCTGCAGTAGGAATTGAACCCAGGTTCTCAGGCCATTGCACTAACCATTAGGCTTCTCCTGATAGTGAACCGCTTTGCTGTCATGATTTGCGGTATATTTATGTGAATAGTGAATTTACAGGTAGGAGGAGATTTGGAGATGGCTAGGACAAGATATAATGGGGCTGAGAAGTATAGAGGTGTTAACTATAGCAGAGAAAGTGGGGTGGGAAGTTGGGGGGGGGGGGGGGCTGAAAAACTGATGATATATCAAGTTGTATTGTTGACACACTGAAGGAACAGTTGTGTACGAAATGGTTGTTAGGTGTTCGTTATATTTAAATAAAAATGTCTTTAGTTGTGTTTTTTTTATTGTCAGGGAAAATAAGGCATGCATTCTTTTTTGTGGAGTGAAAGAGTCTTGCTATCATAGTCCACTTGCTTGTTAATTTACTGTATTCGGTGCTCCCATTAATACATTAGATTGCTTTCTCAAATATGAGGCCACCTTTATCCTTACAACAGTTGTTGCATGTTAGAAAGAAAAAATGAAGGCTTCCTTAGTGTCCCTCCGGACCAGCCCAGACTGTGACTGATGGGTTGTGCACGCCTTCTAGCAGGTGGAGACAGATAACTCTGACTCTCGTGAGAGCCAATAAGAGCCCAACCAGTTAGACTGAGATTCAGTATTCTCAGTCTCCAGCAGGTGGAAGGAGGTGAGCCCTTCATTCTCTCTCTCATTTCTCCCTTTTGAATTTTATTATTATTATATTCCATTCATTCTGTGCTCCGATGTTTCTCTTCATAGCGCTCTAGCTTTTCTGTTTGAACTCTTATTGTATTGATTTTCCAGGCAAGTACAAATATGAGACATGGAACATAGCAAACTAGATATACAGTGTATGAAGTCTACCCCTCCCCCACCCCCAAAAAAACTGTATACGGGGGGGGGGGGGGGGGACCCCATTCACCCTTCCTCCCCCCTTATCTCCCTATGATAATTAAATTTCTGCATATTATCTAACCTTGCCAACTTAGCTTCCTTCCTCTACCCCCCATGCTTCCTTACTGATTAAGAATCAAACGGTTATTCCCATGTAAGCAACATAATTGATCCTCAGACCCACATCCAACCAAAGATCTACCGTATCCAGAGTCCACCCCACAGCCCCCTTTACAGAGGCAGCATGTATTGAAAAAAAATATATTTCTTTTCAAACTGTCATTGAAAAGTCTTTCTCTTTTTCTGATTCGAGATTATGGAATATGCTACCATTGGAGTTAAGACATTTTATGCGTTCCTGACATCAGATGGAGACTTGAGAATACACTAAGCTTCTAGTAGGTGTGTAAGTGGGGCTGTTCAGTCCCCCTGTAAGTCAGTCTATTCTCAGTCTCAGCAGATGGTAAGGAGTGGTAAGTTTGTGCAGTCTCTTTGTCTGGTAATTTGAAAAAAAAAAAAAAGGACTTAATTCTCTCTGCTATTTATACTGTGTTTTTTCTGGTGGGACCACGGCAAATAGTGTGGGCTTTGTTTTATTGTGTAGCTAGCCGTTAAATTGAAAAAATGATGATGAAGTTCTTCTGGACCACTTCCTGTTTGCCGGATGGGGGCTAGTCCTGTAGGGGTTTCTTATGCCTCGGGGGTGCCACACTCAGGCAGCCAATTCTCTCCCTGCTTTCCCCTTCGCTGTGGTCTCATTTTGGGGCTGCCTGGTCTGGTTCCTCCATCCTCCTTTGTTGCTCTTGGGCACGGGAAGGATTGATAGTGAAGGTTTTGCCTACAGTCTTAACTTGCCAGTCTGATACTTTCTTTCTCTGCTTCAGTTTGCAGGTGTGCTGTTAGCAGCTCTAGTGTTAAAAAAAAATTTTTTTTAAAGGACCTGACAGTGTTCTCGTTGAGGGAGAATGCTTGAGCGTGCTGTTTTTTCCCCAGCCGTAGCACAGTTTGCCACTTAGCACATCTACAGCTGTTTCTCAGAGCCTGCGCTCGTGTGTGTGGCGCCTTCCTCACACGGTCGTCAGCGCTATGACGGAGACATGACCTAAATGCTGCCTGGCGTATCAGCACCAGGCTCTAGATGCCTCCGGCAGCTGCGGGTTTTGTCTAGGGGAGCAAGCTGCCTCTTGCTCGGTGTCTGTGGTGTCAGGGCAGGGGCCAGTCTCTGCTTCGCTGGCATAGGGGGACTCTGCTCCACAGGCAGGACCAGTGGTTTCAGTTTTGGTGGGAAACGCTGCCATTTTGCATCCTCCCAATTTACTGCCATGCCTAGAACCCATCGCTGCAGGTGAATCAGCTGCAGTGGAACTATCGTGTTCTACTCCATTCTGACTTTTTTTTGGCCATGTACAGGGCCTTTTGTCAGCATCGAGAGAGTGTGACTGGTGGGGTCCAGCAATGGGGGCAGGCACAGGGGTTGTCAGCCTTCCTGCCTTCAAAAAAGTGGCGTGTGGATTGGGACTTGGACACAGTGGAGGAGTTTGCTTCTCTGGTCTTTGAGAAAGAGCCTGATTGGCTTCTGGAGGATGTTCCTGACCCTGAGTACATTGGTAAGGACTTGGGGGGAGCACCTGCCTCCAGGTGAAGAATCAGATTTTTCTAGAAGGACGAGCTCCAGGAGCTCATTGCCCAGGTGGCTGCCACGCTGCATTTTGAGGATACTCCCATGGACGCCCCTTGGAAGGTGGTCTCCCTTCTAAAGGGTGTCTGCAAATCCTGTACATTTTTCTCAGTGCATCAGGGTATTCACAATGTTATCCACACCCAATGGAAAGCTCCGGTCGTCCCTTTTCACTTGGTTCGTTCTATGGTTATTCTGTACCCTTTTCCTGAAGAGGATCAGGAGCCCTTGTGTTCCGCCTCAAATGGATGTGGTGGTCTCCGCAGTAACTAAAAAGAATACGGTCTCGATAGACAGTGATACGGCTGTATGGGATCCTCAGGACTGTCGGATGGAAACTCTTCTGAAGCAGGGGCTTGATGTGGCAGCCCTGGGAGTTCAGGCTGCGGTTTGTGGTGGTTTATTAGCCCAGGTTTGCTTCCACTGGGCTAAGCGTGTTGTTGATCGTGGTTCAGTGGACTGGTCGCTACCAGATCAAGAGGTAGCCAAAATTGAGGTGGGGGCTTCCTATTTGGCTGATGCTTTGTATGATCTGCTTTGTGCCTCTGCTAAGTCCATGTCTCTTAGTGTTGAGGCTCGGCGGTCTCTTTGGTTATGGGATCCAGGCTGAGCAAGTTCCCCTTTAAGGATTCACTTTTGTTTCGCAAAGAGCTGGATAAGCTGGTCAAGAGTTTGGGGGACACTAAGGTTTCCTGTCTTCCAGAGGATAAGCCTCGTTCGGGGGCTCGGGACTCTCAGATCAGAGCCGATTTCCTGAGGCCCGCAGGATGTTGACCGGTCAACAGCTCAGTCGCTTCTTCCAGAGGACGCAACCCTTTTGTGGGGGTCACAAGGGCAGGTGAGACACCCGACCCTCTGCCTCTGGTGGCTGATCCAGCCTCTGGTGCTGGTAGGCACCTGATTAATGAAGTTCTACCAGAGCTGGACCTGCATTACCTCAGACCAGTGGGTTCTCAAGGTCATTCGAGAATATTACATGTTGTAGTTTGCTCATCCCTTGCAGGACGCATTCCTGCTGTCTCCTTGTTGATCACACTGAATGGTTTGAGCAGTTTGTTCTGGCCAGCAAGATTGGATGAGGCTGCTACTCAATTTACTTTGTAGCTCTCAGGAGAGGGCTCCTTCTGTACCATCCTGGATCTAAAGGACATGAATCGGGCATTATGGGTTCCGTCCTTACGGATGAAGATGCTCATATCGGTCATCACTGTGATTCAGCCTGAGGATGTTTCATCTCTTTAGATCTCACCAAGGCATATCTCCATGTACCCATCCGGCAAGCTCATCAAAGTTTGCTTTGCCGTTTTGGGTGGGGCACTTTCAGATTTGTGCTCTTTCTTTTGGCCTAACCACTGCTCCTTGCACCTTTTCCAAGGTGATGATGGTGGTGGCAACAGCGGCCCTGCAGTGGGAAGGGATCCTGGTTCATCTGTATTTCAGTGATTGGCTCATCTGGGCAAAGTCCTTTCAGGACAGTGTTCGGGACTTGACGTGGGTGGTGCAGTTGCTTCAGGAGCTGGGATATAGGGGTGGTCAACCTAGCCAAGAGTCTGCTTCATCCCTCGCAGGTCTTGGAATATCTGGGGATGTGCTTTGACACACTGCAGGGATGCATCTTTCTGACTGAGGAGTGGGTTCGGAAGCACCGGGGACAGGCTTTGATTCAGTCTAAGCGTCCGCGAGTGAAACTGTATCTGCGGGTTTTAGGGTCCATGGCAGTGGCCTTGGAGGTGTGGGGTTCCTTGGGCGAGAGGGAGAGCTGGAGAAAGGTGCTAGACCATTGTGGGGGAGGGCTGGCTGGAGGGAAGGGATAGAGAGGTTCTGGACCCATGGAGGGGGGGGGGGGGGGTCAACAAAATCCCTGTCTCCCCTCACAAATATCCCCTCCACTATCAGGAAAACTGAACACGTCAAATTACTACAGAATGCTACATAGAAAACTCATGCTAACAGAATACCTTGGTCACACACACACACAACACAAATGCCAAATGTATAATAGCTGACCAAAAATTATAAACATATATTACTACTGCTACTACTTAGCATTTCTATAGCGCTGCCAGGGTTACGCAGCGCTGTACAAGTTTAAACATGGGGAAGGACATTAACCTAAAATCACAAGAAGCCACACCACAAAAATAGTGCAAAACCAAGATCTCACATGCAGGATCATCACTTTCAAAAGAAAGGGAAACTTTTATGATGCAGAAAAGGTACACTGGAAAAGAATGTGTACTAAAACAGTTTGTAAATGAGGGTGTCCACTTTTTTTCATTTGTCATATTCAGTATTTTATTTTCAATCAGTAAAACAAATGCAAGTGGTGGTAATGCATAAACATTTGCAGAAAGATGTTTAATGTACTATCCAGAGGTGGTTAACGGCTTCTGTTTGCTTAAGGATTATTAAAAAAACATGTAATTTGTACAGAGGTGGCTGAAGTTTTGCACACGGTGTTTTGAACATTAGTAGTCTCTAGTTACAAAGAGCAGCACTTTTAGGGCAGCAGTGAAGTGAGATCTTCCAATGGAAGTCTGCTGCTGGTTTCTGCTTTTTTTCATTTACAAACTGTTTTAGTACACATTCTTTTTCAGTGTACCTTTTCTGCATCATAAACTTTTCCCTTTCTTTTGAATTACTGAATTTGATTACTTAATTTCTAGTGTTTATTTCCCACCATCAATCTATTTTTATTGTGCTTTTGAAAAATATAGAAGAAATTAGATTATCATGACTTGGTATGCATTGAAGGTGCAGTTTTTAGTTGATAAATGAACTGTAGTGTGACTTGTTACATTTTTCTTTAATTTCATTTTCTTCTTTTTACGGTAGGGAGCTCAACCTCTGTGGCCGCTAGCAGCACCAACATCACTACTACTACTACCAGAACTGCTGCTATTACTACTACATCCATATCTGCTTCATCCACAGAGCAGCTAGGGTTTGGAGATAAATTCAAGAAACCAGAAGGAAGCTGGGACTGTAGCACCTGCTTAGTGCAAAACAAATCAGATGCTTCAAAGTGTGTAGCTTGTGCAGGCCCAAAACCTGGCACCTCAGCAGAGTTCAAAGGTATGTGGCCTTAAAGCGTTATTTCCCTCTCTATCCTATTTTATCCCAAGGCTAATACAGTTCGTAGGCACCCATCTCATTGCAAGTTGTGGAATAATTTTGGAAGTCTGAAATGTAGCATCAGCTGTGAGCAGATGGAGAAGCTACTGCTGTAGTCATACCAGAAAGGCAAGACCACTGTTGGGAAGAGAAGAGGCTAAGACTAAAAGGGTGCAAAAAGGGAAGAGAGGAATAAAAACACATCAGAATAAAAGGATTCTTTAGTTGTGCTTTTTTTTTTTCTTTTTTAATAAAATGTATATAGTATGTGATGGAAAGGGAAATGGGCAATCTAGTATGCCCAGTAAGTTGGTTAGGGTTGTAATCACTGTTTCATACAGGTAACCCACCAGTGCCTTTGTTTGGGATTGTAACTGCCGCTTTTACACCCCTCCCCATCCCCGCCCCCACCATCTCTGCAAAAAAGTATTTGGTTCCTGTTCTAAGCTTAGGCTCCCAGTGCCTGGTTTGTATTCTTACAATTAAGCCAACCTCTGTTTATGCCATGTCTCTATGAAATTCTTTACTGCTTTTGTCTCCACTACCACCTCTTTGAGGGCATTCAGACATCTACTGTGCCCTTATTTTGTAAACTGTGGTTTTTAACTTTGGCTGGGTCTATGCTTTTTGAAGAATGGGGTGCTTCATACATGGGTAGAAGTTTAAAAATAAATAAAAGCAAAAGTTTTAACTTTGGGGAAACTAATGGGAAGAATAATTTGGTCAAGTATCCCCTTGTGTTCATTTTATTTAATAAAGCATTTATAGTCCACTTAACCAAAAGTTCAAGGCAGATTATAATAAGTAATATCAGGTATATAAAAACAGAGCAAGTAAAGTGTAAACACACACACAAAAATCCCCCCTTAAAACAAATACCCATCAACTAGTATACAGTTAAACAGTATCCAAAAATTTAGAGAATAACCATAATCATAACCAGTCATTTTTGAAATTTCATGTCAGAACTTGCCTGCGAACCTCCAGAGGCAGACTGTTTCGCCCTGGCACAGCTCTCAGGCAATCTGCAGTAGTTTTCAGTCCAGAGCCACAGGTGTCTTTGTCTTAACTATAGCTGAACTGCTGTGGGTTTTGCAGTGAAATCCAGTCTGCCCTCCATTTACTGCTGAAGATTCATGCATGGTGTCTGTGAAGCAGGTAGCAAGGGCTTTTTACATCTCATTAGCTCCGAAGCCCTTTCTCTTCTTGGGTGTTTCCCTGCTTTAATGGATGTAGGTTCATCAATGATGGCAAATATTAAACTAATACCGTAGGTCAATTAACTAGCCTTAAAAAGCAGACTCGAGGATATTTTTTGCTTTTGTTTGAGGGTTTATGAAGGTGCAATTACATGTTGCTAGTAGGCTGCGGACTGTCTGTTCTAATGAAGAATCACAGTTTTCCTGGTGTGATTAGTTCTTGCTGTTCCCTGCATCTTGTTTACTTTGAGCAATTTTCAAGCAACTTGTTAAAACAAAAAGTGAAGGCCCCTGCATGAGGGAATTTTAAAAATGTATGTTTTATCTGACACACAAGGTGATATCCAAGAATACATACAAAAAAAGCTAAAATCAGGTTTAATAAAATAACACAACAGCATTTTTAAAAAACATAATAAAATAGAAGGATATTCTGCACTACAGGCGGCCTTCCACATTCCAGACATACAGTCATTTAGATCAGTGGTTCCCAGCCGTTTTCCAGTTGGGACACACCAAATGGACAGTGCTCACATATGTGGTGCACTGCATACACAACTTTTGGTGTGACACATAGTAGTTCAAATGCAAACGTACACTGCATCCACAAACCTCAACACTCCCCCCCCCCCCCCCCCCCCCCAGTCCAACAGCAGATGCAGAATAGATCATTTCCCCATGGAAATCACCATAAAAATTCTGATTCTCATGTCATTGGAGTAATAGCAACAAACCATGGGGAAAACCCCCCATTTAATACATGTGTAACAAACCACCTATACCACAGCACCGCTGATTCCTGTGATTCAGCTACAAATGGGTCTTCCCATGATTTCCACCTTAGGAAGATCACCAGTTAATTTTTGTTTTGGCTACACAGATAGTCTCATATCTGGAGGGATCCAAGGTACTCTATGCATCCAAAATAAATATATCTGTTCTGGTGACTTTTTTTTGTTTTGTTTTGTTACATTTGTACCCCGCAGTTTCCCACTCATGGCAGGCTCAATGCGGCTTACATGGGGCAATGGAGGGTTAAGTGACTTGCCCAGAGTCACAAGGAGCTGCCTGTGCCTGAAGTGGGAATTGAACTCGGTTCCCCAGGACCAAAGTCCACCACCCTAAACACTAGGCCACTCCTCCACTCCACTCCACTCTAGGAGTGAAGGAGTAGCATAATGTGTAGTGCAGTGGCCTAAGAACCAGGGGACTGGGTTCAATTACCACTGCATCTCCTTGTGACTCTGGGCAAGTCACTGAACTCTCCACTGCCCCAGCTACAAAATAAATACCTATAGACCACTTTGATTGTAACCTCAGAAAGGCAGTGTGTCAAATCTTTTCCCTTACTAAGGTGGAAATTGTGATCTGGAAGATCCTTTTTTTTTTTTTTTTTTTAAACCTATTTCTGCCATCATCCCCATACTGACCCTCTCCAACCATCCCCTCACTTTTCCAACTATTCTTTCAGTTACCCACTTTCACCCTCCCATCCCTGCCCAGGAGCCCCCTGACCTCTGTAAACACTCTATTCCTATGCTCCTTCTCCCTTTCTCTTTCCCTTTTCTCCTGCTTTCTCTGATAGCCCTCCTCTCGTACACTCTCATTATGCCCCTATCTCTTCTGTCTCCCTCTTGCACAGCCAACTTACCTTTAATAATTGGTGTCAGTAGGCAGATGCTGTCCCCTTTTAAGGGGCTTATGTCCTGAACAGTCTCAAGTTTTTTCCTACCAACCTCTGGGCACCTGAGTTTTATACTTGCAGTTTTCATCCCAATTCATACCATCAGAAGCATTATGAAGTGCAGTAAAGAACCCACAAAACTGTGTTGTGCTCGGGAACATGGAGAGACAGATGTAGAGGAAAATGCCAGAAACTGAGAGAAGGGACCTGCCTGAGGAGAAATGGAGAGGTGAGGGAAGCAGGCTACCAGTGCTGTAGAAAGGCTGGTCAGGCAGTATAGCATCAGTGAGTTCAGGTAAGGGATGTTAGCTATTCCCCCCCCCCCCCCCCCAAATCAGAACAGCAAAGTTTCCGGCAAAGAGAGGGAAAACCAGAGAGGTATGGGAATAAAAGCCATGTAAGTTGATGATGATCTGCAAGAAGGGAGGGAACAGTGTAATAAATGAAGCGTCTTAGCTGTTTTCGGGATCAGGGGAGCATACAGAGGACCACAAAAAAGACAGTGCTACAAACAGGTCAGTTTTTCTCCTTTGTGACTGATTTTCTCCTACAGCTTTCTTATTCTGGGCAGAGCAAGTCATCTGAAAGGCTGCTTTTGTAACGCATGTGTCCCTGCCCCATAGCTTTCTCCCTCTCTTCAGCAACCCGAGGGAAATATTCTGATAGTTGTCTTTTCCTCTGGCTATGGCACTGAAATAGCTTGCTTTGGTGTTCCTGTCCCAATGCGTTTTGCATGCTATTCCTGCTTGCTGAACGTATTTACGTTTCAGATGCAGCGCCTAGCCTGATAATTCTTGAATTTGTTGCTGTGACGATACTTTCCTGTGTCTTCTCTGAATGCTGTATTGGATTCTGAAGCCCATTTGTGTGTCGTTATAATCAGTGGCTGAGATAATTCACATTGACTTCTGAGGCTGTCGTGGCAAGCACCAAAACACAGGACCGCGCGTTGATTTTTTTTTTTTTTAATGTGAGGAGAAACCTGCTGTTTGGATATATATTTGGACTACCCCCTGCTTCTCTTTTTTTTGTATTTTGTGTGATTTGTGGTTAGGGGGGAAACATTTTGTTTTGTTCTTGTTAACAAATAATACAGAGCATCACTTTGCAGTGCCTTGTGTATTAGCTGATTATAGCTAATCATGTATCACTAATACTAATTTCTCTCTCTCCTTTTTGCGTAGGGTAAATTTCCAAAGTCTGTTGTCTGTTTTAGTATGTAATTTTTAGGTTGGTTTTAAGTTTTCCAGTATGATCATTTGCATCACAAGGCAAGGAGGTCACCCACAGAAGCCATTGTCATATGGGTGATGTTTGTTTGAACTTTTTATAATGCTAGGTAAAGGGTCTGATCCTCCAGTATTCATCCCAGAAGAGAAAGAATGCAAATTCCTGTACTTTGCCTAAAAGAGGTCTTTTGAGAAAGAGTTCCCTACCATTTTGCAGGCCTTTCTGTAGACTGCTATTCTCCGAGGACAAGCAGGCTGCTTGTTCTCACTGATGGGTGACGTCCACGGCAGCCCCTCCAATCGGAAACGTCACTAGCAAAGGCCTTTGCTAGTCCTCGCGCGCCCATGCGCACCGTGCATGCGCGGCCGTCTTCCCACCCGAACCGGCTCGTGTTCGTCAGTCTTCTTTTGTCCGCGCTCGGTACGGTCGTGTTTTCGCCGTGTCGGGCCCCGCAAAGTCGACCTCGCGCGTTCGTCGTGCTATTTCAAAAAAAAAAAAAAACTCCATTCTGTGTGGAAAAAGACTCTTGGGTCTTTTTTCCCTCCGCTATTTTCAACGTTTTCACCCCGGTAAGTTTTCTTTCGTCGTCGGGGTAGGCCGCTTTTAGGCCTCGGGTCGAAGTTTTCTTCCCCTTGTTTTTTCGGTGCCTTTTCCGCCATTTCGACTTTTGATCTCGCCGGCGTGATTTTTCCGCCCATGACATCGAAGTCTCCCAGCGGCTTCAAGAAGTGCACCCAGTGCGCCCGGGTCATCTCGCTCACTGACAGGCACGCGTCGTGTCTTCAGTGCTTGGGGGCTGGGCACCGCCCGCAGGCCTGTAGTCTGTGTTCCCTTTTGCAAAAGCGGACTCAGGTAGCGAGATTGGCCCAGTGGAACGTTTTGTTCTCGGGCTCTTCGTCGGCACCGGGGGTATCGAGTGCATCGACGTCTTCAGCGTCCGGAGCTTCATCCTCGGCCGCCAGTGCATCGAGGCATCGGCCCTCTGCATCGGCGCTGAGACATTGGACAGCTGCATCGACGTCGGTGGTACCGGGACCTCGTCGGCTGATGTCGTCGGACAGTGGTGCTTCGTCTGGAGTGCAGGTGAGGGCTGTCCATTCCCCTGCTGGTGGCAGTGAGCCTTCGGGTGGGTCTCCCCCTACCCTGAGGGCTCCTGCGGTACAGCCCCCCCGAGACCGACCTCCTTCGGCCTCGGCCCCGAGGAAGCGATGGCTGGATTCTACGTCCTCCTCGTCGGTGCCGGGAAGCTCCGGTGACATGCTTCGTTCCAAGAAGTCGAAGAAGCATCGTCATCGGTCTCCTTCCCGTGTCGGCACCGAGAGCTCTGGGTCGCCGAGGGAGTCGGCACCCAGCAGGCATCGGCACCGAGAGGACCGCTCACCCTCTGTTCAGGAGGTGTCGATGCGCTCCACTCTGGACAGCCCGGAACAGCCTCCACGCCCGGAACAGGTTCTGACGTCGACGCCTGCATCGACCTCCATGCCTTTCTCTGCAGCCGCTCTGAACGAGAGCCTCCGGGCCGTTCTCCCAGAGATTCTGGGAGAGCTGTTGCGCCCTAACCCTCTGGTACCGGCGGTGCTTGCGCCACCGGTACCGTCGAGCGTGGCACCGGCTGGCCCATCGCCCGAGGTGAGGTCTCCGGCGTCGGTGCCGCGTGCGGTACCGGCTGCCGTCGCCTCCCAGGAAGGCTCCCCGACTACGTCGGCGGAGGGAGCTTCGCCGATGCGGGCGAGGGAGTCTACCTCTCGACGCCCCCATCGTGGACGTGGCTCCACAGAGTCGAGTCGGGCGAGGTTGCAGACACAGGTCCGTGAACTTGTGTCTGACACCGAGGGTGAGGCCTCGTGGGAAGAGGAAGAAGACCCCAGATATTTCTCTGACGAGGAGTCTGAAGGTCTTCCTTCCGATCCTACTCCCTCTCCTGAGAGACAGCTCTCTCCTCCCGAGAGTCTGTCTTTTGCTTCCTTTGTCCGGGAGATGTCTACGGCCATTCCCTTCCCGGTGGTTGTGGAGGACGAGCCCAGGGCTGAAATGTTTGAGCTCCTGGACTATCCTTCTCCACCTAAGGAAGCGTCCACTGTACCCATGCATCATGTCCTAAAAAAGACATTGCTGGCGAACTGGACCAAGCCTCTAACTAATCCCCACATTCCCAAGAAGATCGAGTCCCAGTACCGGATCCATGGGGACCCAGAGCTGATGCGCACTCAGTTGCCTCATGACTCTGGAGTTGTGGATCTGGCCCTAAAGAAGGCTAAGAGTTCTAGGGAGCATGCTTCGGCGCCCCCGGGCAAAGACTCTAGAACCTTAGACTCCTTTGGGAGGAAGGCCTACCATTCCTCTATGCTCGTGGCCAAAATTCAGTCCTACCAGCTCTACACGAGCATACACATGCGGAACAATGTGCGGCAGTTGGCGGGCTTGGTTGATACGCTCCCCCCTGAGCAAGCCAAGCCTTTTCAGGAGGTGGTCAGGCAGCTGAAGGCGTGCAGAAAATTCCTGGCCAGAGGGGTGTATGACACCTTTGATGTTGCGTCCAGGGCCGCTGCTCAAGGTGTGGTGATGCGCAGGCTCTCATGGCTGCGTGCCTCCGACCTGGAGAATAGAATCCAGCAGCGGATTGCGGACTCGCCTTGCCGTGCGGATAATATTTTTGGAGAGAAAGTTGAACAGGTGGTAGAGCAGCTCCACCAGCGGGACACCGCATTCGACAAGTTCTCCCGCCGGCAGCCTTCAGCCTCTACCTCTACAGGTAGAAGATTTTTTGGGGGAAGGAAGACTGTTCCCTACTCTTCTGGCAAGCGTAGGTACAATCCTCCTTCTCGACAGCCTGCGGCCCAGGCTAAGCCCCAGCGCGCTCGCTCTCGTCAGCAGTGTGCGCCTCAGCAAGGCCCCTCGGCTCCCCAGCAAAAGCAAGGGACGAGCTTTTGACTGGCTCCAGCAGAGCATAGCCGACATCCAAGTGTCAGTGCCGGGCGACCTGCCAGTCGGAGGGAGGTTGAAAGCTTTTCACCAAAGGTGGCCTCTCATAACCTCCGATCAGTGGGTTCTACAAATAGTCCGGCAAGGATACACCCTCAATTTGGCTTCAAAACCTCCAAATTGCCCACCGGGAGCTCAGTCTTACAGCTTCCAGCACAAGCAGGTACTTGCAGAGGAACTCTCCGCCCTTCTCAGCGCCAATGCGGTCGAGCCCGTGCCATCCGGGCAAGAAGGGCTGGGATTCTATTCCAGGTACTTCCTTGTGGAAAAGAAAACAGGGGGGATGCGTCCCATCCTAGACCTAAGGGCCCTGAACAAATATCTGGTCAAAGAAAAGTTCAGGATGCTTTCCCTGGGCACCCTTCTTCGCCGTGATTCAGGAAAACGATTGGCTATGCTCTCTGGACTTGAAGGATGCCTATACACACATCCCGATACTGCCAGCTCACAGACAGTATCTGCGATTTCAGCTGGGCACACGTCACTTCCAGTACTGTGTGCTACCCTTTGGGCTCGCCTCTGCGCCCAGGGTGTTCACAAAGTGCTTGGCTGTAGTAGCAGCAGCACTTCGCAGGCTGGGGGTGCACGTGTTCCCATATCTCGACGATTGGCTGGTGAAGAACACTTCCGAGGCAGGAGCCCTGCAGTCCATGCAGATGACTATTCGCCTCCTGGAGCTACTGGGGTTTGTGATAAATTATCCAAAGTCCCATCTTCTCCCAGTGCAGAAACTCGAGTTCATAGGAGCTCTGCTGGATTCCCAGACGGCTCGCGCCTATCTCCCAGAGGCGAGAGCCAACAACTTGTTGTCCCTCGTCTCGCGGGTGCGAGCGTCACAGCAGATCACAGCTCGGCAGATGTTGAGATTGCTGGGCCACATGGCCTCCACAGTTCATGTGACTCCCATGGCCCGCCTTCACATGAGATCTGCTCAATGGACCCTAGCTTCCCAGTGGTTTCAGGCTGCTGGGGATCTAGAAGACGTGATCCACCTGTCCACGAGTTTTCTCGAATCCCTGTATTGGTGGACGATTTGGTCCAATTTGACTCTGGGACGTCCTTTCCAAATTCCTCAGCCACAAAAAGTGCTGACCACGGATGCGTCTCTCCTGGGATGGGGAGCTCATGTCGATGGGCTTCACACCCAAGGAAGCTGGTCCCTCCAGGAACGAGATCTGCAGATCAATCTTCTGGAGTTACGAGCGATCTGGAACGCTCTGAAGGCTTTCAGAGATCGGCTGTCCCACCAAATTATCCAAATTCAGACTGACAACCAGGTTGCCATGTATTACGTCAACAAGCAGGGGGGCACCGGATCTCGCCCCCTGTGTCAGGAAGCCGTCAGCATGTGGCTCTGGGCTCGCCGTCACGGCATGGTGCTCCAAGCCACATATCTGGCAGGCGTAAACAACAGTCTGGCCGACAGACTGAGCAGGATTATGCAACCTCACGAGTGGTCGCTCAACTCCCGAGTAGTGCGCCAGATCTTCCAAGCGTGGGGTACCCCCTTGGTGGATCTCTTCGCATCTCGAGCCAACCACAAAGTCCCTCAGTTCTGTTCCAGGCTTCAGGCCCACGGCAGACTGGCATCGGATGCCTTCCTCCTGGATTGGGGGGAGGGTCTGCTGTATGCTTATCCTCCCATACCTCTGGTGGGGAAGACTTTGTTGAAACTCAAGCAAGACCGAGGCACCATGATTCTGATTGCTCCTTTTTGGCCGCGTCAGATCTGGTTCCCTCTTCTTCTGGAGTTGTCCTCCGAAGAACCGTGGAGATTGGAGTGTTTTCCGACCCTCATCACACAGGACGAAGGGGCGCTTCTGCATCCCAGCCTCCGGTCCCTGGCTCTCACGGCCTGGATGTTGAGAGCGTAGACTTTGCCTCTTTGGGTCTGTCAGAGGGTGTCTCCCGCGTCTTGCTTGCTTCCAGGAAAGATTCCACTAAGAGGAGTTACTTCTTTCTATGGAGGAGGTTTGCCGTCTGGTGTGACAGCAAGGCCCTAGATCCTCGCTCTTGTCCTACACAGACCCTGCTTGAATACCTTCTGCACTTGTCTGAGTCTGGTCTCAAGACCAACTCTGTAAGGGTTCATCTTAGTGCAATCAGTGCATACCATTACCGTGTGGAAGGTAAGCCGATCTCAGGACAGCCTTTAGTTGTTCGCTTCATGAGAGGTTTGCTTTTGTCAAAGCCCCCTGTCAAGCCTCCTACAGTGTCATGGGATCTCAATGTCGTTCTCACCCAGCTGATGAAACCTCCTTTTGAGCCACTGGATTCCTGCCATCTGAAGTACTTGACCTGGAAGGTCATTTTCTTGGTGGCAGTTACTTCAGCTAGTAGAGTCAGTGAGCTTCAGGCCCTGGTAGACCAGGCCCCTTACACTAAATTTCATCATAACAGAGTAGTCCTCCGCACTCACCCTAAGTTCTTGCCAAAGGTTGTGTCGGAGTTCCATCTGAACCAGTCAATTGTCTTGCCAACATTCTTTCCCCGTCCTCATTCCTGCCCTGCTGAACATCAGTTGCACACATTGGACTGCAAGAGAGCATTGGCCTTCTACCTGGAGCGGACGCAGCCCAACAGACAGTCCGCCCAATTGTTTGTTTCTTTTGATCCCAATAGGAGGGGAGTGGCTGTGGAGAAATGCACCATATCCAATTGGCTAGCAGATTGCATTTCCTTCACTTACGCCCAGGCTGGGCTGACTCTTGAGGGTCACGTCACGGCTCATAATGTTAGAGTCATGGCAGCGTCGGTAGCCCACTTGAAGTCAGCCTCTATTGAAGAAATTTGCAAAGCTGCGACGTGGTCATCTGTCCACACATTCACATCTCATTACTGCCTGCAGCAGGATACCCGACGCGACAGTCTGTTCGGGCAGTCAGTTCTTCAGAACCTGTTTGAGCTTTAGGATCCAACTCCACCCCCCGAGGGCCCTGTTTGTTCTGTTCCAGGCTGCACTCTCAGTTAGTTGGTAAATTTTTTAGGTCAATCTCAGTTATGTCCTCGCCGTTGCGAGGCCCAATTGACCATGGTTATTGTTTTGAGTGAGCCTGGGGGCTAGGGATACCCCATCAGTGAGAACAAGCAGCCTGCTTGTCCTCGGAGAAAGCGAATGCTACATACCTGTAGAAGGTATTCTCCGAGGACAGCAGGCTGATTGTTCTCACAAACCCGCCCGCCTCCCCTTTGGAGTTGTGTCTTCCCTTGTCTTTGTCTTGCTACATACGGGACTGACGAACACGAGCCGGTTCGGGCGGGAAGACGGCCGCGCATGCGCGGTGTGCATGGGCGCGCGAGGACTAGCAAAGGCCTTTGCTAGTGAAGTTTCCGATTGGAGGGGCTGCCGTGGACGTCACCCATCAGTGAGAACAATCAGCCTGCTGTCCTCGGAGAATACCTTCTACAGGTATGTAGCATTCGCTTTGTAAATTCCTGGGTGTGGCTCAGTGTGCATAGCGGTGACCTGCAAATGAAAACCTCTAGTTGCTCTTCTCTCTGTCCTGCCTTTTCTGTTAGAAGGCAGAAAAGGGTTAGGAAACATTACAAGATAAACTGGAAGCATCACAGGAATTTGCTTAAATAGATAAATTAATTTTAAAGATGGAATTTATTGCTTTAAAATATAATTCCATGGGATATATTTATGTTTGTACAAACATGTAACAATACCTGCTCATTGGAATACTTCTAATCAAGACAGACAAGACAAAAACAAATAGGAGCTGTGAGTTAAAATGGTCATGATAGGGAGGATCTAAGATAGGGGCTATAGCTGTGATAAGGTGAAGGGCAGATTTTTGTCACATAACGCTGTAACAGTTATGGTGTCTTAAGAATTAATTTAAAAAACAACCAGTGGTGTGGGTGAGGGATTTTTCATATCTTGACAGATGTACCTCTGAAAACAACTTCCAGTCCCCACCTGGTTGTTCTTCCACAGGAGTTAAGCAGGGGTAAGATTATATGAGAACGTCAGTAGCTCCTTGTCTGGCAGGGTGGGTTAGTAGGGAGTTAAACCAAAAACAGGGGCCTCTTTTGTTGTGGAAGATTCACCCATTTTCTATATAGGAAAATCAGAGGGGTGACAAGTGGGAAGGTCCTCAGGTAATATTTGCAGGAATAGCAGTGTCCTTTCATAACTAGTAAATTGTGAAAGGTTTACCACCTCTTTCATTGTCCCTTCACCTGAGTTCATCCTGTCTCTGTAAGGTAAGACTAGAGCTTTGTTAATCTTGAGGAAGATGTTACCAGGGCTGCTGTTGTGGGGTGGAAAAGAAGGGCAGTGGCCTAGGGCATGAAGCTGGGGAAGAGGTAGAGCCGCTTTGTCCTTTTGAGTCGGTCGGTGAGTCTTCCAGCATGCAAGTGCCAAGAGCAATCCTGGTCCTTAGTGCTATTGTGTCCAGCAGCTGCCCCGGATGTCATAGGTAGAGGGGGGTTCTGATGCTGTTTGATTTGGGGTTTGAAGTAGTGTGGGGGATTATAGTGTGAAAAAATCAGGGTGGCTGTGTTTGTGGATAATATGCTTTGGAGGCAAGACAATGCTGTCTCTAGGTAGGTAAAGGGCATAGCACTCAGAGCTATGTACTTTTTAGCCATTCATATCTTTTTTTTTTTTTGCAGATAAAAGCCAAACTGAAGTTCTCTGATGACACGCAGGCTTGCTTATTCTCACAAGTGGGTGACGGGGCGCCGCGTTGCCTGGTCCGGAGCTTATAACAAGCTTTACAGAGCTTTGTGGAGTGTGAGACATGCTCTACCGCGCTTGCATGAGTGCATTCCTGCTTGCTGCAAGGGCACAGTTACTGCAGTTTTTCTACCGTAATGAGGAGAAACTGCCTCTGTAGTTTCTCTTCATTCCCGGTTTGGAACAACTTCTTTTTTTGTGATTTTTCGCTGTACCTTGTTTAGGCCTCTGTCTCCTTCTCTTCCCATATATTTTTAGTTCTTTTTGGCTGTTTTTTAAAGTTTTCTTTATTTTCCGTGATTTAGGCCTAGTCTCCGGTAGGGTCTTTCCCGTGACTTTTTTTTGTGGTTCCTTGCTCCTTTTTTCAGGCACCCACACGTCTTTTGATTTGGTATCGGAAGTTTTTCTTTCTGTGTCCACTAAAGCTGTCAGTGGCTTTAAGCGCTGTTCCCGGTGAAATCAGCTGATTTCTGGTAAAGACACCCGTTCTTGGTGTCTTCAGTTCTTAGGGCCCTGTAAGGTACTTTTATATCAGATAATCACGCACAAAGGCAATTATTCTGGACTCGTTTACTCAGGGAATATGACAGCAAATTTACAAAAATAGATTTATGCTACCAAAAATATATTCTCACCAACATATATACAAAGAAATATGATTAGCCAAATAGACTATCTTAATAAATGATCACACAACCAATCACAACACTGATATCCTAATGAGATTATGAGAACTTGCACAACTAATATGTCTTGTGCAAAATACACTTATCAGCTAATGATTCACTGACCATCAGTCCTGAAAAACCAATCTGTCACAGATGAAACCATGAACTAACTAAACCCTGAACTATAGGTAATATATCCTGTTCTCACCTTGCCGTCTTTATGGCGGATTTCTAAGGTTAAAGAATCGGATTCCTCTGTTGAAACTCAAGCTGAAGCCCCAGCGAGTCTCTCAGTCCAGGAATAAAATTCAAGGTCTGTACTCTAATACTGATAGCACAGTCTTTCAGGCGAGGCCTAGTATTGTAGCTGAGCTGACCTTGTCAGTTTGTTACAAGGTATACAGTTCACTAGAAAATCAGTCTTTCGCTCCTCTCAGAGCCATCTATCAACCAACAAATCTTTTGGTCTTCTTTTTTCTCCCCTCCTTCTTCAGTCCAACATTGGCATCTTCCTGGGTCAGATAATAACTGTGGACCAATCACAGACTGTGTAATTCTGTCCAGCAAAATTTATGGTCATGAAGAGAGCTTTGTTATTAGCAAAGAAACTATTATCAGACGGTAGCAGATGGTAGCAAACCTCCCTCTTAATTCTCATTCATTTGTAGAAGAGCTGGTTTCTGATGGTTACAGATGTATTCAGGCCACAGGCTGTAGAATCCATGTTGTTATAAGAGAATGGTTCAGGCTTGTATATGCCTCAGACCAGCAAAGGTGAGATAGCAGGTAAATACTCCTACAGCCTGACCATAGCCCTCCCAACTGTGTCTTGACTTTGAATGAAGAAGAGGACTCAGGTGTCCAGAGAGACTTAACGTGAGAAGCTTGTTTTTTAGCCAGGTCCAAGTCCTCAAGATCGGGGTCAAAGTTTAACATTGCATCGGGAGCATCGGTTTATATAGCAGCTTCGAGACCCATGGAGACTGGGATTGGGTCTCCACCTGTCTTGATGCCGCCTGCTGGCCAGGGCCCCCAGGACCTGCCAGTGTCGGACCCAGCACTGAGGAATCTCAACGTCAGGCTTTGGGCAAAGGCCAAGAAACATAGGTTGTCCTTGGCACATGGAACCGGGAGCTCCAGGGCATCGAGGGATTTGGCACCTGAAAAGCATCGGCGCCGGGAGGATTGCTCCCCTTCTATTCAGGAGGTACCGATGCATCTGTCTCCAAGCAGCCAGGACCCGACTCCTGTCTCAGCCCATCGGTTCTGCAGCCTGTCTTGGAGCTGGCACCCCAGTCTTTACCGGTGTTGGCCTTCGATGAGTCTCCAGGCCTTGCTCCCTGAGTTGCTGGATGGCCTTTTACAACAATGTGCATCAGTATCGGGGGTGCTTGCACCTGCCCTACCACCT
Source organism: Microcaecilia unicolor (assembly GCF_901765095.1). Classification (NCBI taxonomy): domain Eukaryota; kingdom Metazoa; phylum Chordata; class Amphibia; order Gymnophiona; family Siphonopidae; genus Microcaecilia; species Microcaecilia unicolor. The sequence continues at coordinate 405,515,538 of NC_044031.1, read as the reverse complement.
ATTTCGTACCCGCTTGGCCTTCAGCCTGTGGAGCCTCTGATGCCAGTCCACTTGCAGCCTCAGTGTCGACTGCCACCCATGCCAGTACCCCCTCGACATCTGTGGTGGAAGTTTTGCCAGAGTCAAGGAGGGAGCCAGTTCCTCGATGCCGCTCTTGGGGACATGTTTCCTCAAAGTTCAGACAGGCTTGGTCTCAGCCCTCCCACGAAGGGTTTCTGTCTAATACCGATGAGGAACGCTCATAGGAGTCAGAGAAGGATCCAAGTACTTTTCCTCTGATGAGTCCTATGGCATTCTCTCTGTACCCTCCCTTCCACTTGAAAGAAGAAAGTCTCTTCCGGAAAGCCTTTTGTTCCCCTCTTGTGAAGAAAATGGCTGAGGCTATTCCATTTCATATAGAAGTGGAGGACATGCTTGAGGTTCTGGACTACGAGTCCCCTCCTAGGGAGGCTGTGACTGTCCCTCACCACGAGGTCCTCAAGGAAATTCTCGATAGGAACTGGGAGTTCCCTCTGTCAGTCCCTGTTCTACCCAAGAAGATCAACACAATGTATTGGATCCACAGCACAACGGTTTTGATAGGCCTCAGTTGCTTCACACTTCCATGATGGTGGAGTCCGCTCTCAAGAGAACCATGAGTTCAAGAGACTTTTCCTCGGCACCCCCAGGCAGAGAAGCTAGGACCTTGGACTCTTTTGGGAGGAAGATGTTCCAGGCCTCAACGCTCATGTCCCATATACAGTCTTGCCAGCTCTTTACGAGTGTGTACTTGTGGGACTTGGTGTGCAAGTTGTTGGACTTTGCGGACTCTCTCGTACCGGAACAGGCCGAGATGGTATGCCAGTTGACCAACAGCAGAAGGTGTGTCGTAAGTTCTTGGCCAGGGGTGCCTATGACACTTTGGATGTGGCATCCAGAATCTCTGCTCAAAGTATAACAAAGCGCAGACACTCATGGCTGCATGTTTCTGACTTGGAACAGTCGTTTCAGCAGAGGTTGGTGAATGCCCCTTGCCGGGGGAGATAACCTTTTTCGGCGAGAAGGTTGAAGAGGTCGCTGACCAAATCAAAAAACACACTGATACCATCTCTCCTCTCTCCCGCCAGGCGCCTTCTACAGTCTCCTCATTTAGGAGGTCTTTTGATAAGTCTAGGAGGAGTGCTTGCTACTAGCAGAGACATAGGTACACCCCCTCACCAGCCTGTTCAGGCTCAACCCCAGAAACGCTCGTTCTCATCAACAGTGTGCGTCTAAGGCCCCTGCTGCTCCCCAGTCGAAGCAAGGAACGAGCTTTTTGACTCGCTCATCCAGCAGAGCATAGCAGCTATAAAATTGTCTTTTTTTCATGTTCAATTGTGAGTAGTAGTAGTGTGTGTCCCGGACGACTTGCCTGTCGGGGGAGGCTAAAGTTTTTCTATGAAAGATGGCCCCTTGTAATCTCTGACCGGTGTGTTCTTCAAATAGTCTGACTCAGATACACCCTCAGTTGGCTTCAAAAACCTCCAGGTTGCCCACCGAGAGCTTATTACTTTAGCTCTCAGCATGAGCAGGTACTTGCAGAGGAAAACTCCACCCTTCTGAAGGCCCATGTGGTCAAGCCTAGTCGAGGAAGGGAAGGGATTTTATTCCAGGTACTTCCTCGTGCAAAAGAAAACGGGGGATGCCTCCCGTCCTAGACCTAAGGGCCCTGAACAAATTTTTGGTCAAAAAAAAGTTCATGATGGTTTCCCTGGGCACTCTTTTACCCAAATTCAGGAAAACAGTTGGCTGTTTTTTCTGGACTTGAAGGACGCATATACTCGTATCTCGATACTTGCAGCCCACTGGAAGTATCTCCGATTTCGGCTGGGAACACATCACTACCAGTACCACATGTTGCCCTTTGGCCTTGCTTCAGCTTCCAGGGTCTTCACCAAATGTCTAGAGGTAGTTACAGTGTCGCTATGCAGATTGCTAGTTCATGTGTTCCCTTACCTCGATGATTGGCTGGTGAAGAGCACTTTGGTGCTGGAGCTACTAGGGTTCATTATAAACTACCCAAGTCCCATCTTTATCCTAAGCAACAGTTGGAATTCATTGGAGCCCTGCTCGATGCACAGCAGGTTCGAGATTTTCTCCCAGGACTGAGAGCAGACCCTAGTTGCTCTGGCTTCTCAGGTTTGAACCTCGCAGCAGGTCACAGCTTGGCAGATGTTGAGCTTGTTGGGCCACATGGCTTCCACAGTTTGTGACACCCATGACACGCCTTTACATGAGATTTGCCCAATGGACCTTAGCCTCCCAGTGATGTCAAGGTATGGGAGATCTAGCAGATGTCATTTGAGTGTCTCCAGAGTTTTTTCACTCTCTGCTCTGGTGCACTGTTCAATCCAATTTGACTGGGACTACCATTCCAAATTCCTCAACCTCTCGGTTTGGGGGAGCTCATGTTGATGGGCTTCACAATCAGGAACCTGGTCCTTTCAGGAAGCAGGTCTTCAGATCAATCTTCTAGAGCTCTCGGCGATGTGGAACACTCTAAAGGCTTTCAGAGATTGGCTGTCCAACTAAATTGTTTATTTATTTGTTGCATTTGTATCCCACATTTTCCCACCTGTTTGCAGGCTCAATGTGGCTTACAATATTACATCATTTCAAGAGTAGATACACAATTACATACAGAATAAGTGTAGACATAGAGGATATAATCAATTCAGTAAAGAAGAAAACAGTCAGAATTGATTATTATGGTAAGTCTTGTTGATAAAGTAAGTTTTGTAATGATTTTCGAAAGTTGATTAGGTTGTGAATAGCCTTCAGATCAAGTGGCAATGAATTCCACATCTGTGTGCCAATGTAGGAAAAGCTAGACGCATGTACTAACTTGTATTTTAGACCCTTACAGCCAGGGAAGTGAAGTCCCAGGAATGTGCATGCTGATCTTTTAGCGTTTCTGGGTGGGAGATCAATAAGGTCTGACATGTAGGCCGGAGCATTTCCATGAATAACCTTGTTCTCATTCAAACAGACAATCAGGTTGCAATGTATTGCACCAACAAGCAGGGGGCACCAGATCACACACTCTTTGCCGAGGCCGTCCAGATGTGGTGCTGGGTTCGCCAGCATGGCATGTTCCTTCGGGCCACTTATCTGGCAGGCAAAAACAACAGTCTGGCCAACAGGCTGAGCAGAGTTATGCAACCACACGGGTGGTCACTCAACATGGGAGTTGCACATGAGATCTTCTGAGTGTGGGAGTACACCCTTGGTGGACCTCTTTGCCTCTCGACTGAATCTCAAAGTCCCACAGTTCTGATCCAGACTTCAGGCTCATGACAGACTAGTATAAGATGCCTTTTTCCTGCATTGGGGGATGTGTCTTCTGTATGTGTAGCCTCCCATTCCTTTTGTGGTGAAGACTTTGCTGAAATTCAAGCAAGACCACAGAACCATGATCTTGATCAACCTTACTGGCTGTGGCAGATCTGGTTCCCTCTACTTCTGGAGTTATCCTCTGAAGAACCGTGAAGATTGGAATGTTTTCTGACTTTCATCATGCAGAATGAGGGATCTCTTCTGAACCCCAACCTTCAGTCTCTGGCCCTCACGGCCTGGATGTTGAATGCATAGAATTTGCTTCTTTGGGTCTCCCAGAGGGTGTCTCCTGGGTCTTGCTAGCTTCCAGGAAAGATTTCACTAAGAGGTGTTAAAATAGAAGAGTTTTGCCATCTGGTGTGAGGGCAAGGCTCTAGATCCTGTTTCCTGCCCTATACAGACCTTCTTGAATACCTTCTACACCTCTCTGAGTCTGGTCTCAAGACCAGCTTCACAAGGGTTCACTTCAGTGCAATTAGTGCTTATCACCATGTAGAAGTTAAGCCCATCTCTGGACAACCTCTAGTTGTTCGCTTCATGAGAGGTTTGATTTTATCAAAGCCCCCTGTCAGACCTCCACCTTTTTTTTTTTTTTTTACATTTGTACCCCGCGCTTTCCCACTCATGGCAGGCTCAATGCAGCAGGCAATGGAGGGTTAAGTGACTTGCCCAGAATCACAAGGAGCTGCCTGTGCCGGGAATCGAACTCAGTTCCTCAGTTCCCCAGGACCAAAGTCCACCACCCTAACCACTAGGCCACTCCTCCTTTGTCATGGGACCTCAATATTGTTCTCACCCAGCTGATTAAAGCTCCTTTCGAGCCACTGAATTCCTGCTATCTGAAGTACTTGACCTGGAAGGTCATTTTCTTGATGGCGGTTACTTCAGCTTGTAGGGTCAGTGAGCTTCAGGCTTTAGTAGTGGATGGTCCTTATACTAAGTTTCATCATAACAGAATAGTCCTCTGCACGTACCCTAAGTTCCTACCGAAGGTGGTGTCTACTGAACCAGTCGATTGTCTTGCCAACATTCTTTCCCCGACCTCATGCCCATCCTGGCGAGAGTACTTTGCACACCTTGGACTGCAAGCAAGCATTGGCCTATTATGTGGAGAGGACATGGCCCCACAGACAGTCCTCCCAATTTTTTGTTTCTTTTGATCCCAACAGGGTGGGGGTCACCATCAGGAAGCTCACAATCTCTAATTGGGTGGTAGATTGCATTTCTTTCAGGCTGGAGGGTCATGTCATGTCTCATAATGTCAGATCCATGGTTGCGACAGTAGTCCTCTTGCGGTCAGCCTCCATTGAAGAAATTTGCAAGGCTGCAATGTGGTTGTCAGTCTACACATTCACATCTCATTACTGCCTTTAGCAGGATACCCAATGCGACAGTCTGTTTGGGCAGACAGTGTTGTAGAATTTGTTTGGGGTCTAGCATCCAACTCCACCCCCCCTCCCCCCCCAACTCCCCAGGCCTATTTTATTCTGTTCCAGGCTGCACTCTCTTTCACTTTGTATATAATTTCAGGTTGATGTGAGTTATGTCCTTTCTGTTGCAAGGCCCAGTTGACCACTGTTTATTATTTTCAGTGAGCCTGGATGCTAGAGAATACCCCACTTGTGAGAATAAATAGTCCTGCTTGTCCTCAGAGAAAGAGAACATACTTACCTGTAGCAGTTGTTCTCCATGGACAGCAGATCTTATATTCTCATAAATCTTCCCATCTCCCCTAGGAGTTGTCTCCTATTTTTTATTTTATTTTTTTATGCTGTAGTATTTAACTGCAGGAACCTTACCCTCGTGGTGGGCGGGAAGGCAGGCATGCGCGGTGGATCATGTCTTACACTCCACAAATCTCTGTAAAGCTTGTTAAGCTCCGGACTTGGAACTGTGGCTCCGCATTACCCGCTTGGGAGAATATAAGGCCTGCTGTCCTCGGTGAACACATGCTACAGGTAAGTATCTTTGCTATCCCTGCTAATGAGTGTAGAACTGTTTTGTTTGTGTCCTATTTATTTTATTATTTTTTGTCTAAGGTTTTGGATCGTCTGCTGCTGCCACATCAACGTTTAAGTTTGGTCTTCAGTCTACAGCCACCTCTATCTCATCCAAAACTGGGGAAAGTCAAACTGGTATCAAAAGTCAGGAACCGGAGAGCTTCAAATTTGGCATTTCCTCCTCAGACCTCGAGTCCCGTAAAAGTGTCTCTTCTGGTGGGTTTTCTTTTTCCAATTCTACAGCAGGCTTTAAATTTGGAGTCTCTTCTTCATCAGATTCCAAGCCTGAGGAGAGTACAATAAACAGTGCCGGGACTATCACCAGCAGCAGTGATTTTTCCTTTGGACTTCCTGTAAGCTCGAGCAAGCCCCTGCCCAGCTTACCTTCATCTGTTACATTCACAGTTGGTACATCTGGTGTTGGGCAGCAGGATGAGAAAAAGGAGGCAAAGTCGACATCTGGATTCTCCTTTAGTACAAGCACCTCCACTGCACCTGTTCTGGCAGAGGGCACATTGGGTGCTGGTGGCTTCAAGGGCTCCATTGGCTTGAAAAAACATGATACCCCGGCCTCTACCTCTTTTTCCTTTCCTAAGGGTGAGAAGAAAGATAATGGGCAAGTTGCTGGCTGGGGCTCAGAAACTGCCTTTGGGAAGCCAGAGACGGGGAGTGAGCAGGCTTCCTCCTCACCTTTTGCACTGCCACAGGCTGAAGGGAAGCAAGAGTCTCTTTGCACCTCAGTGTCTGTGTTTGGGAAGAAGGTGGAGAGTACTGAACCAAAGTCGTTGTTCCAGTTTGGGAAGGCTGAGCTGGCGAAAGAGGAAAGTATCGCCAGACCAACCTTTAACTTCAGCGTTGGCAAATCTACAGAGAACAAAGAGACCGAGCCACCGGCAAAGTCAATGTTTATGTTTGGGCAATCAACAGGTAACCCTTCCTCTCCACTTACTACTGTTACAAAACAAACAAGTCCCTTAAGCCCTGGCCTAAAATGTCCACTTTACGTACTCAAAAGTGTAACACGTGCATGCACTCCATCTGTTGACAAAAATGTTTCGAAATATTTGGGTGGCTGTTGGCATGTGCTTTTTAGTCAGATTGTCTGGCTGTGTGAAATTTTTATTTGCATTCATATCCAGTTTCAGGGTCTAAACCTGTGGTCTTGTTTCCTGTAGTTTGGAGTGTCTCTCTGCATCATCTAGGTAGGATTTTAGGTACTAACCTGCTGTCTAGGTAATGCAGAGACAGATTCTATGATGAAGTAGGACCATTCTGTCCTTTTGTTGGGGAACATATCTGTTATGTAGAGAGCCTCTCAAAGCCATAGGCCTGCCTAGCTGAGTGCAGTGCCCATTGTTTTCCTGCAATTTTTGTTAGCAGGCTTTATTTTATGTAGTTCTTACCTTTCCCTGAACTTGAAAAAGACTGCTATTTTTATGAGTGGAAGTCTTTTATTTTTTTTTTCTCCCTATGCAGCCCCCCCTCCTCACCAATAAAATTGTGGAAAATGATGAAAGTTACATTGTTCCTGGTAGAAAGACACCCCCCCCCCCCCCCCAAATGTGGTGAGACTCTGTGTAGGCAGGTGTCACACATTCACAGAGTGCTTCTTCTCCTCCATCATACGACTGATCTCCAGGTTCTGAGGTCACCCATACTTTTCCTAGACTGGAGTCTACATAGAAGTTTACTTAGGTAGGCTACGACTCCTTCCTGACAAACTCCTTGATAGGCCCAGATGGTAGAGGCTGTCCAGCATACAGAATTTTAAGCTATGAAACTATTTTCTGCCATACACCTTAAGAATATAAATGCATCATGCCAGGTCAGATCAAAGGTGCATTCAGTTTAATATCCTGTCTCAGTTACTAGAAAATACCTGGCAGATCCCAAAGAGTAGATTGATTCCTTGTTGCTCTTCTCCCAAGGTAAGCGGTTGCTTTTCCAAGACTCTCTCGTCTAATTATAGATTTTACTTCCAGGAATTTGTCCAACCATTATTTGAACCCAACAGTGCTGTTTGCCTTGACCACATTCTCTTGCAACAGGTTCCTTAGCTTGATCGTGCATAGACTGAAATCAAAATCAGCTTAATATTTGTTTTATGGTGTATCCCATAATCCCAGCTTCCTTGTCATCAGCAGCAGATGAATCCATTACGAATGGGTTGTGTCCACCTACCAGCAGGGGGAGATAGAGAACACTGAAAACCATAGTGCCTCTAGGACGGCTAGCTCCATCTGCCTCCCAGTATTTCTCTATGTCCCAGCAGGGTTGGACGCAGCTTGTTCAGCTCCTTCAAGTTTCTGCCTGGGGTGGCTCCTGTGCTTTTGCCAGTTGTAGCAGGGGTGTTGTGGCTAAGTGGAGCCCACTTTAATGGCACATAGGTTCGCCCTTTCCCTGCCTTACCCTACCCCCGGGGTGGATGCAGGCATATAGGTTTGCCCTTTCCCTGCCTTTCCCACCCTCTTCTGCCTCTGGAGTGCCTCTGTAGCTGTTTGCCTCCAACTTTCCTCACAGCGTTAAAAAAAAAAAAAGCGCTTTTCAGCTCTGCTATTTCTGAGACTTTTCCTGACTGTGCAGCATGACCGACGCTCGTAGACTCGGTCCTTTGAGGTTAGAGCGGTACTCAGCTCTTCCGGGGAGTGGGCGCCATCTTGGAAGCGCCGCATGGCTCGAACCCCGCGGTTGCGGAGGAGTCTGAGAGCAGAGGGGCGCCTCGTGCCAGGGCTACCAGAGGAGCTCTGTTCCCCGTGGCTCCTAATTCGGAGACGGGAGGTCAGGATGAGTTTTTCTCCCCCGAGTTTGTGCTTATTTTACATAAAGCCTTCATGTTGAAAAGAGCTCTGCCGCAGGTGTCTGACACTGTGTTGCTACCTGGTCCCCCTCCGACTGATGATGGCCCGGGGCTGATATCAGAAGTGGATGCCCCTGAGTGTTGGATGCACGCTAAGCATAGACGGGTAAATTCCCCGTCGAAGAGTGGTGCACACCCCCCCCCCCCTGTGATCGGGCTATGGGGAATCTGAGGGATGTGGCAGGTCTTCGTGGTCTGAGGAGCCAGAAGAAGGTGCCGGTTTGCCACTGGATCTGGATGATCTCACTGCGGTTCGGATTTTCCACCGCGATGAGCTGCCAGCACTTACCTCTGATGCCTTACAGGCCCCCTCTATTGATGACGCCGTTCAAGGCAAGGCCTCCTCTGGTAATCCGAGGATGGCGAGTACTAAGATGCCTGCTCGTGCCTTTCCTTTGCATGACTCCATCCAAGAGCTTATTTCTGCTCAATGGGCTGACCCGAGGGGCCCTTGAAAGTGCCAGGGCGATGGGGCATCTTTACCCTCTGAGTGAGGAGCCCATCTTGGGATGCCTAAAGTGGATGCCTTAGTCACGGCAGTGACAAAGACCACCCTCCCAGTAGAGGGAGGGGTCGCCTTGAAGGACATTCAGGACCGGCGGCTGGAATCAGCGCTAAAACGGTCCTTTGAGATTTCGGGCCTAGCCTTAAGGGCGTCTGTTTGCAGTTCTTATGCTGCTTGAGCCTGCCTCTCTTGGTTACAACAGGCAGTGGAACAGCCCATGGATGGTGCAGAGTCCCTCGCTGAGGTTGCACCGCGCATGGAGTCAGCCTTGTCATTTTTAGCTGACGCTTTCTATGATCTGGTCAGAGCTTCGGCTAAACAGATGTCTGTGGCGGTGTCTGCCTGCCGCCTTCTATGGCTACGGCATTGGGCGGCTGACATGGCCTCTTAGCAAAGGCTGGTGAAGTTGCCTTTTTGGGGCCTTCTGTTATGGAGAGGAGTTGGAGAAGATTGTTAAAGACCTGGGGGATGCTAAACCCCAGCAGTTACCTGAGGATAGGCCACGGCCTTCTTCCAAGGGTCAGTTGGTTCCCTCCTCCTCCAGACCTTGCTTCTGTGAAGCTCGAAGGTATCGCCCGGGGTGCTCTGCTGGGTTTACTCAACGTGCCCGCTTTCAGCAGAGGAACTCCTTTCGCTCGGACAAATGCTCCGCAGCGGCAGGCTCAAGGCCAGGAGTTCAGGGCCATCCTCCATAATGCGGGGACGCTGGTCCACTTTTCCTTTGCAGCTGTATGAGGACGCCTTTCCCTCTTTCTCGAGGAGTAGACCAAGATTACCTCAGATCAGTGGGTCCTGGACCTGATCAGAGAAGGTTACCGATTGGATTTCGGTGCCCCAGTGAGAGACATGTTTGTGGAGTCCCGATGCGGCACTGCCATCAAACGGGCAGCGGTAGAGGAGACCTTATAAGTCTTGTTGCACCTTGGAGCGGTGATCCCTGTGCCTCCCACCGAACACGGCTGCGGTCGTTACTCCATTTATTCTGTGGTGCCACGAAAAGGCGGGTCTTTTGGCCCACTCTCGACTTAAAGTCAATGAGTCACTAAGAGTGCAGCATTTTCACATGGAAACCCTGCGCTCCGTCATTGCGGTGGTACAGCCAGGAGAGTTCCTCACGTCTCTGGACCTAAAAGAAGCTTACTTGCACGTCCTATATGGCCCCCACACCAACGGTTCCTCCGTTTTGTGGTGTTGGAAAAACATTTCCAGTTTCGGGCCTTGCCTTTTGGCCTCGCCACAGCTCCCCGAACCTTTTTCTGCAGAAGAGAGTCGTCGTGTACCAGCCAGAGTGGTCTCAGTACTGCAATATCTGGGCTGGGTCGTCAATATTCACGACCTAAGGCGGTGCAAGCTTCAGAATCAGGTCCGTCTGCTCCTGGGGATGCCTCGCCCGCGAGCTTGGGACTTTGTCCAGCTGTTGGGGTCAATGATGGCCACCTTGGAAGTGGTGCCATGGGCGAGAATGCACATGAGACATCTGCATATATCCCAGGATTATCAACGCAGACTCACGTGGCTCCCTGCGGCCTGACTCAATATGGAGTGGTGGCTCTCAGCATGCTGCGGCGAGGAATGCCGCTAGCGCGTCCCGATTGGTGCCTGGTGGTAGCGGATGCCAGCCTGAGGGGCTGGGGAGCACATTGCCAGGGAAGCTATGCCCAGGGTCTGTGGACACCCGAGGAAATGGAGTGGTCCATCAATTGCTTGGAACTGAGAGCGATATTCCAGGCTCTTCTGACCTTTCACAAGACTCTGGAGGGACTGCCTGTCAGAGTTCTGTCGGACAACACAACAGCAGTGGCCTACATAAATTGACAAGGCGGCACTCAGTGTCAAGCACGGGCCGCAGAGGCCGCTCAGATGTGCCACTGGGCCGAGCTACATCTGCAGCTTCTGTCAGCAGCTCACATAGCAGGTCAGAGCAACGTGCAAGCCGATTTTCTAAGCAGGTATCAAATCGACCCTGTGGAGTGGGAACTGGCAGACGAAGTGTTCCTTCAGATCTGTGCTAGATGGGGAACGCCCGTAGCGGATCTTATGGCCTCAAGCACAAATGCCAAAGTCCTGTCCCTTTTCAGCAGACGGAGAGATCCTCGCTCAGCAGGGTTGGATGCCTTGGCTCAACCCTGGCCCCCGGGCCTCCTGTATGTGTTCCCTCCTTGGCCCTTAATAGGGTGACTCCTGCGGATTCGGCTGCATAAAGGAGTGGTGATCCTCATTGCCCCAGATTGGCCCAGGCGGCCGTGGTATGGGGACCTCCTGCGGATGCTAGTGGAGGCTCCCCTTCCTTTGCCTCTGGTACCGAACCTGTTGACGCAGGGACGGTAACCATGGAGGATCCATGCCATTTTGGTCTTACGGCATGGCTATTGAGAGGGCGCAATTGAGAGACAAGGGCTATACTGTCAAGGTCATCTCCACTCTCTTGCAGGCCCACAAGCGTTCCACTTCCGTTGCCTAAGCTCGGATCTGGTGCCAGTTTGAGGCTCGGTGTGTTTCTAAAGCGATCACACCCATGCAGGCTTCTGTCTTGCCGATACTTGACTTTTTGCAGGATGGTGTACAAAAAGACTTGCCCTATAATTCCCTGCGTGTTCAAGTGGCAGCCTTATGTTTTCGAGGGAAGGTCGCTGGCCTCTCTTTGGCTGCTTGCCCGGAAGTGGCACTGTTTCTCAGAGGGGTGCTTCGGCTCCGTCCTCCCGTGCGGGCTCCCTGTCCGGCATGGAACCTGGGGTTAGTTTTAAAGGCCGTTCAGTGTTCACCCTTCGAGCCGCTTAGGCGAGCTTCAGAGAAGGATGTGACTTTACAAACGGTCTTTTTGGTGGCCATTACATCGGCGAGACGGGTATCTGAGCTCCAGGCACTATCCTGTCGAGACCCATTTCTGCAATTCTCAGAGTCCGGAGTTATGGTACGTATGGTGCCTTTCTTCATGCCTAAGGTGGTTTCAGCGTTTCACCTAAACCAGCCTATTTTCCTGCCTTCCTTTCCCAAAGAGGAATTTCCAGAATCATTTGGGCAGTTGCACCTTCTGGATGTGCGAAGGGCTCTGTTGCAATATCTGCGCATGTCAAATGCCTTCAGGACCTCTGACCATCTTTTTGTTCTATTGTCAGGTCCGCGCAGAGGGTCTCCAGCGTCTAAGGTCACTTTTGCCCGTTGGCTCAAAGAAGCTATTTTCTCAGCATATTTGCTGTCTGGCTGGCCTCCGCCTGACGCCTTTAAGGCACATTCCACAAGAGCGATTTCCTCTTCCTGGGCTGAAACTGGAGCACTGTCTCTTCAAGAGATATGCATTGCAGCGACATGGGCTTCTAAGCTCTCTTTTGCCCGACATTACAGGCTTGATGTGACTGCCAGGAGAGACGCGCATTTTGGAGCACAAGTGCTGACGTGTGTAGTGGCTTGTTCCCACCCTATCTAGGGATTGCTTTGATACATCCCACTCATAATGGATTCATCTGCTTGATGACAAGGAAGGGAAATTAGTTTCTTACCTTGGTAATTTTCTTTCCTTTAGTCATAGCAGATGAATCCATGAGCCCTCCCTCAGAGGTTCATTATGTTAATGTTCAGTTTTTCCTGTAGATATGTTCCCTCATTGGGAGAAGTTGGAAAACAGTCTTCAGGATTTCTGTTCTGTTACAGGAGGTTGAGTTTGTCCCTCCTTTGAAGTGTTGCTCCTGTTCTGGGGCGTTCATCCGCTGTGAGGAAAGTTCATGTTATTATGCTTTGCGGTGTAACACTGCTTTGGAAGCTTCAAATACTGAAGAGGCAGATGGAGCTAGCTGGCCATGAGGCACTATGGTTTTTCAGTGCTCTCTATCTCCCCCTGCTGGTTGATGGACACAACCCACTCGTAATGGATTCATCTGCTATGACTAAAGGAAAGAAAATTACCAAGGTAAGAACCTAATTTTCCCACAATTTCTTTTTGAATTTTTAGAATTCTGTTGTAAATACCATCTGATCCTCATGATCTTCAGTTTGTTGGGTTGCTCTGTTAAATCTTCCAGTTTATTTGTTTTAGTTCTTCTTAATCATCACCTTCAAAAAATATTTCCACTCTGGGTATCTTCCCAAAATCTTTCTTAGTAAAGACCAAAGCAGAGGACTTTGTTTTTCTGCTACAGCCCTGCCCCCCCTTAACATATTTGGTTATCCAGTGATCTGCCTGACTCCCTCACAGGCGTTTTGCTCTTTATGTACTTGAAAACGTTTGTAGCTTTAGGGTTTGCCTCTTTGGCAAGTTTCTTTCCAAATTCTTTCTGGGTCCGCCTTATCTTAAATCTGATTTGCAAAAACAGTAAACAAGGAAAAAAAAAAAAGAACAAATGGGCCTTCTAGACTAGAGCAATCAAGAGTACTTTATTAAATTGACCTGACATGGGCCATGTTTGTATGTCTACACCTACCTTAGGGGTCTAACAAAAAGACATTGAAGTACAATGAGAACAAATTAAAAATAATTATAAAATACATCAGTATTTTGCATATAAAACAAAATGTGCTGGTGTCCATTGAAAAGATAAAAATTACATTGAAAATAAATGAACTGTAATGATAAAAAAACATGCTAATCTAATATAGTGATTTGCTCCTTCAACGTTCAAATATGTCTCACTGGGATCGTAACCATCTCCTGACGTCACAAACGCAGTGAGAAACATTAGAACATTGCAGGAGCCCGCCTCTGCCGCCATGCCCCCCCCCCCCCCCCCCGAGGTCGCCGCCGCTCACCCCTGCACCCCCCCCCAAGGTCCCCACCGCTCCCCCCTTCCCCACCCCGAGTTCGCTGCAGCCACTGCTCCCCCCCTCCCAAGGTCGCTGCTGCTCCCCCCCCCCCCCTGTCCGCCCAGCCACTTTCCCTTCAGGCCCACCCACCCACCCAGCAGACCTGCCAAGTCTCCAGTGACACAGGCGGCAACAGCTCCGATTTCTGGCCACTGCTGCTTCAGCAGTAGCGGACGCTACAAAAACACCATCAGCTGTTTTTAAGAAGCAAGCACGGCACCGCAGGCAGCCATCAGGATTGGCTGTTGGCTTTGCAGCTCCTCCTTTCGCCTCTCACGTCACTGCCCCTGGAGGACGACCCCAGAGGAGCGCAGTGACGTGAGAGGAGGGGCTGCAGAGCCAACAGCCAATCCTGATGGCTGCCTGCGGTGCCGTGCTTGCTTCGTAAAAACAGCTGATGGTGTTTTTGTAGCATCCGCTGCTGCTGAAGTAGCAGTGGCCAGAAATCGGAGCTGTTGCCGCCTGTGTCGCTGGAGACTTGACAGGTCTGTTGGGTGGGTGGGTGGCTGGGCAGAGGGGGAGCAGTGGCTACGGCAACATCGTGGGGGTGGAGGGGTGAGCGGCGGCAACATGGGGGGGCATGGCGGCAGGGGCGGGGACAGGAGAATCGGGTGGCTGGAGAGGGGGGGGCAAGGGAGAGAGGAGAATCACTGGGTGGCTTGAGGGGGGGCAGGGGGGAGAGGAGAATCACTGGACGGGGGGGGGCAGGGGACAGAGGAGACAGTCTCTCACTCTCTCTCTTCCACACACACACACGCACATTCACTCTCTCTCACACACACAATCACGGTCAAAACATACACACTCCAAGCAAAACCTTGCTAGCGCCCGTTTCATTTGTCAGAAACGGGCCTTTTTTTACTAGTCCTATATAATAATTCTCACCTCCAACGTTCTGACTTGCCTGGGACCATGGCTCATTCTGAGTTGGTCTGCTAGGCTCCATAGATCAGGCTGACATCACCGTAGCCATTATGATGTCAACTTCAGAACCCGGGGGGGGGGGGGGGCATGCCTCACAGCTGATCCATGTCCAGAGGAGGATCGCTGGACATGGGTGGCTGGAGGGGGGGCAGGGGAGAGAGGAGGGTTGCTGGACATGGGTGGCTGCAGGGGGGGCAGGGGAGAAAGGAGGTTCGCTGGACATGGGTGGGTGCAAGGGGAGCGGAGGGTCGCTGGACATGGGTGGCTGCAGGGGGAGAGGAGGGTCACTGGACATGGGTGGCTGCAGGGGAGCCAAGGAAAACCTTGCTAGCGCCCGTTTCATTTGTGTCGCAAACGGGCCTTTTTTACTAGTTGCTATAATATAGTGTGGTTACATACATAAAAATGTGAAATAAATAATACAGTTTACAGAAAGTAATATGCACTGTTGCTAGAATGAAAATCGGTATATATTGTGACATACATAGTAGATTCGTAAGTGTGTGATAGGTGTATTTAAGTATATATGAAAACATAAAAGCCATATGGGTCAGACCAATGATCCATCTAGCCAGTATCCTGCTTCCAACAGTGGCCAATCCAGGTCACAAGTACCTGGCAGAAACCCAAATAGTAGCAATATTCTGTGCTACCAATCCCGCGGCAAACAGTGGCTTCCCCCATGTCCGTTTCAATAACAGACTATGGACTTTTCCTTCAAGAGCTTGTCCACACCTTTTTTAAACCCAGATACACTAACCGCTGTTAACACATCCTCTAGCAGCGAGTTCCAGAGCTTAACTATTCTTTGAGAGAAAAAAATAACACTTCCTGTGTTTTAAAAGTATTTTCATGTAATTTCATGGAGTATCCCCTGGTCTTTGTGAAAAATCAATTCACTTCTATCTATTCTACACCACTCAGGATTTTGTAGACCTCAAGCAGAATATATTCATCTCCCTCTCCCTCCAACCCCCCTCCTGGTCCAGCACATCTCCATCTCCCTCCAACGCTCCCCCTTCTGGCCCAGCATAAGAACATAAGAGTAGCCATACTGGGTCAGACCAGTGGTCCATCTAGCTCAGTATTCTGTTTTCCAAACAGTAGCCAAGCCAGGTGACAAGTACCTGGCAGAAACCCAAATCATGGCAACACTCCATACTACAAATCCCAGGGCAAGCAGTTGCTTCCCATGTCTGTCTCGATAGCAGACTATGGACTTTTCCTCCAGAAATTTGTCAAAACCTTTTAAAAACCCAGATACGCTAACCACTGTTACCACCTCCTCTGGCAAAGAGTTGCAGAGCTTAACTATTCGTTCAGTGAAAAAATATTTCCTCCTACATGTTTTAAAAGTATTTCCATGTAACTTCCTCAAGTGTCCCCTAGTCTTTGTACTTTTGGAACGAGTAAAAAAATCGATTTACTTTACTCTTTGTACACCACTCAGGAGTTTGTAGACCTCAATTTTATCTCCCCTCAGCCTTCTTTTTTCCAAGCTGAAGAGCCCTAACCTCTTCAGCCTTTTCTCATATGGGAGGAGTTCAATCCCCTTTATCATTTGGCTGCTCTTCTCTGAACCTTGTCCAATTCAACTATATCGTTTTTGAGATATGATGCCAAAAATCGAAAGCAATACTCAAGTTCCTCACCTCCATGCACCTCAATGCTTGGAGCGATACACATGCATTAATATTCTTGGTCTTTATTTTGCATCCCTCTCCTAATAATTCCTAGCAGCCGATGCCGCCACACACTGGGCAGAAAATTTCAGCTTGTCTACAATGACGCCGAGGTCTTTTTCTTGAGTGCTAAGGTGGACCTTTGCAGCAGGTAACTATGATTAGGATTATTCTTCCCAATGTGCATCACTTTGCATTTGTCCACATTAAATTTCTTCTGCCATCTGGATGCCCAGTCTTCCAGTTTCCTAAGGTCTTCCTACAATTTTTCACAATCCGCATGTGTTTTGACAACTTTGAATATTTTTGTCATCTGCAAATTTAATCACCTCATTTGTCATTCAACTTGTAATCACTGCAACAGTCGCGGCAAGTTTCTTGAACAACTGCAATATGTGGTAGACTTTCATGCAGGATCTGTTGCACCTGTTGTCTTTTTCAGCATTTTTAAAATTTGTTGCTGCGCACCTTCACAGATTTTATATGTATTTTGAGAATGGTATCTTATATAATTATAATTAATAATTACCACTGATAAAATGAAATTTATGATAGTAACTAACCTTTATCACCCATTAACCATCTCAAATTTTAAGATTGATAATGTTACGTATTCTTTGGATTCAACAATGAAAATCTTGGGATCTTAATTGATGAGTTTCTTTTTTTTTTATTGCCAAATTTCCAAAGTAGTCTTGAATGTCTTTAATTCATTGTGGAAACTTAAAAGATTAAGACCATTCTTTTCAAGATCAGTCTTTCGCATTTTAGTTCAGTCATTAATCTTAACCAAATTTGACTATTGCAATTCAATTTATGCAGGTATTAAGCGGAGTCTCATAGTAACTTAGTAAACTATGGCAGATAAAGACCTGTACGGTCCATCCAGCCCGCCCAACAAGATAAACTCATTTTACATGGTATATGAAACTTTATATGTATACCCGAGTTTGATTTGTCCTTGCCATTCTCAGGGTACAGACCATAGAAGTGTGCCCAGCACTCTTCTTGTGCTAAATTCTGAAGCTAACGTTGAAGTCCCTTAAAATTTACACTCCAGCCCATCCCTATCTATTCAGTCACGATCAGGGCGTAGACCGTAGAAGTCTGCCTAGCACCGGTTTGTCTCCTAAGAAGGCTACACAAAACACGGCTACCCGCCTTACATATAGATCGCTGCATTGCGTTAAAGCATCTCCTCTTCTTAAGGATCTACATTGGTTACCCATCAATTAAAGAATTTCATTTAAGCTCTGTGTTCCTGTTTATCTGATTCTTTATACCTTACCATCTTATATGATATATCTCATTAAATTATCACCATGAAATACCACCTCATCTAGAGAATATCTCGTATTATATTTCCCAAGTTGTACAAACAACCTACAAAACTATCCATAATGCTAATTTTTCTTACCAAAGTACCAAACTCTGGAACTTATTACCCAAGTACATCAGACACCCAGTCAATTATATGTTGTTTAGAAGATTACTTAAAGCCCACTTCTTTTAGATCTGTGTTCAGCTAATATGAAAATAATTTTTAATTTTATAGTTTTATTCTTGTATTAATATTAATTGTCTTTTAATGCTTCTTAATTTATGTAAGCCACATTGAACCTGAGCTTTCTTGGGAAAATACGAGGTAGAAATGTCATAATAAATATTTTTATCAGTATGTTTTCAGTAGAGACCAGAGGCTTGTTTTTACGTTTTTTTGCTTAACGCTGCAGATCGACTATACTTTTTAAGATGAGACTTGTGTCTCTCTCTGATTGGATTCATTTTCCCTGTTCAAGCAGACATACTTGGCATATGTGCTGCGGCACCTTTAGACACTATAATGCTGTTAATCTTGTGATTGGTTCTGCAGTCGCGGTGAATTTCTGGAACGACTGTAGTATGCATCAGACTCTCATGCTGGAGCTGTTGTACACTTGTTTACATTTGTTGTGATGTACCTTCATAGATTTTATATCTATTGTGAAAATAGTGTCTTGTGCATTTTTTATTAGTATGGTTTCGACACAGTACAAGCAGTTCAGTCACTCATATAGTTGAGCAGCAGTTCAGGATACGTCTGTCACCAGCCTTCTCTGGTAGCCTTCCTTCTCTTGTCTCGTCTTGTCTTGTCTGATTTAATACCCCTCAGACTGGTCCTTATATACAATTCTGACTCCATTGGTTCCAGTGGACCCCAGTCTTTCTCACCAGGGCTCTTGGCCCTTATCAGTTGATAACAATGACTTGACAAGTTCTCAAGCTCTAGCTATAAACAAGATATGTTCAGAGCGCATCTGTGTGATCTCACAGGTCATTTTGCTCTCTTCAGTTCCCCCCCTCCCCTTGGCTCATCCTATGTACATCTAACCCTTTATCAACTTCTATTAGCCAAAACAGGGTGTGCTCGTCCTGCGTACATCTAACCCTTTATCAACTTCTATTAGCCAAAACATCTTTCTCATGACTTCTCACAGGTGCCAGTCCCAGAGCAAATGCCCCCCTCCCTTGCCAGCTCAGCACTTGCTATAGTGAAATGTAACTGTGTCAAAGGTGATCTCTGATTCTTACAGGCCTAGCTCTCTGGGAACTCATTTCAGCTTGAGCTGCAGTGAAATATATTCTGTATCAGAGATGATTTTGATTCTAAGAGAGGCCTAGCTCTTAGCTTGAGCCATTGGCCTGTATTTTACTGAGAGCAAGGGCTAGCATTACTCTTTTTAAATATTGATTTTGGTTTCCACACAACAACATCAGTTGGTTTATATTCTTTCTGCTCGGGCACTTAAGTTCTGGTGTGATGCATGTGTGTACTTTTATATCTTGACCTTTGTCTCTATACAATATCAGTTGGTTTTTTCTTAGCACTTGGGCACTTATGTTCTGGTGTGATCTATACAGTGATGCATGGACAATGGGGCTATTAAACATATAGGATACATTTTATCATATGTTATCATTTTTCAATTTGTATCTCCTCAGCAGTGTTGTTTGAAGAACACTATTATACCCACTATGTTTCTTTCAAGAGTACTCCCTTATACTGGTAAGATAGACAGATCTCATTAATGATACGATCACATACACAGCTGGTAGTCACTGTTTATACCGAATGTGGAAAAAGAAGCCAGCAGATCAATATAACATCAGAAAGCTTTTATTGAAGATACCGTATGTAAGCAAATTGCCCGACACAGGCCGTGTTTCGCCCACCAAGGGCTGCGTCAGGGGCTAATTTGAAACCTTCTGAAAGGAGCAACTCTAAAAATGGAAAACTTGGGGTGTATAATAGATTGGAAAAAACCAGCTCATACAGCAGATGCCTAAAATGATGTAACTTAACACAACGCAAGCAGATGCACTGCTGTCAAACCAGAAATTTACTGTGTTATACATGCATTTTTAAATTCACCTTTCTCACACATAGGAATCTAATATGTATGTCACATTAATATG
This sequence comes from Microcaecilia unicolor, assembly GCF_901765095.1. Lineage (NCBI taxonomy): Eukaryota > Metazoa > Chordata > Amphibia > Gymnophiona > Siphonopidae > Microcaecilia > Microcaecilia unicolor. Next base: position 405,495,966 of record NC_044031.1, on the reverse strand, counting down.
TATAGATTTTCATTTTAGGAACAGTGCATGTTACTTTTTGTGTTTTGTCTTTTATTGTAATGTTTTTATTGTTTTAAATATTTAATAGAACAAACATCAAGTAAGATAGGCAATGGTATAACACAAAGTTATAAGAACATATTAATACAAACAGTGCAAAATAGCCATGTATTACTACTATTAAGTACAAGAAGCAGATTTCAAGTAGGCATCAGAGGGCTTTTTAAATTCGTAATTTTTTGGAAGAGGGACACATTAAACAAATTATCTTGTTCATATTTCTTAAACAGAATAACCCAGTTCCACCAAATGTACACTGTAAGGTTAGTGTTGTCCTTCCAGTGATTAATAATCACTTTCAAAGCAATGAATAATAAAAGTCAAATAAAGCTTTTTATTCATCTGTAAGATCAGTTACTATTGCTGAAGATTTCCATATTAGGTGTTTTAAAGATATTGGTTCATGAAATTTGAAGGTTTGTGAAATTTCTTTCCAGATGTCTGACCAAAATAAAGTAAGATTTGGGCAGTCAAAGATGAGATGAAATAAAGTTCCAATTGATGATTTACATGACCAGCATTAATCTGAACAAGTAGATCCGCAAAGCTTAGCTTTTCTTGGTGTCCACAAGGAGGGATGAAGCTGGAAAAACAAAGATTGGGAGATGGATGAGAATAGTGTTGCTCGTGGGCCTTTTGACCAAACTAATTTCCAAAGATCATCAGATAAATTATCTTGAATATGAAGTTCCCATCTTTTTTGTGTTTAAGAACTATAATTTATTTTGGTACATGAGAAGGACTTATAGAATACAAATGCATTATGTGCATCTAAACAGTATTCGGTGATGAAATATTCCCATTGCTGTAATTTTACCAATCTTGTTAAAGTTCCATTTGGATTTAAGAGCATGTGAAAATTCAGCCCACTGTAGAAATTGAGAATTAGAAAGATGAAAATCGTTCTGTATTTGAGTAAAAGTTTTAAAAACACCATTATGGATGAGCTGGCTTAGACCAAATATCACAATGCTGCCACTTCAGCCAGTTTATTGTTGTTTTTAAAAATCTATTTAAATGCCAACATTATTCCAAATTATTACATCAAATGATTCCAGCAAATGCCTAGGAATAGTGCTGTGAAGTTTGTTGAAAGAGGAAATTGTGGCTGAAATAATGGGATAAATGATCCCAATACTTAGCTTTTACCATTAATATTGGACAAAATATAGAGCGATAAAGATGTACAAAGTTCCTTTTCAAATGAAAACCAACGTTTTTAAAGTTTTATTTTGCTGAGAAATAAGTCCACGTATATATGCCTTAAAGGCATCCCACCAGATGTATAATTCAGTATCACAAGGATAATCAAATTTACAAAAGTCAGAAATACTAGTAGTGATATATTCTTTGAATCCTTGTTCATTGACAAGTTTTGCATTAAATCTTCATATTCTATGTTTTGGAGAGTAATTGGATGGTATAAAATTTAAAAAGGGATAAGGAGCATGATCAGAAATAATAATAGGTAAAATGTTAGCATCAATGACGGAAGAGACTAAAGAATCTGAAATTTTTTAAAAATCTATTCTTAAGTGTGGTTTATGTGGAATAGAATAAAAAGTGAAATCATTTATCGTACAATGGAGCCTCCAAATGACAGAGAGGCAGTGGGTATGTTTCTTCACTCCCTGGGGTTTGAAGTGGAGAACACAATATTCTATTTTTAGCTTATAGTTAACTTTCGTTACACTAAAAACAAACTTTAGGACCTTAGTCCAGAATGTCTGAACATCGGGGCACGTCCACCATATGTGGAACATGTCCCCCTCCATCCCACACTGGCACGTTGCAACATAAAGCTTGACCCCTGGTGGAACATCTTAGCCAAACGTTGAGGAGTGTAATACCAACAGTAAAGTATTTTGTAACCATTTTCCACCAAGGCGCTGGAGGTAGATACCTAAAGCAAGGAGCGGAAAACTTGTTCCCATTGTTCACAATCATAATAAAACCCCAATGCTACCTCCCACTTTGACAGATAATACACAATCGGTTTACGATATGTGAGAAGAGCCCTGTAAATCCTAGAGATCTCTCCTCTCCCTCCCCCACCCTCCAATGCCCTGCTTAAGACAGGTTTCAGACAAACTCAAGTCTCCCCTCGCTCTATGAATTATAAGTCTCGTAACTGGATATATTGAAAGACACCTGAGGGGAAAACGCCACTCCTCAAAAAACCATCACTAGACCCTACCTGTCCCTCCAACTACCGCCCCATCTCCCTCCTACCCTTCCTCTCCAAGACACTTGAGCGCGCAGTCCACAGCCGCTGCCTTGATTTTCTCTCCTCTCATGCCATCCTTGATCCGCTTCAATCCGGTTTTCGCCCTCTTCACTCGACAGAAACAGCACTTTCTAAAGTCTGTAATGACCTGTTCCTTGCCAAATCCAGAGGCCACTACTCTATCCTCATCCTCCTGGATCTATCCGCCGCTTTTGACACTGTCAATCATGACTTACTTCTTGCCACACTGTCCTCATTTGGGTTCCAGGGCTCTGTCCTCTCCTGGTTCTCCTCCTATCTCTCCCACCGCACCTTCAAAGTTCACTCTCATGGATCTTCCTCCACCCCCATCCCCTTATCTGTTGGTGTTCCCCAGGGATCGGTCCTTGGACCCCTTCTCTTCTCAATCTACACCTCTTCCCTGGGCTCCCTGATCTCATCTCATGGTTTCCAGTATCATCTCTATGCTGATGACACCCAACTGTATCTCTCCACACCAGACATCACCGCGGAGACCCAGGCAAAGGTATCGGCCTGCTTATCTGACATTGCTGCCTGGATGTCCAACCGCCACCTGAAACTGAACATGTCCAAGACCGAGCTTATCGTCTTTCCACCAAAACCCACTTCTCCTCTTCCTCCACTTTCTATCTCAGTTGATAACACCCTCATCCTCCCCGTCTCATCTGCCCGCAACCTCGGAGTCATCTTTGACTCCTCTCTTTCCTTCTCTGCGCATATCCAGCAGATAGCCAAGACCTGTCGCTTCTTCCTCTTTAACATCAGCAAAATTCGCCCTTTCCTCTCTGAACACACCACCCGAACTCTCGTCCACGCTCTCATTACCTCTCGCCTGGACTACTGCAACTTACTCCTCACCGGCCTCCCACTTAGCCATCTATCCCCCCTTCAGTCTGTTCAGAACTCTGCTGCACGTCTCATATTCCGCCAGAACCGATATACTCATATCACCCCTCTCCTCAGGTCACTTCACTGGCTTCCGATCAGATACCGCATTCAATTCAAGCTTCTCCTTCTTACCTACAAATGCATTCAGTCTGCTGCCCCTCACTACCTCTCTACCCTCATCTCCCCTTACGTTCCCGCCCGTAACCTCCGTTCACAGGATAAATCCCTCCTCTCAGTACCCTTCTCCACCACCGCCAACTCCAGGCTCCGCTCATTCTGCCTCGCCTCACCCTATGCTTGGAACAACCTTCCTGAACCCTTACGCCAAGCCCCCTCCCTGCCCATCTTCAAGTCTTTGCTTAAAGCCCACCTCTTCAATGCTGCGTTCGGCACCTAACCCTTACCGTTCAGTGAATCCAGACTGCCCCAATTTGACTGCCCCTATCGGACCGACCGTTCACTTGTCTATTAGATTGTAAGCTCTTTGAGCAGGGACTGTCTCTCTTTGTTAAATTGTACAGCGCTGCGTAACCCTAGTAGCGCTCTAGAAATGTTAAGTAGTAGTAGTAGTAGTAGGAAAGACCATATTCCTCACATAGTTCTTCAAACGAAAGTAACACCCATGACTCTCCCATATACGTTAGCATGGATCCAAAGATCCTGGGGCAAATTGTGGGGCAAAACGAATAAACGTGTAAAATAGGCACGATCTGGGAAATACCTCTCTCGTATCTTACTCCAAGTAATGAGCGGCCACTGAAGTAGTGGTGTCGCCCCTCTGATGATCTCTTTAAGGAGACACCCAGGAAGCCAAGGTATCGCTTTCAGTGGATAGGGGTTCAAATATGTCTGCTCAAGTTTATGCCACATCTTGCTGGCCTCCTGGAGCCAGTCTGCTAAAATTCAAAGGTGGGCCACTTGATGGTATAATTGAAAGGAGGGGACTCCCATTCCTCCCCGAGTGCGTAGTTGATACATCACTTCCCTGCGTACCCTTGGTGACCTTTCTCCAAATAAAGGAGAACACTCTATGCTGTAGACCCTGCATGAATGAATCTGGTAGGAAAATAGGGAGTGCCATAAACAAATATATCATTTTAGGAAGTAAGATCATTGTTACGGCAGCAATACGCCCCAGCCATGAGATCGTCAGACTTTCCCACCGGTCCCCGGGTCTTGGCTGGGAAGTTCACTTTATAAAGATCATCTAAACCCCGGGGGATGTGAATCCCTAAATATCTTATATATCGTGGTGCCCAGCGAAAAGGGAATTGCCTCTGTAGCTGAGCAATCTGTTGGTCCAGGAGGTTTATATCTAGGGCTTCTGACTTAATCAGATTAATCTTGAATCCCAAAACCATGCCATACTCCTGGAGCACAGCTGAGAAGCCATCGGGTCCGCCAGTGTGAGGAGTTTATCAGCAAAAAGCATGATTCATGACTCGCCATCACCACGGGGGCCCCTAATATCCGGATGTCCGCGTATATGTGTGGCCAGAGGTTCAACTACTAATGCAAAAAGTAGAGGGGATAAAGCACAGCCTTGGCGCGTGCCTCGATACAGTGAAAAAGGGCGAGCGCATTGACCATTAACCTGGCCAGCAGCACATGGTCTATTATATATCAATCTGAGCCAATGAAAGAATCGAACGGAAATCCCTATTTCATCTAAAGCTACAAATAAAAAAGGCCAATGCACTCTGTCAAATGCCTTTTCTGCGTCCAGAGATAGAAGACACAGAGGGGAGTTTGTCATTTGAGCTTGGAAATTAGCAGGCTTATTTTCGAAAGAGGACGCCCATCTTTCGACACAAATTGGAAGATCGGCATAATCGAAAGCCGATTTTAGACATCCCCAACTGCTTTCCATCGGGGGGATGACCAAAGTTCCTGGGGGCGTGTCAGAGGCATAGCAAAGGCGGGACTTGGGCGTGCCTAACACATGAGCGACCTCAACCCATAATGGGAAAAAAAGGGCATCCCTGACGAGCATTTGGACGACTTTACCTGGTCCAGTTTTTCTTATGACCACGGCACAAAAAGGTGCCTGAACTGACCAGATGACCTCCCCTTACTCCCCCAGTGATCACTAACCCCCCTCCCACCCTCAGAAAACAACTTTAAAAATATTTTGTGCCAGCCTCAAATGTCATACTCAGGTCCATCGCAGCAGTATGCAGGTCCCTGGAGCAGTTTTAGTGGGTGCAGTGCACTTCAGGCAGGTGGACCCAGGCCCGTGCCCCCCTTCACCCGTAAGGACTATGGTAGTGGTGTACAGTTGTGGGTTTTGGGGGTCTCCATGTTTTGAAGCTGATCTGAGTTAGATGGTCCTCATGATCAGCATTTGGACCACATTGACTAAAGTATAGGTATGGCCCCCCCCAGTGAGAAAACCACCAATAAAAAGCAGCCCCCATTGTCCCTAACAACTTTCCCAGTTTGCCAAGTCTTAGAATTACCGAAAGCAATTAAAACACCTCGGGTTTTGGTATTATCATGGTTAGAGGCAAAATAGATAATTGGGATAGCTACGATGGTGACAGAGATGTTCATGAGCAGGTTTGAAGTGTGTCTCCTGCACCAGGGCCACATCTACCTGAAGGTGGAGCAGCTCCCGGAACAGGAGCTGCCGCTTCATAGGTACATTCAACCCCCTGGCATTCAGGAGTACCATATTAACATCAGCCATTCAAAAGAAAACTAATAAAGAATGGTAGCAAAAGTGAATCCACTGCCCCAGATCTCCATCCCATTGTGTCTCTCAATCTTTTCCCTCCCCCTCCCCTTCCTCCCCTCATATTTTCAGAACCCTCCACCATTGCAATGTATCAATAGGGGAAGTGCAGTTCGAACCCACATCTAACGCTGAACCCACATAACAGCATACACATACTACAACTGACAGGAAACCATTTACCCATATAACTGAAACACCATATAAGTATACATTCCCAGCACCTTATAACCGAAACAGGATTCCAGTAAAGGTCTTCAATTGCCTCCTCCCTCCAGTACTCTAACGGTCAACTTTCATAGTTCAGTGGGATTAGACACTAACAATAACCTGTTGTGGAAAAAGAGAAAAAGGAACCTCCAACTATATGGGAGAGCTCAGGTGATCTGAGTCGCCGACTGCTGGTGTTGCGGGCGTTTGTGTCCCTTCATTACTATCTGCCATTTGAGGTGGTAGGACACATCTGAGGCCTTCCTGGCCTGGCTTGGAGTGGCAGGAGACTCCATCCACCCTTCCTCTGGAAGAATTTCACGGGCCTCAGATACAGATTTAATTTGATGCAACTGTCCATCTTTATAGAACACTAATGCAAAGGGATGTCTCCATCTACAGCGACTGCCCAATTCTCGGAGTTTCCAAGTGACAGGCTTCAGATCTGCTCTACGCTTGAGCGTAGCTGCAGCAAGATCTTGATATATTTCTACTTCATATTCTTCCCAATTAAAATTGTGGGCTTGCCTTGCTGCTTTCAGTGCCTTTTCTTTGCGTCTGTAATCCTGAAAACAAGCAGTGATATCTTTAGGCTTATTATTTCGCGGTGAACCCATTGCTCTGTGCGACCTTTCAGGGATGATAGAAGTGGGGTCCGGTGAGGAGCCATCTGTAGTGAGCAATGAGCTTACAAGGCGTTGCACCAGTGATTCACAGTCTTGATAGCTGGGGACTTCCGGAAGACCCCGAAAACGGAGATTGCTCCACCTGCTCCGATTCTCTAGGTCCTCCATTTTATCCATCAATTGTTGCTGCCCCATATGTAGTTCCATAATTTGCTTATCCACTGACCCTAAGGCTTCAGAGTTCCCTTCGATACGGGTCTCTGCCTTCTCCACTCTGTTGCCCAGCTCACAGATCTGCTCCCAGCGTTGCCAGTTTTTAAATCCGCTCAAATTTCTTGCGGCCAGCCTTTCAGCTCAGAGAAGGAGATCATCTCCGAGTTCGCCTGCTCCTCTCTCACTAAGCTTGCATCATTTTGTTCAAGGTCCTTGGAGCGCTCCTGCTCCTGTACCGCCACCATTTTATGGGCCAGAGCACGTGCTGCTGATGTTCCCCCTGTAAAGGTGTAGCGGGACAAATCTGCTGTCTCTGGGCACGAGTTCATTGTTAAATCTATTCACAGCTACTACTTCATCGCCAGGCACTACTCTGGTGCAAAAATAAGGTTTTAAGTGCTGGGAAAACGTTGGATTTTGCCGTGGGAAGCGGGAGCTCAATTCTTATGCTGCCATCGTCCTCGATGACGTCACTTCCTGGACCATGCTAGTGTTTTTAGCGTGCGCTAAAACTTAGCACACACTAACACGAGAGACACCCACAGTAATATATGGGTGTGTTTTGTGCATGCTAATTTTAGCACATGCTAAAAACGCTAGCGCACCTTAGTAAACAGGGCCCTTAGCAGGGGCATAGCCAGACAACAGATTTTGGGTGAGCTTAGGCAAGAAGTGGGTGGGCATCGAGTGTTCTCCCCTCCACCCACCACCAAAACAAAATCTCAGCTGGTGGGAAAACGCTTCTTTCCACCTTAGTAGTCTGCAGCAGGCAATAGCGTTTTCATTACCATCAGGGGGAAGTCTTCAGCTGGCGGAGCTTGGGATTCCCACCAGCTACCGCTAAATGTGTGCTATTATTGGGTGGGCTTGAGCCTTAATTGGGTGGGCCGGGGCCCACCCATGCCCACCTGTGGCTACGCCACTGGCCCTTAGTAAAGAAATTCACATCTTTACAATTTGGACATAGATTTAGCATAAAAAGAATTGTGTAATACCAGTAATAACAGTCATACTAGATTCCTCTTCCTCTGATGATATAGGAAGGCAAATAATCTTTAATGGTGTGGAGGACTTAAAAGAATTGCTGTTCCATTTTTTTTCCCTAAAGCAGGTGAAGCACAGCCCAAAGTATATTTGGAAGTTTTAACAAATGAATATCCTTTGCATTAAAGATAGGTCTCCTGCAGTAGCAAGAAATCAGGAGATAATCTATTAGTGTAAGCCCCAAATATTGATCTTTTAAAGGGATTATTTAAACCTTTGATGTTAAGAGAAAATATTTTTATGACATTAGGCATATTATATGAGTAAACAGATTATATTGTTGAAGGGAGTGGCAAGTATGACAAAAATAATTATATTGCGATATCATCATCTGCTTATTATTAAGGACATGGCTTAAACTTAATAGCACATAACAAATAACCTTATTCAAAGATTACCTGTCTGAGGTAACCTCATTGGTGGATCACCTCACTTAACAGAGGTAGGCATAAACAGAGAGTCTAAATAGGATAAGATATGTAGCACTTCACTATGATAGCATTTAGAGATCATAATCCTATATCAGAAAAAAAATTAAAGTCCAGTTATCAGGTTAATACTGAGGATTCAAAGACTCAGATAATATATGTAACTTTATCTTACTAGCCAATCTGAGTATTAATATGGTTGCAGTGTAGAACTAAAGCAGCAGATATGCTGAGAGGGATTGTCAGTAAATTGTCTTTCTAGAACTCACTGATAACACTTATGAGTATTCCTCCATTACAGAATATCCAAGATGTTCTAAATAATCATGGAGAACCGTAGGGTCTTCAAAAGATTTAGTAGAATTATGGTAACCTTCATTGTGCCTGGAAAGAAGAGACCATATTTGGTGCCAATTCTTTTAGACGAGGGACTTGTGGAAAGAAATTGTTTTCTTCAGTGCACAGTATTCTTGTGCAGGTCTGCCACAATAATGGTATGACTATCCATTTTTTTTATGTCATCTTTATTGGTTTTTTCATAACCTTGTATACAAATATCTTGCACCATTATATCATAAGTGTATAATAGGGTCTACAATAAACCTTGTAACATACTATCTGATCATTTAACATTTCCCCCCCCCCCCCCCCCCCCCCCTTATAAGTTCAGAATTCTACTTCGGGCAGTTGGAGTAAGCGTGTCCCAGAAAGGGGCCCACGTGCAGAAGGTATCTCCGTGTCTCGTAGATAAATCTTTCACACTTCTCTTTTCCAGGGAGCACATCTGGATCATAGCTGATCTCCATTGTTCCGCCGTGGGATAATCCTTGTTTTTCCACAGCAGTAGAATCGACCTTTTTCCCATCAACACCACATGCTACAAGAATGCCTTCATTTTCAATGGCATACGTTCTCTATACACAAAAGTGCCAAAAAGCTACCCTGGTGTGGGTTTCCAACATGCTTGCCACATTACAGAGACCTGAGTTGCCACCTCTTTCCAAAACCTATGTATCCCCGTGCATGACCAGAACATGTGTCCCAAATTCACCCCTGATGTTCCGCACTTGGGACAGGTATCATCTTCTTTCAAAGTTGCCCTCCAGGCTCTATGTGGTGAGATGTATAATCTCAAAATAAATTTCAGCTGTATCTCCTGCCAAGTCACCTGCTCCGTAATTTTGGAAGTCAATAACAATTGTCCTTTCAGATGTTCTTTATGTAGGGGAGTACCAAGATCCGTACTCCATGCATGACTTTATAGTTTCTAAGGAAGAAGAGAACCGATCTAACCAGAACAATCCTGTAGGCTAATGCTGTTAAATTCGATTTTGGGTTTAGCAGTTCTCCTGCTCTAATGTTAAAGTATTTCCTATTTTTATTTTTTTTCATTGTGTCTTGCCCCACTTTATTTTATTGTGGACTAACTAAATGGAAGTGTTTACCTCAGGAGGTTATCTCCTAGATTTATTTTTTCCTTTATGCTGTAATTCAATTACTGCGATTGCAGTCATGTTATGTGATTGTTAATTTGGAAAATTATAAATAAAGATATTAAAATAGACCAATTTAGATTGGCAAGGGAGGCCTTTCCTAATTAGGATAGCCACTCCCCTGCGGCCATTTCCAGCTGACGAGTAGTAGCACTCTCCCACCCATTGCCTACAAAGCTTTTTGTGCTCTTCCTCTGACAATTTAGTCTCCTGAAGACATACTATGTCGGCCTTTAGACGTTTTAATTGGGTCAGAATTTCATTCTCTTTATTGGCTAAGAGATCCCAGACACATTCCATGATATTATGCTCTGTGTCACACTATTCGCCATACTGCCTCACAAGATATAATTACCGATCTGTTCCAAAATGGCCCCCCAGAGCCCAGCCCCTCCCTGGGAGACCCTCCCCCCTTCCGCACAACTTTTAGTGATTCACCCTTCAATGCCCCTTCAGTGATCCTGCCCCACCCAACTCATCCTGTTGCGTCCCCTTTCCGATCTCCTCCCCTTGCCCACTAACGCCCCCCCACCAACCCTCCCCTCCTCCCGACCTCCCCTGCTCCCCACTCACTCTATGGCCACACCCCACCTTGTGGATTGAATCACTACCAATGCTCAAGTCCCCTCGTCCCCCCGCAGTCCAGAAACATCATTTAGGCAACCCACTATCAGAACCAGGTATAACTTTCACCTCTGCCTCTTTCCTTTAATCTCACCAACTCAATGTCTTTTAAAGTCACTCCCCTCCGGCCACAGTTCCTGCAGCATTGTGATATTTGTCTTTCTCCAGTTCCTTAATTTTTATTTATTTTGAAATTTGTTTATTATTTTGCATGAGATTAAATACAGCTTACAAATTTCTTCTAATTCTCCAGTTTCTATTCTAATCTGCAAACTATATAAAGGCCTGGTTTAAGAGCTGTGAACGTTTCCAGTCTCAATACAGGTTCCTGTAGAATAATAAATCTCCAATTTTATCTCAACAGAACTTCCTCATCTAAAGATAACTGATATCCCCACCCTCCACTCTATCCCCATCCCCCCTCCCCACCACCCATCTCCCACCCTCAACCCTTTGTGTAGTAATGGCTATTCTTCTTGAATATAGCATTGACCATTTCTCACATATTTAAGATACGTCCTCTGCCCCCTGGGGGAATTGTCTGCCAAAACGGGGTCCACAGTCAATAGAAGTCTTTGTCTGTGAATCTCCGTTCCCCTCTATAGTCTGTTAGTCTCTTTTCAAATTTCATGTAATCCATTAGCAATCCACGCCACTGCTGCAGGGTCGGCTCTTTGTTTGTAATCCACTCTGTGAGAATGAGCTTTTTCGCTGTCATTTTGGCTCTATGAGTAAATCCCTTGAAGCCTGCTAAAGTTGGTCGCACTATCCTTGGCCTTCCGAACAACAACAGCGGCCCTTTCTTCCATGTGGCGCCCCACATACTGGATGTCGTTTGTATTACTTTGGTCCAAAATCTTTGTATTTTTAAACATGACCAGAATATGTGCCCTAGTGTTGCGCCCTGCATCCCACACTTGGGGCATGCACCGTCTGGAGAGACTCCCATGTGGAAAGCCCTCCTCGGTGAGATGTAAGTTCTTAATGCAAATTTGTATTCCATTTCACAATACTGGACCATCTTTGATGATTTTTAAATCGAATAAATGTATTCCTGTAGTATCTGAGGTGTTAAAGTCTTTAACAGTTCCTCCGTCCATGCCTGGGCCAGTGTCACATAGTCAATTTCTTCTGTCATGTCTCTTAAATGTCTGTGATGCATTGTCAAAGACACTCTACCCTGCGCCCATAACTAGAAGGCCGAAGAAATCTCGTGCACATCCTCTGTGAGACATTCCCAGGGCAAGCTATGTATATAATGCCTCAATTGCCAGTAGTGGAATCTTCTCCAGTTCCTTAATAAAATCCAGTGCCTCCGCTGCTTTGTCAAAGACTTTCCAGCGTCCCTCATGTTTGATTTTCAATGTCGCTGGATAAATCAGCATGAAGTTCACTTCTGCTTCGTAGAGGCGCTTGCAGAGTGGGGTAAACTGTTTTCTGCGTTCTTGCAGTTCAGCAGAATAGTCCTGGAAAATTCGTATGAGATGGCCTTCAAATTTCGTTTCATTCTTCAATCTGTACCCTCTCAGAATTTCCATTTTATGTATATAATTATGGATCTTCAGTATTACCACTCTAGGCATTGATCGGCCTTCCTGCTTTCTTCCCACTCGGTGCACTCTCTCTAGACAAAGAGGCCCTGCATGGTCGGACATGGCAAACTCAGATTTTAACCTCTCCACTACCGTTCCCAACACCGCATCGCTCACTGTTTCTGGGATTCCCACCAGTCTGAGGTTTGCTCTTCGCGATCTATTTTCTAGATCGTCCAGTTTCTCTGTGAGCCTCTCTACTTGTGATGTGAGTTGTTTGACTTGGTTCGGGGTGGAGGTCGCGGTGTCTTCAACTTCTGAGACCCTGCGTTCCAGCTCTTCCATTCGCTGTGTAGTTTCCACTAGCAGGGTCTCAACGTTAGCAAATTGATTAGAGAGCCAATCTAATTTCGCCTACATTGCTTTTGCAACTGCTGATGTTATTTGCTCGAGTTGTTCTGGCGAGAACTTTTGGTCTGCCCCAACCGGTTGTTGTTCCGCGCCATTTTCAACTCCTTTGCTCTTCTCTTTCTCCCGTTTTGTTCCTTTGGCAGGCATTTTTTTCGCTGGAGTCGCGATGAATTTATCTATCCGTACTGCAGAAAGTCTTTGAGACAAGCCTAATTCCGTAATTTCCAGGTAAGATTTTCAGCTGCGGAGGGCCTCAGGGACTCGGAGAGCAGAGCAGACACGTCTTACTCCCTCTACTGCATCACGTGACTCCCTGACCATCCACTTTTAATGGAGTTTTGGCTTTTGCCAGTTGAAAGATATAAGATGGCGTCCAGTACACTCGCTGAAATTCGAAGGGAGGAGTAAAGTTTGTTTGAAAGAGTTGGGGGATCCATGAACATAAAAAGGCCCAGCATTTTTACCCTCTGCTTTCTGTGATAGACCCAGGATTTTAATGTTGTTGTTCCGAGATCTGTTTAGATCTTCAGTATCTCTTTCGGGTTTGTGTAACTGTTTAGATACACGTGGAATGGTGAGAAGCTGTTTGTTGTATGCCTTTAAGTGATTTTCCACAATGGTGATAGCTGATGAATGTGATTAAACTTGCAGCTGAAGACTGAGCAGTTCTTCTTTTAAATCAGAAAGTGAGTCTGTATTAGTTTTTAGCAAATCTTTTACCTGTAAAGTTCCTGAAATATCATTGACAGGAAGATTTCCTCATTGATGTCAAGAGGACCTTGCAAGATGAAGGCAGATTCTGCTTAGATCTCTTTATTCCTTGATTAGGAGAATGATCTATTTTGGAAGGTTTCTGTGAAGCCATAGTGAAGTTAATTGTCTCCAAATAAAGATGAAGAAATGCTCTCCAATTGTGTGATAGAGCAATATGTTGCAGAGGTGAGTGAAGCAAACATTCTAAGCAGCCATCTTGGTCAAGGCGCCCTCCCCCCCATTACTTTTTGTTAATGGTCTTATTCATTTCACATTTATATGTATGTAACCACACTGTATTATAGCAATTAGCATGTTTATCATTATAGTTTATTTTTTATGTAATTTTTATCTTTTGAATGGACACTGCACATTTTGTTTTATATACAAAATATTGATGTATTTTATTTTGTTTTCGTATTTCAGTGTCTTTTTGTCAGACCCCTGAGGCAGATGTAGACACACCAAAACAGGACTCTTGATTTTTCCAGTCTTGAAGGCCCATTTGTGGGTTTTTTTTTCCTTGTTAGCAGCTAACAGTGACATGTATAGTCACTAGTGGACACATGGTTTAGGAAGGGGATGCTAGGGTTTCATTGATCAGTTAAAGGGATACAGGATCCAAAAAAGATTAAGAAACCCTGATATAAACTCACAGAGGTGAAAGTTTGTCACCACAGTAACTCCTCTTTATAGCTATTAGTTTCTGATGCACTTAAACTTCAAAACATTAGAAGACCTAATCATGGATGACTTCTTAATTTGGCTTTCATTCTGTGAATGACAGTTCAGTAAAAAAAAAAAAAAAAGGAAAACAGTTCAAAGTGTAGTCATGAAAAGGAAAGCAGTTCAAAAGGCAGTTCAAAGTGTAGTCACTGGCCTCCTGCAATCAAAGCCTCCACTATTCAGTGGGATTGTGCAGTTAAGGGCGGATGTATGCATGAGAATTTCAAGTTATTTCCAGACCATTAACTCGGACGTAAGATAGTGAACTTTTTTTAAATTTAATTTTAGGACCAGTCTGTGTTCAAGGTTTGCTCCATAAGTTAGAAATAAGGGCGACTCTAACTTAAGGAAAAATTGCGCATGAAGTTGGAAAATAATTTTAGCTAGAGTACAGTAAGAGTGGATAAGCACATCCTGCCAGTCTGTACCTAAGCAGGGAAGAGATATAGTTGCACATGTTGCCTACTATCTTATAAAAACACATGTGCCTATGTGTCCTTATAAAAGTCCCCTGCCCCCCTAAAAAAAAAAAAAAAGTAAGCACAGGTATGCGCACCTGCTCCGACCCTTGAACAGAGTCAATTTGTTTTGTGTATCTTTGTGTATTTTTTATAATGTAATACATGCCAGTCTGCTCAAACTAATCCCTCCCCCTCCAGGAACATCGCATGTGTATCACATAGAAGTAGATACTATTTTCTTACCACTTACCTTTTTATACTTGTGCTTGAAAGTGGAAAATTCAGACGGCTATAAAATTATCCACAGGGTAAATGGGCTACTTACAAAACTATCCTTCCTCCCTGTGGGTAAGAGTGCATGCAGGTGGTTCTTGGAGTTTGTGTGGCTATCAGGTCCTGTTTTGCTTTAGCTGCCTCTTATTCTTTACCACTGTTCAGAAGCTGCCACATAAGCAGTTGTCTTAATGGACAACTGCCCCTTCACCACCACAACCCACCACCACCTCTAAGATCTTAGCACTGCTTATGTAAGTAAGGCAGCTGCATCAGTTTCTTGCTCTGATGATGTGGGCTGTTTTGTAATTTTACTGAAATTTCCCTTCATGTGAAAGAAGAGGCATCAGTTTACAGCTGCTGCTGTTGCTATCCACAATAATTTCCACCAACAAAACATTCCTCTTTTTAAGAGGTTCTTCTCTCTTTAAAGAATGCCATATGTATCTAGTTTTTACTGGTCTATTTGTGTAAAAACTAACTTTTTTTTTTCCTTTGGTTAATTAGATCAAGGAGCGATTAAGCCAGCCTTCAGTTTCTTAAGCAGTGGCTCTTCTGGTACGTCTGTCTCCAGCACTGCTGCTGGCACAGGAAGCATTTTTGGCAACTCCTCTTCTGCCTCAAGTTCTGCAGCTGGAACCTTTATGTTTGGACAAACTGGCAGCAGCAATACAAGCAGCTCTGCATTCAACAGTTCCACTGAACTAAGCGTGCCCCAGAATTTCACCTTCACACCCATTGAAAACAAGCCTCCTGCCGCTCCCTCTGCTGCGTCTGGCGCAGGCACCATGCCTGCCCCTACTCCTTTTGTCTTTGGCGTAGGAAATGGCAGCAGCAACAACAACAGCAGCAGTAATTCAGCGATATCTGGCTTTAATTTTGGGGCCACAACAACGGCAAGTTCCACAGGTATGTTCAGTGACATCAGACATGACAAAATTTTATCAAAATGGTATGATTTTGTTTTGTATTGTGTTTTATAATTTGTGTTTAAAAAAAAATGCTCCCTTCTTTCTTTTCACCTTCATCCCTCTATTTTCATTATAGAACTTCCTGTGAAAATATTTTGAAGATATAGGTGAAACACAGAGCTGATTTTGCCATTGCTACAATAGTAAATCCCGCCTCCTTATTTAAAAGTATATCCTGAAAATCAGGTTGGCTTTAAGAGAGGGGAGCATTCTAGCAACCACAGTTCTAAAACTGCTAAATACAGATACATTTCATGGCCAGTTTGCTACCCCTGAGGCTGTTGTCATTTAATTGGTTTCAGAGATGGAGGGGGAGGGAGGAGTTCTAGTGCTGGACCCCTAAGTAAAATTTGCTGAGGGCCCCTCTATATCTGGAAGCCCTTCCAATCTGTGCAGTAAAGTTGTTAGGTTGTGTCTACCACTCCCTGCAAGTTATCCCCCTTCTATGATTTTTTGTAGTGTGAAAGTCATTTAGGTTTTGCTTTGAGTGAGCAGAAATAGAGATCTTTTGTGCTTAATATTGTTTATGCTGGCATCCCATCCACTCTCCTTTAAAAGCTGCAGTCTGTTCAAAATGCTGCCATTCGCATACTCTGTAGTATTCGCGGGTTTGGCCATATCACCCCCTTTCTTAAACATCACTAGCTCCCTGTCTCCTTTCGCATACAATATAAGATTTTGATGTTAACTTACAAAATTCTCTCTTCTGATTCTGATTCCCCTGCCTCTCTCTCATCCTTGATTATCCTTATAAGCCCATCTGTACTCTCCATTCTACTGCAGCTAACCAGCTCTCTCTCCCTGCTTTATCGATACTAAGCTTCAATCCACTTCACTCTGCCTTCTTTGCCTTGAGTCCCTCCCTGTGGAATTCCCTTCCTTTTTTACTTCATAGTGAACAACCTTGGGGGTCAGAACCCAAGAAAAAGATCTAGGTGTCATTTCAAACAGTACGCTGAAATCTTCTGCCCAGTGTGTGGCGGCGGTGGCCAAAAAAGCAAACAGGATGCTAGGAATTATTAGGAAAGGGATGGTAAATAAGACTGGGAATACTGTAATGCCTCTATCACTCCATAGTGCGACCTCACCTTGAGTATTAGGTTCAGTTCTGTTTGCTGTATCTCAAAGATATAGTGGAATCAGAAAAGGTTCAAAGAAGAGCGCTCAGAGTGATAAAGGGGGTGGAACTGCTTTCATATGAGGAAAGGCTAATGAAGTTAGGGCTCTTCAGGTTGGAAAAGAGATGACTGAGGGGGAGATATGATTGAGGTCTACAAAATCCTGAGTGATGTATAAAGACTAGGGGATACTAAATGAATTTACATGGAATCACTTTTAAAACAAACAGGAGGAAATATTTTTCATTCAACAAACAGTTAAGCTCTGGACCTAATTGCTGGAGGATGTAGTAACAGCAGTTAGCATATCTGGGTTTAAGAAAGGTTTGGATAATTTCCTGGAGGAAAAGTCCATAGTCTTCTATTGAGACAGACATGGGGAAGCCACTGCTTGCCCTGGGATTGGTAGCAAGGAATGTTGCCGTTATTTGGGTTTCTGCCAGGTACGTTTGTGACCTGGATTAGCCACTGTTGGAAGCAGGATACTGGGCTAGATGGACCATTGGTCTGACCTAGTATAGCTATTCTTATGTTCTTATGTAACCTTACCAACAGTTTAAAACTGCCCTAAAGACCTACCTTTTCACTAAGGCTTTTATAAACCCTTATGTGTAGTGGTCTGGCTCGGCAGGCTAGTCGGCTGTGTCCTCTGCTGTGATCTCTCTGCTTCTCCTCCTACCTAAATTTATCCTCTCTGTTCTTTAACAGTAGAAGTTCCTTTTGATCATTGATTTTATTTTGTTAACCACTTTGATTTTATGAAAGGTGGTATATTAAATCAACAGTAAACTAAATTAATATTTCTGTACCACCGTTTCCCAACAAAGTTGACCCCAAAGCAGGTTTACACATAAAAGTGAAACATTTTCAGAAAACATCTTAAATCGAGACTAGCAACTGCTGGAAGAATAAAGTTTTCAGGTGCTTACAAAATAACTGTTAAAAATTTTGAAAATAAAACAAGCCAATTTAAAATCTAGTTGAGCCCAAAGGGGAAGCCAGTGAAGTGTAGTCAAGAGAAGGTGATACATGATCAGGCCTTTTTTTAAAGATTAACCTTATAGCTGTGTTTGTAGAAGTTGTCATTTTTTCTTTTTTTTAGAAAAAGATCAGTAATTCAGCCGTACAAAGAATTACATTAGTCAAGTTGTGCTATGATGTTTTTCACCAGCAAGGCAAAATGTTTTTCATGAAAGAACAGACGGACAGATATTAGTTGCTTCATCTTAAAATATCATTTTTGACTGAATTATTTGCGATTTGAAGGTTAGACTCCTAATACCTTTGAAGTAGTATCAGTAGTCAGTATATAAATTTTATTTAAACAGGTAATCAGCATTCAGTTATTCCTTTAGCAAACCATATTATTTTTGTTTTTGCAGGATTATTTAATTTAAGCAAATTATTAATTTTTTCAATACAGTTTAACATTTCCGTCATGACTGCAGCGTCAAAGGATAATTCCTGTAAAATAAAAAATACCATCTGCATAAAAGTAAAGGGATTCGCCCTTGTCTAGCTTCACAGAATTCAAAGAACAAGGGGACAAGGGTGAGCCCTGGAGAATTCTGCAGTTAGAACACCAAAAGTGTGAAAAGATACCTTCAGTTTTTACTGAGAATGATTGATTTTTTCAGAAATTTTGTAAACTAATTAAAAATTGTCCCTCCTATTCCAGTATTGCCCATTGTGTTTAACAAAATGGTATGATCTACCATATTGAACACTGCTGATAGGTTGACTTGTAGGAGTATCACTTGTCCACCCTTACTAACAATTTCTTTTGCTTTAGTTACTAGAGCAAGTAGGAGAGTTTCGGTACTGTACAAGCCTCTGAAAGGGTTTTAATATGGAATATTTATCAACAAATCCACTAATTGTTTGGCTACTAACGATTTAGATAATTTCATTAAAATGGAACTGTTAGCAGTCTGTAACTATAAGATTAGGAGAGATCTTGTGGTGATTTTGCAATTGTGTCTAATAACTATTTTCCAATAGATGTTGGGGGAAAAAACCTACTTGTAGTAGGCAATTCATTAATAACGCTATATACAGAACAGATACTGTTTTAATAATATCAAAAGATAGCAATCTAGTGAACATGAATACTTTGATAATTTAGAGATCTGTGATAATTTAGAGGTCTGTCTGCAGGAATGGCTAGGTCACTTTGCTGCTCCAGAAGAAGAAGGCTATGTAGTTTTTCCATGTCATCTTGAAAATAAGTTACTACAGTGGCTGCACTGGGACAATCAGTAGAGAGCTTACTTTTGGTTTTAATGCCAAGTCATTCCATAACTCACAGAATTTTCTTAGCGTCAGCTTACACAGTTATGAATCGGCAGATGTTATCCCTTCTCACCAGCGGATGGAAGTAGAGAAAACTGAATTCAACCAGTGACATCACCAGTTATAATCTGTGGTGATCTCTGGACCAATCCAATATTTTACTCTACCTTCCAGCAGGTGGGTAGGTTGTGCTGTGGTGCTCTGTCCCTGGCCTAGATCCCTGCTCTGCTGGCCACGGCCGCCCAGTGTGGTTGAGCCTAATGGCTGCTCCCAGATCATAGGACCGTAGCTGGTTGAGCTTGGAGCTTGGCTCCACAGCCCCCAGTCGCACTTCTTAGTGTCTCTGGACAAGGCTTTAGCTTGGTCCCCGAGGGATCTTGCCCGAGAGGTACAGGTTCCCATCCTCCCACCTTTCTTTCACGTTACTCTGTTTGAGTGTGGCCCCCATGAATTCTTTGTCCAGCGCCCAGGTGGTTTACCCCCCCCCCCCCCCCCAAGTTGCCCTGGGAACCCTTTTTCCCTGTTTTAGGGAATAAGGCTTTTCTGCTGCTCCTGTCACTTTAGGGGGAGGGGGAAGAAAAGCAGAGCAGCCCTGAAGAGGGAAATCCCCTACCTCATGGTTAAGGGATTTCCCAGTAATTAAGGGAATTACCTTAATTTGCATGCCCAGAGAACCCGTGATGGAGCAGCATCCGGTTCCCAGGGTCAAGCCAGGTTTGGGCAGCGCATCAGTCCTGTGCCTTCCTGACACATGCCCGAGGATGTCATCTGGGAAGCACTGCTCTGTGTGCAGGAGCCAGCAACTCAGCACCGCACAATGGGCAGTTTCTGACTTTGGAAGCAGACCGGAGGGGCCTCTGGAGTTGATAGGCCTCCCCCACCCCCTCAAATTTCGAGGTCCTTCTTAGCAGCAGGAATCCTGTCCTTCTCCCTCTTCTCCCCCCCCCCCCCCCTTAATACATAGGTTTGGGAGAGATAGATTGATAGGTCCCTCCCCTACCCCCCTTGGGTCTGTTTGAGGAGGGTGCTGATAGAGGCCACTTGGGGTTCCTGTAGCTTCTTGGCTTCAGAGCTTGGTACAGTTGGTCTAGCAGCAGTTGCAGTCAGACAGGGTTCCCCAACTGGTGCCCAGACTGGCCCCCCGTTTGGGTTCTAAGTGGCGTAGGACCAAGGGAAGGGTGCCTGAGGTGCCAATTCCCTTGGTGGATAAAGGTGAACCAGTCGATACTGTGTATCTGGATTTTCAAAGGGTGTTTGACAAAGTAACTCATAAAAGACTCCAGAGGAAATTAGAGAGTCAATGGGATAGGAGTTAGTGTCCTATTGTGGATTAAAAACTGGTTAAAAGATAGAAAACAGGGAGGAAGTGACGTCACGGAGGCGAATGGCTGCCTAGTCTGTTAGCTCCCGCACTCCCCTACCGTTAAGCAGCACCAGTAGCGCTATCGGCACAAAAAAATTAGACCTGCACCACATTGGGCGACAAGCTGCAAATCAGGCTCCACAAAATGAGCAAAACCGCGGCGGCGGCACAGCGGGGAAGCGAAAGAGCGCCGAAGAAACAAGCCGCGAAGAGCTTCTCGCGCCCAGCTTCACCCATGATGGCGGACTCAGAAGCGCCGGCTAAACACGTGGCGCCCAGTCCCGCTGCTACAAAGGAGTACTCCTCTGCGGATTTGGCGAAATGCCTGGACGCGATTAGAGAGGAAATAAAAGCCTCTCGGGTCAAAATATTGGAGCATGTCGACGCTATAAGTTTGGATCTCAGAGAGCTGGGTGGCAGAGTAGAAACCCTAGAGGAAAGGCTCGATGAGCAGGAGGAACAGCAAAGCTTGATGAGCTCACGCATTTCAAAGCAGCAGGAGCAGTATGAGGAACTTAAGTATAAAATGGATGACCTTGAGAATAGAGGAAGAAGACGCAACCTGAGGTTCCATGGAGTCCCTGAAAGCGGAGATATGGAAGATATCCAAACGCTGGTGAGGAACCTATGTGAAAAAATTATGGGAGAGGCCTGGGACCCTAATGCAGCGGCTATGGACGGAGCGCATAGAGTACAGGGCCAGAGACTCGAAAATAGACCCAGAGACATACTTGTGAGATTCTCCTCTTATATATTTAAAGACATGGTGTGGCAAAAAGCCCGGCAGCTTCCAACCCTGGAATATAACGAAGCCAGAGTCTCGGTGTTTCAAGACCTTTCGGTGTTTACACTGATGCAGAGACGTGCCATGCGACCAGTGATTGAGATGTTGAACAAAGAAAAGATCGCTTACAGATGGGCCTTTCCATTTGCCATTTGTTTTGTGATCAAGGGACAACAGTGTAGGACAAGGAAGGTGACTGATGCCTGGAAAAGCCTGCACGAGGCTGGGTTGACTGCGTCAGAGACGGTGCCCACGGAGATGGTGGTGACAACAAAAGCACGCATGCAAAAGTGGAAGAGAGTCCCATCGAATGCGAAGACATCGAGACTTCAGACTTGAAAGCCCAAAGAGGACTCTGATGTTTAAGAATGGACTGTGCATAAGGTTTAACTTGAGGTGAAAATGGAGGTTGAGTGCATGAGACTGAATGATGCCTAATGTGAGGTGAGCTGGTATGGTGGAGGAGGGTGTGTTCATATGCTGTATAATTGAAGATGGGGGTACGTGTGAAGTAGGGAGGCAGAACTGGGTGGGGTGTTGGCCTTCATGGCCGCTTTCTTCTAGTTACCCATGCAATGCCGGAGGGTATTGTCTGGTGAGTGGATGTCAAAGGGGGAGGGAGGGAGGGAGGACGAGAGTCAGAGGGGATTTCTTTTTGGGGGGGGGGGGGATGGGTATACACCTTTCTTAGAAAATGCTGTCAGAACAGAGTTGGTAAATGGTGGGCTATAAGTTCTTCACTTATAACATAAAGGGCCTAAATTCTCCTTATAAACGGCACGCCCTTTATATATAAGACGTGAACTGCGTCTTGCGCAACCACGTGGTTTTTCTACAAGAAACTCATCTCTTAAAAAAGCATGAAAAACTATTGTATTCCAAATGTTATCCACATGTGGTGTGCGCCTCAGATGTCTTAGGAGTTAAAAAAAGAGGGGTGGCCATAATGTTTCATAAAAATGTCACAGTGCAGATCTTGCATACTAGAAGAGATAAGGAGGGAAGATTCCTCTTTTTGCATATCAGGTTGGAGCAGGAGGAGTATACACTGGTTAGTGTATACGCGCCCAATGAAAGGCAGGAGCGTTTTTTCCTGCACCTCCAGAGGGAGCTGCAGGCCTTTGCTAGAGGGAAGGTGATAATGGCCGGAGATTTTAACGCGACCATGAAGCCTGGCTTGAACAAGTCGACTCCTCCTGCTCCGGCAGACTGTAGAATTGCTAGAGCATAAAATAACCTTGTTGAGGCGATGGGGCTGTATGATGGGTGGCGCTTGAGGAATCCTAGAGGGAGGGACTTTACTTTTTATTCCCAAGTGCACCATACTTACTCCAGATTGGATTATATTTTTCTTGATAAAACGTTATCTGCAGGGGGGGAAGAATCCGATATAGGCCACATCACAATAGCGGATCATGCCCCGGTTTGGTTTGTTGTTTCTTCCCTGAGGGAGGAGGAGCGAGATAAAAGATGGACATTTAATAATAGTTTGCTGCAGGATCCTGAAACAGTAGCCAGTTTTATTCCCATACTAAGAGAGTACTTTGATATCAATCTGGACTCGGGGCCTACATTGGGTACCGTGTGGGACGCATTCAAGGCAGTCTCTAGAGGACATTTTATTAAGTGTGCTAGTCAGAAGGCCAGAGTACAACAGGAGAGGCTGGCACATTGTATGGATAGACTGGCTATATTCGAGGATAAATACAAAACATCAGGCTCAGTAGCTGACTATCGAAAACTACAAGAGGTGAGATTGGAAATTGCGGGGCTACACGAGGAAAGCTTGAAGTTTGTGAGTGCAAGGATGAAACAGGTTCACTATGCTTGCACTGGACGCTTGCACCTGGACGCTTGCTGGCTACCAAATTGAGACAATTGAGAGCAGATCGGCACATTTTAAGAATTAGAGATGCTGGGGGTGTCATGACGCACAAATCAGTACAGATCAGGAATTGCTTTGCCCAATACTATGAGAACCTCTATAGAGAGGATGCCGCTGTACAGACTGGGGAAATAGATGGGTACTTACAGACAAGGGGGCTACCAACTCTATCTGAAACACAAAAGAGAGAACTGGAGGACCCAGTGGGGGTAAAGAGGTGATAGAAGTGGTGAAAGCATTACCAAGGGGGAAGGTGCCAGGATTAGACGGCTTCACAAATGAGTTCTTTAAGTCATATGTGATGGAGCTAGCGCCTTACCTGACGATGATAATCAATGCTGTCAGAGAGGGGGCACCTTTCCCTAGGACGATGATGGAGGCGTGGGTAGCGGTAATACCAAAGCCTGGCAAGGACCATACTGAATGTGCCTCATACAGACCCATCTCGATCCTTAATACAGATGTCAAAATCCTGGCCAAGGTGTTAGCTAACCGTCTGGGGAAGGTACTCCCCTGCTTGATCCACCCGGACCAAGTGGGATTTATAGCCAAAAGGCAGGCCATGGATAACATACTGTGATAAGTAAGAGGGTGTCCTATATGGTGTAGGCCACTAGAGGGCACTAGAAGAAGGTGGAGGTTGCTAGGACCTGGGAGGTCCACAGGTGCAGGCGGTTATGGGCTGGGTCCTGTGTAGATAATTAACCACTTTATACCCCACCAGAGTTGTGAAGAGAAGTGAGCTAGCAGCAGAAGAAGAGAGCCCCTGAAAGATACTGGCTAACCTTATGGACTTGGGGATGGACTGGGTGTCCAAAGGAGATCAGCAGGCTGAAAGTCCTGGGGTAAGAAGTCCCTAAAGCAATAGTGTTTGACTGTGTGTCCTCAGTAGTTATAGGAACTGTGTGTTCAGTGGAGGGACTGTGTGTCCGAAGAAGAAAAGACTGTGTGTCTAGAACTGTGTGTTCAAAGAGGGACTGTGTGTCCAAAGAAGAAAAGACTGTATGTCTAGAACTGTGTGTTCCAAAGGGGAGACTGTGTGTCTAAAGTACTGAGAGAAGCAGGCTGCAAAGCCTGGGGTTGAGAGTCCCCAAAGTATTGGTGTAGTACTGAGCCCTGTATCTGTGTGGGGAGGCTCAATGTGAAGATCTATGAAAGCATAAAGTGTTAAGCTAGAAGAAGTGTGCCCAGGGGCTGGAATAAAGAGTTGCCTGAAAAATGTGCAGTTGGTGAGACCTGCTTAATGTGCTGAGTGGAAACCAGGTCACCCTTAGTGTGAAGGGGTAGCACACTAATCTGCATATGATTTGCATATTGAGAACCAGGTCACCCTGAGTGAGAAGGGGGATATCACAATACCCCGCACAATAGATCTTATATACACAACACAGAAAAAAACACGGCCCGCAGTGCTACTCGGTCTTGATGCGGAAAAGGCGTTTGACCGGGTGCACTGGGGATATTTAGATAAGGTTTTGCATAGAGTGGGAATTGGACAGC
This sequence comes from Microcaecilia unicolor, assembly GCF_901765095.1. NCBI lineage: Eukaryota > Metazoa > Chordata > Amphibia > Gymnophiona > Siphonopidae > Microcaecilia > Microcaecilia unicolor. The sequence continues at coordinate 405,471,329 of NC_044031.1, read as the reverse complement.
ATTTTAGAGCCTGGATCCAGGCCTTATACTCTTTGCCGAGGGCTTGTGTGAGAGTAAACGGGGGGAATTCAGTGACTTTTGCCTTGGGGCGCGGAACCAGACAGGGGTGTCCGTTGTCTCCATTACTGTTCACTCTGGCAATGGAACCCCTAGCAGCAGCTATTCGTGAGAATAATGATATTACTGGAGTGCTGGTTAGAGGGCAGGAGTATAAAATTGCGCTCTTCGCAGACGATGTGCTGCTGTCATTAACGAATCCACTGGTTTCTTTGCCTAACTTAATGAAAGAAATAGGGGAATACGCACTTGTCTCGGGCTACAAATTGAACGCTAGCAAATCTATGGGCTTAGCTGTGGGAGTTCCACGAGGATTGATGGAGACACTGAAGACGTCTTTTGCATTTAAATGGGAGAGTCGTGCATTATGTTACCTAGGAGTTAAGATTACGAGTGACCTATCAGAGCTTTTTGAAGCTAATTATCCAGCTCTGAAGAGGGAGGTGCAGAAAGACTTAGACAAATGGGCAACTATGGGATTGTCTTGGTTCGGGAGGATCGCGGCGATTAAGATGAATATCTTGCCCCGTCTTTTATATTTATTCCAGGTTCTTCCATTATAAGTACCCCGAACCTTTTTATCAGGTCTCCAGGATAAGTTGATCCGCTTTATCTGGAACCAGAAAAGACCAAGGTTATCACGAGCTCTTCTATATAAAAGTAAAAGGTTAGGAGGGTTGGGAGTGCCGAACTTGTTCTGGTACTATTGTGCGGCACAGACCAGAGCGGCGGTGAACTGGTTTAGAGTTGACATGTTCCCGCCCACAGTACAAGCTACGTTCTACTATTGGGATCTTATGTTTTCAGAACGTCAACCGCCGGTATCTGGCTTAGCTCCCATAGCAGATAATCCAATGTTCGAGCCAGGTATAGGAAATATTACCTTCAGGAGATGGGCAGAATCTGGGCTGGACATGTTAGGTCAGATGCATGTAGAGGAGAAAATAGTGCCTTTTGTACAGCTGGTGGATGATTTTGGGATCAGGGATAAGGACTACTATGCCTACACACAGGTACAACACTTTTTGACAGGCCAGGCTTACAGAGGAAGTCTGAAGCGGGAGACGCATCCATTGGAGGAAATATGCGTGGACTCTAAGATTGAGCGAGGATTGATATCCTTCCTGTACGCACACTCGGTGGCTAATGCCAGACCATATGTGAAACACAGGAAGAGGTGGGAGTAAGAATTACATTTCACTTTACCGGAGGCGGACTGGGTGACACTGGAGAAAAGGATTTTTGAAATCAGCTCGAGCAGTGAGTATGCAAGAGAATGCTATTAAAGTATTTTATAGATGGTATCTGACGCCGGTTAGACTGCACCACATGTTTGCTAGAGTGCCAAAGGAATGTTGGAGGAACTGCGGGGGAGAGGGGACTATGGGGCACATTTGGTGGTCTTGCCCTAAAGCAAAGGCTTATTGGAAGGGGGTACAAGCCCGTATTCAGAAGTGGGTTGGCAACTCTGTGGGGTGGCATCCTCTAATTTTCTTACTTGGGCAGCGACCAATAGGCCTTACGTCAGATCAGTGGCTTCTGTTGAGAGGATCCCTGCATGCAGCTCGTTTGAACTTAGCACAACATTGGAAGTCACCATCGGTACCTTCAATGGTGAGGTGGAACACCAAAGTGCGATACATATGTGAAATGGAAAGATTGACTGCCCAGAGAGCCAAAACTTTGCCTGCATGGGAAAGGGTGTGGGAACCCTTTCTAAAAAATTGTTCCGATTAATTGGTTTGAGTATAGAGCATTCGGAAAGGTGGTGGGGGGGGGGGGGGGGGGGGGAGGGGGAGTAGAATAGGGGAAGTTATAAGTATAAAAAATTAAAACACTTGAAGTAGAATTGGTGTTTATTCTAATATTGTTAATGAATGGATGGTATTACTGTTACACACTCATGGAAAGCTTGCGGGGCAATGTGCCATTGTATATTGTTGAGCATAGAGTGGTTATTGTATTGATTTCGCAATGTTCAATAAAGACTTCTATAAAATTAAAAAAAAAAAGATAGAAATCAGAGATTAGGGTTAAGTGGTCAGTACTTTTAATGGTGATGGGTAGATAGTGGGGTTCCCCAAGGGTCTATGCTGGGACCGCTGCTTTTTAACATATTTTTAAATGACCTAGAGATAGGAGTAACTAATGAGTTAATTAAATTTGCTGATGACACAAACTTATTCAAAGTTGTTAAATCACAAGAGGATTGTGAAAAATTACAAGAGGGCCTTATGAGACTGGGCATCTAAACGGCAGATGACGTTTAATGTGAGCAAGTGCAAAGTGATACATGTGGGAAAGAGGAACTTGATTTATAGTTATGTAATGCAAGGTTCCACTTTAGGAGTCACCGACCAGGAAAGGGATCTAGGGTCAGTTGTAGCTGTCTGCTCAGTGCGTTGCGGCGGCTAGGAAAGCAAATAGAATGTTAGGTATTATTAGGAAAGGAATGGAAAAAAATGAGGATGTTATAATGCCTTTGTATCGCTCCATGGTATGACCGCACCTCGAATATTGTGTTCAATTGTGGTCACCACATCTCAAAAAAGATATAGTAGAATTAGAAAATGTACAGAGAAGGGTGACAAAAATGATAACGGGGATGGGAAGACTTCCCTACGAGGACAGGTTAAAGCGGCTAGGCCTCTTCAGCTTGGAGAAAAGGCGGCTGAGGGGAGATTTGATAGAGGTCTATAAAATAATGAGTGGAGTGGAACGGGTAGACGTGAATCACTTCTTTACACTTTCCAAAAATATTAGGATTAGGGGAGCACACAATGAATCTACAAAGTGATAAATTTAAAACAAATCTGAGGAAATATTTCTTTACTCAACATGTAATTAAACTCTGGAATTTGTTGCCAGAGAATGTAGTAAAAGTGGTTAGCGGGGTTTTAAAAAGGTTTGAATGGCTTCCTAAAGGAACAGTCTATAGACCATTATTGAAATGGACTTGGGGAAAATCCACTGCTTATTTCTAGAATCAACATAAAATGTATTGTACTTTTTTGGGATCTTGCCAGGTACTTGTGACCTGGATTGGCCACAGAAACAGGATGCTGGGCTTGATGGACCTTCGGTCTGTCCCAGTATGGCAGTACTTATGTACCTCGTTGCGGAGCTGCGCCTGATCTCGTTGGAAGAGATTTGCAGTGTGGCTACTTGGTTGTCGATGTATACTTTCTCTAAGCATTATCGACTGGATGTCATGGCGCAATTTGCTGTAGCCTTTGGGGCGACGGTCCTGGGGTTGGGAGAGTCAATTCCCACCCCAGATAGGATTGCTTTGTTATATCCCACTAGTCTCTGGATTCATCTGCTGCTAGTGCTAAGGAATGAGAAATTGTCTTACCTGATAATTTTTTTTTCCTTTAGTGCAGCAGATGAATCCAGAGGCCCACCCTGGATTTCTGTTCTGTTGGTTGTTACAGGTTTCACTTCAGTGCGTTAAGTTCAGTTTTGTTTCTTGTGAGAGGAGAATCGTGTGTTTCTCCGAGGACAAGCAGGCTGCTTGTTCTCGCATGTGGGTCAACGTCCGCGTCGGCCCAGGAATCGGCATTTTGCAAGCAAAATATAAAAAAAGTTTTGCCAGAGTCTTCTGGCGTGCATGCCTCGCGCACCCACACTTGCATGGACCGATTTCCCGCCCGTGGCGTGAGCGCGTTCCCTCAGTTGTTTTTTCTCCGTGTTGAGTTGCGATGTTTGCTTTCGCTGCTCTTCTCAGGCCCAGGAGAGAGTCTTCGTTTTCTTCGATTTTTTTTTTTCTTTTATTATCATTTAAAAAAAAAAAGAGGGAGCACCTTTACTTTTGTTAATTTTTTCTCCCTTTTAAAGTTTCCTTTCTTTTTCAACGCGGCCGGCTTTTTTCCCTTATTTTTGTGCGTTTTTCTTTTAACAGGCACAATCGTGTCTTTTGATTTCGCCAAAGTCGCTTTTCTGTCCATGTCATTGAAGACTCAAAGACCCAGCGGCTTCAAACGTTGTACTCGGTGCAACCAGCCCATCTCAGGTACTGATACCCATGTCTGGTGTATCCAGTGCCTTGGACCCGACCATAGCCCAGCCACTTGTAGTCTGTGTCTTCGTCTGAAGAAACGGACCCAAGCGTCTCGAGAAGCCCAACGAGAAAAGCTTTTTGGGGCCCCTGTTCGGTCCTTCGACATTGGTACTGAGGTCGGCGGCATTGACATCGAGGGAAGCATCGACGTCGGGAGCGGAGGTAATGGCTGCTGAAAGACCAATTTGCGCTGGAAGCAGTGAGGCATCTAGTGGGTCTCCACCTGCTTCGAGGCCTCCTGTTGTGCAGGCCCCCTGGGACCGACCTTCGTCAGACCTGGCCCCGAGGAGGTGTGAGGATTCCACGTCCTCATCGGTACAAAGGAGTCTTGATGACGGGCGTCGAGCGAAGGCAAAGAAGCGCCATCATCGTTCTTCGACACGCGGTGCCGGGAGCGGTCGAGGGAATTGGCACCCAAGAAGCATCGTCGCCGAGAGGATCACTCCCCCTCTATTCAGGAGGTGCCGATGCGTCAGTCTTCTGGCAGCCCGGTACCTTCTCCCGAGCCTCGACAGATTCTGCCATGGGCTCCTTTACTGACCCCGCAGCCTTGTCCAAAAGCGGATCTCAACAAGCGCATCAGGGCCCTGCTTCCAGAGCTTCTGGAAGGATTGCTGCGCCAGTCTGCTTCGGTGTCGGGGGTGCTTGCACCTTCCTTACTGTCTGCTGCAGCGGCATCTGGCTCTTCGCTTGTGGTGAGGTCCCCGACCTTGGTGCCACCTGCGGCATCGGTGTCGGCTGCCACCCAGGTCGACTCCCCTTCGACGTCAGTGGAGGAAGCTTCACCGCAGTCCAGGCGGACGTCGACTTCTCGGCACCACCATCGAGGACATTGCTTCTCGGCGTCGAGGCAGGCTCAGTCTTCGGACTGCTCTGAGGGATCTCTTGTCTGATACTGAAGAATGAGCGTTCATGGGAGGAAGAGGAAAATCCCAGATACTTTTCTTCTGACGAGTCCAATGGGATTTCCTCTGAACCTTTCACTCCACCAGAAAGGAGACTTTGTCCACCGGAGAGTCTATCCTTTACCTCCTTTGTCCGGGAAATGGCTGCGGCTATTCCCTTCCTTATGGAGGTTGAGGATGAGCCCAGGGCTGAGATGCTTGAGGTCCTGGATTAGCCTTATCCACCTAGAGAGGCTGCAACGGCTCCTTTGCATAATGTACTGAAGGAAGTCCTTATATGAAACTGGTCATTCCCCTCTGTCTAATCCCGTGATCCCGAAAAAAGCTGAATCCCAATATCTGATCCACAATGAACCTGGATTGATGAGGTCTCAGCTACCTCACAATTCCATGGTGGTGGACTTCGCCCTCTAAAGAGCCAAGATCACTAGGGACTATGCCTCGGCTCCCCCAAGCAGAGAATCTAGAACCCTAGACTCTTTTGGGAGGAAGACGTATCAGGCCGCTATGCTTGCTGCCAAGATCCAGACAATACCGGTTCTTCACGAGCGTCCACTTGCGGAACTCGGTGAAGCAACTGTCCAGCTTGGTTGATGCACGCCCTCCGGAGCAGGCCGAGCCTTTTTTGCTAGGTGATCAGGCAGCAGAAGGCATGTTGAAAATTCCTTGCCAGGGGTACATTCGACACTTTTGATGTAGCATCCAGGATCGCTGCCCAAGGTATAGTGATGTTCAGACTCTCATGGCTGCGTGTCTCTGACGTGGATCATTTGGTCCAGCAGCAGATGGTGGATGTTCCTTGCCGGGGGGGGATAACCTTTTTGGTGAGAAAGTAGAGGGTCTTGTTGACCAGATCAAGAAGCACAATGATGCTATGGATTCTCTCTCCTGCCGGGCGTCTTCTCCTACTACCTCCTCATCTAGGAGGTTTTTTGGAGGGAAGAGGAGTGCTCCCTATTCCTATGCTAGGCATAGGTACACTTCTGCTTCTTGGCAGCCTGCCCAGGCTCTGTCCCAGTTCATTCGTTCTCGTCAACATCGTGCGCCTAAGGCCACTGTGGCTCCCAGCAAAATGGAAGGGACGGGCTTTTGACTGGCTCCAGTTCAGCATAGCCTCAGTAAAAGTGTCCATACCAGACGACTTGCTGGTTGGAGAGGGGGTTAATGTTTTTTCACGAAAGGTGTCCTCTTATAACCTCCAACCAGTAGGTTCTTCAAATTGTCCGGTTAGGATACACCCTCAATCTGGAATCCAAGCTTCCAAATTGCCCACCGGGAGCTCGGTCCTACAGCTCCCAGCACAAGCAGGTACTTGCAGAGGAACTCTCTGCCCTTCTACAGGCCCAAGCGGTCAAACCCATTCCACCAGGGGAAGAAGGGCTGGGGTTCTATTCCAGGTACTTCCTTGTGCAAAAGAAAACGGGGGGATGCGTCCCATCCTAGACCTAAGGGCCCTGAACAAATTTCTTATTCGAGAAAAGTTCAGGATGGTTTCCCTGGGCACCCTTCTTCCCATGATTCAAGAAAACGATTGGCTATGCTCTCTGGACTTAAAGGATGCTTACACACACATTTTGATACTTCCAGCTCACAGGAAGTATCTTTGATTTCGGCTAGAAACACAGCACTTTCAGTGCCGTGTGCTGCCTTTTGGCCTGGTGTCTGTGCCCAGAGTGTTTACAAAATTCCTAGCTGTAGTTGCAGCGTAGCTACGCAGACTGGGAGTGCGTGTTCCCTTATCTCGAAGATTGGCTGGTGAAGAGCACCTCGAGGGAAGGTGCTCTGGAGTCCATGTGAATGACTATTCAGGTGCTGGAGCTACTGGGATTTGTCATAAATTATCTCAAGTCCCATCTCACCCTAGTCCAAAAACTGGAATTCATTGGCGCTCTGCTGAACACTCAGCTCGAGCTTATCTCCCTGAGGCAAGGGCGGACAACCTTCTGTCTCTGGTGTCCATGGTTTGAGCGTCTCAGCAGGTCACGGCTTGGAAGATGTTGAAACTTCTGGGGCACATGGCCTCCACAGTTCATGTAACGCCCATGGCACGTTTACATATGAGATCTGCTCAATGGACCCTAGTTTCATAGTGGTTCCATGCTGCGGGGGATCTAGAGGATGTAATCCAACTGTCCACTGACTTTCGGATCTCTCTTCAGTGGTGGACGATTCGATTCAATTTGACCATGCGGTGACCATTCCAAGTTCCTCAGCCACGAAAATTGCTGACGACGGATGCCTCTCTCCTGGGGTGGGGAGCTGATGTAGATGGGCTCCACACTCAGGGAGCCTGGTCCATTCAGGAAAGAGGTCTGCAGATCAACCTCCTGGAATTAAGAGCGATCTGGAACTCTTTAAAGGCTTTCAGAGATTGGCTGTCCAACCGAGTAATCTTAATTCAGACAGACAGCCATGTTTTACACCAACAAGCAGGGGGGCACTGGATCTCGCCCTCTGTGTCAAGAAACTGTCCAGATATGGCATTGGCTTTGGGCTTGTCGTCATGGCATGTTTCTCCAATCCACTTATCTGGCAGGTGTAAACAACAGTCTGGCCGACGGGTTGAGCAGGATAATGCAACCTCACAAGTGGTCACTGAACATGGGCGTAGTCCGCAGGATCTTCTGAGCGTGGGGGATCCTTTTGCCACTCAGATCAATCACAAGGTCCCTCAGTTCTGTTCCAGGCTTCAGGCCCATGACAGACTAGCGTCAGATGCCTTTCTCCTACATTGGGGGGCAGGCCTTCTGTATGCATATCCTCCCATACCTGTAGTAGGGAAGACTACTGAAACTCAAGCAAGACCGCGGAACAATGATCCTGATTGCGCCCTTCTGGCCATGTCAGATTTGGTTCCCTCTTCTTCTGGAGTTGTCCTCCGAAGAACCGTGGAGATTGGAGTGTTTTCCATCACTCAGAACGAGGGGTTGCTTCTACATCCCAACCTCCAGTCTCTGGCTCTCATGGCCTGGATGTTGAGAGCTTAGAATTTGCCTCCTTGGGTCTTTCAGAGGGTGTCTCCTGAGTCTTGCTTGCTTCTAGAAAAGATTCCACGAAGAGATGTTACTCTTTCAAATGGAGGAAGTTTGCCATCTGATGTGACAACAAGGCCTTAGATCCTCTTTTTTGGCCTACACAGACCCAGGGGCTTGAATACCTTCTACACTTGTCAGAGTCTGGTCTCAAGACCAACTCCGTAAGAGTTTACCTTAGTGCGATTAGTGCTTTTCATCGCCCTGTAGAGGGTAAGCCTATCTCTGGACAGCCTTTAGTTGTTCGCTTCATGAGAGGTTTGCTTTTGTCAAAGCCCCCTTTCAAACCTCCACCAGTGTCATGGGATCTCAACGTCATTCTCACTCAGCTGATGAAAGCTCCTTTTGAGCCACTGAACACCTGCCATCTGAAGTACTTTACCTGGAAGGTCATTTTCTTGGTGGCTGTTACTTCAGCTCGTAGGGTCAGTGAGCTTCAGGCCTTGGTAGTACATGCACCTTATATCAAATTTCACCACAACAGAGTAGTCCTTTGCACGCACTCTAAGTTCTTGCCAAAGGTGGTGTCGGAGTTCCATTTGAACCAGTCAGTTGTCTTGCCAACATTCTTTCACCGTCCTCATAACCGCCCTGGCAAAAGCAGTTTGCATACCTTGGACTGCAAGAGAGCATTGGCCTTTTACGTGGAGCGGACAAAGCCCTTCAGGCAGTCCGCCCAGTTGTTTGTTTCGATCCCAACAGGAGGAGAGTCGCCATCAGAAAACGCAGTATCTCATATTGGCTACCAGATTGCATTTCCTTCACTTATGCCCAAGCTGGGCTGACTCTAGAGAGCCATGTCACGGCTCATAATGTTAGAGCCATGGCTGCGTCAGTGGCTCACTTAGTCAGCCTCCATTGAAGAGATTTGCAAGGTTGCAACGTGGTCATCAGTCCACACATTCACATCTCACTACTGCCTTCAGCAGGATACCCGACGCAACAGTCAGTTTGGGCAGTCAGTGTTGCAGAATCTGTTCGGGGTTTAGAATCCAACTCCACCCCCCCCCCCCCCCCCCCCCCCCAGACCCATTTTTCTTCTGTTCCAGGCTGCACGATCAGTTAGTTGTTTATGGTTTCAGGTTAATCTAAGTTATGTCCTCGCCGTTGCGAGGCTCAATTGACCAATGTTCGTTGTTTTGAGTGAGACTGGTTGCTAGGAATGCCCCACATGTGAGAACAAGCAGCCTGAGAAAGCGAAGATACTTGCCTGTAGCCGGTATTCTGGATGACAGCAGGCTGATTGTTCTCACAAACTCGCCCACCTCCCCTTTGGAGTTATTTGCTTCTTTTTATGCTTTTTGATTTAACTGAGGGAACGCGCTCACGTAACGGCGGTAAATGGGTGCGTGCTGCACGCGCACCAGAAGACTGGCAAAAGTTTTTTTATATTTTGCTTGCAAAATGCCGATTCCTGGGCCGGCGCAGACGTCGACCCTCATGTGAGAACAGTCAGCCTGCTGTCCTCGGAGAATACCTGCTACAGGTAAGTATCTTCACTTTTCGGTTTGACTGCTTTGTTACAAGCAATACTGAATGACCAGGAGCATGTGGCACTGTTATTGCCACCTGCTGGTAGATGGTCACAACCCATTAGTCTCTGGATTCATCTGCTGCGCTAAAGGAGAGAAAATGATCAGGTGAGACATAATTTCTCAATCTTACTATTTTCTCTGCAATAGCAGGAGCAACCACTTCCAAATGATTTGATGCATTGCGATTCTAGGTGCCTACTAGATCACTTGTACAGTAGTTGGAAGTTCAGAAATAAGCTGTTGCCAGAACAATCTTTATAGTGCCTCTGGATTAAACAATTGATAATCGAGGCTATTCTGTTTCACTCAAGCAGTGATCTGTCCAATGAGTTGGAGACCATATGCAATTAGATATGAGGTTCACATCTGTTGCAATAATATCAAGTGAATGACTTGTGTCATGAGTTGGTTCTGGTGGGATTAATGTAATATATAATAAACATAAAAATGAACAGAAAGATAAGACATTTATATCAGTAATATCTTCCATATATAAATTTAAATCTTCTAAAATCAATATTGAAAATTGAGCAGAAAAATACTTGAGGGATTCAAATAAAGTATAATGAATCTTCTTCCAGTTACCTGGAGGACAATAAAGAAAGAAGGCTGTCAAGAGGACCATGACAAGATTAATTTGCTTGCACATCATTAATTCTGATCCTTAAATTGTAAAGAATTTATAAAATGAACTGAAAAGAAGGATGTATATAACAAGTCTAATCAACCCCTACGTTTTAGTATCTTTGGACAGTGATAGTAATTATAATCTGTTGGACATAATTCCTGCAACAGCAAACTATCTGTGTTGGTAAGCTGTGCTTCTGTTCCAAAGGCAAGTCCTATCCCAAAGTCCCCTATCAAATCTCTTAATAGATGGATAAGACTGGCCTTGCAGGCCATACCGAGTTGTTAGGTCCTCAAATGAAATTTCATGTTCTAGGGAGATTATTATTATTTTTAAAAAACCTTGATTTACCACCAAATTCTAAAATATAGGCCAAGGTGGGTTCCAATATAATACATACAATTACCATATAAAAGCAGGAAATAGAACTCCAATAAAATAGGAAAGTGACCGTTCATTCCAACATAACAGTTTGTAATAGAGAAACAGCTACTATCACACACACAAGGTCTGCTGTGTCAGTGCTATTCAAATAGAAACATTAAGAACATATGAGTAGCCATACTGGGTCCGACCAGTGGCCCATCTAACCCAGTAAATGATTTAGAGATGGGAGTAATTAAATTTGCTGATGACACAAATTTATTCAAAGTCGTTAACTCGCGACAGGATTGTAAAAAATTACAGAAGGACCTTACGAGACTGGGCATCTAAATGGCAGATGACGTTTAATGTGAGCAAGTGCAAGGTGATGCATGTGGGGAAAAAAGAACCCGAATTATAGCTACGTCATGCAAGGTTCCACGTTAGGAGTTACGGACCAAGAAAGGGATCTGGGTGTCGTCGTCGATAATACACTGAAACCTTCTGCTCAGTGTGCTGCTGCGGCTAGGAAAGCGAATAGAAGGGGATTATTAGGAAAGGTATGGAAAACAGGTGTGAGGATGTTATAATGCCGTTGTATCGCTCCATGGTGCGACTGCACCTTGAGTATTGTGTTCAATTCTGGTCGCCGCATCTCAAGAAAGATATAGTAGAATTGGAAAAGGTGCAGCGAAGGGCGACTGAAATGATAGCCGGGATGGGACGACTTCCCTATGAAGAAAACTAAGGAGGCTAGGGCTTTTCAGCTTGGAGAAGAGACGGCTAAGGGGAGACATGATAGAGGTATATAAAATAATGTGTAGTGGAACAGGTGGATGTGAAGCGTCTGTTCACGCTTTCCAAAAATACTAGGACTAGGGAGCATGCGATGAAACTACAGCGTAGTAAATTTAAAACAAATCGGAGAAAATGTTTCTTCACCCAATGCATAATTAAACTCTGGAACTCATTGCCGGAGAACGAGGTGAAGGTGGTTAGCTTAGCAGAGTTTAAAAAAGGGTTAGACGGTTTCCTAAAAGACAAGTCCATAAACCACTACTAAATGGACTTGGGAAAAATCCACAATTCCAGGAATAACATGTATAAAATGTTTGTACGTTTGGGAAGCTTGCCAGGTGCCCTTGGCCTGGATTGGCCGCTGTCGTGGACAGGATGCTGAGCTCGATGGACCTTTTGTCTTTTCCCAGTGTGGCATTACTTATGTACTTATGTATCCTGTTTTTCAAACAGTGGCCAAGCCATGTCACAAGTACCTGGCAGAAGCACTACCCCATCACTGTTGCTATGAGACAGAGTTTTCTGTCAGCAGAGTACAGCTTCCTTCACAGGGCAACCTTTGCTCCTTCTCCACGTGAGTAACGTGGCCCTATGTTTGGCTGTGGGTCTAGCTCAGTCTCGGTCTGCTCAGCCCTCTGGCCTTGGATGCCAAATTTGCTTGCCTTTGTTGTTGCCAGAATGCAGCTTTGCTATTCTTTGCTTATAGTGGTTCTGGTATTCCTCCTTCCAGACTCTGCTGCCTCTTGGCTGTATGAGAATGGGGACGTGTCTGCTTCAGGAATCTGGCTCTTTATCTGACAAGCTTAGTTTGGTTCTATCATTTTCGGTTAGTACTGGTTTTTTTAGCATTTTCAAATCTATGCTGGTTATGCTTCAATTGCCATTTCTGGAATGGTTGAGTCTTGAATCTTGCTGGTAGCACGGACTGCCTCAGCCATACTTACCTTTTTTTGCTCTGTACTATTCTATTCTGCAGTTTCTATTCCACTTTTAACTTGTGGATCATAGAGCAAAGAGATATCCCAACAGGTAGAATTACGTTAAAATTAATAATCTAATCTTAATAAAAAAGAAAATATCTACCCAAGTCATTTTTATAAAGCATAACATTAAGAAACAAACAAATAAGTTGTTAAGACCTTTTGAAAAGAAGTGTAAGGAGTAGTTAAGCGAACCATTTTTTTGTGCCTTGGGAGGCAAAAGAATGTTCCCAAACAGACTTCAGTCACGTGTTTTTTTTACAGAAGCAACATCGAGAGACAGATTTTTAGAATTCCTTAGATGCCCTCTATAACTTGGGAATATAAGAAAGTTTCCTACCATAACTAAGTTAGCACCATAAACACATTTATAAACCGGACAGGCTATTTTAAATTGAATTTGAAGTTCTAATCTTCGCCAATGTAGGTTTTTCAATTGGGGACTAACATCACAAAACCTGCCTGATCAAAAGATTGATCTAGCAACTGTACTAAGCTATTTGGCATTGGTTTGATGGTAGTCATCCTTCGGAGTTAGTTACAGTGTTTTGTGGCTATTCACATAGTACAGGATTCCTTCAGTCCCTCTTATGTCTGACCCCTGGTACCAGGGAATAGTGCCTGCCTACTCTCCACTGAGCTTAGAATCTTGCAATGTGCCTTGCTGTAACTCCATTCCTTTGGAGTGACACTGGTATTCCCCATTCTTGGGCCTTGCAAGGTGTTCTTCCCAAGTTACTCATGTTTTCTTGATGGGATTGTTTCCTCTTACCTCTCCACCTGTCCTTGGGAGCTCTTCGGATTCCCATTTTAATGCAGTGGGGTACGTCCTCCACTCTTTTTGGATCTGATTTTTGGAGGTCCAAAAATCAGGTTTCATCAAATGTTATTCTTCCATGGGCAGAATTTGCCACTTCCTTTCCTCTGCTGGAAGGTAAGGCCTGACACAATAACTCTTTGCTTCCACTCTCAGATTTTGTTGTTTGCTACATCATTTGATTCTTTTTAGCCTATTTCACCTTTTTAGTTCAGGCTTGTTTCTCTAGCCGCCTGATGTAATTTGTGATCATTAGGTTGCATTTCCAATCATTGGTTTTTGGTACGTCAATTTTACACATCCTTCGACCTTCTGCTTCTCTACAATGTTTGTATGCTGTGCTTTGGCTTTCAGGTCGGGGCATCTTCTTCAGCCTTGCATGTCAGTTTTAGACCTCAACCTCGAAGCAATTTCTTTTATGCGGCTGTTCTTCAGCCATAATTGCTGGGAGTCGTGCTTCTTGTGTAGCTGATTGTCATCGTTTTCCTTTGGATAGATCTATATGGGATTGCCCATTTATCTCTTTTCTATTTCTCTTTCAGCCCACCCTGTTTGGATACTGCTTTGCTATATCCCAGTAGTCTGGACTAGCCTGGTATGAAATGACGACAAGGAAGGAAAAATTATCTTACTGATAGTTTTCTTTCCTATTCTGACCAGTCCAGACACCCACCCCAATGCATTTGATTTGTAAACTTTTTAGGTATAGGTTCATTCTCTCTCTGTTTCCTTGTTAAGAAGTTTTATTAAGTTTTAGCATCTGAATAACCTCTTTTGGTAGTGATTGAATCTGTTTTCTTGTATGGATGTATTTTGTCCTTTATGAAATTGTAGTTCCGTTCTGTTTTCTGGTTGTACACCACCCAGTTCTGCATGTTAATATCGGCGGTATAGAAAATCTAAATAAACTGTAAATGCTGCATTCTTTCCATCCTGCAGTGTTCTCCTCTCTTGGTAACTTGGATGGATTTGTTCATTCTCTTTACAGATATTTTTCTCTAGGCTCACTCTCTCACACTTCTCCAGCATCAGTGAATTACCTGTATGCTGGTGTTGTATGCACCTCCTTTTCTTCAGGGACTTCTTGGCTTAATGAGACAGCTGGGCTCGAGTTGTATAGCCGCTACTATGGTCAGAGGCTTGGCTAGTTGAAATACTGAACATTCCAGGCTGCACAATACCTTTAAGGTGCAAATCACAAGAATTACTTTTCTCTCTTCAACCGCTGGTAGATGGACATAACCCGATAGACTGGACTTGTCTGGTAGGACTAAAGGAAAGAGAATTAGCAGGCAAGACATAATTTTTCCATAACAGACATTTGGACCTAATTCACCATCTTGTGTCGCATTATAATTTCTATCTTAAACTTTGTTGATCTGATATTTTATTAATTGTAAATAGTTATAATGGTGTTCTAAATAGTGGTATATCAAATCTTAAACTATAAACTGTTGGAATAGTTTGAGGGTAAACAACTAGCTGTTGTCCCAGTCACCACCCTGTCAAACTAATATTGGATAAAAACCACTTTATCTTGTCTAAAAACCATTCTGCAGCACAAAGAGATAAATACAATGACTGAAATAGCCACACAAGTGGATTCAAAATTTAGCCCGAAAAATTGCCTAATAAGGAGTATTGCACGCCCCTTAGGCTACATGCTTGAGGCAGCATGCCTCACAATTAGGCTCACTTTTATAGACAAGAGCCCAGCTAGTGATATCAGTGGGTAGAGCCAAGCTGCACCACCAGGCTGTTAGCTGAATTAAAGCATCTATTGCTGTGAAATAGAAACCACTAAGAGGATAGCATATGGCAGTGAATCTTAATTGCTAACGTTCCATGCCTTTTTGAATTCTGTCATCATTTGTCCCCACCACCTCCACTGGGAGGATATTCCAACCTCTTCTACTCTTTCCATGAAGAAATGTTTCCTGGTGTTCAGCTTTATATCATGTCCTCTGGTTCTATAGCTTCCCTGCCTTTATAAAAGGTATGTTTCAAGTATTTAAATGTCTGCCTTGTCCCTTCTTTTCTTTAGCGCAGGAGTTCTCAACCCAGTCCTCAAGACTCACCTAGTCAATCAGGTTTTCAGGATACCCATAGTGAATATGCATATCAGAGATTTGCATAGAGTGGAAGCAGCACATGCAAATTTATCTCATGCATGTTCATTGAGGATATGAAATTTGGCTTGATGTGTCTTCAGGACTAGGTTGAGAACCCCCTGCTCTAAGGTTTTCATATGTCTTCAAGTCTCTTCTCATATGTCTTTTGGCACAGACTCCACACCATTTTAGTCACTTTCCTGTGAATCATATCAAGCCTCCAAAACTGAACTGCCTTTGGTTTTGAAACCCATTGTGGTGTTAGAAAGGTTACCACTGTTTCAGTGATGTTTCTATTATTTTTCAACCACTCAGGTAAATCTTAACAGGCCTGTAATATCCCACCTCTTCTCTATTAATACTTTTGTGAAATGGACCAATCGACCTTTCTCCAATCCTGTGGAACCTCTCTCATCTCCAAGGAACTATTAAACACATCCTAAAGAGGACCTGCCAGAATCTGTCTGAGCTTCCCAAGGCTTTGACCATTGTATTTTTCAAGTTTTTCATATTCACTTTCTTCTGTGGATGATATGATATCTTCTCCATTTTCATGGTGTTGGGTTGGGCAGTTAACTATTCTTTGAAATGAAAACTTTGAAGTTTGCAAGTGGAGAAGCTATGTGGCTAGAACGTAGAGTAATTTTACAACAGGTCACTTAGGTGGGGAAGCTCAAAAGCTGTCAGAATAGCAGCTAAAGTGCAGCTGCATGGATGAGCATATTTTATAAGCTGTGTGTGTCTCGTAACTTCCTGCATTCTGGCCAGACTGTTTTCCTGCACATGCCTGTAACCATGCTATGTGAAAGTATACCCCTACTTGTCATATCATATACATGTATATTTGGGATAATTTTATAAGATACATTTTATGCATGAAAAATCCTTTACAGAATTATGCCATAGTGAGTAGGGGAGGGATGGGAAATGGATTCTTAACAGTCTTTCTGAACTTAATGTTTTTCTGTTATTCTGTATGGCAGGGTTTTCAACCCAGTAGTTGACGCACCCATTTCAGGATATGCACAATGAATATGCATGAGATGGTACATGCAAATTTATCTCCACTGTATACAAATCTACCTCATGCTTATTTATTGTGGGTATCCTGAAAACCTGACTGGTTGGATGTGTCTCAAGTACTGGATTGAGTACCCCTGCTATACTTTGTAGAAGGTTGATTATCTTTTCTGTCTTGGTAGTGGTTGTCTTCTAAGGGGAGCAGTGGGTGATTTGTCATCTTGTTTCCTAGGTACCACCTCTTCACCATTTTTGTTCGGCTCTGGATCATCTGCTGGTGGTCCGAGGTTTGGTGCCAGTCAGACTTCCTCCTTTGGACAGAGTCAGAGCTCTGGGCAGACAAGTATCCCAGCTTTTGGTGCCTCATCATCATCATCATCATCATCCTTCTTTCCCACCAACTCTCAGCCAGCTCCCACCTTTGGCACCTTATCCAGCGGTAGCCAGCCGCCAGCCTTTGGCCAGCAAGTCAGCCAGCCGCCTGCCTTTGGATCCAGTACAGCACCTCCTGCAGCTGGTAAGCGAGTCTCAGGTGCAGCTCTTAGGATTCACATGTACAGTCGTACCAGGGGCTTGGCAGAGATCAGTGTCTCTTCCAAGTATTCATGTCAGGTCAATGATTTATCTTTTTAAAAACACTAATGCACTTTTCTGGAGCTGTAGTGTCTGGTGCACTTCTGCTACTTGATGGTGTGGAAATGGTGCATAATTATCTATGTAACTCTTACTTTTTATGTGCTGGGGCAGTAGGATGACACAACATTGCATCAATAATGCAAATATATTCACCAGCAGCAGCTTTTATTTCTTCACTGCTTTTCTGTTTGGAAAAGGCCCAAGGCACTGGGTACAAGAGATAATAAATTGATTATGAAGCTTAAGCAGATAAAGTAATTCAGAATTCCTTAGCATCCCTCCGGACCAGCCCAGCGAATGACTGATGAGTTGTGCACGCCTTCCAGCAGGTGGAGACTGAGGATTCTGACTCATTAGAGAGAGCCAATAAGAACCCTTGCCCTGACTAGAAAGATCCAGTGTCCTCAGTCTCCATCAGGTGGAAGGTGGTGAGCCCTTTTCAGTCTGTCACTTATTAGTTTTATCTTTAAAAAAAAAAAAAAAGAGAGAGAAATAGTTAGGTTTCCTTCCTTCTGTGCACTGGCTCTTTAAGCTTGGTTCAGTGAGGCAGAGGTCCAAGGAGGTCTCTTTTAAGCCTCAGGGGTGTTACACCCGGGTGGCCGGGTCCCTCCCCCCCCCCCTCCCTAGCCCTCCATGTTTTTGTGGGACATTTAGGGGCTAGCCCTAACGACTTCTTCAGGGGAAGAGAGCTCTGAGTCAGAGGAGAGGCAGCCGCGTTGAAAAAAAACCAACTGTGCTTTGACAATTCGGCTCTCCCCTTTGTTTCCTCTTGCCTTCCCTCGTGTTTTTGGGAGGTGTGCGTTCTTCCTAGCACAGGAGGTTAGCTGGGAGAGCGCTCGCGGCGCAGTCTGTCTCGCCGGAATGTATGTCAGCGCCACTGTGTTGGGAGAAGCGGAAGCTGTAAATTTTGTACCGCGATCAAGAGCACCGCTGATCAGGTTTCCCCTCCCGTGGTGGTTTTGGCAGGCTCGGAGCATTCTGGCAGCAAGGACGTGTCTGTAGCGCCGGTTTTGGCGGGAACGTCCGCCATATTAGCTCCTTCCTCAGAGGTAGCAGAGCAGCTTCCTCCTCAAGCCTCAGCTACAGGCCAGACTCATTCTTCCCATCTTTCTCTCCTGCCTGCCAGTTCTGAGGGGGGGGGGGGTTCCCACCAGAATTTGTAATGCAGATGTATCAAACTTTTCTGCTTCATAAGTCTGGTTCTCAGCCTAGAAGTAGTTTGGGGGATGGGCAATTGTTGCCATCTAAGAGGCCTCTGAAGTCTTGGACTGTGGAAGCTGCCTCTGATTCTGATCCCGATCTAGAAATGCCCTCTTTGGAGCACTTGGATGGGGGTCAGGGAGGTTTAGTGGAGGAAGAATCTTCTCAAGTGGATGCGGGGGCAGACCCTCTTGTTCCCGGTGAGGATCCTTCGGTTTTATGCATTTTCCATAAGGAGGACCTCCAGGAATTAATCTTTCAGGTATCCTCAAATTTGCGTTTTGATGAGGATGACGCTATGGTGCCAGAGGCCCCGCGTGAGGTGGACCTCTTATTGAAAGGTGTCCATAAGCCGGGTAAAACCTTTCCCATGCACCAGGATATCAGAGACGTTATACAGGCGCAGTGGGATGCTCCCAACTCAGTGTTTAGACCAGCCAAGTCGATGTTGAGGCTTTATCTGGTCCCGGATGCAGGTAGAACTCTTCTAAAGCATGTTCTTCTTCTGCCCTTATATACCCCAGTTACAGCTACAGCCTGCAGCTGAGTTGCAGACCTTTGGCAATGACACGTGCAGGACAGCTGTTCCCACACTTATCATTGCCAAAGGTCTGCAACTCAGCTGCAGGCTGTAGCTGTAAGTAGGGTTTATAAGGGCAGAAGAGGAAAATTTAGAAAAGTTTACTCCTGTGGCCGAAACACAGTACTGTGTTGTCTTCAATAAAGTTTATTCTCTTTCATATCACCATAGTCTCGAAGTCCTGAGGTCATTGGTCCACTTCCCACTTTGTTTTTCTGGTATTTGCATTACGTGGGATTTTGTGTTCATCCACTCTGTGGAGAGCCTTCCCAAGAAAGAAGGTTCATTCCGAACAACCTTGGATCTCAAGGCGGTAAATAGAACCCTCACGGTCTCCACGTTCCATATGGAGACTCTGCGTCCAACCGGGAGAGTTCTTGACCGCTTTGGATCTTACCGAGGCGTATCTGCATATTCCCATTCGCCCCCTGCATCAACGGTTTTTCCATTTTGCGATTCTCGGTCAGCATTTCCAGTTTGGGCGCTTCCCTTCAGGCTGGCAACAGCCCCTCGGACCTTCACCAAGGTGATGGTAGTGGTAGCGGCAGCCCTGCGGCAGGAAGGGATTTTAGTCCGTCCATATCTGGACGATTGGCTCATCTGGGCGAAGTCCTTTCAACAGAGCTTGCAGAACATGAACCACGTGGTGCAGTTTCTGGAGTCCCTTGGTTGGGTAGTCAATGTACAGAAGAGTCATCTTCAACCTTCTCGGACCTTGGACTATCTAGGTGTGTGTATCGACACTCGGCAGGGCCGTGTCTCACTCCAGCTCGGATCCTCAAGCTCCAGACATCTCTTCCTTCGGCGCAGCTCTATCTCGGAGTCCTTTGTTCCATGGCAACGACAATAGAGGCAGTCCCTTGGACCAGAGCTCACATGCATTCTTTACAGAGAGCCCTCCTGTCCAGGTGGTCTCCTCAGACACTCCCTTTTGAAGCGGTTGCTTCTTGCGACTCAGGAGCACAGCAGCCTTTGTTGGTGGCTCAGGATACCCAATCTGACCAAAGGAATGCCCTTGGATCCCCCGCAGTGGATTGTTGTCACGACAGATGGTAGTCTCAGGAGCTGGGGGGGCTCATTGTCAGGGCCAGTATGCTCAGGAGCTGTGGTCGCAGGAAGAAGCTACCTTGTCCATCAATCTTTTGGAAGCCAGAGCTATTCGTTTGGCACTCCAGGTGTTTCTGCTTCTACTCGAAGGTTGTCCAGTCCGCATAATGTCAGACAATGCAAGAGCAGTGGCGTATGTCAACCGTCAAGGGGGCACCAGAAGTCTGCGGTTGGAACAGGAGACAGCTCAGCTTATGGGTTAGGTGGAATCGCATCTACAAGCCATGTCGGCGGCTCATGTAGCAGCAATGTAAAATATCCAGGCAGACTTTCTCAGTCAAAACATAGTAGATCCCGGGGTGTGGGCTCTCAGCGATGCGGCATTCCAGTCAGTAGTACGTCGCTGGGGGTTGCCAGTCATGGATCTGTTCGCCACAGCATCCAATGCAAAGGTGCCCAACTTCAGCCATTGGAAGAATTTGAGGGCTCTGGGGATCGATACCCTTCTTCAGCGCTGGCCGTCAGATCTCCTTTATGCCTTTCCTCCATGGCCTCTGTTGGGTCGTCTGATTCACAGAGTGGAGGCTCACAGAGGTCGAGTGATTGTGATAGCTCCAGATTGGCTTAGTTGCCCTTGGTACACTGATCTTCAGAACCTCCTTCTAGAGTCCCCTCTAAAGCTTCAAGAGGATCCCGGACTGTTGGTACAGGGTCCGGTAGCGCATCCGGAGCCCGGTCGATTTTGTCTTACGACTTGGCTCTTGAGCGGGTGCGATTGAGAGGTTACTCGGCCAGTGTAGTGTCCACTATGCTACGGTTTTGCTGTCGTTCCACTTCTCTCAATTATTTTCAGACCTGGAGAGTGTTTGAGGCTTGGTGTAGTGAGTCAGATGTGTCTCCCTTTCAGGCTTCAATGGCGCAGATTCTTGATTTTTTTTTTTTGCAAAAAGGCTTGGAGAAAGGTTTAGCTTTATCCTCTCTTAAGGTCTAGTTGGCGGCCCTGTCCTGCTATAGGGGTTGGATACAGAGTAAATCGTTGGTGTCTCATCCGGATGTACTTCGGTTCCTACAGGGAGCGAGCCTTGTGAGGCCACCCACTCGAGCGGTTTTTTCTCTGTGGGATCTTAATCTAATTTTGGCGGCACTGTCTCGTTCGCAATTTGAGCCTTTGTCATCCTGTTCTTTGAAGGATTTGACTCTTAAGGTGCTTTTTCTAGTTGCCGTTGCTTCGGCACGGAGGGTTTCAGAGTTGCCAGGTGCTGTCGTGTAATCCCCCATTTCTGGAGTTTACCACAGACCGGGTGGTGTTACGGCCAGTTCCTACCATTCTCCCTAGTCTTGTCGCATTTTCATGTTTCTCAATCTTATTTTGCCAGTTCTTGGTTCTTCTGCGTCAGAAGAACAGCATCGTCTCAAGTGCTTAGACGTCCGGCGGACACTAAAATGCTATTTGAAAGCTACGGCGTATTTTAGATAGACCAAGCGTTTATTTGTGCTTATTGGGGGTTCCCGGAACGGTTTGGCGTTGTCAAAACCCACTTTGTCCAGGTGGCTTAAAGAGATGATTGCTTCTGCTTACATTTTGGCAGGCAAGACTGTTCTCAAAGGGGTTAAAGCAAACTCTACTAGGGGGCAGGTGGCTTTGTGGGCCGAGCATTCTTTGGTTCCGCCCCTAGAGATTTGCAGGGCAGCTACTTGGTCTTCTTTGCATACCTTTTCTAAGCATTACAGGTTGAATTTGCTGAGTCAGGATTCAGCTTTTGGTGTGTGTGTTCTCACACCGGATTTGCTGGGGTCCCGCCCTTGAATTTACTGCTTTGTTACTTCCCATCAGTCACTTGCTGGGCCGGTCCGGAGGAACGCTAAGAAGGAGAAATTAGGCCTTACCTCCTAATTTGCTTTCCTTTAGTCCCTCCGGACCAGCCCAGGTCCCACCCTGGTAGTTCGCTTGTCAGATTCCGTTGCGTTTTTTCTTCCGAGAAGGGTGTTTCAGGGAGAGCGGTGTTGTCTGTTACGGTTATTGGCTTCAGTTTTTTTTCTATAGTACTTTTCAGTTGATGTCTAGTTGAGGAAGGCACTTTGATCAGAATCCACAGGCTTGTTTTTTATTTTTAGTCTGTGTGGCAGGCTGCTCAGGCTGCCAAGTACACAGAAGGCATCTTTCCTTTCCTAGATCTTTCTAGTCAGGGCAATGGCTCTTATTGGCTCTCTCTAATGAGTCAGAATTCTCAGTCTCCACTTGCTGGAAGGCGTGCACAACCCATAAGTCACTCGCTGGGCCAGTCCGGAGGGACTAAAGGAAAGCAAATTAGCAGGTAAGGCCTAATTTCTCCTTGGGCAGCAAGGATGGTTTTGGGATGTACTAAATTTGAGCATATAACATTGGGGTTGAAAAGTTGTATTGGTTACCAGTGTTTTATAGAATACTAGTAAAAAAAAAGGCCTGTTTCAGTGAGAGATGAAATGGGCCCTAGCAAGGTTTTGTTGGCCTGCAAGCCTCCTGTTCCCCGGGCCCCCCTGCAGCCACCCATGGCCACCGACCCAGCTGTCCCTCAGCCCCCTTCCAGGCACCTGTCCGCTGTTGGCGCTCCGTGTTGCGGGTTCCGCCGGAAAAATGGCCACTGAGGGGCAGGGGGAGATGGCGTTTTGTCGAGTGTCAGTGCTCCGCCCTCATCGTCATCACGTAGTCACACGAGGGTGGGGCACACACTCATGGGGAAAGCGGATATCTCGATGCTTCAACTTCCGGTGGTGGCTTCATTTAGAATGTTGGGGTTGTGAATTATGTGCGGATGGGGCGTGGCTGAGGGTGGGTCTATGAGTGACAGTGAGTGGTGCATGAGTGAGAGTGAGTGGTGCTGACAGCCTAGCCTGCCAACACTGCAGGGTCAGTGTTTCCCTCCCACAGAGTGAGCTTCAGAATGTTGTAGGTGAGAATTATTTATATAGATAGTGTAAGATTTTGGCATGCTTTTTTCAGTTTTTTTTGTCAGTGTTCCTGTTCGTTTATCGCAGATGGTTAAGTAGTATAGACTAGTCAAGAATCTTACAATTGAACATGCAAGGCAATTGTCAGTACCATTGTTAACGAACACGGCAGCTAGGCTTATATTTGGTAAAACGCGATTTGAAAGCGCAAAACCTCTCTGCAAAAAACTACACTGGCTCCCAATCAAAGAACGCATCACCTTCAAAATCTGCACCCTGGTTCACAAAATCATCTACGGCGAAGCCCCGAGATATATGAGAGACTTGATCGACTTACCAATTAGAAACACATTTGAATCAACATGAACTTACTAAATCTGCACTACCCAAACTGCAAAGGACTTAAATACAAATCAACTTACGCATCCAGTTTTTCCTACATAAGCACACAACTATGGAGCGCATTACCAAAAGTCTTGAAAACGACATACAACCACCTAAACTTCCGGAAATCACTCAAAACTAACCTATTTAAAAAGGCATACCCTACCGATCCAACTTAAATGCCTGATCTCTGCAACACAACCAAACTAAAGCACGTAACGGACACATTATTCAAAGCTTAGGTATGTCATTGTACAATTTATCTGCCTGTTTATTACTTTTCAATAAAAATGATTTACACTAAACTGCAGCAAAGGTTGTACAAAACCACAAATATCCAAGAAGATTATTCTAGAGTAGCCATCCTGCCACAGAAAAGATGGTTGTCCTGGTTTCTGCATAATGTATACTTATTTATTTTATTTGTTACTTTTATATCCCACATTTTCCCACCTATTTGTAGGCTCAATGTGGCTTACATAGTACCGGAGAGGCGTTTGCAGGCTCCGGTGTGAACAAATACAAAGTGATGTTGTAGTACGATACAGTTCATGTGGAACTGTATCGTACTACAACAGCCGCATTAGGGAATCGTAGAACGGAAGAGTTGTGATTGCAGGCTTAAGGTCCTTGATTTTATTTTATAAATAAATATGCCACCATTCTACAGACTTCTCTGATACCCCCAAAGCACAGTCTTAAAACTGCCAAGAGTAGTATGGCAGTGTTCTGGGGAGCCAGTGCCTGGTGAAAAGCTCTGCTTCAGATTTTCGAAATAAAATTAGTTTATTAAATCCTTCTGTCCCCTCAAAAATAACGGCTGTAGTCCTGAATTCCGACAGTGCCCATTCCTTGTAGTAGCTTGTCTTCTCTTCCACCAAGCACAGGTGGTAACTTCCTCCTCCTATCTTGGAGCCTGAAACCAGAGTCAGCTCAGGGTGTTTATAGCCTGTATGCACACCTAGCATGCCTCTCTTTGATAGGTTTAAACATAAATCAGTCTTATCTATATATATTAAATTTACACCAGAACTACACAAAACGTAACTCTTTATTCCTGATTGTTCATGCTAATCTACTGCGATTGAAGTTTTATCCAATTACCTTTTATTTCTTATTACGAAAATGAAATTTATTTATTTGACTACCTAATTCCACTCTGTCACCTCCATATTTTAACTATGCCTGGAACCGTCTTCCTGAACCCATACGTCTCGCTCCATCTCTACCTGTTTTTAAATCTATGTTGAAAGCTCACCTTTTCACTACTGCCTTTGGCCCCTAACCTTTACTCATTTGCCCTCCTCCTTCCCTGTTCCTCTTTACCCTGTAATTCCCTTGCCCGTAATGTCTGTCTGTTTTATTTAGATTGTAAGCTCTTTGAGCAGGGACTGTCTCTCTATGTCAGGTGTTCAGCGCTGCATGCGGCTGGTAGCGCTATATAAATGTTAGTAGTAGTAGTAGTTCTCTTTTCCGGAATTGGTGATCACCATTACGGAACAATTGTAAGCCACATTGAACCTGCGAATAGGTGGGAAAATGTAGGATACAAATGCTACAAATAAATCTCCTCCCATCTTATTTTTTAGACTTCTAGCATTCGTATATAGGCACGTCAAATTGTGTTTTTTCTTTTGATCTACAAGCTGCTTAGAAGTTGAAGGGGATAATGTGCATCCTTTATCCTGTTCTCTCGTTAAGCACACCTGGCTTTCAGCATTGTTGAAACCTCTACTGGGATTCCCTAAATGTCCTGTTTCAATAGTATCCTTCAAGGATACTCAACACCAAACCTAAACTAGATCCTGCTTTGCCTACTAGAGGCTATCTGTTAATGCTGTGGTACAAAGTTTTAAAACAGAGACATGCCCTCTTCTCTTACATCAGACTGCTTACACACCCTTCAAGAACAGCCTCCGTTACCAAAAAAGCTACTCTAAATATGCTTATAAATAAAACAAACAAATGAAAGGTGGGGAGGGGGGGGATGGTTAGGATGATAAAGGCATTTGTTAGGAATTGCATCTTTACTGCCTTTCAAACTAGGAGGCGGCAGAAGTCACCACCTGTTTAAAACTAGAGGTAGAACCTTAACTGTAATAGCCAAGAGCATTAAAAAGGATAGTAGCAGAGCATAAACTTTCTTAAAGGAAAGTTACTTTCTGTCCTTTGCCTGGAGGAGAAATAGCAGTGCTGCTGCCCTGAATTAGGTGTTAAGGTGTGAGGAAGGTAGAATAGCTGCAATGTTTACTAGGGCAACCTGATTACTGTGTTAGCTTCAAATGGTCTGTATGAAGCAGTCTCCTTAGAATAAAAACTATATAGAGAGGAAAGGTCCCAGGTAACTTTCAGTTCTCAGAAGTTCTGAGGCTCCAGGTTTCAAAAGTAAAGGCGAGCACTAGAGGCCATTAATGCCATACTGTTGCCCACATTTACCTGCGCAGAATGTTCAGAGGGGTTTAGCGTGGGAAACGAGTGCGCCAGGCATTAGTGCAGATAGCACGCAAATGTAGTCAAGTTCATGTTAATAAGGTCATTTTGTATTCCTCCCCAATGCTCAGAAAAGAGCACCCAAAACAAACCTGCCTTACCACTGCAAAAAAAATACAGGTCAGAGCAGGCATTGGAAGAGAGGATTTCTCATGATCTCACGCTTATCTCATGAATCTTTCTGCAAAATCTTCCAGTTTTGATCGCTTTTGGAAGCAGAAGGAAACCCGTGCAAGCCCTTAAGCATTGGTTGTGAGAAACAGCAGACCCAAGCGAAAGCACACACTGGCGTCTGTTTCTTGCATCTAAATATAAGCGACCATGCTTACAAAAATTAAAACGCTTATATTTAGGCCGCAGAAAACAGATGCCAGTGTGTGTTTCACATCCGGGTTTTACCAGGTGCATGCACACAGGAGCCAAGCTTACCGTGGATTTTAGATAGTGCTGGGGAGGAGCCGTCTGTCTCGGTATATGTGGGTACCAGTGACTTAGGAAAATATGGGACAGAGATTCTGGAAACTAAAATTAGATTCTTAGGTAGAAAGCTGAAACCCAGATCCTCCAGGGTAGCATTTTCGGAAATGCTCTCTCAGTTCCACGGGCAGGACCCACAGTCTCATTCGTGGTTGAGACGATGGTATAGGGCTGAATGTTTTAGAATTGTTAGGAACTGGGCAACATTCTGGGAAAGGGGAAAGGGAATTGGGACTTGATATACCGCCTTTCTGTGGTTTTGCTACTACATTCAAAGCGGTTTACGTAGTATATACAGGTACTTATTTGTACCTGGAGCAATGGAGGGTTAAGTGACTTGCCTAGTCTCACAAGGAGCTGCAGTGGGAATCAAACCGTTCCCCAGGATCAGAATCCACTGCACTAACCATTAGGCTACTCCTACACTCCGGTGAGCCTTTTCGAAATGATGGGCTCCACCTTAACCGGGATGGACCCAGGCTGCTGGCACTAACATTTAAGAAGGAGATATAGCAGCTTTTAAACTATTGTATAATGGGGGGGGGGGGGGGGAGAGCCAACAGTTGCCCAGGAGCACATGGTTCCGTGTGGAGTATCCTTGAAGGAAGCTATTGAAACAGGATCTTTAGGGAATCCCAGATGTTTCAGTAATGGTGAAAGGAAGACAGGAGTGTTTAATGGGAGAGCAGAGTAAAGGATGCA
The DNA here is from genome assembly GCF_901765095.1 of Microcaecilia unicolor. Classification (NCBI taxonomy): domain Eukaryota; kingdom Metazoa; phylum Chordata; class Amphibia; order Gymnophiona; family Siphonopidae; genus Microcaecilia; species Microcaecilia unicolor. Next base: position 405,444,579 of record NC_044031.1, on the reverse strand, counting down.
AGTTATTTCTGTCATCTTCAAAGCAGCCTATAGATGCAAGGAAAAAACACATACACACACACATACACACACAAATGCTAGAAACCTAAAAAAAATAAGATGGGAGACTGCTTATATAGCATTAAGGAGTAGGTATAATTAGGCATCTCAGAGGCCTGATGGAAGGAGACAATCAGTTGGACACTGTGTTAACAGGGCACATATATCTCAATGACAGAAGGGATCGAATTGGAGGGGAGTTTGTGCTATATGTTAAAGATGGAATTGAGTCAAATAAATATTCTACATGAAACAGACAGCAGCATGGAATCCTTGTGGATAGAAATTCCATGTGAGAAGGGAAAGAGTATACTGGTAGGGTTGTACTACCGTCCTTCGGGACAGAACGAACAGACAGATGAAGAAATGTTTACAGAAATTAGGAAAGCTGGCAAAACTGGGAAACATAATGGTTATTTCAATTACCCCAATGTTATATCAGGGAGCGCTGGGGAGGTAAAATTCTTAGATGTAATAAATTACTGCTTCTTGGAGCAGCTGGTTCAAGAACTGACAAGAAAGGGAACTATTTTAGATCTAGTCCTTACTGGAATGCAGGGCATGGTACCAGAAGTAACTTTGTTGGATCCTCTGGGAAACAGTGATCATAGCATGTTCACAGTAGAGCTGCTGTCTGGAGTGAAGTCACTAAGGAAATCTGCTGTAGCAGCATTTCATTTTCGAATTGGCGACTATGACAAAATGGGGGAAATGGTTACAAAAAAAACTAAGAGTTGGCCACAAAGGTTAGGACTTTAAATCAGGCATGGACATTGATTAAAAATATGATCATGGAAGCCCAGACCAAATGTATTCCACGTGTTAACAAAGATGGAAAGAAAAGCAAACAGCCAACATGGTTAAATGGTGAAGTGAAAGAGGCTATTAGAGCCAAAAGTGCATCCTTCAAAGAATGGAAAAAGGATCCAAATTAAGAAAATAACATAAGTAGTGTCAAGCAAGATGCAAAGCACCGATAAAGAAGGCTAAAAGGGAATATGAAGAAAAACTTGCTGTGGAGGCAAAAACTCATAATAACACCTTTTTCATGTACATCAGAAGCAGAAAACCTGTGAGGTAATCCATGGGACCATTAGATCATGAAGGAGCAAAATGGGGGCACTCAGGGAGGACAAGACCATAGCAGAGAGATTGAATGAATTATTTGCTTCGGTCTTTACGGAAGAAGATGTAATAGACCTGCCTGTACCGGATATGATTTTCAAGGGATTACGATGTGGAGAAACTGAAAGAAATCTCTTTGAACCTGAAAGATATACTGAGCCAAATCGACAAGTTAAAGCGTGATAAATCACCTGGACCGGATGGTATACACCTCAGGGTACTGAAAGAACTCAAACATGAAATTGCTGATCTGCTGTTAGTGTCTTTGAAATTGTCTGTAGTACCTGAAGATTCTAGGGTGACAAATGTAACGCCAATTTTTTAAAAAGGTTTCCAGGGGTGATCCAGGAAATTGCAGACCAGCAAGCCTGACGTCAGAGCCAGGCAAAATACTGGAAACTATTACAAAGAATAAAATTACTGAACACATAGACAAACATGGTTTAATGGGACAAAGTCAGCATGGGTTCAGCCAAGGGAATTCTTGACTCACCAGTCTGCTTCCTTTCTTTGAAGGTGTGAATAAATGTGGATAAAGGTGAGCAGGTTGATGTAGTTTATCTAGAGTTCCTCATAAGACTCGTAAGAAAATTAAAAAGTCATAGGATAGGAGACAAATGTCCCTTGGGTAGGGGTTAAATGGCCATTTTTCTCAGTGGAGGAAGGTAAATAGTGGAGTGCCGCAGGGATCGGGAAAACAGAACAAGTGAGGTGATTAAATTTTCAGATGGCTCAAAACTATTCAGAGTCGTCAAAACACATGCAGATTGTGAAAAATTGCAGGAAGTCTTTAGGAAACTGGAAAACTGGGCATCTAAATGGCAGATGAAGTTTAATGTGGACAAATGCAGAGTGATGCACATTGGGAAGAATAATCTGAATCATAGTTACCTGATGCTAGGGTCCATCTTGGGAGTCAGCACTGAAGAAAAAAAAATCTAGGTGTCATTGTAGACAATACACTGAAATCTTTTGCCCAGTGTAAGAGGAACCCGAATTATAGCTACGTCTTGCAAGGTTCCGCGTTAGGAGTTACGGATCAAGAAAGGGATCTGGGTGTCGTCGTCGATGATACGCTGAAACCTTCTGCTCAGTGTGCTGCTGCGGCTAGGAAAGCGAATAGAATGTTGGGTGTTATTAGGAAGGGTATGGAGTCCAGGTGTGCGGATGTTATAATGCCGTTGTATCGCTCCATGGTGCGACCGCACCTGGAGTATTGTGTCCAGTACTGGTCTCCGTATCTCAAAAAAGATATAGTAGAATTGGAAAAGGTACAGCGAAGGGCGACGAAAATGATAGTGGGGATGGGACGACTTTCCTATGAAGAGAGGCTGAGAAGGCTAGGGCTTTTCAGCTTGGAGAAGAGACGGCTGAGGGGAGATATGATAGAAGTGTATAAAATAATGAGTGGAATGGATCGGGTGGATGTGAAGCGACTGTTCACGCTATCCAAAAATATTAGGACTAGAGGGCATGAGTTGAAGCTACAGTGTGGTAAATTTAAAACGAATCGGAGAAAATTTTTCTTCACCCAACGTGTAATTAGACTCTGGAATTCGTTGCCGGAGAACGTGGTACGGGCGGTTAGCTTGACGGAGTTTAAAAAGGGGTTAGATAGATTCCTAAAGGACAAGTCCATAGACCGCTATTAAATGGACTTGGAAAAATTCCGCATTTTTAGGTATAACTTGTCTGGAATGTTTTTACGTTTGGGGAGCGTGCCAGGTGCCCTTGACCTGGATTGGCCACTGTCGGTGACAGGATGCTGGGCTAGATGGACCTTTGGTCTTTCCCAGTATGGCACTACTTATGTACTTATGTGTGTGACGGCAGCCAAAAAAGCAAGCAGGATGCTAGGAATTATTAGGAAAGGGATACAAAATAATAAAACCCAAGAATATTATAATGCCTCTGTATCGCGCCATGGATTGACCTCATCTTGAATATTACGTTCAGTTCTGATACCGTATCTCAAAAAAGATATAGCGGAATTAGAAAAGGGTCAAAGAAGAGCGACTAAAATGATAAAAGAGATGGAACTGCTTCCGTATGAGGGAAGGCTAAAGAGGTTAGGGCACTTCAGCTTGGAAAAGAGAGGGCTGAGGGGGAGAATGTGATTGAGGTCTACAAAATCCTGAGTGGTGTAGAACGGGTAAAAGTAAATTGATTTTTCACTCTTTCAAAAAGTATGAAGACCAGGGGATACTCAAGTTACATAAAAATGCTTGTGAAACAAATGGAAGGAATTATTTTTTTCACTAAAAGAATAGTTAAGCTCTGTAACTCGCTGCTGGAGGGTTGCTGTAACAGCGGTTAGTGTATCTAGGTTTAAAAAAGATTTGGACAAGTATTTGGAGGAAAAGTCCATATATTGTTATTGAGATGGACATGGGAGAAGCCAGTACTTGCCCTAGGATTGGTAGCATGGAATGTTGCTGCTAAATGGGTTTCTGCCAGGTACTTGTGATCTGGATTGGCCACTATTGGAATCAGGATATTGGACTAAATGGACCATTGATCTGACCTAGTATGCCTATTCTTGCTTTCCTTACCCTCCAGTTTGCCAACTTACCAATAGCCTTTGATGCACTTTGTTTCTTCAGTGCATCAAGCAAACTTCCCCTACCAACCCCTCCCCTTCCACCCTTCCATTCCCTCCTCCCCATCTGCTAACCCCTGCCAATGTTATAATTTCCATGATTACTCCCTTCCAATAGACCTTGGTCTTTGGATACTTGCACCATATATGCAGAAGAATTCCCTTTCCTGCACACCCCCTCCAACAAATATCCTTTACCCCTCACCAGCAGTATAAAACTTAATATTTTTTTCGTTAATCGGTGTGTATTTCCATACCTCTCCAAAAATCCTCTGCTACCATGTGATATAATTTAGTAGTCACCCTCTACAGTCTCCCTATGAAATTCCTTGTTGGATTGGCAGAACTGATTTTTAAAGAAAATCTTCCACTGCAAGGTTGTATCGCTCCCTAAGCTCATTAAGTGTCAAAAAGTTGACATCCTCAACCATCTGATACCAATATGGCTTTTGTTACCCACTATATCCTCTAATAGGGGCTCAGTGTGGCTTACAAAAATAAAAACATCGTAAAATTACATCATTCCAAAATATCCATACAAAGTTATAATGGATATAACTCAGCCAGCATTTCACAAGCAATAACATAAGTAAGATGTCCTAATATTCAAAAAAATAATAAAGATGTCAGAATTTATGCACTTCTGAAAAAAAAGTTTTTAGCTTTTTATGAAACAATAGGTAATACTAGTACTGCGCAGTAAGGACTTCCAAATTATAACCATGGCTAGCAAAAATGGAGAACTAGCCAACCTGGTAAAATACCTTTAAAAAAAAAAAGGGGGGGTCGCAACACCAAAAGATTCCATAAACGAGAAGAAAATAACGGTAAAATAATGAAACAATAGACATTTCAGTTGTGGCTCCATATAGAATTTGAAATATCAAGCTGTTCTAAACATAATTCGTTCATTTACTAAGAGCCAATGCAATTTAGCAATATAAAAAAAGATACTGCTAAATTTACTAATTCTGAAAATTAATCTAGCTGAAGTGTTTTGGATTAACTACAATTTCTTCAGAAATTTGGAAGATAAGCCCATTCGGAGGACATTGCAATAATCAAGGTGTGATAATATTAGCATCTGTATTAGTAAGGCCAAAGCACTTTTGATCAAAGTACGATCTAATTAACCACAATTATTTTATTATAGATAGTTTTTCTCTATAATTGATTGACTTGTGGTTTGAAGGTCAATGTTGAGTCCAAAATGTAACTAAGCCCTTCTTCCATTTTAGAAACACCCCCTTTCTCTTCCTCCCATAAACCCCACATCCTCTAGCATAAGAGCCCTCCCGAAGTGGCTTCTCCTCAACCCTTTCACTCTTTACTTCTGCCAAAAACCACACTAAATGTCTTGTAAAAGGATTCCGGTTAGTCTTCTATCTGGTATCTTGTCTTGCAGTGGGAAATTCCTTAACTCTCCCATCCCCTTCCCACCAAACCTGTTCTAACCAAACCCCTCATTTCCCAATCCAAAATATACTTCAGATGACCTGCCTGATAATAGAACAGACAATTTGGAAGTGCAAGTCCCCCTCCTCCTGCTTTTTATACCCTTTTCTCTTCTTTTGAATCTCCCTTTTGTCCTTCAGGAGGATTTTCACTCCCTGGATCCTTGCCTTCACCAGCACCTCCTGATTGCAGACTTTATACTGTTTGTGCTAGGCTAAAGGGGAAAAGAATACTTTTATACTTGATATTTTGTCCCCTCAGTTTGGTTGTAATAACTTTTAAGTCTGTCCATCTCTGTAGAGTCACCACTGAGAGATCTGAGAAAACTGACATGATGGGTCGCCCAGTCAAACATCACCCGGTCCCTCTTGTTGGCCATCAGTCTCATCTGGAAATCCTGTACATGGATCACAATATCTCCTGGGAAATTTGGGCAGAGTGCCCCCCCCCCCAGCCTGTGCCCAGTGGTTTCTATCTAGTCTTGTTGCTTGATCTCCTGGGACCCCCTTGAACTGGTCCAGAACGACTGTGTAATTTTAGCAGTATCCATATAGTCCCTGTCTTCCAGCAATCCCTCTATTCATAAATTGTGCATTCTGAACTTGTGTTCCGGGTCTTCAACTTTGTCCAATAGATTCAAGTAGGACACTTCCAACTTTCCCAAGGTTTGCTGTGTATCAGTGATATCTTTTCTCTGCTCCTCTAGTTTAGTCTACAAATATACACTTACAACCAGTTTCACATATGTCTCACCAAAATTTGGAAAACTCTAGCGAAAAGCATTAAAATCCATGAACAATTCTCTCATTCCGAAAACATCTCAAAGCCCACCTATTTAGGAGACAAAACCACATAACCAAGTAAGTATTAGCCATCACACTACAACCGTGATCACTGAATGAACAGAACCCAACTTGCGTCAATATCAAACATCTAGAAACTTGTTTAACTGATTTACTGTAAGCCACATTGAACTTACCACCAGGTTGGAAAATGTGGGGTACAAATGCAGAAATAAAATACTCTGTGTGTCCTTCTCTCTGGCCTCTCTCTCCCAGCGCCGCATGGATTTCCTGTATACTCACAAGTAACTCTGTTCAGCACCCCAACATCCACTCAGAGCTCTGCAAAATACATCTTTAGATCTCCACATGGTATTAGGCTCTGCACAGTTGCTGTATTCACTCCCCCCCCCCCCCCCCCCCCCCGATTCGCTGCACTGTTTGATGCCATCTTTCCCACTGTGTGCTGTGCTGGTGTACTCCCTCAGATCCACTGACTCAACCTACTGTGCACTTCTGCACACCCCATGCCCTCCAGTGAGAGCTCTCCTAGTGATTTTAGTATAATATATATGGTTACCGGGCCCTGATGTAATTTTCTCTTGAGAAATCTAGCTTTTGATGTGTTTCTGGAGTCACATGAAATCTTACTATTTTTCTCATGTTTTCTTTTCAGGTGCTGGTTTCCATTTTGGAGGCAATACTAGTTTCAACTTCAGCAGTGGCAATCCATCTGGTGGCATCTTTACCTTTGGTTCCAATGCAGGGAGTGCTGCATCCGTGGCTACCCAGCCTCCAGCCTCCTCAGCCTTCACCTTTAACCAGCCTCAAGGTTTCACAGTAGGGTAAGGAAACTTTGGGAGGGGAAATCTGTTGGATTATTTGTAGTAAATAATTAGCAGACTTTAGTACACACAGCTTCAGCTTTAGAAATGTTAATTTCTTTCTTCATCTCTCTCTCATTCACCCCTGAATAATTCACTGCTGAGTCACTTTAAAGTTGAAGTAACAAAACATCTGTTTACTCACAGTTTGCAGTTAGATTATAATCAGACAGGCTTATATATACATATTACTATACATTTGTATTATCAGCTCCTTCCATGTGCTTAGATGGTAATGGATGCTCACACCACCATAGATCCTCTCAGGTTAGGAGAGATCATGAGCTCCATGTGCTCCATGTGCTGCATGTGCTGCATCTACCCCCACAGGAAGTTGCATAGCTGTGTGACCTCTCTAAGTAATTCACATCAGAGGTCACAGAGTAATCACAGAGAAATAATAGGTGACAGGCAATGCATGTAAAATACAATTACATTCCAACAAACCCCTTCTCATGCATAACTGTCATGCAATTATTTATTCATACAAAGTCCAAGCTTTATACGCAGATTCACAAAATGTTCTCTGGGTAATGGTTTGGTCATGATGTCAGCTGTCATCTCACTGGTGTGACAATAGTGTAGACTGATGACCCCTTCTTTCGCCAACTCTCGCACGTTGTGGTATTTCGTTGCGATGTGCTTGGTGCGTGACTGAACCTTGTCATTCTGTGACAGTCGGATGCAGCTCTGATTATCTTCCATTATCTGGATTGGTCTCTTTTCAGCTATTCCAAAATCCAGCAAAAGTTTTTCAATCCACATCAGTTCTCTGCACGCTTCCGATACGGCCACGTATTCAGCTTCTGTAGAAGACAAACTCACAATACTTTGTTTATGACTGGCCCATGAAATTTGTACATTTCCATACATAAACACATATCCACTTGTGGATTTATAATCAGAATGATCCCCTGCCCAATCTGAATCACAGTAACATATTAGTTTTGGATTACTATTGGCTGAAATCTTTAATTTACAATCAATGGTACCCTTTAAATACCTTACCATTCTTTTAACTGCAGTCCAATCTGATTTGGTAGGTGAGCTGACCCTTCTGCTCAAAATTCCTACTGCATTTGCTATATCAGCCCTGTATGTGGTAGCTAGATATAAAAGCTTACCTATGGCTGATCTATATTGGATGTTATCTGGTAAAGGTTCTCTTACTGTTTCATCCTTCAGAAAATCAGTGATCATGGGAGTGCTTACAACTTGGGCATCTTGCATACCTAAACTTTCAATAAGCTCATTTATTTTCTGCTTCTGGCTTAGAAGATAAGAACCATCATTTTGTTTCTCAATTTCTATACCAAGATAGTATGACACATTACGAAGTTCTTTTATCTCAACATTGAGGTTTAAACATTTTACAATGTCCTTGTACTCTTGCTCACTTTTGCTTGCAATGAGCAGATCATCAACAAAAGCTAAAATGTATGCATATTGTCCATTTGTGCACCTAGTGTACAAGCATTTATCTGCTTCACCTTGCTTAAATCCTAAATTTGTCAATATTTCATGCAATTTATCATTCCAACATTTTGCACTTTGCTTTAATCCATAAAGACCTTTGTTTAATTTACACACTAGCTGTCTTTGTTTTGTATTTATGAAACCTGTTGGTTGTTCCATGTACAAGTCTTCAGTTATATCTCCGTGAAGAAATGCTGTTTTCACATCAATGTGGTTGACTTGCATGCCTTTTGAGACTGCAATGCTCAGAAGTGTTCTGATTGTCGTGTGTTTCACTACAGGTGCAAACACTTCATCAAAATCTTCTCCATATTTTTGAAGATATCCCTTTGCCACTAATCTGGCTTTATACCTTTCCACTTTTCCTTGTGCATTCCTTTTTAACTTGAATACCCATTTGCATCCTATAGCTTTCTTGCCAGGAGGTAATTTTGTAAGAATCCAAGTATTATTTTTATCCAATGCATCAATTTCTTCTTGTGCAGCTTTATGCCATTCAGCAGCTTCTTCTGCTGGCATTTTCTCAATCTCATCCCATGTTAAGGGCTCTTGAGCTTCTGCTGACTTTGTTAGGTAAGACAGTCTTGGGGGTGGAACACCTTTGTTTTCCCTGGATGAGCGTCTGACAACAGGTTGGTCTGACCTTTCTGCATCCTCTAAATCTGAGAGTCCTTCTCCAATTGATTCCCCTTCTCCAACTGTACTGTCTTCTTCAATGATCCTTTCTGTGTCTGCTTCCTCTGCCTGTTCCTCGTTAGATACAGATGAGTTGCTTTCAGACATCTGCCTTGGTATGGCATTTATATACACTGGCATGTCTATTATGGTTCTAGTTTCATATTCTGGATGATAAGGCTCATCTGGGATAATCCAGCCTTTATCAACCCTTTTGTTTTCATCAAAATATGTAACATGTCTTATGCCAACAATGCCAGTTTTCAGATTCAAAATTCTATATCCTTTGTGTCCTGGAGCATAGCCAACTAAAATGCCCCTTTCTGTTGTGGAATCCAGCTTATGCCTTCTTTGCTTTGGTACATGAGCATATGCTGTACTTCCAAATGTTCTTATGTGTGACAGGTTTGGCTTCCTACCATGCCATGTCTCATGTGGTGTGCGCTCAGCGCCTTTAGTTTGCATTCTGTTTTGTAGGTACACCGCTGTGAGAATGGCTTCCCCCCATAGTCTTTTAGGGAGATTGCTATCTGACAGCATACATCTGGTCATTTCCACAATTGACCTAAATTTTCTCTCTGCAACAGAATTTTGCTCTGGTGTATAAGCTACTGTTGTGATATGCTGAATGCCTTCTTGTTCTAGAAATGTGCGCATGCTTTGTGAAGTGAACTCACCACCATTGTCGGTCTGAAGAACCTTTGGTTTTCTTTCAAATTTATTGCTCACCATGGCTACGTATTTCTTCAGCATGTCTGTGACTTGACTTTTCCCTTTCAGCAAATAGGCCACACAATATCTAGAGAAATCATCCAAGAATATTAGCACAAATCTGTTATTTCCCAATGATGGGATATTAAACGGTCCACATAAGTCACTGTGTATTAAGTCCAGCACTTTATTACTCCTATTTCCTGTGTATGCAGGAAATGAGGGTCTTACACCTTTTTGAGTAACACAGTCTATGCATTTCTCCATTTTACCAGCATCTGCACTTATCTGAATGCCGGTGGCCAGTTGCTTACTGTAAAGATCCTGGATCACCTTAGAATCACGATGTCCCAGGCGGCGATGCCAGATTTCCAGACTACATTTACCATCATTCTTCCTTACTTGCGCCATATGTGAGGCTTCACCTGAAATGCTCAGTTTATAAACATCATTATGCATAAAAGCTTCAGCATACACTTCATCATTTTTAGAGATTGTGCACTTACTGTTTTCAAAATGAATCACAAATCCCTTCTTATCTAATGTAGATACACTAAGCATATTGCAAACTGCTTGGGGAATATACAAGACATCACTTACAGGAATTTCTTTAACTTCATTAGACACTTTGCATTTTAAGAATCCAATACCTTTTGCTTGGATCTTAGCAGTCCCTGCGTTTGCAGTTTTAAGAATACCTTCCTCTGGACACATTTCCTGAAAGAAATTCTTACAATTGGTTAAATGGCATGTGCTCCCCGAATCCAAAATCCAAGTACTTTCATTTGAATTATTATTTACCATAGTCAAAGATTTTTCTGCCATTAGAAAGCCCTTGTGTTTATCTTTGTCCTTCATACATTTCCTGGTTTGAAAATTCTTTAGTTCCATTGGCTTAGGTGAGCTAGAGGGAGTGTTTTGTGTTTCCTTACACCATTTAGATACATGTCCCTCCTTTCCACATGAGTAGCAAATCAGCTTGCCCTTGGGTGGAGTTTTCCCATAGCTCCGCCTTCCTCTGTTCTTTGCCAAGAAATTTGTTTCATTTCTCTCTGACTTGCTTTGAGAACACATCTCCTCAGAATCATTTATTATGCATTCCTGCCTTAGTTTTGATGTTGCCTGTTCAAAAGATTGCCCTTCAATGGCCTCATTTACAGACCTAAAAACATCAAACTTCTTTGATAGTGAGGTAAAAAGAAATGCTCTTTTCAATGCATCACACATGGGAATTCCAGAAAGTTCTAGCTTTTGAAATGAAGACATAAGATGCATAATGTGATCATTACATTTACTTTTATCCCTTAATTTGGTTTCATTCAACTCTGCCAGCCAAATTGGTTGCTGCTTTGCATATGTAGTTGCATACATAGTTCTCAGTTTATATAAAATGTCCTTTGGTGTATCTTTTCCCTCCACTAATATGGCTTGTTTCTCTGAGAGAGCTTCCAAAAGCATGCACTTCACATAATAGTTTGCATTGTCCCATTCAGCCATATTTTCAGCTGTTCTGTCTTGATCTAAGCATATATTTAATCTTTTTGCTCGAAGGAGACATATGAATCTTAATTCCCACTGCCGATAATTAAACTCAGTTAATTTAGGCACCTTGAGAGAATAGAAAAATGGTGAATTTCTTCCCTCAGCCATTTTCTTAGCCTTCTGTCTGCTGTGTGGGGGGAGAGAGAGACAGACTGAATCTTTCCTTTAAAACTTAAGAGAAAAATGTGGCCTTTTTTTCTGCCTGGTAATATTTCTCTTCTTTTTCAATTCCTGGCCCTGGGCCCATAACCCTTTTGTTGGATTATTTGTAGTAAATAATTAGCAGACTTTAGTACACACAGCTTCAGCTTTAGAAATGTTAATTTCTTTCTTCATCTCTCTCTCATTCACCCCTGAATAATTCACTGCTGAGTCACTTTAAAGTTGAAGTAACAAAACATCTGTTTACTCACAGTTTGCAGTTAGATTATAATCAGACAGGCTTATATATACATATTACTATACATTTGTATTATCAGCTCCTTCCATGTGCTTAGATGGTAATGGATGCTCACACCACCATAGATCCTCTCAGGTTAGGAGAGATCATGAGCTCCATGTGCTCCATGTGCTGCATGTGCTGCATCTACCCCCACAGGAAGTTGCATAGCTGTGTGACCTCTCTAAGTAATTCACATCAGAGGTCACAGAGTAATCACAGAGAAATAATAGGTGACAGGCAATGCATGTAAAATACAATTACATTCCAACAAAATCAGCGCCTAATGAGTCTATTAAAACATGGTGTTCTAAGAGTCCATCAACAAAGCAGGGTGAATCAGCTGCTGTAGCTGATTTGTCTTAGTCTCTTGACCTAATATCTCAGAACTCAGAAAAATTGCATAGTTCAGTCAGTACCTCACAAGTCCTTTCCATCATCTTTGTCTCTGCATCCCAACCCGTCACCAACACCTTTGTCCAGGAGTATCTGTCCTCATGAAGATTTCAGCTATCCAGTATTCATTCATGGAAAGTGAAAGGTAGTCCCATTCACCCTGCAGAAAGAGTCCACATCTTATGTCTTTGGATTATTGTAACACATTGATTCCAGGAAAGAATCGGCTGCTCTAAGAGCTTCAAATGCAGATAAGTACATAAGTAGTGCCATACTAGGAAAAGACCAGAGGCTCATCAAGCCCAGCATCCTATCCCCGACAGCAGCCAATCCAGGTCAAGGGCACCTGGCAGCTTCCCAAACGTACAAACATTCTATACATGTTATTCCCAAAATTGTGGATTTTTCCCAAGTCCATTTAGTAGCGGTCTATGGACTTGTCCTTTAGGAAACCATCCAAACCCTTTTTAAACTCTGCCAAGCTAACTGCCTTCAACACGTTCTCCAGCAACGAATTCCAGAGTTTAATTATGCGTTGGGTGAAGAAACATTTTCTCCTATTTGTTTTAAATATACTACACTGTAGTTTCATCACATGCCCCCTAGTCCTACTATTTTTGGAAAGCGTGAACAGACGCTTCACATCCACCTGTTCCACTCCACTCATTATTTTATATACCTCTATCATGTCTCCCCTCAGCCGTCTCTTTTCCAAGCTGAAAAGCCCTAGCCTCCTTAGTCTTTCTTCATAGGGAAGTCGTCCCATCCCTGCTATCATTTTTGTCGCCCTTCGCTGCACCTTTTCCAATTCCACTATATCTTTCTTGAGATGCGGCGACCAGAATTGGACACAATACTCAAGGTGCGGTCGAACCATGGAACGATACAATGGCATTATAACATCCTCACACCTGTTCCAACATTCTATTCACTTTCCTAGCCGCAGCAGCACACTGAGCAGAAGGTTTCAGTGTATTATCAACTATGACACCCAGATCCCTTTCTTGGTCTGTAACTCCTAACATGGAACCTTGCATGGCGTAGCTATAATTCGGGTTCTTTTTTCCCACATGCATCACCTTACACTTGCTCACATTAAACGTCATCTGCCATTTAGCCGCCTAGTCTCCCAGCCTCGTAAGGTCGTTCTGTAATTTTTCACAATCCTCTCGTGAATTAACGACTTTGACTAACTTTGTCTCAGATTACCATTGGCAAGAAAGTAGAACTTGGATATAAAGTCCACATCTCTCCAGATTTCAGTAAAATGGAAAGCAGGATGCCTTTGATCTTATCCCCTTATTTTTCTACTATGAAAAATTGCAGGAAGGTAATACAAAATAGGTGCTCAGCAATCTTCATATCCTCAGCCTGGTCTTGTTAAATCTGGTTTTCTCAACTCTACCAGCTATTCACTGGGGCAGGGCTCAACAACGCCTAGATGCCAGGTCACCATAATGCTTAAATATGTGACTCTGGTACCTGGAATGCCTTCCCTGAATGTTCATTGTGCACTTCATGACTGCCAAACAGCCGTTTCCTGTCGTAGCACAACTCAGATGCTTGAGTTTTTCGTGCTGGTATTGCATGGGAGCTCAGATACTGCATGGCTCAGTTAGGAGCAAAAGGGGAGCTATTTAGTGGTAGCATTGACTGAGATGACGAGGAATATGCAGATAGCAGCCAGCAAGATGAGAGAAAGAGATGTCTGACTTAATCCAGGTAGGGATAACACTAGCTTGGGTGATTTGAAGCTGACTGCATGGTTGAGGAGGGGGACTGATGGGAACAGTGGCGGGGTATGGCTTCCTGGGAAGTCACTGGCTAGCCAGGGTGGTGAATTAAGGAGATGACTAGCAATGGGAGGAGGGATGGCTGTGTGGTGGGGGGGTTTGACAGAAGACAAATGCTGACTAGAAATTAAGATGGAATTGATAGAGAAAGAGACTGGAGATAGAAATAGGGATTGACTGCTTGGCTAATTCAGTCTGCAACTTTCAAAATTTTCCCTTAAAATAGTATGCCAACATTTGCACAGAAGAGGACAACTACACGTCCTTCTGTAATATGTCAGACTAGGAAAAAATGCCCGTTTCTGAGCGGAATGAAACGGGCGCTAGCAAGGGGCCCCCTCCCTCCGTGCTACTTGCCTTGTTCGCTGTGGCGTTTCCGTTTCAGCCCTCGTCGAGTGTCATAGCTCCGCCCTCGACGTCATGACGTTTTGACGCGAGGGCGGTGCAGACACTCCTCTTGCTCCTCAGCAACATGTGTCAACCCAAGTCAGGTTTTACTTTCCCTACCAGGTCCAGGATATTGGAATAGGTTCAGGTTATGGGCACAAGGTTCTCTTTCTTGGACATTCCCCCTTGGGCCTGATTCCATATCAGACCACTTCAGGGGTTCCTTCTCTGTTTTGGTCACGATCTCTGTGGTTCCCTTCAAGCCAACAGTCTCAATGGGTAATTTCAACACAGCTTTCCGCTGATATTTCAGTTCTCTCTCCATGGAGGTGGCTATCTGCAGCTTGTAGGCGCTAGGGTGTGCCATAGCTGGCGGCAACAGATTTCAGATTCCTTCCTGAAGGCAGACAGTCGACTGCCTCCTCACTTGCCAAATGTAGAGTCGAGGCCGGCTTAGTTGCCCGTTTTCTTCTGATTTGTTTTGGGTGTCAAGCAGACATTTTTGGCGGTCACAGCCTGTCATTTCATGTGGTTGCACTGCTGGGTGGTGAATGCGGCTTCTAACAGTGGCTGGTTCAGCTCTCTGTTCAGGGCAGCTATTGTTTGAGGACTGCATGAAGTTGGTGGAAGATCTGGGTGACTTATAGACTCGGCGTCATCTGAGGACATGTCTACAAGTTCTTTTCGGTTGGGTCAGGCTCGCCCTTATCTTTACAACACCAGAACTATCGTCCGGGGCAGCTTAGTTTTCTTTAGCAATCCAGTCCAGGCAGGTTCTCAGAACTCCCAACTTCATCCATTTGAGATCCTCTGGATTTCTACGAGTGACTGGTGCACACAGTCCTGTCTTTTCTGCAAACGGTGGTTTCTGCCTTTCATCCTATTCCACCTTTTTCTCTTCCCGCTTCTTGGATGTTCACCATATACTTCTATACTATTTGGAAGAGACCAGCTAGTTCCGTTGGTTAACTCTCTGCTTCGTGCTTTGCTCGGGACCATAGGAAGGTAATACCCTTTCCAAAGCCACGCTGGCTCGCCATTTTTAGATTGGCAGATGTGGGCATAGCGGTTTTGATGTCAGGAGAAGCAGACCTTTTGTAGAATAGATGTCAGTGTGAAGCTGAAGAGCTGTCCTGCATAAGTGCCATTTTATTCAAAATCCTTTTAGAGGAGCAGCTGTTCCCCTTGCACCGCACAAAGCTATTCCTCTGCATAGTGGGGCAGGGCCTTGGATGACCTACTGAGCAGAAGTGACTTCCCTAGATAGCTTTATTCACTGCTAAAGACTGTAGCGGTCTTTTTGTGCTCACCATTTTAAGATTAGCAGATGCAGCAGTAGCAGGATCAAAAGCGGACATATTCAGAACCTGGAGAGTCTTAGATATATAGGAAGGTGGCGACTCCTTATGAAACACCCACACTGCAATAGGATCATTAGATTCCTCACCCGCTGAGTAGAAATACCTCCTGGCATACCCTCATGCTGTCCTCTGGCTGGTCACAAGAAAGGGGATCTGGCTTCAAGAGCCGCAGTGGCCATTGGCTGTGAGAGGCAATTTCTTCAGCTGGCCTCTGTATGGGTCAATCTCTCCCGTTGCGGGTGGCAGCACTTTCTTCCAGAGTGCAGTTGACTTCCTTTTACTACTACTACTACTACTTATCATTTCTAAAGCGCTACTAGACATACGCAGCGCTGTACACTTGAACATAAAGAGACAGTCCCTGCTCGACAGAGCTTACAATCTAATTAGGACAGACAAACAAGAGATAAGGGAATATTAAAGTGAGGATGATAAAATAAGAGTTCTGAACAAGTGAATAAGAGTTAGAAGTTAAAAGCTGCATCAAAAAGGTGGGCTTTTAGCTTAGATTTGAAGACTGCCAGAGATGGAGCTTGATGTACCGGCTCAGGAAGTCTATTCCAGGCATATGGTGCAGCAAGATAAAAGGAACGGAGTCTGGAGTTAGCAGTGGAGGAGAAGGGTGCAGATAAGAGAGATTTACCCAGTGAATGGAGTTCCCTGGAAGGAATGTAGGGAGAGATGAGAGTGGAGAGGTACTGAGGAGCTGCACAGTGAATGCACTTATAGGTCAATAAGAGGAATTTGAACTGTATGTGGAAACGGATAGGAAGCCAGTGAAGTGACTTGAGGAGAGGGCTAATATGAGCATAACGGCACTGGCGGAATATTAGTCATGCAGCAGAATTTTGAATAGATTGAAGAGGAGAAAGATGGCTAAGTGGGAGACCTGTGAGAAGCAAGTTGTAATAGTCTAAGCGAGAGGTGATAAGAGTGTGGATGAGGGTTCTGGTAGTGTGCTCAGAAAGGAAAGGGCGAATTTTGCTGATGATATAGAGACAGAAACGACAGGTTTTAGCAGTCTGCTGAATATGTGCAGAGAAAGAGAGGGAGGAGTCGAAGATGACCCCAAGGTTACGAGCTGATGAGACAGGAAGGATGAGAGTGTTATCCACAGAAATAGAGAATGGGGGAGGAGGAGAGGTTGGTTTAGGGGAAAGATGAGAAGCTCAGTCTTGGTCATGTTTAGTTTCAGATGGCACTGAGATATCCAGGCAGCAATGTCAGACAGGCAGGCTGATACTTTGGCCTGGATTTCGGCTGAGATTTCTGGTGTGGAGAGGTAGATCTGGGAGTCATCAGCGTAAAGATGATACTGAAAACCATGGGATGAGATCAGAGTACCAAGAGAAGAAGTATAGATGGAGAAAAGAAGATGTCCCAGGACGGATCTCTGAAGTACACCAACTGACAGTGGGATAGAAGTAGAGGAGGATCCACTAGAGTATACACTAAAGGTACGCTGGGAGAGATAAGAAGAAAACCAGGAAAGAACGGAGCCCTGAAATCCAAGTGAGGACAGCGTATCAAGGAGTAGGCTGTGATCAACAGTTTCAAAAGCAGCAGATAGATCGAGAAGGATGAGGATAGAATAGAGACCTTTGGATCTGGCTAGGAACAGATCATTGGAGACTTTAGCAAGCGCTGTTTCAGTTGAATGGAGGGGGCGAAAGCCAGATTGAAGTGGATCAAGAATAGCTTGAGATGAAAGAAAGTCAAGGCAACGGCGGTGAACAGCACGTTCTAGTATCTTGGATAGGAAAGGGAGGAGGGAGATGGGGCGATAGTTGGAAGAACAGGTAGGGTCCATTGAAGGTTTTTTAAGGAGCGGTGTGACTATGGCATGTTTGAAGGCATCAGGAACAGTCGCAGTGGACAGTGAAAGATTGAGGATATGACAAATAAAAGGGATGACAGTAGGAGAAATAGTGTTAAGTAGATGGGTGGGAATAGGATCAGAGGAACAGGTGGTTAGTTTTGAGGAGGAAAGAAGATGTGTAGTTTCCTCTTCAGTGATTTCAGAAAAGGAGGCAGGGGTTGGAGGGTTGAGAGAATGGATTAAGGGAAGGAGAGTTGGAGGTGACCTGGTTGAGAATTCAAGTTTAATCTTGTGAACCTTATCATGAAAGAACTCAGCCAGAGTCTGGGGGGGAAAGTGAAGGGGGGGGGGATGGAGGTGAAGGCACTTTGAAGAGAGAGTTCAGTGTGGCAAAGAGACGTCGAAGGTTTGAGCCAAGATAATTTGTCAACTGGATGTAATAGTTCTGTTTGACAAGTAAAAGAGCAGACTGGAAGGAGGTCAGCAAGAATTTGAAATGCATGAAGTCAGCATGGGCATGGGATTTCAGCCAAAGGCGTTCTGCAGAGCGGGCACAGGAACGTAGGTAGCGGATTCTAGAGGTCAGCCAAGGCTGGGGTTTGGTACGTTTTACAGAACGGGAAATGGGAGGAGTGAGAGTATCCAGAGCAGAGGACAGAATAGTATTATAGGAAGAGACAGCCTCATTGACAGACTTGGATAACATAGTGGTAGAGAGGAGATTTGAAACATTGGAGGACAGAGTAGAAGGGTCAATAGCCTGAAGATTCCTAAATGTATTGGTTAAGAGTCCCGACTGGCTTTGTGGCTGCCCTTTGCAGTTCGGCCACTTGGTCCTCTGTCCTGCTATAGATGGCTTTTGCAGTTTGCCCACTTGATCTACTGTCCTTCCCTTACCAGACTTTGCAGGCTTGGCATGGCAGTGCTAGGCATTCCAGATTTGACGTGGCAGCGCATGTAACTGCGGCCTGTGGAGCATTGCTCCAGTCTGCTGAGGTTGTAGTACCCCGCCCCACTTGAGGATTGCTTTGGTACATCCCAAACGTCTCTGGATTGATCTGTGGGACGCTATGGAAGATAAAATTAGTCCTTCTGATAATTTTCTTTCCATTAGTCCCAACAGATCCATCCAGAGGCCCACCCTTTGTTGTTCTGAGTTGAGTGTTTTCTTCTAGTTGCCTCAGTTTCATCAGATTCCTTCATTTGAATTTTAGCTAAAAAAAGAAAACAAATCAAAACATAAAGGAAACCTTCCGTTACCCTCCCGCAGGAGCGGTTGAGGAGCTTGCATGGGCTTTATGCAGGCAGGAGAGGACTTCCTCTTTTGTCTTCCACTGCTTTGGTATCGACAATACTGAAGTTACGATGACTGCACATGACCACATAGTAAACCTCTAAAGTTCTCTCTATTTCCACCTGCTGGTAGAGGGACATAACCCACAAGTCTCTGGATTGATCTTTTGGGACTAATGGAAAGAAAATTATCAGGTAAGGACTAATTTTACCTTTGATATAACGTTTTCTAATTAAGCGGTTCCTTCCCCACTAAATTTGAATAGTAGATTTTCCTCTTAATTCTTGTCAGTTGTTTGTACATTTTTACTGCTTCTCTCTACACATTCTTATTCCCAGTTCTAGTCTTCTGCCAAGTGTTCTCTAATCTAAAGCATAATTGTTACTGTATATTTAATTCTGCTTCAAACCATGAATTGTTCCTTTGGACTCTAATCTGCTTCTTTATTCTAGGCGCAACAGTATCTAAAACCTCCAGATAATGTATTCTAATTTTCAGTGAGTGCAACATCCCTAAAATTACATGACACACATTTTTGTTTTATACTTGCCCAAGACACATAAGAGAGAGATGGTGGTTTTCATTTTGAAATGTTGAATCACAGTTAAACCAAAATAAATGACTCTAAAAATCAATACAATACTACTCTCAACAGAGATCCAACGTCATGTCATGTTGCACATTCCTGCATAAAGATGTGTGCCTTTGACTTGCACCTTAGGTGATGTAGCGGCACGAAGCTGTAAAGTACCCATGGAGTCTTTACATCAGGGATTGGTGGGCGGAGCTTGTTCCCACGCCCTGTCACTGATCTCCATGAAAATATAGCCAGATGACAGGCAATTGCAGTTAAACCCACCAATAGCGGAGGGAAAATTGCACAACTACTGTAGGAGTAGAGATTTCAAATACCCATAACGACTGATGTCAGGGATTGGTGAGCGGAGCTTGCTTCCACATCCAGTCGGTAATGTCCAGGAAAATGTAGCCAGTTGACTATCAATTGCAGGTAAACGTGCCAATAGCAGAGAGGTTGACACAGGCCAGATAGGGCATATTTTTATCTGCATTCATTTTCAATGTTTTATATGAAAAGAACACAGCTGCATCCTCAATACATGCAACTTTTCATCTCTTTTGATCTTAAATTAAGAATCTTGGCATCAAAAAGAACTTTATTGAATAAACAATCCAACTCCATTTTCCATTGCTTCAGCCTAGAAGGATTTCAGCTAAAGGATCCAGTGAAGCCATCTCATTTCAGAGCTGTGGCAGCATCAGTTACATATCTTCATGCGTTTCAATAGAAGCTATGTAGAACTGCAGTATGATTATCTGCTCATATGTGTAAAAGAGGCTAGTCAGTTGGCCAAGCAGTCTTCCAAAGCCTCTTCCATGAGTCTACTCCCCGAAAGACTTTCTAACTGGGGTGCCCTATGAAATTTATCAAACAAGATGGAGACAAGCCTCCACTATGGATTTCCCCCTTGTGGACCAAGCCATTCATGGGGACTCAGTGGGGAGGAGCTAGTGTTTATGTGCTTGCTTAATTTTAAATAGTGTTAAAGCTGGAAAATTTGTGCTTACTAAATAGCAGGAATATAAATACAGTTTTCAAAGGGAAAATATTAGCATCTGTTCCCTTTTAACATTAGTATAACTAAATCATATACTTGCACAAGGTAGGCAACTTGTTTTACCCTCATAATGTGTTTTTGCGCTTTGCTTAGATTACTGAATTTTTTAACATTAGCCACAAAGTGGAAATTGGCATGTGTTTTAATAGCAGATTGCTGGGTCATCACTATGTAGAACCATTAGTAGAATTTATTGTATTTGGTGTGATAACCACACTGGGGTGTGTTAGGATAGGATATGTGTTGTTTTTATACTGATACATATGCATTTTATTTTGGTATCTCTCTCCCTCCCCCTTCCTCCCAAATATGCAGAAGCAACGGGAAGAACATGTTTTCTGCTTCTGGATCTTCAGTTTCTAACCGGAAGATAAAGACTGCTATTAGACGGAGAAAGTGAACATTAATGCTGTCCTTAAAAAGAAGACTAATGACTCCTTTCTACAACAGCTGATGCCCTGCATAGTTCAAATATTGGATCATACCTCATGCTGTTTATCCTACATCAAATACATGCCTAAGGACATTCAGAAAAGAAGAAAAAAGACGAAAAAGCCCCTGCTGATTCCTTTGTTTTCTTTATATATATATATATATATATATATATATTTCTCCCTTCCACCCCCTCCTTATTTGTAAGTTACCTGTAGCTGGTGACAGAAGGGTTCTTAAAAGCACCATTTATTTTAGACTTCTGCAAATTCTCCTCAACTGACTTGGTGGGGGGAGGGAAAGGATAGGAGGTGCATGGTCTGGCTACAGCAAAATGAACATAACCTGCACAGTGACATGGCTTTCTGTAATACCTCCTTATCCGCACCACTATATTCTGGCTGCATTACAGTGAGTCATGATATCAGCAGAAGAGGCAGAATGATGGTGGTGGCGGTGGCAGCTGGTTTGAATCTTCTTTTTTTTTTTAACAGATTTATTGGGCTACTTTTGCTTTTTTTTTCCCTGGGGAAGAGTTTGTGCTGATGTATGTGTGACTGTGACTGAGTCAGGTGTTTTTGTGTGGTGATGCCTTTTCTGTTCAAGGAACAGTGAAGGCAGGGTTTATTCCTCCCATCGAATTGGTTAGATCTGATCATCTCCATTTAATGTACACCACTGTCTGCATTCTTCTACCCGCTCTGTCACCTCTTTGTACCTTCCCCCCCCCCCCCCCCCCCCCCCTTTTTCCTTTCATAATTTTATTTCATTACTTGTGTAAATAGTGTTCCATTCTCCTCTTTTGTACGTATTTCTTTTGGGCATAACATAAATCTGTGAACTTCACTTTTATTTTATTATTTTTTTTTTTTTGTGCGTATGTGGTAGAGCAATTCTTTTTTGTTTAGTATTGTCTCAGATTTTATTATGTAAATCTCATTATTCAAAGTTGCCTAAATCCATTCAAAATCTTTAAAGAAAATTGGAAATTCTTTAAAGTGTATGAATTTATTGGCTTTTCTGATCCATTTTTTTTTTGGACCAAAAACCAGTATTGTACAAAGTATTAAGTATATATTTTTATATTTACGAAAATGGACCATGGTGACTTTGGATAATAAGGAAAAGTTTAATATTAAAGCCATGTTTATTACAGTATAATTAACATGTTAAAACCATGGGATAAATGCCATCAATAAAAATGATAAAATACAGGTGGTTTCCGTTTGAACTGTTGATGCAGGCACAGAGAACTAGTTGAAGGCATTATGGGGTTTTTTTTGCAATTTTTATTTTTGTAGGCGGAGTGCTGAGTGTAGATTTTGTGTTTCTGATATTTTTGCACTGTGAACATTTCTGGCCTTCCCATCAGGATTTCATGATATATATTTGCCCCAGTATTTAATTGAGAAAAATTTCCCTTTTCCAGACTGTACCTTCAGCACAATTTTCAGTTTTGTTGGTTTCCATTGTACTATAAGTCTGTCATTGGCAGCCTTTCACCCCTCCTTTTTCTGACTTTACTGCTTTTCCCTCTCTCAGGGGAAGAGTGGGGGGCAGGGAAGGAGAAGAAAGTTAATTGACAACCTTCACTGCATATTAATCTCTTCTTCCAGCTAGGCCAAATGATGTTGTACCCTCTTCTGGCTTTGCAAGCAATCTTATTTCAGCAGCACCCTGGTACTGTGCTGTTGCAGCCTAGGTTTGCAAAGTGCCCTCTCCTCTAGTGTAGTGAATACTGCTGTAGAAAGAGTGTTTGTCTTTAGCTGGCCTTGCACAGCACATTTTTCCCCAGTTTATTTGTGCTGGGAAATCATCAGGGGGGGGGGGAGAGGAGGAGGAGAAAATTACACATTTCCTCCCACTCTAGTATTTTGACGGTAGTTCACCTAGTTTGTCATAAAACCTCTTCCTGTGATGCAGTAAAGGGCAGAGAGAAACTACATCACCAGTAAGAACTCAATATTCTACAACTAAGATATAAATGTTTTAAGAATTTAGTTTCATTTTTATGGCTTTCCCTAGTGACAAATTGGAAGGTACAAGATTTAGCAGTTAGTAAAAACATCTGTTTGATGGAGCTCATGGCATAGGATGGGTAAGGGGAGGGCATTGGAGGCCACTATGCCATGCATTGCTTCAGGATGTGACTAGAACTGAAGCAGATGGCTGCAGCCCTGCTCTGCACAGCACAGTTCTAAACAATATTTTACAGATTTTAAATGTAACTCTGCCACCTTTCATTCCACACCTTCTCCCTTTCCTAGTGCCTATCTTCTGCATAGCAATATCCAGTAACCACATAAAGCCTGTTAAGGACACGCATCCCTGCCAAAGATAATGTGCTGGTTTGCCATTAAAATTGTTTTAAAATCACATTTATTAATATGTATTAATTTGTTGTCTCATATGAGAAATGTAAAATACCAGAAAAGAATGCTTCCTTCCCTGTCCGCCTCTTCTCCCTCACAGTGCTCTCTTCTGAACTAAAAGAAATTCAGGACCTCTTTGTATTTTATCTGGAATTAAGCTGCCAGGAACCAGACTGTAATGAGGTGTTGAGCTTTGTATTTTTACTGCTTTTAAACTCTGATGGAAAAAAATTTAAGGCCAAGAGGTAATTGGTTTCCTTACTTCTAATTATGTTGCAAGAAGCACAATTGAAAACCTTTCACAAAGTCTTAAAATAAAAATTGAGGGGGTGGGGGTTACTGTGAATCAGTCAGTGTTTCGTAGGCCACCAGGAACTTAACGTTGAATGTACCAATAATTATTGGATTTCAGTATAAAAATGGTATACCTCTTTAATGTACTTTTTAAAAAAAAAATTGAAAGTGTAAATAAGTAGGTTACATTTTTAATAAGAGATGTGTTCAGATAGAGCTGGGCATTTACTAAACTCGGCGGTGTGCGCATTTATGCTTACCGGGGCCAGTTCAGACTAACTTTGTGGGTGTTTCATGAATTAAAATGTAACCACCCAGAAGAAACGTTTGAACAGAATTTGGCCCAGTGGACCCAATTTAAAAGTATTTTCCCTGTCCGTATTGGGCTGCATGTCAGGTGTTTTCTGGAAACAAAATGCTGACATGCAGTTAAATACTGACTGCATAAGCAGTTGGAAATTTGCCTATAGTTTGTTAGGTTCTAGCCCCTTACTAGTGATTAGAGATACTGCTTTTGAAGGATGTCAAGGCTTGTTGGACTTGTGCATTCTACTTAATATGAGCTAAGTGTGGATACTTCTGAATTTTTGAGAGGAGAATGACACTTGCACTCGTCCTCTGTTTCTTATAATTCTATTTTACATGGTTCTTTGAACAAATATCAGGCTACCAGGAGGGAAGGCTGGAGTGGAGTATTTGCTTGGCCTCATAATGGACACAATTTTAGAAGCCTCTTGCTTCAGAATAAAACATAAATAAAGTTAATGCAACTTCTTTCTTTCACTTCGCCTGGTCTGGTTTATCAGTCTTTTGTGTTAGATTTTTTTTCCAGTTGTGTATATTCACCATACTTGTGGTGACACCTGTTCTTTGATATTTTGTTGTTTTGTTTTGGGGTTTTTTTGGGGGGGAGGATGCATCACAGAACAGAGTATTATGTGTGGTGGCATTTCTACACATTTAAAGTAAAGGCTGTTGTGGTGGCCAATGATTTAATATAAAACTTTGTGAATGAGATACATTTCGAATTCAAGAGTTTAAGAAAGTTGGTGACTAAATATTTGAAGGGTTACTACTACAAAGAAGATAGTTATCCTAAGTGTGGCATAGCCCATGTACTGTGACTTAAGCAATCAGGTGTTCTAGATTAGTTAAAAATATTGACAAACTGAGAAAAAAAAACATTTTGGCTTTCTCTACTGTTGGTGTATTCCAGTGTACCTTGTGAAATAACTGCACTTCACAATGTGTGACATAACCCTTTGATCATTCACTTTGCCTTTGTAGAAATGAGAAGGGGACAATGTGAATCTTACAATTTTATTTGCTCTAGTTAATGGTGTGGAATGATTCGGGGAAATCGATATTGGAAATTGTTTGGGTAATATAGTATATAAAAGTGAATGGGATAAAATTATAAGATGGATGCCTATGAAAGAGAGAAGGTAAAATTCAGATACAGTGCCTTGTAAATGTCTTTACATTTTTTTCACATTCTGCAGTGTTATAATTCAAAATGCATTAGCATAGAAGTTTAAATGATCCACCCAATATACTGTACACTTCTAGATGAAAGAACAGTTATAGAAATATGCAAACAAGACTTTTTGGTTTCTTATTCTTAATTGCTTTTAGAATGTCTTCCATCCTTTCTCATAGCAAACCCAAATTTGCTGTGGTTCCAAAATTGCTTTAACAAGGTCCGTAATAAGTTAAATTGATCCGACATGTGTCCAGTCATAGAACTTGAACTGATTTGAATACTCAATCAAAAATCAAGCTTTTTCTGTCATATCAAGTGAATTGAAGCAAAGGTGTATGACATGCCAAACAGAACTGCTGAACAAATTCTGAGATAATTATTGAAATGTACAGATTGGGGGGGGGGGGGGGGGTGGCTATAAGAAAAATTCAAGGTACTACCCAAGTACGTTGGTAACAGTTTGGAACTGATAAAAAGACTTGACATGGCTGTGTTTCGGCATAAATTGTATGTGTCAGAGTCACACAGTTTGGAAAATATGTCACTAATAAGGTTTGGTGATGAACAATGGAAAATAGCCAGACTGGATGGTTGCTCACTAAAAAGAGATGTCAGTATTTTGAATTCTGAGAAGGTCTGCTGCGATTCCAGTTTTGGCTGTATTCCATTGTTCAGCACCAAACCTTGTTCGCGACACATTTTTAGAATTGTGTGATTTTTGACGCAGGCATTGTTTGCCGAAACACTGCTGTGTCAAGTCTTTTTACCTTCGTCACAAATGCTGGTTGATGAATTGATAGAGGTATATTGATAGAGGTATATAAAATAATGAGTGGAGTGGAACAGGTGGATGTGAAGCGTCTGTTTACGCTTTCCAAATATACTAGGACTAGGGGGCATGCGATGAAACTACAGTGTAGTAAATTTAAAACAAATCGAAGAAAATATTTCTTCACCCAACGCGTAATTAAACTCTGGAATTCGTTGCCAGAGAACGTGGTGAAGGCGGTTAGCTTGGCGGAGTTTAAAAGGGGGTTAGACTGTTTCCTAAAGGACAAGTCCATAAGCTGCTACTAAATGGACTTGGGGAAAATCCACAATTCCAGGAATAATATGTATAGAATGTTTGTACGTTTGGGAAGCTTGCCAGGTGCCCTTGGCCTGGATTGGCCGCTGTCGTGGACAGGATGCTGGGCTCGATGGACCCTTGGTCTATTCCCAGTGTGGCATTACTTATGTACTTATGAATATTAAAGACCTCTTGGTATTCCGATTTACTATTTGCCTTGCTGTTTTATCCTGTTGTTCTTGTGGGACTTCATCCTTCTACACACCATCAACAGTTTAGAACCATGAGACTGCCTCAGTCAGGCGGTTCTTGTAAATCCAATGGCTATGGATTAGTATTGCTGAGGAAGGTGTGAGGCCTAAGACTACTTAAAAAGAACTACAGAGGGTTCTGGCTAAGACTGGGGGAAATGATGACCGTTTAAGAATTTCAAGATTACTCCACATAGTATGCATGGGAAAGTGGCAAGAAGGAAGCCAAAGCTGAAAAAAAAAGCCATATGATGTGCCTTTTAGAGTTGTGTGAAGAAACGGGTAGGGGGCACTACACTAAATGTTCTTAACCTGCAATAGAGGCAGTGTATTCACATCTTTCATGCTTGTTCATTGTAAATATCCTGTAAACCTGACTGACAAGGTCTGTCTCAAGGACTAGGTTGAGAACCCCTGCACTACATGATGTAGGAGAAGGTCTGATGAGACCAAAGAGAGAACTTTTTGGTGTGGCAACATTGTGTTCTTCTTAGACTTAGCAGGATAATGCAGGCATACTCTGAGGTGACATCATCTGACAGAGCCAGGTCCCAGAATAGTTCTTCAGCTCAGAGAAGTCAAAGTTTGAAAACATTGAGCATGCATAGAAGATTCCTGTGCTGCCGCTGTCTCCCTCCTCCCCCTCAGTCTTTAATGTCCGTAGGATGTGCTAGATATTCTCTGTTCCACTGGATCTCCCCACAAACGTTTTAGTTATTTTTTCTAAAGACTCCCCCCCCACAACCCCTGTTTTGGGGTTTAAATCAACTGATTTCAGATCTTTCTATATTTTTGGATGTTAAAATTGATTATGGTGACTCTAGGACCGGAGTGAAGCAGTGGAAAAATTTTTATTTCAAGATATAGTAAGTTCTGATCAATAATTTAGCCCTAATTATGGCACTAAGTCAAATATAACATAGTGATCTGTGCATCCCCTGACGTACTGCCAGCTTGTATTGTAGTTTTGTCTATCGGGCTAGAGCAAGATGCCCCTTTCTCATCTGCGACAAGGGGGGGGGAGGCTATTTTCATATGCGTGCACACAATGCAACTTTAAAATGTAATCCCAATTGTAATATAAGCACACGTGGTAGAGTCCAGTGTCAGACCAAAAAAAAAAAGTCCAAACAAGGTGAAATTTGAAGCAGCCCACCAACTAAAACCCAGCATCTTTAATACTGAAGTGCTCTCCAGCATCGATTTTGTGTCATCTTCATTTTTATTGTGCAGTATCAGTTTAAAAAACGTAGCAGTGTTCTCCTGATTAAAGATTTTACGCCACAACGCAGCCTGCACCTAGCTGGGACTTGTACATTTTGAAAGAATAAACAGCCTTTGCTTTAGCCATCCTGGTATTTAGTGTTCTTCCACTTATATGTTTCCCCTTTAGATTTAGAAATTCCACGTCTAAACAACTTTTTTTGGACAGTATGTAGTCCTTGAAATAGCCCAAGGGTACACTTGTCTTCTCCTATAAGTCATCTATGTCATGTTTGAATTTCTCCATTTTTCCTTTTACTTTCCTGTCTTAAGGCCTTACTACATATGTCAACATCTTGTATTACTGTGTCAAAGTTATTATCAATTTGTAATTTAACTCCATTTTTAAATGTTTTTACAGAGTCAACTTTCTTTTTAGCTGTTTCAGTCAAAAGTGTCATGAGATCTAGAGAGCATTTATTAAGTATTTTACACCACTTGTCCAAAAAGGACTGGTCGTCTTGGAACATGGTTAGGCTTTTTGTGAGGAAAGGGGGAGTAGGAGGAGTAGGCTCTTGAACAACACCAATAGGCGACGTAGATAGGAACAATCTCTTTATTTAATTATACACTCGACTCAACACAGCCGTGTTTCGGCGCTACAGACGCCTTCTTCAGGAGTCTATGAAATAAAACCAAACAATGGTAATATAACAAACATGCAGAACAAAAGTAAAATAAATGTAGAACGTTAAATGTGTGATAAACATAAATTCCATGTAGAATTAAAAAATTAATAAAAACATTTTTTATAAAAAAAAAATTTGTAAAATAATTATTAGTATTGCAGAAATGCATTTCTGCAATACTAATAATAATTTTTTTACAAAAATAATTTTTTTACAAAGTTTTTTTTATAAAAAATGTTTTTATTAATTTTTTAATTCTACATGGAATTTATGTTTATCACACATTTAACGTTCTACATTTATTTTACTTTTGTTCTGCATGTTTGTTATATTACCATTGTTTGGTTTTATTTCATAGACTCCTGAAGAAGGCGTCTGTAGCGCCGAAACACTGCTGTGTTGAGTCGAGTATATAATTAAATAAAGAGATTGATCCTATCTACGTCGCCTACTGGTGTTGTTCAAGAGCCTACTCCTCCTACTCCCCCTTTCCTCAGATTCTACTTTTCGTAGGAATTTGTGTACCTCCACCCTTGTGGTGGTTTGGCTTGCTAGGCTTTTTGTGATCCTGAAACCACAAGGGATTCTTTGATTCCTACAGTACTCAAAAATAATTTATCCATTCCTATCCTAGCTGAGATAGTAAACCATCTCTGACCTCATGTGCAACTTCCTTTAAATTAATCCTCATGTGCAACTTCCTTTAATCGCCTTACTTTCTAACTCTTCTTACTCTCTTACTTATCTATATGTTCCACTTTGCTTTGCCCTTCACTATCAATTCAAATGTTCTTTTACATATTGTGTTGACATTGTAAGTAGTATACTATGCGATACTTTTTATTGTTGTTTGAATATTTTTACTTCTTAATTGCCTGTTGCTCATGTTTGATCTATTCTTACTGTTCACCACCTTAAGTGAATTCCTTCAAAAAGGCGGTAAATAAATCCAAATAAATAAATATATTGCAGTTCATTTTTAATAATTTCTTTCTGAATATGTTCATATTGAAGGTGGGTTGCCTCTGAAGTACAGCGTTTTTGCCAGATGAAGGTTGGTTGATTAAATTCTTCAATTTAATTTGTGATACTGTATGTAGGGAGTAGCGAGTGGGTGATTTTAAGCATTTCTTTGGTTGTTTTTCAGTTTTTGATTTGGCCTGAGTATTACTACTCCAGAAGCAAGCTGATGCCAAAAAGCTCTTGTGGATAACTAGTGAGCATCCAGGTTTAATAGTTCAGCATTGGAGTTTTGCTTGTAGCAAGATAAGTGGCCATAATTTATTTCAGTGACATTTGGGTGATACTTTTTTTTTTTTTTTTTTTTTTGAAGATTTTGTGAGTTATAATAAAGACATTTTTCAATTGATACTTGTAAAAAGGACCAAGGAGGTTCTGCACATAAGATCTATGGTGAGGTGCGGACTTGAAACAGCTGTGCGCTGTTAAGGGCCTATGCCCCATAAACATTCATTTTGATACAGTTTCTCCTTTGGTGCCTTGTTTGTATATAGAAAATTTATGCTACTCCTTTATAACAACTATTCTGGTTGTGTTGACTTCTGTATATACTCAACTCTGTTGCTGACATAACACATAAAATCTCCTGGTTTGGTTGTAGATTTAGATCAGGATGACTTTACTGTTGATGTAAATACAAAGAAAAAAAAAATTCACTGTGTCTATTTGAATGTCAGTTTCACTTGTATCATTTCTGCTATCTCTACTTCCAGCACTGCTCCACTCAGTTCTAAGTGTGGAATGGTATGATTACGTTGTGATGCTAACTTGCTTTGCTGAAGATGAATCCCACATATGAGAGCCCATCTGCATCTGTAGCTTTCAAGTAGGCCACTGCAGCTATGGCTTTTTCAGAAGCATCTGAGAAGAGGCCAATCTCTTTTTGACAGGCAGTACTCAGTGCTGCAGGGATGTAAGTGCATGGGATGTGCAGTAGTGCTAGAGTCTTGAGAGAATCTTTCCATTTCTCCCATTCTTGTCACATTTCTGGTGGCAGTGGGACATCCCACTCAGTACTTTGGGAAAGCTCGCTTAATAGGGATCTTCCTTGAATGGTGACTGGAGCCACAAACCCCAGTGGATCGTACAGACTATTGTCTGTGAACAAGACATCTCTTTATGTGTGTATGGTTTCTCTTGGGTGGAAACTTGAAAGGAAAAAAGTCTCTCTCTAGATCTCAATGTATTCCAAGGTCTTATCTGAAAGGAGGGATGTTTATCTTTGGCATGATCCTCTGAAGGAAATGGTGTCATTACTTCTGGGCTATTGGAGGCGATTTTTTTAAAGCCTCATATTGGCCTCTGCCAGCATTGCTTGTGTTCTCTTTAACAAGTCAGTGGCTTCTCCTATGATAGGTAAGGACTTAAAACCATTGTGAACATAAAAATCTTTTGATGAAGCATCTGGCATCCATGCCATACTCTTTCTCCTTCTTGGGCTGACCTAAGCCCATAGGTTGCCACTGCCAGTGATGGACTTTTATCAAAGAGGTGAACTCTCATACTTCGTTCCACAGTCTCCTGGATGATGATGTCACAGTACTACAGGAATCTCAAATAGTTTCTGGGTGAACGACAAAGTAGAACATTTGCTGGATATCCACTGTTCTCTGAGGACAAGCAGGCTGATATACTCACATGTGGGTGACGTCACTTCGGCCCGGAGGATTTTCTAGCAAAATCTAAAAAGTCTGTTCAACTGCATTCCGTCACGCGAGCAATCGCACCGCGCATATGTCTTCCCGCTCGCCACGCGGACACGCTCAGTTGTTTTCTTTCCGCGTCTGAAGAGACACGGAGTTCGGCTTCGCGTTTCTTCAAAGTCCAGGAGTGAAAGTTTCTTCGTTGGAGTTTTCCTTCTCCACCTTGTTAAAAAAAAAACAAAAAACAACACTTTTCCTTATTTCATTAGTTTATTATTTTTTCGTTTCAAGTTTCCTTTCCTTTTCGTTGCAACCACTCTTAGGTTGCTCGGTCGGGTTTTTTCCCTTTTTTGTGTCCTTGTTGACACCATCGCGTCTTTTGATTTTGCGGAGGCCGTTTTTCCCGCGATGTCATCGAAGTCGCCCAGCGGCTTCAAGCCTTGCGCCCGCTGCAACCGGACCATCTCTGGCACTGATCCGCACTCCTGGTGCCTTCAGTGCCTCGGGCCTGACCATCTTCCGGAGAAATGTAAGATATGTCTCAGAATGAAGAGACGTACTCAAATCTTCAGGGAGGCCCAGAGGAAAACTCTTTTTGGGTCCGGTTCCTCGGTGTCGGCGACATCGGTACCAGTGGCAGCGGTACCGTCGACGTCGAGGGCAGCGTTGGCATCGGGAGACTGGGTACAGGCTGCCAAAAGACCGATGCACTCTGGGAGCAGTGATGCATCGAGCGGGTCTCCACCTGCCTCGGCGCCTCCTGCTTTGCAGGCCCCCTGGGACCGACCTCTATCGGACCCGGCCCCAAGGAAGCGTGTGGATTCCACGTCTTCTTCCCTGGTACCGAGGAGTCTCGATGACGGGCGTCGGGGAAAACCAAGAAGTACCGTCATCGTTCTTCTTCTTGACATGGTACCGCGAGCTCCGGGTCATCGAGACATTCGATACCCGAGAAGCGTCGATGCCGAGAGGATCGCTCTCTGGTAGAGGTATCGACGCGCAGGTAGTCTGGCAGCCCGGTACCGGCTCCCCAGCCTCTGCAGATTCTGCCTCCGAGGTCCACACCGACACCACAGCCTTCCTCGACAGCTTCTGTGGATGAGCGCATCAAGGCTATGTTTCCTCAGTTCATGGAAGCAATGCTGCAGCAATTGTGTCCGGCACCGGAGGTTCCTGCGGCATCGTGCCTTTCGCCGGTAGTGAGGTCTCCTTCTCCGGTGCCTCTTCAGGTATCGGGGTCGGTAGCTTCCCAGGGCGACTCCCCACTGCCTTCGATGGAGGAAGCTTCACCGGCGTCTCCTGGGGAGTCGACTTCTCAACATTGTCCTCGAGGTCACCGCACCTCCAAGTCGAGACGGGCTCAGATCCGGGCTGCTCTTTCTGAGTTGCTAGCTCTTCTGATGAGGATGGGGGTCATGGAGTGTTCTCTGCTGAGGATTCTCTAGGTCTTCCATCTGATTCGACCCCCCTCACCGCAGAGACAACTCTCCCCTCCGGAAAGTTTGTCTTTTTCATCTTTTGTCCGGGAAATGTCCTGAGGTCATTCCCTTCCCTGTGGAGACTGTGGATGAGCCCAGGGCCAAGATGCTCGAGGTCCTGGATTATCCATCGCCACCTAAGTCTTCTGCCACAGCTCCTTTTCATGATACACTCAGGGAAGTGCTGATGAGAAACTGGGAGAAGCCTCTTTCTTGTCCAATTATTCCCAAAAAGGCTGAATCCCAGTACAGGATCCACGGAAAACCCAGTTTCATCCGGCCTCAGTTGCCTCATGACTCTGCGGTGGTGGATACTGCTCTCAGAAGAGCTAAGAGTTCTAGGATTTTTGCCTTGGCACCCCCGGGGTGAGAACATAGAACCCTAGATTCTTTTGGGAGAAAGGTGTATCAGGCTGGAATGCTCGCTTCCAAAATTCAGTTGTACCAGCTCTTCAAGAGCATTCATTTGCGTAACTCAGTGCGGCAGCTTGAGAGTTTGGTTGATGCACTCCCACCGGAGCAGGCCGAGCCTTTTCGCCAAGTGGTCAGGCAGCAGAAGGCGTGTCGCAAGTTCCTGTCCAGGGGCATTTACGACACTTGCAATGTAACATCCAGATTTTCTGCTATGGGTACAGTGATGCGCAGACTCTCATGGCTGCGTGCCTCTAACCTGGAGGAACGAACTCAGCAGAAAATTGCGGATATCCCTTGCTGGGGGGATCATCTTTTCGGTGAGAAGGTCGAAGAGTTGATTGATCATCTCTATCAGCGTGATAATGCTATGGACTCTCTCTCCCGCCGGGCGCCTTCTGCATCCACTTCCTCTTCTAGGAAGTTTTTAAAAGGGAAGAGGAGTACAGTACGCCTTACACCTCGAGGGGTCGTAGGTACACTCCTGCTTCTCGACAGCCGGTTCAGGCTCTGCCACAGCACGCTTGTTCTCATCAACAGCGTGCACCTAAACAGGCCCCTCCAGCTCCCCAGCAAAAACCAGGGACGGGTTTTTGACTGGCTCCAGTTGAGCATAGCCTCCATAAATATGTCCGTGCCGTACGATCTGCCGGTCGGGGGGAGGTTGAAATGTTTTCACCAAAGGTGGCCTCTGATAACCTCCGACTGGTGGGTTCTTCAAATAGTCCGGTTGGGATACACCCTCAATCTGGAATCCAATCCTCCAAATTGCCCACCGAGAGCTCAGTCCTTCAGCTCTCAACACCAGCAGGTACTTGCAGAGGAACTCTCCGCCCTTCTCAGCGCCAATGCGGTCAAGCCTGTTCCACCAGGGCAAGAAGTGCTGGGATTCTATTCCAGGTACTTCCTTGTGGAAAAGAAGACTGGGGATGCGTCCCATCCTAGACCTAAGGGGCCTGAACAAATATCTGGTTCAAGAAAAGTTCAGGATGCTTTCCCTGGGCACCCTTTTTCCCATGATTCAGGAAAACGATTGGCTATGCTCGCTGGACTTAAAGGATGCTTATACCCACATCTCGATACTACCAGCTCACAGGAAGTGTCTGCGATTTCGGCTGGGAACGCAGCACTTTCAGTATTGTGTGCTGCCTTTTGGCTTGGCGTCTGCACCCAGGGTATTTACCAAGTGCCTGGCAGTAGTTGCAGCATCTCTACGAAGACTGGGAGTGCATGTGTTCCCCTACCTCGACGATTGGCTGGTGAAGAGCACCTCCCAGGAAGGAGCTTCGCAGTCCTTGCGGATGACTATTCAGGTTCTGGAGCTGCTAGGGTTTGTCATCAATTACCCAAAGTCCCATCTCCATCCTGTTCAGAAATTGGAATTCATAGGGGCTCTGTTGTGCACGAAGACAGCTTGTGCCTATCTCCCTGATCCACGAGCAGACAATCTTCTGTCTCTGGTCTCCAAGGTTCAAGCGTCTCAACAGATCACAGCTCGGCAGTTGTTGAGACTTCTGGGGCACATGGCCTCCACAGTTCATGTAACTCCCATGGCACGTCTTCACATGAGATCAGCTCAGTGGACCCTAGCTTCTCAGTGGTGTCAAGCCACAGGAAGCCTAGAGAATATGATCCAGCTGTCCACCGACTTTCGGAATTCCCTTCAGTGGTGGACAATTCGATCCAATCTGGTTTTGGGGCGCCCATTTCAAATTCCTCAGTCACAAAAAGTGCTGACCACGGATGCATCCCTCCTAGGGTGGGGGAGCGCATGTAGATGGGCTTCACACTCAAGGAGCTTGGTCCCTTCAGGAGACGCGCCTGCAGATCAACCTGGAGTTGCGAGCGATCTGGAACGCTCTAAAGGCTTTCAGAGATCGGCTGTCCATCCAGATTATTCTGATCCAAACAGATAATCAGGTTGCAATGTACTACACAAGCAAGGGGGCACCGGATCTCGCCCTTTGTGTCAGGAGGCTGTGCAGATGTGGCTTTGGGCTCGTCAACACGGCATGTTTCTCCAAGCCATATATCTAGCTGGCATAAACAACAGTCTGGCCGACAGATTGAGCAGGAACATGCAGCCTCACGAGTGGTCACTGAACATGGCTGTCGCCAGGAAGATCTTCCGAGCGTGGGGCACCCCCTCGGTGGATCTTTTTGCCACTCAATTCAATCACAAGGTTCCTCAGTTCTGTTCCAGACTTCAGGCCCACGGCAGGCTAGCGTCGGATGCCTTTCTTCTGCATTGGGGGACAGGCCTTCTGTATGCGTATCTTCCCATACCTTTAGTGGGAAAGACTTTGCTGAAACTCAGACAAGACCGCAGGACCATGATTCTGATTGCGCCTTTCTGGCCCCGTCAGATCTGGTTCCCTCTCCTTCTGGAGTTGTCCTCCAAAGAACCGTGGAGATTGGAGTGTTTTCCAACCCTCAGAACAAGGGGGCGCTTCTGCATCCCAACCTCCAGTCTCTGGCTCTCAAGGCCTGGATGTTGAGGGCGTAGAGTTCGCTTCCTTGGGTCTTTGAGGGTGTCTCCCGAATCTTGCTTGCTTCCAGGAAAGATTCCACTAAATGGAAGAGGTTTGCCGTCTGGTGTGACAGCAGGGCCCTAGATCCCTTTTCATGTCCTACACAGACCTTGCTTGAATACCTTCTACACTTATCAGAGTCTGGTCTCAAGACCAACTCAGTAAGAGTTCACCTGAGTGCGATTAGTGCTTACCATCAACGTGTAGAAGGTCAGCCTATCTCTGGACAGCCTTTAGTTGTTCACTTCATGAGAGGTTTGCTTTTGTCAAAGCCCCCTGTCAAACCTCCTCTAGTGTCATGGGATCTCAATGTTCTCACCCAGCTGATGAAACCCCCTTTTGAGCCATTGAATTCCTGCCATCTGAAGTACTTGACCTGGAAGGTCATTTTCTTGGTGGCTGTTACTTCAGCTCGTAGAGTCAGTGAGCTTCAGGCTCTAGTGGTTCATGCTCCTTATCTTACATTTCATCATAACAGAGTAGTCCTCCGCACTCACCCTAAGTTCTTGCCAAAGGTGGTGTCGGAGTTCCATCTGAACCAGTCAATTGTCTTGCCAACATTTTTTCCCCGTCCTCATACAAGTCCTGGCAAAAGCAAGCTGCACACTTTGGACTGCAAAAGAGCACTGGCCTTTTACGTGGAGCAGACAAGCCCCCACAGACAGTCCGCCCAGTTGTTTATTTCTTTTAATCCCAACAAGAGGGGAGTTGCTGTCGGGAAACACACCATATCTAATTGGCTAGCAGATTGCATTTCCTTCACTTAAGCCCAAGCTGGGCTGACTTTAGAGGGCCATGACACGGCTCATAATGTTAGAGCCATGGCTGCGTCATTGGTTCATCTGAGGTCAGCCACTATTGAAGAGATCTGCAAGGCTACGACGTGGTCATCAGTCCACACATTCACATCTCACTACTGCCTTCAGCAGGATAGCCGACGCGACAGTCGGTTTGGGCAGTCAGTGCTGCAGAATCTGGGGTTTAGAATCCAACTCCAACCCTCCTAGGCCCATTTTTATTCTGTTCCAGGCTGCACTCTCAGATGTTTCTTGTTTCAGGTCAATCTTTGTTATACCCTCGCCATTGCGAGGTCCAATTGACCATTGTTTGTTGTTTTGAGTGAGCCTGGGGGCTAGGGTTACCCCACATTTGAGTATATCAGCCTGCTTGTCCTCGGAGAATGCAAAGTTTCTTACCTGAAGCAGGAGTTCTCCGAGGACAGCAGGCTGTATATTCTCACAAACCCTCCCCTTTGGAGTTGCTTTCTTTTCATCTGTTGGATTCAACTGACGAGCGTGTCCGCGCGGTGAGCGGGAAGACGTGCGCGCGCAACGGAACACAGTTGAAGAGACTTTTTAAATTTTGCTAGAAAATCCTCCGGGCCAACGTGACGTCACCCACATGTGAGAATATACAGCCTGCTGTAATCGGAGAACTCCTGCTTCAGGTAAGAAACTTCGCTTTATGGTGATTGATTACTTTCTGAAGCAAATCAAAACTCCTAATAAGCTATTGATCATGTCAGGCCCAGAAAGCAGCACATTGTTGAGTGAGATTGCTTGAAACAGCACTGGAATTGAACACAGTCCTGATCAGGCCTGGTTTTTGTGGGTGATACCAACATTCTTCATTTTCTTTTAATGGTGCAGCTTGGCTCTGCATGGCCATTATCCAGCATGTTTTGCATGAATGTTTTAAAGTGCTGCTTTGTCTCTGGTTTCCTTCTTAGTCTCCTGCAATGTTAGAGAGTTGTGATCTAGGTGTCTGAAATGGTAGAGGAGCTACCCAACTGTTTGACTCATCTTTGTAGAATTCCTTATCCATGATTCTGTCTTCTACTGAAAGAGTCGGTTTGTCATCATCTTAACAACTTGAAACACTGAATTCCCCAGATGTTCCCATAAATCTGGTGGAGAGGTGTTCTGGTTCTTCCCAGTTTAAAACCTCTTTTACATGCAAATGGTTATGACAAGGCTTGAACAAGGTGGTGCGCTCATTCTCCAAGATGCATGTTTTGTATACATTTACACTTGGTCTTCTCAATCTGTTAAGGCAGATGTCACCTATCATCACCCATCCCAAGGCAAGTTGATAGGCATATGGGGCATCAGGTGGACCTGCACATCATTCTCAAATTCTGATCAGTGTTGGTACGTCTCTTCCCAACAAGAGTAAGACCTCAGCATTTGGATACAAGTACTGCAAATACTCAGCTAAAGGTTGCAAATGAGTGTGGTGTTGCACAACCTCTGGTGTGGGAATTTCCTCCCTGTTATCAGTCCTTTTGGCAGGGATATCTAGAATTTATTAGGTGCATTACAGGTGATGCAGAATCTGTGGCCAGAATTTTAACAGGGTACTTTTGCGTGCATATCCCTCCTGTGTTAAAACAGCTTCACTGGCTTCAAGTGATTGTAGAATTGAGCATAAGCTGATATTGTTGGTCTTCAAAGTTTTGAACAACAAGGTCTCTGCACTTACTGCAGCACAGTACCAACCAGTATGAGATTTGAGATCTACAAATAAGGTTCTTTTTGAGGTTTTCCATCATTCCGATTGGTGCATCTTGAAGAATATTGTTCAGCCATTTTTACAACAGTAGGCCCACAGCTTTGGAATTCTTTGCCCCTACGTTTGAGGAAGGTACAGAGCTTTTATCTTTTTTTTTTTTACGTTTAATGCATTCCTGTTTATAAAGGCTTATGGAGGAACTTGACATTGATTAAAGGAGATTTGAACACTGCAATTTTGATATTAAGAGAATGTGAATTTCCATATCATCATGCTGATCAATCCATAGACTGGTGGGTTGTGTCCATCTACCAGCAGGTGGAGATAGAGAGCAATCCTTTTGCCTCCCTATATGTGGACATGTGCTGCCGGAAACTCCTCAGTATGTTCTCTATCTCAGCAGGTGGTGGTCACACACAGCAGCAGCTCTGGCTAGGTCTCCAAGCCTAATTTTTAGGTTTTGTTGAGTACCTGGGGTTGAGGGCTCTTCTTGAGCAAGTGCAAACCTGATGGTGCCAGGTCCCTCCTTTTCTCCCCCTCCCTCTGGCTCCATTGGAAAAAAAAAATTTTGGACGTCCTTAAGGGCGTTTATTTCAACGTTTATTTAAACGTTTATTGCAGCTACTCACTGGGACACCAGTTCGTTACAGCTCGGAGCGAAAAGCAGGTAATTTTTACCTTTTTGTAGCAGGCAGGGGGTTCCCCGATTGATCTCCACATGGCCTATGGCGTCGGAGGGCGAGGGCGCAAAGAATCGCTCCCCGGACCGCGTATGCGCTTCTAGCAGGGATGCGGGCGTCTTAAAGTCTGATTCGCCCTTGTTGGGGGGCAGTTTGGAGGCCGGTCAGTGTCCCGGTTCTTCCTCCGGTGTGGCGGTTTTTCCAGCCATAAACACCCATCCCCCGCTGCTCGCCTCCGCCATCTTGGCCGGCCACTCTGCTCGGACGGCTTCTTCTTGGGCCGCCCTTGAGGTGGGAGACATTAATGCCATGACCGCCCTTGATTTGGGTGACGGCAAAAAAGCGGCTAAAGTTAAGCGCCGTTCTTCCCGCGCGGCTCCTTCGCGGAGTGTCGCGCCGGACGCCATCTTGGATGCGCAGCATGTCTCTCCCCCGCTCTTGCGAGTGCCGGTTGAGGGTGCGTCTAGGGCTGCGGCCCAGGCTGCTGAAGTGCACAGTCTGGGGGGGTTTTTCCCCCCGAGTTTATTTTGCTGCTGCATCAGGCCTTCCTTATGCAGAACGCTGCCCCTGCTCCCTTGTCCGATAAAGGGGTTGAGGCCCCCGGAAGTAAACGCCCTCGGGTGGATTCCCAGGCCTTAGAGGACTCTGTTTCCTCTGATGTAGATGAGGGCAGCGTATCTGAGTTCTCCCAACGGTCCTTTGGGGATTCCTTGGAGGAGACGGATCCCCGCTCGGATGGAGCAGATGACCCCTCTGTAGCGCGGATCTTTCGCTCAGAGGATTTGCCCAACCTGTTAGTGCAGGCCATGAGCATTTTGAAGATTTCCTCTCCAGAGGACGTCTCTCCCTCAGCCCCTGTTGGCTCCGCCATTATGCTGGGGACGAAGCGCCCGCCTAGAACCTTCCACGTGCATGATGCCATGCACACCTTGATTTCAGCTCAATGGGATGTCCCGGAAGCGAGCCTCAAAGTGGCTAGGGCTATGTCCCGCC
Source organism: Microcaecilia unicolor (assembly GCF_901765095.1). NCBI lineage: Eukaryota > Metazoa > Chordata > Amphibia > Gymnophiona > Siphonopidae > Microcaecilia > Microcaecilia unicolor. Next base: position 405,405,105 of record NC_044031.1, on the reverse strand, counting down.
TCTATCCTTTGCCTGAAAGTGAACGGGAGGCCTTTCTTTGGCCTACCGTGGATTCTTTAATCACTGCGGTGACTAAGAAAACGGCGTTGCCGGTGGAAGGTGGCACGGCCCTAAAGGACGCCCAAGACAGAAGATTGGAGGCGGCCTTAAGGTCGTCCTTCGAGGCGGCTGCTTTAAGTTTGCAGGCCTCAGTTTGCGGCTCCTATGTGGCCAGGGCGTGCCTGACGATTGGGTCCAAGGAAACAAAGGTCAGACGATCTGCAAGCTCCAAGATGGAAAATATACAAAGCAGATCGTTGATGGATAAAAATGATTTTAATAATAAATTAGAATATGCATACGATAGCCCGACACAGGCCGTGTTTCGCCCTACTGGGCTGCTTCAGGGGCTACAAAACAAAATAATATATAATAAATAATCAAATATAAAGTTAAAATTGAATTTAGAATTAAAAAATTCAATCTAAATCCCACAGAATTTACATGTATATAAAAGAACAGATAAATCAAAACATACATATATATATATATATATATGATGATATATCACATAAATCAAAATATACATATATATACAGTAAAATATCACATTAAAAAATCAATGTTCTAAATAGTATTATCATGATTATGTTATGCTTGTAAATACAAACAAAAACTGAATGAAATGCATAAGACACCCACCTCTTCAGTGACCCCTTTTACTAGCTAAAGCTTTTTTACTCCACATCGAGCTTTTCTAACATTTAGTGACGTCACACTGGAACACAATAAGCCTGCACAGTTCATTTGAACTTTTTAAAAAAATATATACATATATATCCTTCTTGCATCCTTCTTGCAGCCTTTTTCAACCCCACCACATATTTACATATCACTTTTTTGATAATTTCTGTAGTACTGAAGCACTTTGACCCCCCCCCCCCTCCCTTCTTCCTTTTTTAATCACTTCCGGTTTTGCCCACAGCGTTTTTTCGGCATTCTGGGAGATAAGTGACTGTCTGATTGATTGTATGTAAGTTTTCAGCTAAAATCTGTTCTATACACACTTTCAACATTTGATTTGTTGTTACTAATGGTCTCTGCTAGGGAGTAGACATATAGGCATATTTTCAAAGCACTTAGCCTCCCAAAGTTCCATAGAAACCTATGGAACTTAGCCTCCCAAAGTGCTTTGAAAATATGCCCGATAGTGGGACATATATCTTTTTCACGTGGCACTTGTAGTTCTATCGGCACAGCGTTTTTATTCATACTGAACTTATGAGTGACACAATCGATTAGTGATGCCATTCAGGAGTATTGTGAATTTCTTTTTTCACTTACACACATTTATAATTATGATATTTTGATTTTGGTCCCAGCGTTTTAGATAAGTGGCGATTTGATTGAGTGAATGCAGATCTTTAGCCAATTTTGCTATCTATTTTGCCATATTTCTGGCGTTTTAGGCAAGCTGGGAGATAAGTGGAGACTTTGCTATATACACTCCTATCGTAAGAATTATCGCTATTCCTGCATGACTACATACTTATGAGTGATACTATTTCATGCAGGCTATTGATCATTGGTTTCAACATCTCTGAGAGAGCCGTTTTTTCAAGATATCAACTGTATATGTGAGTCCTTTTTTTTTTAATCTTTCTTCTTCTTTTTTCCATCTTTCATTATTATTTTTCTTCTTTTCTTTTCCATCCTTCATTATTCATTTAATTATTTTGATACCCCATAATCATTTTTTATTCCATGAGCTTATGATCATTCTATTTTTAACATAATTGTTTTTCATTTTTTAGTATATCACAGTTGCTTTTATCATTTTACTCCTCCTTTGGTAGTGAAGAAACATTGAAGAGGTGGGTGTCTTATGCATTTCATTCAGTTTTTGTTTGTATTTACAAGCATAACATAATCATGATAATACTATTTAGAACATTGATTTTTTAATGTGATATTTTACTGTATATATATATGTATATTTTGATTTATGTGATATATTATCATATATATATATGTATGTTTTGATCTATATGTTCTTTTTTTATATATATGATATTTACGATATATATATGTATATTTTGATTTATGTGATACTTTACTATATATATATATGTATGTTTTGTTTTATATGTTCTTTTATATACATGTAAATTCTGTGGGATTTAGATTGAATTTTTTAATTCTAAATTCAATTTTAACTTTATATTTGATTATTTATTATATATTATTTTGTTTTGTAGCCCCTGAAGCAGCCCAGTAGGGCGAAACACGGCCTGTGTCGGGCTATCGTATGCATATTCTAATTTATTATTAAAATCATTTTTATCCATCAACGTGCCTGGCGATTGTGCAGCGGGCTTCCCCCTCGGATCCTTCCTTGAGGGCTGATTGGCCGGCCCTGGAATCGGGCTTGGCCTATTTGGCAGACTTGCTGTATGATGTCTTGAGAGCCTCGGCTAAAGGTATGGCTCAGACAGTCTCTGCGCGGCGGTGGCTTTGGCTGAAGCATTGGTCTGCTGACCACGCCTCTAAGTCCCGCCTGGCTAAGTTGCCTTTTAAAGGCAAGCTGCTCTTTGGGGTCGAGCTGGACAAAATTGTGACCGATCTGGGCACGTCTAAGGGCAAGAGGTTACCAGAGGTCAGGGCTCGGGCCAGTGCTCGCCCCAGAAACTCCAGAGGACAGTTTCAGGAAGCCCGTCGGTACCACCCGGGCAAGTCGGGCTCCTCTGCCCCCTCTTCCTTCAAGAGGAACTTCTCCCCCAAGCAGCATTCCTTTCGCAGAGACCGCCATCCCGGAGGTGCGCCCTCCTGTCCTCCCCCAGGGTCTCGTACCCAATGACGGGGTCCTGGTCCATGGCCCAGTGCGGATTGGAGGACGCCTGTCCTCGTTTCTGGGCGAGTGGACCAGGGTAACTTCAGACGCTTGGGTGCTGGAAGTCATCAGAGACGGCTACAAGCTAGAGTTCTGCCGACCCTTAAGAGACGGGTTTGTACTCTCTCCCTGCAAGTCTCCGGTCAAAGCTGTGGCAGTGCAGCAGACTTTGAACAATCTGATCCGCCTGGGTGCGGTCGTTCCGGTGCCAGTAAATCAGCTTGGCAAGGGACGTTACTCCATTTACTTTGTGGTACCAAAGAAAGGAGGTTCTGTACGGCCTATCCTCGACCTCAAAGGGGTCAATCGGGCCTTGAAAGTTCGGCACTTTCGCATGGAGACTCTCCGCTCTGTTATAGCGGCAGTGAAGGCAGGGGAGTTCCTGGCATCCTTGGACATCAAGGAAGCGTACTTGCATATTCCCATCTGGCTTCCTCATCAACGTTTTCTGCGTTTTGCAGTCCTGGGCCGACACTTCCAGTTCAGAGCCCTCCCGTTCGGGTTGGCTACTGCTCCGCGGACCTTCTCCAAAGTAATGGTGGTCATCGCGGCCTTCCTGCAAAAGGAAGGAGTACAAGTCCATCCTTATCTGGACGACTGGTTGATCCGAGCCCCCTCTTATGCAGAGTGCGGCAAAGCTGTGGACCGGGTGATTGCTCTTTTGAGCTCCCTGGGGTGGATCATCAACTGGGAGAAAAGCCAGCTGCGCCCGACTCAGTCCCTGGAGTATCTGGGAGTTCGATTCGACACCCAAGTGGGCAGAGTGTTCCTGCCGGACAATCGGATTGTCAAACTTCAGGCTCAGGTGGACCAGTTCCTAGTAGCCTCTCCTGTTCGGGCTTGGGACTATGTGCAGCTGTTGGGCTCTATGACGGCCACGATGGAAGTAGTGCCCTGGGCCAGGCTCATATGAGACCACTACAACACTCTCTGCTGCAGCGCTGGACTCCGGTGTCGGAGGATTATGCTGTGCGCCTTCCCTTGGACCCAGCAGTGCGCAAGGCGCTGAGCTGGTGGCTGAAGACAGACAGATTGTCTGCAGGAATGCCTCTTTTGACCCCGGAGTGAATTGTCACGACGGACGCCTCTTTGACGGGCTGGGGAGCCCACTGTGTGGGAAGGACAGCGCAGGGGCTCTGGTCTCCTGCAGAGGCAAAGTGGTCTATCAACCTCCTGGAACTCAGAGCCATTCGGTTGGCGCTTTTGGAGTTCCTCCCGGTACTGGCGTTGAAGCCAGTACGGGTCCTGTCGGACAATGCCACGGCTGTGGCCTATGTCAACCGCCAGGGAGGTACCAAGAGCGCCCCTCTAGCCAAGGAGGCCATGAGTCTATGCCAGTGGGCGGAAGCGAACCTGGAACAGCTGTTGGCGGCCCACATTCCCGGAGTCATGAATGTCAAGGCGGACTTTCTCAGTCGCCATACCTTGGATCCCGGAGAGTGGCAGCTATCGGCTCAGGTGTTCTTGGACATCACGAAGCGCTGGGGCCAGCCGAGCCTAGATCTGATGGCGTCATCGGCCAATTGTCAAGTGCCGCACTTTTTCAGCAGAGGACGGGACCCTCGATCTCTGGGAGTAGATGCTTTTCTCCAACAGTGGCCGACACAGGAGCTTCTCTATGTGTTCCCGCCCTGGCCCATGCTGGGCAGGGTTCTAGACCGAGTGGCAAAGCATCCGGGCCGGATAATCCTGGTGGGTCCGGACTGGCCCAGACGTCCCTGGTATGCGGACTTGATCAGGCTCTCAGTGGACGAACCTCTGCGGCTGCCAGTGGAGCAGGGCCTGTTGCATCAGGGTCCCGTGGTGATGGAGGATCCCTCCCCCTTTGGTCTTACGGCCTGGCTATTGAGCGGCAGCGTCTGAGGAAGAAGGGCTTCTCAGACAAGGTCATTGCCACTATGCTGAGAGCGAGGAAGCGCTCTACTTCTACTGCTTATGCCAGGGTTTGGCGTACCTTTGCAGCGTGGTGTGAAGCAGGCTCTCTTTCTCCCTTCACTGCTCCAATTTCTTCAGTGTTGGCGTTCCTGCAAGAAGGTCTGGAGAAAGGCCTGTCGCTCAGTTCCGTTAAAGTCCAGGTAGCGGCTCTGGCTTGCTTCAGGGGCCGCCTGAAGGGTGCTTCCCTGGCTTTGCAGCCAGATGTGGTGCGTTTTCTCAAGGGAGTTAATCACCTGCGCCCTCCTCTGCACTCAGTGGTGCCTGCATGGAATCTGAACCTGGTGCTAAGAGCCTTACAGAAGCCGCCTTTTGAACCCTTGTCGAGGGCATCTCTGAAAGACCTGACGTTGAAAGCAGTCTTTTTGGTGGCTATCACTTCAGCCAGAAGAGTTTCCGAGCTCCAGGCGCTCTCATGTCGAGAGCCTTTTCTGCAGTTCACTGAGGCAGGAGTGTCTATTCGCACAGTGCCTTCCTTCCTGCCCAAGATTGTTTCTCGCTTCCATGTGAATCAGCAGCTCTGTCTCCCATCCTTTCGTAGGGAGGAATACTCTGCTCTCAAATATCTAGATGTGAGACGAGTCATCATCAGATACTTGGAAGTGACCAATGATTTCCAGAAGTCGGATCATCTGTTTGTCCTGTTTGCAGGTCCTCGTAAGGGTCTGCAGGCTGCTAAGCCTACAGTGGCAAGATGGGTCAAGGAAGCCATTGCAGCGGCTTATGTGGCCGCAGGGAAGGTGCCGCCTATCCAGCTGAAGGCTCACTCCACTAGAGCTCAGGCGGCCTCGATGGCAGAGGCCGGGTCCGTCTCCTTGGAAGAGATTTGCAAGGCGGCAACTTGGGCATCGGCCCATACCTTCTCCAGGCATTACCGCTTGACTGTGGCTACTCGGGCGGAGGCCCGGTTTGGAGCTTCAGTGTTGCGGTCAGGGATTTCGATGTCCCGCCCTGGGTGAGTACTGCTTCGGTACATCCCACCAGTCTATGGATTGATCAGCATGATGATATGAAAGGTAAAATTATGTATCATACCTGATAATTTTCTTTCCGTTAATCATAGCTGATCAATCCATAGCCCCTCCCAGATATCTGTACTGTTTATATTCTGGTTGTATTTCAGGTTCAAGTTTAGTCTTCAGTTCCTGTTCAGGAGGACTTCGTGTTCAAGTTTTTTCCATTGGATCCTTCAAGAGTTGAGACGAGTTTGTGTTACAGTGAGCTGCTGCATTCCTCTCCCCTCCGTTTTACGGGGCTGGATTGAGACCTAAATTCTGCCGGCGCTCCCTCCCGCTTTGTGCGGTTGTAGGGCAGCTTTGTACCCCTCCCGCTTCGGCGGTGTTAGGGTCAGTCAGCTCCTCCCGCGGTTGCGGTTGCAGGATAAGCCAGATCCCCCCGCATCGGTGGGGTGGTGTCCCTCCCCCGCTCCGCGGGGATGAGCTGGACGGATTCCCCTCCCCCACTTGTGTGGGGATGAGCTGGGTTAATTCCCCTCCCCCATTTCGGCAGTGGTGAGCTGGGCAGAGTGTCCCTTTGTGGGTGTAATTCTCTAAGTGCTGAGTCCTGTGGATGGAGCTTGGATATCGACATACTGAGGAGTTTCCGGCAGCACATGACCACATATAGGGAGGCAAAAGGATTGCTCTCTATCTCCACCTGCTGGTAGATGGACACAACCCACCAGTCTATGGATTGATCAGCTATGATTAATGGAAAGAAAATTATCAGGTATGATACATAATTTTACCATTTATATTAGGGGGAAGTGGTGTTTTATGTAAATGTTGATGTATTTTTATGTGTGATTATATTTTATTTTTGGTTTGATCCTATTATGTATTGTTTTGGCATTGTTTATATCATGCGGAATATACATCTCTTAAAATGATTACACTCGATGAGAGTCAGTAGAAGTGTCTTGTTGCTGCCATCTATTGCTTCTATCATGTATCAACTTGCTCTTCTTCCCATCATCTTTGGAAGTTACATGGTCTGGTACTTTATCCATGGATTTGGTGAAGGGAAATCTTGCCTCATGAATCTATTACATTTCTTTGAAGAGGTGAACAAACGTGTATAAAGGTGAGCCGGTCGATATTGTGTATCTGGATTTTCAAAAGGCATTTGATAAAGTACCTCATGAAAGACTCCAGAGGAAATTGGAGAGTCATGGGATAGGAGGTAGTGTTCTATTCTGGATTAAAAACTGGTTAAAAGAGAGAAAGCAGAGAGTAGGGTTAAATGGTCAGTATTCTCAATGGAGAAGGGTAGATAGTGGGTTTCCCCAGGGGTCTGTGCTGGGTCTGCTGCTTTTTAACATACTTATAAATGATCTAGAGGAGTCATGTGATGCACTGAGAGAGCAGAATGTGTGTCTCTTGCTCTCCAAGGCCCTCCGCTCACAATCGCTCGTAAACCTCCCAAAATCAGCACCCAAGTAAGAGATTAGAGCGGGTAGTCCATCTGAGACAGCTATGGACAAGTATGTAGAGACAGCGACCAAGATTCTACCGGCGAGGAGCGTAAAAAAAAGAAAAATCACAGGCGGCGGTACCCAGCGAACCGAAGGCCCCAACACAGAGCGGACAAAGCTCGTCGGAGCAACTGGCACAACTCACAATGGCAGTGGCCCAGGCACTAGAGCCGTGATTAGAAAAACTATTGACTCAGGCACTCGAGCCGCGCTTCGAGAAATTGTCAGCACAGTTCGCTGGGTTTGAAACCACGCTAGCGGAGACAATGCAGAGGACCGGAGACCTTGAGCGGAGAGTCTCCGAAATCGAAGATGCACAACTGCCACTACACTCGCAGATGGAAAGTTTGCAGAAGATGGTGGGCAATCTCACAGATAAAGTTGACGAGCTTGAAAACAGAGCGCGCCGCAGTAATCTACGCCTCATTGGCATACCAGAAACAGTTGGAGATTCGGTGTTGGCCACGATGGTTGAAAAATGGCTGACTTCGGAGTTTGCCCTATCAGACCATGCTGGGGCACTGTGTTTGGAGCGTGTCCACCGTCTGGGCCGCATACGAGATGGCCGCCAGACCCCGAGGCCCGTAATAGTGAAGATACACAACTACATTCACAAGATGGAAATTCTACGGGGCTACCGACTCAAACGAGACGATACAAAATATGATGGCAAGCTTGTTCGCATCTTTCAGAACTTTTCAGCGTCCTTACAAGAGCGCAGACAGAAATTCACCCCACTGTGCCGTCACCTTCATGATATGCAGGTACAATTTATGCTCGTCTACCCAGCTGTGCTAAAAATCTGCCAAAATGGAAAATGGCAGAATTATGGCACGATAGCTGCAGCACAGGAACACATCGCCAGTCTGGAGCAGAAAAGCCAAGAGCGCACTGGTAGCCAGCACGCAGAGTGAGAGCTGCTTTTCATGGACACTAATTTTAAGGTATTGCACATCATTAAGAATAGACTTGGGGAGGTTAATTTACATCTAGAAAGGGACAGAACGGCGGGCCTCGAGCATGGCAGTGGCTCTCATAGAATTTCTAGGCATGTATGGGGATATGGGTTTAGAAGAGAGTTTGCAGATGGGGCAGGGGAGCGGGGAGGGATTGAGAGGGTTGGGTAGGGTGGGACATTTTCGACATTGGACAGTAGCAGGGAGCCCGGTGGGCACGGATTTAGGAAAACAAAAAGACAAAGATTCAAAGGCTGCATATGACCAGGTGTTGTGGTGGGGGAGAGGACTCTCATGGGATATCTGGGGTGTGGCTGGGAGCCTCAGATGCATTTATAACATAGATCACCTGCGCAGACAACCAAGGCGGATAGACTTTGAGGGGTAAAACGCGTTTGGTTTCCTGGAATGTGTGTGGCATTACGTCTCCCATTAAGCGCACAAAAATTTTGGCTGCTCTTAAATGCCACAGAGCTGGAATCGCTTGCCTACAGGAAACCAGACTATCAGGAGAGGAGCATGAGAAGTTAAAATGAGGCTGGGTGGGGGAGGTGTTTTACTCACCATCTACTGGAAGGCGAGGGGGGACTGCAATCCTAATTCATAAAGCTTTAATGTGCACGGCTAAACTAGCATTTAAAGATGGTATGGATATATACATAGGAATCCAACTTAACTTACAAGGGACTGAGATCCTCCTGGTGTCGGTATATGGTCCCCATACAGCTGCAGATAGTTTTTACTCTCAACTGCTAGCACATTGTCAAAATTACACACACTTGGCCGTGATGGTACATAAGTACATAAGTAATGCCATACTGGGAAAAGACCAAGGGTCCATCGAGCCCAGCATCTTGTCCACGACAGCGGCCAATCCAGGCCAAGGGCACCTGGCAAGCTTCCCAAACGTACAAACAGTCTATACATGTTATTCCTGGGATTTTGGATTTTTCCAAGTCCGTTTAGTAGCGGTTTATGGATTGTCCTTTAGGAAACCGTCCAACCCCTTTTTAAACTCTGCTAAGCTAACCGCCTTCACCACATTTTCCGGCAATGAATTCCAGAGTTTAATTACACGTTGGGTGAAGAAATATTTTCTCCGATTTGTTTTAAATTTACTACACTGTAGTTTAATCGCATGCCCCCTAGTCCTAGTATTTTTGGAAAGCGTGAACAGACGCTTCACATCCACCTGTTCCACTCCACTCATTATTTTATATACCTCTATCATGTCTCCCCTCAGCCGTCTCTTCTCCAAGCTGAATAGCCTAGCCTCCTTAGTCTTTCTTCATAGGGAAGTCGTCCCATCCCCGCTATCATTTTAGTCGCCCTTCACTGCACCTTTTCCAATTCTACTATATCTTTCTTGAGATGCGGCGACCAGAATTGAACACAATACTCAAGGTGCGGTCGCACCATGGAGCACTACAACGGCATTATAACATCCTCACCCCTTTTTTCCATACCTTTCCTAATAATACCCAACATTATATTCGCTATTAGCAGGAGACATGAATCAAGTGATAGACCCGATGCTAGATAGGTCCACTCAGCCACACATACGCCCTGTGGGAGCCCCATCACTTTTAGATTTGTTTTTACAGAAACTGGGATTGCTTGACCCATGGAGACTGCTGCACGGGGAGGAAAAAGATTACACGCACACCTCGAGAGTACACCGCTCACAGTCCCGGTTGGATTACATTTTCACTTCCCCGGATTTGTTCCAACAAGTGGTCGAGGCCACGATAGGCCCGGAGGAGATCTCTGACCACTCGGTGGTGTGGTTGGAGTTAGATCCTGTGGCTTATTTCTACCAGCCCCCCAGTTGGAGGTTCCCATCATATCTGTATCACTCAAAAGAGTTCCAAGAGCATTTACAGAAGAGCTGGGAGGAGTATTGCACACATAACCAGAAGCATATGGAGGACCCACTCTTATTTTGGTCCGCAGCAAAAGCAGTATTAAGAGGTAGGATGATAGCTTTTGTTAGCAAACGTAACCGGAAAATAACACAGGGCATTGTAGATTTAGAGCGAAAACTCCGAACAGTAAAACAGCAGTACAGCAGGCGGCCCACACAAGCACACTATGAAATTCTCCTGTCTACGAAAACGGCACTTAATAGCTTAATACATGAACGCACGACTCGCTCCCTTCTCTATAGGAAATGCCGGCTATATAAATTTGGAGATCGAGCTGAAGGGATGCGCAAGAGTAACTACATAGCAGCCATAAGTAAACACACAGGGGATATGGTCACTAAACCAGAAGAGGTAGCGTGGGTATTCCATAGACATTTTGCCGCCTTATACAAGGGAACATCGGAGCCGGCGGACGCGTGAGTAGCAATTCAAGCATACTTAGATAAAGTGCAAATGGGGAAACTCTCAGCGGAACAAGTGTTATCCCTACACAAACCGATAGAGGCTAAAGAGTTGCATAGAGCTATAGCTAAACTGAAGCTGCATTCGGCGCCAAGGCCAGATGGCCTATCGGGAGAGTTCTACAAGATGATGAAGGCCCAGATAACAGGACCGTTATTAGATTATTTTCATGCAGTGATTAAAGCAGGGCACTTCCCATGCCACGCAAATACGGCACTAATAAGCTTGATACACAAAAAAGGTAGAGACCAGCTACAGTCTAGTTCCTACAGGCCCATATCGCTAATAAACTTGGAGGCCAAGCTGCTGGCCAGAATGTTGGCTGACAGGCTGGCACCGTTGCTGCCTCGGCTGGTCCAAGAGGAACAGGCCGGGTTCGTAAGAGGGCGCCACTCGGTAATAAATGTGCGGAAACTACTGTTGACCACTATCATGACTTCAGAGGCGACATCTCCGGGGTTAATGGTGAGTTTAGACGCAGAGCGCGCGTTTGATCGCGTACTGTGGCCCTTCCTATTTGAAACCTTGAAGTGGATAGGGTTGGGGGGGGTGGTTCTTGCAGGCCATTTCGGCTCTATACACTGGGGCACGGGCCATGGTGTTTGTGAATGGGGTCAGAATGGAGGAATTTGATATACGGAAAGGGACGCATCAGGGGTGCCCATTGTCACCATTATTATTTCTACTAACTTTGGAACCTCTGCTTAGCGAGCTGCGTACACACAAACATATTCAAGGACATTAATTAAAAGTGCTAGCATATGCAGATGATCTGATGCTGCTGCTGAGTCATCCTCAGACCTCCTTGGGCCAGCTCCTCTGCTCCATTGCGAATTATGGTGTACTATCTGGTTTCCAATTAAATCTTACCAAATCACTGGCATTGCCGTTAGGCACGTTGCAGAGGCAGAGCTGGAGGGGACCGTTTTCTTTACAGTGGGCAGAGGAGCAGGTCCAATATTTGGGAGTGACTATTCCATCTGATGTGGGGGTGTTATATGAAAGGAATGTACTTCCTCTGCTGGCACAGACGAAACGCACTTTACAACTTTGGAGAGCATGCCCGCTGTCCCTTTCGGGGCGCATTGGTTTATTCAATATGATGATAGCCCCCAAATGGCTTTATCTGTTCCAGATGCTGCCATTACATTTGAGACAGAGGAAAGAGCGGATACTGAATAAGGTGACACAGGGGTTCCTATGGCGGGGGAAGGAACCCAGACTCCCACTTCACATTATCCAAAAACCTAAGGCACATGGAGGGATGGGATTGCTAAATGTAAGATACCAAACAGTGGCGTGCTCAATGAGACATATTAGAGATTGGTTGACTGGGCAGAGAGATTTCTCTAACACACAACTGGAGATGTCCCTCTTCCCCGCTACACACCTGGGTTGACTGCTACATGCGTCTGGAAAGGGGTAGCGGCCAGAGTAGGGAACAACCCATTGATAACATCAGCAAGAGAGACATGGAGATGGCTCTGCAAGAGGCACCATTTTGATTGGAGGGCGACTCCATTCTTGCCCTTATACCATAATCCAGATTTTCCAGAGGGATCCTCCTCAGTGATCTTCAAGCGATGCAGAGACAAAGGAATACAATACCTGTACCAACTTTTGACTGACGAGGGGACCATATGACCCTTTGGAGAGCTTAAACGAGAGTATCAATTAGCTCAGTCAGACCAATTTGCCCATCTACAGATTCAACATTACCTGGGGGCACTGGGTTGGATCAACCTCAGCGAAGATGTGCAGGATGTACTAAACAAGGCTATGACTCTTGGAGCCCAGAACCCTGTGCCCCTCCAACATCATCATAGGTTTCTACAGGACACCACAGAGGACATTGACTATGTCAGCAGAGCACAGGCCTAGGCCAGGGATTTGGCAACTGAGGTGACAGCGGAGCTATTCAGCGATTATCTTCATCAGGCCCAGAGTCACACAGTTTATACGCGTTATTGGGAACTTCAGTACAAATTCGCGATGCGGCTTTATGTTGCTCCAGCAAGAGCGCTGAAAGCAGGGTTTGGCGATTCAGGAGCGTGCCCTCGATGTGGACAGACTCTTGCGACGCTCGGCCATATATTCTGGCTATGCCCTCGTGTGGCAAACATTTGGTCTCGGGTGCTGATTGAAATCAAGACTTACTGGGGCCGCACCATTCGGAGTCATCCGCTGTTGCTTTTTGGGATCTATAAAAGTGTGAAACCTACAATCCCAGGTTTTCTACCTTTTGTAAGCCGATCGGTGTTAATTGGAAAAAAGACTATACTGCTGAGCTGGCGAGAAGCTGGGACCCCATCAATAGGCGTCTGGAGGACGCAAATGATTGAGCTACTGAAATTGGAAAGATGTGGAGTAACAGATTTCTCCTCTGAGGCGGGCAAGAACCTGGAAAAAACATGGGCAAACTTTTGGGACACATTGCAGCCAGCAGGGAGAAGCAGAATCCTAAATTGACTTCATTGTTGGACTTCACCTGTGAGACTTTGGACTCCTTGCAATTAATAAAGGATAACAGCTTTGGGGAGGGGGGGAAGGGGGGGGACGTAGAGACTGGGAGAGGAGAGGAGTTGTGTTTGTTAATGTTTATTGCACCTGTACATAGTAGATGATGATGACGGCAGAAAAAGACCTGCACGGTCCATCCAGTCTGCCCAACAAGACAAACATATGTGTAAACCTTACCTTGATTTGTACCTGCCTTATTCAGGGCACAGACCGTACAAGTCTGCGCAGCAGTACTTCCCGCCTCCCAACCACCAGTCCTGCCTCCCATCACCGGCTCTGGCACAGACCGTATAAATCTGCCCTCCACTATCCTCGCCTCCCAACCACCAACCCCTCTTCCCCCCACCTGCTCCGCCACCCAATTTCGGCTAAGCTTCTGAGGATCCATTCCTTCTGCACATGATTCCTTTATGCATATCCCACGCATGTTTCAATTCCATTACCGTTTTCATCTCCACCACCTCCCGCGGGAGGGCATTCCAAGCATCCACCACCCTCTCTGTGAAAAAATACTTCCTGACATCTTTCCTGAGGCTGCCCCCCCTTCAACCTCGTTTCATGTCCTCTCGTTCTACCGCCTTCCCATCTCCGGAAAAGATTTGTTTGCGGATTAATACCTTTCAAATATTTGAACGTCTATATCATATCACCCCTGTTCCTCCTTTCCTGCAGGGTATACATGTTCAGGTCAGCAAGTCTCTCTTCATACGTCTTGGAACGCAAATCCCGTACCATTCTCGTAGCTTTTCTTTGCACCGCTTCCATTTTTTTAACATCCTTCGCAAGGTACGGCCTCCAAAACTGAACACAATACTCCAGGTGGGGCCTCACCAACGACTTGTACAGGGGCATCAACACTTCCTTTCTTCTACATGGAAATCTTCTCGGTGGATTGTTCATTCTAAGTAAGTTTTGTTGCTTTTGGAAACTTAATAAAAATGAGTTAAACATAAATGATCTAGAGATGGAAATAGCTAGTGAGGTAATTAATTTGCTGATGACACAAAGTTATTCAAAGTTGTTAAATCTCAAAAGGATTGTGAAAAATCACAAGAGGACCTTATGAGACTGGGAGAGACTAGGTTCTGGCAGATTACGTTTAATGTGAGCAAGTGCGAAGTGATGCATGTGGGAAAGAGGAACTATAGCTATGTAATGCAAGGTTCCACATTAGGAGTCACAGACCAGGAAAGGGATCTAGGCATCATCGTTGATATACGTTTAAACCCTCTGCTCAGTGTGCTGCTGTGGCTAAGAAAGCAAATAGAATGTTAGGTATAGTTATGAAAGGAATGGAAAACAAAAATGAGGATGTTATAATGCCTTTGTATCGCTCCATGGTGCGACCGCACCTTGAATATTGTGTGCAATTCTAGTCACTGCATCTCAAAAAAGATATAGTGGAATTAGAAAAGGTACAGAGAAGGGTGAAGAAAATGATAAAAGGGATGTTCCCTTTGAGGAAAGGCTAAAGCGGCTAGGGCTCTTCAGCTTGGAAAAAAAGACAGCTGTGGGGAGATGATATAGGTCTATGGAATAATTAATGGAATGGAACGGGTAGACGCGAATCGCTAGCTTACTCTTTCCAAAAATACTAGGACTAGGGAACACGCAATGAGGCTACAAAGTAGTAAATTTAAAACGAATCGGAGAAAATATTTCTTCGGGTTTGGATAGTTTCCTAAAAGAAAAGTCCGTAAGCCATTATTGAAATGAACTTTGGGAAAATCCACTGCTTATTTCTAGAATAACCAGCATAAAATGTATTGTCCTGTTTGGGGATCTTGCCAGGTACTTGTAACCTGGATTGGGCACTGTTGGAAACAGGATGCTGGGCTTGATGGACCTTTGGTCTGTCCCAGCAGGGGTGTAGCCACGGGCGGGCCTGGGTGGGCCCAGGCCCACCCACTTAAGCCCAAGGCCCACCCAGGAATGGTGCACCCCGACCACCCATGATCCCTCCACTCCCACAGATCTGGCACGTCTCTTTTTTTCCTCCCTGTTTCTGCCGCGGTGCTTCCAACTTACAGGATTGGCGCTACCCAGCAGCGATTCACACAGGCTGGCTCCAGTGTTCGCTCTGACGCGTCACGCCCTCACTGATGCAACTTCCTATTAGAACAGAATGTGGCGGGAACTCCGGAGCTACTGCAAGGTGCGAACCTGTTTGTGTGAATCGCTGCCGGGTAGTTCCAATGCTGTAAGTTGCAGACACTGCATTAGAAGCAGGGAGAAAAAAAAAGTACAGAGGTGCCAGACTGGGGACTGGAGGCGGGGAAGGGAGAAAAGTGCTGGACCGGTTGGAGGAGGGGAAGGGGGACAAAAGTGCTGGACCGGGGGGGGGGGGGGAGGCACAAGAGGGACAGGAGAAAAGTGTTGGATGGGAGGGGGGCACTGGAGGAAAGGGAGAAAAGTACTGCCCCACTGGGGCGGGGGTTGCTTGAGGGGTGGGGGAGACAATGAAAGCAGAGAGAGAGGATGAGAACTCAAGAGGAAACTGTGTGTGAATAGTCAAATATATTGTGATGATATGGAATAGTCTGATATATGGCTTAGGGAACTTTAGTGAAGCCAGTCCGTTATTAATAAAGTTGCACTGAATTCAGTTTAAAATAGCCTGCCTGTCAAGTGCATAAACTTGTTTATATGACATGACTGAGAGGGGTGCGAGAAATAGAAATGTTGCACATAGGGGTGAAGGAGAGGGAGAGGTGGTGCATGGGGAAATAGGGAAAAACGTTGGACATGATGATGGAAGGGAGGAAGGGAGAGATGCTGCATGGGGGGGGGGAGAGAGAAGTTGGCTCTGGGGTACAAGGGAGGGGGATAGACAGATGTAGGACATGGGATTGGATGAGAGGCAGGAAGAGATGGAGAGGGGGAGAGAAGAAGATGGATCCAGGAGCAGATGAAAATGATGGAGAGATGCCAGACAATGGGATTGAGGGAAGAGAGAAGGAGATATGCTGGACCATGGGGAACAGGACAGGAGGGAAGAGAGAATGGACAGGATATATCAGGCTACAAAGGTGGGGATGGAAAAGAGAGAGAGCAGATGCTGGGCTAGAAAGGTGGAGGGAGGAAGGCGCTGGGAATGGTGGAACCATGTGGGAGAGGCCAGGAAGGGGAGGAGAAGGGTGGCAAGAAAATGGATCAGAGGATAGTGATTACAGAGGGTAGAAATATGGTAATGGAGAATAGATTAAAGATGGAAGGGAATGGAAGCCTGGGGAAGGAGTGAGATGGGGAATGAGAGAGCTAGTGGGCGAAAGAAGAAGAAGATAGAAATCTGATAGGTAGCTGAAAAGTAAAAAGGAGGAGAAGGATGAGAAAGAGGGTGAAATTTGAGTTGACAGAGGCAGAAAAGAAAAAAATTAGAGGACAGAACTAAAAAGGAATGATCATTATATCAGAGGTAGGTGTAGTGAGGGAATAGACAGCAGAGAGAAGACAAATGTACAACAGCCGCTTGAAGGATAAGTAGTAGATGACAGACAGGAAATTGGAACCAACATAATGGAAAAATAAAACATCCAGACAACAAAGGTAGAAAAAAAAGCATTTTATTTTGAATGTTTTAAATGGAATATATTCGCTTTCGGAAATGTGCATAGCAATTGTCTTTGCATTGTGTTCAATAGAAAGGAAATGAATTTCTGTTGTTATTTCTCCGGTGTTGTATTATATGTTAAGTTTAACTTCTTGGGATTCTCAATTCAATTTTTGTGTAAATATTTTAATTTCTAATTTGTGATCCCTTGGTCTGTATTTGGTGAAGGTCTGTCAGTGTGATTAGTATTGGCAGGTGGGGAAATTGGAGGGGAGGCAGGGAGGAGAGGGGATCAAATAAAGTGCCCTCCTTTATTTTCTGACCTGTGTCATAGCATGTCTAACACTGGCCCTGACCCTTGCTTTATAACTGGTGGGGAACCCCAAGCATCCCCAGTTGAGAACCTCCTCCAAAGACAGCCAGAATTCCCTTCTACCAAACTCTCCAGTCAGTGACCGCATCCTTGAGCCACCGACTACTAAGCATGCATGTGGTGCTGGCATTAGTGGCTTAGGGACATTGCTGCTGCCTGCCAAACTTGGTAAAAGGGAGTTCTGGCTGCCTTCAGAGAAAGTCTTCAGCTAACAGAGCTTGAGGATCCTCATTAGCTAAAGTATTTATATTTTGAGGTGGAGGAATGGTGGGGCAGAGATGATTTTGTGCCTACCCAGTTTAGGCTCAGACCCACACAAAATTGGCTGTCTGGCTACGCCACTGTGTCCCAGTATAACAATACATGTATTTATGTACATTTGTGGGACCTATTGCATGGAACAGATTGCCCTTGTGGCTCAAAAGTGAAACTTCCCTGGCTATCTTCAAGAAAGGTTTGAAGGAATTCATGCTGTATCTGGCTAATCATGATCCTACTTTAAAGATGCAGCATTGGATAGATATTGAACTCCTTGCTGGAACTGTATATTTTTACCTTTTGTATTTATTTTATTTGTATGTTTTGCCCTGACTATGTATGTTTCTTTTGTTCTCTGCCCTGGATAAGGGTGAACTAGAAATAATAAATTTCAGTTTCAATTCCTGTACAGGTCTTGAGGTTGTAGGGATAACAATCTCCCTGGATGTCAGATCAATCAAAGAATTCTGTCTTTGCCAGGGAAAAATTACTCTGCTTATCTATGATGACATTCATCTTTACTGCTTTTCATGGTGGTGGTTGTTTGTTTTGTTTTTTTTTATTATACTTTAGCTACACATATATTGGTGCATGACCTTCCACTGCGGCCTCCTCTGCACACTTGTGTACAGTTTAGAGTAATGTTTGGTGATGACACTTGCTCTGCCTCCTTCTCCTCACTGTGACTTGACTCAGAGACTGAGGTTCCTGGAAAAGTAGGCTTACTCTTGTCAGGGTGTAAGGTGCTGACATGCTGTTCTCTATTGTGGTCTGTACACTTAATGGCTGCTTTACTTTCTCTATCCATGTGCTTGGATGAAGAGCAACATTTGTAACAAAATTCTTTACTTTTTCAAGTGGAGGAGTGGCCTAGTGGTTAGGATGGTGGACTTTGGTCCTTGGGAACTGAGGAACTGAGTTCAATTCCCACTGCAGGCACAGGCAGCTCCTTGTGACTCTGGGCAAGTCATTTAACCCTCCATTGCCCCATGTAAGCCGCATTGAGCCTGCCATGAGTGGGAAAGCGCAGGGTACAAATGTAACAAAAAGAATAAAATCAAAAATTCTTTCAAGGGTCTCTCCCTAAACCCTCTACATTTTTTAGAAGATTAAGGCAATCAGGCGATGGGGTTGCTGTGGGCGACACATCTGTAATGTGTACAGCTATAGGTTTCCTGGTGTTGCTGTTCTTGACCAGCCTGTTTTGTATGCTTCAGGTACATCAGACATGAAGCTGGGAGCATTTCTTCTTTGCCAAATCTTTCATAAACTTCATGAAAGGAAATGTCTCATGGCTGTCCTCTTTATACTTGGTGTCTATCACCATTTCTCTTATGTCATACGTCAGCTTTGTTATAATCTCATTTATGCCACAAGCTATATCTAAGTAGCACAGGCCTGAGCTATACTTATCAATCTGTGTTCTATCTCATACATCTCCTTTGGATTTCTGCACCCCAAGTCCATCACTCTGCACTTCTTTGCATTAAATTTCAACTCCCAGACTACTATTCTAATTTTTGGAGATCTTTTCTCATGGTTTCTAATCTCTCCGGGGTATCCTCTCTGTAGGCTCTCTTTGTGTCATCCATAGAGAGGAAAATTCCTTCTAATCCTTCAGCAATGTCTCTCACAAATATATTCAAATTTATTTATTTATTTGCTACATTTATATCCCACGTTTTCCCACCTATTTGCAGGCTCAATGTGGCTTACAAAGTACCGTAATGGCATTTGTCATTTAGGTTGATAACAAATACAAGATTGTGTTGTGGTCAAATGAGGTAGAAGTGAATCAGTTGTGGTTATCCCACACCAGGGTGCAATAAGGTTATATACTGGGGGAGTTACATAGATTACATTTTTGTTACGGAATATTACTGGCTGAGTTACTCCAATTTGTGGAAGAACTTCATGGATGTTATCCTACGATCAAGTTTGACTGCAATTTCTTATATGAACATTTCAATTTTCTAGATGTGTGGATTAAAAAAATAAGGCAGCAAAGTTCCTGACGGCGATTCCAGTCGCAGGCTCCGCTCTCAGTCGCAGCGATTCCCACACGCTGCCTGCCAGTGCTGGCTGCCGCTCAATCTCCAGGTTAGCGCTTAGTAGCGCAAGGAGATTGTTGAGTGGCAGCCGGCAGGCAGCGTGTGGGAATCGCTGCGACTGCAAGCGGAGCCTGCGAGTAGAATCGCCGTCAGGAACACTGCTGCTGGGCGGGCCTGCAGGGAGGGTGAGATGCTGCAGCTGCACAGGGGGGGGGAGGGATGATGGGGGAAAGATGTCGCATGGGGGAGGGAAGACGGGGGACACAGCAGCTGCACAGGGGGAAGGGAAGATGGAAAGAAAGATACTGCACAGGGGGGAGGGAAGATGGAAAGATGAGGCTTGGTTGGTGGGTGAGGGAGATGCACGGGGAAAAGGGAGAGATGCAGCAAAGGGGTGGAGGGGTGAGGAAGGGAGAAGTCTTGGCTGTGTATGAGATGGAGGGGAGGGACACATGCTGCATACAGAGGGGATAGGTGGGGAGGGGGAGAAATGGTAGGCATAGGGGTGGAGAGGAGGGAGAAATGGTGGGTATAGTGGTGGAGGGAGGGCGGAGAAGAGAGAATTTTGTGCCCACCCACTTTGGGCTCAAGCCCACACAAAACTGGCTGTCTGGCTACGCCACTGTGTTGATTGATGCTTAGGATTCTTGGCATCCTTTTTTTTTTTTTTTTTTTTTTTTAACTCGGCAGCCGTCTTATGTCAGGGTAAGGCAAGATCGCAGTTTCAAGTGGAGATGGTATTCTTTCTGAAGCAGCATTAGTGAATGGTGAAACAAGGCGATCTTGTAGGAGGAATTTATTACACTTTTTGGAATTTAGCTGTGGGGCAGTATCCAGTATAGTGAAGGCACCGGAGAAATAGAAGACAATGGACAATGACGCTGGGAAAGTTTGAGAGCAGCGCTGTTGGTTGTCAGATAAGTGCACATCTTTCCACTAGTGTTTTTTGAGGAAAGCTGGCATGCCTTTTTCAGCATTTTTCTTATCAATTCATGAAGTTGGTCTTTTTCACATAGAGATATATTTTGATCTTTTTCACACAGAGACATAGTTATTTGGTTTCTTATTTTGTATATAAGTTTAGGGGAGATTTTTTAGAACCAGTAGGTTTTCTCTAAATTGGTTTTGTTTTGGGGTTTTTTTTTTAACACTAGTTCAGTTTGTTTGTTTGTTTGTTTGATTTTTTTTAACACTGGTTCAGTTTTTCCCCTAGTAAGAACCAATGATAAAAAGGACTCCTACAGGGTGGCATAATCTTTAAGATTTCCCCTAGCAGGAGATTTTGAGGTTCCAGTTAATTATTTATTTAATACAACAAATATTATGGCTCCACTGAAATTTTGGACAAACCTTTAAGTATATTAAACAGAATTGGCCCCAGTACCTGACCCCTGAGGCACTCCACTACTCTCTTTCCTCTGAATTAATTCCATTTACCACAAAACATTCACTTTCAGACCTTCCATCTCTGGGGCAATGGTGTAGCCCTATGGTTGATTTAGGGTGGAGCCAAGCACAAAGAGGTTGGGCCCAAAATTTAATCTCTTCCTCCACCCTCCTCACTTGTACCCTCCACCCTACTACTACTACTATTTAGCATTTCTATAGCGCTACAAAGCATACGCAGCGCTGCACAAACATAGAAGAAAGACAGTCCCTGCTCAAAGAGCTTACAATCTAATACTTTAACTAGCAGGGATCCACAAACCCCACCAGCCAAAGACCTCCTGGCGGAAGGAACACTTATACCCTATGCAGCTGGCAGCAGTGTCCCTGAGCCACTGACACAGCTAGCCTCTGCGAATGTGCACAAACTGAGCAGCAGCTTGGGAACATTGTGTAGAATGTAAGAGTTTTTTCTGCCAGGAGAAAGTCATGGCTGGGGCTTGCAGCTCCCTGCCATCTACACCAATGAAGCACTGATTTTGGATGTGGATATGTATAGCAAATCTATTACAGGTATCTGCAAAGAAGCTACATTTATTTATTGCATTTGTATCCCACATTTTCCCACCTCTTTGCAGGCTCAATGTGGCTTACAATACATCATTAATTAAGTTGAGCCTCTACCCATACTTTTACTAAACATTACTGTTTGAATCATCAACTAAATATGCAGCTTTTGGCCAAGCAGTTCAGCAACCTGTTTGCATGATAGTGGTTCCAATTTTCTCTCTTTTTCCTCCACCCATTCTTTCTCCTGGGCCCCTACAACATTTAAGTGGCCCAAGTGAGAGACTCACCTCAGAGTGTGCTTGCATTTCCCTGGTAAGACTGTAGAGAAAGTGAAGTTGTTACCTGTAATGAGGGTTTGCCATGCAGTCACATTCACCTTCCCCTTAAAAAAAAAAAAAAAAAAACCACCCAAAACCTACTTTGAAGAACTACTACATCAACTTTGTTAGGGACTGAGTGGGAGGAGGGAGGTCAAGGCCATGCAGGAATCCTCCATGCATTCTCATAGTTGTCAAACTTTGACTTCTTTGAGCTGAAGAAATATTCCAGCACCCAAGGCTCTGTTGGATGGACGTCACCTCAGAATGTGGCTACATTTTCCTGTCATAGTAACATAGTAAATGACGGCAGAAAAAGACCTGCATGGGCCATCCAGTCTGCCCAACAAGATAAACTCATATGTGCTACTTTTTGTGTATACCTGACCTTGATTTGTATCTGCCATTTTCAGGGCACAGACCGTATAAGTCTGCCTAGCACTACCCCCGCCTTCCAACCACCAGCCCCGCCTCCCACCACCGGCTCTGGCACAGACCGTATAAGTCTGCCCAGCACTATCCCCGCCTCCCGCCACCGGCTCTGCCACCCAATCTCGGCTAAGCTCCTTAGGATCCGTTCCTTCTGAACAGGATTCCTTTATGTTTATCCCACGCGTGTTTGAATTCTGTTACAGAGAATCCCTGTTAAGGTAAGCAACTTAATTTTCTGGGGGTGATTTGTAACAAGAAGAAGAGGGAGGCTTGTGAAGATTGAGGCTAAGATGAATGTTACAAAGTACAGACAGATCCTGGAGGAAAACTTGGTCCAGTCTTCCATTGACCTAGGCCTGAGGAGAAGATTCACTTCAGAAGATGCTAGACATAAATTGTCAAAAGAGAGTGCAACATAAAATTCCACTGCAACAGCTGGTGAATTGCTGTGTATCTCTGAAGGGGAGAGAATAAACTAACAGGAGAAAAGCTGATACACTGAAAGAAGAGATTGGGGGGGGAAGCATCAGAAGAAAGAAGGGAGGGGATCCAGAAAGGAGCAGGAATAGATGGGCTGATGCAGAGAAAGTAAGAAGGGATCCAGAAAAGAATGCCAGGACAAAAATTTGTAAGGAAGCAGATGTCTCGGAATGGAGTACTGTGTTCACACTCTCCACAGCGATCAAGCATAGCAAAAATGGGGTAGAGAGGGCCCATTGTCAAGAGATCAGTCACCACGTATAAGGGTAAGATGCTCCAGAAAACCTTTATTAGGACCCAACACGGTCCGTGTTTCGGCTATATCAGCCTTCTTCAGGGGTCAATCTATGGATGCACTGCTGAAAAGTTTGAAAGAAAAAAAAAAAGCAGTGCGTTGTATGAAGTGCTTGTTAAGGTTTTTGTGATTCTTATTAATGATCATTAAATGTTCCATCAGTCGATATATCACCGTACATCCATAGATTGACCCCTGAAGAAGGCTGATATAGCCGAAACACGGACCGTGTTGGGTCCTAATAAAGGTTTTCTGGAGCATCTTATCCTTATGCGTGGTGACTGATCTCTTGACAATGGGCCCTCTCTACCCCATTTTTGCTGTGCTCGGAATGGAGTACTAACAGGAAGGATAAGGTAGCGAGAGAGGAAATCCAAGATTGCAATTTGCAGGGTATAAAAAGAGATTTGGAGAAGTTCCTAAGCGAAAAGTATGTAAGCCACTATTAAAATGGACTTGGGGAAAATCCACTGCTTATTCCTGGGAACAGCAGCATAAAATCTGTTTAACTCTTGGGATCTTGCCAGGTACTTCTGACCTGGATTAATCACTGTTTGAAACAGAACACAAGGTTTGATAGACCTTCATTTTTGTTCCAGTATGATAATATTTATGTAAATATTAAGCGAGTGAGATAAATTAAATGGATTGAGACAAAGCCAACATGGATTTAGTGAAGGGAAATCTTGCCTCACCAATCCTCAGTGAAATGGGACCATTGGGACCGCACATTCGTCTATTTTACAAGCTGGGGCATACCACTCTGCACATGAACTGGACAGCGCGTTTAAGATAAGCTGTTTAATTTTTCACTTTTAGTGCGCTGGTATATGGAATACAACAATTGCGAATAAGACAGAGAAGTCTATTTTTGTTAAAATTCATAAGTAAAAGTCTATTTTTGTTAAATTCCCAAGAAAGATACACAATTTTTATTTGTGTGTGTGTGTGTGGGGGGGGGGGGGGTTATGTTGATGATTATTCATAGGCATACAGCACAAAAAGTAATTACTCTCTTGACACAGATTGATGAGACATTTTTCCCTAGTTGATGAGTCACTTTTCACTGTGTGTGTTTTTGATGAGTATCAGTTTGAGGCAGCTTGGGCAAAAGAAATCAGATTAATTTGGTTCAGTCCTGCAAGTGATGGAAGAATGCCATCTGGTTTTAATTGCTCATAAGTCTAACTTTTGCTAGACTAAGAGGTTAGAAAGGTCAGAGAGAAGTAATTATTTACCACATCTGGATACCATTATGAGCCAGGCATACTGTAGTTTTAAAAGGATTAGATTGAATGCTGGTTAGAAGAAGATAGTTTAGATATAGATGAGTTAGATTTTGTCTTATAAGGAATTCTGATTTCTGCTTATTTTAGAATATGTTTTATTCTGTGTAATTAATAAGTTCTATTTCTATATAGGATATCTTTTCAATTCAGTGTTACATTTTTGACTGACTTTTCAAGTGAAGCTTTGTCTGCAGTTTTAAGAGGTCATCATCTGGTTTGAATTATCCACAGTCCTAGCGAGTTCTGTGTAGGAAGCTAATAGGTGAAAGAGGTCAGGGAAAGTCTTGATTAATTATAGCTAAGTGAAGGACTGGTTTTCTGAAAGTAATAATAAATGTAGGACTGGCCCCTTAGCCCCTCAATGAACCTAAGTTAGTATGAAGTTAGCTGAGAATTTAATCATAATAAAATGCAAGAGATAGGTGCCACAATGTCTAGTGTGAGAGGCCCCAGGTCATAGGTCAGTTTGGGAACTATCTCAAACCTATGTAACTGATATTTTGGAGTAAATGTAAGTAATAATTAGTTCAAGGCAGGGTAATCAATCTATTCTTTACCATCTGGTGAGAAAGGGGGGCTAGAGAGGTGTAAGACCCTATATACAGTGGGGGAAATAAGTATTTGATCCCTTGCTGATTTTGTAAGTTTGCCCACTGACAAAGACATGAGCAGCCCATAATTGAAGGGTAGGTTATTGGTAACAGTGAGAGATAGCACATCACAAATTAAATCCGGAAAATCACATTGTGGAAAGTATATGAATTTATTTGCATTCTGCAGAGGGAAATAAGTATTTGATCCCCCACCAACCAGTAAGAGATCTGGCCCCTACAGACCAGGTAGATGCTCCAAATCAACTCGTTACCTGCATGACAGACAGCTGTCGGCAATGGTCACCTGTATGAAAGACACCTGTCCACAGACTCAGTGAATCAGTCAGACTCTAACCTCTACAAAATGGCCAAGAGCAAGGAGCTGTCTAAGGATGTCAGGGACAAGATCATACACCTGCACAAGGCTGGAATGGGCTACAAAACCATCAGTAAGACGCTGGGCGAGAAGGAGACAACTGTTGGTGCCATAGTAAGAAAATGGAAGTAGTACAAAATGACTGTCAATCGACAAAGATCTGGGGCTCCACGCAAAATCTCACCTCGTGGGGTATCCTTGATCATGAGGAAGGTTAGAAATCAGCCTACAACTACAAGGGGGGAACTTGTCAATGATCTCAAGGCAGCTGGGACCACTGTCACCACGAAAACCATTGGTAACACATTACGACATAACGGATTGCAATCCTGCAGTGCCCGCAAGGTCCCCCTGCTCCGGAAGGCACATGTGACGGCCCGTCTGAAGTTTGCCAGTGAACACCTGGATGATGCCGAGAGTGATTGGGAGAAGGTGCTGTGGTCAGATGAGACAAAAATTGAGCTCTTTGGCATGAACTCAACTCGCCGTGTTTGGAGGAAGAGAAATGCTGCCTATGACCCAAAGAACACCGTCCCCACTGTCAAGCATGGAGGTGGAAATGTTATGTTTTGGGGGTGTTTCTCTGCTAAGGGCACAGGACTACTTCACCGCATCAATGGGAGAATGGATGGGGCCATGTACCGTACAATTCTGAGTGACAACCTCCTTCCCTCCGCCAGGGCCTTAAAAATGGGTCGTGGCTGGGTCTTCCAGCACGACAATGACCCAAAACATACAGCCAAGGCAACAAAGGAGTGGCTCAGGAAGAAGCACATTAGGGTCATGGAGTGGCCTAGCCAGTCACCAGACCTTAATCCCATTGAAAACTTATGGAGGGAGCTGAAGCTGCGAGTTGCCAAGCGACAGCCCAGAACTCTTAATGATTTAGAGATGATCTGCAAAGAGGAGTGGACCAAAATTCCTCCTGACATGTGTGCAAACCTCATCATCAACTACAGAAGACGTCTGACCGCTGTGCTTGCCAACAAGGGTTTTGCCACCAAGTATTAGGTCTTGTTTGCCAGAGGGATTAAATACTTATTTCCCTCTGCAGAATGCAAATAAATTCATATACTTTCCACAATGTGATTTTCCGGATTTAATTTGTGATGTGCTATCTCTCACTGTTACCAATAACCTACCCTTCAATTATGGGCTGCTCATGTCTTTGTCAGTGGGCAAACTTACAAAATCAGCAAGGGATCAAATACTTATTTCCCCCACTGTAACTGAGAGCAGAAGCAGCTTACGTTAGAAGAGAGACAACAGAAGAAGAGAAGGAGCTGAGACAGAAGCCATAAGATCCAGAGAGCTGAGAAAGAGAAGAAGAGACCTAGTGCTGATGTCCTACTTTGTTTGCTGGCAAATAAAGAAGACTTCTCTCTCATTCTGGTGTGTGGTGTTTGACTCCTGAAGTACCACAGATTCTGCTAACAATAGTGGTAATTCCTGCAACAATTCTTGGTGTCAGAAGTGGGATCCTGAACCCTGCATCAATTTCTGGCACCCAACTGCCTGAGGAATACTGGCCGGGTATGTATTCTGTATTGTAATCCTAGCTAGGAAACTGTAAACCAGCCCCTCAAAAACTGAGGGAAGGGGAGTCTGATCAACTCTCAGCGAAGGCCTTAGTACCTTCTAGTCTACTGGGGACTAGTAGGAAAACCGCCAGAGCTTATCTGTATCTGAGAAATCTGAAATTGTTGGGTGGGATTTTTTGTACAGTATGTGTGTGATGCATGAATGATTAAATGAGTGTGGACTTCTTATAGCTGCGGTTCCAGTTAACGCGAGTTCAACTGGCCAGCGACGGAAGGAAGCGATTGTTGTTTGTTTACCTTTTTGTCTCTGTATCTGTGGACCCCTTACCACACTTCCAAAAATTTCCCTTCCTTTCTGTGTGTTGTAACTGTAAGCATTATGGGAGGGACATCATCTAGACAAACTACTACTCCCCTAGATTGTATGCTTAAGAATTTTAAGAAAGGATTTTTACTTAATGATTATGGACAGACTTTAAGCTTAAGTACTCTAAGAACCTTGTGTGAAGTTGAGTGGCCATCTATGGGAGTGGGGTGGCCCCCTAGTGGCAGCTTAGATATTGACGTAATCCGGAAGGTCTACAGCATAGTTGTAGGAGAACCAGAATATTCTGAACAACTCCCCTATATAGATTCCTGGGACAGCCTTGTGACTGACCCTCCCTCTTGGTTGAAAACTTATATGGGATCCCCAGTAAAGTTCATGTTGGGCCGCGTTCAAAGAAAGATTATTAGAAAATCTAAACTGGAGGAGGGAAAGAGCCCCAGGAAGCCTACCACCCAATCGGTGGCTTCCGCCCCTATCCTGTCCGAGAAACCCATACTCTCTGATGACCCCTCAGATCTTGAGCCACCACCTTATGGCCCATTGTTGGGGTTCCGCTCCACCCCCAGAGATCCACGGCGTCCAGCCCAAGCCTTTCCAGCACAGGCTTCTCCGGATAGTTCCTCCCCTTCTGTGCAAACCCCGCCACATCCTAGGTTGGACTTTTCAACCAGCATCTACCCTCCTCTGCCACATCCTTCCCTGCTAACCTCCCAAGACCCGCTTTGGGCTCCACTCCCTGACTCCTCAACTCCTGACAGCCCAGTCTTTCCCTCTAGTACCCCTACCCACTCATCAGGGGCCCAGCATCCCTTTCAATGGACTGAATCACCTGTGATCACCTCTCAGTCTATGAGTACCCCTCCCCATCCCTCAGGGGTTCAACACACCTCCCCTGAATGGGTTAGACCTGTTGCAATCACCTTTGAGCATGATAAGAGGGTAGCTCCTAGCTCTACCTCAGGTTCCATTCCCACCTCCTCGAGAGCTCTGCCACTCCGCCAGGTAACCACCACTCGACCGGATCCTAATAATCAGGATCAGGTTATACAGGCACAGGCCTACCAGTATGTACCCTTCACAACCACCGATCTCCTGAATTGGAAGACGCATTACCCCTCTTATACTGAAAAGCCTCAGGCAGTGGTGGACCTAGTGGCTAGCATTATGGCCACCCATAACCCAACTTGGACTGATTGTCAACAACTTCTCCTGACCCTCTTCACAACTGAGGAGAGGCGGAAGATTTTACAAAATGCTGAGGCCATCACGCGAGCGCGTGCCCCTGAGGGGACACAGGACCTAGAAGAATGGGTTAGAACTCGGTTCCCTCGCGCAGCTCCAGCTTGGGATCCAAATAATGGGCAGCACTATGAACTGTTGTCTGGCTATTGCCGGGACTTGCTGGAAGGTATGAAGAAAGGCATAAAGAGGCCCATTAATCTGGCAAAGGTCTCTGAAATTCTCCAAGGGGCAACTGAATCCCCTGGGGCCTTTTTAGAGCGACTAATTGAAGCCTACAGAACATACACCCCATTTGACCCTGAGGCACTAGAAAACCAGAGAATGGTGAATAGTGCATTGGTGGCCCAGAGTATGCCAGATATCCGGAAGAAGCTGCAGCGTCAGGAGGGATTCGCAGGGATGAATACCACCCAGCTAATTGAGATCGCAACAAAGGTTTTTGTTAATAGGGATCAGGAGATGCGCCGAGAGGCTGACCGGAAGATGCAGAAGAAGGCCGACCTTTTGGCGGCAGCCATTACTAATTCCACCCCTAACCGAGGTCGACCTCTAGCTAATGGGAAGCCAAAGTGGGACCCCGGACCGCCACCCCGGCCCCGAGGTTCCTTCAATCAATCCCGGCCACGAGGGGAGAATCCCAGACCACGATTGGAGAGGGATCAGTGCGCCTACTGCAAGGAAAGAGGGCACTGGAAAGATGAATGCCCCCAGAGGCGCCAGGGACTGAGAAGGGGACCAGGAGATCGAGGAAGCCAAGGCCGAGTTCGAGAGGGAAGCTGTGAAGGTCGCAGGGATAACTCCATGGGTCCATTGGTCTCGAATCAAGTCTGCTGACCAGACTGAGCCCAGCACGGATCAGACGGAGCCTAAACAGTGGAGAGCAGAAAGTGATCCAGCGGAGCCATTGAAGCTGTGCTTGACCCGAACCAGAGAATCTACTAGCTGAAAAGAAGGGTCAACTGCATACCGCAGGAGCTGCTGGATTTCGGCTTCATACTGAGACTCTTTCTTGCCTGATTCTGGCTTTCCTGGAATTCGAGAGCTTGATCCTTGTCAGTTGAGGTTCTATCCCAACTGGTATAAGAACTCAAAGACTGAGAACATTATATTAGAGTAATCTGTGACTAGCACAGACTGTTAGAATATTATTGCTTGATTAGTTTGCTGTATTTGTTTTAGATTAGGAAGAAAGAAAATGTTAGTAGTTTGGGTGCTTTTGTTGTTTTCTACTCCTTGCCTCCTTGTTCCTAATACCCTAACTCGCTCCAACCTTTGGCTACACTCTGTCCAGGAACTAATTAGCCAGGCAAAGATTACTTCCCTTTGTATTGTGTGTTCCCAATTTTCTCCTTATACCACAGATGTCCCAGCTGTTCCTGTCCCTGTGCCGCTTACAGCTCTTATACCTCCCTACTTTTCGAGTTCGGGCCCTTGGAGCCAGGATTATACTTGGTGGTCCTTTTATAATGCTACCTCCCCCTCTGAATCTTCTCTAAGGCCAGTCTTTACGTCTCCCTATCCAGCTTCTGGAGTGTTTTGTTTAACAAGAAACATCTCAACTGTTCTTCCCATTTCCTGTAACTATACCAATGTTCTCCCAGAGAAGGGGGAATCTATGTGGGTAGTCTCTCCAGGTACTCCTATGTGCCCTACTACTGTACCTGCAGATTATGACCCAGGTGATTATCTGGCTCCTAAGTGTACCACTGAGAGGACCATAGTGTCCCGGCTTATTTTCTACTTTCATAAGTCCCCGGGGTATGAAGAGTTTATAACAAATGAGCAGCCTGTCACAATTGGGGATTGGCACCTATGGTGTGCAAAGTCTCCATTTCGTCTTCGTTCCCCCTGGGATAGGGGCTCGCATTATGGGCATCCTAAGTACCTTGTCCAGCCTGAGCCAACATTTATTGGGAACTTCCCTCACCCTCTCCTTGGCCATTACTGGCTCTGTGATAATGTCCTCCACATGATTCTTCCCCCCATGTATGATTTTTGTGTATTGGTAACCTTGAATTATTTTCCTAAAGTTATTCCTCTTCTCAGGCCACCATCCCCGCACCGCTCTAAGCGAGAGGCCTTGTCCTTACCTTCCTCCGTTGCCACAGAGGATGAGGCGATTGAATTAGCCCTCCAGTACATCAACTCTACTTATCCTCTGACTAAAAAGAGACTTGTGGCCCTTTCTGCCACGGCCTGGATTCCAATTGGGGGCCCGGTAGCGGGTATTACTGAACTAGGCATGGCTACCCGGCGACTTCAGTCCCTACTCCATGTTTTAGTTCATGAGCTGAACGTGGTAGTCAATGCATTGCAGGATCAAATTAATGAATTAAGTGTAGTTTCTCGGTATAACCGTATGGGCCTTGACTACCTCTTTGCAGCCCAGGGTGGCCTCTGCACAGTGCTCAATTCTTCAGAGTGCTGTACCATTGTCATAAATAGGATGCATGTAGTTAGGCATGCCATGGATAAAGTCCTACAGTTGGCTAGCCTTAATGTGGAGGATTACCGAGGAGGATTAGACCTTACCTCCTGGTGGTGGTCATTGACCTCATGGATACGTCCCTTGTTCATTTCCCTAATAGTTTTAGTTTTAGCAGGATTGTTGTTTTGTTTCCTAGCCTCATGTGCTTCGGCAGTATGCCGTCGGACCTTAACGAGTAGGGTAATGGTGATTCACAAGCCTATTCCTACACGTTATGCCCCAGGAGGAGGTATGGAGTTGGGATCACTATAATCTCCAGAGTTTGAGTTGTGAGACTTATCTCTGCATAAGCTGATTTTAGTCTCAAAGGGGGGAATGAGGCAGCTTGGGCAAAAGAAATCAGATTAATTTGGTTCAGTCCTGCAAGTGATGGAAGAATGCCATCTGGTTTTAATTGCTCATAAGTCTAACTTTTGCTAGACTAAGAGGTTAGAAAGGTCAGAGAGAAGTAATTATTTACCACATCTGGATACCATTATGAGCCAGGCATACTGTAGTTTTAAAAGGATTAGATTGAATGCTGGTTAGAAGAAGATAGTTTAGATATAGATGAGTTAGATTTTGTCTTATAAGGAATTCTGATTTCTGCTTATTTTAGAATATGTTTTATTCTGTGTAATTAATAAGTTCTATTTCTATATAGAATATCTTTTCAATTCAGTGTTACATTTTTGACTGACTTTTCAAGTGAAGCTTTGTCTGCAGTTTTAAGAGGTCATCATCTGGTTTGAATTATCCACAGTCCTAGCGAGTTCTGTGTAGGAAGCTAATAGGTGAAAGAGGTCAGGGAAAGTCTTGATTAATTATAGCTAAGTGAAGGACTGGTTTTCTGAAAGTAATAATAAATGTAGGACTGGCCCCTTAGCCCCTCAATGAACCTAAGTTAGTATGAAGTTAGCTGAGAATTTAATCATAATAAAATGCAAGAGATAGGTGCCACAATGTCTAGTGTGAGAGGCCCCAGGTCATAGGTCAGTTTGGGAAATATCTCAAACCTATGTAACTGATATTTTGGAGTAAATGTAAGTAATAATTAGTTCAAGGCAGGGTAATCAATCTATTCTTTACCATCTGGTGAGAAAGGGGGGCTAGAGAGGTGTAAGACCCTATATAACTGAGAGCAGAAGCAGCTTACGTTAGAAGAGAGACAACAGAAGAAGAGAAGGAGCTGAGACAGAAGCCATAAGATCCAGAGAGCTGAGAAAGAGAAGAAGAGACCTAGTGCTGATGTCCTACTTTGTTTGCTGGCAAATAAAGAAGACTTCTCTCTCATTCTGGTGTGTGGTGTTTGACTCCTGAAGTACCACAGATTCTGCTAACAATAGTGGTAATTCCTGCAACAAGTTGTAGTGAACAGTGAAGTTGATCTGTGGTGATATTTACTGAATACATTGTCCACCATGAATATGTTTCAAACTGCACTCCACCTGCAATATGTAGATAGTTTAATTCCTAACATCTAGATCCAGTGAGGCAATATTTCAGGGAAACTCCCTGTCACCACTTTTGTTTGCCATGTAATTTACTGTTATTAACTATTTTGGCTTTGTTTTGCCTTATCCTAAAGATAATGACCTAGAGGTTACATTACTATAGAGGTCAGCTGAGTTTTGGGTTCAGAACCAAAACTGACCAAAATTTACATTCAGGTGGCATTTTCGGCTGAAACTAAAACACTTCCCCCCCCCCCCCCATCCACCCTCAATCACTCTTGTCACACACCCTCAGGCTGTCCTATGGCAGAAGATGTGCTCTCCCCTCCCTCCCCACTACCACAGAAAAGGAGTTCCTCTGAGCCACTGGATCCCCCTTCCCCCGGTAGGCCCTCCCTGGGCCTACCTTAAGTCATGCACTACCTTCCTTGTATGCAAATATCTCATATACATATTCATTGTGAGTATTCTGAAAACCTGACTGGCTAGGTGTGCCCAGAGGACTGTTGAGCAAATCAGAAAACATCAATGTGACCGATTGTGATATAAAGGAACTTGAAAAAGAAAGTGTATATGAATATCTAGGAGTAGAGAGCGTGGCAAGCAAAAATCTGAGAAATATCAGTAAAGGATATTATAGGAGACTAATATTTAAGAGGGCATAAACATTGCAGAATAAGATACAAGCCATTAATTAGCAGGTAATTCCTGCACTCCATACAGCTTTGGAATTGTAAACTAGCTTCTTTAAAACCTTGAAAAACTGGATGCACAAACAAGAAAACTCCATGTTTCTGCGGTGCGGTAAAGAAGACTGTGCAGCGGGCTAAGTTTTAGGTGATGCTGAGACTCTCTTGTGATTGGTGATCAAAGAAACATTTTTTTGCTTCCAAGCAGGATTCTGGTTGGAAGCAATAAAAACAATTGTGCAGAAAATTCCAAAGAGATGTACGTGATAGGAGGAGAGAGATTGATAAGCTCAGATCAGGAGAGGGACGTTGTGGTGATGGTGTCTGAGTGGATCTCAAGGTGATGAAACAATACGACTAAGTGGTGGCCATAGCCACAAGGATTCTAGGGTGCATAGAAAGGGATATAACCAGCGGAAGAAAAAAGGTATTGATGTCCCTGAACAAGTAATTGGTGAGGCACCACACAGTATTGTGTTGTTTGGGTGGGGGGGGCTGTATCTTGCTAAAGATATAAAAAGACTTATTTATGACATTTATATCCAGTATTTTCTCATACAATTTCAGTTCAATGTGGCTAACAAGTAAAGAGGAATCAATACAAATATAACATATCTAATAGAATAATTTGCACCTCCAACGTTCTGAAGCTGACTCCGTGGCAGTGAAGCCCTGAAGTATTCGTAGGCTTCGTAATCGCTCTGCCCTCCGAGGGCAAGGAAGGCTGCATGCTAACGCGCAGGGGCGTAGCCAGACATCAAATTTTGGGTGGGCCTAGGCAAGAAGTGGGTGGGCACCAAGTGTTCTCCCCCCTTCAAACCACCACTAAAAAAAATATTTAAGCTGGCAGGAAAATGCTTCTTTCCACCTTGGCAGTATGCAGCAGGCATGCGCAGGTGCCAGTATTGTGGAGAGTATTGTTTTTGTTACCATCAGGGAGAAGTCTTCAGCTGGCTGAGCTTGAGATCCCCATCAGCTACCACTAAATGTGTGCTACTGTTGGGTGGGCGTGAGCACTAAATGGGTGGGCCCAGGCCCACCTGTGGCTAAGCCACTGCTAACGCGATGTCAGAAAGAGAAGGGACCAGCCACAGGCAATCGCACTCGCTCCCAGTGCCCCGCCCTCTGAGCCCTCCATGTTCTGATCTGATCGCTCGACGTGTCCCGCCCTCGGAGCCCAGCCATGCTGATCTGAAGAAAGAGCCACCTGACTTAGTTCCTCGCGCTGTGTCCCATCCTTGGAGCCCTCCTGAACAGAAAGACTCAGTTCCTCGCGCCGTGTCCCGCCCTCGGAGCCCTCCTGAACAGAAGAAAGAGCCACCTGACTCAGTTCCACGCGCTGTAATCCTGATCTCAACAAACAGCCGCCTGACTCAGTTCCTCGCGCTGAAATCCTCCTCCTGCTGAAATCCTGACCTGAACGAACAGACGCCTCACTCACTTCCTCGCGCTGAAATCCTACCTGAACCAACTGCTCTGACAGGACTCAAGCTGTAAAGAGACTGGCCGTCGCTACAGCAGCATAGCTGCTGACTGAAGAAAACCTGCCAAGTGGTCCAGGCATTGATAGTGCCTGTTCTGCCTCGCCTGTATTCAACTTGGACCTCCTCCACTACTCCAGGCTCCATCACTGTGCCTACCTGCTGTCGAGTTTAAAAAAAAAACAAACAAACTACAAAAACAACTTTGGGACCATGAGGTGATAAGGTGCTGGGCTGGGCAGACAGTCAGACAGGAACTAACTCCCTAACTCTCTGCAAATTCTTTGTTTAAAATAAATGTTATGGTTCTCAGATTTTTTTTTTTTAAGTGAGGAGAGAATGAGAGAGCCAAGCAGAGAGCACAGAATCCTGTAAGATAAGAGTACAGGATGAGGCAGGGACCTTGCTGTAAGGTATACCCCCAAAGGTGACTGAGGGCGGAGGCCGACCCTGGAACTGGGAGGTAGGGAGGCCCTGGAACTAGGAGGGAGGGGGGATGACCCTGGAACTGGAAGGGAGGGGGGCCCCTGGCACACACTCATTCTCACACACACACACTCTCTCTCTCTCTCTCACAGACACTCGCACCCAGTCTCTCTCTCTCTCTCTGTCACACACACTCACACAGTCACTCTCAAACATACACACTCCGAGGAAAACCTTGCTAGCGCCTGTTTCATTTGTGTCAGAAACAGGCCTTTTTTCCTAGTAATTCATAAAACAATACAATTCAGGAAAGAATGATGATTGAGACTAACAAAGTGAAGTAGTGGCCTAGTGGTTAGTGTGGTGGACTTTGGTCCTGGGGAACTGGGTTCGATTCCCACTGCAGGCACAGGCAGCTCCTTGTGACTCTGGGCAAGTCACTTAACCCTCCATTGCCACACATGCATGCTAGATGTACCCGTTGAATAGTCCTATAAGGTGCTGCTCTTGGGAGATGAGTCATATCTGTATGAACAGGGGTTATCTTCGTCTCAGGTGTGTTTTGTGTGTGTAGCGCTAATGGTGGCTAGGAAAGTTATACTAGTGAATTGGATAGCAGAAGAACTACTGACTGTGCATCAGTGGACAGTAAAGATGGCACAGATGGCTCACTGGGAGAGGGAGCGGCTACAGTCCTTTCGACAAAAGAGTGGCCAGGCGTATAGATCTATATAGCAGCTTTATGCAGTGTTATATGCAGGATCTCAACCTTCTCCAGAAGTGGGTGGGGAGGGGGGGGGAGTAAGTTGGAGATGACTGTCTGTAGGGAGCGTTAACACTACTACTACTACTATTTAGCATTTCTATAGCGCTACAAAGCATACGCAGCGCTGCACAAACATAGAAGAAAGACAGTCCCTGCTCAAAGAGCTTACAATCTAATAGACAAAAAATAAATAAAGTAAGCAAATCAATTAATGTGAACGGGAAGGAAGAGAGGAGGGTAGGTGGAGGAGAGTGGTTACAAGTGGTTACGAGTCAAAAGCAAGGTTAAAGAGGTGGGCTTTCAGTCTAGATTTAAAGGTGGCCAAGGATGGGGCAAGACGTAGGGGCTCAGGAAGTTTATTCCAGGCGTAGGGTGCAGCGAGACAAAAGGCGCGAAGTCTGGAGTTGGCAGTAGTGGAGAAGGGAACAGATAAGAAGGATTTATCCATGGAGCGGAGTGCATGGGAAGGGGTGTAGGGATGGACGAGTGTGGAGAGATACTGGGGAGCAGCAGAGGGAGTACATTTATTGGTTAGTAGAAGAAGTTTGAACAGGATGCGAAAACGGATAGGGAGCCAGTGAAGGGTCTTGAGGAGAGGGGTAGTATGAGTAAAGCGACCCTGGCGGAAGATGAGATGGGCAGCAGAGTTTTGAACCGACTGGAGAGGGGAGAGGTGACTAAGTGGGAGGCCAGCAAGAAGCAGATTGCAGTAGTCTAAACGAGAGGTGACAAGGGTG
This sequence comes from Microcaecilia unicolor, assembly GCF_901765095.1. Lineage (NCBI taxonomy): Eukaryota > Metazoa > Chordata > Amphibia > Gymnophiona > Siphonopidae > Microcaecilia > Microcaecilia unicolor. The sequence continues at coordinate 405,368,867 of NC_044031.1, read as the reverse complement.
TGGATGAGGGTTTTGGTAGAGTGCTCGGAAAGAAAGGGGCGGATTTTACGGATGTTGTAAAGAAAGAAACGACAGGTCTTGGCGGAGAAGGAGAGAGAAGAGTCAAAGATGACCCCAAGGTTTCGAGCTGAGGAGACAGGGAGAATGAGAGAGCCATCAACACAGCCTTCACCGGGCTGTAACACATAATAAGGTGGCATGGACGTATGCAATGTTTGTCTCTGTGTGCATAAAGTGGTTGGGGGGTTTCTTCTTCTTTAATATATACAACAGGCTATGCTTGTTTTTTTCAGTTTTTGATATTTGATGTAAGACTGCACTTTGTATTTGCAATCCTGTATTGTCATGGATCTGTATAGGTTTGGATGCAATGTGTATGTTCTGCACCTTAATAAAAATACATATAAAAAAAAAGACTGTGAGCCCACTAGGGACAGACCCAGTACCTGTAAAATAAAAAAAACAACAACTGTAAACTGCTTAGATTTAAGTGGTATATTAATGAATGAATTAAGCTGAGAGTAAGCATAAAGAAATTCAACAAGTTAGAGTAAGTAATCATAATCTATTAAAATGCATTTTCTGAAAATAACGGATTTTATAAATCTGTTTAATACTAAGTAATTTCGCTGAGATTGTATAGTTTCTGGTAAGGCATTCCACTACTTAATACCTTGATAAGTAACATAGTAACATAGTAGATGACGGCAGAAAAAGACCTGCACGGTCCATCTAGTCTGCCCACAATAAACTCATATGTGTATACCTTACCTTGATTTGTACCTGTCTTTTTCAGGGCACAGACTGTATAAGTCTGTCCAGCAGTATTTCCCGCCTCCCAACCACCAGTCCCACCTCCCATCACTGGCTCTGGCACAGACCCCGTATAAGACCGCCCTCCCCTATCCTAGCCTCTCAACCACCAACCCCTCTTCCCCCCGCCACCCAATTTCAGCTAAGCTTCTGTGGATCCATTCCTTCTGCACAGGATTCCTTTATGCCTATCCCACACATGTTTGAATTCCGTTACCATTTTCATCTCCACCACCTCCCACGGGAGGGCATTCCAAGCGTCAGTCGTTGTCAGACAGAGGGCAGGAAGGAGGTGCGGTCAGAGGCTCTGAGGAAAGGGAGCCAGGCCTGGTCCCTTCCCCAGCTATGCGGAGGGGGCCTGGGGAGAGAGGCCCAGGAAACTCCCAGGCTATGGGGCCTACAAGGCCGAAGGATCTGAAGGCCCGGCGGAGTAGCTCTCAGCCAGTCCCTCCTCCAGCACGAAGGGAGCGTAGTCCCCTGGACCGTAAAGCGCCCAGGGTCAGGGAAGATTGTGGATCTGAAGCCTCCTCCATGACCCAGCGGCGTCCAGGTAAGGAGCCTGAAGATCATGGGGGAGGAAGGAGGAAGGTTGAGGCCCTGAAGGTGCAGACCCAGAAGGAGCAAGGACAAGAAGGAATGGAGGTGGGGCAGGAGGCCCAGTTGGGATTTGAGGCAGCCGGCAGTGAAGAAGAGTGGTCAGAAGAAGGGGAGGAGGCCGGTGAGTGGGAGAATATGGACCCAGGACAGTGTGCCAGAGAAACGGTGGAGCGGGTGAGGCACATCAAGTCTCTGGAGAAGGAAATAGAGGAGCTGGGGAAACGGTTGAAAATGACTAAAGCCATGAGTAGGCTGGCCCCAGCAGAGCATGGTCAAAAGTATAAGACTGAAGAAAAGCGCTTAACAAAGTTGCTGAAACAGAAGGAAAAAAGAATTGCTTGTTTAAAAACAGGCTCTGCAAATCCCTTGAGGGAGGTTTATGAGAATCAAGAGAGGATGCAGGCTGGCACATCTAAAACTATGAGCCAGGAGGTTTTTTCCCCAGCACAGGAATCTACCAGTTTAAGCTCAGGAACATTGTTTCACAAAAGGCAGTTGGTAACAGAGATTGTACAAAGTCCAAACAGTCAAAGTACATTGCAAACTATGAAAGCCCTGATGAGCCCAAGGGAAGAGGGAGTACTCAGGTTGGATACAGCTCCAGGAGAAGGGGGAGGGGCGGATTGTTTGGCCTCAGGTATTACGGTAGAACAGAAAGGAAAAGACACAAAGTTACAACACTTTCATATTATTGAAACGGATGGAGACAGGTTTTCCACCCAGGACACTTTTTTAGTACCCACTAGTGGGGAAGAAGAACAGGGTGTGGAAAAAAGTATTGAACTTACCTGTGTGGAGAGATTGCAAGAGAAGCAAAAACCAGCAGGCTTCCAACTGCAGGAGCACTCCAAAGGTGCTCTGATTGAGGCAGCAGTTTCTGGTGATCAATTATCATCAGCTGTGCAGCTTGGCTCAGAGCAGGTCTGCCCGCGAGGTCAGGACGGACAGGAGGAAGAATCAGGAGAGATCTCTGTTCAATCTGCAGCCAAGTTTGCAGGGGACCTGCTAGGGTATGGTGCCCAGGACATAGAGAATCAGCAGGAGAAAGAGGAACTGGAACAGGAGTTGCATGGAATGGAGCAGGACATTGGACCAATTGCTCAGACCAGAGTAAGCTCTGAAAGTGCACTAATTTTTAAAGCTCCTGATGTCCCAGTTGAAGGTCTGGGTTTGAACTGGTTGAGGGGGGGCTGTGTGCGAGGGGAGGGTGGGGGGCGGGGGGAGGGTCTTGGTCAAGAGAGGGGTATGCTTTCTTGTCGGAAGGTGGGGGAGGGGGATGTGGGGAGCCGGGATTCGGAGGAAGGGAAGAAGGGTAGGGGAGAAGTGAGGGGGGCGGGGGAGGGGCAGGGTGCTCTTTCCTTTGCGGCGGTGGTGAGGGGTGAGGGGGGGAGGGGAGATGGGGGGGCGGCCAGTGTCTGTGGAGGGATCAAGGGGGAAAGGGGGGGAAGGGAGAGGGGCGGGGCAAATCCCCAAACGAAGGAATGTGGTGCAGATTAGATGGGTGGGGGAGGGGGCTATGCCTTCTCGGGAGACGGTTTTGAGGATGGTCATGGGCCTGGGGTTTGTGCCGGAGGACTTCTATGCCTGTATTCACCCAGTTAATTTGCCTGAGTACGATGTTAGTTTTCTAACGCAGAGGGGTATGGAAATCTTTTGGGAGAGGTATGAGGGGGTGAAAGGAAGGGGGGATTGGAGCAATTATGTGGTTATTCCTATTAGTAGACCTGACTTGGTGCAAGTCACTGTATTGGTACGAAACGAGTCCATTTCAGGGGCAGACCTGGCCTACTGGTTACAGCGGCATGCGGATTTGAGAACCCCGTTATCCAAACTCCCGGATCCAAGTAGGGTGTGGGCAGGGGGGTGGGGGGCTTGGGTTAAGCTAAGACAGGAAGGGCAAGTGGTCAAGCACATTCCTTCTGCGGCTTTTATTGGCCGGGACAGGATTCTCTGTTTTTACAAGGGACAGCCACGGCAGTGTTTCCGTTGCGGATCCTTTCGCCATTATAGTATGTCTTGCCCAGTACAACAGTGTGTAAAGTGCGGGAGTAAGGAGCACTATACAGAAAATTGTTCCTCTATCCGTTGCAATTTGTGCGGGGGTCTGGGGCATGCCTTTAGAGACTGCCCGAGGGCGCGTCATAATAGGAGGGATGAGGGCAGGGGGAATATGATTCGGGGAGAGGGGCAGGATCTAGGTCAGGGTTCTGGGGGTCTGGGGGTTGGGAGGGCTTGGGAGGAAGGGGGAGGAGAGGGAGGTTTGGGGGTACAGGGGAGGGGTGGTTTGCAGGGGGAAGAGGAGGGTTTACGGTTAGAGGAGGGCGGGGGTCTAGAGACTAGAGGGGGACAGGAGGAGGAGGGAAAGGGAGAGTGGGTTCAAGTGTCAAAATTAAAGAAACGGAAGGTTTCAAAGGGAAAGGGTTTGACATTACAGGGGTTGCCTGGGGTGGGGCAGGGGGGTAATCGATTTCAGATTTTGGAAGAAGAGGATGGGGGGGCAGAGATACAGGGGAAGGGGGATGATGGGGAGAAGGGACCTCAGGAAGAGGGAGGAGGGGAGAGGAGTCGGGGAAAGGTCAAGGGGGAAAGGAGTCAAGGTAGGAAGGGAAGGGGTACCCATGACGAGGAGGGGGGGATGGAAGTGGAAGATGTTGAGGTTGGGGAGGAGGAGGAGGTTCCGGTAGGGAAGGGAGGGGGGGGTAAGAGGAGGATGGGGCAGGGGGTGGTTAGCCAGGAGCAAGCTCAAGGGGACGGTAATGTAGAGGTAGGAAAGGAGGGGGAGGGGGTGCAGAGGGGAGAGGTTCAAGAGGGGAAGGTTGCAGGGGGGGATTCCGTAGGGTTTAAAAAGAAGAAAGGGAGGAAGAAAGGTATGAGGGAGGGGGGAGGGGAAGGTTGGGATCAGGATACAGGGATACGGGACTGGGCGGCAGAGATAGGGGATAATGGAGAGGAGGATTACATTCTGGGTAGCAGGTTGCCACAGAGAGTAGATAGTATGCAAAGGAAGGAGGAGAGTGAGGAGTTGCATGAGTCCTAATGGGGGGTATGGCAGGGCTTCTTCTGACGTTCGCCACCCTAAATGTGGCGAGTGTGGCTTCCCAGAGAGCTCAGTGTTTGGCCTATGAGTGCTTTTCTCAGGTTAAGGCCGATTGTTTTCTGCTTCAGGAAACGCGTTTGCAGAACCTGGAGCAGCTGAGAAGGGCGCGCAGGGATTGGAGATGGGGACCCTTGGTGTGGGGGCTGGCAGGGGAACGATATGGGGGAGTGGGGATTTTATTTAAGACACATAAGGTGGAAATTCAGCGTGTGATGGAACTCGGGGTGGGGAGGTGTTTAGTGGTAGACGTATTATGGCAGGGTATGGCGTTGCGAATTATTAATCTTTATGGGCCGCAGACTAGGAAGGAGCGCAGTTTGTTATTAGGGAAGATCAGGCCTTACTTGTTTACTGCACGCCAGGTAATTTGGGGGGGAGATTTCAATTTAATTATTAGGAAACAGGATAGTGGGGGTACTAAGGTACAGGTGACATATGATGGGGTGCGCTTGCTCGGGATCATGAAAGAGGGGGGGCTGATAGATGTTCACATAGAACATTTCCCAGATGAGGATGGATTCATGTTTAGCAGGGGGAGATGTAGGAGCCGAATTGATCGGTTTTTGGTTCGTAGAGGGGTATGCCAGCGGGGGCCTCGCCTGCTGGACGTGGATTTTTCCGACCATAAACTGCTTCTTGTGGAAGTAGGGGGGTCGGCAGCTCATAGGATAGGTAGGGGGTTGTGGAGGATGAATTTAAGATGGGTCCAGGATGAGGAGGCTCAAAAGAAATATTTGAATTTTTTAGAAGACCAGTTATCCTTACGGGGGATCTTTCCCTCCAGAGGAGAATGGTGGGAGGTGGTGAAAAAACGGACGCATTTCCTTTTCATGGGACAGGCACGGAGGAGGGGAAGGGAAAGGACACGTTTGGGGATGGCCTTGAAGCAAAGGAAGGATTATTTGATTTCCAAGGGAGGGAGGAAAGAGGATATCCAAGAATTACAGTCTCTGTTAGAGAAGACTCAATACGATCGGTATTCCTCTTTAGTTTATGAGAGGGACTTTGGTAAATTGATTAGCCCAGATCCCTTCGTTTGTTGTAGGGAAAGAAGAGAGCATAGGGTGGTGGAGGGTTTTAGGGATACTAGGGGGGTGATGCAGGATTCCAAAGAGGGAATATTGAAGGTGGTGGAAGAGCACTTCAGGGGTTTTTTTTTCGGATCAGCACTTGGATGGGGGGAGGATGGATCAGTATGTGGAAGGGACTCCGGGGGTGGGGAATTGGGGGTCTCATCTCCAGGCCCTTTCGTGCCCCTGGACACTGCAGGAGGTTGAGGAGGCTATAGGGGCCCTGAGAAAGAGGACATCTCCGGGGCCGGACGGGCTGCCGGCAGAATTCTATCATACGTTTCGCAGGCGCCTGGCTCCGATTTTATTGGATCTCTGGGAAGAGGCACGTCAGAGGGGGTCTCTTCCAAAATCCTTGTTGGAGTCTGCATTGATTTTGTTAAGTAAGGGCAAAGATCCGCAGCTGTTAACTAACTGGAGGCCTATTGCGCTACTAAACTGTGATCGTAAGATCTTTGCGCAGATGCTCTTCAAGCGTATGCGGCAATTCTCGGGGGACTTGTTGGCAGCCTCACAGGCTTGTGGGGTGCCGGGTAGAGGGGTGCTGGAGGCTGCGGCATGGGTGAGGGAAGGTTTAGAGCGGAGTCGGGAGGAGGGGTCAGGGTGGCTGATGGTGGCGCTTGACCAAGAAAAAGCCTTTGACAGGGTCCAATGGGGATTCCTCTGGCGGGTTTTAGAGTATTACGGGTTCCCTAGGGATTGGGTGGCACAATTACGGTTGTTATATTCTCATGCACATGCATTTCCATTGATCAATGGGTGGAAAGGGGGGGAATTTGAGCTGACGGCAGGGGTTCGGCAAGGGTGCCCTTTAAGCCCTTTGCTGTATGCATTTTCTATAGACCCTTTTATTAGGCGTCTGGAGCAGGGTGGGGTGGGAGGATTGAGGGGGGTGGAGGTAAGCACGGGAGAACAGTTGCGGGTGGTGGCATACGCAGACGATATTACTGTGTGGGTGGCAAACAAAGCAGAAGGGGATAAACTTTTGGAGTTCATCCACGATTTCGCAGGGGATACAGGGTCACGGGTGAATATCCACAAATGCAACAGTTTGTGGTTAGGGCCAGTAGGGGAGCAGTTTGAATTAGGAGGGGGTTTCCCGGGGGTGGTGGATAGAATGAGGGTTTTGGGGATTTACTTTGAGATAGGAGATTATGCTAAATTCAACTGGGACCGTTGTCTTCAGGAAGCAAAGGGGCGGGTGGACAGGTGGAAGAGGTGGAAAATGTCCATGGAAGATCGGATGAAACTCATCAAGACCCATTTGGTGCCCCTCTTTTTGTTCATCAGCTACATTTGTTTGGTACCTGAAAAGTGCTATGCCTCGTTGTATAGCATTTTCTTCCAGCTGCTGTGGGGCAATCGGTTGAATCCAGTCAAACGAAACACCACATATCTATCTAGGAAGGAGGGGGGGGTAGGGATGATCAATCCGGTTTTGTTTTTTAGTTCTTTGTTTGTGCACTTTAATCTAGGGAGAGCGGTGGGTCAGGCTCCTCCAGGCTGGGCGAGTAGTGTGCTGGGGTGGTGGGAGAGGGTTTGGGTGGGGTGGAGGAGAGGGGAGAGGGTAGGGGTATTGCGGAAAGGGGCTCCGGAAAGGGTAGGGTACTATAAAACGTTAGTAAAATTAGTTCGGGTCTGGGGGATTCTAGTGGGGGAGATTAGGGATGGGAAGAGAGGAATCTGGGTGGAGAGAGTGCGCTCCCAGATGTTCTCGTCCCCTCTGGTACTTAGGGATGCTCCCGGGGAAGTGCTGAGGCAAGGGCTACGGAATATCAATTCGGAGAGGATTCCGGCTAAATATCGGGACATTGCCTGGCTGTCCCTACACGGCAAATTATATGTCAGAGAGAATCTGAGAGATAGGAAGATCCAGGACAGGAATTGTCCAAGGGGGGAATGTGTGGGGAAGTTAGAAACCATGGACCACTTTTTGAAGGACTGTCCCTTTTCCCGGGGGGTGGGTGACAGGGTTTCTGCTCTCCTCCAGATCCCCACGTTCCGTTCCTATACGTATGCGGACTGGGTGTATGGATATCGATTCAAGAGAGGTCAGCTGGATCCGGGGACGGGGTTCTTGATTTCGCTCATTCTCCGGTTCTGTCTTTGGATGGCTCGTTGCCGGGTATCCCTGCACCAAGAAGATCGATCCATTGAACAGGTCAGTTGGGATGTGGTGCGGGCTGTACAGCAAGTGGCGCAATGGGAAAGAGTGGAGAGGGATTCACAGATGGTGTCCTTGTGGTGGAAGCATGTGAGGTTAAAGGCCTTATGATTATAGTTACTGTGATGTTGTGTTGGTTGTAATTTTAGGGGGGGAATAAGGGGGGGAAAAGGGAGGGGGAGGGGTGTATATATGTATAGGGGCAGAAGGGATTGTTTTGGTGATAGAATGGTTTGTGTTAGGCATGTGAATATTGGTATTTATATGATTTCTGTATTTTTGTTATTCGTTGCTGTAAATAAAGAAATCTCCAAGTGTTCACCACCCTCTCTGTGAAGAAATACTTCCTGACATCTTTCCTGAGTCTGCCCCCCTTCAATCTCATTTCATGTCCTCTCGTTCTACCGCCTTCCCATCTCCGGAAAAGATTCGTTTGCGGATTAATACCTTTCAAATATTTGAATGTCTGTATCATATCACCCCTGTTCCTCCTTTCCTCCAGAGTATACATGTTCAGGTCAGCAAGTCTCTCTTCATACGTCTTGGAACGCAACTCCCATACCATCCTCGTAGCTTTTCTTTGCACCGCTTCCATTTTTTTAACATCCTTCACAAGGTACGGCCTCCAAAACTGAACACAATACTCCAGGTGGGGCCTCACCAACGTCTTATACAGGGGCATTAAAACCTCCTGCTGGTCACACCTCTCTCTATACAGCCTAGCAACCTTCTCGCTACGGCCACCGCCTTGTCGCACTGTTTCATCGCCTTCAGGTCCTCAGATACTATCACCCCAAGATCCCTCTCCCCATCTGTGTCTATCAGGCTCTCCCCACCTAACACATACGCCTCCCTTGGATTTCTACTCCCTAAGAGCATCACTTTGCATTTCTTCACATTGAATTTTAATTGCCAAATGTTAGACCATTCTTCCAGCTTCTTCAGATCTTTTTTCATGTTTTCCACTCCCTCCGGGGTGTCTACTCTGTTGCAAATCTTGGTGTCATCTGCAAAAAGGCAAACTTTACCTTGTAACCCTTCGGCAATGTCACTCACAAATATATTGAACAAAATGGGCCCCAGCACCGATCCCTGAGGCACTCCATTACTCACCTTTCCCTCCTCCGAGCGAATTCCATTTACCACCACCCTCTGGCGTCTGCCCGTCAACCAGTTCCTAATCCAGTTCACCACTTCGGGTCCTATCTTCAGCCCTTCTAGTTTCTTCAAGAGCCTCCTGTGGGGAACCGTGTCAAAAGCCTTGCTGAAATCTAAGTAGATGACGTCCATAGCACGTCCTTGATTTAATTCTCCTGTCACCCAGTCAAAGAATTCAATGAGATTCGTTTGGCATGATTTCCTTTTGGTGAAACCATGTTGTCTCGGATCTTGCAACTTATTGGCTTCCAGGAAATTCACTATCCTTTGCTTCAGCATGGCTTCCATTACTTTTCCAATAACCGAAGTGAGGCTTACCGGCCTATAGTTTTCAGCTTCTTCCCTATCACCACTTTTGTGAAGAGGGACCACCTCCGCCGTTCTCCAATCCCTCGGAACCTCTCCCGTCTCCAAGGATTTATTAAACAAATCTTTAAGAGGACCCGCCAGAACCTCTCTGAGCTCACTCAGTATTCTGGGGTGGATCCCGTCCGGCCCCATGGCTTTGTCCACCTTTAGCTTTCCAAGTTGTTCATACACACTCTCTTCCGTGAACGGTGCTCTATCCACTTCTTTCTCAGGTATACTTTTGCCAGTCCCTCTCAGTCCTTCCCCAGGATTTTCTTCAGTGAAAACAGAACAAAAGTATCTATTTAGCAAATTGGCTTTTTCTTCATCATTTTCTACATAGCGTTTTGCTGTATCTTTTAGTCTCACAATCCCCTTTTTAGTCTTTCTCCTTTCACTAATATACCTGAAGACGTTTTTGTCTCCCCTCCGTACATTTCTAGCCATTTGTTCTTCCGCTTGCGCCTTCGCCAGACGTACCTCTCTCTTGGCTTCTTTCAGTTTCATCCGGTATTCCTCCCCGTGTTCCTCTACTTGAGATTTTTTGTATTTCTGGAATGCTAACTCTTTAGCCTTTATTTTCTCAGCCACTTGCTTTGAAAACCATATCGGTTTCCTTTTTCTCTTGCTTTTATTTACTCTCCTTACATAAAGGTCTGTGGCCCTGTTTATTACTTCTTTCAGCTTGGACCACTGTCCTTCCACGTAAAATTACCAGAATGGATTGACTTGTACTCTACTTTTTTTACAGCTTGGGAAATGGAGCCGTAAGTAGCCTCTAGCTCCAGAGGTTGCATTGCATGATGGTGTAGCATGATATTTATTTATTTATTTGCAGCATTTGTATCCCCCATTTTCCCACACACTAGCAGGCTCAATGAGTTTAATTGTCAGAGTTATTGATTTTGCTGGATCAGATACAAATATAAAATATATGCACATGCAAAGACTGTACTTTCACCTTCCCCCTGGAAACTACTGATAAAACCTAACTGGGTGTATACCTAAGTTCATCAACACATCTCCAAAGGACAAAACTCTGAAAATGGACAGCAATCACAAGATGACAGTTAACAAAAGACAGTGAAACTCCACCTATTCTCAGACAAAGACTCATACTGAAAAGCCCATCTAAACCCACTTACTCTCAGACAATGGACCAGCAGATGGTCAGACAAAGCCTCATAGATGAAACCAGTTACTACAAAAAGGGCTTGAATTATTTTGCTTACTGGCTTCTTCCCTGTGGACACTTGGCTCATGGATTCCTGACCAGTCTCTCTTGGGATCTGCCTCCTGCCTCTCTGCTGGACTTCACACACACCCAGATCAGACTTTCTCCAGGCAACAACAACTAGATAGGAATTTTCCTTGCTTATCTTTTTATCTGAATTTAGTTAGCCCACAAGGTCCTTTGCCAAAGAAAATACTGATTGAGGTTAGCACACACAACAAGCACAGGAAGTCAGGATTTTCATTGTTTGAGTTCTTTGAGTCAGAGCAGTAGGTATCCTGGAGTTCCTGAGCTGGTGAGCTGACCTCGCCAACCAAGGAGATGTGGAGAACATCAAGGTACCCAATGCAAGAGAGCAGCGATGCTAGCGAAGGTTTGATACACCGGTAACATTATTGTGCGCACACAAATTGAAATATATATATATTAATGGATAACAATGTAAATGTGTAAGTGCAATATTTGAATAAAGATTTAATTAAATAACGGTTGTTTTAGAATGTGCATGTATGCTAATTACAACTAATTGAAGTTATTGGACATATTTTGGAATATTATATATATATACTAGTAAAAAAGTCCCGTTTTTGAAACAAATTAAACGGGCGCTAGCATGAGGGTTTTTTTGTTCTTTTTTTTTTTTGTGTGTGTTTGAGAGAGTGACTGTGTGAGAAAGAGTGAATGTACGTGTGACAGAGAGAGACTGAGACTGGTTGCGAGTGTGTGTGTGAGAATGAGAGTATGTGCCAGGGTCCCCCCTCCCTCCCAGTTCCCTGGTCTGTCTCTCAGTTGCAGGGGGGTCCCCCCTCTCCCCCCAGTTGCAGTGGTTCCCCCCCTCCCCGTGCTTGCAAAGTGGGATGGAGCAGTGTGTGGCTTAGAGGGTGGTTATTGCTGCTGGGATGATATAGATTGAGACAGAGAGTGTGTGCAGGTTGTTGGTGTGTGTCTGTTTTTTTTTGTTTTGTTTTGTTTTTTTGCGTAGGGGGTTGGGGGTTGTGCTGTGCTGGCAAAGTGGGATGGATTGGTGTGTTGCTTTGAGGGTGGTTATTGTTGCAGGGTGTTAGCAGTGGAATGTGTGTGTTTCTGTTGTATTGAGTTCAGGTAAATTTTTAACAACAGGCTCTCTCTCCGGGCTTAGCCAGCCCTGAAAATTTTTTTTTTTTTTTTGGGGGGGGGGGGGGGGGGAAATACATGCCTCTCTCTCCCCTCCCTTGTGTGGGCCCGCTATGCATACCTTTGCCGAGCCCCACCAGCCAATAAATGGACTGCCATCATTCTCTGCTGCTTGTTTCTGGCTCTGAGCAGCATGATGGAACCTTCTTGCGCTTTCATGAAAAGTCCCAGCCTGATGCTCAGAGTCAGAAACAAGGAGCAGGGAGCAGCAGCAGTCGATTTACTTGGCTGGTGGGGCCAGCATCACTGCCAGCAAAGTAAAAGAGAATTCATGAGGGGGCCCAAGCCCACATTTTGGGAGTCAGTTGTTAAAGTAGCCATGGGGAGGCCTACTTTAACAACCGGCTCCCAAAATTCTTAAAAACTTAACAAACTGCTCTTGCGAGCCCGTGAGAGCCCACTCCAGCACACCACTGGTTGTGTGTGTGTGGTTTTGTCTGTCAGGGGGGTTTGTGGAGGGGGGTCTTTGTGTTGGCGAAATGTAAATGTGGTTGTAGGGGGGTTAGCTTTTGCTGAGGGGTGGTTTGATTTTTCCGGGGTTTTTTTTTTTTTTTTTTTTTTGTGTTTTGCTGAGGCAGCAGTGTTGTTTTAGATGGGCGGAAGGGAGAAGAGCACATTCTTGGTCCGTCTGTATTTTTGGGCTGTTTCAGGTCGGCTGTAGGGGAATGCTGGAAGAGAAATGTGCTGCGGAAAGCAGCGCCGTCTTTTTCCGGGGGGCTGGGGTTCGAGGCATCCTCGAGGTGGGAGACGGCTTGCCTGAGGCCGGGGATGGTTGTTTTAAGTGGGTGGGAGAGGAGCATGGTCTCGGCCCTTCGGGGGGTGAACCGGTATGTTCGTTCCGTTTCAGGCCAGCTGGAGGTTAATGCTGGAATACGCTGCGGGAAGCAGCGCCGTCTTTTTCCGGGTGCTCGGGGCATCCCCGAGGTGGGAGACGGTTTGCCTGAGGCCGGGGATGGTTGGGCACGTCCTCGGCCGCTTCGGCAAAAAGGGAAGAGGAGGGGGGGAGTTACCTACAGCCGCGTGAGAAACAGGGTATTCTTTCTGAGTGTTCTTTGCTTACTCCTTGGTTTTGTATTATTAGGTTGCATTTCTATTTTCTTTTTCTATACTTCTTCGAATGATGGAGGGGGTGCATCGGTGTGCGGTTGGTTCGGTAGGTTTGCAGCCAGTCTCCAGCAATTCCTAGGCAGGGGAGGAGAGCGTGTTTCCCTACTCCTCCCCCTGCCTGGGTCGCTGCTGGCTGGGTCGCGGGTAATCCTTCCAGCTGGGCCGCAGCTTGTCATGGCCGCCCACGTCCCAGATGGTGAGAGGCACGCTGTTCTCCGGCTCCACCGACTCCACGTCAAGCGAACACAAATATAGTCTATTTAAAATCCCCCTCCCCCCCGGTCTATTTTTGCACATACCCACAGCTAGCGGTGGTTCTCTGCTCTCCGTGCTGCACAGATAATGAGCCGTTCTGCTGGTGAATGCTCCTCCTTTCTTGCCATGTAGTTTCCTCTGATAGGTCCATCTTACGTCGCGTTGCCTGGGAACGGTTCAGCGATGGTCCTGTGCACTTCAGAACGTTGAGGGTGCTTTCTTCTGATTGGTCTGTCATGCATCTTACGTGAAGTACCGTTGCCTGGCGTTTCTGCGATCCCTTCGTTCAGTTTACTGTAATTTTTCCGCCCTCGACGTCATCACATTTGACGCGAGGGCGGGCCAGAGAGACATGGTCAATGGGGTGGCTTCACCACCATGAACTAACGAGAACCCTTCAGGGAGTAACTGAGTGACTTCAGAACGTTGTCTTCAGAATATTGAGGGTGAGTTTAATTATAGTGTGAATATATATATATATATATATATATATATATATATATATATATATATATATCAGATCTGAATACACTAATTGGGGTGGTGTAGATGTTTGGGATGGTTTGTGTTATTGCAAAAGTGGGGTCGGGGTCTTGGTAACTGTAATTGTAGTTTAGAACATCTTATTGCCTTTGTAACTTATCACCAAGTATTTAACATCTTGCACTATTTTTATTTAATACCAGTAAACATTAACAATTGGTACCAACATTTAGGAACATATCCAAATGTTTCTATTTACTATTTAATAAAATATTTAATATTTTTGTTCTTGTCAAATCCCTTGGTTGCATGGAGTTTATTTAAGAACCCTATTTGAAACTGTGACATTCCTATATATTTTTCTTTACTTATTATAATTACCCACTCCACCACTAGGGGGTTTACATTTCTCAAGGCAGAGTACAGCAACAATTTGTGGAATTCTTTGCTGCTGCCCATGTGCCAACTTGTATCTACATCTTAATTTAAGAAGCTGTTAAAGACCTGATTGTTTTGTAAGGTGTTTGACTGATGGATGGATATTGAGGCTTGCTGGGGTTTGGCTGCTTGTAAGAGTTTTTTGTTTTGTACAGTTTGTGCATTTGATGAGTGTTTTATGGTTCCTTGCCTAGATAGTTGGATAGGCGGGTTATAAATGTATTAAATTGTTGCAGGAATTACCACTATTGTTAGAATCTGTGGTACTTCAGGAGTCAAACACCACACACCAGAATGAGAGAGAAATCTTCTTTATTTTCCAGCAAAGTAGAACATCAGCGCTAGCTCTCTCCTTCTCTATGTCTTCTCTCTGTGTCCTGCATCTCCTGTCTTAGTTCCTTCTCTTCTCAGCTCCTTCTCTATGTCTTCTCTCTGTGTCCTGCGTCTCCTGTCTTAGTTCCTTCTCTTCTCAGCTCCTTCTCTCTGTGTCCTGCGTCTCCTGTCTTAGTTCCTTCTCTTCTCAGCTCCTTCTCTCTGTGTCCTGCGTCTCCTGTCTTAGTTCCTTCTCTTCTCAGCTCCTTCTCTCTGTGTCCTGCGTCTCCTGTCTTAGTTCCTTCTCTTCTCAGCTCCTTCTCTCTGTGTCCTGCGTCTCCTGTCTTAGTTCCTTCTCTTCTCAGCTCCTTCTCTCTGTGTCCTGCGTCTCCTGTCTTAGTTCCTTCTCTTCTCAGCTCCTTCTCTCTGTGTCCTGCGTCTCCTGTCTTAGTTCCTTCTCTTTTCAGCTCCTTCTCTAATGTAAGCTGCTTCTGCTCTCCTTTATATAGGGTCCTAAACCCTCCTAGCCCCCCTTTCTCACCAGATGGTAAAGAATAGATTGATTACCCTGTCTTGAACTAATTATCTCTACACATTTACTCAAAAATATCAGTTACATAGGTTTGAGATATTTCCTAAACTGACCTATGACCTGGGGCCTCTCAAACTAGACAATTGGCACCTATCTCCTGCATTTTATTATTATTCACATAATCAGATTCCCAGTTATAGCTTAAAATACTAACCGCACTCTGGCGGCCAATCTTGCTTAATGGCACACAGACATGGTTTGTTATTACTTTCAGAAGACCAGTCCTACACTTAGCTATAATCAATCAAGGAGAAGACTTGACTTTTCCTGACCTCTTTCACCTAGCTAGGACTGTGGATAATTCAAACCAGATGATGACCTCTTAAACTGCAGACAAATCTCACTTGAAAGTCAGACAAAGATGTAACACTGAATTGAAAAGATATTCTACATAGAAATAGAACTTATTAATTAAACAGAATAAAACATATTTTAAAATAAGCAGAAATCAGAATTCCTTATAAGACAAAATCTAACTTATCTAGAATTATTTAAATCTACTCTATCTCCTTCTAAACAGCGTTCAGTCTAATCTTTTAAAACAGCTTGCTTGCTGATCCCCTCGAGATTGTCCAGTATGCCTTACTCAGAATGGCATCCAGATGTGGTAAATAATACCTATGAACAATCCATCACTCAAAAAGGGACAAAGAAAGTTTCATTTCTCACTGACCTTTCTAACCTCTAGTCTAGCAAAAGCTAGACATTTGAGTAATTAAAACCAGATGGCATTCTACCACTTTACAGGACTGAACCAAACAAACAGAATTAACAAATTAATATGATTTCTCTGCCCAGGCTGCCTCAAAATAAATAAATACGTTACAATGAATGAACCCATCAGTAAACAGGATTTAATTACTGAAATGTGGTCATCTGTATTGTATAGAAAAGTGTAGAAAAATGAACACAAAATAGAGTTTATAAGAGCTGTTTCTACAAGCTACAATAATTTCTCATTTATATCTAAATATGGGAAGCTTTCAAATAAATTAAAAAAGTTGTCAAATAAGTAAAAAAAAAATCTTTTGTCTTCCACCTTTTAAGGCACTGCCTGTCTAACTGGAACAGCTTTAGACTTTTTACAGATGGACCATCCATAGGCAGTCTGTTATTTCTAAGGTAAAATTATGTATCATACCTGATAATTTTCTTTCCATTAATCATAGCTGATCAATCCATAGACTGGTGGGTTGTGTCCATCTATCAGCAGATGGAGATAGAGAGCAAAGCTTTTGCCTCCCTATATGTGGTCATGTGCTGCCGGAAACTCCTCAGTATGTCGATATCAAAGCTCCATCCGCAGGACTCAGCACTTAGAGAATTACACCCACAAAGGGACACTCTGCCCAGCTCACCACCGCCGAAACGGGGGAGGGGAATTAACCCAGCTCATCCCCACACAAGTGGGGGAGGGGAATCCGTCCAGCTCATCCCCGCGGAGCGGGGGAGGGACACCATCCCACCGATGCGGGGGGATCTGGCTTATCCTGCAACCGCAACCGCGGGAGGAGCTGACTGACCCTAACACCGCCGAAGCGGGAGGGGTACAAAGCTGCCCTACAGCCGCACGAAGCGGGAGGGAGCGCCGGCAGAATTTATGTCTCAATCCAGCCCCGTAAAACGGAGGGGAGAGGAATGCAGCAGCTCACTGTAACACAAACTCGTCTCAACTCTTGAAGAATCCAATTGAAAAAACTTGAACACGAAGTCCTCCTGAACAGGAACTGAAGACTAAACTTGAACCTGAAATGCAACCAGAATATAAACAGTACAGATATCTGGGAGGGGCTATGGATTGATCAGCTAGGATTAATGGAAAGAAAATTATCAGGTATGATACATAATTTTACCTTCCATATCATCATGCTAATCAATCCATAGACTGGTGGGATGTACCGAAGCAGTACTCACCCAGGGCGGGACATAGAAATCCCTGACCGCAACACTGAAGCTCCAAACCGGGCCTCCGCCCGAGCAGCCACAGTCAAGCGGTAATGCCTGGAGAAGGTATGGGCCGATGCCCAAGTTGCCGCCTTCCAAATATCTTCCAAGGAGACGGTATAGGCCTCTGCCATCGAGGCCGCCTGAGCTCTAGTGGAGTGAGCCTTCAGCTGGATAGGCGGCACCTTCCCCGCGGCCACATGAGCCGCTGCAATGGCTTCCTTGACCCATCTTGCCACTGTAGGCTTAGCAGCCTACAGACCCTTACGAGGACCTGCAAACAGGACAAACAGATGATCCGGTTTCCGGAAATCATTGGTCACTTCCAAGTATCTGATGATGACTCGTCTCACATCCAGATATTTGAGAGCAGAGTATTCCTCTGGGTAGTCCTCCCTACGAAAGGAAGGGAGACAGAGCTGCTGATTCACATGGAAGCGAGAAACAATCTTGGGCAGGAAGGAAGGCACTGTGCTAATAGTCACTCCTGCCTCAGTGAACTGCAGAAAAGGCTCTCGACATGAGAGTGCCTGGAGCTCGGAAACTCTTCTGGCTGAAGTGATAGCCACCAAAAAGACTGCTTTCAACGTCAGGTCTTTCAGAGATGCCCTCGACAAAGGTTCAAAAGGCGGCTTCTGCAAGGCTCTTAGCACCAGGTTGAGATTCCACGCAGGCACCACTGAGCGCAGAGGAGGGCGCAGGTGATTAACTCCCTTGAGAAAACGTACCACATCTGGCTGCGAAGCCAGGGAAGCACCCTTCAGGCGGCCCCTGAAGCAAGCCAGAGCCACTACCTGGACTTTAAGGGAACTGAGCGACAGGCCTTTCTCCAGACCTTCTTGCAGGAACGCCAGCACTGAAGAA
The DNA here is from genome assembly GCF_901765095.1 of Microcaecilia unicolor. NCBI lineage: Eukaryota > Metazoa > Chordata > Amphibia > Gymnophiona > Siphonopidae > Microcaecilia > Microcaecilia unicolor. The sequence goes on along the minus strand of NC_044031.1, from coordinate 405,351,218 downwards.
ATTGGAGCAGTGAAGGGAGAAAGTGAGCCTGCTTCACACCACGCTGCAAAGGTACGCCAAACCCTGGCGTAAGCAGTAGAAGTAGAGCACTTCCTCGCTCTCAGCATAGTGGCAATGACCTTGTCTGAGAAGCCCTTCTTCCTCAGACGCTGCCGCTCAATAGCCAGGCCGTAAGACCAAAGGGGGAGGGATCCTCCATCACTACGGGACCCTGATGCAACAGGCCCTGCTCCACTGGCAGCCGCAGAGGGTCGTCCACTGAGAGCCTGATCAAGTCCGCATACCAGGGACGTCTGGGCCAGTCCGGACCCACCAGGATTATCCGGCCCGGATGCTTTGCCACCCGGTCTAGTACCCTGCCCAACATGGGCCAGGGCGGGAACACATAGAGAAGCTCTTGTGTCGGCCACTGTTGTAGAAGAGCATCTACTCCCAGAGATCGAGGGTCCCGTCCTCTGCTGAAAAAGCGCGGCACTTGGCAATTGGCCGATGACGCCATCATATCTAGGCTCGGCTGGCCCCAGCGCTTCGTGATGTACAAGAACGCCTGAGCCGATAACTGCCACTCTCCAGGATCCAAGGTATGGCGACTGAGAAAGTCCGCCTTGACATTCATGACTCCGGCAATGTGGGCCGCTGACAGCTGTTCCAGGTTCGCTTCCGCCCACTGGCATAGATTCATGGCTTCCTTGGCTAGAGGGGCGCTCTTGGTACCTCCCTGGCGGTTGACATAGGCCACAGCCGTGGCATTGTCCGACAGGACCCGTACTGGCTTCAACGCCAGTACCGGGAGGAACTCCAAAAGCGCCAACCGAATGGCTCTGAGTTCCAGGAGGTTGATAGACCACTTTGCCTCTGCAGGAGACCAGAGCCCCTGCGCTGTCCTTCCCATGCAGTGGGCTCCCCAGCCCGTCAAAGAGGCATCCGTCGTGACAACAATCCACTCCGGGGTCACAAGAGGCAACTTGTCTGCAGACAACTTGTCTGTCTTCAGCCACCAGCTCAGCGCCTTGCGCACTGCTGGGTCCAAGGGAAGGCGCACAGCATAATCCTCCGACACCGGAGTCCAGCGCTGCAGCAGAGAGTGTTGTAGTGGTCTCATATGAGCCCTGGCCCAGGGCACTACTTCCATCGTGGCCGTCATAGAGCCCAACAGCTGCACATAGTCCCAAGCGCGAAGCGGAGAGGCTACTAGGAACTGGTCCACCTGAGCCTGAAGTTTGACAATCCGATTGTCCGGCAGGAACACTCTGCCCACTTGGGAGTCGAATCGAACTCCCAGATACTCCAGGGACTGAGTCGGGCGCAGCTGGCTTTTCTCCCAGTTGATGATCCACCCCAGGGAGCTCAAAAGAGCAATCACCCGGTCCACAGCTTTGCCGCACTCTGCATAAGAGGGGGCTCGGATCAACCAGTCGTCCAGATAAGGATGGACTTGTACTCCTTCCTTTCGCAGGAAGGCCGCGATGACCACCATTACTTTGGAGAAGGTCCGCGGAGCAGTAGCCAACCCGAACGGGAGGGCTCTGAACTGGAAGTGTCGGCCCAGGACTGCAAAACGCAGAAAGCGTTGATGAGGAGGCCAGATGGGAATATGCAAGTACGCTTCCTTGATGTCCAAGGATGCCAGGAACTCCCCTGCCTTCACTGCCGCTATAACAGAGCGGAGAGTCTCCATGCGAAAGTGCCAAACTTTCAAGGCCCGATTGACCCCTTTGAGGTCGAGGATAGGCCGTACAGAACCTCCTTTCTTTGGTACCACAAAGTAAATGGAGTAACGTCCCTTGCCAAGCTGATTTTCTGGCACCGGAACGACCGCACCCAGGCGGATCAGATTGTCCAAGGTCTGCTGCACTGCCACAGCTTTGACCGGAGACTTAAAAGGGAGAGAGTACAAACCCATCTCTTAAGGGTCGGCAGAACTCTAGCTTGTAGCCGTCTCTGATGACTTCCAGCACCCAAGCGTCTGAAGTTACCCTGGTCCACTCGCCCAGAAACGAGGACAGGCGTCCTCCAATCTGCACTGGGCCATGGACCAGGACCCCGTCATTGGGTACGAGACCCTGGGGGAGGACCGGAGGGCGCACCTCCGGGACGGCGGTCTCTGCGAAAGGAATGCTGCTTGGGGGAGAAGTTCCTCTTGAAGGAAGAGGGGGCAGAGGAGCCCGACTTGCCCGGGCGGTACCGACGGGCTTCCTGAAACCGTCCTCTGGAGTTACCGGGGCGAGCACTGGCCCGAGCCCTGACCTCTGGTAACCTCTTGCCCTTAGACGTGCCGAGATCGGTCACAATTTTTTCCAGCTCGACCCCAAAGAGCTGCTTGCCTTTAAAAGGCAACTTAGCCAGGCGGGACTTAGAGGCGTGGTCAGCAGACCAATGTTTCAGCCAAAGCCAGCGCCGCGCAGAGATTATCTGAGCCATACCTTTAGCCGAGGCTCTCAAGACATCATACAGTAAGTCTGCCAAATAAGCCAAGCCCGATTCCAGGGCCGGCCAATCAGCCCTCAAGGAAGGATCCGAGGGGGAAGCCCGCTGCACAATCGTCAGGCATGCCCTGGCCACATAGGATCCGCAAACTGAGGCCTGCAAACTTAAGGCAGCCGCCTCGAAGGACGACCTTAAGGCCGCCTCCAATCTTCTGTCTTGGGCGTCTTTTAGGGCCGTGCCACCTTCCACCGGCAACGCTGTTTTCTTAGTCACCGCAGTGATTAAAGAATCCACGGTAGGCCAAAGAAAGGCCTCACGTTCACTTTCAGGCAAAGGATAGAGGCGGGACATAGCCCTAGCCACTTTGAGGCTCGCTTCCGGGCATCCCATTGAGCCGAAATTAAGGTGTGCATGGCATCATGCACGTGGAAGGTTCTAGGCGGGCGCTTCGTCCCCAGCATAATGGCGGAGCCAACAGGGGCTGAGGGAGAGACGTCCTCTGGAGAGGAAATCTTCAAAATGCTCATGGCCTGCACTAACAGGTTGGGCAAATCCTCTGAGCGAAAGATCCGCGCTGCAGAGGGGTCATCCGCTCCATCCGAGCGGGAATCCGTCTCCTCCAAGGGATCCCCAAAGGACCGTTGGGAGAACTCAGATACGCTGCCCTCATCTACATCAGAGGAGACAGAGTCCTCTAAGGCCTGGGAATCCACCCGAGGGCGTTTACTTCCGGGGGCCTCAACCCCTTTGTCGGACAAGAGAGAAGGGGCAGCGTTTTGCATAAGGAAGGCCTGATGCAGCAGCAAAATAAACTCGGGGGAGAAACCCCCCAGACTGTGCACTTCAGCAGCCTGGGCCACAGCCCTAGACGCACCCTCAACCGGCGCTCGCAAGAGCGGGGGAGCAACATGCTGCGCATCCAAGATGGCGTCCGGCGCGACACTCCGCGAAGGAGCCGCGCGGGAAGAACGGCGCTTAACTTTAGCCGCTTTTTTGCCGTCGCCCAAATCAAGGGCGGCCATGGCATGAACGTCTCCCAGCTCAAGGGCGGCCCAAGAACAAGCCGTCCGAGCAGAGTGGCCGGCCAAGATGGCGGAGGCGAGCAGCGGGGGAAGGGCGTTTATGGCGGGAAAAACCGCCGCACTGGAGGAAGACCCGGGACACTGACCGGCCTCCAAACTGACACCCAACAAGGGCGAATCAGACTTTAAAACCCCCGCATCCCCGCTAGAAGCGCACACGCGGTCCGGGGAGCGATTCTTCGCGCCCTCGCCCTCCGACGCCATAGGCCACGTGGAGATCGATCGGGGAACCCCCTGCCCGCTATAAAAAGGTAAAAATTACCTGCTTCTCACTCCGAGCTGTAACGACCTGGTGTCCCAGTGAGTAGCTGCAATAAACGTTTAAATAAACGTCGAAATAAACGCCCTTAAGGACGTCCAAAATTTTTTTTTTTTTTTTTTTTAACAGAGCCAGCGGGAGGGGGGAGAAAAGGAGGGACCTGGCGCCACCAGGTTTGCACTTGCTCAAGAAGAGCCCTCAATCCCAGGTACTCAACAAAACCTAAAAATTAGGCTTGGAGACCTAGCCAGAGCTGCTGCTGTGTGTGACCACCACCTGCTGAGATAGAGAACATACTGAGGAGTTTCCGGCAGCACATGACCACATATAGGGAGGCAAAAGCTTTGCTCTCTATCTCCACCTGCTGGTAGATGGACACAACCCACCAGTCTATGGATTGATCAGCATGATGATATGGAATAATCTTTTGCTATTGTTTCGGGTGAATAAAAATGGTGGCAATCTCCGCCTACTGGCTTCAGGCACATATAATGGGCTAGATAGGCTCATACACTCCTCCTTCTTGGGCCAGATTTGAGATAGGCTCATGCAGTCTCCTGTTCTTTGTCTAACCTCCTTGATTTGTACAGATCTACCTTAAGGAAGTGGGCTACCCTAGATGACCTCATCAAGGGGAAGGGATGAAGTGCTCTGAGCATGCTCTGCTGCTTTCTGTTAACTTCCTCTCCAGTCTTCACTCTGCAGGATTGCAACGTGACGAATAGACCCAGAAGAAAAGAAAGTTTTATCTTATTTCTGGGGACTGCAACCCAGTCCCAGATCGGTAGAAAGGGAGAAGAAGGAATTTATCTGAAACCTTTAGGGATCAGTCTATCCTCATCCTGTTTTATTCATCCTTCCAGGAAAAGGGAAATCTCTTGCCTGAATCCATCCCAGCAGCTGCAGAATTCAGAGGGGAAAACAGAAGAGAAAATGTCTGCCCGAGTTTCTGATCAGGCAAGAATTTTTGTTCTCTTCTTATGTATACAGGGTGCCACTGCCAGCACAAAAAGGAAAACTGTTCCCTTTGCTGCTCTTGCAGGCTTCGTTTCTGTTTCCTTGTTTGTTTTGGAGTACAGTAGTAATTTAATGGTTGTTGGTAGACTTTACCTGCTGGAGGTGGATTGCAGTATCAAGTCTAAAGAATTTATAATTCCCTATAGCAGCGCTGTGTATGCTTTGTAGCGCTATAAAAATGCTAAATAGTAGTAGTAGTAGTGTTCCCTAACTCCGGTTCTGGAGTACTCCATGCCAGTCAGGCTTTTAGGATATCCACCATGAATATGCATGAAAGAGATTTGTACATAATGGAGGTAGCGTATGCAAATGAAGTTCATGCATATTAATGGTGGATATCCTGAAACCCTGACTGTCAAGGAGTACTCCGGGACCGGACTTGGGAAATACTGCAGTTGAGAATCTGCTCCAGGGATTTCTGAAAATAGGAGAAGGGAAGGAGAGTTTCCTGTTTGACACATTCCTGATTCCTTTAATATGCTTATGTTTACTAAACGTTTTGATATACCGTGATTCCAAATGAGGATCATAGCGGTTCACAATTATATTAACAAATAAAAAAAAGAAAAAGGAATGCCATTATTAAAAGCAAAGGATAGGTAAAGTAAGCTCTTTGAGCAGGGACTGGCTTTTTTGTGTATGGTGTACAGCGCTGCGTATGCCTTGTAGCTCTATAGAAATGATAAGTAGTAGTAGTAGTAAAGTAAATAGACTATAGGCTCAGGATTGGGGCCCACTATTGTACGTTTATGCAGCCAGGAGTGTGTGATGTTCCTGGCTGCATTAACACTTGCAAAACTACTACGGGCTTCCCTAGCCTGCACACAAGATACTGCAATCCATGTCCAGCAGGTTAAAGTCTCCTACCAATGTTTCTCCCTTCATTCTTACCTTTTGTATGTCTTCAGCCAGATCGCTGTCCTTCCATCTGAGTCAGTCTGTGGATGGCCAAGTGCACCTCCTTCTTTCCCCGTGCCCTCTGGCTTTCAGCCAATTTGATATTATTGATATAGAACTAGTCATCCCTTTACTCTGCCATCGCTGTCCTTTCCAAACAGATTATAGCATAGTAATAACATCAATAGACACACGTTTTCTCTCTCCTCAGCCCTGATCCCAACACTCTTCACTTTCTTGCCTTCAGACACCGAGCAACATTCATCTCTTCTACTTTCTCCTTCTTCCATCTACTTCATCAGCCCAACAGGAAAGATTTCCAGTCTTCTCTAAGCAACAGTATATCTGCTCAAAATATTGCATAGTTAAGGGAACATGTAGGGCTAGATTCTGTATATAGCGCTGAAAAGAATTGAGCCTTAAGCGTTATTCTATAAATGGTGCTCCGAGTTGGATGCCATTGATAGAATAACGTTTGATGCCGGTAACTGCGCCAGTTACACTAACTTAAATCTGGTGTAAATTCTCAGGCCTAAATTAGGCATGAATCTGCCTTAGTCTGTAACACCGTGCAAATTCCAGGAACGCCCTGACCTGCCCATGCCCCTGTCACATCCATACCCCCATTTTGGATCTGTGCATAAAAATTAGCGCACTGATCTTTATAGAATATCGACTATAAAGATGTGTGCATAAATTCAAATTATTGCACCAAAAGTTATTAGTGCCGAAGTATTGGCGCCAATTGGCTCGTTTTGCAATTAAATTACGCATGTAAATTGGGTGCATGCAAGTTTAAGCACCATATATAGAATTAGGGAAATAATGTACTAGAGATCTGATCTCATTGACAGAGGTCATCTAACAATGTCTGCACTGTCTATTACATAAACATCATAATGAAAGTGTGACTGAATGTGTCCTCCTGGCTATTCCAGGCATCGATCACGTTCAAGGATGTTGCTGCTTATTTTTTGGAAGTGGAGTGGGACATTTTAGGAGAATGGCAGAAGGAACTGTATAAGAGGGTCATCAAGGAGATTCATGATATCCTCATGTCACGAGGTAAATGTGTCTTCTCTATCATGTACTGCACAAGCATAGTATACAATTAGCATGGAAAAATCCCAGATCCCATGGACACCTGAAATTTAGGACCTTGGTTCTGATGTCATTCCATATCCAACAGGAACCAGTGAAGTAGCTCACTACTGCAGTCTCTGCAGAAAGTGCTGCTCTGTTCTTAAACTGAAGACTTCATACAAGACCAGTTGCAGTCTGTCTCCCTTTTCTATACCAAGAAAAATTTGGCACAGAAGACCAGAGAGAGCACTTGCCACCCAGATTTCTGGCTGAGAACTACAACTATTAACTGCACACTACTCAGCTATACTGTGCAATGTGTAACTCCCTTCTGATGGTAACCAGATGTCAGAGAAGGTTCTAATTTAAATGTTGTTTTCCTACTTCTTAACAGGTTATTCAATTGTTAATCCTGATGTTATATTTAAGATTAAAAAGGAAGATGAGAAATATTTCACTCAACACTTTGAATGGGAGGGAAAAGAAAACCTGAATGATCCCACCAAGAGTAAGTAGATGTTTTGGTTTTAAACGGCTTTGCGTTTTTATATCACAGGAGATGGATCATTAACATCAAACATTTGTAGAGTTAAACTCTGTTTCCTAATTTAATATTATCAGATCCTTGGTGAAACCTTCTTGACATGTTTTCTCATAGCAGGTCTTCCAGTGGTAACTTCTGTGTTCTCACTGAGTGTTAAACAAGAGGAAAATCTCCCGTTTATGGATCATCCTGAATTAGAGACTTTTGAAGTGACTCACCCTTCTGTAACAAGTAAGTATAAAATTCTTCCTGCATATATTTACTAAAATCATTTGGGACCATGTAGGAAATCAGTGGTGGTGGGATGAGCCATCCTCCTCTCTCCTCCTCCCACCGTTTCCCTATTTTGGACAGAGTTGGCTGCCTGTGGAGATGGAGGAGGCACCTGCTGGAGATGGGTGTGCTGGGGGTAAGATCAGGTCTGCAAAATCCTTTATCCTAGTGTCATGGGGTTGAGGAAATCTATACTATTGAATGGGCCGGTGGGAATAGAGAAGATAGTGGCAGGGGACATAACTGATGTAAGTGATAAAGTTTGACTTAGCCATGGAGTTTTTTTGTTTTCAATTGTTTATTTTTGAATTATTCAGTGTCATTTCTTCCTAACAGAATACTGCCTAATATCACAATACCATCTTTTACAGTAAAAGTGAACAAAAGCCCCATAACCCTCCCTCAGTATGATTCCCTATTCCTTCCTTCCTTCCTTGCCCCACCCCTCCCTCAGAGATCTAAGTGTGTGAGGAAACAGTTACAGTGTTAGCCGAAAGCCATTTGTTATACAAGTCCCAGATTCTATGGTATTGAGCAATTTTTCCTTTCCCTATAGCTTTAAGCTTTGATATTAGCCGCACATTGTCCAGTTTTTCCAAAACAGTCTGTAGGCCCGACAAATTTGGCTTCTTCCATGCAGCCGCAATAACCATCTTGCTCGCCACAAACAACTGAGTGGCAAATTGATGGGTGGATTGTTTAACTCCGGGTGGCTTAAAATGCAGCAGACAGCTGTCTATTTTCATAGGATAGGCGACAGCTGCTACCATGTTCAGAAATTTCAAAACTTCAGTCCAAAGCCATTGCGCATGACTGCAAGTCCACCACACATGGAACATGTCTCCTGTAAATCCACATTGTCTCCAGCATAGAGCAGACCCAGATTTGTACATTTTTACCAAACGACTAGGTGTGTAATACCAACAGTACAGGATCTTATGTCCGTTTTCTATCATCGCACTCGAAACTCACACTCGCTTTAGAAATGATAAATACTAGTAGTAATAAGGTCTTAAAGGCCTGAACCCACTATGAAAACTCATATGTCGCCCCCATGGCAGCTTCCCATTTAGATAGATAATGTTCCACTGAGGTGCAGTACGATAGCAGGGCCTTGTAGATTCTAGAGATACCTCCCTGTCCTCCTCCCCCCATCAGTCCTTGCTCCAATAGTGTTTCAGTCAAGCTAAGTTCTTCCCCCGCCTGGCGCTTAATGAAGTCTCGTACCTGGTAGTACTGAAAGGCCTGCATAGGGGAAAGTCCATGTTCCTGGCATAATTCTGCATATGAGGCGACTCCATCTTTTTCACACATCTGGCCTAACTTGCATAGACCTATTTTTTCCTATTCATGGTAGGCGGAGTCTATCAGGCCCGGCCCAAACCGAGGGGCAAACCTGAGAAACATATGTTTAAAGTACGTTCGCCCAGGGAAAAATTGGTCTCTCACCTTGCTCCAAACAGCTAAGGGCCACTGCATTAGTGGAGGACTTTCCTTAATTATCTCTCCTAGCCTCTGTCTCGGGAGCCATGGTATCGGCCCAAGTGGGATTGGAGCCAGCCATCTTTGTTCCAGTCTAACCCTTAGCTTCTCTGTTTTTTGTAGCCAAATTGCTAAAATTCTTAAATGTGATAATGTGCCTGAAAGGAGGGAACCCCCATCCCCCCTCTTTCTCTTGATTGGTACATCACCTCTCTTCGCACCCTGGGTGGTCTTTTTTTCCATATAAACACAAATATTTTCCTCTGTAGACCTCGCAAAAAGCCGTCCGGTAAAGCAATAGGTAGTGCCACAAATAGGAGCTTTGGGAGAATTATCATTTTCATAGCACTAATTCGTCCCATCCAAGACAGAGTCAGTCTCTCCCATCTTTCCAATTCCATAAAAATGTTCCGTATTTTGTCTGGAAAATTACTTTTAAAGATTTCATCTAGCCTATGAAGTATATTAATTCCCAAGTATCGAATATATTTTGTTGCCCATCTGTATGAGAACTGACATTGCAGTTGCTCTAATTGTTCTTTGGGTATGTTTACATCTAGCGCTTCTGATTTGTCAATTTTAAAACCAGAGACTTCCCCATACTTTTGGATCACCTCATTGATTGTTGGCAAGGAGACCAAAAGCTCTTTCAGTGTGAGTTAAATGTCGTCAGCAAACAAAAGAATCTTGGCCTCTAATCTCTGAATGAGCTCTAATTTGAACAGCTAAGGGCTCCATTACTAAAGCAAAACGTAGTGGGGACAGTGAACACCTTTGCCTAGTGCCTCTATGTAGTGAAAACGGTCAAAATAGATGGCCATTGACTCGTACTCAGGCTTGTGGGGTCCTATAGATCAAGTGCAGCCAGGTCTGAAATCGCCCTATATTACCAGCTTTTTCAGTCACTGCAAAAAGAAAAGGCCAGCCCACCCGGTCGAACGCCTTTTCAGCGTCTAGTGATAGAATACATAGGGGGGGTCTTGTTAATGTTTGCATTTTGTACCATATATAGGGTTCTCCGAATATTGTCAAAGGTCTGCCGACCATGTACAAATCCAGCCTGATCTTCATGGATTAGCAACGGGAGATATTTCTGCAATCTGGTCACAAAAATCTTGGTAAATATTTTATAGTCAACCCCCAGTAACAAGATGGGTCTGTATGAGCTACATAATTGCAGGTCTTTATCTGCTTTAGGTATAACTGTTATAGTGGCCAAATTCCAAGTCGGCGGAAGCCCAGTCTCCGTGTTTAGAGAATTGAATACCCTTAATAGTAGAGGGGCCAACAGCTTTCCAAAAACTTTATAGAAATTATTAGTGTACCCATGCTATAGAAATGCTAAGTAGTAGTAGTAGTAGTAGTAGTCCCGGGACCTTATTAGGGGCCAACTCTTTGGTTGATTGCTCAATCTCTTTTAGTTTGATAGGAATTGATAAAGCCTGCCTTGCGCTATGAGATACCTGTGGGAGCTCTATTTCCTCTAAGTATTGTGTTATGGCCTCCTGGTTATAGACATCCTCCGGTATACATAAGTTCTTGTAGTATTTTCTAAAAGCCGATTTCAAATATTCCGAGTCTGAGTGTAGCTCTCCTCCCTCATCTAGAAGGCCTCCTACCCCGTTCCAATTAGCCTGCTGTTTAAGTTTATATGCTAAAAGCCGACTAGATTTATTGCCGAACTCTAAAGTGCGACTGATGTGCCCTCTGTAGTTTTTCCGAGAGGTCTGCTAGTTCAAGGTCATGGATTTGATTACGGAGTCCCCGGCCCTGGGCTACCAGATCGGGTAATGGCTGAGTGCCACCCCGTTGTATCTGCTCTTCAATCTTTGCCAACTTCCCTCTCAGCCTATCCTCCTCTGCAGATCGCGTTTTCCAGCAGTGTGATCTTAGTGCTATTAAATGTCCCCACAGTACTGCCTTAAAACCCTCCCACAAGACAATCGGAGAGACCTCTCCATTATCATTAAAGTGAACATAATCTTTTGATATGTTGTTCTATCTTGGACAGATTGCCTGGATCTGCTAGCAGTGCGTTATCTAGACGCTAGTTACGCTCTACCCTTGCTGACCTTGAATTGTTTAGATGCAGTAGCACTGGAGACTGGTCTGACCAAGTGCGAGGCAGAATTTGGTGAGCACCCATCAATCCCAAAACTGAGGCATCCCCCAACCACGTATCTATCCTAGAGAATGTTTGATGTACTGCAGAGAAATACGTGTAGCTACGCAGGATAGGATTATCCCTGCGCCAAAGATCCATTAGTGCCAGTGTGTTATGAGCTCCTGAAGCTGTCATAGCATAACTTATTTTGGGTGAGGAATTATCTAAATGTGGGTGCAGTGTGATGTTAAAATCGCCCCCCGTCAGTAAAGATCCCTCGATATGTTGGGTAATCAAACGGTCTAGCTCTAAGAAAAATTCCCCTTGGTTTGCATTGGGCCCATATACATTGATTACCGTATAAACTTTCCCTGCTAGAGCAACAATCGCTAATAGGTATCTCCCTCCCTTATCTCTTATTACTTTTCATATCTCCTATGGCTTAGAGCTTCTAAAAGCGATTAAAACCCCTTTACTCTTTGTATTATCAAAATTAGAAGCAAAATAGATAGAGGGGTATTGCTTATGATAACACTAGTAAAAAAGTCCCGTTTCTGTTAGAAAGGAAACGGGCGCTAGCAAGGTTATATTCAAATGTTTTTTTTTTTTGTAACCAAACAGTGGTTAGAAAAGTGCTATAATGAGAAGAGGTTGGGCAGTGAGACAGACTGTATGTGGGTGTGAGAGTGTGGGTGTGAGAGAGAGACAGAGTGTGTGTTTGAGAGAGTGTGTGTGACAGTGAGACACATAGAGTGAAAGAGTGTGTGTGTGTGTGTGTGTGTGTGTGTGTGTGTGTGTGTGTGAGAGAGAGAGAGAGAGTGCTAGAGTGTGTGTGTGTGAAAGAGAGTGTGCATGTCTGCATGACCCCCTCCTTCTGTCCAAGGTGCAGGGCCCCCCCCCTCCTGTGTGAGTGGCAATGTAAGGTTGCTCTGCATCTGTGCATTATTCCATTTCATCCACAGTCCAAGCCGTTGCAGGACCACAGGGGCGGGCAGTGAGACAGAGTGTATGTGTGTGTGATTGTGTGAGAGAGACACAGAGGCATATTTTCAAAGCACTTAGCCTTCCAAAGTTCCATAGAAACCTATGGAACTTTGGAAGGCTAAGTGCTTTGAAAATATGCCTCACAGTGTGTTTGTGTGTGTGACACAGAGATAGAGTGTGACTGAGTTGTGAGAGTGGCAATGTAAGGGTGTTCTGCATCCCTGCTTTCTTCATGTTACATCCACAGTCCAAGCCGTTGCAGAACCACAGGGGCGGACAGTGAGACAGAGTGTATGTATGTGTGAGAGTGTGGGTGTGACAGAGAGATAGAGTGTGTGTGAGAGAGAGAGTGTGTGTGTGTGTGAGAGAGAGAGTGTGTGTGTGTGACATTGAGCTACCGTGTGTCACAGTATGTGTGTGTCTGCATGACCCCCTCCTTCCATTGAGTTGCAGGGCCCCCCCCTTCCGTGAGAATTGTGGCCTACCCCCCTCCTTCCATTCGTCACATGTAACCTTAGCGTTCATCCCATCAGGAGATAATAGCCAGCAGGACACTTACCCAGAAGAGTTACAGGCTTCGGTGTAGGATTGAAATCATCTTCCTTTTCAGTTTGGAGGTGCCTGTCAGGCGTCTGTGTCATGGCAGCAGGAGTTAACAGTTGCTCAGGTGTGAGCCAGCGTAGACAGTGCAATCCCAGCTGCAGTCAGGCTTTTTGTTGCTTCTTGTCTGTTGTGTCAGTGATGTTTCGGGAGGGCGTTCGGTGAGCGCTGCAGGTTCGGGAGGGCGGCAGCCAGTCTCGAACGTAGAGGGGTATTGCTTACGATAACACAACCGCTCATAGCTTGGCTTAAGATGGGTCTCTTGCACCAGAGCTATGTTCACCTGAAGGTGGCACAGCTTCCGAAACAACAACTGTCACTTCCTGGGGATGTTCAGCCCTCTTACATTCAATGTCATCCATTTTATATCAGCCATTTGAACATATCACTGTTTCCCTCTCATCTCTACCATCCAACACCTTCAAAGCACACCCCTTTCCTCCCTCCTTCCCTCCCACCCTTAGACCTCCCCTCCCTCCCCCCCCTCTGTTTTCCTTCTATTATTAATCCCCTCCCCCGTTATCTCATTCAAAATTATGGCCTCTCATGTTTTACCACTAGGCGCCTAACCAGAGAGGAAGTAACTGATAAGTCGCTTACCGCACACCCCACTGATATAACTTCCACCCCATTTAACAGAGCAGTCTCTTCTTACACAAGGAACCTATCCACACATAGTCTTTATATTGACCTTCACAAGTCCAGTCTTCTCACTCCGGCGTGATCATCAGCATTGGTAGCCTCAGCAGGCAGGGCTTCTGTGCGTCTGACGTCCTGCACGTGCAGGACGTCAGACACACAGAACCCCGCCCTGCACAGGTTAGCGTAGCAATGCTGAAGATCATGCCAGAGTCAGCACAGCACACAACAGAGGATTTCTGCTGGCGGGATTTTGAGTCCCCTGCCAGCAAAAGTACGCGACGGTAGGGTGGGATGGCGGCGGGAGGGGGAGGGGCATCGCGCGGCGGCGGGTGCATCGCGCGGAGGAGGCGGTGACGGCACACAAGAAACACCCCTGAAATCAGCCTGCACTTCCTTCGTTCTTCTTCAAAGTACAATCCCCCCCCCCAACTGAACTATACAACACACACACACACTCTCTCCACTGGCAGCACTTCCTGAAACCCCTGCCCCCCCCCCCCCCACGCACACTCACTCATCTGGCAGAGGTTCCTGAACCCCCCCCCCCAAACACACACAAACACTTACTCTCAATTGACCACACTTTCTCTACGACCCCCCCACCACACACACACACACACACACACACACACACACACACACACTCTCATCTGGCAGCGCTTCCTTAAATCCCTGCCCCCCCCCCCCCCCACACTCACTCAATCATCTGGCAACCCCGCACCACCACACACACACACACTCACTCTCTCATCGGCCAGTGCTTCCTAAAACCCCTGCCCCCCCCCCCCCACACTCACTCATCTAGCAGCCGTTCCTGCCCCACCCCCCAAACACACACTTTATCACTCACTCTCATTTGGCCACACTTCCTCAACGCCCCCACCCCCACAACACACACAAACACTCTCTCATCTGGCAGCGCTTCCTGAAATCCCTGCCCCCCCCCCCCCCCCCACTCACTCATCTGGCAACCCCCCCCCCCCCCCCAACACACACTCACTCTCTCATCTGGCAGCGCTTCCTGAAACCACTGTGCCCCACACACACTCACTCACTCATCTGGCAGCGATTCCTGAACCCCCCCCCCCCCCCACACACACACACTTACTGTCATTTGGCCACACTTCATGAACCCCCCCCCCCCTCCACCACACACACACACACTCACTCACTCTCTCATCTGGCAGCGCTTACTGAACCCCCCCCCCCCCCCCACACACACACACTCACTCATGTGGAAACGCTCAATAAACCCCCCCCCCCCCCACACACACACACACACACTCACTCAACTGGCAGCGCTTCCATACCCCCCCACACCCCTCCAACACACACACTCTCTCTCTCTCTCTCTCTCTCTGGCAGCGCTTCCTGAACCCCCTCCCCCTCCTCACTCTCTCTCATCTGGCAGCGCTTCCTGAAACCCCGTACACACACACACACTCACTCACTCTCTCATCTGGCAGCGCTTCCTGAAACCCCTGCCCCCCCCCCCCCCCCACACTCACTAATCTGGCAGCCGTTCCTAAACCCCCCCACACACACACCTACTCACTCACTCTCATTTGGCCCCGTTACCTCAACCCTCCCCCCCTCACACACACACACACTCACTCTCTCTCCTGCAAGTGCTTCCTGAACCCACGCCCCAAACACACACACACTCATCTGTTGAGTACCTGGGGTTGAGTGCAAACCTGGTGGCGCCAGGTCCCTCCTTTTCTCCCCCCTCCCGCTGGCTCTGTTAAAAAAAAAAAAAAATTTGGACGTCCTTAAGGGCGTTTATTTCGACGTTTATTTAAACGTTTATTGCAGCTACTCACTGGGACACCAGGTCGTTACAGCTCGGAGCGAGGAGCAGGTAATTTTTACCTTTTTATAGCGGGCAGGGGGTTCGCCGATCGATCTCCACGTGGCCTATGGCATCGGAGGGCGAGGGCGCGAAGAATCGCTTCCCGGACCGCGTGTGCGCTTCTAGCGGGGATGCGGGGGTCTTAAAGTCTGATTCGCCCTTGTTGGGTGTCAGTTCGGAGGCCGGTCAGTGTCCCGGGTCTTCCTCCAGTGCGGCGGTTTTTCCCGCCATAAACGCCCATCCCCCGCTGCTCGCCTCCGCCATCTTGGCCGGCCACTCTGCTCGGACGGCTTCTTCTTGGGCCGCCCTTGAGCTGGGAGACGTTAATGCCATGGCCGCCCTTGATTTGGGCGACGGCAAAAAAGCGGCTAGAGTTAAGCGCCGTTCTTCCCGTGCGGCTCCTTCGCGGAATGTCGCCCCGGACGCCATCTTGGATGCGCAGCATGTTTCTCCCCCGCTCTTGCAAGCGCCGGTTGAGGGTGCGTCTAGGGCTGTGGCCCAGGCTGCTGAAGTGCACAGTCTGGGGGGTTTCTCCCCCGAGTTTATTTTGCTGCTGCATCAGGCCTTCCTTATGCAAAACGCTGCCGCTTCTCCCTTGTCCGATAAAGGGGTTGAGGCCCCCGGAAGTAAACGCCCTCGGGTGGATTCCCAGGCCTTAGAGGACTCTGTTTCCTCTGATGTAGATGAGGGCAGCGTATCTGAGTTCTCCCAACGGTCCTTTGGGGATTCCTTGGAGGAGACGGATTCCCGCTCGGATGGAGCGGATGACCCCTCTGCAGTGCGGATCTTTCGCTCAGAGGATTTGCCCAACCTGTTAGTGCAGGCCATGAGCATTTTGAAGATTTCCTCTCCAGAGGACGTCTCTCCCTCAGCCCCTGTTGGCTCCGCCATTATGCTGGGGACGAAGCGCCCGCCTAGAACCTTCCACGTGCATGATGCCATGCACACCTTAATTTCGGCTCAATGGGATGTCCCGGAAGCGAGCCTCAAAGTGGCTAGGGCTATGTCCCGCCTCTATCCTTTGCCTGAAAGTGAACGTGAGGCCTTTCTTTGGCCTACCGTGGATTCTTTAATAACTGCGGTGACTAAGAAAACGGCGTTGCCGGTGGAAGGTGGCACGGCCCTAAAGGACGCCCAAGACAGAAGATTGGAGGCGGCCTTAAGGTCGTCCTTTGAGGCGGCTGCCTTAAGTTTGCAGGCCTCAGTTTGCGGATCCTATGTGGCCAGGGCGTGCCTGACGATTGTGCAGCGGGCTTCCCCCTCGGATCCTTCCTTGAGGGCTGATTGGCCGGCCCTGGAATCGGGCTTGGCTTATTTGGCAGACTTACTGTATGATGTCTTGAGAGCCTCGGCTAAAGGTATGGCTCAGACAGTCTCTGCGCGGCGGTGGCTTTGGCTGAAACATTGGTCTGCGGACCACGCCTCTAAGTCCCGCCTGGCTAAGTTGCCTTTTAAAGGCAAGCTGCTCTTTGGGGTCGAGCTGGACAAAATTGTGACCGATCTCGGCACATCTAAGGGCAAGAGGTTACCAGAGGTCAGGGCTCGGGCCAGTGCTCGCCCCGGTAACTCCAGAGGACGGTTTCAGGAAGCCCGTCGGTACCGCCCGGGCAAGTTGGGCTCCTCTGCCCCCTCTTCCTTCAAGAGGAACTTCTCCCCCAAGCAGCATTCCTTTCGCAGAGACTGCCGTCCCGGAGTTGCGCCCTCCGGTCCTCCCCCAGGGTCTCGTACCCAATGACGGGGTCCTAGTCCATGGCCCAGTGCAGATTGGAGGACGCCTGTCCTCGTTTCTGGGCGAGTGGACCAGGGTAACTTCAGACGCTTGGGTGCTGGAAGTCATCAGAGACGGCTACAAGCTAGAGTTCTCCCGACCCTTAAGAGACGGGTTTGTACTCTCTCCCTGCAAGTCTCCGGTCAAAGCTGTGGCAGTGCAGCAGACCTTGGACAATCTGATCCGCCTGGGTGCGGTCGTTCCGGTGCCAGAAAATCAGCTTGGCAAGGGACGTTACTCCATTTACTTTGTGGTACCAAAGAAAGGAGGTTCTGTACGGCCTATCCTCGACCTCAAAGGGGTCAATCGGGCCTTGAAAGTTTGGCACTTTCGCATGGAGACTCTCCGCTCTGTTATAGCGGCAGTGAAGGCAGGGGAGTTCCTGGCATCCTTGGACATCAAGGAAGCGTACTTGCATATTCCCATCTGGCCTCCTCATCAACGCTTTCTGCGTTTTGCAGTCCTGGGCCGACACTTCCAGTTCAGAGCCCTCCCGTTCGGGTTGGCTACTGCTCCGCGGACCTTCTCCAAAGTAATGGTGGTCATCGCGGCCTTCCTGCGAAAGGAAGGAGTACAAGTCCATCCTTATCTGGACGACTGGTTGATCCGAGCCCCCTCTTATGCAGAGTGCGGCAAAGCTGTGGACCGGGTGATTGCTCTTTTGAGCTCCCTGGGGTGGATCATCAACTGGGAGAAAAGCCAGCTGCGCCCGACTCAGTCCCTGGAGTATCTGGGAGTTCGATTCGACTCCCAAGTGGGCAGAGTGTTCCTGCCGGACAATCGGATTGTCAAACTTCAGGCTCAGGTGGACCAGTTCCTAGTAGCCTCTCCGCTTCGCGCTTGGGACTATGTGCAGCTGTTGGGCTCTATGACGGCCACGATGGAAGTAGTGCCCTGGGCCAGGGCTCATATGAGACCACTACAACACTCTCTGCTGCAGCGCTGGACTCCGGTGTCGGAGGATTATGCTGTGCGCCTTCCCTTGGACCCAGCAGTGCGCAAGGCGCTGAGCTGGTGGCTGAAGACAGACAAGTTGTCTGCAGACAAGTTGCCTCTTGTGACCCCGGAGTGGATTGTCGTCATGACGGATGCCTCTTTGACGGGCTGGGGAGCCCACTGCATGGGAAGGACAGCGCAGGGGCTCTGGTCTCCTGCAGAGGCAAAGTGGTCTATCAACCTCCTGGAACTCAGAGCCATTCAGTTGGCGCTTTTGGAGTTCCTCCCGGTACTGGCGTTGAAGCCAGTACGGGTCCTGTCGGACAATGCCACGGCTGTGGCCTATGTCAACCGCCAGGGAGGTACCAAGAGCGCCCCTCTAGCCAAGGAGGCCATGAATCTATGCCAGTGGGCGGAAGCGAACTTGGAACAGCTGTCAGCGGCCCACATTGCCGGAGTCATGAATGTCAAGGCGGACTTTCTCAGTCGCCATACCTTGGATCCCGGAGAGTGGCAGTTATCGGCTCAGGCGTTCTTGGCCATCATGAAGCGCTGGGGCCAGCTGAGCCTAGATCTGATGGCGTCATCGGCCAATTGCCAAGTGCCGCGCTTTTTCAGCAGAGGACGGGACCCTCGATCTCTGAGAGTAGATGCTCTTCTCCAACAGTGGCCGACACAAGAGCTTCTCTATGTGTTCCCGCCCTGGCCCATGTTGGGCAGGGTACTAGGCCGGGTGGCAAAGCATCCGGGCCGGATAATCCTGGTGGGTCCGGACTGGCCCAGACGTCCCTGGTATGCGGACTTGATCAGGCTCTCAGTGGACGACCCTCTGCGGCTGCCAGTGGAGCAGGGCCTGTTGCATCAGGGTCCCGTGGTTATGGAGGATCTCTCCCCCTTTGGTCTTACGGCCTGGCTATTGTGCGGCAGCATCTGAGGAAGAAGGGCTTCTCAGACAAGGTCATCACCACTATGCTGAGAGCGAGGAAGCACTCTACTTCTACTGCTTACGCCAGGGTTTGGCGTACCTTTGCAGCGTGGTGTGAAGCAGGCTCTCTTTCTCCCTTCTCAGCTCCAATTTCTTCAGTGCTGGCGTTCCTGCAAGAAGGTCTGGAGAAAGGCCTGTCGCTCAGTTCCCTTAAAGTCCAGGTAGCGGCTCTGGCTTGCTTCAGGGGCCGCCTGAAGGGTGCTTCCCTGGCTTCGCAGCCAGATGTGGTACGTTTTCTCAAGGGAGTTAATCACCTGCGCCCTCCTCTGCACTCAGTGGTGCCTGCGTGGAATCTCAACCTGGTGCTAAGAGCCTTGCAGAAGCCGCCTTTTGAACCCTTGTCGAGGGCATCTCTGAAAGACCTGACGTTGAAAGCAGTTTCTTGGTGGCTATCACTTCAGCCAGAAGAGTTTCCGAGCTCCAGGCACTCTCATGTCGAGAGCCTTTTCTGCAGTTCACTGAGGGAGGAGTGACTATTCGCACAGTGCCTTCTTTCCTGCCCAAGATTGTTTCTCGCTTCCATGTGAATCAGCAGCTCTGTCTCCCTTCCTTTCGTAGGGAGGACTACCCAGAGGAATACTCTGCTCTCAAATATCTGGATGTGAGATGAGTCATCATCAGATACTTGGAAGTGACCAATGATTTCCGGAAATCGGATCATCTGTTTGTCCTGTTTGCAGGTCCTCGTAAGGGTCTGCAGGCTGCTAAGCCTACAGTGGCAAGATGGGTCAAGGAAGCCATTGCAGCGGCTTATGTGGTCGCGGGGAAGGTGCCGCCTATCCAGCTGAAGGCTCACTCCACTAGAGCTCAGGCGGCCTCGATGGCAGAGGCCGGGTCCTCTTTGGAAGAGATTTGCAAGGCGGCAACTTGGGCATCGGCCTATACCTTCTCCAGGCATTACCGCTTGACTGTGGCTGCTCGGGCGGAGGCCCGGTTTGGAGCTTCAGTGTTGCGGTCAGGGATTTCAATGTCCCGCCCTGGGTGAGTACTGCTTCGGTACATCCCACCAGTCTATGGATTGATCAGCATGATGATATGGAAGGTAAAATTATGTATCATACCTGATAATTTTCTTTCCATTAATCCTAGCTGATCAATCCATAGCCCCTCCCAGATATCTGTACTGTTTATATTCTGGTTGCATTTCAGGTTCAAGTTTAGTCTTCAGTTCCTGTTCAGGAGGACTTCGTGTTCAAGTTTTTTCAATTGGATTCTTCAAGAGTTGAGACGAGTTTGTGTTACAGTGAGCTGCTGCATTCCTCTCCCCTCCGTTTTACGGGGCTGGATTGAGACATAATTCTGCCGGCGCTCCCTCCCGCTTCGTGCGGCTGTAGGGCAGCTTTGTACCCCTCCCGCTTCGGCGGTGTTAGGGTCAGTCAGCTCCTTCCGCGGTTGCGGTTGCAGGATAAGCCAGATCTCCCCGCATCGGCGGGGTGGTGTCCCTCCCCTGCTCCGCGGGGATGAGCTGGACGGATTCCCCTCCCCCACTTGTGTGGGGATGAGCTGGGTTAATTCCCCTCCCCCGTTTCGGCGGTGGTGAACTGGGCAGAGTGTCCCTTTGTGGGTTTAATTCTCTAAGTGCTGAGTCCTGCGGATGGAGCTTGGATATCGACATACTGAGGAGTTTCCGGCAGCACATGACCACATATAGGGAGGCAAAAGGATTGCTCTCTATCTCCACCTGCTGGTAGATGGACACAACCCACCAGTCTATGGATTGATCAGCTATGATTAATGGAAAGAAAATTATCAGGTATGATACATAATTTTACCTTTTTACTAGTATCTAATAAAATCTACTACTCCAAAAAAAAAAAAACCCACAATTACCTACCATAAATATAATTTAATCTAAACTTCTACACCTTCCCTGCTATCATAAGTTCTGTTCAATACAGTATGTAAAAAGAAAAGTATTCAGAAGTTTTCGAAAATGAATGTAGGAATCCTCTTTTGGAAGTCTGTTCCAGAGAGAGGGAGACAGAAAAAGTAACGCCGATGCACGCGTAGATTCCCATCGAGTCTTAGCAGTCGGAGGAATGACTAGCCTATTATCTGTTAGCGATGTAAGAGTCCGCATAGGAGAATAGGGAATAGTCAGATTAGATAGGTAACTAGGAGTAAGTAAATGAAAAGCCTTATGTGTCAGAGTAGTACTTTAAATTTGACTCTTGCTTCAATCGGAAGCCAATGAAGTTGGTATAATAAAGGTGTTATTCTATCATCCCTCCAAGCCCTACAAATCATGTGAGCTGCTGTATTTTGTATTCTTTGTATTCTATTTAGATTAACTTTAGTGATCCCTACATAGATAACATTACAATAATCTAAGCATGATGTAATATATGTGTACGTCAATGTTTCAACAGAGTCTTTACTTATTAAATTTCTAATTGAACGAAGCTTCCTTAAGTGAAAAAAAGACTTAACTACATCAGATATTTGTTCCTCAAATGTTAATGCAGAATCAATAATGACCCCTAAATATCTGAAGGATTTAACTGTAGGAATGTATTGTCCAAATAACATGGGCACTACTGAGGGAATAGCTCCATGTCCTACTATCCACGATGTCGTTGTCTTATCCGGATCTAATACTAAGTGATGTGTTACCAACCATTCTGCCACTTTATCAAGACAAGTTTGAATTGGTGTAAGATCTATACTTGATGGCTGGACATAATGAATGAGAAGGAAGTCATCAGCATGTAATGTACTCCAGTGCCACATGTTTAGCACTAATTCTATAACACTTCTTGGCACCAAAATGCCGTTATAGGATACTACTACTTACTACTACTTATCATTTCTATAGCGCTACTACAAGCATAAGTCAGCGTTGGAGCTCCCATGTTTAGGCTTGCCCTGTTACGCTGTTTCGATGGCAGGCGTCAGTTGGCAGGCCTAAGAGCGCCAACTGACGCACATAATTTATAGTATTCTGTTAAACTACACTTCCATATCATCAAGCTGATCAATCCATAGACTGGTGGGTTGTGTCCATCTACCAGCAGGTGGAGATAGAGAGCAAACTTTTGCCTCCCTATATGTGGTCATGTGCTGCCGGAAACTCCTCAGTATGTTCTCTATCTCAGCAGGTGGTGGTCACACACAGCAGCAGCTCTGGCTAGGCCTCCAAGCCTAATTTTTAGGTTTTGTTGAGTGCCTGGGGTTGAGGGCTCTTTTGAGCAAGTGCAAACCTGGTGGTGCCAGGTCCCTCCTTTTCTCCCCCCTCCCGCTGGCTCCGTTAAAAAAAAAAAAAAAAAATTTTAAACGTCTTTAAAGGCGTTTATTTCGACGTTTATTTAAGCGTCTATTGCAGCTACTCACTGGGACACCAGGTCGTTACAACTCGGAGCGGACAGCAGGTAATTTTTACCTTTTTATAGCGGGCGGGGGTTCCCCGATTCTTCTCCTCGTGGCACATGGCGTCGGAGGGCGAGGGCGCAAAGGGTCGCTCCCCGGGTCGCTTGAGCGCTTCTAGAGGGGATGCGGGGGTCTTAAAGCCTGATTCGCCCTTGTTGGGTGACAGTTTCGTGACCGATGAATGTCCCGGTCCTTCCTCCGGCGTGGCGGTTTTTCCCGCCATAAACGCCCATCCCCCGCTCCTCGCCTCCGCCATCTTGGCCGGCCACGCAGCTCGGACGGCTTCTTCTTGGGCCGCCCTTGAGGTTGGAGACATTAATGCCATGAACGCCCTTAATTTGGGCGACGGCACAGAAGCGGCTAAAGTTAAGAGCCGTTCTTCCCGCGCGGCTCCTTCGCGGAGTTTCGCGCCGGACGCCATTTTGGGTGCGCAGCATGTCTCTCCCCCGCTGTTGCGAGCGCCGGTTGAGAGCGCGCCTAGGGCTGTGGCCCAGGCTGCGGGAGTGCACAGTCTGGGGGGTTTCTCCCCCGAGTTTGTTTTGCTGCTGCATCAGGCCTTCCTCATGCACAACGCTGCCCCTGCTCCCTCGTCTGGTAAAGAGGTTGAGGTTCCCAGAGGTAAACGCCCTCGGGTTGATTCCCAGGCCTTGGAGGAATTAGTCTCCTCCGATGTAGATGAGGGCAGCGTGTCTGAGGTCTCCCAACGGTCCTTTGCGGATTCCTTGGAGGAGACGGATCCCCGCTCGGATGGAGCGGATGACCCCTCTGCAGCGCGGCTTTTTCGCCCAGAGGATTTGCCCAACCTGTTGTTACAGGCCATGGACACTTTGAAGATATCCTCTCCGGAGGACGTCTCTCCCTCAGCCCCTGTTGGCTCTGCCATTATGCTGGGGACGAAGCGCCCGCCTAGAACCTTCCACGTGCATGATGCCATGCACACCTTAATTTCGGCTCAATGGGATGTCCCAGAAGCGAGCCTTAAAG
The DNA here is from genome assembly GCF_901765095.1 of Microcaecilia unicolor. Classification (NCBI taxonomy): domain Eukaryota; kingdom Metazoa; phylum Chordata; class Amphibia; order Gymnophiona; family Siphonopidae; genus Microcaecilia; species Microcaecilia unicolor. Next base: position 405,327,933 of record NC_044031.1, on the reverse strand, counting down.
TGGCTAGGGCTATGTCCCGCCTCTATCCTTTGGCTGTGAGTGAACGTGAGGCCTATCTGTGGCCTACCGTGGATTCTTTAATCACTGCGGTGACTAAGAAAACGGCATTGCCGGTGGAAGGTGGCACGGCCCTAAAGGACGCCCAAGACAGGAGATTGGAGGCGGCATTAAGGTCGTCCTTTGAGGCGGCTGCTTTAAGTTTGCAGGCCTCAGTTTGCGGCTCCTATGTGGCCAGGGCGTGCCTGACTATGGTGCAGCGGGCTTCCCCCTCGGATCATTCCTTGAGGGCTGATTGGCCAGCCCTGGAATCGGGCTTAGCCTATTTGGCAGACTTGCTGTATGATGTCTTGAGAGCCTCAGCTAAAGGCATGGCTCAGACAGTCTCTGCGCGGCGGTGGCTTTGGCTGAAACATTGGTCTGCTGACCACGCCTCTAAATCCCGCCTGGCTAGATTGCCTTTTAAAGGCAAGCTGCTCTTTGGGGTCGAGCTGGACAGAATCGTGACCGATCTCGGCACGTCTAAGGGCAAGAAGTTACCAGAGGTCAGGGCTCGGGCTAGTGCTCGTCCCGGTACCTCCAGAGGACGTTTTCAGGAAGCCCGTCGGTACCGCCCGGGCAGGTCGGGTTCTTCTGCCCCCTCTTCCTTTAAGAGGAATTTCTCCCCTAAGCAGCATTCCTTTCGCAGAGACCGCCGTCCCGGAGGTGCTCCCTCCGGTCCTCCCCCAGGGTCTCGTACCCAATGACGGGGTCTTGGTCCACGCCCCAGTGCAGATTGGAGGACGGCTGTCCTCGTTTCTGGGCGAGTGGACCACAATAACTTCAGACGCTTGGGTGCTGGAAGTCATCAGAGACGGCTACAAGCTAGAGTTCTGCCGACCCTTAAGAGACGGGTTTGTACTCTCTCCCTGCAAGTCTCCGGTCAAAGCTGTGGCAGTGCAGCAGACTTTGGACAATCTGATCCGCCTGGGTGCGGTCGTTCCGGTGCCAGAAAGTCAGCTTGGCAAGGGGCGTTACTCCATTTACTTTGTGGTACCAAAGAAAGGAGGTTCTGTCCGGCCTATCCTCGACCTCAAAGGGGTCAATCGGGCCTTGAAAGTGCGGCACTTTCGCATGGAGACTCTCCGCTCTGTTATAGCGGCAGTGAAGGCAGGGGAGTACCTGGCATCCTTGGACATCAAGGAAGCGTACCTGCATATTCCCATCTGGCCTCCTCATCAACGCTTTCTGCGTTTTGCAGTCCTGGGCCGACACTTCCAGTTCAGAGCCCTCCCGTTCGGGTTGGCTACTGCTCCGCGGACCTTTTCCAAAGTAATGGTGGTCATAGCGGCCTTCCTGCGAAAGGAAGGAGTACAAGTCCATCCTTATCTGGACGACTGGTTGATCCGAGCCCCCTCTTATGCAGAGTGCGGCAAAGCTGTGGACCGGGTAGTTGCTCTTTTGAGCTCCCTGGGATGGATCATCAACTGGGAGAAGAGCCAGCTGCGCCCGACTCAGTCCCTGGAGTATCTGGGAGTTCGATTCGACACCCAAGTGGGCAGAGTGTTCCTGCCAGACAATCGGATTGTCAAACTTCAGGCTCAGGTGGACCAGTTCCTAGTAGCCTCTCCTCTTCGGGCTTGGGACTATGTGCAGCTGTTGGGCTCTATGACGGCCACGATGGAAGTAGTGCCCTGGGCCAGGGCTCATATGAGACCACTACAACACTCCCTGCTGCAGCGCTGGACTCCGATGTCGGAGGATTATGCTGTGCGCATTCCCTTGGATCCAGCAGTGCGCAAGGCGCTGAGCTGGTGGATGCAGACAGACAAGTTGTCTGCGGGAATGCCTCTGGTGACCCCAGAGTGGATTGTCGTCACGACGGACGCCTCGTTGTCGGGATGGGGAGCCCACTGCTTGGGAAGGACAGCGCAGGGGCTCTGGTCTCCTGCAGAAGCAAAGTGGTCTATCAACCTCCTGGAACTCAGAGCCATTCGGTTGGCGCTTTTGGAGTTCATCCCGGTACTGGTGTTGAAGCCTGTACGGGCCCTGTCGGACAATGCCACGGCTGTGGCCTATGTCAACCGCCAGGGAGGTACCAAGAGCGCCCCTCTAGCCAAGGAGGCTATGAATCTTTGCCAGTGGGCGGAAGCGAACCTGGAGCAGCTTTCAGCGGCCCACATTGCTGGAGTCATGAATGTCAAGGCGGACTTTCTCAGTCGCCATACCTTGGAGCCCGGAGAGTGGCAGCTATCTGCTCAGGCGTTCTTGGACATCACGAAGCGCTGGGGCCAGCCGAGCCTAGATCTGATGGCGTCATCGGCCAATTGCCAAGTGCCGCGTTTTTTCAGCAGAGGACGGGACCCTCGATCCCTGGGAGTAGATGCTCTCCTCCAACAGTGGCCGACACAAGAGCTCCTCTATGTGTTCCCGCCCTGGCCCATGTTGGGCAGGGTGCTAGACCGGGTGGCAAGGCATCCCGGCAGAGTAATCCTGGTGGGTCCGGATTGGCCCAGACGTCCCTGGTATGCGGACTTGATCAGGCTCTCAGTCGACGATCCTCTGCGGCTGACAGTGGAGCAGGGCCTGTTACATCAGGGTCCCGTGGTGATGGAGGATCCCTCCCCCTTTGGTCTTACGGCCTGGCTATTGAGCGGCAGCGTCTGAGGAAGAAGGGCTTCTCAGACAAGGTTATCGCCACTATGCTAAGAGCGAGGAAGCGCTCTACTTCTACTGCTTACGCCAGGGTTTGGCGTATCTTTGCAGCGTGGTGTGAAGCAGGCTCTCTTTCTCCCTTCACGGCTCCAATTTCTTCAGTGTTGGCATTCCTGCAAGAAGGTCTGGAGAAAGGCCTGTCGCTCAGGTCCCTTAAAGTCCAGGTAGCGGCTCTGGCTTGCTTCAGGGGCCGCCTGAAGGGTGCTTCCCTGGCTTCGCAGCCAGATGTGGTGCGCTTTCTCAAGGGAGTTAATCACCTGCGCCCTCCTCTGCACTCAGTGGTGCCTGCGTGGAATCTCAACCTGGTGCTAAGAGCATTGCAGAAGCCGCCGTTTGAACCCTTGTCGAGGGCATCTCTGAAAGACCTGACGTTGAAAACAGTCTTTTTGGTGGCTATCACTTCAGCCAGAAGAGTTTCCGAGCTCCAGGCGCTCTCATGTCGAGAGCCTTTTCTGCAGTTCACTGAGGCAGGAGTGACTATTCGCACAGTGCCTTCCTTTCTGCCCAAGATTGTTTCTCGCTTCCATGTGAATCAGCAGCTCTGTCTCCCTTCCTTTCGTAGGGAGGACTACCCAGAGGAGTACTCTGCTCTTAAATATCTGGATGTGAGACGAGTCATCATCAGATACTTGGAAGTGACCAATGATTTCCGGAAGTCGGATCATCTGTTTGTCCTGTTTGCAGGTCCTCGTAAGGGTCTGCAGGCTGCTAAGCCTACAGTGGCAAGATGGGTCAAGGAAGCCATTGCAGCGGCTTATGTGGCCGCGGGGAAGGTGCCGCCTATCCAGCTGAAGGCTCACTCCACAAGAGCTCATGCGGCCTCGATGGCAGAGGCCGGTTCCGTCTCCTTGGAAGAGATATGCAAGGCGGCAACTTGGGCTTCGGCCCATACATTCTCCAAGCATTACCGCTTGACTGTGGCTGCTCGGGCGGAGGCCCGGTTTGGAGCTTCAGTGTTGCGGTCAGGGATTTCTAGGTCCCGCCCTGGGTGAGTACTGCTTCGGTACATCCCACCAGTCTATGGATTGATCAGCTTGATGATATGGAAGGTAAAATTATGTATAATCATACCTGATAATTTTCTTTCCATTAATCATAGCTGATCAATCCATAGCCCCTCCCAGATATCTGTACTGTTTTTATTCTGGTTGCATTTCAGGTTCAAGTTTAGTCTTCAGTTACTTCAGAAAGACTTCGTGTTCAAGTTTTTTCACTTGGATTCTTCAAGAGTTAAGACGAGTTTGTGTTACAGTGAGCTGCTGCATTCCTCTCCCCTCCGTTTTACGGGGCTGGATTGAGACTTAAAATTCTGCCGGCACTCCCTCCCGCTTCGTGCGGCTGTAGGGCAGCTTTGTACCCCTCCCGCTTCGGCGGTATTAGGGTCAGTCAGCTCCTCCCGCGGTTGCGGTTGCAGGATAAGCCAGATCCCCCCGCATCGGCGGGTGTGGTGTCCCTCCCCCGCTCCGCGGGGATGAGCTGGACGGATTCCCCTCCCCCACTTGTGTGGGGATGAGCTGGGTTAATTCCCCTCCCCCGTTTCGGCGGTGGTGAGCTGGGCAGAGTGTCCCTTCGTGGGTGTAATTCTCTAAGTGCTGAGTCCTGCGGATGGAGCTTTGATATCGACATACTGAGGAGTTTCCGGCAGCACATGACCACATATAGGGAGGCAAAAGTTTGCTCTCTATCTCCACCTGCTGGTAGATGGACACAACCCACCAGTCTATGGATTGATCAGCTATGATTAATGGAAAGAAAATTATCAGGTATGATTATACATAATTTTACCATGTAACTGGAGGACACACCCATGGCCTACCCATGCTCCACCCACGTGTACTACTCTCCCCTTGCAGTTAGGCGCAATGGCACTTAGGCATTACTTTATAGTGCCTGGTGCATACAAACACCTAACTGCCAATTAATGGTGCATAACTCAAGATGTTACCTTATAGAATAGGAAGTAGGGCAGATCTGTGTGTAACTCCTAACGCACTACCAAACGCCGTGAAAACAACGTATGACCTCTTACATTTCCGGAAATTATTAAAAACCAACCTGTTCAAAAAGGCCTACCCTACCGACCCAACCTAATTGTCCGGACTCTGCAACACAACAAATCCAAAGCCTGAACTCTGCAACACAACGAACCCAAAGCACGAAATGGACATAACATAACTCTTCTGCTCAAAGACGCCATAACTGTGTTTGTTCCACTCCAATTTATACTACCCAACATTACTTTGTATTTGTTTTTCTCACCGGATTTGTCTTTCTTACCGGAATCGGCAATCGCCGTTCCGATAATATGTAAGCCACATTGAGCCTGCAAATAGGTGGGAAAATGTGGGATACAAATGTAACAAATAGAATAGCGTCTGGTGCATATAGTAACATAGGGGATCTTTTTTTTTTTTTCACTTTAAAATATTTTTTTATTTTGCATAACTCCGTAACAAGAGCACATCTCGCTCACATTTGCCCACGCAGGGTCTCATAAGTACTTAACTACTACACTATTACATCTAAAACCAGCTCATCACTGGACCCAGTACAACAAATAACAAGATCATCACAAAAACACAACAACCACTGCCCAACTAAACCTTGTACTCCTAAAATACAACATCCCTCTTCCCTTCCCTCTAACCATCTCCAGCCCCAACTCAGCTTGAGAGCACCCCATGGTTCTTTGGGGCACTCTCTCTCCCCCTCCCTCCCCACTCCCCCCCATAAGATTCCATTAATCTAAATACTTGTCAATCGCTGTTGGTAAGCGAGCCCATCTCACTTATGCCCCCTCCCTGCGGTAAGCCGTTAATCTCTCCATTTGTATTAACTGACCTAGTTTGCATTTCCAATCACTCAATGTCGGGGGATCTACCCTCTTCCAGTACTGTGCTATGAGGCACTTAGCTGCTGCAAACCTCCAGCGTAACCATTTCCGCTCCTCCCAAGATTACCTCTCATTGTTTAATCCCAAAAGACACACTATAGGGCTTCACACCAAGGATGATTCAATTAACTTCACTAATGCTTTCATAACATCTTGCCAAAAAGGTACCACCCTGGGGCATGTCCACCATATATGCATAAAAGACCCCCTTTGTAAACCACACCTCCAACACAGATCCGATGCACCGGGGTACATCCTCTTCAATCTCTCCAGTGTGTAATACCATCGGGATAAAACTTTATGTGCATTTTCTTGCACCAAAACACATACCGAGGCCTTACGCACCTCCCCACAAATAACTTCCCACTCCTGATCAGAAAAGCGGTAGCTTAAATCCTCCTCCCAAGCCCCCCTGAAAACCAAGCGGCCTAGGATCATGTCCCCTCAAAAATTTATATATCGCTGATATTGGTCTAGGAACCTTCTTCAACCAAAGCCATAGATTTTCCAAACTCTCCCTCTCCTGTGGATTCCCTCCCCTCCAACCCAATATCTCCACAAAATGTTGAATCTGTATATATGGAAAATTATCTCTCCCTGATAAAACTGTACATGGAACACAACGTTTCAAAGCACTTTACCCTCCCCCCTCCCCCCCCCCCCCCCCCCCCCGCAGCACCGCCCGGAAATTCACAATGCCCGCCTGTCCCACCGTACAAAACTAACATTTTCTCTTCTTGCCCCAAATCTTGGCTCCCATCTCAAGGGTGCCAGTGTCGACACCCCATCTGACTGCCCCCATTTCCTCCTCACTCCTCCCCACACCTCCATCAGATGCCTCACATATGGGTTCTGTATCTCTACCAGGATCACTCCCATTCCTTCAGTAGTCCATAAATAAGAGCGTATCGGCCTGTGCGGGCTATACGATTGCTCCAACTGACTAGCAGGCTTAGTTATCCCCCTCTCCCAATCCATAATCATCCTCAATTGGGCAGCAATATAGAACCATTCGAAATTGGGTACTGCTCTACCCCCCTCTCAGGAGCTCCCCATAGCACACGTCCAGCCAAACGAGGATGCCTACCCCCCCCCCCCCCATATAAACTGTGCCAGCAGACCCTGCAATTGCTTAAATATCCGTTTCAGAACCGCTACTGGAAGCGCCTGAAACAAAAATAACAATCTAGGCAGCACATTCATTTTCACCACTGCCATATGCCCCCACCATGAGAGCCACAATCCCTTCTGTCGGGACAACTCCCCCCGAATTTAGTCTATTATCGTCCCATAATTGAGACTATACACCCTATCCAAGTCCCTACTGAATCCCCAGGTACCTAATATGATGCTTGGCCCACTTAAATGCAAACAATGCTCTCAATCTACTTTTTTCCCCTTGTTGCAAAGAAATCCCCAATAGTTCACTCTTATCCATATTAACTCTTAGAAAAGCATATCGTTCAAATTCCTCAAAAATCCCCAAGACCACAGGTAGTGTCCGCTCAGGATCTACCATAAAGTAACACATTATCTGCAAATAACGCAATTCGATGTTCCATCCCCCCAACCTTAATCCCCTGAATATCTGGATGCTGCCGCATCGATACCGCCAATGGCTCCATGTACAGGGGAAAAAGGAGTGGCAACAAAGGGCATCCTTGCCTGGTCCCTCTACCTATTGGGAAGAAGGAAGTTTATCCCCCCATTAATGTTAAGGCATGCCTTCAGTGCTGCCAACCATGTCCCAAAATTATCTCCCAAACCCATACGACTCATCACTGCACGCAAAACCCCCCAGCTCACCTGGTCAAAAGCCTTCTCTGCATCTATAGCCAGCAAAACTGTACTAGCCCAGGATCTTTGTGCCTCCCATATCAAAAGTGTATGCCTAATATTATCCCCTACCTGTGTCCTCGGGATAAATCCCAATTGGTCAATATGGACCAACTTCGGTAGCACGGTAGCCAGCCTAGTAGCCAGGACCTTAGCCACTTTCTTTGTATCCACATTCAAAAGTGAAATAGGTCTATAGGCCCCACAAACCACCGGATCTTTCCCAGGCTTCGGCAAAACCATTATCCCAACCTCAGACATAGATACTGGGAACCCATTACCCTCCAAAGCACCATTTCCCACTTGCACCAAGAGGTCACCCACCTCCCCCATAAAGCATTTATAAAACCTCACCGAGTATCCATCTAAACCAGGCGCTTTACCATTTGGGAGTTGTTTTATCACCCCTTGAAGTTCCCCTAATCTAATGGGCTCCCCAAGCTGAGCTTCTTCAGGTTCATCCAAACGTGGTAAAGGAATCTGGTCCAAAAACCGAGCCATATCTACCATCTGTGGCTCTGCAGACGCACTATAAAGTTTTTGATAATATTCCACAAAACAATTTCCTATATCTAAGTCAGTATAGTGCCATCCTCCACTGTCATCCCTCAACTTCTGAATAAGGGAATGCCCTCTTCGCGCCCGCAGATAATGGGCCAACATTGCACTGGATTTATTGGCAAATTCAAAATATTGTTGCTTAAGCTTAGTTCTCATAAAATCCACCTCTGCCATCTGTAATTGTGCTAGTTCCCCTCTCACCTGTTTTAGTTCTGCCCATACCTGCGGTGTAGGGTTCCTTTTGTGCATCTGTTCTAAATGCAATAACCTCTTTTGTAAAGTCAGTGACAGCTGGCCTTTTTCCCATTTCTTACGTGCCCCCCATTTAATCAAAGCACCCCTCACCACTGCTGTCAACGTATCCCATAACACCCCATCCTTTACATCCCCATTATCATTAAAACACCGGAATTCCTGAATAGTGCGCTGAATATCTTCCTGCACTTTCTCATCCCCAAGCAAAGATTGATTGAGTCTCCAGACTCCTTGTCTCCTGCATTGGCCCACCCCAAGTAACTTAATCCACATTGGTGCATAAACGCAAATGGTCTCTATCTCAGCAGCCCCCACCATATGCCATCCATTGCGATGCACCCATAGCCCATCTATCCGAGAATACGACAGCTGCATGTGAGTAAAAGGTGTAATCCCACTGTACCCCATGCAACAATCTCCCAACAATCCACCACTTCCAACCCCTTCAAAAATTGTAGCAGTGCCTTCCTCCCAGGACCACTCTGCTGCCCTCCTGTCGAATGATCTAACCTTGCATCAGGGGCAATATTAAAATCCCTTCCTACCACAACTTGCTCTCTCACAAATCTCGAGATTTCTTCTTTTAGCTTTTGAAAAAATTCCCTCTGCCCTACATTTGGAGCATAAATATTAATCAATGTCATCTCCTTCCCCTGTAGCCACCCTCAAAGACCCACACATCGTCCACTAGTATCTCAAAACACATCTTTAATCACAAGTCCACAAGTTTGTCTGATCAAAATAGCCACACCCCCCATCTTTTTCGATCCTGTTCCCTGGTGTACCACCACTTCCCGAAAAGGCTTATGACTCAGCAAGTGAATGTTCCTCGGCCTTAAATGTGTTTCTTGCAAAGACATTACATCCCATTTCAGCCTACCCAACTCCTTAAATACTCTACTGCGTTTCCCCTGATTGTTTAACCCATTCACATTCCATGTGCCCACCAACAACGTATCACCTTTCTCCCCTCCCCCTTCTCCCCTGCCCCAAACCCGCTCTTCTCTGCCCACTCTTACCCCATGCCCTCCCCCTTCCTCCCCTACCCTCCCCTTACTACTACTACTACTTAACATTTCTAAAGCGCTACTAGGGTTACGCAGCGCTATACAATTTAACATGGAAGGACAGTCCCTGCTCGAAGAGCTTACAATCTAAAAAGACAATGTACAGTTAATCAGATAGGTCAGACAGATTGGGGCAACCTATATGTTCGAAAGGTTAGGTTCCGAACGCAGCATTGAAGAGGTGAGCTTTAAGCAAGGATTTGAAGATGGGTAGGGAGGGGGCTTGGCGTAGGGATTCAGGAAGACTGTTCCAGGCATAGGGTGAGGCAAGGCAAAATGAGCGGAGCCTGGAGTTGGCAATGGTGGAGAAGGGTACTGAGAGGAGCGATTTGTCATGTGAGCGGAGGTTACGGGCAGGAACTTAGGGGGAGATGAGGGTAGAGAGGTAGGGTGGAGCAGCAGAGTGAGTGCATTTGTAAGTAAGGAGGAGAAGCTTGAATTGGATGCGGTATCTGATCGGAAGCCAGTGAAGCGACTTGAGGAGAGTAGTGATATGAGTATATCGGTTCTGGCGGAATATGAGACGTGCGGCAGAGTTCTGAATGGATTGAAGGGGGGATAGATGGCTGAGTGGAGGCCAGTGAGGAGCAAGTTGCAGTAGTCGAGTCGAGAGGTAATGAGAGCGTGGACGAGAGTTCGGGTGGTGTGCTCAGAGAGGAAAGGGCGAATTTTGTTGATGTTGAAAAGGAAGAAGCGACAGGTTTTGGCAGTCTGCTGGATATGCGCAGAGAAGGAGAGGGAGGAGTCGAAGATGACCCCGAGGTTGCGGGCAGATGAGACGGGGAGGATGAGGGTGCCATCAACTGAGATAGAGAGTGGGGGAAGAGGAGAAGTGGGCTTAGGTGGAAAGACGAGGAGGTCGGTCTTGGACATGTTCAGCTTCAGGTGGCGGTTGGACATCCAGGCAGCAATGTCGGATAGGCAGGCCGATACCTTGGCCTGGGTCTCTGCGGTGATGTCTGGTGTGGAGAGAGAGAGAGCTGGGTGTCATCAGCGTAAAGATGATACTGGAAGCCATGAGATGAGATTAGTGAGCCTAGGGAAGAGGTGTAGATAGAGAGGAGAAGGGGTCCAAGAACAGATCCCTGGGGAACTCTAACAGATAGCGGGATGGGAGTGGAGGAAGATCCATGGGAGTGCACCCTGAATGTGCGGTGGGAGAGATAGGAAGAGAACCAGGAGAGGACAGAGCCCTGGAACCCAAATGAGGCCAGTGTTGCGAGAAGTAAATCGTGATTGACAGTGTCAAAAGCAGCAGAAAGATCAAGGAGGATGAGGATGGAGTAGTGGCCTCTGGATTTGGCCAGGAGCAGGTCATTGCAGACTTTAGAGAGTGCTGTTTCTGTCGAGTGGAGAGGGCGGAAACCGGACTGGAGTGGGTCGAGGATGGCATGAGAGGAGAGAAAATCAAGACAGCGGCTGTGAATGGCGCGCTCAAGTATTTTGGAGAGGAAGGGTAGGAGAGAGATGGGGCGATAGTTGGAGGGGCAGGTAGGGTCGAGTGATGGTTTTTTGAGGAGAGGTGTGACTACGGCGTGCTTGAAGGTGTCAGGGACAGTTGCAGTGGAGAGAGAGAGAGGTTAAGGATGCGACAGATGGAGGGGTTGACAGTATGGGTGATGGTGTTAAGTAGGTTGGTGGGGATGGGATCAGAGGAACAGGTGGTGCATTTCGAGGAGGAAAGAAGGCGGGAGGTTTCATCCTCGGTGATCTCAGGAAAGGAGGAGAAGGCGGCCTGGGTTGGTTGGTTGAGGGAGAGGGTTAATGGGTGAAGAGGGGGGGTGGGGGGTGATGGCTTGGTAGTGAATTCAAGGTTGATCTTTTGCACTTTGTCGTGGAAGTAATCAGCCAGTGATTGAGGAGAGAGTGAGGGGGGAGTGGGAGCGGGGGGCACCTTGAGGAGAGAGTTAAGGGTTGCGAAGAGACGCCGAGGGTTGGAGCTGAGAGAATTGGTCAATTGGGTGTAATAGTCCTGTTTTGCAAGGAATAGGGAGGAGTGGAAGGAGGATAGCATGAATTTATAGTGAAGGAAGTCTGAATGAGTACGAGATTTCCTCCAGAGGCGTTCGGCAGATCGTGCGCAGGAGCGAAGGTAACGGATGCCAGGGGTCAGCCAGGGCTGGGGATTAGTACGCTTTGTGGGACGGGAGGTGGATGGTGCGAGGGTGTCCAGAGCAGAGGAGAGAGCGGCATTATAAGCGGAGACCGCTTTGTCGACAGTCTCAGAGGACATGATGGATGGGAGGAGATTAGAGATACTAGCGGATAAGGTGAGGGGGTCAATGGCCTGGAGATTCCTGGAGGTGGTGGTTAAGGTTGGGCGGGGGGGGGGGGTGAAGAAGTGTGAATGTGATCAGGTGGTGATCGGAGAGAGGAAGAACTGAAGCTTGGAAATTGGTGGGTGAGCCGGATGAGGATAGGACGAGGTCAAGACAATGGCCGTCACGGTGAGTAGGGGTGGTAGAGCACAGCTGGAGGTTGAAGGAGGAAGTTAGGGTGAGGAACTTAGAAGCGTGAGGGTCGGATGGGTCATCAACATGTATATTGAAGTCTCTGAGAATGAGAGAGGGAGATGAGGGTTCAAGAAAGACAGCGAGCCAGGCATCGAAGTCGGTAAGGAAGGAAGAGAAGGATTTATCAGGGGGGCGGTAGATGACTGCCATTCTGAGTGGTAGCGGGTTGAATAGCCGGATGGAGTGGGCTTCAAAGGATGAGAAACAGTGAGACTGTGGTAGGAGGAGGGGTTGGAAACTCCCCTTCCCTGTAAGTGATCTCTCTGTCAGAAAATCAGCCATTACATTAGGAGTCACCCACTCTCCCAGAACTTTAACCTGTCCAACGCTAATCCCCATCCCTCCCATCCTCCTACTACTTATACCCGCATTGCTTACATTCAAACATCCCACACTCAACTCCTCCACTGATTCAAGCAATTCACCATTAGTCCTCCGATATCGCTGCCCGTTTCTCCTCCCGATTTCCGTTGCGGCTGCCTGTCCCCTCACCAGCTCTCCGCTCTTGCTTCTCTGAGTTCACCGCTTCTGGCCGTCTTCTCCTGCTGCTCCGCACTCGTCTGTCTGCCAGGTGCGATTCTCTTTCCCATCAACATAGGGGATCTTTTACTAAATGGTGGTAAGCCCAATGCGGGCTTACTGCTCGCTAAACTGGAAGTATAGTTCCCACCCCCAGCTTGTGCCATTTCCGGCGCTACAAAAATAATTTTATTTTTGTAGTGCTGGTATTTACCTGGAATGCCCTCCTGCAGGAGGTGATGGAGATGAAAACAGTAATGGAATTCATGCGTGGGATAAATGCATGCAAGGCTTCGTTCTGTTTTTGTGAGTCTGACGTCCTGTGAGTCTGACGTGAGCCTTCACGGGAAGAAGACCTCGGCTGGAAGGGATTGGGGTCCCCTGCCAGCAAAGGTAGCCCATGGTGACGACGGTGGGGGAGGGTTGGCGGCGGGAGGGGGGTAGAGAGGGTTGTCAGCGGGAGGAGGGGGTCGAAAGGGTCGTCGGCAGGGGGTCATCAAAGTTGGTGGCGGGGGGGCTAAAATGTGCCCCCTCACCTCGGGCTCTGGACCCCCCCTCCCGCCGAAGTCTGGCTACGCCCCTGCACTAAAGGAGGCAGCAGGGCACCAGGAAGAGGCCAGACTGCTGAAAAACCAGAGTGAGGCTTATATAGTCCCTGGAATGAGGCTAGAATGCTGGGACATCAGAGTGAGGCTTAGAACACAGGGGAACTGGCAGCAGAGGCATCAGTGCGGGGAGGAGGCAATCCGGGGAGGCCACGGAGCCTGACCACCAGAAGGAAAGATGAGTCTGAATGCGGGAGCACAGCCACAGCTGCGACACCTGCCAATCCTGTATGCTTTCTCTATTCAAAAAGGCCCTTGCTGTCAGAGAGGGTGAATTCTTTGGAGTGCCATTGTTCTAGTAGCTCGGTGCTAGATTATGGTCAGGAAGCTGCTCAGACAGACCCACTGTGTGTAAGTTTCCACAGCAGGAGTGGTTTTCTAAATCTTCTATTTTAGCCTCCTGTTCTCGAAGCTTGCACTCTAAACCTGCCAGTGTTGGACCCTGTTGCAAGGTCTGAAAATCATTTCTCTAATTCCGTTGTACACTTCATGGTATCTGCAAGTAAAGTCTCTAGATTGGAGATTTGACTAGAAAGCCATTCCAAGCAGGGCTCAAGCATGTTGACAAAGGATCTTAGAATCAAATTCTAAAGAAAATGAAGTTTTAAGTAATAAGAAAATTGTGAAAGAAAATAAATTGACAATAAAAGAGGAAGATTTGCCAATGACTGAGTGAGCTGGATGCTAATGAGACTGGAATGATGTTGTTGCCAGCTACTGGGCGTGTTTTGCAAAGACTGAGTCTTTTCTTCCTTTGAATAAAAAGAAGCAAAATAAGAAAACATAAAATATGTAAAATGAGATTGAGATCATGACATATATTTGGTAAAATTATATTTTCCATTATTGTATATTGGTATTGGTTGCATTTTGGGTGGAAAATTATCTCCAGTTGAGGATTTCTATTTGTCCACATCTTCAATATGGTAATACTAGAGCCCAGCTAAGGAACAGGTTATTTTGAGTTTGTCTTCACTAGACCAAACTTGCTTTCCTTGTGCCATCACCATCCAGTTGGATAGGCAGTGCCTTAAAAGGTGGATTATAAGGGATTAAAAAAAAATTAATTTGACGTTTATATCCCATATTAGCCCAAGCAAACTTGGGTTCAATGTGGCTTACATTTGAAAATACACTGAGACAGAATAATAGAATTCAGTAACCTCATGGGAGCAAGTAGATGGATATGTCCGAAATATTTAATAAAGTTGAGATTAGCATATATACCCAACTGGGCATTTAAAAGTCTGTCCTTTAACGATGTTGCATGTTTAGAAATCATCACCATAAGTATAGACGGTTATGCAAACATCACACGCACACTCCAGAACAGGCATCCGTACACACATTGCAAAAATAAACAACACATTCTACAGAGTACATCCAAAACTTAATTTTTATTTCCTCATGTTCATCTTCAAAATTCTATTCATCAAATGTACAGGTCAGTAGGACCCAAAGCAGTCCAAAACAAGTAAAGTCAGAAACAACACAGTTTATGTCTAATTGTTCAACCATCCTTAGGATTTGGCTTTGCGTTTAAAAATACCATGTGCATGTAAGGTCTGGGTAAATGAATTAAAACCATCAGAGTTTTAAGCAAATTCCCCAAATATGTCATACTTGGTAGCAATAATGAAACATTCATGGAATATTCACATAGCAGGCAGCCAACAGATTTATTTTGCACTGAAAATAATTAACTTTGTATGAACTTGATGGCTAATATTGTGCTGCTTGCTATTTTGTATTTTACATATACATAGGGGTTCATTTTCAAAGCACTTAGACTTACAAAGTGAAAATGTGCCTCCATGTAACAGAGTAGATGATGGCAGATAAAGACCTGTATGGCCCATCCAGTTTGCCCAACAAGATAAACTCATTACATATGATATGATGTGATACTTCATATGTATACCTGATCTTGATTTTTTCTTTACCATTTTCAGGGTACAGACCTTAGTCTGCCCAGCACGGTACTTGTTCTAAATTTCTGATGTTGTCGAAGCCCCTGAAAAGCTGCACCGGAATCCATGTAAATCTATTCAGCCACAATCAGGGCATAAAGTCTTGCCTAGCACTGCCTTTGCTTCCCAATTAACAGTGTTGCTACCTAATCTCCGCTAAGCTTCTTTAGATCCATTAATTCCAAACAGGATTCCTTTGTGTTTATCCCATGCATTTTTGAATTCTGTTACCGTTTGCATCTCCACCACCTCCCATGGAAGGGCATTCCAGATACCTACCACCCTCTCAGTTAAAAAATACTTCCTGACATTATTCCTGAGTCGGTCCTCTTTCAACCTCAATTCATGTCCTCTAATTCTACCACTTTCCCGCCTCTGGAAGATGTTTGTCTGCGGACTTATACCTTTCAAACATTTGAACATCTGTATCACATCACCCCGGTTTCTCCTTTCCTCCAGGGTATATATGTTTAGGTCAGCAAGTCTCTTCTCATACTTGTTGCTAAGCAAACCACATACCATTTTGTCACTTTTCTCTGAACCCCTTCAAGTCTTTTTACATGCTTAGCAAGATACGGCCTCCAAAACTGAACATAGTATGCCAAGCGGGGCCTCACCAACAACCTGTACAGGGGCATTAACACCTCCTTTCTTCTACTGGTTCTCTAGGCAGCCTAGCATCCTTCTGGCCATAGCCACCGCTTTGTCACATTGTACCGTCACCTTGAGAACCTCAGACACCATCACTCCCAGGTGCTGCTCCTGAGCCGAGCTTACCAATCTCTTCCCTCTTATGTGGTACCTCTCTTTTGGACTTCTGCACCCCAAATGCATTGCGCTCTTCACTTCTTCAAGTTAAATGTTAACTACAGACAACCATTTTTCCAACTTTTGGAGATCCCTTCTCATGGTTTCTACTCTGTCATCCACAAAAAGACAAACTTTTCCTTCTAACCCTTCAGCAATGTCTCTCACAAATATGTTAAACAGAATCAGCCCCAGCACCGGAGGAGGCATTCCACTGCTCACCTTCCTTTCCTCTGAGGGAATGTATCAACGACTTTGTTGAAATCCAAGCAGAAGAGAAGGAGGAAGTGACGTCACGCTAAAGAATGGCGGTCTAAAACCTGAGCTCCATCGCATCAGTCATAACTCAGCTATAAACCATAGCAAACCACGATAGTTCGGAGCGAGAAAACTCTGTCCGGAAGAGTAGAGTGATCGCTCGAACGGGGTATGCCCGCTGAGAAGAAGAAAGTGCCCAATCTATCGGCATACTCCTATCAGCAGCGACGGCCCTCAGTGAGAATGCAGAATGAGGAAAATGGCGCCCGGAGGGCCAACTCGGACTTAAAAATAACAGAGCAAGGTAGCGCAGAACTCACGAGTGGGGGCCCGGAGCAAAACCAAGAGATGTGGGCCAAATTAACGATCTGGTTCCAAGAAATGAAGGCAGATATAAAGGAAATGCGCCATGACTTCGCGCAATTGAGCGAGGAGCTCAAGAGGGAAGTATCGGAACTTGGCAGCCGCGTAGCAGATGTAGAAACGAGCCTGGAGGAGCAGGCGGACACGTTAGCAGCCATTGAGCAGCAATTACAGGAACAAAAAACAGAAATGAGGACCCTGATGGATAAAGTTGAGGACCTAGAGAACAGGAGCAGGCGATCTAATATACGTATCCGCGGGGTGCCCAAAACCACGGAATTTCTTGATTGCGAAGCAGTTGTGCAGGGCATAGCAGCGGAGTTACTCACCACAACAACAGAATCATATGACCCTGCAACCGTTTGAATAGAGCGGGCACGCTGCGCGTTTGGTCTGCGGAGGGCTAACCAACCGATGGATATAGTGGCCTGCTTTGCTGATTATAAACTGAAAGAAGCGGTGATGAAAAAGGCCAGGACAGCAAGCTCACTCAGGTGGAAAAGTTTTCCCATAGAAATTTATCAGGACTTATCCGTGATCATGCTTAAAAGGAGAAGCGAGCTACGCCCTCTGACTTCCCAACTGCGAGAGGAAGGAATAACTTATAAATGGCAGTATCCCTTTGCACTCATATTTCACCAAGAAGGTCAGCAAAAACGAGTAACATCACTGGAAGAGGCCCAGGAATACCTGCAGCAGGTGGCAGAGGATGAGGCGAGCCAACCGCGGGAGCGGACGGGCAAAGAACAAAACATCAAGCCAAAATGGCAAAGAGTATTGCAAGGAAGGGGACGTCTGAGACGACAAATGTCAGGAAGAACAGCGCTTCCCCAAAATGGAAAATGAGGAGCTAACGATAGCTGGCAAGCTGAATTTAACGGCACCCAGGGCTGGAGCTGAATAGAACGAACAAGAGAAGTGGAAAAGGACACAGAGTAAGACTGGTAGAGCGATGGAGCAGTTTGGCTGAGCGCCTCTGAATCAGTATTGCTACATCCATTACAAAGTTTTTTCTAATGACACAAGTATTAGATCATTGAATGTGCATAAAAGACGGCAATTGAGGCCAAGCATTGTGAGATTTTATTTATTTATTTTATTTTGTATTTTTTAGGTGGTTGTATGACTACTTTTAGGGGTTCACTTTGCTTTTTACCCCTATTAGGTAGGTGATATTTAGTATATATGGGGGCTCATTTTCAAAGCACTTAGACTTACAAAGTTCCATAGAAACCTATAGAACTTTGTAAGGCTAAGTGCTTTGAAAATACGCCTAATGGTCATTCAGTTATTTTAGTGTTGTAT
Organism: Microcaecilia unicolor; assembly: GCF_901765095.1. NCBI lineage: Eukaryota > Metazoa > Chordata > Amphibia > Gymnophiona > Siphonopidae > Microcaecilia > Microcaecilia unicolor. Next base: position 405,310,290 of record NC_044031.1, on the reverse strand, counting down.
ATCTCCACCTATCTGTCCGATGTAGTTCTATTGATATACATTTAGTGTTGATATTATTATATTTTGTGTTGATATCATGTCTTGTATTAAAATTATTATTTTATTTTATTGTATGCATATTTAATTTTAATGTTTTTAACTGATATTGATTTGATATATTTTATTGTATTATGTTTTTAGATTTGATCTGTTTTTATTTTATATGATGTGATAGTGTTTTTAGATATGTTTTATTATCAAATATACAATGGTGAAGTTTATGTTTTACTCATTATGTATTTTTATTTTGTAGTTTTTTTACCCCTGACGCAGCCTGAGGGCGAAACGTGGCCACGTCGGGTAACTTGTAATAAACCACTTCTTCTGTTACCTTCCTGTTCTATTTTTTTGTCTTTTTTGATCTGCTTTTTTTCTTTTGATTTGCCATTTCTGTGGCAGATCTTTGCCTTTTTTTTGTTTCTGTCGGCAGTAACTTCCTCTACATTAAAAGACATGTCAGATATTGGTAATATGGCATGTCTTCAATATTTGGGGGAGGGTGGGGGGGAGAGGGGAGGCATAAGGGGATCGCAAGCGGGTGGTGGCTGATTGGGATGAAGCGGGAACACAGATTTGTTACAGGATGTTTAGATGTATTACGCTGAATGTTAAAGGCCTCAACTCCCCAATGAAGCGCAAGTGCATGCTTAAAGATATGATAAGGTTAAAAGCTGATGTAATTATGATACAGGACACCCACCTGAAAAAACGCTATGAAAAGATGGTAGTACATAGGAGGTACCCGATAATTATACACTCCACGATCGCACCCTCTCAAAAAAGAGAGGGGTACTGATAGGCTTTTCAGATGCTCACCCATGGCAAATAATCAAAAGTGTAACGGACAAAGGGGGCTGATATCTTCTAGTAATAGCCTCGCTTTTTGGCAAGACATATACCTTCCTCACGGTGTATGCACCTAATGAGGGACAGGGAAGCTTCCTTTGAGAAATAGAACACTTGCTACAGAGTCATATGCAGGGTAATCTGATAATGGGAGGAGATTTCAATCTTACAGTTAACCCTGAGCTGGATAATTCAGGTGGACAGGTTGCCTATGCCCACAAGGACAGAGTAGCGCTGGGAACATTCATGGCAAGATGGGGGCTGGTGGATCTTTGGAGAGTAACCCACATGCAGGAGAAAGATTATACTTATTACTCACCTACACACAAAACATACTCAAGAATAGATCTCTGGTTGGGTGATGGGGCGATAGAGGGCACCTTGCAGGGGACCCACATTGAACCGTGAACATGGTCAGATCATGCCCCGGTGGTATTGGAGGTGGGGGTAGAAAGGAAGCTAAGGGGTACATATTGTTTACAGGTACTTATTTGTACCTGGGGCAATGGAGGGTTAAGTGACTTGCCCAGAGTCACAAGGAGCTGCCTGTGCCTGAAGTGGGAATCGAACTCAGTTCTTCAGTTCCCCAGGACCAAAGTCCTGAGGAACTGAGAAATATCTAAGGGAGTATCTTGAATTTAATGATATAAGGGAGATCCATCCCGCGAACCTATGGGAGGGGCTAAAAGTGGTCATGAGGGGACACTTAATAGCACTGTGGGTATACTTGGGTAAGGCAAGGGAAGAGCAAGAGGAAAAATTGAGAGACTCCATTAAACAGAAAAAAAACATAAAGCGAACCCGAGGGATGAACAAGTATCGGAACAACTTCATAAAAGTAGATTACAGCTTAATGACCTGCAGTTAGCTGATATAGCAAGCCAGCTACAACAAACTAGGCAAGAAGATTTTGAATTCGGTGACAAAGCAAGTAGGTTGTTAGCCAATAAGCTTAAAAAACAGGCCCACCGTAATTATATCAGCAGCATATGCACTCAGAAGGGACTAACTGTGACGGAAGTAGAGCAAATACAAGAGGAGTTTCATGAATATTATTCCCAACTGTACGAATCAGAGCAGGCATCCACTCAAACTGAGAGGCATACGTTGAGGAGATAGCCATGCCTACATTAACACAGGGAGAAAGAGAGATGCTATCAGAGCCTATAACATTAGCAGATATCAAGTGGGCCATATCCGCTCTTCCACATGCAAAGGCACCGGGACCAGATGGGTATCCCATGAGATTTTACAAATTGTTTCCTTCAACTCTGGCACCTCTACTGTTAAGGCTGTTCAACTAATTTGAGCAAGCTCAGGAGCTCCCTTATACATGGCGACTTGCAGCAATAACCCTCTTTTCCTTGTCATCAAGCAGATGCAGCCATTACAGATGGGTTGTGTCCATCAACCAGCAGAGGGAAATAGAGAGCACACTTTTTTTCAGTGCCTCATGCCAGCTAGCTCCACTGCCTCTCTTCAGTATTCTCTATCTCCCCTAGCAGAATGGCTGCAGCTTCTTCGAGCTCCATCTAAAATCTGCCTGGAGGTTGCTCCTGTGCTTTAGCCAGTTGTTAGCAGGGGTGTTGGAGGCTATAGCAGCTTCACTTTAAAGGCACATAGGTTCGCCCTTTCCCAGCCTTACCCATACCTCCGTGGATGTGGACACATTGCTTAGCTTTCCCTGTCCTTCCCCACCAACAGTGGTTGCAGGCACATAGGTTCGCCCTTTCCCTGCCTTTCCCACTCAACTGAGCCTCCGGAATTCTATTTACCTCTGCTTTCCTCACAGCGTTAAAAAAAAAAAGTCATGTCGCGCTTTGGCGCTTAGACGCTGGAACAGAGGTTTTTCCTTGCCTTTTTCTGTGGGACCGGAGCTGTGATACTCGGTCCAGTGAGGTAAGAGTGTTTTCTGACTCCTCCGGGGTGGGCCCGCGATCGGGGCGATTTGGCATGAACCGCCATTTTGAATTTTACTGCCGTTTTCGGCGATGGCTGCGGAGACAGTAAAGCGCTGTTCCAAGTGTGGCAAGCGCAGATCAGCAGCGGGGCTCTGTAAATCGTGCTGTACAGACGTTAGAGCCGGCCCGAGCATGGCGAGCAACGATTCTTTGCGCTCTGAGCTGGCAGCGGACGCCATTTTGAATTTACCACATGGCGCGACCTCCGCTGAGATGGAGAGTCCTGAGCCCTGGGGGAGGCCTTGGAGTGAGGCTGATATGAGAGCTACTAGCCCCGGCAGAGGTCCGGGTGCCCAGGGTGAGTTTTTCTCCCCTGATTTTGTCTTATTAATGCATAAAGCATACATGCTTAAAAGAGCTCTCCCACAAAGCCCGGCATGGGCCTCTTCTAATGCCCCCCCCCCCCCCCCCCCCCGGTGGATTCTAGCCTGGGTATGCCCTCTGAGGCGTTATTCCCTGATAATTGGCAGAATATGAAGCGCAGAAGGGCTCATTCCCCTTCAGAGAGTGCTGCACCTCCATTCCCCCCCCCCCCCCCCCCCCCCCCGTGGTCGGCCTGCGAGGATTCGGAGGACTCTGGCAGGCCTTCATGGTGGAGCCAGAGTCTGGTGCAGAAGGGACTCAGGATCTGGACGATCCCTCCGCAGTGAGGATTTTCCACCGTGATGAGCTGCCAGCGCTTATTTCTGGTGCCCTGCAGGCTCTCTCTATTGAGGACCCTGCCAGTGGCACAGCCTCCTCTGTGAATCCTAGGATGGCTAGTACCAAAAAGCCTGCTCGAGCCTTTCCTTTGCATGACTCCATCCAAGAGCTTATTTCGGCTCAATGGGCTGACCCCGAGGGACCTTTGAAAGTTTCCAGGGCTATGGGCCAATTATACCCTCTGAGTGAGGAGCATACGGCTCACTTTGCTATGCCTAAAGTGGATGCCCTAGTCACAGCTGTGACAAAGAGAACTACCCTCCCGGTTGAAGGAGGTGTTTCCCTGAAGGATATTCAAGACAGTAGACTGGAATCAGCAGGTCTCACTATTCGGGCGTCTGCATGCAGTTGTTATGCTGCTAGAGCCTGCCTGGCTTGGTTGCAACAGGCAGTGGAACAGCCCGGTGATGGAGCGGAGCCCTTTGCAGATCTGGCTCCACGGATGGAGTCGGCCTTGTCCTTTCTTGCTGACGCCCTTTATGATATTGTCAGAGCTTCGGCTAAACACATGGCAGTAGCAGTGGCGGCTCGCTGTCTTCTTTGGCTACGGCATTGGGCGGCGGACATGGCCTCTAAGCAAAGGTTGGTGAAGTTGCCCTTTCAAGGCCTTCTCCTGTTTGGTGACGAGTTGGAGAAAATTGTGAAGGGCCTGGGTGAGGCTAAACCGCAGCGCTTGCCCGAAGATAGGCCTCAGCCTTCCTCTAAGAGTGCGGCGGTCCACTCTTACAGACCTCACTTCCGTGAAGCTCAAAGGTACCGCCCGGGGCATTCTGCTGGGTTCACTTCTCGTGCCCGTTTTCAGCAGAGGAACTCCTTTCACTCGGACAAACGTTCCACAGCCACTGGCTCAAGGCCTGGAGTTTAGGGGCGACCCTCCCAATGATGGTGTGCCGGCCCTCTCCTCAAGTCCTGTCATCGGAGGACGTCTTTCCCTCTTTGCCGAGGAGTGGGCCAACATTTCCTCAGATCAGTGGGTCTTGGACCTGATCAGAGACGGTTACAGAATAGAATTCGACGCCCCTGTAAGAGACGTGTTTGTGGAGTCCCGATGCGGTTCTGCCGCCAAACGGGCGGTGGTAGAGGAGACTTTGCAAGGTCTGATTCAGATAGGGGCCGTGACCCCGGTACCTCCCGCCGAACACGGTTGTGGCCTCTACTCCATCTACTTTGGGGTGCCGCGAAAAGGAGGGTCTTTTCGCCCTATTCTGGACTTAAAAGAATTAAACAAGTCCCTGAGAGTGCGGCATTTTCACATGGAAACCCTGCGCTCCGTCATTGCGGCGGTACAGCCAGGAGAGTTTCTCACGTCTCTGGACCTGAAAGAAGCTTACTTGCACATACCAATTTGGCCCCCGCACCAGAAGTTTCTGAGGTTTGCGGTGATGGGAAAGCATTTCCAGTTCCGGGCCTTGCCTTTTGGCCTCGCCACAGCTCCCCCGCACCTTTTCGAAGGTTATGGTGGTAGTAGCTGCCTTTCTAAGGCGAGAGGGTATTCGGGTTCACCCATACCTGGACGACTGGCTCATTCGAGCAAACTCTGCTGCAGAGAGTCAGCATGTAACAGCCAGAGTGGTCTCAGTACTTCAATCTCTGGGCTGGGTCGTCAATTTGGCCCAAAGTCACCTGACCCCCTCGCAGTCTCTAGAATATTTGGGGGCCAGGTTCGACACAGCCTCGGGGTATGTGTTCCTATCGGAGCAAAGGCGGTGCAAGCTTCAGAATCAGGTCCGTCTGCTCCTGAGGATGCCCCGCCCGCGAGCTTAGGACATTGTCCAGCTGTTGGGATCGATGACGGCCACCATGGAACTGGTGCCCTGGGCGAGAGCGCACCTGAGACCTCTACAGTATTCTCTACTCCTAAGATGGTCTCCAGTATCTCAGGGTTATCAATGCAGACTCTCTTGGCTCCCTGCGGCCCGACTCAGCATGGAGTGGTGGCTCTCAGAAAGCACGTTGTGGAGAGGAATGCCGCTGGTGCTCCCCGATTGGTGCCTAGTGGTGACAGATGCCAGCCTGAAAGGCTGGGGTGCACATTGCAAGGGGAAGCATGCCCAGGGTCTATGGACACCCGAGGAGTCGGAGTGGTCCATCAACCGCCTAGAGTTGAAAGCGGTGTTTCAGGCGCTTCTGGCCTTTCAAGTGACCCTGGAAGGATTGGCTGTCAGAGTGCTGTCGGACAACACGACAGCAGTGGTGTACATAAATCGACAAGGCGGCACTCAGTGCAGAGCTCTAGCCGCGCAGGCCGAACAAATTTGCCACTGGGCCGAGCTGCATCTACAGTTTCTGTCGGCCGCTCACATTGCAGGTCAGAGCAACGTGCAAGCCGATTATCTAAGCAGGCATCAGATCGATCCAGCGGACTGGGAACTTGCAGACGAAGTATTCCTGCAGATATGTCCAAGTGGGGCAAGCCTGTGATGGATCTAATGGCGACAAGCACCAATGCCAAAGTCCCGTGCTTCTTCTGTAGAGACCCTTTTTTGCAGTTTTCAGAGTCCGGGGTCACGGTTCGGACCGTGCCTTCCTTCTTGCCTAAGGTGGTTTCAGTGTTTCACCTAAACCAACCTATTTTCTTGCCCTCCTTTGTCGAGGAGGAGTTTCCAGAATCTTTTGGGCAATTGCACCTGTTGGACGTGCGCAGGACTCTGCTGCAGTATCTGCGAGTTACTAACTCTTTCAGGACCTCTGATCATCTGTTTGTTTTGCTATCAGGTCCTCGCAGAGGGTCTCCAGCGTTTAAAGCCACTATTGCCCGCTGGCTTAAAGAATCTATACTACTACTACTATTTAGCATTTCTATAGCGCTACAAAGCATACGCAGCACTGCACAAACATAGAAGAAAGACAGTCCCTGCTCAAAGAGCTTACAATCTAATAGACAAAAAATAAATAAAGTAAGCAAATCAATTAATGTGAACGGGAAGGAAGAGAGGAGGGTAGGTGGAGGCGAGTGGTTACAAGTGGTTATGAGTCAAAAGCAATGTTAAAGAGGTGGGTTTTCAGTCTAGATTTAAAGGTGGCCAAGGATGGGGCAAGACGTAGGGGCTCAGGAAGTTTATTCCAGGCGTAGGGTGCAGCGAGACAAAAGGCGCGAAGTCTGGAGTTGGCAGTAGTGGAGAAGGGAACAGATAAGAAGGATTTATCCATGGAGCGGAGTGCACGGGAAGGGGTGTAGGGATGGACGAGTGTGGAGAGATACTGGGGAGCAGCAGAGTGAGTACATTTATAGGTTAGTAGAAGAAGTTTGAACAGGATGCGAAAACGGATAGGGAGCCAGTGAAGGGTCTTGAGGAGAGGGGTAGTATGAGTAAAGCGACCCTGGCGGAAGATGAGACGGGCAGCAGAGTTTTGAACCGACTGGAGAGGGGACAGGTGACTAAGTGGGAGGCCAGCAAGAAGCAGATTGCAGTAGTCTAAACGTGAGGTGACAAGGGTGTGGATGAGAGTTTTGGTAGAGTGCTCGGAAAGAAAGGGGCGGATTTTACGGATGTTGTAAAGAAAGAAACGACAGGTCTTGGCAATCTGCTGGATATGAGCAGAGAAGGATAGAGAAGAGTCTTTTCAGCTTATTTGCTTGCCGGCCGGCCTCCGCCTGATGCCTTTAAGGCGCATTCCACTAGAGGAATTTCCTCTTCTTGGGCTGAAACTGGAGCACTCTCTCTTCATGAGATTTGTAGTGCAGCAACATGGGCTTCTAAGCTCTCTTTTGCCCGACATTACAGGCTGGATGTGGCTGCCAGGAGGGACGCACATTTTGGAGCGCAAGTGCTGGCGCGTGGTGTGGCTTGTTCTCACCCTATCTAGGGATTGCTTTGATACATCCCATCTGTAATGGCTGCATCTGCTTGATGACAAGGAAGGGAAAATTAGGTTCTTACCGTGATAATTTTCTTTCCTTTAGTCATAACAGATGCAGCCATGATCCCTCCCTGTCTGATGCTATCTGCTGTAAATCTATTTCAGGTTCTGTTCGTGTTTCCTGGAGATTCTGTCCTTGGGAGAAAGTCTGAAAACAGTCTTCAGGATTCTTGTTCAATTAAAGGAGGATGACTTAATTCCCTCCAGTTTCATGTTTTGGAGGATGCGTTTATTCCCTCCAGTTATGTCTTAGTGGAGGATAAGTTTATGCCCTCCGGGAGGATGTTTCATTCCCTCCATTCTGAGTTAATGCCCTTTGTTGTAGGGCCATCGTTCGCTGTGAGGAAAGCTCATGTTATTCCCATTGCGGTTTGCCATACTGCTTTGGAAGCTTCAAATACTGAAGAGAGGCAGTGGAGCTAGCTGGCATGAGGCACTGAAAAAAAGTGTGCTCTCTATCTCCCTCTGCTGGTTGATGGACACAACCCATCTGTAATGGCTGCATCTGCTATGACTAAAGGAAAGAAAATTATCACGGTAAGAACCTAATTTTCCCATTAAAACCAGGAAAGGACCCGCAGCAATGTGGGTCATATAGACCAATCTCACTACTTAATGTGGATTATAAAATATTTACAAAAACATTAGCACGGCGACTACAAAAGGTTATGCCTAAATTAATCCATGAAGATCAGGCGGGATTTATAATGGGACGACAAACCTTTGATAACATAAGGTGCCTACTTCATGTGATACAGCAAGTCAAAGATGAGCAAGAACAGGCAGTCTTAGTGACGATTGACGCTGAGAAAGCCTTTGACCGAGTTGAGTGGAAATTTTTATTTGCCATGTTGCACAGGGTGGGGGTGGAGGGCAAGTACCTGCACTGGTTTGCAACTTCTATATCAAGCACCCCTAGCTACCCTAAAAATTAATGGGACTTATACTAAACCAATAAAACTTCATAGGGAAACTAGGCAGGGATGTTCAGTATTGCCCCTATTGTTCGCTTTGTCCATCGAGCCCCTGGCATGTGCAGTGCGAGCGAACTTGGGAATAAGGGGAGTAGTAAGGGGGAAGCGGGAACACAAACTTATGTTATTCGCTGATGATATTCTGCTCACCATGACCCAACCAGAGCAATCAATAAGGAGGGTAGTAGAGACACTAGATAGATACGGGGCTTTGTCCAGATTTAAAGTTAATCTAGATAAGTCGGAAATACTGAACTTAACGGTACCCTCTCAAGGTATACCACAGTTAAGACAAGCGGTCCCATTCACATGGGCGACTAAATCCATCAAATATCTGGGGGTACAGATGACGCGGAATCTGGAGGAGTTATATAAAGTTAACTTCCCACCAAAGGTAGTGGAATTAATGGCTGAACTAGACCGATGGGAGGGACTGAATATCTCGTGGATAGGGCGGATACACGCAGTAAAAATGATGTTGCTTCCAAAATTGCTGTACCTATTTATGGCCTTACCAATACCAATTCCCCATAGCTTTTTTACACAGCTTTACAGAAAGGTGTTCGCGTACATTTGGAGGAAGCGGCCACCTCGGGTGCGACGTGCAGTCTTGTTCCAGCCACATAGTAAGGGTGGTATGGGAGTTCCAAACTTCTTTCTATATTACCAAGCAGCTCAGCTGCGGGTGTTGGCAGATTGGAACCCCTACGCTACTAAGAAATGGCTGCACTGGGAAATAGCTTGGATGGGAACCCGCTCTCTGGGGGATGTGCTATGGCTCCAGGGAAAGGACTTACAAACAGAAATGCGTAGACTCCCATGGGGCGTGAACCACCTACTGGCCACCTGGTATAAGATAAGGAGGAAATGGTTCCCAGAGCGTGAATATTTCTTGCAGACGGCCATATGCAGAGCCCCGGGGTTTAGGCTGGGGGAAACAGAAAAGGTTTATCAGGAATGGGCAAGGGTGGGGCTTTACACATTGGGACAGTTGAAGGATAATGAAGGGATGGTTAGTTTTGAGAGTTTACAGGAGGAGGATGGATTACCAGCAAGGGACCAGGTGTTCTATTGCTGTGTAAGGCATTATATCCGAACACTAGCGAGGGAAGAACTAGATATGGCAGAAACGGCAATAGAAGAAGCCTTGAAAAAGGGGGGGGGAGGAAAAGGAAGTATCACATGATTGTATCTAGCATTGTTGCAAAGAGCGGATCCACAAGCCCACTATATTAATAGATGGGAGGAGGTATTAAACAGCACACATACAAGAGAGGCCTGGTCAAGAGGATTTAGGTATCTGTTTAAACCATCCCTGGCGCAAGCAATGATAGAGAACGGGTACAAAATATTTTACTGGTGGTATTACACACTGGATAGGCTTAAGCGTATGTTCACAGGGGTATCAGATGATTGTTGGAGGGCATGTGGAGCAAGAGGGACATTCATGCTGGTGGGAGTATCCCAAAGTGCAAGAATATTGGAGGGCAGTCGTGGTGCAGATAAGTACAGTACTGCAGAGGGACTACCCATGCACGATAGAACAATGCTTGCTTCACTTCAAACCATCAACGATTAAGGCTTCTCACCATAGACTGGCAACACAATTCTTTACAGCAGCAAAACTAACTCTGGCCAGAGCATGGAAGCAAAACTCTGTCCCAGGGATGCAGGAGATTCTGCGGAAAGTGGACTACTTACATCAGATGTCCAAACTAACCGCGTAGAGGAGAGGTAGAATGGAACCCTTTAACAGAATATGGCAATTATATGAACAATCACAATCTCCGGGATCAGCACCACCATAAGGGGGGTTAGGGGGAGGGAGGGGGGTGAAGGGAGTAATTGGGGTTGTATTAGATAAAGTAATCTAAGAGAATGTTACCTTTAGCATTAGGGGCCGGATGGCAAAATGTATATTCTGACATAACGCATATATTTTGGATTGTGGTATTTGCTTCTGTTTAACAATAAAAAATGGTTAAAAAAAAAAAATCTAAGCAGATTACATTTAGCGCATGTTCTTTTGTCACCCAGTCAAAGAAGTAAATCAAATTTGTTTGGCAAGATTGTCCTTTGGTAAAGCCATGTTGCCTCAGACCCTGTAGTCCGTTGGCTTCTAACAAGTTAACTAACTGTTTCTTCAACAGTGACTTATTATTTTTCCTACCACCGACTTGAGGATTACCGGCCTGTAGTTTCCCATTTTTGTGAAGAGGAACTACATCAGCTCATCTCCAGTCCCACAGAACCTCTCCCGTCTCTAAAGATCTATTAAATAAATCCTTAAGAGGTCTCACCAGGACTTCTCTGAACAGGAGGCAGGTGTTTTGCAACTAAAAGGAAGCTCTGGAATGAGAAGGCATAAGATGAAGTTGAAGGGGGATTGACTCAAAAAGTAATCTAAGGAAATACTTCTTTACAGAAAGGGTGGTGGACGCGTGGAATGACCTCTTAGTGGAGGTAGTGGAGATGAGGACTGTATCTGAATTCAGGAAAGCATGGGACAGGCATGTGGGATTAGAGAGATAAAACTTGTTCCCGTCCCTGCCTCGTCCCCGTCCCTACCTCGTCCCCGTGGATCTGTCTCCATCCCCGCCCCGTCCCTGCAGGTTCCATCCCCGCCCCGCCCCGTCCCGTGGGCGCTGTTCTCATCTGCAGAGGCCTCGAACACTTATGATTTTATATTTAATTCTTTTTATCTAATATAATAATTTGCACCTGCAACGTTCTGAAGCTGACTCTGTGGCAGTGAAGCCGTGTAGTGTTCGTAGGGTTCGTAATCGCACTCCCGATCACTGCCCCGCCCTCCGAGGGCAGGGAAGGCTGCATGGTAATGCGACGTCAGGAGAAGGGACCAACCACAGGCAATTGCACTCGCTCTCAGTGCCCTGACCTCGGACGGAAGGGAAGGCTGCATAGTAATGCCACGACCAGAGAACAGAGGACCAGGGTGGCGGGAAGCACACAAACCGCCTGACAGGACTTTCACTTTCAAGAAAGTTGAACTCCGAGGTACGGACATCAAAGGAGGAGGCAAGTGCAGAGAACAGAAGGGGAGAAAAACGCTCCACGAAAAACACACTGAACTCCAAGTTACAGACATCAAAGGAGGAGGCAAGTGGACAGAATGGAAGGGGAGAACAATGTTTAATCACTCTTTCTCTCTTTCTCTGTCTGACAGACCCCCCCCCCCCCATTGGATTTGTCTCTCACTGATAGACACACAGACACTGTGTATCTCTGTCTTACACACACACACACGGGAAGTGGACAGAACGGAAGGGGAGAAGAATCTTTAATCTCTCTGTGACACCCCCCCCCCTCGAAAAAAAAAACACACACAAAAGAATACAAGCACATAAAACAATATAGATCTCATTCTGCAGCATGATAATACTCATAATACACCACTGAAAATTATTGATTACCATCAGAGCACATTTCTCCTAATACTTCCCTTAAAAACATTACTGGCAGAAGGTGATTACCTTGCTAGCGCCCGTTTCATTTCAATGAGAAACGGGCTTTTTTTTTTTTTACAAAAATAGCTGACTTCTACTACTCCAAGGAATCCTAATCCACCCTGTTAAAATGTCCAGGGGTACAAAATACAACCTGTTCTGTATGCCCTAGAGGGGAGAAATATGCCCTGTGAAGTGTGGATGAATAAGAAGTCATCAACAATCTCAGGATTCAGTCTAGCTCTCCTGTCTTCCACAATCCTTCCTGCAATAGAAGATGTCTTCTTAGAAGATGTGCTGGTAGCAGGATGTACAGGATCCCTCAAGCAAATTTTGCTAGCTGTGGCCAGCATGTTTGCTTGTTTTTCCAAAAAATAAAAATATTGTCGTCTGCATCAATCAAACATAAATAACAGTCCAGTTCATTAACAGGCTTCAAAGTAGAAAGTGACACGGGGACAAAGTTTGTCTCCGTCCTCACTTGCTCTGACCCCGCCCCGTCCCCATCCCATGATTACCACGGGTCCCTGTCACCGTGTCATTCTCTATGTGGGATCTCTTAGAGTGACGAAGAGATAGCGGATGATATGGATGAGCCATATGGTCTTTATCTACTGTCATTTTCACTGTCCCTATGTTTTTATATAGTTTGTGTTGCACTTTCCTATGTGAATCACTTTGCAATTGCTCACATTAAATTATAAATTCCATACATGATTATATTCCAGCAGTGTTGAGATCTTTACACTTATTACGTTCAAAGCATTTGAACCTGTAGATTTTTACGATTGGCCCACCAGCCTTTGTAGTTGGTTTCCTCACATTTATGCTTGCAATATACTCATGAACGAGCATTTGCTTACATCAGACCTCATTTGTGGAACTCATTAACCTTATATATTGTTTAGAAACCAGTTACTTGAAATTTTGTAAAAGGGTTAAATTTTGGCTGTTTCCAGTGTGGATAGATCTCATTAGCACTGAATCTGAAACATTCTGGCTAAACAAGGCAGGGGTTGAAGGCTTTGTATTTTTACAATCTTATTGTGTCTTATTTGGTATAACATGTTTTATGTTTTTATTGTGTTTGTATGTTTGTGTCGTTTTATTTTGTAGAACACTTTGAACGACTTTACATTAAGGCGTGTTATCCATGGAATAAATGAAATGAAATGAATGCTTCTCCATTCCCAGCCCTATCCTCTCTCCTGACACCATGTCTTGGACTCCCCCTAAGTCCAAGTGTTTGGTCACCCAGTCAAAGAATTAATCAGATTAGTCTGACAAGACCTCCTTCCTCTAGTAAAACAACATTGTCTTGGATCCTCAACCCTTTTGATTCCAGAAACCTCTGTCCTGTGTTTAGAAGTGTTTCTATTAATTTAGTTACCACTGAGTTAAGACTAACCAGCCTGTAGTTTCCAACTTCCTCCTTACTTCCACTTTTGTGGGATGGAAGATGGGGTCTGGGAACAGAGGAGCTTGTGCTGATTGTATCTTTACATTTGGCAGTTCCTGTTAATAGCACCAAGAGTGGGGCAATATTCAGACCTCACTGACACATTTAGGAAACAGACTCCCGGGTTCTTTCTTCCTGGAAACAAATCTTTGGCTTTCTTCTTCCTAATGACCTCCAGGGACTCCAAAACAAAACTAAATTCACTATCACAGGGGCCATTCTAGGGGTGCATGGGAACTACCATTGTCTCACAGGCATTGCAATAAAGGTCTTGGTTCAATTCCCACTGCAGCTCCTTGTGACCTTGGGCAAGTCACTTAATCCTCCATTGCCCTCTAGGGACAGAGAAAGTACCTGCATATAATGTGGACAGCGCTGCATGTGTTTAGTAACGTTATAGAAATGATTAGTAGTAAGGGGTAAACTGACAGTACCTGCCTGATAGTTCAGTGTGTCACTTGTACCCAGAATAAGAGGCTCCTTCTCTTACTGTGGAGGGTGGGGGGGGGGGGGTTTGTTTCAGTCCCCCTCCACTTTCTAAGCTATTCAGATATTCAGCTGCAGCAGTAAGTGGCATCTGAGTCGCTCACAGCCAAATATTCAGACTGGTGCCCGGTTAACATTAGTGCATAAAATCCTATACAATTTAATTCCTTTTTGGACTCTAAAATTGCTCTGTTACCTTCAGCACAGTTAAGACAAATTACATCTACTCCGTGATTGAATTAGGATCTCCTGGAACTCCCTCTCATTCCCTAGCTGTATAGAAAGAATCTTTTGTAATCTTTGTGATTAACTGAATATTTTGACATGCCTCCTATATTGTGGACTATAGATGAATGATATAAAGAATTCTAAAAATGTTTTCATCTTATATATTTAAATCTGTTTATTAAGTTTTACAAAATGAACATAGAAGGAACATTTCTAATACATAGAGAAGTCTATAACAAAATCTCCAAGACAAATCAAAACAGTACATTGCAAAGGGCAAAGGGCCTTGTGTCTGATAGCCCTGTACCTATACTCCCTCCTTCTGTAGAAACCAACGATATAATCACACTGTGCAGCTGATCCTAACATCTGCGATCGGGCGGTTGGTTAAACAACTTGCTGCTATTATTGAGAAGAACTGTCATACAGAAATAGATCTCTGCTAGCTGCTATTGTTCGCCAGACTATAATGCAGAGACTTGAAACTTGTCCACCACCCAGATAACACAGCGGTTCTGCACCCCATGAGTTGCAAAGTTTAAGCTTAATGTACCCCGAAACACCCCCCTCCCTCCCTCCCCATCCCCCCTTCCCCCCCCCCCCCCCCCCCCCCCCCCGCCCTCTCCACCCATTCCTTAGATGGACAAGACCTAATCGGGAGTAACCACAGTAGACTCTAACAAACCCTGTAACCTTTAACTGGAGTTGATAAGCAGACTTCTCCCCCGTGGGCTCAGCATTTGTAAATAAGGGGACCAAACCTGAAGGAATTGCCTTCTATGTTTAACTGATGTTTTTGAATCTCGGGCTTCCCACGAGGCCAAGAGATGTACCTGGTTTCTCCAGTGCCAGTAGGCAGGTGCTTCCGGAGAAGCCCAATATTGCATAATACATTTGTGAGCCACCAAACTCAGTTTCCTGCATAGAAGAGCCGCCGGTGCCTTGAGGGGGGCAAAGGCCCTAAACTGATCCAGCAAAAATTGCCTTTCGGTTCCCTGGATTTTATTGCCTAGCTGTATCAAAAATCCATGAACAAGGTGCCAAAATGCCCGCACCTTAGGGCATTGCCAAAGGGCGTGGTAGAACGTGTCTGGTCCCCCATCACATTTAGAACAGTTAGCGCTCTCTGACCTCTGCATATGATCCAGCTGTGTTTTGGTCATGTATCCCCTCAGTATAACCCTGTACCCACACTCTCTCAGTCTTTCATCTGTGACTAACTGTCGGATCCCCTTCAGTGATGCCGCCACAGGACGCTAATGAAGTCCCAAGGTCTTGCTCCCATTTAAATTTAATTTCCTCATATTGTTTTGTCGGTCGCTCACAGACCAGGGCCCCATATAAATCAGATATCGCGTGCCTTTCTGACGCCAGGTCAATAAAGAGCCCCTGCATCTTGTCTCCTAAACGGCCTCTCAAGGCATCCTGAGTCAGCGTCTGCATGTAGTGTTTAATTTGTATATAAGCAAACTGATTCCCCCAGTCAGACCCTATCTTATCTTTTAAAGCAGCATATGGTAATAATTCTCCATTCTCCTGCAGCAGGTGCTCCAGCTTCTTAATGCCTCTCCATCCCCAGCCTTCAAATATCGGGCTACCCACAATTGGAATTTGATCAGAGATATTCGGATGTCCCCCTAATTGTCCAACCCACCACTGTCATGCCATGCAAAGGGGGTGGAGCAATATGCTTCTTTTGAGATGCGGGGGTATTTTATTACGGGGTAGATGAAATAGGGCAATTATGTCATCTGGTGCAAAAAAGGCTCGTTCAAACGATGTAGGCGTGTAATAATGTGTTGTGTAAAGCCAGTCTCTCACGTGCCGTAATAGGCAGGCTTGATTATATAAAAACAGGTCCGGGAATCCTATGCTCCCCTGTTTCCAACCACCTACCAACAAGTCCTGCCGCAACCTTGCCTTCTTACCAGCCCAGCAAAACTGGCAGCACAAACGATTTACACATTTCAAATCTGTCTTCGATAAATGAATGGGCAGAGTTTGTAAGGCATATAGCCAACACGGGAAAATCACCATCTGTATCAAGTGGACCCGCCCCAACAAAGACAGTGGTAATCCTTTCCAAGAGTCCAATTTTTCCCTGATATAATCTAAGAGGGCCCTGATGTTTAATTGATGTAGTTCTGTGGTGTGCATTGTAAGTCTAATCCCAAGGTACTTAAAATAATGGTTTGCCCAGTGTAAGGGAAATTCATCCCCCCCCAGTCCTCTCTGCCCTCTGCCGGGGATTCCAGGGCCTCAGATTTATCCAAGTTGATCCGAAAGCCCGCATAGTCTCCGTATTCCTGGAAGGTCTCTAACGACGCCTTTAGGGGACGTGAGGTGGACCAAGAGGTCATCCGCGAAAGCTGCAATTTTAAATGTCTGTGTGCCCAGTCTCACTCCTTTAATCAAAGGATTCTCCATAATGTCTCGGATAAGGGGGTCTAACACCAGAACAAAAAGGAGGGGAGATAGGGGGCAAGCCTGCCTGGTCCCTTTCTGACTAGAAAAGCTTGGTGATTCTATCCCATTCACCCACATCGTGGCACTGGGGTTGGCATATAAGGTTTGAATTGCTTCTACAAATCTTCCTGAGAAGCCATAGCTTTCCAATGTGTCGAAAAGAAATGCCCAGTGTACCTTATCGAAGGCTTTCTCGGCGTCAAAGCTAATTAGCAGTGTCGCCAGACCCTTACGCTCACCATGTTCTAAAGATGTTAAAATCGCCCTCAGATTTTTACTTGCGGCCCGTCCTCCCACGAAACCCACTTGACTTTCGTGTGGCAGCAGTCTTGCCAACCTATTAGCCAAGAGTTTAGCCATCAGCTTGGTGTCATAATTCAGCAAAGATATGGGGCGGTATGATGTCAGTTCCAATGGGTCTCTCCCTGGTTTAAGCAGTACTACTATTTGCGCCTTATTCAGGTCGGGTGGCATTGCTCTTAAGTCTATCATTTGGTTTAAAAACTTAGTTAAGTCTGGTATGATTTCCCCCCCCCCCCCCCCCCCCCCCCATCAATTTATAAAATTCGACCCGTAGACCATCCGGTCCTGGGGCCTTCAACAATGGGCTCTGAGCTATGACCATAGTCACCTCCTCCTCTGTAAATGGTTGATTAAGGCGATCTCGCTCTCACTGTGTAAGCCTAGGGAGATTAAGGTTGGTTAGATACATCTGATTAGCTAGGCCTACATCTTCTGGGGAGGGCATAGAGATCTTTATAGAAAGTGAAAAGTATTGCAGATATCCCGGTCCGAGGTTTTAAGGCCTCCCCCCATCCCTCGAAGGGCAAGAATATGTCTACTTCCCCCTTTTGGTTTGAGAAGCTTGGCCAGCAATTTGCCCGCTTTGTTCCCATGTTTATAGAGCATATAACGATAGTAAATTTGCGATTTGCGCATGCGCCCATGTAGGAGCTCATTCAGTGCTGATTGTAAATCCAGCACCTGCTGCTTATAACCTGTCACATGCGTTTCCCCAAACCGTGTCCTCGCACGGCAAAGTTGTTTACTCAGTCTTAATATCTGTCGGTCTCTGGAGATCCGGGCATAGTGTACATGGCTAATTATTTCCCCGTGGAGCACGGCCTTAGCCGCTTCCCAGAACAGAACCGGGTCACTCTGGTGCTCATGATTATGGGCAACATAATCCTCCCAGCTGGCCTGCAAACGCCCCTTTAAGATGGGGTCTGTATAAAACTCTATGGGGAATTGCCACCTGTTGGCCTTTCTAGCCTGGTCCCGGGGCTGCCACTCCACTTGAACCCATGCATGATCAGACACCATATAGGGCCGTATCTCTGCCATTGTAATTTCCCCAAACATCTGACTTGAAACGAGGACATAATCAATGCGGGATTGTGTTGAGTGAGCCCGTGATAGGTGTGTATTATCTTTCATTCTCCGAGGACAAGCAGGCTGCTTGTTCTCACTGATGGGTTGACGTCCTCGGCAGCCCCCTCCATCGGAAAGTTTACTAGCAAAAGCCTTTGCTAGTCCTCGCGCGCCCATGCGCAACGCGCATGCGCGGCCGTCTTCCCGCCCGAAACCGGCTCGAGCCGGCCAGTCTTCTTTCGTCCGCGCTCGGTACGGTCGTGTTACGCCGTTCGTGCCCCAGAGAGTCGACCTCGCGCGTCCTTTTCGACGTGTTTTTGTCCTATCTTTTCTCAAAAAAGTTCGGGAAGCGCTCCGGAAGTGTTCCGGAAGACCCTTTCGGGTTTTCTGCCCTTCCCGTATTTCTCAGTTTTTGCCCCGTAAGTTTTCTTTCGTTGTCGGGGTAGGCCTCTTTTGGCCTCGGTCGAGATTTTCTCCCCCTAAATTTTGGTGCTTCAATTTTCGCCATTTCGGCTTTTGATTTCGCCGGTGTGATTTTTCCGCCCATGACATCGAAGCCTTCCAGCGGCTTCAAAAAGTGCACCCAGTGCGCCCGGGTAATCTCGCTCACTGATAGGCACTCTGCGTGTCTTCAGTGTCTAGGGGCCCAGCACCGCCCTCAGAACTGCAGTCTGTGTTCCCTGTTACAAAGGCGGACTCAGGTAGCGAGATTAGCCCAGTGGAACGTTTTGTTCTCGGGCTCTTCGTCGGCATCGGCACCGGAGGCATCGAGTGCATCGACGTCATCAGCGTCCGGACCATCTTCCTTGGCTGCCGCTCCATCGACTGCATCGAGGCATCGGACCTCTGCATCGGCGTCGAGGCATCGGGCGACTGTATCGACGTCGGTGGTACCGAGACTTCGTCTGCTGATGTCGTCGGACGGAGGTGCATCGTCAGGAGTGCAGGTGAGGGCTGTCCATTCCCCTGCTGGTGGCGGTGAGCCTTCGGGTGGGTCTCCTCCTACCCTGAGGGCTCCTGCGGTACAGCCCCCCCGGGATCGACCCTCTTCGGTCTCGGCCCCGAGGAAGCGACGGATGGATTCTACGTCCTCCTCGTCGGTGCCGGGGAGCTCCGGTGACATGCTTCGGAAGAAGTCGAAGATGCATCGACACCGGTCTCCTCCCCATGTCGGCACCGAGAGCTCTGGGTCGCCGAGGGATTCGGCACCCAGCAGGCATCGGCACCGAGAGGACCGCTCACCCTCTGTTCAGGAGGTGTCGATGCGCTCCACTCTGGACAGCCCGGAACAGCCTCCTCGCCCGGAACAGGTTCTGACGTCGACGCCTGCATCGACCTCTCAGCCTTTCTCTGCAGCCGCTCTAAACGAGAGCCTCCGGGCCGTTCTCCCAGAGATTCTGGGAGAGCTGTTGCGCCCTACCCCTCTGGTACCGGCGGTGCTTGCGCCTCCGGTACCGTCGAGTGTGGCGCCGGCTGGCCCATCGCCCAGGTTGAGGTCCCCGACGTCGGTACCGCGTGCGGTGCCGACCGCGGCCACCTCCCAGGAAGGCTCCCCGACTACGTCGGTGGAGGGAGCTTCGCCGATGCGGGCGAGGGAGTCTACCTCTCGACGCCCCCACCGTGGACGGGGTTCCACCGAGTCGAGCAGGGCGAGGTTGCAGACACAGGTTCGTGAACTTGTGTCTGACACCGAGGGTGAGGCCTCGTGGGAGGAAGAGGAGGACCCCAGATATTTCTCTGACAAGGAGTCTGAGGGTCTTCCTTCTGATCCCACTCCCTCTCCTGAGAGACAGCTTTCTCCTCCCGAGAGTCTGTCTTTTGCTTCCTTTGTCCGGGAGATGTCTACGGCCATCCCCTTCCCGGTGGTTGTGGAGGACGAGCCCAGGGCTGAAATGTTTGAGCTCCTGGACTATCCTTCTCCACCTAAGGAAGCGTCCACTGTTCCCTTGCACCATGTCCTGAAAAAGACATTGCTTGCGAACTGGACCAAGCCACTAAGTAATCCCCACATTCCCAAGAAGATCGAGTCCCAGTACCGGATCCATGGGGACCCAGAGCTGATGCGCACTCAGTTGCCTCACGACTCTGGAGTTGTGGATTTGGCCCTAAAGAAGGCTAAGAGTTCTAGGGAGCATGCTTCGGCGCCCCCGGGCAAAGACCCTAGAACCTTAGACTCCTTTGGGAGGAAGGCCTACCATTCCTCTATGCTCGTGGCCAAGATCCAGTCATACCAGCTCTACACGAGCATACACATGCGGAACAATGTGCGGCAGCTGGCGGGCTTGGTTGATGCTCTTCCCCCGGAGCAAGCCAAGCCTTTTCAGGAGGTGGTCAGGAAGCTGAAGGCGTGCAGAAAATTCCTGGCCAGAGGAGTTTATGACACTTTTGATGTTGCGTCCAGGGCCGCTGCTCAAGGTGTGGTGATGCGCAGGCTCTCATGGCTGCGTGCCGCCGACCTGGAGAATAGACTCCAGCAGCGGATTGCGGACTCGCCTTGCCATGCGGACAACATTTTCGGAGAAAAAGTCGAGCAGGTGGTAGAGTCTCTCCACCAGCGGGACACCGCATTCGACAAGTTCTCCCGCCGGCAGCCTTCAGCCTCTACCTCTACAGGTAGAAGATTTTTCGGGGGAAGGAAGACTGGTCCCTATGCTTCTGGTAAGCGTAGGTACAATCCTCCTTCCCGACAGCCTGCGGCCCAGGCTAAGCCCCAGCGCGCTCGCTCTCGTCAGCAGCGTGCGCCTCAGCAAGGCCCCGCGGCTCCCCAGCAAAAGCAAGGGGCGAGCTTTTGACTGGCTCCAGCAGAGCATAGCCGGCATCCAAGTGTCAGTGCCGGACGACCTGCCGGTCGGGGGGAGGTTGAAAGCTTTTCACCAAAGGTGGCCTCTCATAACCTCCGATCAGTGGGTTCTGCAAATAGTCCGGCAAGGATACACCCTCAATTTGGCCTCAAAACCTCCAAATTGTCCACCGGGAGCTCAGTCTTACAGCTTCCAGCACAAGAAGGTACTTGCAGAGGAACTCTCCGCCCTTCTCAGCGCCAATGCGGTCGAGCCCGTGCCATCCGGGCAAGAAGGGCTGGGATTCTATTCCAGGTACTTCCTTGTGGAAAAGAAAACAGGGGGGATGCGTCCCATCCTAGACCTAAGGGCACTGAACAAATATCTCGTAAAAGAAAAGTTCAGGATGCTTTCCCTGGGCACCCTTCTCCCCATGATTCAGCAAAACGATTGGCTATGCTCTCTGGACTTGAAGGATGCCTACACTCACATCCCGATACTGCCAGCTCACAGACAGTATCTGCGATTCCAGTTGGGCACACGCCACTTCCAGTACTGTGTGCTACCCTTTGGGCTCGCCTCTGCGCCCAGGGTGTTCACAAAGTGCCTAGCTGTGGTAGCAGCGGCACTTCGCAGGCTGGGGGTGCACGTGTTCCCATATCTCGACGATTGGCTGGTGAAGAACACATCCGAGGCAGGAGCCCTGCAGTCCATGCAGATGACTATTCGCCTACTGGAGCTACTGGGGTTTGTGATAAATTATCCAAAGTCCCATCTTCTCCCTGTGCAGAGACTCGAATTCATAGGAGCTCTGCTGGATTCTCGGACGGCTCGCGCCTATCTCCCAGAGACGAGGGCCAACAATTTGTTGTCCCTCGTCTCGCGGGTGCGAGCGTCCCAGCAGATCACAGCTCGGCAGATGTTGAGATTGCTGGGCCACATGGCCTCCACAGTTCATGTGACTCCCATGGCCCGCCTTCACATGAGATCTGCTCAATGGACCCTAGCCTCCCAGTGGTATCAGGCCGCGGGGGGTCTAGAGGACGTTATCCACCTGTCCACGAGTTTTCTCAAATCCCTGTATTGGTGGACGATTTGTGCCAATTTGACTCTGGGACGTCCCTTCCAAATTCCTCAGCCACAAAAAGTGCTGACCACGGATGCGTCTCTCCTAGGATGGGGAGCTCATGTCGATGGGCTTCACACCCAAGGAACCTGGTCCCTCCAGGAACGCGATCTGCAGATCAATCTTCTGGAGTTACGAGCGATCTGGAACGCTCTGAAGGCTTTCAGAGATCGGCTGTCCCACCAAATTATCCAAATTCAGACAGACAATCAGGTTGCCATGTATTATGTCAACAAGCAGGGGGGCACCGGATCTCGCCCCCTGTGTCAGGAAGCTGTCAGCATGTGGCTCTGGGCTCGCCGTCACGGCATGGTGCTCCAAGCCACATATCTGGCAGGCGTAAACAACAGTCTGGCCGACAGGTTGAGCAGGATTATGCAACCTCACGAGTGGTCGCTCAATTCCCGTGTAGTGCGACAGATCTTCCAGGTGTGGGGCACCCCCTTGGTAGATCTCTTCGCATCTCGAGTGAACCACAAAGTCCCTCAGTTCTGTTCCAGGCTTCAGGCCAACGGCAGACTAGCATCGGATGCCTTCCTCCTGGATTGGGGAGAGGGTCTGCTGTATGCTTATCCTCCCATACCTCTGGTGGGGAAGACTTTGTTGAAACTCAAGCAAGACCGAGGCACCATGATTCTGATTGCTCCCTTTTGGCCGCGTCAGATCTGGTTCCCTCTTCTTCTGGAGTTGTCCTCCGAAGAACCGTGGAGATTGGAGTGTTTTCCGACCCTCATCACACAGGACGAGGGGGCGCTTCTGCATCCCAACCTCCAGTCTCTGGCTCTCACGGCCTGGATGTTGAGGGCGTAGACTTTGCCTCTTTGGGTCTGTCAGAGGGTGTCTCCCGCATCTTGCTTGCTTCCAGGAAAGATTCCACTAAGAGAAGTTACTTCTTCCATTGGAGGAGGTTTGCCGTCTGGTGTGACAGCAAGGCCCTAGATCCTCGCTCTTGTCCTACACAGACCCTGCTTGAATACCTTCTGCACTTGTCGGAGTCTGGTCTCAAGACTAACTCGGTAAGGGTTCACCTTAGTGCGATCAGTGCATACCATTACCGTGTGGAAGGTAAGCCGATCTCAGGACAGCCTTTAGTTGTTCGCTTCATGAGAGGTTTGCTTTTGTCAAAGCCCCCTGTCAAGCCTCCTACAGTGTCATGGGATCTCAATGTCGTTCTCACCCAGCTGATGAAACCTCCTTTTGAGCCACTGAATTCCTGCCATCCGAAGAGAACCAACTGAAAGTAACAGGATAGATCATAAGGAATGCCAAGCCAAATGCAAAGCGGAGATAAGGAGGGCAAAAAAGGACTTTGAGAAGAAATTAGCGTTGGAAGCAAAAATACATAGTAAAAACTTTTTTAGATACATTAAAAGCAGGAAACCGGCCAAAGAGTCGGTTGGGCCGCTGGACGAAAATGGTGTTAAAGGGGCGATCAAGGAGGACAAAGCCGTAGCGGAGAAATTAAATGAATTCTTTGCTTCGGTCTTCACCGAGGAGGATTTGGGGGGGACACCGGTGCCGGAAAGAATATTTGAAGCGGGGGAGTCGGAGAAACTAAACAAATTCTCTGTAACCTTGGAGGATGTAATGGGTCAGTTCAGCAAGCTGAAGAGTAGTAAATCACCGGGACCTGATGGTATTCATCCCAGAGTATTAATAGAACTAAAAAATGAACTTGCGGAGCTACTGTTAGAAATATGCAATCTGTCCCTAAAATCGAGTGTAATACCGGAAGACTGGAGGGTAGCCAATGTTACTCCGATTTTTAAGAAAGGTTCCAGAGGAGATCCGGGAAATTATAGACCGGTGAGTCTGACGTCGGTGCCGGGCAAGATGGTGGAGGCTATTATTAAGAATAAAATTGCAGAGCATATACAAAAACATGGACTGATGAGACAAAGTCAGCACGGATTTAGTGAAGGGAAGTCTTGCCTCACCAATCTAATGCATTTTTTTGAGGGGGTAAGCAAACATGTGGACAATGGGGAGCCGGTTGATATTGTATATCTGGATTTTCAGAAGGCGTTTGACAAAGTGCCGCACGAAAGACTCCTGAAGAAATTGCAGAGTCATGGAATCGGAGGTAGGGTATTATTATGGATTAAGAACTGGTTGAAAGATAGGAAGCAGAGAGTAGGATTGCGTGGCCAGTATTCTCAGTGGAGGAGGGTAGTTAGTGGGGTCCCGCAGGGGTCTGTGCTGGGTCCGTTGCTTTTTAATGTATTTATAAATGACCTAGAGATGGGAATAACTAGTGAGGTAATTAAATTCGCCGATGACACAAAATTATTCAGGGTCGTCAAGTCCCAGGAGGAATGTGAACGATTACAGGAGGACCTTGCGAGACTGGGAGAATGGGCGTGCAAGTGGCAGATGAAGTTCAATGTTGACAAGTGCAAAGTGATGCATGTGGGTAAGAGGAACCCGAATTATAGCTACGTCTTGCAAGGTTCCGCGTTAGGAGTTACGGATCAAGAAAGGGATCTGGGTGTCGTCGTCGATGATACGCTGAAACCTTCTGCTCAGTGTGCTGCTGCGGCTAGGAAAGCGAATAGAATGTTGGGTGTTATTAGGAAGGGTATGGAGTCCAGGTGTGCGGATGTTATAATGCCGTTGTATCGCTCCATGGTGCGACCGCACCTGGAGTATTGTGTTCAGTACTGGTCTCCGTATCTCAAAAAAGATATAGTAGAATTGGAAAAGGTACAGCGAAGGGCGACGAAAATGATAGTGGGGATGGGACGACTTTCCTATGAAGAGAGGCTGAGAAGGCTAGGGCTTTTCAGCTTGGAGAAGAGACGGCTGAGGGGAGATATGATAGAAGTGTATAAAATAATGAGTGGAATGGATCGGGTGGATGTGAAGCGACTGTTCACGCTATCCAAAAATACTAGGACTAGAGGGCATGAGTTGAAGCTACAGTGTGGTAAATTTAAAACGAATCGGAGAAAATTTTTCTTCACCCAACGTGTAATTAGACTCTGGAATTCATTGCCGGAGAACGTGGTACGGGCGGTTAGCTTGACGGAGTTTAAAAAGGGGTTAGATAGATTCCTAAAGGACAAGTCCATAGACCGCTATTAAATGGACTTGGAAAAATTCCGCATTTTTAGGTATAACTTGTCTGGAATGTTTTTACGTTTGGGGAGCGTGCCAGGTGCCCTTGACCTGGATTGGCCACTGTCGGTGACAGGATGCTGGGCTAGATGGACCTTTGGTCTTTCCCAGTATGGCACTACTTATGTACTTATGTACTTATGTACTTGACTTGGAAGGTCATTTTCTTGGTGGCAGTTACTTCAGCTCGTAGAGTCAGTGAGCTTCAGGCCCTGGTAGCCCAGGCCCCTTACACCAAATTTCATCATAACAGAGTAGTCCTCCGCACTCACCCTAAGTTCTTGCCAAAGGTTGTGTCGGAGTTCCATCTGAACCAGTCAATTGTCTTGCCAACATTCTTTCCCCGTCCTCATTCCTGCCCTGCTGAACGTCAGCTGCACACATTGGACTGCAAGAGAGCATTGGCCTTCTACCTGGAGCGGACACAGCCCCTCAGACAGTCCGCCCAATTGTTTGTTTCTTTTGATCCCAATAGGAGGGGAGTGGCTGTAGGGAAACGCACCATATCCAATTGGCTAGCAGATTGCATTTCCTTCACTTATGCCCAGGCGGGGCTGGCTCTTGAGGGTCATGTCACGGCTCATAATGTTAGAGCCATGGCAGCGTCGGTAGCCCACCTGAAGTCAGCCTCTATTGAAGAAATTTGCAAAGCTGCGACGTGGTCATCTGTCCACACATTCACATCTCATTACTGCCTGCAGCAGGATACCTGACGCGACAGTCGGTTCGGGCAGTCAGTTCTTCAGAACCTGTTTGGGCTTTAGGATCCAACTCCACCCCCCGAGGGCCCTGTTTGTTCTGTTCCAGGCTACACTCTCAGTTAGTTGGTAAATTTTTTAGGTCAATCTCAGTTATGTCCTCGCCGTTACGAGGCCCAATTGACCATGGTTGTTGTTTTGAGTGAGCCTGGGGGCTAGGGATACCCCATCAGTGAGAACAAGCAGCCTGCTTGTCCTCGGAGAAAGCGAATGCTACATACCTGTAGAAGGTATTCTCCGAGGACAGCAGGCTGATTGTTCTCACAAACCCGCCCGCCTCCCCTTTGGAGTTCAGTCTTCCCTTGAAGTGTATTGTCTTGCTACATACTGGACTGGCCGGCTCGAGCCGGTTTCGGGGGGAAGACGGCCGCGCATGCGCGCGCGAGGACTAGCAAAGGCTTTTGCTAGTAAACTTTCCGATGGAGGGGGCTGCCGAGGACGTCAACCCATCAGTGAGAACAATCAGCCTGCTGTCCTCGGAGAATACCTTCTACAGGTATGTAGCATTCGCTTTCCCGGGTGAAGCACCCTCCAGACATCGCGCTAACCCGGAGGTAATTGGACAGCATGCGGTGATGGCCAATTACCGCTGGGCATACCTACTCCCCACCCCCCATGCTAGAAAATAGAAAAATATTTTCTGGTGTGGGAAATGCTCCTGGGTGCACCCTGCGGTAGTGCTGTATTGCCGCACGGTAGCCCTACCGTCGCTTTTTAAAAGGGCCCCATTATGAAGTTACTTAGCTGCTTAGCAGACTGAAAGTCGCCACTAACTGGCTAAGTAGGTGCTCTTTCCACACTCTGCCCCCAGCCCGCCTCTAATCTGGTTAGGAAATGGCCGGTTAGCAGTAATCAGTTAAATGTCACTGAATATTGATCTATAGCAATTAGATGAACAATCTGTATAAAATAACTACTGATAGCAGAGATTTCCATTATGTTTATGCAGTAGCAGAATCCACAACAGAGCTGTCTGTAGCTCTTGAAGAAAGGAGTTGTCCACCTCAATATTAAAATGATCAGGTTATTGTTAGAGTATATTTCTGATGATGATCAGTACAACAGCACCCCTCATTTTTTTTTGTCGCTGTACAAATGGAGGTGACTATGAAAACAACGTAATTCTAAGTATTTTTCCTCTAACAGGCTCCCACAATGTCAAGCCTGACCTATTATTCCAGTTTGAGCAAGAGGGATTTGGGACTGAGCCTCAGGAATCTGAGGAAAGAGGAAATCTGAACCTTCCACATTCATGAAGCCATGCAGACTTTAATTTCGGCTCAATGGGATTTTCCTGAAACGAGCCTTAAAGTAGCCAGGGCCATGTCCCGTCTGTACCAACAGCTGGCTCAATTTCAACAGGCCTTTATTATTGTAGTAGGTCGCAGAAGTACCTGGCACTGATTTATCCAATAAGGAGTCCCAGACCGCATTAAAATCTCCACCCACTATGAGCTCTGTATGTGATTGATTAAGAAGAAGATTAATCACCGTTTGAAAAAACTTCCTTTCATAATTGTTAGGGGCGTAAATATTGCAGATTAACAAATTTTGCTTGCCCACTATGGCTTCCAAGATAACATATCGTCCCGAGGCATCCACTAAGAGTGGACGTATCGCCGTATTGACGCTCTTACGAAACAATATTGCCAGACCTC
The DNA here is from genome assembly GCF_901765095.1 of Microcaecilia unicolor. Classification (NCBI taxonomy): domain Eukaryota; kingdom Metazoa; phylum Chordata; class Amphibia; order Gymnophiona; family Siphonopidae; genus Microcaecilia; species Microcaecilia unicolor. The sequence continues at coordinate 405,282,994 of NC_044031.1, read as the reverse complement.
CTTTTTTTCCCCTGCGCATGTGCCGCTACACATTCTTCTACCCACCAGGTACTGAGCTTGGCATGCTCCACCTGTGACAAATGCGTCTCTTGCAGCAGAGCAATGTCCGTGTGTTGTCTGTTTAGTTGCTGCAAAATCTTAGACCGTTTTATAGGTGAATTTACTCCACCCACATTCCAGGTTAAGATTTTTACCATTCTACTAGTCTAGGGAAAATGGTATGTATTCCAAAAAACTGCGGTAGTTGTGAGAGGGGGCCCCCCAGCCACTGCCCTCCCCCACTAGGGTCTCTCCTATCTACTTGTTGTCTATAAACTTGAGCCTGCGCCTCCCGCCATTCACTACCCACCAGTAAATCCAGCCACCTGATCTTTCCTTCTACCCGCCAAGAATACTGTGACTCCTGCCTCTCTGCGGTCACTCCCTTGCCTCGAAAACCTGATTCCAAGCCAACTACCCTCCCCCCCCAACCTACCCCTCCCCTCCCTCCCTATCCCAAATCCTCTCCCGCCCCACCCCTTCCCATTCCCAGACCCTTGTATCCGGACCCACTAACAGGGACCATCACTTCCTACGTCCCTCCCTCTTCCCCCCCAAAAACACCTTACAGAGTCCAAACATTCCCTAGTCAAAGTCTTAGAAGGGCCATACTGTTGCTAACAAAAGCCCTACGTTCGCCTTTTGGCCTTCTGAACCATGCAACTTTAACCTTTAAACACAACACATAAACAGGCTCTTCACAGTTCTATCCCCCACAGCGCAACCACTGTGACTCTGTTCGTGCGCTGTAGGAAACATGCATATATACCAACTCTCCATCACACTGTCACTCCTCGCTCCGGTCTGTCGTCAGCATCTGGTAGCTTTGCTCTTTTCTCAACGGTCTTCTGGCGCGGCTGCTTCCAGCTGCTTTAAAAATTCTTGGGCAGTACTTGCGGTTTCATAGACCTTAGTGGTTCCACGCAGTTTTGCCGGGTACTGTAGCGCAAATCGTATTTTCTTCTGAAACAACTTGGAGCAGATCTCCGAGAACTGACGCCGTTTTGCAGCCACACCGGCAGAGTAGTCCTGGAAGCATCTAACTGTCACCCGTTCAAATGCCAGAGATTTCCCTGCTCTGAGCCGCTGCAGAATTTCTTGTTTTTGAGCATAGTCCAGGAATCTTAAGATGACTACTCTTGGCCTGCCAGATTCTGTGCCCTTCTGTCCTAGTCGATGAGCCCTCTCAATGCAAAGCGGCCCCAGGGCTTCTGGGAGTTGTAGTTCCTTACTCAACCAACTGGCCAAAAAGGTCTCCAGGCCCCGCTCCGGGATGCTCTCCGGAAGTCCCACCAGACGAATATTGTTTCTTCTAGATCTGTTTTCTAGGTCCTCAACTTTATTTTTTAGTGCCCGCAGCTGTTCCTGCATCTGGTTTTGCGCTTCCTCGACCACCGTGACGCGGTCTTCCACCTCGTTGACTCGCGACTGGAATGCTGCACAGTCCTTCGAAAAATCCGTGAGCTGAGTCTGCACTCGTTCGAGCTTAATACCAATAGGGGCCAGCTGACGGTCCAGGAGATCATCCATCACTGCCGTCATCTCAGCAGTGATTTCCGCTATCCATGCGGACGAAACCGTCGGTCCAGGCGGGCTTGCGGGCGGCGCCATTTTCTCTTCTCCTACCCTGGCGCGGAGTCTGTCTTTTGGGGCATTTTTCACCGCCATATCGGTACTGGGGATCGCAAAAAGTTAAGTCAGCCTTTTTGCTATCCTAACTTTGGGCTCCTTTAACAAAGCTGTGGTAAAAAGTGTCCTGCAGTAGTGTGCAGCATGCCAAAAGGCCACTCTTTACCGCAGCTGGCAATTCTATTTATTTAAATGGAGGTCATTAGTGACCGTGTGCTAATGAAAATATTGGCATGCAGCGATTTACAAGGCGGTAAGGGCTCGCGCTAACCCGGAGGTAATTGGACAGCATGCGGTGATGGCCAATTACCGCTGGGCATACCTACTCCCCACCCCCCATGCTAGAAAATAGAAAAATATTTTCTGGTGTGGGAAATGCTCCTGGGTGCACCCTGCGGTAGTGCTGTATTGCCGCACGGTAGCCCTACCGTCGCTTTTTAAAAGGGCCCCATTATGAAGTTACTTAGCTGCTTAGCAGACTGAAAGTCGCCACTAACTGGCTAAGTAGGTGCTCTTTCCACACTCTGCCCCCAGCCCGCCTCTAATCTGGTTAGGAAATGGCCGGTTAGCAGTAATCAGTTAAATGCCACTGAATATTGATCTATAGCAATTAGATGAACAATCTGTATAAAATAACTACTGATAGCAGAGATTTCCATTATGTTTATGCAGTAGCAGAATCCACAACAGAGCTGTCTGTAGCTCTTGAAGAAAGGAGTTGTCCACCTCAATATTAAAATGATCAGGTTATTGTTAGAGTATATTTCTGATGATGATCAGTACAACAGCACCCCTCATTTTTTTTTGTCGCTGTACAAATGGAGGTGACTATGAAAACAACGTAATTCTAAGTATTTTTCCTCTAACAGGCTCCCACAATGTCAAGCCTGACCTATTATTCCAGTTTGAGCAAGAGGGATTTGGGACTGAGCCTCAGGAATCTGAGGAAAGAGGAAATCTGACCACAGCCACATGTGAGGAACTGCATCAAACAGGTGATGTAGCTTGAATTAAAGCTAGAAGCAAACTGATCCAAACATGTCCTACAAGAAAGACAGCTCCTCTGGACCAGGCACAATGAGAATGAGGTGTTTTAATCATGGTCCCTGCTTCTAAGTTCTAACCTTTGTCGTGTGGATAATGTAATTGTTATGTTTCCCTTATTTTTACTTTTCTCTGTACATTATCTGATTTGCCTCGTTCCTTCTCTTTGGGGCTAATTTTCGAATGAGAAAAACATCTAAAAAGTGGCATAAAGCAGCATTTGGACATTTTTCTCATAAAATCATCCAAATCAGTATTTTCAAAACCTATTTTTCAGATGCTTTTCTATGATTTTTGTCTGTAGTGCGTCCAAATCTCAAGCAGGCATATCGGGGGGGCGGGGGGGGGGGGGGCGGCGGCTTTAAGAGCGGGATTTGGACATTCCTAAGACGTGGATGTTTTTCGGCCATAATGAAACCAAACCGTCCAGGACTAAAACTAAGATGTTTTGAGCTACACCTGTATTTAGAATGAATTAAGGCACAAAAAGGTGCCCTAACTGACCAGATGACCTCCCCTTACTCCCTCATTGGTCACTGACCCCCCCTCCCATCCCCCCCCCAAATATGATTGAAAACATTAATTGTCAGCCTCAGATGTTATACTAAGGTCCATTAGAGCAGCTTTCATGTCCCTGGAGTAGGCTAGTGGTGAGTGCTGTTCACTGCAGACAGGTGGACCCAGGCCCATACCTCCCCCTACCTGTTACACTTGTGGCGGAAAATGTGATTCCTCCAGTACTCACCAGAAACCCACTCTACCCACACATAGATGTCCCCTTCACCCATAAGGGCTATTGTAGTGGCGTAAAGTTGGGAGTTGTAGGTTTTGGGGGTCTCAGCAGACGAGATAAGGGAGGTTGGGAGAGATGTATACCTGGGAGCATTTATTTGAAGTCCACTGCTGTGCCCCCTAGGGCACACAATAAATCTTTTTAAAGTACCAAGTTTACTTTTCTTGCTTTCTGGAGTCCGCGGTCCATTTCCCACCATCCTTTTGCCTCTGCTGTACCCTGTGGGAATTCAGAGTTCTCCACATGGGTGGATTTCTAGTGGAGCTATTAGAACATGCCATACAAAAAATGGTCATTGTGATTATCACTTCATGAACAACACAAGCTCCTTCCACTGCCAGACACTTTGTTTAAAGCCGATGGGTTTTAGTTTGTGTGGTGACTCTATAGGATGGGGAGACCATTAGTCCTGGGCATTTTTATTTGCAGTAACAAGAGCCACCTTTCGGCAGCCCTTGCCCCAGAGCCCGCTTTCAAATAGGCTACAGACACTTTGCAAAATACCACAAAACTCTTGAAAAAGACACTCAAAACCTATACAGGAAAAACTTTCCAAATCATAACAGCCATGACCCACCTATGAAAAGACAGTGTTATAAACCTGCTACTGGGAAACTGGAACAAGTTCGACTGTTATATGTTCCTACACAGACACTACATTTTAGCATAATCCTTCACCTCAGTCAGCAGGGCCGGTCTTAGGGTGAGGCGGCCGCATAGGGCCCCGCGCAGCGCGCCTGGGGTCGCCCCGCCCGCCGCTCCCACCCCCCACCCCCCCGACGATCGATCGCTGTTCTGTAAAAAAAAATTGAGAAGTGCCGAGTAGTAGGCAGCGCCTCGCGTCTGCCCTGCTAGTAAAACTCTCCTGCACGTTGTCGGGCCGGCCTTCCCGCATTAAGTCCCGCCCTCCTCTGAGGTAATAGCCTATTACCTCAGAGGAGGGCGGGACTTAATGCGGGAAGAGCCTATTACCTCAGAGGAGGGCGGGACTTAATGTTGGACGGCCCGACGTTCAGGAGATTTTTACTAGCAGGGCAGACGTGAGGCGCTGCCTGCTACTCGGCACTTCTCAATTTTTTTTTTAAGTTAGTGGGTGCAGCAGGAGGAGAACAGAGTTGGTAGGTGGGTCGGGTCGGGGGGGGGACTCAGATGGGAGAAGGGTGTGGGATGGGGGTTCTCAGTTGGGGTAAGGGGGACTCAGATGGGAGAAGGGTGTGGGATGGGGGTTCTCAGTTGGGCTAAGGGGGACTCAGATGGGAGAAGGGTGTGGGATGGGGGTTCTCGGAGAGAGGGGGTAAGGGGGACTCAGATGGGAGAAGGGTGTGGGATGGGGGTTCTCAGTTTGGGGGAGGGGGTAAGGGGGACTCAGATGGGAGAAGGGTGTGGGATGGGGGTTCTCAGTTGGGGGAAGGGGGACTCAGATGGGAGAAGGGTGTGGGATGGGGGTTCTTAGTTGGGGGGAGGGGGTAAGGGGGACTCAGATGGGAGAAGGGTGTTGGATGGGGGTTCTCAGATGGGTGAAGGGGGCTGGAACTGGGGTTTCAGAAGGGGCCATATGGGAAATGGGGGCCATGCATGGGGCTGGTGGGAAAATGAGGCATGCGTGGGTCAGGTGGGAGAATGGTTCTGGGGCTGAAAAGGGGGGCTCTAATACAAGGCATGTGGATGAAGGGGGCTGGAACTGGGGGCTGAAAAGGAGGGTAGGTGGGATAAGGGGGCTACTACAGGGACTGGAGGCTGAAAAGGGGCAGGGGCTGAAACTGTAGGTACTGGGGGCTGAAAAGGAGATAGGGAGAAGTGGCTGGGGCTGAAGCTTGGGACTGGTGAGAGAAAAGGGCTGGGGACTGGGGTTGAAACTGGGGGCTGAAAAGGGGACAGGGTGGAGTGGCTGGGGGCTGAAGCTCAGGACTGGTGGGAGAAAAGGGCTGGGGCTGAAACGGGGGACTGGTGGGATAGTGGGGCTGGAACTGGGGGCTGAAAAAAAGGGGCAGATAGAGGGGCAGATCCTGGATGGAAGGAGGAGCGAGAGGGAGGGCAGACCCGGATGGATGGGAGAGGGAGGGCAAATGGTGGATTGAAGGGGCAGAGAGAAAGGGCAGACAGTGGATGGAAGGGATAGAAAGGGCAGACAGTGAATGGAAGGGGCAAAGATAGAGGGCAGATGTGCACGGAAGGGGCAGGGAGAGAGGGCAGACATTGGATGGAGGGGACAGCAGAGAGGGCAGAGAGAGAGCGAAGACAGATGCTGGATGGAAGGAAGACAGTGAAAAGAAGATGAGGAAAGCAGAAACCAGAGACGACAAACTGTAAATAAAATATATATTTTTATTTTTTTGCTTTAGGATATAGTATTGTAGCTGTGTTAATAAATGTTTATAATAGAACATGTAAATAAGGTAATCTTTTTATTGGACTAATTTTAATATATTTTGACAAACTTTCGGAGAAGAAAACCCCCTTCCTCAGGTCAGGATAGGATACTGTAACAGCTCTATACTGTATTGACCTGAGGACGGAGGTTTTGGCCTCTGAAAGCTAAATGTATTAGTCCAATAAAATGGTTTTATTTTATTTTCTATATTTGTTTTGTTTCTATTTGTTAATTTGTAAAGTGGTGATTGGTATTTGTTAGTTTTTTTTCAAATTTACATCTGTTGTCTTTATATTTTGCACAGTACTAGGGGACATTTTCTGTTTCTGTGGTGTTGTATTGTATGCAGAGTCTGGCATCTTGGGGGTTCAGTTTAATTTTTGTCTAAATAGAAAGTTTAAATATTACTACTTATTCTGTAGTGGATTAGGGTGTATCTGTGTTTGTGAAAAAGACATGGTTTTCAGTTGGCATTGACTGTGCAGGATCGACAAGCCCTGGAGCTGGGGGCCTTGGAGCTTGGAGGGAGGGGTGGCCGGCTCTGGAGCTAGGGTGGGGGTGGAACTGGGGTGGGCGGAGTTAGGGTGGGGCCGGGGCTAGGGTGGGGCCCCGTCAAATTGGTCTGCATAGGGCCCCGCACTTGCTAAGACCGGCCCTGTCAGTCAGAGATGCAGAACACGGACAGACCCCCTCACCTGATACAAAATAGTGGACCACAAAAAACATGCAGACAAAAACTGAAATGGAGACCCCCAAATAAGTCAGACTCTATAAGCAGTGAAAGTATAGGTGAAGGAGAAACAGAAAAGCATTTTCTCTGTACTCTGTTAAATACAAAAATAGAAAAGATACACATTTCCCAAAGCAGACACATACCAAGCCTTAAAAAGTATTAAATAAAAATATATGTTTTTCTGTTTTACCTTTGTTGAATGGGTACTTTTCTAATTGAGTTAGTCCCCAGTCTGTTCCACTATTTGTGTCAGTCTTCTACATTTGTTTCAGGTTTGCCTTTCCATTTCTTCTCTACATCCATCTGGCACTGATGTTTCTTTTTATATTTCTTTGTTCATTTTCTCTTCTCTACTTCTATATCCACCCATATTTGATTTTTATCCCTCATTGTCTCTTTCTTTCACCTTCTAGTACTTATTCACCTTTTCCATATCATCAAGCAGATCAATCCATAGACTGGTGGGTTGTGTCCATCTACCAGCAGGTGGAGATAGAGAGCAATCTTTTGCCTCTCTATATGTGGTCATGTGCTACCAGGAAATCCTCAGTATGTTCTCTATCTCAGCAGGTGTGTGGTCACAGCAGCAGCTCTGGCTAGGCCTCCAAGCCTATTTGTTTAGGTTTTGTTGAGGACCTGGGGTTGAGGGCTCTTCATGAGCGAGTGAAACCTGGTGGTTCCAGGTCCCTCCTTTTCTCTCGCTCTCCCCCGCTGGCTCCGCTAAAAAAAAAAAAAAAGCGATTTTGAAGCAAACAGCTTTCTTTGCAGCTGCTCACTGGGACACCAATTTGTTGCAGCTCGGAGCAAGAAGCAGGTAATTTTTACCTTTTCCTAGTGGGCAGGGGGGTCCCCGAATGTTCTCCACGTGGCTATGGCGTTGGATGGCAAGGGCGCGAATAAGCGCTCCCGGACCGTGTTCGTGCGTCTAGCGGGGAAGTGCGGGGATCGGAGGCAGAGAAGCCCTTTTTGGGCACCTTTCCGGAGTTTGGCGAGTTAGCCGGTTTTTTCTCTGCTGGGGCATCGGCGGTTTTTCCCGCCTTAGGCGCCCATCCCCTGATGTCCGCTCTTCCGGTTTTGGCCGGCCATGCTGCTCGGATGGCTTCTTCTTTGGCCGCCCTTGAGGTGGGAGATGGTAAGAAGATGGCCGCCCTTGACTTGAGCGGCGGTAAGAAGTTGGCGAGATTCAAGCGCCATTCTTCCCGCGCAGCTCCTTCACGGAGTGACGCGATGGGCACCATTTTGGATGCGCAGCGCGCCTCTCCCCCACTCTTTGGAGCGGAGGTTGAGAATTCCTCTAGGGCCGTGGCCCATGCTGCAGAGGTGCACAAACAGCGGGGGTTTCTCTCCTGAGTTTATTTTGCTGCTGCATCAGGCCTTTCTTCTGCAAAACGCTGCTCCAGTTCCCCTGTCAGACATGGGTGAAGAGGCCTCCCTGATCAAACACCCTCGGGTGGATCACCAGGCCTTAGGGGACTCTGTCTCCTCTGATGTAGATGACGGCAGCGTTTCTGGATTCTCCCAAAGGTCCTTCAGGGATTCTTTGGAGGAGGCTGATCCTCGCCCTGATGGGGCAGATGACCCCTCTGCAGCACGGCTTTTTCGCTCAGAGGATTTGCCCAACCTGTTAGTTCAGGCCATGAGCGTTGTTTTTTTTTTTTTTAATTTCTTTTTATTGTCATCAGTACAGTACATGCCCTTAGGCTACAAAAAACTGAAACAGACCAACAATGCCTGTACTAACATAGCTTGCAATCCAAAAGCGAACCCAAACATATAATCCAATAACACAATCTGAGCCCGCCCACGACACATGTGTGCACTGACATTTTCGTTTTAAACCCCCACCTGTAGAACACCTCCCCCTCCTCTCCCAATAGCTGCACTCTTCAAAAGGAAACAAGGGATATTCACCCCCCCAGACCTCCCTCCCTCCCACCTGTTGTCCCCCAACCTACCACCCCCCCCCTACCTGGACAAAAGAGCCATTAAGGAACTTTCCTGTCACACTGATTCATTTAACTTCTGCCACAGCATGGCATACTGCCTGTTGTCTAAATTAGAGGACTGCTTATATAGTAGATTCTCAAACTGCGCCAACTCTTTGACCTTTGTCACCCAACAATTATAAGGTACAGGTTCCGCACCTGTCCAGAACTGCAAAATAGTTTTTTTTGCAGCTAGTGTTGTCTTATATAAGAATCTCCGTTGTGGTTGAGAGAGCCCCTGCTCGATAAGTTCAGACTGATCTCCCAGCAACAACGAGGGATATGACCATTCTATGACCACCTGAAGAACAGTATTCAGTACCTGGAAAATATCGTTCCATAAAGACAATTTGGGGCATTCCAAAAAGCTATGCAAGTAAGAACCAATTCCTATCTGACATTTAGGGCAAATGTCTGTCTCCCACAACTTCATTCTCTTCCCCCTCTCACGGGTGATGTATGCCCTATGTAGCAATTTAAATTGCGTTTCTTGCCAGTCTGCAGCTTTAACGAAATCCGCTAGCGTTACAAACAGAAAATCAAATTGGGGAGGAGTATAATCGGACCCCATCTCCCTATTCCATCTAGATACTACTCCCACCCCTCGCTTGTCTGATAGGACCATTTTCGTCAGCTTATACCATGTGGATAATCTATTTCCCCCCGGTGGCAAGCGCAGCACCAACTCATCCATTCCCCCATACGTCCATTGAGTCCCATATTTCCCCCACATTTGCTGCCAATAATGACGTGCTTGTAAATAGTGTAACATATGATTGTTTGATACTCGCCATTTTTCTTTCACCTGTGAGAAGGAGAGGAAACTAGCATCTTCTGGGGATATCAGGTCTCCCCATGTTACACAGCCGTTTTCTGCCCAACTTTTAAATACAGAAGGACCCAGACCTGCCGGGAAGCTTACCATCCCTACCGGTCTTTGAAAGGGTGACGCAAACGGACTTCTATCCTGTCGTGCTCGCCACCACTTCCATGCTGCACGGAGCGGTGCGAGAAAGCTAAACTGCCTATTTGCAATGGTTCCTAACCCCGGAGGTGTATGTATTAGATTTATAAGCTTGTATGGCTTGCACCAATCCTCCCACCAGTGGGCTGGTGTAAATTTAGCTTGATCAGTAATACCTTCATGTATGAAACGCATCAATGCAGCCACGTTATATAGTCGTAAGTCTGGCAAGTTAATACCGCCCTTATCTCTGTTAAGTATTAACTCTGAATGTCCTATACGAGTACCTTTTTGCCTCCATATAAATGATCTAATAGTTGACCTAAAAAATCGCTCATCTTGTCTCTTAATCCAAATGGGCATTGCCTGCATGGGATACAACAGTTTGGGCAACAGAATCATCTTGACCAGGGCTACTCTACCAAATAGCGATATAGGGAGTTCCCTCCACCTCGCACATGCTTGTCTGATCTTATTGATTTGATCTAGTATATTTCTCCTATACATCACTATTGGGTTAGTGCTCAAGTAAATACCTAAATATCGCATTGCCTGTGTCACCGGTGGGATCGGCAGGTTCCCAAACCTTGAATTAGCTTGAGTACCCGACATTGGAAGTAGTTCAGATTTGTCGCAATTAACCCTTAGGCCCGAAAGTTCCCCAAATTCCTTTATTAAAGATAGAGCCTGTTCCAAATGTAGGGATGCATCCTCTAGATATAATAAAATGTCATCCGCGAATAAATTGATACGGACCTCCTGCCCTCCCACCTTCAGACCCTTAATCTTGTCACTCTGCCGGATTTTTATCGCCAACGGTTCAATTGCCAAGAGGAACAGGAGTGGCGACAAAGGGCATCCCTGTCTCGTGCCCCTCTGTAGCTCAAAGCTATCTGTTAGTGTATTATTAATCATCAACCTCGCCTTGGGCTCCGTATATAAAACCTGTACCCACTCAATGAACCTACCCTTTATCCCGTACTTCTCCATCACCCAAAAGAGATATTGCCATGATATACTGTCAAAGGCTTTCTCCATGTCTAGCCCTGCTATTGCCTCTCTCCCCTCAGTTCCTTTATAAGTGTGTATCGCCGCCAAAGCCCTGATGATATTCATGGATGCATATCGACCGGGAACAAAACCCACCTGGTCCTCCTGTATAACCCTGGATAGTGATAGATTCATTCTGCGGGCCAAAATAGCTGCTAACAATTTCACATCCTGATTTAATAAGGAAATGGGGCGATATGACCCCACCTGCCCCGGATCTTTCCCTGGTTTAGGAAGTAAAATAATATGCGCCAAATTTTTAGCATGTTGCCTCCTATCCCCGCCCCCTGTAAGACTATTAAAGAATTCCACCAAAGGTCTTGTTATATCATCTATTAAAATTTTATAATATTCAGGTCCGTATCCATCTGGCCCTGGGGCCTTGGTCAGCTTTAATGCCTTAATACCCTGTCTGACCTCCTGTTCTGAGATAGGAGCACTCAGTCTTTGTATCTGGTCGTCACTAAATTGCGGTATAGAGAGACCTTCAAAGAAGGCGTCCCTCTGCAATGGATCCAACTCTCTCACAGCGTACAAAGACTGATAGTACTGAATAAATTGTTTATGTATTTGGGCCTCTTGATGGTGCACATGGCCTGCACAATCCCGAATTGATGTTACAATCTGTCTCTTCCTATAGGGCCGTACTAAATTCGCCATAAGCCTGCCCGCCTTGTTTCCCCATTGAAATAATTTAAATCTCTGAAAATATATATCCCGCTCCGCCCTTGTATTAAGCAGTTGGTCAATACCTTTTCGAAGCCGCCCCAAGGTCTCCCTGTGTTCTTTACCCATGCTACCCACATGCTGCTGTCGGGCTTGTTGATATTCAGCAGATAATGTTAGCAATTCCGCCTCTAATTGTTTCTTTTTCCCTGCAGTGTAGGCCAAAATATGCCCGCGCAACACCACTTTAGCCGCCTCCCAGTATATAGCTGAGCTTACCTCCGGGGTTTCATTATAGCTCTGGTATTCTGCCCATTTTTCCCTCAGATAGGTGTGAAATGCAGCATCTCTATATAAAGAGGGGGAAAACCTCCACACCCTCTCCGTGCCTCCTGCAGTATACTCTATAGAACACGAAATGGCTGAGTGGTCAGACAATACGCTATCCAATATATGTGCTGCCCTCGCCACCGGGAAGAGAGCCTGTGATATGAGAAAATAATCTATTCGAGAATATGTGTTGTGCGGGATAGAAAAGAAGGTATAGTCTGCGTCATGTGGATGCAAGATTCTCCATACATCCACCAACCCTAGTTGGTGTAACAGAAAATTAACCCCCTTGTGTTCCCACCCCTTGCTTTTAGGTTTACCTGGTTTACAATCTATTGTGGGGTCAGCAGATGTATTTAGATCACCCCCCAAAATCATCTGATATTCTGGATAGACAGCCATCCGCGCTACTATATCGGAGAAAAATTTGTGGTTATATACGTTAGGTCCATATATGTTACAAAGGCTGAGCTTTCGACCCCAGAGCTCTCCCATCACTATGACAAACCTGCCCTCCTTATCTTGTAACACCTTATGGATGACCAAAGGGAGCTGTTTGTGAATTAATATGGCAACTCCCCTCTTCCTGCTGTTGAAGGATGAGTACGCCACTTCTCCCACCCATCCTCTCTTCAGTTTCACGTGTTCAGAACTGGACAAGTGTGTTTCCTGAAGGAAGGCAACGTCTGCCCCCTCTCTCTTCAACCAGGATAAAATTTTTGTGCGTTTAACAGGGGAATGTATACCATCCACATTCAAGGATATTATCTTTAAATTAACCATCCCACATGCAAATGATTAAGAAGGTCCCACAATGCATTTGTTCAAGCCAGTGAGTCTCCCAGCTAAACCCACCAGCCTCTATTAACTCCCATCGTGGCAGTCCCTTCATAGAACAGTCTCCTCTTGTCCCCAACAGCTCCTCTAGCCCAACCCCCCCTCTTCCAACCCTTCCCCCTCCCACCCCTCCCTCAGGACCCCCCTCCCTACCGGCCACTCCATCCCTCCCTCCCCCCCTCCCCTGCCCATCCTCCCTCCCCCCATAAACTAGTTGCCTTTTCCACTTCACCATCCTGCCCCTTCCCCCAACAGACAGCAAGAACAGACAACAACCCCCCCCCCCCCCCTGCATCCGTGCTCTAACACACTCACCCTCTTCCAGTACCTTAACCCCCACAACAAATACAAACAAACCATTAATCATTTATATAGAGTCCTTGAAGATTGCTGAGTTCGCAAAACCAGGGCACTAAGTAAGAACTCTGCCTCGTCTGCTGCGATCAAATCTGGTCAGATCTCCATTGTCATAGCGATTCCCTGCCGGCCTCACCCGCTCTCCTGTTCATGCACTATAGGTCTCACTGCTCCCTGGGCCCATTTGACCTCCAGCTCAAAGATGAAAGGGAGAAAAGAAAAGAAAAACAAACAAACATAAAGTCCTCCCCTGCCACTAGGGAGCTTAAGAGATCGGCTCCTTCGTACAGCACTGGGGCCAGATCGAATTTCAGTCTAGCAGCTGCCCGCTGCCCTGCAACTCTCTTTACAGCAGTAAATTCTTCAGACCAGAACCATGCTCCGAGGGAAAAACAAATAAACAAACTGCAAACCTGTGCAGGTCAACCGATCCTTCTTGCTTGGACAAACCTCCATCTTTAAACATTCTCCCTGGGCTCCTCTCTATTCTTGCGTTCCATATACGCTTTGGCTTCCGACGCTTCCTGAAACAGCAGTATCTTCCCTTCGTGCCACACTCGTAGCTTTGCAGGATAGAGGAGCGAAAAACGGATACCCCTGCTGTACAGCTGGGAGCACGTGGGAGCCATTGCTTGACGGAGTTGTGCCACCGCCATGGAATAGTCATTAAATAACAAAAGTTTATGTCCTTCGTATTCCAGCTGCACTTTTCGATCGCGACCCTGCTTCAACAACATTTCCTTCTCCTGCCAGTTAAGATAGTGAGCGATGGCTGTTCTGGGTTTAGTAGCACCATCCTTCCGAGCTCCTATGCGGTGCGCCCGGTCGCACTGCCATTTGCCCGCTCCGCCTCCAAGGCCCAGGGTTTTGGGCAGCCACTCGCTGAAAAACTTGTAGAGCTCCCCATCTCTCACCTCTTCTGGGAGCCCCACCACACGTAAGTTGTTGCGTCGGTTTCTGTTTTCTTGCTCTTCCACCTGATCCCTGAGTGCTGCCGCTTCCTTTTTCAAAGCTGTTATCTGTGCCGCCATGCCCGACGTTATGTCCTCTTGATCCTGCACACGTTGCTCTACTTCACTTAGTCTGCGAGCCTGTGTGTCGAATTTTTCGTGAATCTCCTCGACTGCAGAGTGAATCTTATTTAGGCGGTCTTCCAGGGCGGCAGTCACTGTCGAGGAAATCTCCTTTGCCCAGTCTCCCACATTTTTCTCTATCCCAGGCTCAGAGACTGGAGGCGACGCCATCTTGGTATCTTTCGGCGCGGGAGCTCTTTTATTTTTTATGGCGCCCTGGTTTCTTGTGGGCATACCGCTCGTCCCGGTATTTTAAGTTTGGATCCGATACTTGCTTTGAATTCTTCAACCCTTCACACTATCACACAGCACCTCTAGGTACAAGAAGTGGTTTTTAAAAGCAGGTTTTTGCAAAGGATTCGGGGGAGCTTTCGTCTCCTGCTGCTGCTCAGGAAGCAGTCATCACATGACCCCCGGCCATGAGCGTTGTAAACATTTCCTTTCCGGAGGAAGGCTCTCTCTCTCAGCCTCGGCAGGTTCCGCTATTATGCTGGGAACAAAGCGCCCACCCAGAACCTTCCACATTCATGAAGCCATGCAGACTTTAATTTCGGCTCAATGGGATTTTCCTGAAACGAGCCTTAAAGTAGCCAGGGCCATGTCCCGTCTGTACCCTCTGCCTGAGGGTGAACGGGAGGCCTTTCACTGGCCCACAGTAGACTCTCTAATCACTGCGGTGACGAAGAAGACGGCTCTGCCGGTGGAAGGTGGCTCTGCCCTGAAGGATGCTCAGGACAGGAAATTGGAGGTGGCCTTAAGTTGGCCTTTGAGGCAGGCCTCTGTTTGCGGCTCTTATGTGGCCAGGGCATGCCTGACCATTTTGCAGTGGGCCTCCCCCTCGGATCCTTCTTGAGGGCGGATTGGCCAGTCTTGGAGTCGGGCTTGGCCTACTTGGCAGACTTGCTGTATGATGTCTTGAGAGCCTCGGTTAAAGGTATGGCTCAGACAGTCTCTGCCCGTCGGTGGCTATGGCTTATGCATTGGTCTGCTGACCATGCCTCAAAATCTCGCCTGGCCAAGTTGCCTTTTAAGGGCAAGCTGCTCTTTGGGGACAAGCTGGACAAGATCGTGATGGATCTCGGCAGTTCTAAAGGCAAGAGGTTGCCTGAGGTCAGGGCACGGGCTGGCAGTGCTGGCCCTGGTTCCTCTAAGGGCCGGTTTCAGGAAGCCCGTCGGTATTGCCCGGGCAAGTCGGGCTCCTCTTCCTCCTCCTTCAAGCGGAAATTCTCCCCCAAGCAGCATTCCTTTCGCAGAGACCGCTGTCCCGGAGGTTCGTCCTCCGGCCCTCCCCCAGGGTCTCGTACCCAGTGACGGGGTCCTGGTCCAAGGCCCAGAACAGATAGGAGGAAGGCTGTCCTCATTTCTGGGCAAGTGGACCAGGGTAACTTCAGACGCTTGGGTTCTGGAAGTCATCAGAGACGGCTATAAGTTGGAGTTCTGCCGGCCCCTGAGAGACGGGTTTGTGAACTCTCCCTGCAAGTCTCCCCTCAAAGCAACGTCAGTTCAGCAGACTGGACAACTAGATCCGCCTTGGGGCGGTGGTCCCAGTGCCAGTAGATCAACTTGGCACGGGACGCTACTCCATTTACTTTGTGGTACCAAAGAAAGGAGGTTCTTCTCAGCTTATTCTCAACCTCAAGGGAGTCAATACGGCATTTCAGAATGGAGACTCTCCACTCTGTGATAGCTGCGGTACAAGCAGGAGAATTCCTGGCATCCCTGGACATCAAGGAAGCTTGTATGCACATTCCCATCTGGCCTCCTGATCAGCGCTTCCTACGCTTTGCAGTGCTGGGCTGGCACTTCCAGTTCAGAGCCCTCCCGTTCAGGTTGGCTAGGCTACGGCTCTGCAGACCTTCTCCAAAGTGATGGTGGTCATTGCGCTTATCTCCGCAAGGAAGGAGTGCAAGTCCATTCCTATCTGGACGACTGGTTGATTCAAGCTCCCTCATTTGCAGAGTGTGGGAGAGCAACGGACAGGGTCATTGCTCTTCTGAGCTCCCTGGGATGGATCATCAACCGGGAAAAGAGTCAGCTACGCCCGACTCAGTCCCTGGAGTATCTGGGTGTTCGGTTCGACACCCAAGTGGGCAGAGTGTTCCTGCCAGACAGCCGGAGCCTCAAGCTTCGGGCCCAGGTGGGCCGGTTCCTAGCTCCACTACTGCTCGGGCTTGGGATTATGTGCAACTGTTGGGCTCCATGACGGGCACGATGGAGGTAGTGCCCTGGGCCAGGTCCCATATGAGACCATTACAGCACTCTCTCCTGTGGCGTTGGTCTCCGGTTTCGGAGGATTACGCTATACACCTTCCCTTGGATCCAGCGGTGCGCAAGGCACTGAATTGGTGGCTGATGCCAGACAAGCTGGCCGCCGGAATGTCTGTTATGACCCCGGACTGGATTGTCGTCACGACGGATGCCTGCTTGATGGGCTGGGGAGCCCACTGTCTGGGAAGGACAGCGCAAGGGATATGGTCACCTGCGGAGGCGAAGTGGTCCATCAACCTCTTTGAACTTCGAGCCATTCGGTTGGTGCTGCAAGCGTTCCTCCAGGTTCTGGTAATGAGGCCAGTTCGGGTCTTGTCAGACAATGCCACGGCTGTGGCCTATGTCAACCGCCAGGGAGGTACCAGGAGCGCCCCCCTAGTTGGGGAGGCCATGAAGTTATGCCTGTGGGCAGAAGCGAACCTGGAACAGCTGTCGGTGGCTCACATTGCAGGAGTCCTGAATGTCAAGGTGGAATTTCTCAGTCGCCATACCTTGGATCCTGGAGAGTGGCAGCTGTCGGCTCGGGCGTTCTTGGAGATCACGAAGCACTGGGGAATGCCGACCTTGGATCTGATGGCAACCTCAGTCAATTGCCAAGTACCGAGGTTCTTCAGCAGAGATTGGGACCCTTGTTCTCTGGGGGTCGATGCTCTTCTCCAGCAGTGGCCAGTACAAGAGCTTCTCTATGTGTTCCCGCCCTGGCCAATGATGGGCAGAATCCTCGGCTGGGTGGCAAAGCATCCAGGCCGGGTGGTCCTGGTGGGTCCAGATTGGCCCAGGCGCCCTTGGTATGCAGACCTAATCCGGCTCTCCATGGACGATCCTCTGCGGCTTCCAGCGGAGCGGGGCCTCTTGCATCAGGGTCCCGTGGTGATGGAGGATCCCTCCCCCTTTGATCTTACGGCCTGGCTCTTGAGCGGAAGCGGCTGAGGAAGAAGGGCTTCTCGGACAAGGTCATCGCCACTATGCTGAGAGCACCGAAGCGCTCTACTTCTACTACTTATGCCTGGGTTTGGCGTACCTTTGCATCGTGGTGCAAGGCAGGCTCCCTTTCGCCCTTCACTGCTCCAATTACCTCAGTGTTGGCGTTCCTGCAGGAAGGTCTGGAAAAAGGCCTGTCGCTCAGTTCGCTTAAAGTCCAGGTAGCGGCTCTAGCTTGCTTCAGGAGTCGACTGATGGGTGCTTCCCTGGCTTCGCAGCCAGATGTGGTGCGCTTTCTTAAAGGGGTTAATCACCTGCGCCCTCCTCTGTACTCGATAGTGCCTACGTGGAATCTCAATCTGGTGCTACGGGCATTGCAGGAGCCGCCCTTTGAGCCCTTGTCGAGGGTGTCGCTGAAGGACCTGACATTGAAAGCGGTCTTTTTGGTGGCTATCACTTCAGCCAGAAGAGTTTCCGAGCTCCAGGCGCTCTCGTGTAGAGAGCTGTTCCTGCGGTTCACTGAGGCAGGAGTGTCGATTCACCCAGTGCCTTCCTTCTTGCCCAAGATTGTTTCTCGCTTCCATGTGAATCAGCAGCTTTGTCTACCCTCCTTTCATAGGGAGGATTACCCAGAGGAGTACCCTGCTCTCAAATGTCTGGATGTTAGACGAGTCATCATCAGATACTTGGAAGTGACCAATGATTTCAGGAAATCGGATCACCTGTTCGTGCTGTTCGCAGGCCCTCATAGGGGTCTGCAGGCATCTAAGCCTACTGTGGCACGTTGGGTCAAGGAGACGATTGCGGCGGCTTATGTGGCTGCAGGGAAGGTGCCGCCTATCCAGCTGGAGGCTCACTCTGCTAGAGCACAGGCAGCCTCTATGGCAGAGTCCAGATCCGTCTCCTTGGAAGAGATTTGTAGAGCGGCAATTTGGGCGTCGGCTCATACCTTCTCACGACATTACCGCTTGGATGTGGCGGCTCGGGCCGAGGCCCAGTTTGGGGCTTCAGTGTTGCGTTCTGGGATTTCTATGTCCCGCCCTGGGTGAGTACTGCTTCGGTACATCCCACCAGTCTATGGATTGATCGGCTTGATGATATGGAAGGTAAAATTATGTATCATACCTGATAATTTTCTTTCCATTAATCATAGCAGATCAATCCATAGCCCCTCCCAGATATCTGTACTGTTTGTGTTCTGGTTTTATTTCAGGTTCAAGTTTAGTCTTCAGTTCCTGTTCAGGAGGACTTTGTGTTCAAGTTCTTCCAATTGGATTTCCCTTGAGTTCAGACGATTTTGTGTTACAGTGAGCTGCTGCTTCCTCTCCCCCCATTTCGATGGTGGCTGGATTGATAACTAAATTATGCCGGCGCTCCCTCCCGCTTAGTGCGGTAGTAGGGTAGCTTTGTATCCCTCCCGCTTCGGCGGTGTTAGGGTAAGCCAGCTCCTCCCATGGTTGCGGTAGCAGGATAAGCCAGTTCCCCCTGCGTCGGCGGGTGTGATTTCACCCCCCCCCCCCCCGCTTCGTCGGTGGTGGGCTGGAATGATCCCCCCCCCCCCCCCCCGCTTCGGCGGTGGTGGGCTGGAAAGAGTGTCCCTTTGTGGGTGTAATTCTCTATGTGCTGAGTCCTGCGGATGGAGCTTTGATATCGACTATACTGAGGATTTCCTGGTAGCACATGACCACATATAGAGAGGCAAAAGATTGCTCTCTATCTCCACCTGCTGGTAGATGGACACAACCCACCAGTCTATGGATTGATCTGCTATGATTAATGGAAAGAAAATTATCAGGTATGATACATAATTTTACCCTATTCACCTCTCATCTCCTTCTCACCCTCTTTCCAGCAATTCTATTGCCCCCTCTGTCTTTCTCCTTCCCCAGTCTGCCAATCCCTCCCACCCTCTGTCTTTCACCCACTCTCTTATCCCCCATTTCTACCCTTTGAGCCCTCATCTACTCTCCACTGCTTTTCATCCCCTCATCAGCTCCAGCTCCATCCCTGTCTCTCCAGGCCATTCTCTCTCTTACCTTCTAACCCATCTACTGTTGCCTCTCTTTGACAACATTTACTCTGTTTCTACCCTCACTGAACCCCTTGGGATCTCCTTCCTCACTCATACTCTTCCACAGCACCCCATCCTGGTTTCAGAACACAGAGAGCCCCTGTTCAAATACAGGATAAGCAACCACAAACTAACCCCCCCTATTTACTAAGCTGCGCGGCTTAGTAAATAGGGGGGTAAAAGTACTAATGTAGGCAAAAATTAAACGGAAACTCAAGATGCCAGATTTTGCATGCAGTGCAAAACCAAATAGAAAGAAATGCATTTCCTCCTGTACAGTGCAAAATAAAGCTAGCAGAAGTAAATTCTCAAAACTGACATAATTCTATCACTAACTGAAAATAAAATCATTTTCCCTGTCTTTGTAATCTGGCAATTGTATTTTTCTAATCATCTTGTTTCCAGTCTCTGCTTCTTTTTCCCTACCTCTGTGTGCTTAACTGTTTCCAGGACCTCCTGTTTATGTGCTATTTCTTTTCTCACATCCTTTCTTTTTCATTTCCGGCCCTACATCCATCTTTAGCACTGATCTTTTAGCTTTCTTCCATTTTTCTGCTTCCTTCCAAGTCTTCCCCTCTCTTCAATCCATGTGCAGCTTTTCCCTCCTCTCCCTTCTTTTCCATTCCATCTATGTGCAGCATGTCCCCTCTCCCTTCCGTTCTGTCCATATGGCAGCATGTCCCCCCTCTTCTTTCCCTTCCCTTCCTTTCCATCCTTGTGCAGCTTTTCCCCTCTCCATTCCATCCATGGGCACCATGTTCCCCTGTCCCTTCCCTTTCCCTCCTTTCTACCCATGGGCAGCTTCAGAGTGGAGTAGTAGCCTAGTAGTTACTGCAGTGCCTGAGAATCTGGGGAACTGAGTTCAATCCCCACGACAGCTGCTTTGGCATGTCACTTAACCCCCATTGCCCCAATTACAGCATAAGTATCTGAATATAATGTGTAAACATCTTTGTAACCCACAGAAAAGTGGTATCTCAAGTGCCATCCCCTTTACCTATCCTTTCCTTCCATACATGCAATTGTAGCTTCTCCCCTTCCCCTGTGGGTCTGGCATCACCTTACTTCCCTCTCTGTCCTTCCTTCCCACAGGCTCTACAAAATTCCAGAGTTTGCTGGCATTACTGACAGTGATTCCAACAGACTCCTTCCAGTGGCTCCAAGGCTTTCCTTCTGCGCATCCTTTCCATGTGGCAGTTGTAACAGAGGAAAGGACCCTGGGGCTGGCTGGAGAGAGCCTTTTGTAATTGCTGCTGGGCCAGCAGTGCTGGCAAACTCTGTAAGTTTGGAGGGACTGTGGGGAAGGAGGTAAGGAGATGTGCAGCTTTGGCACTAGTTTTCACTATGGTTGCAAGAGGGAGGGGCATTTCCACCCCCATAGGGACACTTATGCCACTGAATCCATAGTAGAGATCCTGAAAATGGAAGAGGTTCCTTTCAGTCACCAAGAGTGGTGAGCAAGGAATTCCTATGTCAAAAAAATCATTGCTATGTGCTGTGGAGTATTTCTAAATTTTCACATTGAGTTTTTGGTTAGTGAATATAATCAGAGTGAAGGGAATCACTTCAGGGGAGGATGAAATGTCCAGAACCAACAGATGAGATCAGGATGTTCTGTTTATGTCTCTTCATGTGCCATTGCTCACCTACATCTGTCTGCCAGCAAGTGACTTTAAATACTTATGATGGGATATTTGTGTATATATGTCTTACTAAATAGCTGTATCATTTATGTACATACTTTCATTTTTATCCAGCAGATGATGGATTTGGGAATAAGAGAATGAAAGGGTGCGATGGAGAACAGAAGGAGGAATGTAAAGAAAAAGACCCCTCCAGAGACAGCCCTGATCCTTCAGCTGCTAGTGTGGGAGGTGGTAGTAGTGTAAGCTTGCAAGAAAATACCCCAAAAGGAGAGAGCTCGAATGTATCAAAATGTTCTGTACATACTAAAAACTTCAGTCAGTTATATGAACTGAGAAGACATGAATTAATCAGCAATAGCAAAAAACAAGTGCAGCAAATGAACCTCAAGGGAGCGGAGCTATTTAAATATTCAGTATGTGACAAAAGCTTAACTCCAAAATATGACCTCAGCATTCATGAAAGAATCCACACTGGAGAAAAACAAAACAAATGTTCTGAATGTGGTAAAGGCTTCACTTCAAAACATAACCTCAGAATTCATGAAAGAATCCACACTGGAGAAAAACCATTTAAATGTTCTGAATGTGGTACAAGCTTCAATCGAAAAAGTTATCTCACAATTCATGAAAGAATCCACACTGGAGAAAAACCATTTAAATGTTCTGAATGTGGTAAAAGTTTCAATCAAAAAAATCAACTCAGACGTCATGAAAGAATCCACACTGGAGAAAAACCATTTAAATGTTCTGAATGTGGTAAAAGTTTCAATCAAAAAAATCAACTCAGACGTCATGAAAGAATCCACACTGGAGAAAAACCATTTAAATGCTCTGAATGTGGTAGAAGTTTCAATCGAAAAAGTTCCCTCAGAATTCATGAAATAATCCACACTGGAGAAAAACCATTTAAATGTTCTGAATGTGGTACAAGGTTCAATCGAAAAAATTATCTCACAATTCATGAAAGAATCCACACTGGAGAAAAACCATTTAAATGTTCTGAATGTGGTAAAAGTTTCAATCAAAAAAATCAACTCAGACGTCATGAAAGAATCCACACTGGAGAAAAACCATTTAAATGCTCTGAATGTGGTAGAAGTTTCAATCTAAAAAGTTCCCTCAGAGGTCATGAAATAATCCACACTGGAGAAAAACCATTTAAATGTTCTGAATGTGGTAAAAGCTTCAATCAAAAAAGTCACCTCAGAAGTCATGAAAGAATCCACACTGGAGGAAAACCATTTAAATGTTCTGAATGTGGTAAAAGTTTCAATCAAAAATATAAACTCAGATGTCATGAAAGAATCCACACTGGAGAAAAACCATTTAAATGCTCTGAATGTGGTAAAAGTTTCAATCAAAAAAATCAACTCAGATGTCATGAAAGAATCCACACTGGAGAAAAACCATTTAAATGCTCTGAATGTGGTAGAAGTTTCAATCGAAAAAGTCATCTTGGAATTCATGAAAGAATCCACACTGGAAAAAAACCATTTAAATGTTCTGAATGTGGTAAAAGCTTCAACCAAAAAAGTAACTTCAGAAAACATGAAAGAATCCACACTGGAGAAAAACCATTTAAATGCTCTGAATGTGGTACAAGCTTCAATCAAAAAAGTTCCCTCAGAATTCATGAAAGAATCCACACTGGAGAAAAACCATTTAAATGCTCTGAATGTGGTAGAAGTTTCAATCGAAAAAGTAATCTTGGAATTCATGAAAGAATCCACACTGGAGAAAAACCATTTAAATGTTCTGAATGTGGTAAAAGCTTCAACCAAAAAAGTAACTTCAGAAATCATGAACGAATCCACACTGGAGAAAAATCATATAGGAATGTAATAAATGTTTCCACAGCAAATCTGATCTAAGAAAATATGAAAGAATCCACCTTGGAGAAAATTATATGGACAAATGTGCTAAGGTGCTGTCCTTAGGTGAAAGTTGAGCCAAACTGAAAATATCTCTGACTGAACACTGTGAGATAAAGGAACTGGAACAGGAAGGTGTAAATATCTAAGCATGGTGGAAGGAACAACTAAAGAAGCAAAGTACACAAGCGTGGAAGAAAACCAAGTCCAAAAGACCAGTAATGAAACCACGCTGCTAAGAGCACCAAATCACAGTTTATTGGGACCCTACACAGTTCGTGTTTTGGCTACAAAGCCTTCCTCAGGGGTCAACAAATTGACGTGTATAGATTAAGCGTCTGAACCTCTCAAAATGAGGAGCAATAAGCTACGTGGTGCAGTCCACAATCCAGGATGAGCGAGTGAACAAACAAAATCATGGGTTCTGATCATGGGGGCGGTAGCAAACACAGGCGCTAGTATGGCGCTAACAGCCTCTACCATCTGCGTTTGCTTCTGATCATCGGGGCAACAGTTTGAAAATGCTTGCTTACACTGCTGGCTTTGCCTAAAGATATTTAGAGGGTCTGAGCATTGCACAGCTTTGACTGAATTTAAGCCCTGGTAGCCAGACTCTTCCATTCACCACAATAAACGAGGACTGTTTTATTAGCAATGAACAGAAAAAAATATACAGATATGTAATATTTGTTTATGTATCAATTGTTTCATATCTTTGTCAGGATAATAGCACATCTTTATTTGTTGTAGTTTTGAAGACATAAAGGCTGGAGAGGCAGGAGAGAGGCTGCAAACTTTTTCCAGTATAAACTGCCTGCAAAGCTCTTCCTAACCTTGGCCTGCCTTAAATCTCAGAATCTCTTCATCCCATCCCAGAGCGATCACTCTCTAGTGCAGAGGTGTTCAACCTCATTTCTCAAGGACTGCAGTTCAGTCTGCTTTTCCCCAGTGAATATATAAATAGATAAATAAGATCTGTTTGCATATTCATTGTAGGTATCCTGGAAACCCAACCTGGCGAAGGCCAAGGTTGGACACCCCTGCTCTAGTGCCTCTTCTTTTACTCGGTTTCCCCACCTTTGTGTTAGGAAGTATTATCACCTCTGCCTCACCTCTGCCTCACAGGTGAAGGTGGATAGCACCTCCTCCACTTACTGAAGAAATTGTATGTCTAAGTCATTGAGGCATATTTTCAAAGCACCTAGACTTACGAAGACACATAGAGGGGCATTTTCGATTTGACGTCTAAGCCCGACTTTGGACGTTTTGCTCTAAACATCCCAAATTCGAAAAGCGAATATAGCCATTTTTGAAACAGTAAAACATCTGTCTTTTTTTTTTCCACATTGGCCACATTGTAGATGTTTTTGTGCTCTGTGCGATATTTTTGATCCAGTTAAAAAACAAAACAAAAAAAAACCCATACAAGAGAAAAATGTCAAAAATAAAATCAGTGGGCTGTAGGAGAAGCCAGCAATCTTAGTAGACTGGCCACAGAGACAACCCAGGAGAGCAGTGGCGCATCCGACTGCAGGTGTCACCTATATGTTGTTGCAGTAGGTTTTTGGTGAGTGTGGGAGGGCTCATGCTTTCCACCACAAGTGTAACAGGTAGAGTAGGATTTGGGCCTGAGTTGTCTTCTATACAGTGCACTGCACTGACTCCTACATTATTTCAGGGGCCTGCATGCTGCTCTAATAGGACTGGCCATGACATATGAAGCTGTCATAGAGACTGGTATTTACTTTTTTTAAATTCCATCTTTGGGAGGGTGGGAGGGGGTCAGTGACCACTGGGGGAGTAAAGGGGTCATGCATTAATCCCTCCAGTGGTCATTTTATCATTTAGGCCATCTTTTTGTGCCTTATTCGTTCTAAAAACAGATCTAGACCAAAACAGATTGTAGCCCTGGCCGTCTTTGATTTGTTCCAGTATGGCTGTAAAACGTCCAAGTGTTGGAATGCCCAATCCCGCCTCTTGTGATTTGGATGCACTGCAGACGAATTGCATAGATAAACATCTGCAAAACAGGTTTTGAAAATAGCAATTTGGACATTTTGAGAGGAAATTTGTCCAAATGCTGCTTTATGACACTTTTTGGAAGTTTATCTGTTTCGAAAATGAGCCCCATAGTAATCTATGGAACTTTTTATGTCTAATTGCTTTGAAAATGAGCCCCAATATCAGCTGCTCCTTGTTTTTTCTTGCCCTGCCCAGCACAGACAGCAGTCCTTACCCCTTATAATCAACCCCAACTTAATTGTGTTTCATGGAATCAAATTAAATATATTTGTTATGAGATCAGAAAGATGTGAAAATTGTTCCTAAATCAACACTGCTCTTACAGGGAAGACTGCTAACTTTTTTGCCTTAGCTTTTGAAGTTGCCAGACAATTATGTGTAGTTTTCAGGAACACAGTTTAAGTCCTAATGCTGGGGAATTCAAAATACTAGCACTCCTACATACACACATACAAGTTAGACTTTGCCTATTTTGTATTGCCTGCAGGGTTGTCTAAGTGCTGAATTAATATGGCCAGTGTGTTACCTAATAAAATTTTAGGTTTATTTACTTTGGAGTGCCTACTGTCTTTTGCCACAGCATCCTGAGATTATGCAATATTGAAAAAGGCTTACACAACCTTGTTGCTTCTTTTGGTTTTAACAGTTTTTGTGGTTTAGAAAACTAAAAATTACCTTTGCCTGATGATTTAGCTATTCTCTAATATCCTGCTAGGTTCATTGCTCCTTTTCCTTGATACTTGTGCTGGAGCACTGCCTGCCTACAAATAACTTTTCTCTTATTGTTATTTAAATATTCCCCTGTTCATTCCCGTATTCATCTTGAGGTAATAATGCAGGAATTTTTTTTAAACTTTGCTATTAATAAATAGACTAGTAACTACATCTTAAGAAAATGGTTTTTTTTAAGCTGAATAATACTGTGAAGGTCTTTTAAATATTATTTTACAATCCTTTTGAGCCAACAATATAGAAAGTATGTGTGTATAAATACATATACATATATACATAGAAATTCCAGCATGAGAAAGGACATGACGTTATTTGACATCACAGAGAAGTGCAACGCCACGCAGTATCCAGTGCTCTGGCGGCTGGACAGTTTTAAGGTCAACAGCAGCAATATAATTTAGGTTTGTACGGACTGGCTTCTTATAAATTGGACAAGAGTACATCTGTAGATCTTTAGAACCTATGCAGAGAAAGAAAAATTAAAACTGAGTAAAGAATATCCATACATTTTCACTTTTTATTTTTTAATGAGAAAAATCATCTTCCATTTTTCTTTTGCTTAGTACAAAGACATACACCGGCCGATATTCAAAATGATTAAAGTGGGCTGGAGAGGCTCCTGCCCTCTTAAACTGTTTGTGGCTAATCACCAATATTCAGCGACACTTAACTGGCTAGTGCCACTGAATATGTGCAGAAATTGGCTAACGTGGGTGTTTCAAGGCAGAGTTACCACTTATATGGTTAAGTGCTGATATTCAGCCCTGAATGCATAAGATACCGCTTAACTTGGGCTGCATAAATAGCAGTCCTATCTTTAAGCATTTCAGCGTATGTGGTCAAAGGCTGAATATTGCACATAAGCTTTAGCAGTCAGCTTAAAGCTGGATATTCAATGCTTTTTTTTTCCCAATAAACGGCTTTATTATTTCTTTTTTTACATTTGTACCCCGCGCTTTCCCACTCATGGCAGGCTCAATGCGGCTTACATGGGGCAATGGAGGGTTAAGTGACTTGGCCAGAGTCACAAGGAGCTGCCTGTGCCTGAAGTGGGAATCAAACTCAGTTCCTCAGTTCCCCAGGACTAAAGTCCACCACCCTAACCACTGGGCCACTCCTCCACTGAGACTCAACACAAGTTGTGTTTCGGCCTAAAAAGGCTTTCTTCAGGAGTGGTGATACTTAGTTAGCCATTGCAAAATTCACGTGGTTTTGTGGAGTCCAAGTGCTTTTTCATTTTTTTTTTTTTTTTATATCTTCATTAGGACAGAGGTGCAACACCCGTCAACAACATCAACAGTCATGTACTACTAGTCACACCATCAGTGGTACAATTAATTGACACGAACGTGCTGCCTCCCATGTGAACAGATATACAAAACCAACATTGACAGCAACAATTGAACAATTGGTGAAACTACCCCCGTCCCCTCCTGATTTTCCTTTATTCCCCCCCCCACCCCCCGTCCGTGCAAATTAAGACCCAGATACCTGCTCCTTGGAGTTGAAACCAGAACAAAGAAAGAAACAGACAAAAAACATAAGGCCTAAAGATGAAAGATTAAATGGGCCCCTCTTGGTACCACCCTTATCTATGAAACCCTTACTCCTTTTCGGACCCGTCCTCTAGGAAACCTCCAGTGTGGGTACATCTGTCACCCTTTCCCACAAGTCTCTATACTGTCGCTGCACTGGGGAGGTGGAAAATCTGAGAGAGGCTATCACCCAACTAGCCATTTCTTTCATGACTCCCTGCCGGACCACTAGCTTGGGGGAGGGGCCCTATCCACCCAGGCCATCAGAATGCATTTTTTCACCAGCATCGTGGCGACTAAAATAAATTTACAGGACACCTCGCCCAAGCCCCGCTCCTTGAGCTCTGCAGAATTCCCCAGGTACACTACCGAATAGGACCATTTGAAAGGGCTTTGTACAATGCGCTTTATCTCTCTTAACGCTCCTGTCCAGAGTGCTGCCAGCTGTGGACACTCCAAAAACAAATGCAGCAGTGTTCCTACATGAATTCGACATTTGACACACATGGAGGCTTATTTTCAAAGCACTTAGCCTCCCAAAGTTCCATAGAAACCTATGGAACTTAGCCTCCCAAAGTGCTTTGAAAATATGCGGTATCAGGCCATAATCCCATCTTATGCCCCCGTTCTCTAGTAATGTGAACCCTGTGGAGGACGCGGTATTGAATGTCTTGTAATGCCGCGTTGGGTGTCAATTTAGTTAACTCTCCAAATACACCCCACAAAGCTTCTGTAGTCACGTGGAGGGGCATAATCGAACAGAAACGCCTATCTCCATGGGCATTTATCTCCGAGAACGGGTCCGTGAAGGGGCGGGCTGAACCGTATTTTCGAAAAAATGCACGTTTTTGAGCTGGACGTTTGTTTTTTTTTAGCGATAATGGAAACTAAAAACGCCCAGCTCAAAAACGTCCTAATCCGAGCCATTTGGTCATGGGAGGGGCCACGATTCGTAGTACACTGGCCCCCCCTGATATGCCAGGACACCAACTGGGCACCCTAGGTCACTGCAGTGGACTTCAGAAAAAGCTCCCACATGCATAGCTCCCTTACCACGGGTGCTGAGCTCCCAACCCCCCTCCCCCAAAACCCACTACCCACAAATGTACAACACTACCATAGCTCTTAGGGGTGAAGGGGGCACCTACCTGTGGGTACAGTGGGTTTTGGAGGCCTCCCATTTACCAGCACAAGCGTTACAGGTAGGGGGGGATGGGCCTGGGTCCACCTGCCTGAAGTGCACTGCGGTACCCACTAAAAGTGCTCCAGGGACCTGCATACACGCAGGCCTCTAGGACTTGCTGCTGTATAACAGTGGCACACCAGTTGACACCTGAAGACTAATCTCTCCAAAAACGTCCTTTATTGATTAATCGCGTTTACTCACAGTTAACTGCAGATCAGAGGTTGTGCCCCACTGGCAACGAGTCTCCCTGGTAGTGAGATTAGCAGGTCAGAGCTGGCAGAATGCTGTACAATGCCCTCTTTCAGCCACATTCAAGGTAAGAACTAAGTTCTCTAACGTAGCTAACACAGGAAAGGGAACTAAAACTGGCTTACAAAAATGGCCACTACCGCATGGACTACAACAGGAAACACAACAGGGCACACTCTGACCCAGTAGGCAGGGGGAAAAGCACCATGGGAGAAGAGCCTACCAACTACCAACATCGTGAGACTGTAACACAAGCTAATGAAATCACGGAGCCCAATACCCTACATCCACCACAATGCAATGCTGATGTGACCCTGTAGTGCACCCGAGAGCCACGTCTGTCCCAGGGAAAGGCTGTGACAGGATCGAACACGTTCTGCTGTCATGGAGGTGGGTACGGCATTTGAGGCTGGCATAGAGGCTGGGAAAAAAGTTTTTAAAGTGGGGTTTTCTTTTGGTGGGAGGAGGTTAGTGACCACTGGGGGAGTCCGGGGAGGTCATCCCCAATTCCCTCCAGTGGTCATCTGGGCAGTTGGGGCACTTTTTTGGGACTTGTTCGTGAAAAAAAAGGGTCCAAAAAAGTGACCCAAAATCACGGTAAAAACGCCTTTTTTTTTCGATTATCAGCTAAAGACGCCCATCTCTTCTCGGCCGATAACCACGCCCCAGTTCCGCCTCCGACACACCCCCGTCAACTTTATTCATTTCCACGACGGAGTGCAGTTGGAAACGCCCAAAATCGGCTTTCGATTATACCAAATTGGGCGCCTTTGCGAGATAAACGTCTATCTCCCGATTTAGGTCGCACTATAGGCGTTTTTCTCTTTCGAAAATAAGCTGGATTATCTCCTAAATCCTGCCTCCAAGCTTCTGCTAGCTTCTGGAGGTAAGTAGGTTGCCTCGCGACCCTGATTATCTGGTGCCACTGTGATAGCTTATTCAATGTGGCAGGGAGCTGCAATAGTAATGAATCCAATTGGAGGAACCCCACCTTCCTCCCCTGTTTCCTTTAAAGTGTTAATACATAGTCTCTCACTTGCAGGTATGCAAAAAATTGAGAATTCGGCATACTCCATGCATGCTTGACTTGCTCAAATGCGGGGAAATGATCCCCTCCCAGTTGTCTAAAGTCACCTAAATACGTACACACATGCGCTTTCCACTGTTTGAACAGGGATGCACCCATTCCGCCCACAAACTCCGGATTACCTGTCACAGGCAGAAAGGAGCCCACCCCTCTCTGACCTCCGCCTTACTCTCACTACCACCTCCAGGCCCTTCGTAGTGCCATGACATGGATTCGTCGCCACCGCCCTCATGCCTTTTATTGACCTTAATTCTAAAACTGCAAATGGGTCATATGGCCTGCCCCAGCTCCTCCAAAAATCTATTGGCGAGAAGAAATCTGCCCCCATGTGGAGCTCATGAATCCACCTCATAAGCACAGCTACATTGTATGCTTTAAGGTCCGGCAGCCGAAGCCCTCCTTTCCCCCTATCAAGTGTTAATTTAGCGAATGAGATTCTAGGTCTCCACGCACGCCAAATAAAAGTCGTAACTATGCTCTTATACTGTGCTTCTTCTTTCTGGCGTAACCAAAGGGGCAGCATCTGTAATGGATATAATAGTTTAGGCAGCAAAACCATCTTGACCAGTGCTACCCGCCCCGAGAAACTAACCGGAAGCGCTTTCCAAGTCCCACATAACTTCTTAATGACGTCCATTCTCTCTACAACATTCTTTTTGTAAACCCACTCCATATCTGCGCTCATATGTACCCCTAGGTACTTGATCCCTGTCTTCGCCCACAATAAAGGAAAGAGAGGCACTGCCACGCTAGCACATGGATTGCTAATCGCTAATGCCTCAGATTTACCGAAATTTATACTGAGCCCCGAAAAGACTCCAAACTCTTTTATGATTTCCATAACTACGAAAATTCCTGTTGAGGCATCATCGAGAAGCAGTAACATGTCATCCGCGAACATATTAATACGGTATTCTTGTTCGCCCACCCGTACTCCCTTCAGATCTGGGTCTTGTCTTATGCGTGCTGCCAGTGGTTCCAGACTCAATATAAACAACAAGGGTGACAAAGGGCAGCCCTGCCTCGTTCCTCCCCACAAAGGCAGTATTTGGGTCATCGAATCGTTAATCATAATCTGTGCCGTGGGATTCGTGTATAACACATTTACCCAGTCCAGGAACTCTCACTCTATCCCGTACCTTCGCAACACCCAAAACAAATAATCCCAAATTACTTTGTCGAAGGCCTTCTCTGCATCTAGACTGGCCATAATCTGATCTTCCCCTTTCCTGTGCCCTTCCAACAACGCTCTGCTCACTTTCAAGATGTTGCTGACGCATATCGGCCTTTCACAAAGCCCACTTGATCATTATGTACAAGGCCAGGGACCAACTCATTTAACCTCGCCGCCAATACATCCGCCAGGATTTTGACATCTTGGTTTAACAGCGAAATGGGCCTATAGGACCCTACCGCTTCTGGGTCTTTACCAGGTTTCAGCAATACTGTGATAAACACATGATTCAGATAGGATCCCATGTTCTGCGATGTTCTTACCTCTTTGCACATGTTGACAAAAGGCGAAACTATTTGATTCTGCAGTATCTTATAAAATTCCGTCCCAAGGCCATCTGGTCCTGGTGCCTTTGCCAGTTTCAGCCCTTTTATAACTCTCTGTACTTCCTTACCCTGCATCGGAGCGTGGAGGCTTGCCATCTGTTCGGCTGTCAAAACTGGTAGTTTAATCTTATCAAAAAATTTCTGGCAGTCACCCTCAGAAAGCGAACCCTTAGCATATAGAGCAGAGTAGAACTGTACAAACTCCCGTTGTATCACCTCCCTTCCCGAATGGAATCTCCCTTGTCCATCCCGAAGCTTACTTATAAAACCTTTCCCAGATCTCTGCCGGATCAGGGATGCCAAAAGTTTGCCAGTCTTGCTACCCCATCTGTGCAAGCGATATTTGTAAAGCTTGATGTCGTATAAGGCACGCTCGTCAAGTATTGCCTAAACCTGTTTCCTAACCGCCAAATATGTTGCTCTGGCCTGCCTAGATGAATCAAAGATAAACTGCCGCCTCGCCTCCTTCAGCTCTATCAGCAAAGTGGTAAGAGCTAACTCTCGCTTCTTGTTCATAGCTGCCACATAGGCCATGATCTTGCCATGCATCACTGCCTTGCCAGCTTCCCAAAATATTCTGTCATTCACCGGCTGCTTCCTATTGTCCTCTATATAATCTAGCCACACCTTTCTAAGATATATGCAAAAATCTCTATCTTGATACAGGGCAGGGTTCATCCGCAACCCAGCTGTGCCCAACTTTTCTCCCCATTGCATCTGAAGCCACACCAGCGCATGGTCAGACACTATGGACTCCCCAATCTCCGTGCGCTCAACCCCTTGTACTAGAGATTGTGCTACTAGAATATAGTCAAGACGTGCATGGACTCCGTGAGGGCGCGAGTAAAATGTGTAACCTTTTTCCTCCAAATGAAAAAGTCGCCAGATGTCTACTACTCCTACAGCACTGGAAATATAGTTCACCCCTCTCCCTTCGTGGTCTTTACCTGCTTTCTTTGGTGGCTTGCAATCAATTGCTGGATCACTGGTAATATTGAAATCACCACCAATTACCAGTGGGTATTCATTCAATGTGACTAACTTAGCAACCAAAAGGGTAAAAAAATTTTGTGAGTATACATTAGGCGCGTATATGCTGCACAAGGCCACCCTCGCTCCCTGTAAAACTCCAGCCACTATCACAAAGCGACCATCAGGGTCACGATACACTCCATGCAATTCAAATGCCAGGCCTTTCTTTATAAGTATAGCTACTCCCCTCTGCCTGTTGTTGTATGAGGCCGCATAAACATCGCCCATCCAATCCCGTTTGAGTTTAGCATGCTCTGCATCCCCTAAATGTGTTTCCTGAAGCAGTGCAATGTCAGTGTTTTGCTTCCTTAATGTCTGTAGTGTCTTGAACCTCTTTACAGGGGAATGGATGCCGTCCACACTTAATGTAACAATTTTCAACCTAGCCATCTGGTAACAGAAATATTATTTTAGACCCAAGACAATATAATCCCCTATTATCCCTCAAAGGACCTCCCAGCTGGGCCCCCCAAGAGAGAACCTATTTCCTGCAGCAGGTTCTGATAGATCTATGTAACATTGCATCGGACGTTTCTTCTCCTCCTTCCCTCCCCCCCCCCCCCCCGGAAGACCACCCTTCCACCAGTCTCTCTCCTCCTGCCCCTCACACCTAACCTCCCCCTTCCCACCCTCCCCTTTTCGTCCCTCTGCATACATCATATACCATTGCCCCAACAACCACACCCACAACCATACACAGCCTCCTCCCCTTCCGAACATTTATCAACTCTTCTGCCCCGCATCCACCTCCCCCTCCCTTATAATGTACCCCTCTTCTCTGACACAATCCTAATTACTCCCCTCCCCTCCCCTTATCCCTGAAACATTAACATTTGAATATCTCAAATAAACCACATCTTATGTCCCAACCACAAAACAAGAAACTAGCAGGCAGAGTTATAACAGTACATACAACATAGCGAAGGCAGATTTCTCAAATGGGAACGATGTTTTCCAGCCACACAGCATCGACCAAGTCTTTAAGCAAAGCTTAACTACATTTTGTCCAACAGCCTCACACCGACCTGCTACTGCCGCCGGTTAGTGTCCATATCTCATCCGCTCTCAATATCCAGCACCTCCGCGTCTGCTGCATCCCCATATCTCCTGCTCTGCTATACTGCCCTCGCTGCTGCTGCTTCTCCTCCCATGCGCTGGTAAGCAACTCAATGGGCTCGCACCTGCAAATGTCTGAAATCACACCACCAGTGCTGGTCCAAGGCTCCCCTTTTATAACTTTTCCACATAAGCTGCCAATTCTCTGGGATCAGTAAAAAAAACAGCACTTTCTTATTCTGTACGATCCTCACTTTTGCTGGGAACATTAGAGCAAATTTCACCCCTCTATCAAAGAGCTGTTTACAGTGCTGTCCCATCTTCCTTCTCTGCTCAGAGACTGCAGCCGAGTAGTCATGGAAAAGTATCAGCTTGTGACCCTCATATTCAAAGCTTTTCTTCTTTCTGAAAGCCTGCATAATTAAGCACCTTCGCGATCACTGTCCGGGACCTTTGTTCTCCATCCCTCAGTACACCTATTCTGTGGACTCTTTCAATCTTGAGAGCGTCCTCCTCCATTTGTAAATCCAATTGCTCCGGCAACCATTTCTCCACCAGCTGCCTTAACTCTCTGTCCTTTACTGTTTCAGATTTAAAGGAGGCTGGAGTGGAGCCGTTTTTCGGACATCTGCTCAGCAACGCTGCATCACGTGACCCCCCTGGATATTCAATGCTGGTGTATGGACATGGCCCAGCATTGAATATCTGGGAATATAGCTGGTGGCAGACATAAAAATGCTGACCATTGCCAGATGAATATCAGCCGGGCAGTTTTTTCCAGCAGTACAGGGATAGAAAGGTCTGGAGATAACAATGCTGATCTAAAACAAGCAAGGGGTCCTAATGATGGACAGCCATTATCATTCTTCCTTATGTGTACATACAATGTAATACAGTACTACTCAGCTTTCTAATGGCATCATAAGGTGGATAAGACATCTCTATATGCTGTCTACTGTTCATATACACAAAGATGCATTATGCATTAACAAGCAAAAATGCAAATTATTTACCTCAGGTACCTTTATTTCCAGTGGGGCCTATTCATTTACTGTAGTAAAACAATAAATAATGGTCCTTTGTGAATAGGGCTGTAGGTACGTGAGCATCACCACCTTTACCAGCAGATCAGATAGCAAATGGGAAGAGTGAAAGGTTTTGGAAATCGAAGGATTTTTGACCAATGATAATGAATATAAAACTTCATGGTCTCTGAGGCTTTTCCCTTCATAAAATAAATACAAAAATTAGGAAGTAAAGTCATAGGTAACAGAATAATTACAGTTGATACAATGATTTTGGATTGGGATGTGGTTATCACTAGAATGATTTATCTAATGATGATATATGCAATATGGTCAAATGTACAGCAAGAAAAAACTTTATCCCACTGTGTTATAAGTGTGTGTTTTGAATATGTATTTTTAATAGTTGATATTGTTTTGTGATGATACATGTTGCATTATGGTTACCACAAACTGCTTTGGATGATGTATATTAGCTGATGTAAGATAAAGGTAGAAAGATGGATAGATAAATTAATAAATACATTAATAAATTAGAGGAAAACTGATCACTATATAGTATCACCAAAATACTGTAAAACCAAGTTTATAGCAAATCAAGATTGCTGATATGTTCATTTAAAATAAGTTCCTTGACAAAAAAAAAAACTAGCACAATCCAAAACTGCCAACATAATTTTTCTGAATAGAGATACCCACTTTGCACTAAGATGGCCGCTGAGCAGGAGCTCCAGGGCCACCCTGCTGAACCGAAGCTAAATCGTGGATAGAGTGCAAGTGAGGACCTTGGACATTGCCCAAATGAAAAGGAGAAAAACTCCAACAGTTCGCAGCAACGAGGCCAACACCAGAGGCACCCGAGACACAACGAGCCCAACCTGAGACCGATGCCACGTGGCACCCGGAAATGAGTGAGAAAGGAGAACAAGGAATCACATGAAAGGTCAGAGAACCCACACCGGAATACTCTCCTCATTGAAGAAAAGAACTCCAAACCTGAAACTTCTAGTCTGAAAGCCAAGGGAGTCCGAATTTGAGGACAGGCGGGCCAGGTGGCGAAAACAGAGACTTCAGAAAACCCTTGTCGCATGGAAACCGATACCACGGGACCCCTGTAGAGAAGAAGGGAACCAAGCACTGCAATAGCAACTGATCACTGGTGAGGTCACAGACTCTTGCAAGAGTGCCTTAGTAGCATAGGTGGACAGTTCTCCTAGAACATACCGATAGAGGCGAGGGAGCTTGTGCAGCACATGTCCCCTCAGCCAGCCGGAACCCACAACCCAGAGCATACCCTGACGCTTACCTGAACAGAAAACTGTGACCTGAGCCCAGCAAGGACAGGGTCAGTGCAACAACAAGGCCGGTGGAGATCAGGACTGCAACACGGAGTGAAGAAGCCGATAGACACGTACAACCTGTCGACCACAGCAAGAAAGAATAGGGTCGGCGCCACAGCGCATACCTTATCCCCCCTCACTTGACTGTTGCTTCTCTTCACTGGGACAAAACTGCACCACTGGGACAGAACCGCATCCACCACCATGAACTTGTCACAAGAAACGAAACCCTGATTAGGATTGCTCGCAGAGTAGACAAGAAAGACCAGAAACTGGATCCCCAACTGACTCAATGCAGTTATAAATGCAAATCCTCAACTTCTAAACCTAAACACATACACAAAGCTATACAATACTTTTGAACAGTTGCAAATGCAAATCCTCCCTCCTTAAACCTAAATACACACACAACTACACAAGATAACCAAACAAATGAAGACCTTCTCTGAACACTCTTGACATGGAAACCAATCACTAGCAACACCCCATCACCCACCCACCCTAAACAAACAAACAAGCAAAGAATAAAATATCGCCAGTAGGACCAAGTAATAATAAATCAGAGGCTACAATGACAACCCACCAAATTACAAAACATCAAAACCCCCACTACCCACAAAAGAACAAGACAAATAATTGCCAAAGACTCACATCCCCTACACCAAAACTAAAGGACAAAAACAAACATCAAAGCAACTACCAACCCACAGTAACCTATTACAGGCAAAATGCACATCATAAAACTCCTTGTGGGAATATCTATCCTAACACTAATATCCAACAACACAGGAGCCCTAACACCAAGGGACAATAACAATATACCAATACTCTATATCTCAACCCACACAACAAAAAGCAATGACCCTCACCAACTCAGAACAACCATAAGCAAATGGACTTACTCAACCACAAATACAGATGAAGGAACACACCCAACAACAACCCAAACACAACGAATGGCAAAGAAGGGAACCAACCAAGCCAACAACCCAAAAAAGCGTCAGCTAATGAAAATATCCAAAAGCACGACAACAGAAGACTCCTATCTGTATGTGTGCACACAGGAGAGTATGAATTGTTGAGTGTGGGGGAGTGGATGTTCGGTAGTCCAGATGGTGGTGACCAGGACCCTGGGACTCCATAATGTGAAACAGCCGACATAATCAGCTGCTCATTACAGCTCTATTGCCATAATTTATTCCAGTGTTGGGGGTCCTGGAGAACCTCTTGTCAGTCAGGTGTTCAGGATCTTCACAATGAATATGCATGACATCAATTTGCATACACCCTCCAGAACCGACTTGGAAAACACTGATTTATTAATTCCTGGGATTTGTCCCTGAGAAAGGAATACTGAAATGAGATACTCTGTTAGACAACCCTACTGACCATCATTATTAAGCAAATAGGTGACCTTTGTTCCCTCAAAACTTTATCACGAATTATCAGTTGAATAAGCAATGTGCTTTTTTAAGCAGGCCTTGCTCATGAATATTATGGGTGCACTTACTTGGTATATAGAGGAGATATTCATGGTCACATAGTAAATATATTTATTCATAGCACATATAAGACCTACCTGTTCAAAAAGTGCTTACCCACAGAAAACATAAACTAACCCTTACGTTCCCATATGACACATCGTAGACCAGCCCCTCCATCTCGTCTCTCCGCTCTCCTCTCTATCTTTCCTATTTAAACTGTAATTGTGGTAATTGCTACCTCTTCTAACTCTTTAAGCCATACTGATTCATTCTTTCCTATTAAAATGTAATTCGCTACCTCTAACTATCTCTGTAAGCCACATCGGATAATGTGGGATGTAAATGCTGCTATAAATAAAATAAATAAATCTGCCAATATCAGTTGGTCACATCAACGCCACATCAGCGGCCAACAAGACCAAAATAATTAATACTGGATATTGGAAAACACCTAGGACTAGCCTTCCTTAACAAAAACTTGGATCCACGACAAAGAAGACCCCATAATCCTAGACCTTTGCCCTCCAGGTTACAAAATCATACATTGGAGCAGAAATGGGAAAAAAGGAGGGCGCATCGCACTAATTTGCAAATCCTTCTTCCTAGTGGAACCCATTGAGGAATTAGTAACACCACAGCTGGAAGTCACCTCTATCAAAATAAGTGACAATACCTTACTCAACCAACTATGCTGCATACTATTATACAGACCACCTTATTATTGGATATATAAGGGGGAAAAAGGGGGGGAGGCTTTGGGGAGGGAAGGGGGATTAGTTTAGGGGGGGAAATACTAATATCAATAAAAATACAAAATGTGAAGATATGCCAATTGCTGTTATGGAACTTGCTTATGTAATGTGAAATGTTACAGCTGATTATGTTCACTTAATAAAAATGATTGAAACATACAGACCACCTTGAAACTGGAAAACAGCCCAATCCAACTTCATGGATTTTGTCTCAAACACCTGCATATCTAATTGCAATACACTAATAATAGGCGATATCAACCTACA
The DNA here is from genome assembly GCF_901765095.1 of Microcaecilia unicolor. NCBI lineage: Eukaryota > Metazoa > Chordata > Amphibia > Gymnophiona > Siphonopidae > Microcaecilia > Microcaecilia unicolor. The sequence goes on along the minus strand of NC_044031.1, from coordinate 405,245,019 downwards.
GTTAGAAGACCAGAGAAAAGAAAACACCAAGGAGTGTGTTGAGTTCCTCAAAGTTTGGGATGTCCAAATACCACTAGTGCCTTCAGCACACGCCAAAGGACATGCACTTGACCTACTAACACATAGATTGTCATCAAACCAGGAAATTACAATACAGAACCTGAGATGGATAGAAACTCCCTAGTCTGATCACTTCAGTCTAGACATGACTATCTACTGGAAAGAAAGAAGGACACACCCAACACAAACACGGACCCCACGCAAATCACGAGGGAAAACTGACACAACCAAATTCTGGTCTTCAATTTACGAGAACCAGTGGTCCCCACAAATGGACTCCATAGATTTTCTAACAGAATGGGACAATAGATGCACTACCGTTCTGGATGAATTAGCCACCATATCAACCAAAACAATACAAAAAAGAAAAGCAACCCCTTGGTGCAACGAAGACCTCAAATAACTCAAAACACAATGTAGAAGACAAGAATAAGCTTGGGAGAAAACAAGAATGATCTCACCAAATCCAAGTGGACTAAAGCACGGAACAAGTACAAATAAGACATGTAAAAAAAAGAACTTTTACAAAGAACAAGTAGGGTTAGACTACAAAGACATGAAGAAACTCACAAGCTGATTGACAACCTCCTAACCACAAAATCACTGATAATTGCGAATGAGGAGCCCCAACAGCACTTAAAATGGCTAAATACTTCAAAGAGAAGATCGGTAATCTACCACAGAATGACACCTACCTAGAAACTCTAATAGAATAACTAGATAATCCCCAAGATGAACTACCAGTAGACAGATCATGGACAACTTTCACCTAACTTACCAATGACTTAGTGGCGCAAAATATAAGAAAATTTTCCACCGCATTCTGTAAGCTAGACACCTGCCCCAACTACTTAATGAAAACACCCCATACCCGCTACATTGACCAACTGACTAAATACCTAAACTTCACGCTCAGTGAAGGACAATTCCCAATAGAAAAGGGCAATACTACTTACTCCAATCTACTTGGAGTAAGTAACTACTTACGGTTACTGACGTCAGACGAGGGTGGGCCCAGGAGGAAGGAGGGAAGTCCGAAGAGGCAATCAGCTGTTCTTGTCGGTGCAGCGCCTTCACACAGAGGTGAGAGGTGCTGTGAGGGCCCGGTATCAGACGGAGGGGGGCCCAGTGGAGGGGGGGGGGAGTGGCGGCAATGACCTCAGGGGGGCGGTGAAGGGCGTCAATAAAGGACCTCAGGCGGGGGTAGGCAAGGCCGTCAATAAAGGATGTCCATAAAGGACGTCCATAAAGGATGTTTTGTTTTTTCTGATATCCTTGGCATTCGCAGAGCAGCCAGCATAACGCTTGGCTGCTCTGCGCATGCTCTTCCAGCGAATTATCCGACGGTCTTACGAAGGGTTAGAGAATGCAAGTGAGCTGCAACGAGCAGCTCATTTGCATTCCCTTTCCTTCGTGCATAGCCGTTCCCTACCGATTCGCTATGGAATTCGGTACGGAACGGGTCTAACGAGGACTTTAGTGCATCCCCCCTTCAGACTGAAAAGCCCATCTAAACCCACTTACTCTCAGACAATGGACCAGCAGATGGTCAGACAAAGCCTCATAGATGAGACCAGTTACTACAAAAGGGGCTTGAATTATTTTGCTTACTGGCTTCTTCTCTGTGGACACTTGGCTCATTGATTCCTGACCAGTCTCTCTTCTTGGGATCTGCCTCTCTGCTGGACTTCACACACACCCGGATCAGACTTTCTCCAGGCAACAACAACTAGATAGGAATTTCCCTTGCTTATCTTTTTATTTTTTTTATTTTATTAAGTGAAAATCAAACATACAAATATAATTGCAAATATTCAGCCGGATAATTTCCAACTTATACTTTTAACACTTTTAGATTAACTTTGCCCAACTGTTTATAGTTCCCCTACCCACCTCCCCCCCTTCCCTCCTAGTTGATTGACAAGGTAGGGTCCGGTTGTGCCAACCACTCCGTGTATGGGTCCCAAACTCGATGATAGGGTATGAGTCAACCCAATAGCATAGCAGTCAGCTTAGACATCAACTGAATATAGTCCAATTTCCGCAGGATCGCCTTTAGGCCCGGTAAAGCCTGTTGCTTCCATGCCGCTGCCAGAATCTGGGTGGCCAATTGGTGCGCGTACTTTTTGCTGCCTTGCAGTCTTATATGTAGTAAGCAATGGTCTATTTTCATGGGAAAAACAATTTTTGTTATGCTAGTGACAGGGGTGTGCTGGTAAATTTGTAACAACAGGCTCTTTCTCTGATCGTAGCCAGCTCTGCAGTTGCAAGGGCCAGGGGTGGCCGTGGGGTGGGGGTGGGGGTGGGGGAGCAACACTTGCCTCTCGCTCCTCCCTCCCTTCGTGCGGGCACGCTAGGTATACCTTTGCTGGCAGCCAATAAATGGACTGCCACCACTCCCAACGTCTTGCTCTGAGCAGCATGCTGAAACTTCTCACACATGCTGGAGAAGTCCCAGCCTGCTGCTCAGAGTTGGAAACAAGGAGCAGGGAGCAGCAGTAGTCTATTTACTTGGCTGGCAGGCTTCAGCATCCCCAGCAGCAAAGTAATTCAGCAGGGGGCCCAAGCCCACATTTTGGGAGCCAGTTGTTAAAGTAGCCATGGAGGGCCCTACTTTAACAACCAGCTCCCAAAATTCTCAAAAAATTAACAACTGGCTCTTGCGAGCCTGTGAGAGCCTGCTCCAGCACACCACTGGCTAGCGATCAATTTCAACACTCTCATCCAATATTGTTGAGCCTGCGGGCAAGCCCACCAAACATGGATCATGTCCCCCACCATACCACACTGGCGCCAGCAGAGAGCAGACCCTCCCTTAAACATCTTGGCTAGTCTCTGTGGTGTATAGTACCAGCAATATAATATTTTATAGCCATTTTCTACCAAAGCATTAGAGACTGATACTTTAAGTAAGGACATGAACACCCTTTCCCATATATGGTATTCGTATGGAGCCCCTAATATTTCTTCCCACTTCTGAGTATAGTACAGAATGGGGCGTGATTGTAGGAGAAGTGCTTTGTAAAGTCAAGATATCCCCCCTCTTTCACCTCCTCCAACCATTGCCCGCTCTAGCTGTGTTTCCTCTAGGCTCAGCTCTTCCTTTGTGCGTCTCAGAATAAAATCTCTCAATTGTCGGAATTGGAAAGCATTGGAGGCAGGAATCCCATATTCCTCCTGCATTTCCTCAAATGTGAGAAGCTCCCCATCCTCCCATACCTGGCCCAATTCCCATAGACCCCTTTGTTCCCAGTTCTTAAAGCATTGATCTGCAGATCCCGGGCCAAAACCTGGCGCATGCCGAATCGTCATGTGTAAGAAGAAATTGCGCCCTCGGAAAACGTTGGTACGGATTTTACTCCATATAGTAAGTGGCCACCCCACAATTGGGGGGGGGGGTCCTCTTTTATTATCCCTTTTAACACTCTGTCAGGTAGCCAAGGTATTGCTTTGAGCGGGTGGGACTTACACCAAGACTGCTCCATATCTTTCCATGCCCTCGCCCTCCCCTGGTGCCACTCAGCTAATATTAGAAGATGGGCCGCCCTGTAATAAAGCAAGAACGAAGGAACTCCCATCCCCCCATGTGCTCTTGGCTGATGCATTACTGACCTCCGCACCCGTGGTGGCTTTCGCTTCCAAATGAAGGAAAAAACCCACCGTTGCAGGCCTCTAAAAAATTTATCAGGTAGCGAGATTGGGAGCGCCATAAATAGATATAGCATTTTGGGCAATAAAATCATTTTAACCGCACTGATTCGTCCCATCCAGGAAATTGTTAGGCCCGCCCACTTATCCAGCTCTAGTAGAAGCTCCCGTAGTTTTGCTGGGAAGTTAGCCTCATACAGGCCCTCCCACCTTTGTGTTATATTTACCCCTAGATATTTGATATATTTGGGTGCCCAGCGATAGGGGAAGGTAACCCTCAGCTCCTCTACTTGATCTGCTGGTATAGTGATGTTTAGTGCTTCTGATTTGTCCATATTAACTTTGAATCCAGCCACCCAGCCATAGTCCCGCAGGGCCGCCCCTATGATTGGAAGTGACCTGATGGGGTTTGTCAATGTGAGGAGGATATCGTCCGCAAACAATAAAATCCGGGTCTCTATTTGTCCCAACCTCATTCCCCTGATACTCGGGTGAGATCTAATGTAAGCTGCCAATGGTTCCACCACCAGGGCAAAAAGGAGGAGCGGCAGGGCACAGCCCTGTCGCGTTCCCCGCCTCAATAGAAATGGAGGCGACTGACTCCCGTTAACTCTTATCGAGGCTGTAGGCGCCCTATACAACAGGGAGAGCCAATGTAAATAATCCCCGGAGATGCCCACCCTCTTCAGAGTGGCAAATAAGAATGGCCAGTGTACCTGGTCGAACGCCTTTTCTGTGTCCAATGAGATTATACAGAGTGGGAGTTTTTTGATGTTAGCATACTGAATAAGGTGGAGCGTCCTGCGAATGTTATCGAATGTCTGGCGCTCACGTATAAACCCTGCTTGACCTTCGTGGATTAGTTGCGGGAGGTATTGATGCAAGCGGGCCGCCAATATGGAGGTAAAGATTTTATAATCTACCCCCAATAAGGAGATAGGCCTATATGAGCTGCTCAGTTGGGGGTCCCTGCCCGGCTTGGGCAATATTTGCTAAGTTCCAAGTCTCCGGCAGAGACCCCCTCTCGCCTAGGTCATTAAACACCCTCCGCAACATAGGGGCCACGAGAGTTACAAAGGTTTTGTAAAACTTATTTGTAAACCCGTCTGGCCCCGGGGCCAGCTCCTTAATAGCGCGTTCAACCTCTTCCAGCTCGATTGGCCTAGATAGCCGGTCCTGTGCCCCTTTTGTAAGTGTTGGCAAATGAACCCCATCTAAGAAAGCATTAATTTCCACCTCCTCCGGGTTAATGTCAGGAGTGTATAGTTTCTCATAGTATCGCTTAAAGATTGCTTGTATGGCCTCCGGGTCTGTTGTGCTATCCCCATTTTCATCTTTTAGGCGTGTTATATGCGTTCTATTTGTCTGTTGTTTTAATTTATGCGCTAACAGCCTACTAGCTTTGTTGCCAAACTCAAAATGCGCTTGGCGCACCCTTTGCAATTGCTCTGAGATGTCAGCTAATTGGAGTTCTCGAATCTCTTGCCTAAGTTTATGTGCTTGGTCTAATAACTTTTGTGATGGGCCTCCAGGGTCTCGTCTGCGAATTAGTTCTTCCACTTGGGCTAGTTGTTTGCGGGCGGATTCCTCTGCTTGAGTTCTTTCCCTATGGATATGATTTTTTAAAGCAATAAAGTGGCCCCTCATGACTACCTTAAAACCCTCCCACAGCACCCCTGGGGAAACCTCCCCATTATTATTAAATTGGATATATCTCTCTATATAAAACGCACCTCCAACATTCTAATGAAGCCTCACTTTCCCAACGTTCTAAAGTGAGGCGGCTGAGACCACATTTTTGCTCCATGAGTGTCTGCCCCGCCCACGCGTCAAACGTGATGACGTCGAGGGCGGAGCAATGACACTCAGCAAATAACAGCGCTCAACGTAAAATGACGTCCCATTAGAAGGTTGGAAACACACTATCCGCCCTTCCCAACTTCCCCCACCCCCCCAAAGTCGACGACCGGCACCAACACCCCCCCCTCAAGGTTGCCACCGCTAACACACGGAACAAAACCCCCCAGCACATCCCCCACCCACCAAAGTCGCCGCCCGTCACCAAAACCCCCCCCCCCCAAGGTTGACACCGCAAACACACTGAACGCCACACCCCAGCAAACACCAACCCAGGCAGGGGAGGAGTAGAACCGCTCAAGACTGCTGCCAGGGGCGTAGCCACGGCCGGCCCTAGACGGACCCTGCCAGCCCACTTTTCCTCCACCGCGACAGCGCCAGCCCCAGCTCCCATTGCCGGCCACTGCTGCTTTTCATGTTCAGCAGCAGGGCCGGTGATACAAAAAAACCCCCCAATCAGCTGACTAACCTGAGCGCCCGTCTCTTACGTCACTGTGGGCGAGTGTCTCTGTGAGAGAGTGTGTGTATGCTGTCACTAACACACACTTAAATCTGGGAGGGGGAGGGGAGGGAGGCGCCCCACCCTGGCACACACGCTCATTCCCCCAAACACATTCTCTCTCTCTGTCACAAACACACACTTGCACCTGGGAGGGACGGGGGCCACCCTGCCACACACTCTCATTCTTACACACACTCACATTCCCATACACACGCTCTCTCACAGAGACACTCGCACACAGTGACGTAAGAGACAGGCGCTCAGGTTAGTCAGCTGATTGGGGTTTTTTTTTGTATCACCGGCCATGCTGCTGAACATGAAAAGCAGCAGTGGCCGGCAATGGGAGCTGGGGCTGGCGCTGTCGCTGTTCCGGTGGAGGAAAAGTGGGTTGTCAGGGCCCATCTAGGGCCGGCCGTGGCTACGCCCCTGGCAGCAGTCTTGAGCGATTCTACTCCTCCCCTGCCTGGGTTGGTGTTTGCTGGGGTGTGGCGTTCAGTGTGTTTGCGGTGTCAACCTTGGGGGGGGGGGGGGTGTTTTGGTGACGGGCGGCAACTTTGGTGGGTGGGGGACGTGCTGGGGGGTTTTGTTCCATGTGTTAGCGGTGGCAACCTTGGGGGGGGGGGTGTTATGGTGATGGTCGGCGACTTTGGGGGGGGGGGGGAAGTTGGGAAGGGCGGATAGTGTGTTCTCCAAAGACAAGCAGGCTGATATTCTCACAAGTGGGTGACGCCACGTCGGCCCCGGAGGATTTTAAAGCAAAATCTAAAAATCTCTTCTACGGCGTTCTGTCGCGCGAGCGATCGCACTGCGCATGTGCGCACACCTCTTCCCGCTCGCTGTGCGGACACGCCCCTCAGTTTTTCTTTTTCCGCGTCTGAGGAGACACGGAGTTCGTTAGTGCTTCGTGTTTTCTTCAGGTCCTCAGAGTAAAATCTCTTTTTTTATTTTACCCTTTTGGGTGTTCTTTATTTTTTTTTTTGTATTCTTTTATGGCAGGCTCATTGTGGCTTATATATACAGGTACTTTTTTGTACCTGGGGCAAGGAAAAGTTAAGTAGTTGCCAGAGTCATAAGGGGCTGTGCCTGAAAGGAAAACAAAGCATATAAGCTTCTCTTTTTCTTTTTTCTTATAAAAGTGCTGGTATATTGTTATCTGTGGCAGGGGCGTATCTGCGTGGGGCCTCAGGGGCCTGGGCCCCCGCAGATTTCGCCCTGGACCCCCCTACTGCTGCCAACCCTCCCCCTCCGTTGCTCGCCTACCTTCGCTGGCGGGGGACCCCAACCCCCGCCAGCCGAGGTCCGCGTCCTCCTGCCGCTGCCGGCTGCCTTTGGTCCTTTAATTCTTCCATTGAAGCTGGCGCCGACGAAAGTTTCTTTTGAGTCTGACGTCGCTGCACGTTGTACGTGCAGGACGTCAGACTCAGAAATTGTTTCTGAGTCTGACGTCCTGCACGTACAACGTGCAACGTGCAGCGACGTCAGATTCAAAAGAAACTTTTTCGTCGGCGCCAGCTTCAATGGAAGAATGAAAGGACCAAAGGCAGCCGGCAGCGGCAGGAGGACGCGGACCTCGGCTGGCGGGGGTTGGGGTCCCCCGCCAGCGAAGGTAGGCGAGCAACGGAGGGGGAGGGTTAGCAATGGCAGCGGCTGGGGGGAGGGGGATCGGCAATGGCGGCGGCGGCGGCGGCGGTGGCGGGGGGGGGGGGCTATAATGTGCCCCCCCTCTCTGGCCCTGGCCCCCCCTACCGCCGCAGTTCAGATACGCCCCTGATCTGTGGGCTCTCTCTCGCCAGCAAACTAAACAAGCCCACATTTTTAGGAAAATGGCTCTCCAGAGCTGTGAGAGCCTGCTCCAGCACACCATTGTCTTTAAGCCCCACAAGTGGTGAAGGTGTATGTCACAGGAAAAACCAGGAACCTAAGCAGGTGCATCCCTGGTCAGCCACTGAATGGGCAACCTGGTGACACAATATCAGTGGTGTAACCTTTGAAGTGAGTCTCCACCCGCCTCGGCGCCTCCTGCTCTGCAGGTCATTCGGGCGCATCGGAGGATGTGTCTTGGGCCGGATCATCTCCCTGTGAAGCGCAAGTAGTGTCTCAAAGAAACGAGACGTATTCTACTCTGCCAGGGATGCCCAAAGGAGATCATTCTGGAGTCCGACAGAGACCGATGCACGCTGGGTATAGTTATGCATCGAATAGGTCTCCACCTGCCTTGGCGCCTCCTGCTTGGCAGGTCATTCGGGCGCATCGGCGGATGTGTCTTGGGCCGGATCATCTCCCTGTGAAGCGCAAGTAGTGTCTCAAAGAAACGAGACGTATTCTACTCTGCCAGGGATGCCCAAAGGAGATGCCCAGAGCTTTGCTCCCTCGGTTATGGAGGTATCCGGGCTTCAGACATCAGTCGGTGCCGAGAGCGTTGCTCCCTCTGTTATGGAGGTATCCTGGCATTGGACGTCGATACACCGGTACCAGGTATCATCAGTGCCATCGGTACCGGGTATCATCGGTGCCGTGGATACCATCGGTACCGGGTGTCATGGGTACCGTCGGTACCGAGTATCTTCGGTACCGTCGGGTACCGAGTATCTTCGGTACCATTGGTGCCGTCGGTACCGAGTATCATCGGTGCCATGGGTACTGTCGGTACCGAATATCATCGGTGCGTCGGTACCGAGGAGTATCGGTACCAGGAACATTGGTACCATGGTCGGTGCCATGGGTCCCGTCGGTACCGGGTATCATCGGTACCATGGGTCCCGTCGGCACCGGGTATCATCGGTACCATGGGTGCCATCGATACCGAGTGTCATCGGTGCCATGGGTGCTGTCGGTACCGGGTATCATAGGCACCATCGGCACCAGGTATCATGGGCACCATCGACTATCGGTACCAGGTATCATCGCCCATCGGTACCGAGTATCATGAGTACCATCGGTACCATAGTATCAGGTATCGTCGGTACCGTGGATACATGGGTATCAGGTATCATGGATGCCGTCGGCACATGAGTACCATCGATACCAGATATCATGACCAGGTACCATCAGTGCCATGGGTGCCATTGGTACCAGGTGTCATGAGCACCGTCGGTGCCATGTGTACCATCGGTACCGTCGGTGCTGTTGGTGCCGGATATCATGGGTACCATCGGTACCAGGTATCATGGGTACCATCGATACCAGATATCATGACTATCATCGGTACCAAGTACCATGGGTACCATTGGTACCGGGGGCCATCGGTACCATGTGTATCATCGGTACCGTCGGTGCCAAGGTCTAGCAGTCTGGTTTCGATTCCCTTGCATTTCCAGACTTTGTCCTTGGCTTCGGGACCATGGGTACCATTGGATGCCATGGGTGCTACCGCCTCCTGCGGCATCTAGCTTTTCACCTGGTCTCCTTCACCAATGCTGCCTCTGGTATGGGTGTTCGCACCCTACTGGGGCAACTTCTCGACCCCGTAGTAGCCTCCATATCGGACGCGTTTGGATCTGAGCTGCTCTGTTTGAGTAGTTAGCTCAGTTCAATGATGGTCATCTGACATTACAGTGGAGATTGTGAATCCCAATGCCCAGATGCTAGAGGTCCTGGACTACCATCTTCACCTGAGTCTTCTGCCACTCAGAACAGATAGGAGTTCTCAGAACTTACTTCGGCGCCCCCGGGGCCAGAGCATACATCCTTAGCCTCTTTTGGAGAATGGCGTACCAGGCTGGCATGATCGCGTCCAAAATCAAGTCTTGTCAGATCTTTACGAGCATTCCCACCGGAGTAGGCTAAACCTTTTCACCAAGTGGTCAGGTAGCACACGGTGTGTCGCAGGTTCCTGTCCAAGGGCATTTTCGACACTTGTAATGTAACACCTAGATTTCTGCTCTAGGTACAGTGATGCGCAGACTCTCATGACTGTGTGCCTCTCACCTGGAGGAGGAGACTCAGCAGAAAATTGTAGATATGCTGTGCATACACTTCCTCATCTTGGAAGTTCTTTAGAGAGAAGAGTAGTTTTCCTTGTGCCTTAAGGGGTCGTACCTATACTCCTACTTCTCGACAGCCGGTTCAGGCTATGCCTCAGCACGCTCATTCTAGTCAGCGGCGTGCACCTAATCAGGCCCCTGCAGCTATTCCCCAGGAACCAGAGAGGGGTTTTTGACTGGCTCCAATTCAGCATAGCCACAATAAAAAATAAAAAAAAATGTCCGTACCGGCCAATCTGCCTGTCGGGGGGGAAGTTTAAATTTTCTCCACCAAAGGTGACTTCTTTTATCCTCCAACCGGTGGGTTTTTTCAAATAGTCCGGTTAGGATACATTCTCAATCTGGAATCAAACCCTCCACATTGTTCATTGGAAGCTTAATCCTTTAGCTTCCATCAAAAGTGAGTACTTGCAGAGGAACTCTCTGCTTTTCTCAGCGCCAATGCAGTCGAGCCCGTTCCACCAGGGCAAGAAGGGTTGAGATTCTATTCCAGGTCCTTCCTTGTGGGTTGCGTCCCATCATAGACATAAGGGGCCTAAACAGATTTTGGTTCAGGATGCTTTCCCTGGGCATCCTTCTTCCCATACTTCAGGAAAACGATTGGTTATGCTCTCTGGATTTACAGGATACTTATACTCTCTTTGCATCCAGAGTATGTTTTTTCCTAGTGCCTGGCTGTTGTTGCAGCGTATCTTCATGGACTGGGAGTGCATGTGTTCCCTTAACACGATGATTGCCCGTCTCAACAGATTACAGCACAGTACATATTGAGACTTCTAGACACATGGCTTCCACAGTTCATGTAACTCCCATGGCACTTTTGCACATGACATCCGCTCAGTGCATCCTAGCTTCCCAGTGGTATCAAGTTTAGGGTATCTAGAGGATGTAACCCAACTGTTCGCCAGTCTTCGGAATTCCCCTCAGAGGTGGTTAATTCTCTCCATTTTGATTCTGAGGCGTCCCATCCACCTTACTCAGTCAAAAGCTGCTGACGAAGGTTGCATCCCTCCTGGCTATCCAACCAAATTATTTTAATTCAACCAAACAATCGGGTTGTGATGCACTCGATAACAAAGGAGTACTGGATCTTGCCCTCTGAGTCAGGATGCCATGCAGATGTAGCGGTGGGCCCGCAACGCGGCATGTTTTCTCCAAGCCACTTATCTAATTGGCGTAAACAGCAGTCTGGCCGACAGGCTGAGCAGGATAATGCTACAGTCATGGTTGTTGAGCATGCCTATAGTTCGAAAGATCTTCCGGAAGTGAGATACCCCCTCAGTGGATCTTTTTGCTACTTAGTCCAATCGCAAAGTCCCTCAGTTCTGTTCCAGGCTGCAGGTTCAAGGCAGGCTACCATCGGATGCCTTTCTCCTTCTTTGGGGGACAGGTTTTCTGTATGCGTATCCTCCCATACATCTGGTGGAAAAGACTTTGCTGATTCTCAAGCAAGATTGTGGAGCCATGATTCTGATTGCTCCTTTCTAGCTGCGTCAGATAGGATTCCCTCTTCTTCTGGAGTTGGAATGTTTTCCAGCTCTCATTACGCAGAACGAGGGGGCACTTCTACATCCCAACCTCCAATCTCTGGCTCACACGGTCTGGATGTTGAGAGTGTGGGTTTCGTTGAGTTTTCCAGAGTGTCTCCCGACTCTTGCTTGCTTCCAGAAAAGATTTCACAAAGAGGTGTTATTCTTTTTCATGGAAGAGGTTTGCCGTCTGGTGTGACAGCAAGGCCCTAGATCCTGCCTCTTGTCTTATACAGACCTTGCTTGAGTTCTTTCTACACCTATCTGAGTCTGGTCTCAAGACCAACTCTGTCAGTATTCATCTTCGTGCAATAAGAGCTTATCATCAACGTGTGAAAGGTCAGCCTTTAGCTGTCCACTTCACGAGAGGTTTATTTCTCCCCCAATATTGAGAGAATTCCTTGTATGTGTCTAGGGGAGATTATTTCTGTTGGGCTTAGCACCCACAATAATTTTGACAGTTGGCTCTTATGCTTCGGTCAGAGTTCCTATCACTCCTTATCCAGTATCTTGGGGTCCCAATGTCGTTTTCATCCAGCTGCTGCAAGCTCAATTCGGGCCACTGGATTCCTGCCATCTGAAGTATTGGACCTGGAAGGTCGTTTTCCTTAGTGGCTGTTCCTTCAACTCGTAAGGTCGGTGAGCTTCGGTCTCTAGTAGCTCAAGCGCCTTACCTTACTTCTCATCTTAACAGAGTAGTTCTCCGCATGCAGACAAAGTTCTTACTGGCGCTGGTATCAGAGTACCAGCTGATCCAGTCAGTTGTCTTGCCAACATTCTTTCTCCCTCTTCTTACAAGCCCTGGCGAAAGCAAGCTGCACACTTTTTGCGTGGAGCAGACGAGCTCCCTTGGACGGTCCGCCCAGTTGTTTATTTCTTTTAATGCCAGTTGCTGTCGGAAACCGCATCATTTCTTCTTGGCTAGCAGATTGCATCTCCTTCATTTTTGTCCAAGCTGGACTGACTCTAGAGGGCCATGTCACGGCTCACAAAATTAGAGCCATGGCTGAGTCGGTGGCTCATCTAAGATCAGTCACTATTGAAGAGATCTGCAAAGCTGCGGCGTGGTCATCAGTCCACACATTCACATCTCACTACTGCCTTCAGCAGGATAGCCGACTCGTCAGTCGGTTTGGGCAGTCGGGGCTGCAGAACTTCTTTGGGGTTTAGAATCCAACTCCAACCCTCCTAAGCCCATTTTTGTTCTGTTCCAGGCTACACTCATTTAGATGTTTCTTCTTTTCAGGTCAATTTTTATTCTGGCCTCGCCGTTGCGAGACCCAATTGACCACTGTTTGTTGTGTTGTGTAAGCCTGGAAGCTAGGGATACCCCACTTGTGAGAATATCAGCCTGCTTGTCTTTGGAGAAAGAGTAGTTACTTACCTGTAACAGGTGTTCTCCGAAGACAGCAGGCTGCATATTCTCACAAACCCTCCCACCTCCCCTTTTGGAGTTGTCTCCTCCATCTTTTGGATTTAACTGAGGGGCGTGTCCGCACAGCGAGCGGGAAGAGGTGTGCGCACATGCGCAGTGCGATCGCTCGCGCAACGGAACGCCGTAGAAGAGATTTTTAGATTTTGCTTTAAAATCCTCCGGGGCCGACGTGGCGTCACCCACTTGTGAGAATATGCAGCCTGCTGTCTTCGGAGAACACCTGTTACAGGTAAGTAACTACTCTTTTCCAACCTTCTAATGGGACGTCATTTTACGTTGTGCGCTGTTATTTGCTGAGTGTCATTGCTCCGCCCTCGACGTCATTACGTTTGATGCGTGGGCGGGGCAGTCACTCATGGAGCAAAAAAGTGGTCTCAGCCGCCTCACTTTAGAACGTTGGGAAAGTGAGGCTTCATTAGAACGTTGGAGGTGTGTTTTATATAGAGAGATGCGTTTTATATAGAGAGATAATCGTTTGCTATTGTTTTCGGTGAATGAAAATGGTGGCAATCTGAATCTCCGCCTACTGGCTTCAGCCCATATAATGGGCTAGATAGGCTCATGCAGTCTCCTGTTCTCTGTCTAACCTCCTTGACTTGTACAGATCTACCTTAAGGAAGTGGGCTATCCTAGATGACCTCATCAAGGGGAAGGGATGAAGTGCTCTGAGCATGCTCTGCTGCTTTCTGTTCCTCCAGTGTTTGCAGGATTGCAAAGTGCCGAATAGACACAAAAGAAAAGAAAGTTTTATCTTATTTCTGGGGACTGCAACCCAGTCCCAAGTCTGTAGAGAGGGAGAAGAAGGAATTTATCTGAGACCTTTAGGGATCAGTCTATCCTCCTCCTGTTTTATTCATCCTTCCAGGAAAAGGGAAATCTCTTGCCTGAATCCATCCCAGCAGCTGCAGAATTCAGAGGGGAAAACAGAAGAGAAAATGTCTGCCCGAGTTTCTGATCAGGCAAGAAATTCTTTTCTCATATGTATACAGGGTGCCACTGCCAGCACAAAAAGTAAAACTGTTCCCTTTGCTGTTCTTGCAGGCTTCCTTTCTATTTCCTTGTTTGTTTTGGAGTAGAGCAGTAATTTAATTGTTGTTTGTAGACTTTGCAAAATAAATAATCAATTCCACAAAATACAAAATGGCTCAATTTTCAGGGAAAAAGCCTCAAAGAGCTCCAAGACCAACACTTGATCTCACGGAGCTATAGTGGACCAAAAGGCCCTCTCTTCTTCATCACAGGCAACCCCCCCCCCCCCCCCCCCCCCCCGATCCCACAGATCAAACTAACTATTAGTGTCTGTGGTAACTGTGTTCAGTACACATCCTATTTTTTAATTTTTCATTTTGTTAATTGTCCATGCATAAAGCACTGCTGAAGCTTAATAAACTACCAGATTCCCACTACTTATCTTAATCAAATAGTGATCGCTGGGTGCTGCTAGCTGATGTGCGGTCCTCCATTTGCTACCCTGAGCTGACGGTGGCCAGCGTTTCGCTGCTTCTTCAGGGCCTCAGGTTGCAAATGGGACATCCGCCCAGCTCTGAAGAAGCAAAGGATAGGTAAAGTAAGCTCTTTGAGCAGGGACTGGCTTTTTTGTGTATGGTGTACAGCGCTGCGTATGCCTTGTAGCGCTATAGAAATAAGTAGTAGTAAAGTAAATAGACTATAGGCTCAGGATTGGGGCCCACTATTGTACATTTATGCCCCAGGAGTGTGTGATGTTCCTGGCTGCATTAACACTTGCACAACTACTACGGGCTTCCCTAGCCTGCACTCAAGATACTGCAATCCATGTCCAGCAGGTTAAAGTCTCCTACCAATGTTTCTCCCTTCATTCTCACCTTTTGTATGTCTTCAGCCAGATCTCTGTCCTTCCATCTGAGTCAGTCTGTGGATGGCCAAGTGCACCTCCTCCTTTCCCCATGCGCTCTGGCTTTCAGCCACATTATTGATACAGAACTAGTCATCTCCTTACTGTACCATCTCTGTCCTTTCCAAACAGATTATAGCATAGTAATAACATCAATAGACACACGTTTTCTCTCTCCTCAGCCCTGACCCCAACACTTCACTTTCTTGCCTTCAGACACCGAGCAACATTCTTCTCTCCCTCTCCTACTTTCTCCTTCTTCCAACTACTTTATCAGCCCAACATGAGAGATTTCTAGTGTTCTCTAAGCAACAGTATATCTGCTCAAAATATTGCATAGTTAAGGGAACATGTAGGGCTAGATTCTGTATATAGCGCTGAAAAAAAATGAGCCTTAAGCGTTATTCTATAAATGGTGCTCTGAGTTGGATGCCATTGATAGAATAACGTTTGATGCCGGTATCTGCGCCAGTTACACTAACTTAAATCTGGTGTAAATTCTCAGGCCTAAATTAGGCATGAATCTACCTTGTTCTGTAACACCGTGACCTACCCATACCCCCATTTTGGATCTGTGCATAAAAATTAATGCACTGATCTTTATAAAATATCAATCGACTATAAAGATGTGTGCATAAATTCAAATTATTGCACCAAAAGTTATTAATGCCGAAGTATTGGCGCCAATTGGCTCGTTTTGCAATTAAATTACGCATGTAAATTGGGTGCATGCAAGTTTAAGCACCGTATATAGAATTAGGGAAATAATGTACTAGAGATCTGATCTCATTGACAGAGGTCATCTAACAAAGTCTATACTGTCTATTACATAAACATCATAATGAAAGTGTGACTGAATGTGTCCTCCTGGCTATTCCAGGCATCGATCACGTTCAAGGATGTTGCTGCTTATTTTTTGGAAGTGGAGTGGGACATTTTAGGAGAATGGCAGAAGGAACTGTATAAGAGGGTCATCAAGGAGATTCATGATATCCTCATGTCACGAGGTAAATGTGTCTTCTCTATCATGTACTGCACAAGCATAGTATACAATTAGCATGGAAAAATCCCAGATCCCATGGACACCTGAAATTTAGGACCTTGATTCTGATGTCATTCCATATCCAACAGGAACCAGTGAAGTAGCTCACTACTGCAGTCTCTGCAGAAAGTGCTGCTCTGTTCTTAAACTGAAGACTTCATACAAGACCAGTTGCAGTCTGTCTCCCTTTTCTATACCAAGAAAAGTTTGGCACAGAAGACCAGAGAGAGCACTTGCCACCCAGATTTCTGGCTGAGATCTACAACTATTAACTGCACACTACTCAGCTATACTATGCAATCTGTAACTCCCTTCTGATGGTAACCAGATGTCAGAGAAGGTTCTAATTTAAATGTTGTTTTCCTACTTCTTAACAGGTTATTCAATTGTTAATCCTGATGTTATATTTAAGATTAAAAAGGAAGATGAGAAATATTTCACCCAACACTTTGAATGGGAGGGAAAAGAAAACCTGAATGATCCCACCAAGAGTAAGTAGATGTTTTGGTTTTAAACGGCTTTGCGTTTTTATATCACAGGAGATGGATCATTAACATCAAACATTTGGAGACTTAAACTCTGTTTCCTAATTTAATACTATCAGATCCTTGGTGAAACCTTCTTGACATGTTTTCTCATAGCAGGTCTTCCAGTGGTAACTTCTGTGTTCTCACTGAGTGTTAAACAAGAGGAAAATCTCCCGTTTATGGATCATCCTGAATTAGAGACTTTTGAAGTGACTCACCCTTCTGTAACAAGTAAGTATAAAATTCTTTCTGCATATATTTACTAAAATCATTTGGGACCATGTAGGAAATCAGTGGTGGTGGGATGAGCCATCCTCCTCTTTCCTCCTCCCACTGTTTCCTTACTTTGGACAGAGTTGGCTGCCTGTGGAGATGGAGGAGGCACCTGATGGAGATGGGTGTGCTGGGGGTAAGATCAGGTCTGCAAAATCCTTTATCCTAGTGTCATGGGGTTGAGGAAATCTATACTATTGAATGGGCCGGTGGGAATAGAGAAGATAGTGGCAGGGGACATAACTGATGTAAGTGATAAAGTTTGACTTAGCCATGGAGTTTTTTTGTTTTCAATTGTTTATTTTTGAATTATTCAGTGTCATTTCTTCCTAACAGAATACTGCCTAATATCACAATACCATCTTTTACAGTAAAAGTGAACAAAAGCCCCATAACCCTCCCTCAGTATGATTCCCTATTCCTTCCTTCCTTCCTTGCCCCACCCCTCCCTCAGAGATCTAAGTGTGTGAGGAAACAGTTACAGTATTAGCCGAAAGCCATTTCTTATACAAGTCTCAGATTCTATGGTATTGAGCAATTTTTCCTTTCCATATAGCTGTAAGCTTTGACATTAGCCGCACATTGTCCAGTTTTTCCAAAACAGTTTGTAGGCCCGGCAAATTTGGCTTCTTCTATGCAGCCGCAATAACCATCTTGCTCGCCACAAACACCTGAGTGGCAAATTGATGGGTGGATTGTTTAACTCCGGGTGGCTTAAAATGCAGCAGACAGCTGTCTATTTTCATAGGATAGGCAACAGCTGCTACCATGTTCAGAAATTTCAAAACTTCAGTCCAAAGCCGTTGCGCATGACTGCAAGTCCACCACACATGGAACATGCCTCCTATAAATCCACATTGTCTCCAGCATAGAGCAGACCCAGATTTGTAGGTGTGTAATACGAACAGTACAGGATATTCTCCGAGGACAAGCAGGCTGCTTGTTCTCACTGATGGGTGACGTCCACGGCACCGCGCATGCGCGGACGTCTTCCCGCCCGAACCGGCTCGTGTTCATCAGTCTTCTTTTGTCCGCGCTCGATACGGTCGTGTTTGCGCCGTTCGCGCATCTTTTGACATTTCGCTCTAAAAAAAAAAGGGATTTCGGAGAAGGGCCTTTCGGTCTTTTTCCCTTCCCCGTATTTCTAGTTTTTGGCCCCGATAAGTTTTCTTTCGTTTTCGGGGTAGGCCCCTTTGAGGCCTCGGGTCGAGTTTTTTCTCCCCCTCTTTTTGGTGCCTTACCGCAATTACGAGTTTTGATTTCGCCGGCGTGATTTTTTCAAGAAGTGCACCCAGTGCGCCCGGGTAATCTCGCTCACTGATAGGCACGCGTCGTGTCTTCAGTGTCTGGGGGCTGGGCACCGCCCGCAGGCCTGTAGTCTTTGCGCCCTTTTACAGAAAAGGACTCAGGTAGCGAGATTGTCCCAGTGGAACGTTTTGTTCTCGGGCTCTTCGTCGGCATCGGCAGCGTCAAGACTTCCGCCCTCGGCCGCGACTGTATCCATTGCATCGAGGCATCGACCCTCTGCATCGTCGGGGCCGAGACATCGGAAGGCTGCGTCGGCGTCGGTGGTACCGGGACCTCCACTAGTGCTGATGTCGTCGGACGGTGGTGCTTCGTCTGGACAGCCTTTAGTTGTTCGCTTCATGAGAGGTTTGCTTTTGTCAAAGCCCCCTGTCAAACCTCCTACAGTGTCATGGGATCTCAATGTCGTTCTCACCCAGCTGATGAAACCTCCTTTTGAGCCACTGAACTCCTGCCATCTGAAGTACTTGACCTGGAAGGTCATTTTCTTGGTGGCAGTTACTTCAGCTCGTAGTCAGTGAGCTTCAGGCCCTGGTAGCCCAGGCCCCTTACACCAAATTTCATCATAACAGAGTAGTCCTCCGCACTCACCCTAAGTTTTTGCCAAAGGTTGTGTCGGAGTTCCATCTGAACTAGTCAATTGTCTTGCCAACATTCTTTCCCCGCCCTCATTCCTGCCCTGCTGAACGTCAGCTGCACACATTGGACTGCAAGAGAGCATTGGCCTTCTATCTGGAGCGGACACAGCCCAACAGACAGTCCGCCCAATTGTTTGTTTCTTTTGATCCCAACAGGAGGGGAGTGGCTGTGGGGAAACGCACCATATCCAATTGGCTAGCAGATTGCATATCCTTCACTTACGCCCAGGCTGGGCTGGCTCTTGAGGGTCATGTCACAGCTCATAATGTTAGAGCCATGGCAGCGTCGGTAGCCCATTTGAAGTCAGCCACTATTGAAGAGATTTGCAAAGCTGCGACGTGGTCATCTGTCCACACATTCACATCTCATTACTGCCTGCAGCAGGATACCCGACGCGACAGTCGGTTCGGGCAGTCAGTGCTTCAGAATCTGTTCAGGGTTTAGAATCCAACTCCACCCCCCTAGGCCCATGTTTTATTCTGTTCCAGGCTACACTCTCTGTTAGTTGGATAATTTGTTAGGTCAATCTCAGTTATGTCCTCGCCGTTGCGAGGCCCAATTGACCATGTTTGTTGTTTTGAGTGAGCCTGGGGGCTAGGGATACCCCATCAGTGAGAACAAGCAGCCTGCTTGTCCTCGGAGAAAGCGAATGCTACATACCTGTAGAAGGTATTCTCCGAGGACAGCAGGCTGATTGTTCTCACAAACCCGCCCGCCTCCCCTTTGGAGTTGTGTCTTCCCTTGTTTTTGTCTTGCTACATATGGGACTGACGAACACGAGCTGGTTCGGGCGGGAAGACGGCCGCGCATGCGCGCGCGAGGACTAGCAAAGGCCTTTGCTAGTGAAGTTTCTGATTGGAGGGGCTGCCGTGGACGTCACCCATCAGTGAGAACAATCAGCCTGCTGTCCTCGGAGTATACCTTCTACAGGTATGTAGCATTTGCTTTATGTCCATTTTTTATCATCGCACTCGAAACTGATACTCGTAATAAGGACTTAAAGGCCTGAACCCACTGTGAAAACTCATATGTCGCCCCCATGGCAGCTTCCCATTTAGATAGATAATGTTCCACTGAGGTGCAGTACGATAGCAAGGCCTTGTAATTTCTAGAGATACCTCCCTGTCCTCCTCCCCCCATCAGTCCTTGCTCCAATAGTGTTTCAGTCAAGCTAATTTCTTCTCCCGCCCGGCGCTTAATGAAGTCTCGTACCTGGTAGTTCTGCATATGAGGTGACTCCATCTTTTTCACACATCTGGTCTAACTCGCATAAACCCATTTTTTCCCATTCATGGTAGGCAAACCTGAGAAACATGTTTAAAGTACGTTCGCTCAGGGAAAAATTGGTCTCTCACCTTGCTCCAAACAGCTAAGGGCCACTGCATTAGAGGAGGACTTTCCTTAATTATCTCTCCTAGCCTCTGTCTCGGGAGCCATGGTATCGGCCCAAGTGGGATTGGAGCTAGCCATCTTTGTTCCAGTCTAACCCATAGCTTCTCTGTTTTTTGTAGCCAAATTGCTAAAATTCTTAAATGGGCCGCCTGATAATATGCCTGAAAGGAGGGAACCCCCAAACCCACTCTTTCTCTTGATTGGTACATCACCTCTCTTCTCACCCTGGGTGGTCTTTTTTTCCATATGAACGCAAATATTTTCCTCTGTAGACCTCGCAAAAAGCCATCTGGTAAAGCAATAGGTAGTGCCATAAATAGATACAGCAGCTTTGGGAGAATTATAATTTTCACAGCACTAATTCGTCCCATCCAAGACAGAGTCAATCCCTCCCATCTTTCCAATTCCATTAAAATGTTCCGTATTTTGTCTGGAAAATTACTTTTAAAGACTTCATCTAGCCTATGCAGTATATTAATTCCCAAGTATCGAATATATTTTGTTGCCCATCTGTATGAGAACTCTCATTGCAGTTGCTCTAATTGTTCTTTGGGTATGTTTACATCTAGCGCTTCTGATTTGTCAAAGTTAATTTTAAAACCAGAAACTTCCCCATATTTTTGGATCACCTCATTGATTATTGCAAAGGAGACCAAAGGCTCTTTCAGTGTGAGTAAAATGTCGTCAGCAAACAAAGGAATCTTGGCCTCTAGTCCCCCCCACTTCGGGCCTCTAATCTCTGAATGAACTCTAATTTGAACAGCTAAGGGCTCCATTACTAAAGCAAAAAGTAGTGGGGACAGTGCACACCTTTGTCTAGTGCCTCTATGTAGTGAAAACGGTCGAAATAGATGGCCATTGACTTGTACTCAGGCTTGTGGGGTCCTATAGATCAAGTGCAGCCAGGTATCATATCGCCCTATAATATCAGCTTTTTCAGTCACTGCAAAAAGAAAAGGCCAGCCCACCCGGTCGAACGCCTTTTCAGCTTCTAGTGATAAAATACATAGGGGGGTCTTGTTAATGTTTGCATTTTGTACCATATATAGGGCTCTCCGAATATTGTCAAAGGTCTGCCGACCATGTACAAATCCAGCCTGATCTTCATGGATTAGCAATGGGAGATATTTCTGCAATCTGGTCACAAAAATCTTGGTAAATATTTTATAGTCAACCCCCAGTAACGAGATGGGTCTGTATGAGCTACATAATTGCGGGTCTTTACCTGCTTTAGGTATAACTGTTATAGTGCCCAAATTCCAAGTCGGCGGAAGCCCAGTCTCTGTGTTTAGAGAATTGAATACCCTTAATAGTAGAGGGGCCAACAGCTTTCCAAAAACTTTATAGAACTTATTAGTGTACCCATCAGGTCCCGGGGCCTTATTAGGGGCCAACTCTTTGATTGATTGCTCAATCTCTTCTAGTTTGATAGGACTTGATAAAGCCTGCCTGGCGCTATGAGATAACTGTGGGAGCTCTATTTCCTCTAAGTATTGTGTTATGGCCTCCTGGTTATAGACATCCTCCAATGTATATAAGTTCTTGTAGTATTTTCTAAAAGCCGATTTCAAATATTCCGAGTCAGTGTAGCTCTCCTCCCTCATCTAGAAGGCCTCCCACCTCGTCCGATTAGCCTGCTGTTTAAGTTTATATGCTAAACGCCAACTAGATTTATTGCCAAACTCAAAGTGCCACTGAGGTGCCCTCTGTAGTTTTTCTGAGAGGTCTGCTAGTTCAAGGTCATGGATTTAATTACGGAGTCCCTGGGCCTGGGCTACCAGATTGGGTAATGGCTGAGTGCCCCCCGTTGTATCCGCTCTTCAATCTTTGCCAAATTCCCTCTCAGCCTATCCTCCTCTGCAGATCGCATTTTCCAGCAGTGCGATCTTAGTGCTATTAAATGTCCCCACAGTACTGCCTTAAAACCCTCCCACAAGACAATCGGAGAGACCTCTCCATTATCATTAAAGTGAACATAATCTTTGATATGTTGTTCTATCTTGGACAGATTGCCTGGATCTGCTAGCAGTGCGTCATCTAGATACCAGTTTATTTATTTATTTATTGCATTTGTATCCCACATTTTCCCACCTTTTTGCGGGTTCAGTGTGGCTTACAATATGAGTTGAATGTTGGAAATACAATTTGTTACAGATTGGTTATGGATTACATTGTGCAGAGTTATGCGAAACAATTGAGGTGTCGTTAAGGAATGTAACAATGGAACATTACAGTTATGCTCTACCTTGCTGACCTTGAATTGTTTAGATGCAGTAGCACTGGAGAGTGGTCTGACCAAGTGCGAGGCAGAATTTGGTGAGCACCCATCAATCCCAAAACTGAGGCATCCCCCAACCACATATCTATCCTAGAGAATGTTTGATGTACTGCAGAGAAATATGTACAGCTACGCAGGATGGGATTATCCCTGCGCCAAAGATCAATTAGTTGCCAGCGTATTATGAGCTCCTGAAGCTGTCATAGCATAACTTATTTTGGGTGAGGAATTATCTAAATGTGGGTGCAGTGTGATGTTAAAATCTCCCTCCGTCAGTAAAGATCCCTCGATATGTTGGGTAATCAAACGGTCTAGCTCTAAGAAAAATTCCCCTTGGTTTGCATTGGGCGCATATACATTGATTACCGTATAAACTTTCCCTGCTAGAGCAACAATCACTAATAGGTATCTCCCTCCCTTATCTCTTATTACTTTTCGTATCTCCCATGGCTTAGAGCTTCTAAAAGCTATTAAAACCCCCTTACTCTTTGTATTATCAGAATTAGAAGCAAAATAGAGGGGTATTGCTTATGATAACACAACCGCTCATAGCTTGGCTTAAGGTGGGTTTCTTACACCAGAGCTACGTCCACCTGAAGGCGGCACAGCTCCCAAAACAACAACTGTCGCTTCCTGGGGATGTTCAGCCCTCTTACATTCAATGTCATCTATTTTATATCAGCCATTTGAACATATCACTGTTTCCCTCTCATCTCTACCATCCAACACCTTCAAAGCACACCCCTTTCCTCCCTCCTTCCCTCCCACCCTTAGACCTCCCCTCCCTCCCCCCTCCGTTTTCCTTCTATTATTAATCCCCTCCCCCCTCCCCTACTATCCCATTCAAAATTATGGTGTCTCATGATTTACCACTAGGCGCCTAACCAGAGAGGAAGTAACTGATAAGTCGCTTACCGCACACCCCACTGATATAATTTCCACCCCATTTAACAGAGCAGTATCTTCTTACACAAGGAACCTATCCACACACAGTCTTTATATTTACCTCCAGTGCTATGATTACCAACTTGTTCCTATTCCCAAGTGAACTCGACAGTCAGGTGATCTTCGCAGCCGATTGCTGTCGCTGTAACTGTCATGGGCCCTTGCCCACTCTCTTCCATTTCGGCGGGATGGTTTGTAGGGCATTTCTTTTCTCCAGTCTTGAGTCCGCAGAGTCTACTTCTATTACAGCTTCCGGACATATCTACCTGGCCTCCGCCAAGGATTTCACTTGATGCATTTTCCCTGCTTTATAAAAGACCAGGGCAAAAGGATGTGTCCATCTGTATTGGATTTTGAGATCTCTGAGCCGCCTTGTAAAGGGCTTTAGCTTGCCCCTCCACTTTAAAGTCTCTGCTGCCAAATCCTGGTATATAATATTGTAAGAGTCCCATTTAAACTCTTGAGCTTAGCTCGTCGCTTTCAATACCTGCTCTTTAAGCTTGTAGCTTGAGAAACATGCTATAATGTCCTTAGGTACGTTCTCCCGCGTTGTGTCTAACGCTCTATGGGCTCTTTCCAGCTGAATAGCCTCAGTCTTTATGATTGTACCATTCGCTGCCAGCAGTTCACCAACCAACTTTTGAACCACCTGTTTGCTATCTTGGTAGGTTGATGTCTCTGGGAGACCCTGGAATCTTAAGTTATTTCGACGGCCCCTGTTTTCCAGATCTTCTACTTTGTCTAGCAATTGCTGCTGTTCTTTTTGCAATTCCGTGAGCTGATGTTCCATCGTTCTTATTGTTTCACTGTGGACTTCCACGTGCATTTCCATTTCCTCGAGGCGAGACCCTAGCTCGCGGATTTCTCCTCTCAGATCTGCTCCAAGTGTTGCCACATCCGCTCGCAAGGCTTTCAGATCTAAACTGATCTCTTGCAGCCAATTTTTGAGCTGTGAGGGAATCTCCACCCCTGGTCTATTCAATTCTTGTTGCTCTGTTGTTTTAGCTACTTGGTGGGGTTTTTCTATATTCGTTAACTCTTGCGTTTTCCGGAGCTCCGCCATTTTGCCTCCTTGCGCCTCCTCTCCTCCCGGAAAGGCGAAGCAAGAAAAAAAGTCCACCACCGCTGATTTCAAGCTCATAGTCACCGTGATCCCTGTTGTTTAGGAAGTCACCCTCGTGTGCTTTTTGCTTTGAGTGTTTCAAGCTTAGTTTTATCACTCTCAATTCTTGTGGGGTAGCGGGAGCTCTTCTCTTAAGCGACCATGCTGCTTGGTGATGTCACTTCCTCCAGCCGTGAAGTTTTTATATTGCTGGTGGGTTAGTACAAATTACAGTATACAGTTGCATGATTTTGCATTCAATGCAGCTCTTTAAATATTCTGTTAGTCTGGATTAAGTTAATGAGAACTGACATGGACTAGTTTCCTAAATTATATGACTAAAAACATTAATTCACATTAAGCATGTCAACACATATGATATCAATTTGCTTTGATGCGCTTCAGTATATTAGTTCTTAGGAAGTAATTCTACAAATTGGTGCCTCACGTTTGTGAATTTGTTAAAAAAAAAACTACATGGAAAGCAATTAGTTAACATACATATGGAAGATCTACAAGACAGAAGAAGAAATGAAGTATGCTCTTTTCTGTCTAATTTGAATTATGTCCAACTCATAATAGGGTACATCAACTGGATTTGGTGACCTTTAGTGATTGTTCAGTGTTTAACCCTAGTATTAAGTTATCCAATATTGTTTGGGAAGAGTCTTTGAGGTCTGATCATTTCAGATGTTTTTTTTATATTATATTGGAATCAGTTTCAGCAGGTAACCAATGTACTGGCCCAATACATCACTACTAGAGGGCGAATAGATTCCAATACTTTTTGGAATACCTTATTGGCACGATTACCATCAGATAGAGATTTAGATATGGAAAATGAATGGGCAGTTCTTGGTCATGAAGTGTTAGATACCATTGCCCCACTCTATTCTAGATCTAAAAAAATTTTGAGCGATAAATGGTTCACTCCAGAATTGTTGAAATTAAAAAGAGAATGTAGGAAATTGGAGCAGAAGTGACTTAAAGTAAAATCTGCCACAACTAGAAAGTGGAGGAATGCTGTCAACAATTATAAGAAAGCAATTGCTTTAGCCAGAGAAACATATTACTTTCAGCTAATTCTTAAAGAAAATGCTAATAGGAAGCAATTGTTTTGTATTGTTAATTCACTTTTTAAACCTGTTGATTGTATCAAAGCTGAACAAGGAAAATGTCCCAGTGCTAACCAGTTAGCTTATTTCTTTCAAGATAAAGTTTGTAAATTAAGATCTACTTTTACCTTAGGTAATCAGTTTGATTCAGAGTTACTACTAGGTCAAATCTGTGGACAGGGTATACCTGTAGATAGAGTATGGAAGTCATTTTCTATTATTGACTGGTCACTGTTCAGTAAGTTATTTCATAAATATTGTTCTGCTCATTGTATGCTGGATAGTTGTCCTCCGTATTTGATGGAATGTGCTCCATCAATATTTAGTTTAAATGTATATTAACGGATTGAACATCGATTAGGTCAGGGAGTCTTTCCTACTAGTTTAGCAGAAATTATAATTACGCCAATAATTCAAAACCAAAAGAACAGGTTTCGAATTATAGGCCGGTGGCATTGATACCTTTTTTTGTCAAACTAATGGAGGGCTTAGTAACTGTTCAGCTCAATCATTATTTAGATTTACACGATGTGTTACCTCTTTCACAATCGGGTTTCCGTGCTTTTTTTCAGTACGGAGACAGTATTGTGTTCCTTGTTAGACCATGTGAAGTTATTATTGAGCTTGAGTAAAAATGCTTTGTTGTTTCAGTTTGAATTGTCATTGGCTTTTGACTTTGTGGACCATTCCCTTCTTTTATATAGATTGGAGGATTTAGGGATTACAGGGGTGGTACTGGATTGGTTTAAAGGTTTTCTGACTAGTAGATTGTATAGAGTAAAATCACAGGGGGAATTATCCGCAAGTTGGAGAAACCCTTGTGGTGTTCCACAGGGTTCTCCACTTTCCCCGGTCTTCATGCGATCTCTAAGCCTTTTATTAGAGAAACATGGCCTTATTCATTATATCTATGCTGATGATATTTCAGTACACAATCAATCTCTGATTTAGATAATACAGATAATCATATGTTTCCTTGTCATCAACAGCAGATGAATCTATTAACTGATGGGTTGTATCCGCCTACCAGCAGGTGGAGATAGAGAACACTTAAAGCACATGGTGTTCCCGGACGCCCAACCCCCTCTGCCTTCAGTATATCTCTATCTCCCAGTAGGTGTGGACGTTGCTTCTCAGCTCCTGGATTTCTGCCTGGGGTGGCCCCTGTGCTTTGCCAGTAGAGCGGGGGGTGTTGTGGCTGGTGGTGCCCACTTTAAAGGCATACTTGGTTTTCCCTGTCCCTGCCATATCCCATTCCCCCTCCTCCTGGTGTTCCTCTGTGGCTGCCTGCCTCTAACTCTCCTCACAGTAAACAAAAAAAACAGAGAGAGGTTTTCTCCTGAGCTCCTGGTTCGGTGCAGCTTGACCGCAGCTCATTTGACTCGGTCTCCTGAGGTGACAGTGGTGCACAGCTCCTCCGGGGAGGTTCCCGTTGACAGCGCTCTGTGCGGGGTAAGTTCTGGAGTGACAGCACCATTTTGTTTTCTTTATTTGATGGCTGCTGAAGGGGTTAAGCGCTGCTCCCACTGTGGGAAACGCAGATCAGCAGCGGGGCTGATGCTAATGCTGGCACGAGCATGGCGGGCGGTGATTCTTCCCGCCCGCTGGAGTTGGCAGCGGCCGCCATCTTGGAGGTGCGGCATGACTCGACCCTCGCGGTTGAGGAGCGATCTGAGTGCAGGGGGACGCCTCGTTTCGAGGTTTCTAGAGGAGCTTTTGCCTCCCCTTCCCCCAATTTGGGGGCAGATGTACAGGGTGAGTTTTTCTCCCCTGAATTTGTGCTGCTGATGCATAAGGCTTTTATGTTAAAAAGAGCACTGCCTGAGGCTCATAACGATTCCTGTCGGTTCTTGATAGCCCAGCGTCTGCTGGAGACTTTATTTCTTCCCCCGAGCTTTTGGCTGACGCTAAGCGTAGACGAGTGAATACCTTCCCGACAGCAGGCAGCTCAAGCGTCAGAATCAGGTCCGCCTGCTCCTGCGGATGCCTCGCCCTCAAGCTTGGGACTTGGGTCAGCTCCTGGGATCGATGACGGCCACCATAGAGGTGGTTCCCTGGGCGAGAGCTCACTTGAGACCGCTGCAGCTTGCTCTGCTTCAGCAATGGTCTCCGATTTCCCAGGAATACCAACACAGACTGAGGTGGCTTTCTGCGGCCCAGCACAGTATGGATTGGTGGCTTTCCAACAGCATGCTGCGGCAGGGGATGCCACAGGCTTTTCCTTTTTGGTTTCTGGTGATAACGGATGCCAGCCTTTCGGGCTGGGGAGCTCATTGCCAGGGACGCTATGCTCAGGGTCTGTGGTCCACCACGGAAGCGGGATGGTCCATCAATCGCTTGGAACTGAGAGCGATATTTCAGGCTCTTCTGGCCTTCCACAGGACGCTGAACTGTCTTCCTGTCCGAGTTCTGTCGGACAACACGACAGCAGTGGCCTACATCAATCACCAGGACAGCACTCAGTGCAGGGTCCTGGCTGCTGAGGCATCTCAGATCTGCGACTGGGCCGAGCGCCACCTAGAGCTGCTGTCCGTGGCTCACATAGCCGGTCAGAGCAATGTGCAAGCCGATTTCCTCAGCAGACATCAAATCGACTCGGCGGAATGGGAACTGGCAGACAAAGTTTTTCTTCAGATTTGTGCCAAATGGGGGATTCCAGGCTTGGATCTCATGGCGTCAAGTGTAAACGCCAAACTCCCTCGCTTTTTCAGCAGAAGGACAGATCCTCGCTCGGCGGGGTTGGATGCTCTGGCTCAACCTTGGCCCTCGGGCCTCCTGTATGTGTTCCCTCCTTGGCCCTTGATAGGGTGAGTTCTGCTTCGGATTAGTCTGCACCGAGGTCTGGTGATTCTCATCGCCCCGGATTGGCCAAGGCGTGTGTGGAACGCGGATCTCCGGTGGATGCTGTTGGACGCGCCTCTTCCTTTGCCTCGGGTTCCGAACTTGTTAGTTCAGGGTCCGGTGACTATGGAAGATCCTTTCCGCTTTGGTCTTACGGCCTGGCTCTTGAGAGGGCGCAATTGAGGTACAAGGGCTATTCTAATAAGGTTATTGCCACGCTCTTGCAGGCTCGCACGCGGTCTACCTCTGCGACTTATGCTGGGATCTGGCGCACTTTTGAGGCTTAGTGTATGCCAAAGTCTTTCTCGCCGACAGTCTCGCTCTTGCTGGACTTTTTGCAGGACGGGCTACAAAAGGGCCTGGCCTACAATTCCCTTCGAGTTCTAGTGGCAGCGTTGGCCTGCTTCCGGGAGAAAGTCTCCGGATTGTCCCTTGCTGCTCATCTGGATATTGTCCGTTTCCTCAGAGGGGCGCTTCGTCTCTGTCCTCCTTTGCGGTCGCCTTGTCCGGCTTGGAACCTGGGGCTCGTGTTGAAGGCGCTCCAGCGATCTACGTTTGAGCCTCTTAAACTGGCTTCTGAGAAGGATGTGACTCTCAAGACAGTTTTTTTAGTGCAAAGACGTTGGCAAGAAGAGTGTCTGAGCTTCAGGCTCTTTCCTGTCGGGATCCTTTTCTGCAGTTCTCGGAATCTGGGGTAACTGTTTGTACGGTTCCTTCCTTTCTGCCTAAGGTGGTTTCAGCTTTTCACCTCAACCAGCTCATCTTTCTTCCTTCCTTCTCTAAGGAGGAGTTTCTGGACTCCTTTGGGCAATTGCACCTTTTGGATGTCCGCCGGGCTCCGTGGCAGTATTTGCAGATGTCAAATGAGTTTAGGAATTCTGATCATTTATTTGTTCTGTTGGCAGGTCCCTGACTGGGGTTTCCGGCGTCTAAGGCCACTATAGCCCGATGGCTTAAGGAACTCATTTTTTCGGCTTATCTGCTTTCAGGGCAGTCACCGCCTGAAGCGTTTAAAGCACACTCTATGAGGGCAATGTCCTCTTTGTGGGCTGAAACGGGTATTTTTTTCTGTTTAGGAGATCTGTTTTGCGGCTACCTGGGCTTCTCAGCTCTCTTTCGTGCGGCATTACAGGCTGGATGTGGCAGCACGGAAGGATGCGCATTTTGGAGCGGAAGTGCGTGCTCGCAGAGTTGCCTGTTCCCACCCTACTTTGGGAGTGCTTTGGTACATCCCATCAGTTAATGGATTCATCTGCTGTTGATGACAAGGAAGGGAAAATTAGGTTCTTACCTTGATAAGTTTCTTTCCTTTAGTCACAGCAGATGAATCAATGATCCCTCCCTGTCTGACTTTAGTTTTTTGTACAGATGTTGCATACAGACATTGTGCCTCATCAGGAGTACTTGAAGAAAAGCTATCAGAGTTTCTACATGCTGTTTTTATTGCAGGAGGTTGATAATGTCCCTCCTTTGTTTGGTTATTGCCCCGGTTCAGGGGCG
This sequence comes from Microcaecilia unicolor, assembly GCF_901765095.1. Classification (NCBI taxonomy): domain Eukaryota; kingdom Metazoa; phylum Chordata; class Amphibia; order Gymnophiona; family Siphonopidae; genus Microcaecilia; species Microcaecilia unicolor. The sequence continues at coordinate 405,215,173 of NC_044031.1, read as the reverse complement.
TTTGTTCTCTGTGAGGAAAGTTTATGTTGCTTTGCCTTTTTTTAATTCACTCTGCTTTGGAAATTTCATATACTGAAGGCAGAGGGGGTTGGGCGTCCGGGAACACCATGTGCTTTCAGTGTTCTCTATCTCCACCTGCTGGTAGGCGGATACAACCCATCAGTTAATGGATTCATCTGCTGTGACTAAAGAAAAGAAAATTATCAAGGTAAGAACTTAATTTTCCTGTATGAAACTGGAGGAAGGCCGGATGCAGGATCATAAGTTAAAGCTTAATTTGGAGAAAACTAAAATTGTGTGCTTTAATTACCATCCAGATCTAAATCCTATAACGATCACAATTAATAATGCGGTTTTTACTCTTTCCCCGATTATTAAAATTTTGGGTGTTTATTTGGGTTGTTCTATTTCATTAGAATTTCACATAAACTCAGTTATAAAAAATGCTTTTTTAATGATGAAATAACTATTTTATAAGGAAATTCTTTGATCTGGCTCAGTTTGAACGGTTGGTTGGTTCATTCATTGATACTTTCATCACTTGATTATTTAGTGTACTTGGGCAGTACCAAACATTCATTTAAGAGACTTCAGACAGAGCAGAATATGGCAGTCTGATTGATATATGGCTTTTCCAGATATGACAGTGTTTTTTCTCTCTATAATAGATTACATTGGTTGCCTATAGAGGCTCAGGTAAATTTCAAATTTGCGTGTTTTCTTTATAAAATATTACATGGTCAAATGCCTAGTTATCTATTAACTTGTTTCTGTTTTGTTTCATTTCAAAGAGCCATGAGAGGTGATATTTTAATTGCTTTTTTTTTTTTACTTTTCCAACAACTAAAGGGATAAGGAGATTTTCAATTTTTGATAGACTGTTGGCTGTTCAAGGACTTTGTAGTACAACTTTCTTCTTCTCATTCGTATCTCTCCTTAGGAAAAAGTCTAAAGAGTATTCGGTTCAGAAAATTTACCTCTTGATTATCACCTTTTGCTAATAATATCTTAGGAGAATGTCTTAGCTCTCTTGTTATATGTAACTCACATAGAACTTGATGGTAATAGAGGGATATAAAACAGAATCATCATTTATTCATTTTATATACCGTTTCTTATTGCTATTGCAAAGCAGAACGGTTTATATTAAAAAAGAAATACTTCTCATACAAACAAACAAATAAGAACGCCAGTCATTGATAGAAAAGCACAGCAACCCAAACAGACAAAGAAATACATATCTAATAAAATCTACTACTCCAAAAAACAAACCCACAATTACCTACCATAAATATAATTTAACCTAAACTTCTACACCTTCCCTGCTATCATAAGTTTTGTTCAATACAGTTTGTAAAAAGAAAAAGTATTCAGAAGTTTTCGAAAATGAATGTAGGAATCCTCTAGTCTAATCTCTTTTGGAAGTCCGTTCCAGAGAGAGGGAGACAGAAAAAGTAACGCCGATGCACGCGTAGATTCCCATCGAGTCTTAGCAGTCGGAGGAATGACTAGCCTATTATCTGTTAGCGATCTAAGAGTCCGCATAGGAGAATAGGGAATAGTCAGATTAGATAGGTAACTAGGAGTAAGTAAATGAAAAGCCTTATGTGTCAGAGTAGTACTTTAAATTTGACTCTTGCTTCAATCGGAAGCCAATGAAGTTGGTATAATAAAGGTGTTATTCTATCATCCCTCCGAGCCCTACAAATCATGTGAGCTGCTGTATTTTGTATTCTTTGTATTCTTTTTAGATTAACTTTAGTGATCCCTGCATAGATAACATTACAATAATCTAAGCATGATGTAATATACGCGTACGTCAATGTTTCAAGAGAGTCTTTACTTATTAAATTTTATAATTGAACAAAGCTTCCTTAAGTGAAAAAAAAGACTTAACTTCATCAGATATTTGTTCCTCAAATGTTCATGCAGAATCAATAATGACCCCTAAATATCTGAAGGATTTAACTGTAGGAATGTATTGTCCAAATAACATGGGCACTACTGAGGGAATAGCTCCATGTCCTACTATCCACGATGTCGTTGTCTTATCTGGATCTAATACTAAGTGATGTGTTACCAACCATTCTGCCACTTTATCAAGACAAGTTTGAATTGGTGTAAGATCTATACTTGATGGCTGGACATAATGAATGAGAAGGAAGTCATCAGCATGTAATGTACTCCAGTGCCACGTGTTTAGCACTAATTCTATAACACTTCTTGGCACCAAAATGCCGTTATAGGATACTACTACTTACTACTACTTATCATTTCTATAGCGCTACTACTAGCGTAAGTCAGCGTTGGAGCTCCCATGTTTAGGCTTGCCCTGTTACGCTGTTTCGATGGCAGGCGTCAGTTGGCAGGCCTAAGAGCGCCAACTGACGCACATAATTTATAGTATTCTGTTAAACTACACATGTAACTGGAGGACACGCCCATGGCCCATTCATGCTCCACCCACGTGTACTACTCTCCCCTTGCAGTTAGGCGCAATGGCACTTAGGCATTACTTTATAGTGCCTGGTGCATACAAACACCTAACTGCCAATTAATGGTGCATAACTCAAGATGTTACCTTATAGAATAGGAAGTAGGGCAGATCTGTGAGTAACTCCTAACTCACTACCAAACGCCGTGAAAACAACGTATGACCGCTTAAATTTCCGGAAATTATTAAAAACCAACCTGTTCAAAAAGGCCTACCCTACCGACCCAACCTAATTGTCCGGACTCTGCAACACAACAAATCCAAAGCCTGAACTCTGCAACACAACGAACCCAAAGCACGAAATGGACATAACATAACTCTTCTGCTCAAAGACGCCATAACTGTGTTTGTTCCACTCCAATTTATACTAGTGGAGGAGTGGCCTAGTGGTTGGGGTGGTGGACTTTGGTCCTGAGGAACTGAGTTCGATTCCCGGCACAGGCAGCTCCTTGTGACTCTGGGCAAGTCACTTCACCCTCCATTGCCTGCCACATTGAGCCTGCCATGAGTGGGAAAAAGTGCGGGGTACAAATGTAACAAAAAATAAAAATACCCAACATTACTTTGTATTTGTTTTTCTCCGAGGACAAGCAGGCTGCTTGTTCTCACGACTGGGTTGACGTCCGCGGCAGCCCCCACCAACCGGAAAAGCTTCGCGGGACGGTCGGCACGCAGGCACGCCCACCGCGCATGCGCGGCCGTCTTCCCGCCCGTGCGCGACCGCTCCCGCCAGTTACTTTTTTTCCGCGACTGAGAGAGTTGTGTTTTCCCCTCTCTCTCGTTTCAGCCGCCGGATTTTTTCGACCGCGTTTACGCGGATCGTCGCTTTTGGCCTGTCGGCCTCTTCTTCTTCTTCTTCTTCTTTCTCTTTTGTTAAAAAAAAAAAAAAAAAAAAAAAAGAATTTTGCGCGTGTGGAGCACGCGCTCCTTCTTTCCCTCGCTTTCTAGCGGGGACGCCTCGTTGCGGCCTAGTGGCCGCTCGGTCGGTTTCAGTTTTCGTGGTGTGATTTTAGCCACCATTGCCGACTTTGACTTCGCCGACGCGATTTTTCCGTCGATGTCCTCGAAGGTCCCGAGTGGATTTAAAAAGTGTGGTCGCTGCGGCCGGCCGATCTCGCAGACCGACACCCACGCTTGGTGCCTCCAGTGCCTCGGGCCGGAGCACAATCTCAAGTCGTGCGTTTTGTGTCTCGGTCTCCGGAAACGGACTCAGGTTGCGAGGCAAGTTCTGCGGGACCGTCTTTTTGGAACTTGCGCCGGCCCCTCGACGTCGACCTCGACGGCATCGGTATCGAAGACCGGTTCTTCGGTACCGGTATCGATGCCCGAGACATCGGCACCGATGGCAGCGACCCCAGGAGAACAGGTCCCGTCGGCCCGCCGGTCCGCCGGCGAGAGTGGGGTAGAGAGACCGCGTGGGCAGTCGGCCCCGGTCACTCCCTCAACTCGTGAGCCACGGGACCGAACCCTGTCGGACCCGGTACCCCGAGACCGAGGGGGATCGACCTCCTCCTCCTCCATGCCCTCCGGCACCGGTGACGTGCACCGGAAAAAAGACAAGAAGCGCCGTCACCGGGAGCCCTCGGTGCACCCCGAAGAGGAGTCGACGCCGAAGCGTCATCATCGAGAGGAGAGGTCTCCGTCGGTCGTGGAGGTACCGACGCGTCGGGGTTCCGGCACCTCGGTGCCGTCTCCTGGGCCCCAGCAGCTTCCGGCACCGACACCCTTACCGGCCCCCCCGCCTTTCTCGGCAGCGGGCCTGGACGAGTGCCTCAGAGCCATCCTTCCGGGGATCCTGGAAGGGCTGATGCGCCAGGCTGTGCCGGCCCCGGGGGTGCTTGCGCCCCCGGCGCCGATGACTGTGGCGCCGGCGAGCTCTAGCCCGGCGCCGGGGCTGTCGACACCGCCGCCGCTTGCGGTGCCGGTCTCGACTGCCACGCAGGTGGAGTCCCCGTCGACGTCGATGGAGGGAGCTCCGTCCCCGCCGGCGCGGGAGTCCACCGCTCGACGACACCGAGACCTTGGTGCCTCGACGTCGAGCCGGGCCCGGTACCGGACTCAGCTACATGAGCTAATGTCCGATACCGAGGATGAGGACTCGTGGGGGGAAGAGGAGGACCCGAGATATTTCTCCTCAGAGGAGTCTACGGGCCTTCCCTCGGACCCCACGCCGTCACCGGAGAGGAAGCTCTCACCTCCTGAGAGTCTCTCCTTTGCCTCCTTTGTGCGGGATGTGTCTATAAGCATTCCCTTTCCCGTGGTCTCTGTGGAAGAGCCGAGGGCCGAGATGCTCGAGGTCCTCGACTATCCATCACCACCTAGAGAGTCCTCCACGGTACCGCTGCACAATGTCCTGAAGGAGACGCTGCTTCGGAACTGGGTGCGACCACTAACTAACCCCACCATTCCAAAGAAAGCAGAGTCCCAGTACAGGATCCACTCTGACCCAGAGCTCATGCGGCCCCAATTGCCCCATGACTCAGCGGTCGTGGATTCTGCTCTCAAGAGGGCACGGAGTTCGAGAGATACCGCCTCGGCGCCCCCGGGGCGGGAGGCTCGCACTCTGGACTCATTTGGGAGGAAGGCCTACCAATCCTCCATGCTCGTGACCCGCATCCAATCTTACCTGCTCTATATGAGCATTCACATGCGGACCAATGTGCAACAGCTGGCGGACCTGGTCGATAAGCTCCCGCCGGAGCAGTCCAGGCCTTATCAGGAGGTGGTCAGGCAGCTGAAGGCGTGCAGAAAGTTCCTGTCCAGGGGGATTTTTGACACCTGTGACGTGGCATCTCGTGCTGCGGCCCAAGGTATAGTGATGCGCAGGCTCTCATGGCTGCGTGCCTCTGACCTGGACAACCGCACCCAGCAGAGACTGGCTGACGTCCCTTGCCGGGGGGATAATATTTTTGGCGAGAAGGTCGAGCAGATGGTTGACCAACTGCATCAGCGGGAAACCGCTCTCGACAAGCTCTCCCACCGGGCGCCTTCAGCACCCGCCCCCACGGGCGGGCGTTTTTCCCGGGCCCGGCAGGCTGCACCCTATTCTTTTGCAAAGCGTAGGTACAACCAGCCGGCCCGAAGGCCTCGTCAGGCACAGGGACAGCCCCAGCGCGCTCGTTCTCGTCAACAGCGTGCGCCTAAGCAGCCCCCTGCGCCTCCACAGCAAAAGCCGGGGACGGGCTTTTGACTGGATCCATGGGAACATAGCCGCCCTACAAGTGTCCGTACCGGACGATCTACCGGTCGGAGGGAGGTTAAAATTCTTTCACCAAAGGTGGCCTCTCATAACCTCAGACCAGTGGGTTCTCCAAATAGTGCGGTGCGGATACGCCCTGAATTTGACCTCCCTGCCTCCAAATTGTCCTCCGGGAGCTCAGTCTTTCAGCTCCCACCACAAGCAGGTACTTGCAGAGGAACTCTCCGCCCTTCTCAGCGCCAATGCGGTCGAGCCCGTACCACCCGGGCAGGAAGGGCAGGGATTCTATTCCAGGTACTTCCTTGTGGAAAAGAAAACAGGGGGGATGCGTCCCATCCTAGACCTGAGAGGCCTGAACAAATTCCTGGTCAAAGAAAAGTTCAGGATGCTTTCCTTGGGCACCCTTCTGCCAATGATTCAGAAAAACGATTGGCTATGTTCCCTGGATTTAAAGGACGCATACACGCACATCCCGATACTGCCAGCCCACAGACAGTATCTCAGATTCCGCCTGGGCGCACGGCACTTTCAGTATTGTGTGCTGCCCTTTGGGCTCGCCTCTGCCCCACGAGTGTTTACAAAGTGCCTCGTGGTGGTAGCGGCCTACCTACGCAAGCTGGGAGTGCACGTGTTCCCATATCTCGACGATTGGCTGGTCAAGAACACCTCGGAGGCAGGAGCCCTCCGGTCCATGCAGTGCACTATTCAACTTCTGGAGCTGCTGGGGTTTGTGATAAATTACCCAAAGTCCCATCTCCAGCCAACTCAGTCTCTGGAATTCATAGGAGCGCTGCTGAATTCCCAGACGGCTCAGGCCTACCTTCCCGAAGCGAGGGCCACCAATCTCTTGACCCTGGCCTCGCAGACCAGAGCGTCTCAGCAGATCACAGCTCGGCAGATGTTGAGACTTCTGGGTCATATGGCCTCCACAGTTCATGTGACTCCCATGGCTCGTCTTCACATGAGATCTGCTCAATGGACCCTAGCTTCCCAGTGGTTCCAAGCCACCGGGAATCTAGAAGATGTCATCCGCCTCTCCACCAGTTGCCGCACTTCACTGCTCTGGTGGACCATCCGGACCAATTTGACCCTGGGACGTCCATTCCAAATTCCGCAGCCCATGAAAGTGCTGACGACGGATGCATCTCGCCTGGGGTGGGGAGCCCATGTCGATGGGCTTCACACTCAGGGTCTGTGGTCCCTCCAGGAAAAGGATCTGCAGATCAACCTCCTGGAGCTCCGAGCGATCTGGAACGCACTGAAGGCTTTCAGAGATCGGCTGTCCTGCCAAATTATCCAAATTCGGACAGACAATCAGGTTGCAATGTATTACGTCAACAAGCAGGGGGGCACCGGATCTCGCCCCCTGTGCCAGGAGGCCGTCGGGATGTGGCGTTGGGCGTGTCGGTTCGGCATGCTCCTCCAAGCCACGTACCTGGCAGGCGTAAACAACAGTCTGGCCGACAGACTGAGCAGAGTCATGCAACCGCACGAGTGGTCGCTCCATGCCAGAGTGGTACGCAAGATCTTCCGAGCGTGGGGCACCCCCTCGGTGGACCTTTTCGCCTCTCAGACCAACCACAAGCTGCCTCTGTTCTGTTCCAGACTTCAGGCACACGGCAGGCTAGCGTCGGATGCCTTTCTCCTCCATTGGGGGACCGGCCTCCTGTATGCTTATCCTCCCATACCTTTGGTGGGGAAGACCTTACTGAAGCTCAAGCAAGACCGCGGCACCATGATTCTGATCGCGCCCTTTTGGCCCCGTCAGATCTGGTTCCCTCTTCTTCTGGAGTTGTCCTCCGAAGAACCGTGGAGATTGGAGTGTTTTCCGACTCTCATTTCGCAGAACGACGGAGCGTTGCTGCACCCCAACCTTCAGTCCCTGGCTCTCACGGCCTGGATGTTGAGGGCGTAGACTTCACTGCGTTGGGTCTGTCTGAGGGTGTCTCCCGGGTCTTGCTTGCCTCTAGGAAGGATTCCACTAAAAAGAGTTACTTTTTCAAGTGGAGGAGGTTTGTCGTGTGGTGTGAGAGCATGGCCCTAGAACCTCGTTCTTGCCCTGCACAGAACCTGCTTGAATACCTTCTGCACTTATCGGAGTCTGGCCTCAAGACCAACTCAGTAAGGAATCACCTTAGTGCGATTAGTGCTTACCATTACCGTGTGGAAGGTAAAGCCATCTCTGGAGAGCCTTTAGTCGTTCGATTCATGAGAGGCTTGCTTTTGTCAAAGCCCCCTATCAAGCCTCCTGCTGTGTCATGGGATCTCAACGTCGTCCTCACCCAGCTGATGAAACCTCCTTTTGAGCCACTGAATACTTGCCATCTGAAGTATTTGACCTGGAAGGTCATTTTCTTGGTGGCAGTTACTTCAGCTCGTAGGGTCAGTGAGCTTCAAGCCCTAGTAGCTCATGCTCCATATACCAAATTTCATCACAACAGAGTAGTGCTCCGCACCCACCCAAAGTTCCTGCCGAAGGTGGTGTCGGAGTTCCATCTTAACCAGTCAATTGTCTTGCCAACATTCTTCCCCAGGCCGCATACCCGCCCTGCTGAACGTCAGTTGCACACATTGGACTGCAAGAGAGCATTGGCCTTCTACTTGGAGCGGACACAGCCCAACAGACAGTCCGCCCAATTGTTTGTTTCTTTCGACCCTAACAGGCTAGGGGTCGCTGTCGGGAAACGCACCATCTCTAATTGGCTAGCAGATTGCATTTCCTTCACTTACGCCCAGGCTGGGCTGACTCTTGAGGGTCATGTCACGGCTCATAGTGTCAGAGCCATGGCAGCGTCGGTGGCCCACTTGAAGTCAGCCACTATTGAAGAGATCTGCAAGGCTGCGACGTGGTCATCTGTCCACACATTCACATCGCATTACTGCCTCCAGCAGGATACCCGACGCGACAGTCGGTTCGGGCAGTCGGTGCTGCAGAATCTGTTTGGGGTGTAAATCCAACTCCACCCTCCAGGACCCGAATTTATTCTGGTCAGGCTGCACTCTCAGTTAGTTGTTCTTCGTAGGTCAATTTCTGTTGTACCCTCGCCGTTGCGAGGTTCAATTGACCTGGGTTCTTGTTTTGAGTGAGCCTGAGAGCTAGGGATACCCCAGTCGTGAGAACAAGCAGCCTGCTTGTCCTCGGAGAAAGGGTATGATACATACCTGTAGCAGTTGTTCTCCGAGGACAGCAGGCTGATTGTTCTCACCTACCCTCCCTCCTCCCCTTTGGAGTTGTGTGTTTCATATTTTTGCTAGTCATTCAACTGGCGGGAGCGGTCGCGCACGGGCGGGAAGACGGCCGCGCATGCGCGGTGGGCGTGCCTGCGTGCCGACCGTCCCGCGAAGCTTTTCCGGTTGGTGGGGGCTGCCGCGGACGTCAACCCAGTCGTGAGAACAATCAGCCTGCTGTCCTCGGAGAACAACTGCTACAGGTATGTATCATACCCTTTCTCACCGGATTTGTCTTTCTTACCGGAATCGGCAATCGCCGTTCCGATAATATGTAAGCCACATTGAGCCTGCAAATAGGTGGGAAAATGTGGGATACAAATGTAACAAATAGAATAGCGTCTGGTGCATATAGTAACATAGGGGATCTTTTTTTTTTTTCACTTTAAAATATTTTTTTATTTTGCATAACTCCGTAACAAGAGCACATCTCGCTCACATTTGCCCACGCAGGGTCTCATAAGTACTTAACTACTACACTATTACATCTAAAACCAGCTCATCACTGGACCCAGTACAACAAATAACAAGATCATCACAAAAACACAACAACCACTGCCCAACTAAACCTTGTACTCCTAAAATACAACATCCCTCTTCCCTTCCCTCTAACCATCTCCAGCCCCAACTCAGCTTGAGAGCACCCCATGGTTCTTTGGGGCACTCTCTCTCCCCCTCCCTCCCCACTCCCCCCCCCCCCCCCCCATAAGATTCCATTAATCTAAATACTTGTCAATCGTTGTTGGTAAGCGAGCCCATCTCACTTATGCCCCCTCCCTGCGGTAAGCCGTTAATCTCTCCATTTGTATTAACTGAGCTAGTTTGCATTTCCAATCACTCAATGTCGGGGGATCTACCCTCTTCCAGTACTGTGCTATGAGGCACTTAGCTGCTGCAAACCTCCAGCGTAACCATTTCCGCTCCTCCCAAGATTACCTCTCATTGTTTAATCCCAAAAGACACACTATAGGGCTTCACACCAAGGATGATTCAATTAACTTCACTAATGCTTTCATAACATCTTGCCAACAAGGTACCACCCTGGGGCATGTCCACCATATATGCATAAAAGACCCCCTTTGTAAACCACACCTCCAACACAGATCCGATGCACCGGGGTACATCCTCTTCAATCTCTCCAGTGTGTAATACCATCGGGATAAAACTTTATGTGCATTTTCTTGCACCAAAACACATACCGAGGCCTTACGCACCTCCCCACAAATAACTTCCCACTCCTGATCAGAAAAGCGGTAGCTTAAATCCTCCTCCCAAGCCCCCCTGAAAACCAAGTGGCCTAGGATCATGTCCCCTCAAAAATTTATATATCGCTGATATTGGTCAAGGAACCTTCTTCAACCAAAGCCATAGATTTTCCAAACTCTCCCTCTCCAGTGGATTCCCTCCCCTCCAACCCAATATCTCCACAAAATGTTGAATCTGTATATATGGAAAATTATCTCTCCCTGATAAACTGTACATGGAACACAACGTTTCAAAGCACTTCACCCTCCCCCCCCCCCCCCGCAGCACCGCCCGGAAAGTCACAATGCCCGCCTGTCCCACCGTACAAAACTAACATTTTCTCTTCTTGCCCCAAATCTTGGCTCCCATCTCAAGGGTGCCAGTGTCGACACCCCATCTGACTGCCCCCATTTCCTCCTCACTCCTCCCCACACCTCCATCAGATGCCTCACATATGGGTTCTGTATCTCTACCAGGATCACTCCCATTCCTTCAGTAGTCCATAAATAAGAGCGTATCGGCCTGTGCGGGCTATACGATTGCTCCAACTGACTAGCAGGCTTAGTTATCCCCTTCTCCCAATCCATAATCATCCTCAATTGGGCAGCAATATAGAACCATTCGAAATTGGGTACTGCTCTACCCCCCTCTCAGGAGCTCCCCATAGCACACGTCCAGCCAAACGAGGATGCCTACCCCCCCCCCCCACCCCCATATAAACTGTGCCAGCAGACCCTGCAATTGCTTAAATATCCGTTTCGGAACCGCTACTGGAAGCGCCTGAAACAAAAATAGCAATCTAGGCAGCACATTCATTTTCACCACTGCCATATGCCCCCACCATGAGAGCCACAATCCCTTCCGTCAGGACAACTCCCCCCGAATTTAGTCTATTATCGTCCCATAATTGAGACTATACACCCTACCCAAGTCCCTACTGAATCCCCAGGTACCTAATATGATGCTTGGCCCACTTAAACGCAAACAATGCTCTCAATCTACTTTTTTCCCCTTGTTGCAAAGAAATCCCCAATAGTTCACTCTTATCCATATTAACTCTTAGAAAAGCATATCGTTCAAATTCCTCAAAAATCCCCAGGACCACAGGTAGTGTCCGCTCAGGATCTACCATAAAGTAACACATTATCTGCAAATAACGCAATTCGATGTTCCATCCCCCCAACCTTAATCCCCTGAAAATCTGGGTGCTGCCGCATCGATACCGCCAATGGCTCCATGTACAGGGGAAAAAGGAGTGGCAACAAAGGGCATCCCTGCCTGGTCCCTCTACCTATTGGGAAGAAGGAAGTATATCCTCCATTTGGGAGTTGTTTTATCACCTTTTGAACTTCCCCTAATCTAATGGGCTCCCCAAGCTGAGCTTCTTCAGGTTCATCCAAACGTGGTAAAGGAATCTGATCCAAAAACCGAGCCATATCTACCATCTGTGGCTCTGCAGACGCACTATAAAGTTTTTGATAATATTCCACAAAACAATTTCCTATATCTAAGTCAGTATAGTGCCATCCTCCACTGTCATCCCTCAACTTCTGAATAAGGGAATGCCCTCTTCGCGCCCGCAGATAACGGGCCAACATTGCACTGGATTTATTGGCAAATTCAAAATATTGTTGCTTAAGCTTAGTTCTCATAAAATCCACCTCTGCCATCTGTAATTGTGCTAGTTCCCCTCTCACCTGTTTTAGTTCTGCCCATACCTGCGGTGTAGGGTTCCTTTTGTGCATCTGTTCTAAATGCAATAACCTCTTTTGTAAAGTCAGTGACAGCTGGCCTTTTTCCCATTTCTTACGTGCCCCCCATTTAATCAAAGCACCCCTCACCACTGCTGTCAACGTATCCCATAACACCTCATCCTTTACATCCCCATTATCATTAAAACACCGGAATTCCTGAATAGTGCGCTGAATATCTTCCTGCACTTTCTCATCCCCAAGCAAAGATTCATTGAGTCTCCAGACTCCTTGTCTCCTGCATTGGCCCACCCCAAGTAACTTAATCCACATTGGTGCATAATCAGAAACGCAAATGGTCTCTATCTCAGCAGCCCCCACCATATGCCATCCATTGCGATGCACCCATAGCCCATCTATCCGAGAATACGACAGCTGCATGTGAGTAAAAGGTGTAATCCCACTGTACCCCATGCAACAATCTCCCAACAATCCACCACTTCCAACCCCTTCAAAAATTGTAGCAGTGCCTTCCTCCCAGGACCACTCTGCTGCCCTCCTGTCGAATGATCTAACCTTGCATCAGGGGCAATATTAAAATCCCTTCCTACCACAACTTGCTCTCTCACAAATCTCGAGATTTCTTCTTTTAGCTTTTGAAAAAATTCCCTCTGCCCTACATTTGGAGCATAAATATTAATCAATGTCATCTCCTTCCCCTGTAGCCACCCTCAAAGACCCACACATCGTCCACTAGTATCTCAAAACACATCTTTAATCACAAGTCCACAAGTTTGTCTGATCAAAATAGCCACACCCCCCATCTTTTTCGGTCCTGTTCCCTGATGTACCACCACTTCCCGAAAAGGCTTATGACTCAGCAAGTGAATGTTCCTCGGCCTTAAATGTGTTTCTTGCAAAGACATTACATCCCATTTCAGCCTACCCAACTCCTTAAATACTCTACTGCGTTTCCCCTGATTGTTTAACCCATTCACATTCCATGTGCCCACCAACAACGTATCACCTTTCTCCCCTCCCCCTTCTCCCCTGCCCCAAACCCGCTCTTCTCTGCCCACTCTTACCCCATGCCCTCCCCCATCCTCCCCTACCCTCCCCTTACTACTACTACTACTACTACTACTTAACATTTCTAAAGCGCTACTAGGGTTACGCAGCGCTATACAATTTAACATGGAAGGACAGTCCCTGCTCGAAGAGCTTACAATCTAAAAAGACAATGTACAGTTAATCAGATAGGTCAGACAGATTGGGGCAACCTATATGTTCGAAAGGTTAGGTTCCGAACGCAGCATTGAAGAGGTGAGCTTTAAGCAAGGATTTGAAGATGGGTAGGGAGGGGGCTTGGCGTAGGGATTCAGGAAGACTGTTCCAGGCATAGGGTGAGGCAAGGCAAAATGAGCGGAGCCTGGAGTTGGCAATGGTGGAGAAGGGTACTGAGAGGAGCGATTTGTCATGTGAGCGGAGGTTACGGGCAGGAACTTAGGGGGAGATGAGGGTAGAGAGGTAGGGTGGAGCAGCAGAGTGAGTGCATTTGTAAGTAAGGAGGAGAAGCTTGAATTGGATGCGGTATCTGATCGGAAGCCAGTGAAGCGACTTGAGGAGAGGGGTGATATGAGTATATCGGTTCTGGCGGAATATGAGACGTGCGGCAGAGTTCTGAATGGATTGAAGGGGGGATAGATGGCTGAGTGGGAGGCCAGTGAGGAGCAAGTTGCAGTAGTCGAGTCGAGAGGTAATGAGAGCGTGGACGAGAGTTCGGGTGGTGTGCTCAGAGAGGAAAGGGCGAATTTTGTTGATGTTGAAAAGGAAGAAGCGACAGGTTTTGGCAGTCTGCTGGATATGCGCAGAGAAGGAGAGGGAGGAGTCGAAGATGACCCCGAGGTTGCGGGCAGATGAGACGGGGAGGATGAGGGTGCCATCAACTGAGATAGAGAGTGGGGGAAGAGGAGAAGTGGGCTTAGGTGCAAAGACGAGGAGGTCGGTCTTGGACATGTTCAGCTTCAGGTGGCGGTTGGACATCCAGGCAGCAATGTCGGATAGGCAGGCCGATACCTTGGCCTGGGTCTCTGCGGTGATGTCTGGTGTGGAGAGAGAGAGAGCTGGGTGTCATCAGCGTAAAGATGATACTGGAAGCCATGAGATGAGATTAGTGAGCCTAGGGAAGAGGTGTAGATAGAGAGGAGAAGGGGTCCAAGAACAGATCCCTGGGGAACTCTAACAGATAGCGGGATGGGAGTGGAGGAAGATCCATGGGAGTGCACCCTGAATGTGCGGTGGGAGAGATAGGAAGAGAACCAGGAGAGGACAGAGCCCTGGAACCCAAATGAGGCCAGTGTTGCGAGAAGTAAATCGTGATTGACAGTGTCAAAAGCAGCAGAAAGATCGAGGAGGATGAGGATGGAGTAGTGGCCTCTGGATTTGGCCAGGAGCAGGTCATTGCAGACTTTAGAGAGTGCTGTTTCTGTCGAGTGGAGAGGGCGGAAACCGGACTGGAGTGGGTCGAGGATGGCATGAGAGGAGAGAAAATCAAGACAGCGGCTGTGAATGGCGCGCACAAGTGTTTTGGAGAGGAAGGGTAGGAGAAAGATGGGGCGATAGTTGGAGGGGCAGGTAGGGTCGAGTGATGGTTTTTTGAGGAGAGGTGTGACTACGGCGTGCTTGAAGGTGTCAGGGACAGTTGCAGTGGAGAGAGAGAGAGGTTAAGGATGCGACAGATGGAGGGGTTGACAGTATGGGTGATGGTGTTAAGTAGGTTGGTGGGGATGGGATCAGAGGAACAGGTGGTGCATTTCGAGGAGGAAAGAAGGCGGGAGGTTTCATCCTCGGTGATCTCAGGAAAGGAGGAGAAGGCGGCCTGGGTTGGTTGGTTGAGGGAGAGGGTTAATGGGTGAAGAGGGGGGGTAGGGGGTGATGGCTTGTAGTGAATTCAAGGTTGATCTTTTGCACTTTGTCGTGGAAGTAATCAGCCAGTGATTGAGGAGAGAGTGAGGGGGGAGTGGGAGCGGGGGGCACCTTGAGGAGAGAGTTAAGGGTTGCGAAGAGACGACGAAGGTTGGAGCTGAGAGAATTGGTCAATTGGGTGTAATAGTCCTGTTTTGCAAGGAATAGGGAGGAGTGGAAGGAGGATAGCATGAATTTATAGTGAAGGAAGTCTGAATGAGTACGAGATTTCCTCCAGAGGCGTTCGGCAGATCGTGCGCAGGAGCGAAGGTAATGGATGCCAGGGGTCAGCCAGGGCTGGGGATTAGTACGCTTTGTGGGACGGGAGGTGGATGGTGCGAGGGTGTCCAGAGCAGAGGAGAGAGCGGCATTGTAAGCGGAGACCGCCTTGTCGACAGTCTCAGAGGACATGATGGATGGGAGGAGATTAGAGATACTAGCGGATAAGGTGAGGGGGTCAATGGCCTGGAGATCCCTGGAGGTGGTGGTTAAGGTTGGGCGGGGCGGGGGGGGGGGTGAAGAAGTGTGAATGTGATCAGGTGGTGATCGGAGAGAGGAAGAACTGAAGCTTGGAAATTGGTGGGTGAGCCGGATGAGGAAAGGACGGGGTCAAGACAATGGCCGTCACGGTGAGTAGGGGTGGTAGAGCACAGCTGGAGGTTGAAGGAGGAAGTTAGGGTGAGGAACTTAGAAGCGTGAGGGTCGGATGGGTCATCAACATGTATATTGAAGTCTCTGAGAATGAGAGATGGAGATGAGGGTTCAAGAAAGACAGCGAGCCAGGCATCGAAGTCGGTAAGGAAGGAAGAGAAGGATTTATCAGGGGGGCGGTAGATGACTGCCACTCTGAGTGGTAGCGGGTTGAATAGCCGGATGGAGTGGGCTTCAAAGGATGAGAAACAGTGAGACTGTGGTAGGAGGAGGGGTTGGAAACTCCCCTTCCCTGTAAGTGATCTCTCTGTCAGAAAATCAAGCATTACATTAGGAGTCGCCCACTCTCCCAGAACTTTAACCTGTCCAACGCTAATCCCCATCCTCCTACTACTTATACCCGCATTGCTTACATTCAAACATCCCACACTCAACTCCTCCACTGATTCAAGCAATTCACCATTAGTCCTCCGATATCGCCGCCCGTTTCTCCTCCCGATTTCCGTTGCGGCTGCCTGTCCCCTCACCAGCTCTCAGCTCTTGCTTCTCTGAGTTCACCGCTTCTGGCCGTCTTCTCCTGCTGCTCCGCACTCGTCTGTCTGCCAGGTGCGATTCTCTTTCCCATCAACATAGGGGATCTTTTACTAAATGGTGGTAAGCACAATGCGGGCTTACTGCTCGCTAAACTGGAAGTATAGTTCCCACCCCCAGCTTGTGCCATTTCCGGCGCTACAAAAATATTTTTATTTTTGTAGTGCTGGTATTTACCTGGAATGCCCTCCTGCAGGAGGTGATGGAGATGAAAACAGTAATGGAATTCATGCGTGGGATAAATGCATGCAAGGCTTCGTTCTGTTTTTGTGAGTCTGACGTCCTGTGAGTCTGACGTGAGCCTTCGCGGGAAGAAGACCTCGGCTGGAAGGGATTGGGGTCCCCTGCCAGCAAAGGTAGCCCATGGAGATTTGGCTAGAAAGCCATTCCAAGCAGGGCTCAAGCATGTTGACAAAGGATCTCAGAATCAAATTCTAAAGAAAATGAAGTTTTAAGTAATAAGAAAATTGTGAAAGAAAATAAATTGACAATAAAAGAGGAAGATTTGCCAATGACTGAGTGAGCTGGATGCTAATGAGACTGGAATGATGTTGTTGCCAGCTACTGGGCGTGTTTTGCAAAGACTGAGTCTTTTCTTCCTTTGAATAAAAAGAAGCAAAATAAGAAAACATAAAATATGTAAAATGAGATTGACATCATGACATATATTTGGTAAAATTATATTTTCCATTATTGTATATTGGTATTGGTTGCATTTTGGGTGGAAAATTATCTCCAGTTGAGGATTTCTATTTGTCCGCACCTTCAATATGGTAATACTATATCCCAGCTAAGGAACAGGTTATTTTGAGTTTGTCTTCACTAGACCAAACTTGCTTTCCTTGTGCCATCACCATCCAGTTGGATAGGCAGTGCCTTAAAAGGTGGATGATAAGGGATTAAAAAAAAATTAATTTGATGTTTATATCCCATATAATCCCAAGCAAACTTGGGTTCAATGTGGCTTACATTTGAAAATACACTGAGACAGAATAATAGAATTCAGTAACCTCATGGGAGCAAGTAGATGGATATGTCTGAAATATTTAATAAAGTTGAGATTAGCATATATACCCAACTGGGCATTTAAAAGTCTGTCCTTTAACGATGTTGCATGTTCAGAAATCATCACCATAAGTATAGACGGTTATGCAAACATCACATGCACACTCCAGAAGAGGCATGCATACACATATTGCAAAAATAAACAACACATTCTACAGAGTACATCCAAAACTTAATTTTTATTTCCTCATTTTCATGTTCAAAATTCTATACATCAAATGTACAGGTCAGTAGGACCCAAAGCAGTCCAAAACAAGTAAAGTCAGAAACAACACAGTTTATGTCTAATTGTTCAACCATCCTTAGGATTTGGCTTTGCGTTTAACAACACAGTTTATGTCTAATTGTTCAACCATCCTTAGGATTTGGCTTTGCGTTTAAAAAGCAATACCATGTGCATGTAAAGTCTGGGTAAATGAATTAAAACCATCAGAGTTTTAAGCAAATTCCCCAAATATGTCATACTTGGTAGCAATAATGAAACATTCATGGAATATTCACATAGCAGGCAGCCAACAGATTTATTTTGCACTGAAAATAATTAACTTTGTATGAACTTGATGGCTAATATTGTGCTGCTTGCTATTTTGTATTTTACATATACATAGGGGTTCATTTTCAAAGCACTTAGACTTACAAAGTGAAAATGTGCCTCCATGTAACAGAGTAGATGATGGCAGATAAAGACCTGTATGGCCATTCAGTTTGCCCAACAAGATAAACTCATTACATATGGTATGATGTGATACTTCATATGTATACCTGATCTTGATTTTTTCCTTACCATTTTCAGGGTACAGACCTTAGTCTGCCCAGCACGGTACTTGTTCTAAATTTCTGATGTTGTCGAAGCCCCTGAAAAGCTGCACCGGAGTCCATGTAAATCTATTCAGCCACAATCAGGGCATAAAGTCTTGCCTAGCACTGCCTTTGCTTCCCAATTAACAGTGTTGCTACCTAATCTCCGCTAAGCTTCTTTAGATCCATTAATTCCAAACAGGATTCCTTTGTGTTTATCCCATGCATTTTTGAATTGTGTTACCGTTTGCATCTCCACCACCTCCCATGGAAGGGCATTCCAGACACCTACCACCCTCTCAGTTAAAAAATAGTTCCTGACATTATTCATGAGTCGGCCCCCTTTCAACCTCAATTCATGTCCTCTAATTCTACCACTTTCCCGCCTCTGGAAGATGTTTGTCTGCGGATTTATACCTTTCAAACATTTGAACATCTGTATCACATCACCCCGGTTTCTCCTTTCCTCTAGAGTATATATGTTTAGGTCAGCAAGTCTCTTCTCATACTTGTTGCTATGCACATACCATTTTGTCACTTTTCTCTAAACCCCTTCAAGTCTTTTTACATGCTTAACAAGATACAGCCTCCAAAACTGAACATAGTATGCCAAGCAGGGCCTCACCAACAACCTGTACAGGGGCATTAACACCTCCTTTCTTCTACTGGTTCTCTAGGCAGCCTAGCATCCTTCTGGCCATAGCCACCGCTTTGTCACATTGTACCATCACCTTGAGAACCTCAGACACCATCACTCCCAGGTGCTGCTCCTGAGCCGAACTTACCAATCTCTTCCCTCTTATGTGGTACCTCTCTTTTGGACTTCTGCACCCCAAATGCATTGCGCTCTTCACTTCTTCAAGTTAAATGTTAACTACAGACAACCATTTTTCCAACTTTTGGAGATTCCTTCTCATGGTTTCTACTCTGTCATCCACAAAAAGACAAACTTTTCCTTCTAACCCTTCAGCAATGTCTCTCACAAATATGTTAAACAGAATCAGCCCCAGCACCGGAGGAGGCATTCCACTGCTCACCTTCCTTTCCTCTGAGGGAATATATCAACGACTTTGTTGAAATCCAAGCAGAAGAGAAGGAGGAAGTGACGTCACGCTAAAGAATGGCGGTCTAAAACCTGAGCTCCATCGCATCAGTCATAACTCAGCTATAAACCATAGCAAACCACGATAGTTCGGAGCGAGAAAACTCTGTCCGGAAGAGTAGAGTGATCGCTCGAACGGGGTATGCCCGCTGAGAAGAAGAAAGTGCCCAATCTATCGGCATACTCCTATCAGCAGCGAGGGCCCTCAGTGAGAATGCAGAATGAGGAAAATGGCGCCCGGAGGGCCAACTCGGACTTAAAAATAACAGAGCAAGGTAGTGCAGAACTCACGAGTGGGGGCCCGGAGCAAAACCAAGAGATGTGGGCCAAATTAACAATCTGGTTCCAAGAAATCAAGGCAGATATAAAGGAAATGCGCCATGACTTCGCGCAATTGAGCGAGGAGCTCGAGGGAAGTATCGGAACTCGGCAGCCGCGTAGCAGATGTAGAAACGAGCCTGGAGGAGCACGCGGACACGTTAGCAGCCATTGAGCAGCAATTACAGGAACAAAAAACAGAAATGAGGACCCTGATGGATAAAGTTGAGGACCTAGAGAACAGGAGCAGGCGATCTAATATACGTATCCGCGGGGTGCCCAAAACCGCGGAATTCTTGATTGCGAAGCAGTTGTGCAGGGCATAGCAGCGGAGTTACTCACCACAACAACAGAATCATATGACCCTGCAACCGTTCGAATAGAGCGGGCACGCTGCGCGTTGGGTCTGCGGAGGGCTAACCAACCGATGGATATAGTGGCCTGCTTTGCTGATTATAAACTGAAAGAAGCGGTGATGAAAAAGGCCAGGACAGCAAGCTCACTCAGGTGGAAAAGTTTTCCCATAGAACTTTATCAGGACTTATCCGTGATCATGCTTAAAAGAAGAAGCGAGCTACGCCCGCTGACTTCCCAACTGCGAGAGGAAGGAATAACTTATAAATGGCAGTATCCCTTTGCACTCATATTTCACCAAGAAGGTCAGCAAAAACGAGTAACATCACTGGAAGAGGCCCAGGAATACCTGCAGCAGGTGGCAGAGGATGAGGCGAGCCAACCGCGGGAGCGGGCGGGCAAAGAACAAAACATCAAGCCAAAATGGCAAAGAGTATTGCAAGGAAGGGGACGTCTGAGACGACAAATGTCAGGAAGAACAGCGTTTCCCCAAAATGGAAAATGAGGAGCTAAGGATAGCTGGCAAGCTGAATTTAACGGCACCCAGGGCTGGAGCTGAATAGAACGAACAAGAGAAGTGGAAAAGGACACAGAGTAAGACTGGTAGAGCGATGGAGCAGTTTGGCTGAGCGCCTCTGAATCAGTATTGCTACATCCATTACAAAGTTTTTTCTAATGACACAAGTATCAGGGTAAGTACGTTTGGTGCGTTGCAACAGCACAATTTCAATTGATGTTTGTACATTCAAACAGCAATGAGTGCTGGATTGCCTGTGAGTTGTAATCAGTTTTTTTCATGGCCACTGTGGAGTTCTTTTGAATGATATCATCATCAGGATACATGTGATTGTCATAGAACAGTATGATGTTTTTAGGTACTTTGTATCAATTTCTATTGATTTGTGTTGCTATTTATTAGAACATGGAAACCCACTGATTCTCACTTTTTAACAAAGTGAATATTAATTTCAATATTTTTAGATCATTGAATGTGCATAAAAGACAGCAATTGAGGCCAAGCATTGTGAGATTTTATTTATTTATTTATTTTATTTTGTATTTTTTAGGTGGTTGTATGACTACTTTTAGGGGTTCACTTTGCTTTTTACCCCTATTAGGTAGGTGATATTTAGTATATATGGTCATTCAGTTATTTTAGTGTTGTATATCTCCACCTATCTGTCCGATGTAGTTCTATTGATATACATTTAGTGTTGATATTATTATATTTTGTGTTGATATCATGTCTTGTATTAAAATTATTATTTTATTTTATTGTATGCATATTTAATTTTAATGTTTTTAACTGATATTGATTTGATATTATATTTTATTGTATTATGTTTTTAGATTTGATCTGTTTTTATTTTATATGATGTGATAGTGTTTTTAGATATGTTTTATTATCAAATATACAATGGTGAAGTTTATGTTTTACTCATTATGTATTTTTATTTTGTAGTTTTTTTACCCCTGACGCAGCCTGAGGGCGAAACGTGGCCACGTCGGGTAACTTGTAATAAACCACTTCTTCTGTTACCCTCCTGTTCTATTTTTTTGTCTTTTTTGATCTGCTTTTTTTCTTTTGATTTGCCATTTCTGTGGCAGATCTTTGCCTTTTTTTTGTTTCTGTCGGCAGTAACTTCCTCTACATTAAAAGACATGTCAGATATTGGTAATATGGCATGTCTTCAATATTTGGGGGAGGGTGGGGGGGAGAGGGGAGGCATAAAGGGATCGCAAGCGGGTGGTGGCTGATTGGGATGAAGCGGGAACACAGATTTGTTACAGGATGTTTAGATGTATTACGCTGAATGTTAAAGGCCTCAACTCCCCAATGAAGCGCAAGCGCATGCTTAAAGATATGATAAGGTTAAAAGCTGATGTAATTATGATACAGGACACCCACCTGAAAAAACGCTATGAAAAGATGGTAGTACATAGGAGGTACCCGATAATTATACACTCCACGATCGCACCCCCTCAAAAAAGAGAGGGGTACTGATAGGCTTTTCAGATGCTCACCCATGGCAAATAATCAAAAGTGTAACGGACAAGGAGGGCTGATATCTTCTAGTAATAGCCTCGCTATGTGGCAAGACATATACCTTCCTCACGGTGTATGCACCTAATGAGGGACAGGGAGGCTTCCTTGGAGAAATAGAACACTTGCTACAGAGTCATATGCAGGGTAATCTGATAATGGGAGGAGATTTCAATCTTACAGTTAACCCTGAGCTGGATAATTCAGGTGGACAGGTTGCCTATGCCCACAAGGACAGAGTAGCGCTGGGAACATTCATGGCAAGATGGGGGCTGGTGGATCTTTGGAGAGTAACCCACATGCAGGAGAAAGATTATACTTATTACTCACCTACACACAAAACATACTCAAGAATAGATCTCTGGTTGGGTGATGGGGCGATAGAGGGCACCTTGCAGGGGACCCACATTGAACCGTGAACATGGTCAGATCATGCCTCGGTGGTATTGGAGGTGGGGGTAGAAAGGAAGCTAAGGGGTACATATTGTTTACAGGTACTTATTTGTACCTGGGGCAATGGAGGGTTAAGTGACTTGCCCAGAGTCACAAGGAGCTGCCTGTGCCTGAAGTGGGAATCGAACTCAGTTCTTCAGTTCCCCAGGACCAAAGTCCTGAGGAACTGAGAAATATCTAAGGGAGTATCTTGAATTTAATGATATAAGGGAGATCCATCCCGCGAACCTATGGGAGGGGCTAAAAGTGGTCATGAGGGGACACTTAATAGCACTGTGGGTATACTTGGGTAAGGCAAGGGAAGAGCAAGAGGAAAAATTGAGAGACTCCATTAAACAGATAGAAAAAAAACATAAAGCGAACCCGAGGGATGAACAAGTATCGGAACAACTTCATAAAAGTAGATTACAGCTTAATGACATGCAGTTAGCTGATATAGCAAGCCAGCTACAACAAACTAGGCAAGAAGATTTTGAATTCGGTGACAAAGCAAGTAGGTTGTTAGCCAATAAGCTTAAAAAACAGGCCCACCGTAATTATATCAGCAGCTTATGCACTCAGAAGGGACTAACTGTGACGGAAGTAGAGCAAATACAAGAGGAGTTTCATGAATATTATTCCCAACTGTACGAATCAGAGCAGGCATCCACTCAAACTGAGAGGCATACGTTGAGGAGATAGCCATGCCTACATTAACACAGGGAGAAAGAGAGATGCTATCAGAGCCTATAACATTAGCAGATATCAAGTGGGCCATATCCGCTCTTCCACATGCAAAGGCACCGGGACCAGATGGGTATCCCATGAGATTTTACAAATTGTTTTCTTCAACTCTGGCACCTCTACTGTTAAGGCTGTTCAACTAATTTGAGCAAGCTCAGGAGCTCCCTTATACATGGCGACTTGCAGCAATAACCCTCTTTTCCTTGTCATCAAGCAGATGCAGCCATTACAGATGGGTTGTGTCCATCAACCAGCAGAGGGAAATAGAGAGCACACTTTTTTTCAGTGCCTCATGCCAGCTAGCTCCACTGCCTCTCTTCAGTATTCTCTATCTCCCCTAGCAGAGTGGCTGCAGCTTCTTCGAGCTCCATCTAAAATCTGCCTGGAGGTTGCTCCTGTGCTTTAGCCAGTTGTTAGCAGGGGTGTTGGAGGCTATAGCAGCTTCACTTTAAAGGCACATAGGTTCGCCCTTTCCCAGCCTTACCCATACCTCCGTGGATGTGGACACATTGCTTAGCTTTCCCTGTCCTTCCCCACCAACAGTGGTTGCAGGCACATAGGTTTGCCCTTTCCCTGCCTTTCCCACTCAACTGAGCCTCCGGAATTCTATTTACCTCTGCTTTCCTCACAGCGTAAAAAAAGAAAAAGTCATGTTGCGCTTTGGCGCTTAGACGCTGGAACAGAGGTTTTTCCTTGCCTTTTTCTGTGGGACTGGAGCTGTGATACTCGGTCCAGTGAGGTAAGAGTGTTTTCTGACTCCTCCGGGGTGGGCCCGCGATCGGGGCGATTTTGGCGCGAACCGCCATTTTGCATTTTACCGCCGTTTTCGGCGATGGCTGCGGAGACTGTAAAGCGCTGTTCCAAGTGTGGCAAGCGCAGATCAGCAGCGGGGCTCTGTAAATCGTGCTGTACAGACGTTAGAGCCGGCCCGAGCATGGCGAGCAACGATTCTTTGCGCTCTGAGCTGGCAGCGGACGCCATTTTGAATTTACCACATGGCGCGACCTCCGCTGAGACGGAGAGTCCTGAGCCCTGGGGGAGGCCTTGGAGTGAGGCTGATATGAGAGCTACTAGCCCCGGCAGAGATCCGGGTGCCCAGGGTGAGTTTTTCTCCCCTGATTTTGTCTTATTAATGCATAAAGCATACATGCTTAAAAGAGCTCTCCCACAAAGCCCGGCATGGGCCTCTTCTAATGCCCCCCCCCCCTCCCCCCGGTGGATTCTAGCCTGGGTATTCCCTCTGAGGCGTTATTCCCTGATAATTGGCAGAATATGAAGCGCAGAAGGGCTCATTCCCCTTCAGAGAGTGCTGCACCTCCATCCCCCCCCCCCCCCCCCCCCGTGGTCGGGCTGCGAGGATTCGGAGGACTCTGGCAGGCCTTCATGGTCTGAGGAGCCAGAGTCTGGTGCAGAAGGGACTCAGGATCTGGACGATCCCTCCGCGGTGAGGATTTTCCACCGTGATGAGCTGCCAGCGCTTATTTCTGATGCCCTGCAGGCTCTCTCTATTGAGGACCCTGCCAGTGGCACAGCCTCCTCTGTGAATCCTAGGATGGCTAGTACCAAAAAGCCTGCTCGAGCCTTTCCTTTGCATGACTCCATCCAAGAGCTTATTTCGGCTCAATGGGCTGACCCCGAGGGACCTTTGAAAGTTTCCAGGGCTATGGGCCAATTATACCCTCTGAGTGAGGAGCATATGGCTCGCTTTGCTATGCCTAAAGTGGATGCCCTAGTCACAGCTGTGACAAAGAGAACTACCCTCCCTGTTGAAGGAGGTGTTTCCCTGAAGGATATTCAAGACAGTAGACTGGAATCAGCAGATCTCACTATTCGGGCGTCTGCATGCAGTTGTTATGCTGCTAGAGCCTGCCTGGCTTGGTTGCAACAGGCAGTGGAACAGCCCGGTGATGGAGCGGAGCCCTTTGCAGATCTGGCTCCACGGATGGAGTCGGCCTTGTCCTTTCTTGCTGACGCCCTTTATGATATTGTCAGAGCTTCGGCTAAACACATGGCAGTAGCAGTGGCGGCTCGCTGTCTTCTTTGGCTACGGCATTGGGCGGCAGACATGGCCTTTAAGCAAAGGTTGGTGAAGTTGCCCTTTCAAGGCCTTCTCCTGTTTGGTGACGAGTTGGAGAAAATTGTGAAGGGCCTGGGTGAGGCTAAACCGCAGCGCTTGCCCGAAGATAGGCCTCGGCCTTCCTCTAAGGATGTGGCGGTCCACTCTTACAGACCTCACTTCCGTGAAGCTCGAAGGTACCGCCCGGGGCATTCTGCTGGGTTCACTTCTCGTGCCCGTTTTCAGCAGAGGAACTCCTTTCACTCGGACAAACGTTCCACAGCCACTGGCTCAAGGCCTGGAGTTCAGGGGCGACCCTCCCAATGATGGTGTGCCGGCCCTCTCCTCGAGTCCTGTCATCGGAGGACGTCTTTCCCTCTTTGCCGAGGAGTGGGCCAACATTTCCTCAGATCAGTGGGTCTTGGACCTGATCAGAGACGGTTACAGAATAGAATTCGACGCCCCTGTAAGAGACGTGTTTGTGGAGTCCCGATGCGGTTCTGCCGCCAAACGGGCGGTGGTAGAGGAGACTTTGCAAGGTCTGATTCAGATAGGGGCCGTGACCCCGGTACCTCCCGCCGAACACGGTTGCGGCCTCTACTCCATCTACTTTGGGGTGCCGCGAAAAGGAGGGTCTTTTCGCCCTATTCTGGACTTAAAAGAATTAAACAAGTCCCTGAGAGTGCGGCATTTTCACATGGAAACCCTGCGCTCCGTCATTGCGGCGGTACAGCAAGGAGAGTTTCTCACGTCTCTGGACCTGAAAGAAGCTTACTTGCACATACCAATTTGGCCCCCGCACCAGAAGTTTCTGAGGTTTGCGGTGATGGGAAAGCATTTCCAGTTCCGGGCCTTGCCTTTTGGCCTCGCCACAGCTCCCCCGCACCTTTTCGAAGGTTATGGTGGTAGTAGCTGCCTTTCTAAGGCGAGAGGGTATTCGGGTTCACCCATACCTGGACGACTGGCTCATTCGAGCAAACTCTGCTGCAGAGAGTCAGCATGTAACAGCCAGAGTGGTCTCAGTACTTCAATCTCTGGGCTGGGTCGTCAATTTGGCCAAAAGTCACCTGACCCCCTCGCAGTCTCTAGAATATTTGGGGGCCAGGTTCGACACAGCCTCGGGGTATGTGTTCCTACCCGAGCAAAGGCGGTGCAAGCTTCAGAATCAGGTCCGTCTGCTCCTGAGGATGCCCCGCCCGCGAGCTTAGGACATTGTCCAGCTGTTGGGATCAATGACGGCCACCATGGAACTGGTGCCCTGGGCGAGAGCGCACCTGAGACCTCTACAGTATTCTCTACTCCTAATATGGTCTCCAGTATCTCAGGGTTATCAATGCAGACTCTCTTGGCTCCCTGCGGCCCGACTCAGC
Organism: Microcaecilia unicolor; assembly: GCF_901765095.1. Taxonomy (NCBI): domain Eukaryota; kingdom Metazoa; phylum Chordata; class Amphibia; order Gymnophiona; family Siphonopidae; genus Microcaecilia; species Microcaecilia unicolor. The sequence continues at coordinate 405,188,827 of NC_044031.1, read as the reverse complement.
ATGGAGTGGTGGCTCTCAGAAAGCACGTTGTGGAGAGGAATGCCGCTGGCGCTCCCCGATTGATGCCTAGTGGTGACAGATGCCAGCCTGAAAGGCTGGGGTGCACATTGCAAGGGGAAGCATGCCCAGGGTCTATGGACACCCGAGGAGTCGGAGTGGTCCATCAACCGCCTAGAGTTGAAAGCGGTGTTTCAGGCGCTTCTGGCCTTTCAAGTGACCCTGGAAGGATTGGCTGTCAGAGTGCTGTCAGACAACACGACAGCAGTGGCGTACATAAATCGACAAGGCGGCACTCAGTTCAGAGCTCTAGCCGCGCAGGCCGAACAAATTTGCCACTGGGCCGAGCTGCATCTACAGTTTCTGTCGGCCGCTCACATTGCAGGTCAGAGCAACGTGCAAGCCGATTATCTAAGCAGGCATCAGATCGATCCAGCGGACTGGGAACTTGCAGACGAAGTATTCCTGCAGATATGTCCAAGTGGGGCAAGCCTGTGATGGATCTAATGGCGACAAGCACCAATGCCAAAGTCCCGTGCTTCTTCAGCAGACGGAGAGATCCTCGCTCGGCGGGGTTGGATGCCTTGGCTCAACCCTGGCCTCCGGGCCTACTGTATGTGTTCTGTTTTTAATTACCCCTCTCTAGACCCCCGCAGGACCCTTGCCCACGGATATGGAGAGAGGGTTTCAGAAGGCTCATAATAAGTCTCCTCCGTGGCCCTTGATAGAGCGAGTGCTCCTGCGGATTCGGCTGCATCCAGGAGAAGTGGTTCTCGTCGCCCCAGATTGGCCCAGGAGGCCTTGGTATGTGGACCTCCGACAGATGCTCGTAGAGGATCCCCTTCAGTTACCTCTGGTTCCCAACCTGTTGTCACAGGGTCCGGTGACCATGGAGGACGCCGGCCGATTTGGTCTTATGGCCTGGCAATTGAGAGGGCACAATTGAGAGACAGAGGCTATTCCAATAAAGTAATTACCACTCTCCTGCAAGCCCGCAAGCGTTCCACTTCCGTGGCTTATGCCAGGATTTGGCGCCAGTTTGAAGTCTGGTGTGTTTCCAAGGAGATCACACCCCTGCGGGCTCCTGTCTCGCCGATTCTGGACTTTTTGCAGGATGGTGTACAAAAAGGCTTGGCCTATAATTCCCTGCGGGTGCAAGTGGCAGTGTTGGCCTCCCTGCGTGGCAAGGTTGAAGGCATGTCTTTAGCTGCTCATCCAGATGTGGCACGGTTTCTTGGAGGGGTGCTTCGGCTCCGTCCTCCCGTGCGTGCACCTTGTCCAGCTTGGAACCTGGGACTTGTGCTGAAAGCCCTTCAGGGTGCTCCCTTTGAACCGCTTCGGCGTGCTTCAAAGAAAGATTTGACACTGAAGGCCGTCTTTTTAGTGGCCATTACTTCGGCGAGACGGGTGTCAGAGCTCCAGGCACTGTCCTGTAGAGACCCTTTTCTGCAGTTTTCAGAGTCCGGGGTTACGATTCGGACTGTGCCTTCCTTCTTGCCTAAGGTGGTTTCAGCGTTTCACCTAAACCAACCTATTTTCTTGCCCTCCTTTGTCGAGGAGGAGTTTCCAGAATCTTTTGGGCAATTGCACCTGTTGGACGTGCGCAGGACTCTGCTGCAGTATCTGCGAGTTACTAACTCTTTCAGGACCTCTGATCATCTGTTTGTTTTGCTATCAGGTCCTCGCAGAGGGTCTCCAGCGTTTAAAGCCACTATTGCCCGCTGGCTTAAAGAATCTATACTACTACTACTACTATTTTGCATTTCTATAGCGCTACAAAGCATACGCAGCACTGCACAAACATAGAAGAAAGACAGTCCCTGCTCAAAGAGCTTACAATCTAATAGACAAAAAATAAATAAAGTAAGCAAATCAATTAATGTGAACGGGAAGGAAGAGAGGAGGGTAGGTGGAGGCGAGTGGTTACAAGTGGTTATGAGTCAAAAGCAATGTTAGAGGTGGGTTTTCAGTCTAGATTTAAAGGTGGCCAAGGATGGGGCAAGACGTAGGGGCTCAGGAAGTTTATTCCAGGCGTAGGGTGCAGCGAGACAAAAGGCGCGAAGTCTGGAGTTGGCAGTAGTGGAGAAGGGAACAGATAAGAAGGATTTATCCATGGAGCGGAGTGCACGGGAAGGGGTGTAGAGATGGACGAGTGTGGAGAGATACTGGGGAGCAGCAGAGTGAGTACATTTATAGGTTAGTAGAAGAAGTTTGAACAGGATGTGAAAACGGATAGGGAGCCAGTGAAGGGTCTTGAGGAGAGGGGTAGTATGAGTAAAGCGACCCTGGCGGAAGATGAGACGGGCAGCAGGGTTTTGAACCGACTGGAGAGGGGAGAGGTGACTAAGTGGGAGGCCAGCAAGAAGCAGATTGCAGTAGTCTAAACGTGAGGTGACAAGGGTGTGGATGAGGGTTTTGGTAGAGTGCTCGGAAAGAAAGGGGCGGATTTTACGGATGTTGTAAAGAAAGAAACGACAGGTCTTGGCAATCTGCTGGATATGAGCAGAGAAGGAGAGAGAAGAGTCTTTTCAGCTTATTTGCTTGCTGGCCGGCCTCCGCCTGATGCCTTTAAGGCGCATTCCACTAGAGGAATTTCCTCTTCTTGGGCTGAAACTGGAGCACTCTCTCTTCAAGAGATTTGTAGTGCAGCAACATGGGCTTCTAAGCTCTCTTTTGCATGACATTACAGGCTGGATGTGGCTGCCAGGAGGGACGCACATTTTGGAGCGCAAGTGCTGGCGCGTGGTGTGGCTTGTTCCCACCCTATCTAGGGATTGCTTTGATACATCCCATCTGTAATGGCTGCATCTGCTTGATGACAAGGAAGGGAAAATTAGGTTCTTACCGTGATAATTTTCTTTCCTTTAGTCATAGCAGATGCAGCCATGATCCCTCCCTGTTTGATTGCTATCTGCTGTAAATCTGTTTCAGGTTCTGTTCATGTTTCCTGGAGATTCTGTCCTTGGGAGAAAGTCTAAAAACAGTCTTCAGGATTCTTGTTCAATTAAAGGAGGATGACTTAATTCCCTCCAGTTTCATGTTTTGGAGGATGCGTTTATTCCCTCCTGGAGGATGAGTTTATTCCCTCCAGTTATGTCTTAGTGGAGGATAAGTTTATGCCCTCCGGGAGGATGTTTCATTCCCTCCATTCTGAGTTAATGCCCTTTGTTGTAGGGCCATCGTTCGCTGTGAGGAAAGCTCATGTTATTCCCATTGCGGTTTGCCATACTGCTTTGGAAGCTTCAAATACTGAAGAGAGGCAGTGGAGCTAGCTGGCATGAGGCACTGAAAAAAAGTGTGCTCTCTATCTGTTGGATTATTTGTAGTAAATAATTAGCAGATTTTTATACACACAGCTTCAGCTTTAGAAATGTTAATTTCTTTTCTTCATCTCTCTCACATACACCCCAGAATAATTCACTGCTGAGTCACTTTAAAGTTGAAGTAACAAAACATCTGTTTACTCACAGTTTGTAGTTAGATTATATTCAGACAGGCTTATATAACATAATACTATACATTTGGATTATCAGCTCTTTCCATGTGCTTAGATGGTAATGGATGCTCACACCACAGATCCTCAGGTTAGAGCTCCATGTGCTATGCCTAACCCCCACAGGAAGTTGCATGGGTGTGACCTCTCTAGGCAATTCACATCAGAGGTCACAGAGTAATCACAGAGAAAGAAAAAAAAAAAACATTGCTGACAGACAATGCATGTAAAACACAATACATTATTCCAACAAACCCCTTCTCATGCATAACTGTCATGCAATTATTAATTCATACAAAGTCCAAGCTTTATTCGCAGATTCTCAAAACGTTCTCTGGGTAACGGTTTGGTCATGATGTCAGCTGTCATCTCACTGGTGTGACAATAGTGTAGACTGATAACCCCTTCTTTCGCCAGCTCTCGCACGTTGTGATATTTCGTTGCGATGTGCTTGGTGCGTGACTGAACCTTGTCATTCTGTGACAGTCTGATGCAGCTCTGATTATCTTCCATTATCTGGATTGGTCTCTGTTCATCTATTCCAAAATCCAGCAAAAGTTTTTCAATCCACATCAGTTCTCTGCATGCTTCTGATACAGCCACATATTCAGCTTCTGTAGAAGACAGATTCACAATACTTTGTTTATGACTGGCCCAAGAAATTTGTACATTTCCATACATAAACACATATCCACTTGTGGATTTATAATCAGAATGATCCCCTGCCCAATCTGAATCACAGTAACATATTAGTTTTGGATTACTATTGGCTGAAATCTTTAATTTACAATCAGTGGTACCTTTAAATACCTTACCATCCTTTTAACTGCAGTCCAATCTGATTTGGTAGGTGAGCTGACCCTTCTGCTCAAAATTCCTACTGCATTTGCTATATCAGCCCTGTATGTGGTAGTCAGATATAAAAGCTTACCTATGGCTGATCTATATTGGATGTTATCTGGTAAAGGTTCTCTTACTGTTTCATCCTTCAGAAAATCAGTGATCATGGGAGTGCTTACAACTTGGGCATCTTGCATACCTAAACTTTCAATAAGCTCATTTATTTTCTGCTTCTGGCTTAGAAGATAAGAACCATCATTTTGTTTCTCAATTTCTATACCAAGATAGTATGACACATTACCAAGTTCTTTTATCTCAACATTCAGGTTTAAATATTTTACAATGTCCTTGTACTCTTGCTCACTTTCGCTTGCAATGAGCAGATCATCAACAAAAGCTAAAATGTATGCATATTGTCCATTTCTGCACCTAGTGTACAAGCATTTATCTGCTTCACCTTGCTTAAATCCTAAATTTGTCAATATTTCATGCAATTTGTCATTCCAACATTTTGCACTTTGCTTTAATCCATAAAGACCTTTGTTTAATTTACACACTAGCTGTCTTTGTTTTGTATTTATGAAACCTGTTGGCTGTTCCATGTACAAGTCTTCAGTTATATCTCCATGAAGAAATGCTGTTTTCACATCAATGTGGTTGACTTGCATGCCTTTTGAGACTGCAATGCTCAGAAGTGTTCTAATTGTCGTGTGTTTCACTACAGGTGCAAACACTTCATCAAAATCTTCTCCATATTTTTGAAGATATCCCTTTGCGACTAATCTGGCTTTATACCTTTCCACTTTTCCTTGTGCATTCCTTTTTAACTTGAATACCCATTTGCATCCTATAGCTTTCTTGCCAGGAGGTAATTTTGTAAGAATCCAAGTTTTATTTTTATGCAATGAATCAATTTCTTCTTGTGCAGCTTTACGCCATTCAGCAGCTTCTTCTGCTGGCATTTTCTCAATCTCATCCCATGTTAAGGGCTCTTGAGCTTCTGCTGACTTTGTTAGGTAAGACAGTCTTGGGGGTGGAACACCTTTGTTTTCCCTGGATGAGCGTCTGACAACAGGTTGGTCTGACCTTTCCGCATCCTCTAAATCTGAGAGTCCTTATCCAATTGATTCCCCTTCTCCAACTGTACTGTCTTCTGCAATGATCCTTTCTGTGTCTGCTTCCTCTGCCTGTTCCTCGTTAGATACAGGTGAGTTGCTTTCAGACATCTGCCTTGGTATGGCATTTATATACACTGGCATGTCTATTATGGTTCTAGTTTCATATTCTGGATGATAAGGCTCATCTGGGATAATCCAGCCTTTATCAACCCTTTTGTTTTCATCAAAATATGTAACATGTCTTATGCCAACAATGCCAGTTTTCAGATTCAAAATTCTATATCCTTTGTGTCCTGGAGCATAGCCAACTAAAATGCCCCTTTCTGTTGTGGAATCCAGCTTATGCCTTCTTTGCTTTGGTACATGAGCATATGCTGTACTTCCAAATGTTCTTATGTGTGACAGGTTTGGCTTCCTACCATGCCATGTCTCATGTGGTGTGCGCTCAGCGCCTTTAGTTGGCATTCTGTTTTGTAGGTACACTGCTGTGAGAATGGCTTCCCCCCATAGTCTTTTAGGGAGATTGCTATCTGACAGCATACATCTGGTCATTTCCACAAGTGACCTAAATTTTCTCTCTGCAACAGAATTTTGCTCTGGTGTATAAGCTACTGTTGTGATATGCTGAATGCCTTCTTGTTCTAGAAATGTGCGCATGCTTTGTGAAGTGAACTCACCACCATTGCAAACTGCTTGGGGAATATACAAGACATCACTTACAGGAATTTCTTTAACTTCATTTGACACTTTGTATTTTAAGAATCCAATGCCTTTTGCTTGGATCTTAGCAGTCCCTGCGTTTGCAGTATTAAGAATACCTTCTTCTGGACACATTTCCTGAAAGAAATCCTTACAATTGGTTAAATGGCATGTGCTCCCCGAATCCAAAATCCAAGTACTTTCATTTGAATTATTATTTACCATAGTCAAAGATTTTTCTGCCATTAGAAAGCTCTTATGTTTATCATTGTCCTTTGTACATTTCCTGCTTGGAAAATTCTTTTGTTCCATTGGCTTAGGTGAGCTAGAGGGGGTGTTTTGTGTTTCCTTACACCATTTAGATACATGTCCCTCCTTTCCACATGAATAGCAAATCAGCTTGCTCTTGGGTGAAGTTTTCCCATAGCTCCACCTTCCTCTATTCTTTGCCAAGAAATTTGTTTCATTTCTCTCTGACTGTCTTTGAGAACACATCTCCTCAGAATCATTAATTATGCATTCCTGCCTCAGTTTTGATGCTGCCTGTTCAAACGATTGCCCTTCAATGGCTTCATTTACAGACCTAAAAACATCAAACTTCTTTGATAGTGAGGTAAAAAGAAATGCTCTTTTCAATGTATCACACATGGGAATTCCAGAAAGTTCTAGCTTTTGAAATGAAGACATAAGATGCATAATGTGATCATTACATTTACTTTTATCCCTTAATTTGGTTTCATTCAACTCTGCCAACCAAATTGGTTGCTGTTTTGCATATGTAGTTGCATACATAGTTCTCAGTTTTTCTAAAATTTCCTTTGCTGTATCTTTTGCCTCCACCAATATGGCTTGTTTCTCTGAGAGAGCTTCAAAAAACATGCACTTCACATAATAGTTTGCATTGTCCCATTCAGCCATATTTTCAGCTGTTCTGTTTTGGTCTAAACATATGCTTAATTTCTTTGCTTGAAGGAGACATCCGAATCTTAGCTCCCATTGCTTATAATTATGTTCAGTTAATTTAGGCACCTTGAGAGAGTGGAAAAATGGTGAATTTCCTCCCTCAGCCATTTTAGCCTTGCCTTCTGTTTGGTGTGTGGGGGGGAGAGAGAGAGACAGACTGAATCTTTCTTTTAAAACTTAAGAGAAAAATTTGGCTTTTTCACTGCCTGGTAATATTTCTCTTCTTCCTTTTTCAATTCCTGGGCTGGGCCCATAACCCTTTTGTTGGATTATTTGTAGTAAATAATTAGCAGATTTTTATACACACAGCTTCAGCTTTAGAAATGTTAATTTCTTTTCTTCATCTCTCTCACATACACCCCAGAATAATTCACTGCTGAGTCACTTTAAAGTTGAAGTAACAAAACATCTGTTTACTCACAGTTTGTAGTTAGATTATATTCAGACAGGCTTATATAACATAATACTATACATTTGGATTATCAGCTCTTTCCATGTGCTTAGATGGTAATGGATGCTCACACCACAGATCCTCAGGTTAGAGCTCCATGTGCTATGCCTAACCCCCACAGGAAGTTGCATGGGTGTGACCTCTCTAGGCAATTCACATCAGAGGTCACAGAGTAATCACAGAGAAAGAAAAAAAAAAAACATTGCTGACAGACAATGCATGTAAAACACAATACATTATTCCAACACTATCTCCCTCTGCTGGTTGATGGACACAACCCATCTGTAATGGCTGCATCTGCTATGACTAAAGGAAAGAAAATTATCACTGTAAGAACCTAATTTTCCCATTAAAACCAGGAAAGGACCCGCAGCAATGTGGGTCATATAGACCAATCTCGCTACTTAATGTGGATTATAAAATATTTACAAAAATATTAGCACGGCGACTACAAAAGGTTATGCCTAAATTAATCCATGAAGATCAGGCGGGATTTATAATGGGACAACAAACCTTTGATAACATAAGGTGCCTACTTCATGTGATATAGCAAGTCAAAGATGAGCAAGAACAGGCAGTCTTAGTGACGATTGACGCTGAGAAAGCTTTTGACCGAGTTGAGTGGAAATTTTTATTTGCCATGTTGCACAGGGTGAGGGTGGAGGGCAAGTACCTGCACTGGTTTGCAACTTCTATATCAAGCACCCCTAGCTACCCTAAAAATTAATGGGACTTATACTAAACCAATAAAACTTCATAGGGAAACTAGGCAGGGATGTTCAGTATTGCCCCTATTGTTCGCTTTGTCCATCGAGCCCCTGGCATGTGCAGTGCGAGCGAACTTGGGAATAAGGGGAGTAGTAAGGGGGAAGCGGGAACACAAACTTATGTTATTCGCTGATGATATTCTGCTCACCATGACCCAACCAGAGCAATCAATAAGGAGGGTAGTAGAGACACTAGATAGATACGGGGCTTTGTCCAGATTTAAAGTTAATCTAGATAAGTCAGAAATACTGAACTTAACGGTACCCTCTCAAGGCATACCACAGTTAAGACAAGCGGTCCCATTCACATGGGCGACTAAATCCATCAAATATCTGGGGGTACAGATGACGCGGAATCTGGAGGAGTTATATAAAGTTAACTTCCCACCAAAGGTAGTGGAATTAATGGCTGAACTAGACCGATGGGAGGGACTGAATATCTCGTGGATAGGGCGGATACACGCAGTAAAAATGATGTTGCTTCCAAAATTGCTGTACCTATTTATGGCCTTACCAATACCAATTCCCCATCGCTTTTTTACACAGCTTTACAGAAAGGTGTTCGCGTACATTTGGAGGAAGCGGCCACCTCGGGTGCGACGTGCAGTCTTGTTCCAGCCACATAGTAAGGGTGGTATGGGAGTTCCAAACTTCTTTCTATATTACCAAGCAGCTTAGCTGCGGGTGTTGGCAGATTGGAACCCCTACGCTACTAAGAAATGGCTGCACTGTGAAATAGCTTGGATGGGAACCCGCTCTCTGGGGGATGTGCTATGGCTCCAGGGAAAGGACTTACAAACAGAAATGCGTAGACTCCCATGGGGCGTGAACCACCTACTGGCCACCTGGTATAAGATAAGGAGGAAATGGTTCCCAGAGCGTGAATATTTCTTGCAGACGGCCATATGCAGAGCCCCGGGGTTTAGGCTGGGGGAAACAGAAAAGGTTTATCAGGAATGGGCAAGGGTGGGGCTTTACACATTGGGACAGTTGAAGGATAATGAAGGGATGGTTAGTTTTGAGAGTTTACAGGAGGAGGATGGATTACCAGCAAGGGACCAGGTGTTCTATTGCTGTGTAAGGCATTATATCCGAACACTAGCGAGGGAAGAACTAGATATGGCAGAAACGGCAATAGAAGAAGCCTTGAAAAAGGGGGGAGGAAAAGGAAGTATCACATGATTGTATCTAGCATTGTTGCAAAGAGCGGATCCACAAGCCCACTATATTAATAGATGGGAGGAGGTATTAAACAGCACACATACAAGAGAGGCCTGGTCAAGAGGATTTAGGTATCTGTTTAAACCATCCCTGGCGCAAGCAATGATAGAGAACGGGTACAAAATATTTTACTGGTGGTATTACACACCGGATAGGCTTAAGCGTATGTTCACAGGGGTATCAGATGATTGTTGGAGGGCATGTGGAGCAAGAGGGACATTCATACTGGTGGGAGTATCCCAAAGTGCAAGAATATTGGAGGGCAGTCGTGGTGCAGATAAGTACAGTACTGCAGAGGGACTACCCATGCACGATAGAACAATGCTTGCTTCACTTCAAACCATCAACGATTAAGGCTTCTCACCATAGACTGGCAACACAATTCTTTACAGCAGCAAAACTAGCTCTGGCCAGAGCACGGAAGCAAAACTCTGTCCCAGGGATGCAGGAGATTCTGCGGAAAGTGGACTACTTACATCAGATGTCCAAAGTAACCGCGCAGAGGAGAGGTAGAATGGAACCCTTTAACAGAATATGGCAATTATATGAACAATCACAATCTCCGGGATCAGCACCACCATAAGGGGGGTTAGGGGGAGGGAGGGGGGTGAAGGGAGTAATTGGGGTTGTATTAGATAAAGTAATCTAAGAGAATGTTACCTTTAGCATTAGGGGCCGGATGGCAAAATGTATATTCTATCAAAAATTGCCCACTATGATATATATGTATATACAGCACTCTCACGATTCAATAATCAATGTCAAACTATGTCACTGTATATTACTTCTCATATATAATTCTTCTTATGTTAGACCTCAGAGGTGTTGTTGATGTGGATTTCCACTTTGATGTTATAAAACATCCAGAAATCAAACTTATATGCCTCTCGTCATTGGTCAAACTTCTATTTTTAACTTTTTATATAGAAAAAATTCCTTTATGCTTAGCTTTAAATGAAACTTCAAATCATCGGGCTTTCTACCACTCCAAGGGCTCATATCAAATTTTTAACTTTTTATATAGAAAAAATCCCTTTGTACTTAGCTTAAAATGAAGCTTCAAATCATTGAGCTTTCTATCACTCCAAGGGTTCACACCCAAATCGTGGAACTTTCTACCACTCCAAGGGCTCACATCGACACATGTTTCGCCATCAGGCTTTTTCAAGACTGTATGCCCCTAGGAAAATAATTGTAATGTTTATCTTAATATATTGCATTTTATATATATCATACCCATTCAACAACGGATCTGTTACCTTACTCTCTCATATCTGAGTAGGTTTTAGTTAATCGCAAGCCTCCAATATGGCCGCGGCATTTTTTCTTTCTTTATATGAAATCAGGTGACTCGACCAACCAATCACAGTTACTTTCAATAATGACATCACTATAGCAATGTTTGCCATTCAATTTCTCTATTTAATCCATAAGGCTCGACTGATTTTAATTTAAATATCCAATTCTGTTCATTATAATTTAAAATGGATTCTATGTTACCCCCCAATTCGTTAGGTATAACTATATCAATAATTCTCCATCTCAAATCGTTATATGTATGTTGTTTTTCCATCCAATGATGGACAATAGGAGCTTCAATTGACTGTGTATTAATTTTAGACTTATGTTCATTTAATCTGATTCTTATAGGTCTACTACTTCTCCCAACGTATATTTTATCACACGGACACTGAATGATGTAAACTACATGTCTCGTGTTGCAATCAGTTTTATGTCGCGCTTTGATCTTGTATTTATTCATAGGGGCTATCCAACAATCACCTATTATAGATAATGAGCACCATTGACATGTGCCGCAACTTCCATGGCCAATGTCATTGGATATATTCCTACAGGTAAATTGATGTTTAACAAGTTCTCCCACATTCTTCCCCCTTTGTAGGGCTGTGATCGGATGTTCCTTGAACTTCTCATTTAATTGTAAAACATGCCAATGTCTATGTATGGCTTCAGTCAATGCTCCCGAGGCTTGAGAATAAGGCAATACAATTACAGGTTTATCATTATTACTGGGGTGCTTATATTGTAGCAACAGAGCTCTATTTGCATATTTTGCGCGTAAATATGCTTTTCTGATTATTTTATTAGGATAGCCACGAGCTGTAAATCGTTGAGTCAAGATCAAAGCTTGTTGTTTGAATTCTTCATTTGTTGAACAAATTCTTCGTAAACGGAGAAACTGACTAATAGGCAAACTTGCCTTCAGTTTGGTGGGATGGTAACTATGAAAGTTTAAATAGTTATTACGATCAGTCTTTTTCTTATATAGGGTTGTACAAAAACCAGCTGATGTTATATTAATTTTAATGTCCAAAAAATTCATGGTGTGACTTGAGAAGTGCAGCTCAAAGGATAGATTCTGATCCAAATGATTCATCCAACCATGAAATGTCTTTAATTCATCCTCTGATCCAACCCATATGAAGAAGATATCGTCCAAATAACGTTTCCATAGTTTTATTTTCTTGAACCAATTACTCGTGTATAATTGAGTCTCCTCAAAATTCGCCATATATAATGTTGCTATTGCAAAGTGCCAAAGGAATTCGGTCACATTCACCTACACTCTGATAAGTATATTGAGGGGAGAGGGAGAGAGATGCCATGAAGTTAAAAGTTGGTTTAAGAGGAGGGAGGGAGGTGGGGGTGGGAGGAAGGGGATATAGTTTTGGAAAAAGGTACGATACTATGTAAATTGAAGGGTTATATGCCATAATAGATTGGGGAAAAATTTTGATTGAAGAAAACATTCAGCAGTCTCGTCGGAAAACATTGTTATGACTTAAATGAGGTAATAAAATACAGAGCAATCACGAGACACAATAAATGGAGTTTAATATGGCAGTTTATGGGTTAAGATAGAATTATCTGTTATCAAACTTTTACTGTATAACAAAGAATTGCAAATAATACATCTTCATTCATAACAATAGTTAAAACATAAAGTAAATATAGAACAGGGTTTGGGGGGAGGGAGGGATAACGTTGTATTCCAAAATGGGATGGATGAACGCAATGTTGCATGGTTGAAGTGCTGTACCACTGAGTTTTGTATACTTATTTTGAGAATGTTATGTCTAAGTGGATTGATACTTTTGGAGAGGTCATCAATAAAAAGCGGTTGTAATTGACAAGTAGAGGGGAAAGAGGGAGGGTTGGGGGGGGGGGGAGAAACTGTCAAAAAAGCTTGATGATGGACTTTATCATTGTATTTCTATTTTGAAAGTTTGCTGATGGCATTTATCTTTCTGCCAGATATTGGATGTAGTTTTCTTTGTCATCAATAAAAATGTTGAAATATAATGTTGCTATTGCTGGGGCTGTTGTAGCTCCCATGGCTACCCCATGAATTTGTTCAAAAAAAGTGCCATTAAAATAGAAATAGTTCTTTTGTACCACCAAAGTAGCCATCTCCATCAGTAGATATGTGGGTATTCGTGCTGGCATAATTCTCCTATTTAAGACAGATTCAATAAGCGTCAAGGCTGACTCCTGAGGAATATTTGTGTATAAAGCCGATACATCTAAAGTGGCCATAATTACTTTCTCCAAAGGAAATTGAAAGTCCTGAATAGTGTTTAACATCTGAGTGGTGTCTTGTATGTAAGATTTAATATCATATACAAAAGGTTGTAGACATCGATCAAGCAGTATTGATAACGGTTCTAAAACAGAATCACGTGTTGATACAATCGGACGTATAGGAGGATGTGTAATGTCTTTGTGTATTTTAGGTAAAAAATAAATGTTCGGTATCTTTGGATATTTAGGTGTCAAAAACAATTTTTCTTTTAAAGTAAGACATCCAATTCGGTGAGCTGTGAATACCAATTCTTTAATTTGTGATTGAAGTTCAACTGTAGGGTCTTTTGGCAATCGACGGTAATATTTATTATCCGATAAATGTTTATTTGCTTCAAAGACATACTGATTTAGATGTTGAACAACGGTTGCTCCACCTTTATCCGCTCGTGTAATAATGAGATCTTCCTTGGATTTAATTTGTTGGAGCGCCATACGTTGGCGAGATGATAAATTAGATGCAACTCGTTGTCGATTCATTCTATTTTCAATTGTCTCAAGGTCTTTTTCAACCAAAGCTTGAAACACTGCTATTTGAGGATTCAAATTGCCAGGAGGTATCCAACGAGATTTAGATTTCACTATAGATATATCTACATGCATAGATTTAGTATCAAAATAATCTCTTAGTTGTAATTTCCGTATAAACCGTTTTAAGGCTAACCTTGTTTTAAAAGCATCATATGGTTGACTAGGGACGAACCCTAAACCGAGATTTAAAACTTCTTGTTGATTATCAGTTAACTGTTGTTGAGAAATATTTATGATTCCTGAATCATTACTTTTTTTTGACGTGTGTTGTACCTCGTGCCTCCTGAATCTTGATTCGATTGGTATCTGCCTCGGTATTGGCCTCGGTATTGGTATGTATATTCTGACATAACGCATATATTTTGGATTGTGGTATTTGCTTCTGTTTAACAATAAAAAATGGTTTAAAAAAAAAAAATCTAAGCAGATTACATTTAGCGCATGTTCTTTTGTCACCCAGTCAAAGAAGTAAATCAAATTTGTTTGGCAAGATTGTCCTTTGGTAAAGCCATGTTGCCTCAGACCCTGTAGTCCGTTGGCTTCTAACAAGTTAACTAACTGTTCCTTCAACAGTGACTTATTATTTTTCCTACCACCGACTTGAGGATTACCGGCCTGAAGTTTCCCATTTTTGTGAAGAGGAACTACATCAGCTCATCTCCAGTCCCACAGAACCTCTCCCGTCTCTAAAGATCTATTAAATAAATCCTTAAGAGGTCTCACCAGGACTTCTCTGAACAGGAGGCAGGTGTTTTGCAACTGAAAGGAAGCTCTGGAACGAGAAGGCATAAGATGAAGTTGAAGGGGGATAGAATCAAAAAGTAATCTAAGGAAATACTTCTTTACAGAAAGGGTGGTGGACGCGTGGAATGACCTCTTAGTGGAGGTAGTGGAGATGAGGACTGTATCTGAATTCAGGAAAGCATGGGACAGGCATGTGGGATTAGAGAGATAAAACTTGTTCCCGTCCCTGCCTCGTCCCCGTGTCCCGTGGACGCTGTTCTCATCTGCAGAGGCCTCGAACACTTATGATTTTATATTTAATTCTTTTTATCTAATATAATAATTTGCACCTGCAACGTTCTGAAGCTGACTCCATGGCAGTGAAGCCGTGTAGTGTTCGTAGGGTTCGTAATCGCACTCCCGATCACTGCCCCGCCCTCCAAGGGCAGGGAAGGCTGCATGGTAACGCGACGTCAGAAGGAGAAGGGACCAACCACAGGCAATTGCACTCGCTGTCAGTGCCCTGACCTCGGAGGGAAGGGAAGGCTGCATAGTAATGCCACGACCAGAGAACAGAGGACCAGGGTGGCGGGAAGCACACAAACCGCCTGACAGGACTCTCACTTTCAAGAAAGTTGAACTCCGAGGTACGGACATCAAAGGAGGAGGCAAGTGGACAGAATGGAAGGGGAGAACAATGTTTAATCACTCTTTCTCTCTTTCTCTGTCTGACAGACCCCCCCCCCCCCCCCATTGGATTTGTCTCTCACTGATAGACACACAGACACTGTGTATCTCTGTCTTACACACACACACGGGAAGTGGACAGAACGGAAGGGGAGAAGAATCTTTAATCTCTCTGTGACCCCCCCCCCCCTCGAAAATAAAAACACACACAAAAGAATACAAGTACATAAAACAATATAGATCTCATTCTGCAGCATGATAATACTCATAATACACCACTGAAAATTATTGATTACCATCAGAGCACATTTCTCCTAATACTTCCCTTAAAAACATTACTGGCAGAAGGTGATCACCTTGCTAGCGCCCGTTTCATTTCAATGAGAAACGGGCTTTTTTTTTTTTTACAAAAATAGCTGACTTCTACTACTCCAAGGAATCCTAATCCACCCTGTTAAAATGTCCAGGGGTACAAAATACAACCCGTTCTGTATGCCCTAGAGGGGAGAAATATGCCCTGTAAAGTGTGGATGAATAAGAAGTCATCAACAATCTCAGGATTCAGTCTAGCTCTCCTGTCTTTCACAGTCTCTCCTGCAATAGAAGATGTCTTCTTAGAAGATGTGCTGGTAGCAGGATGTACAGGATCCCTCAAGCAAATTTTGCTAGCTGTGGCCAGCATGTTTGCTTGTTTTTCCAAAAAATAAAAATATTGTCGTCTGCATCAATCAAACATAAATAACAGTCCAGTTCATTAACAGGCTTCAAAGTAGAAAGTGACACGGGGACAAAGTTTGTCTCCGTCCTCACTTGCTCTGACCCCGCCCCGTCCCCATCCCATGATTACCACGGGTCCCTGTCACCGTGTCATTCTCTATGTGGGATCTCTTAGAGTGACGAAGAGATAGCGGATGATATGGATGAGCCATATGGTCTTTATCTACTGTCATTTTCACTGTCCCTATGTTTTTATATAGTTTGTGTTGCACTTTCCTATGTGAATCACTTTGCAATTGCTCACATTAAATTATAAATTCCATACATGATTATATTCCAGCAGTGTTGAGATCTTTACACTTATTACGTTCAAAGCATTTGAACCTGTAGATTTTTACGATTGGCCCACCAGCCTTTGTAGTTGGTTTCCTCACATTTATGCTTCAATATACTCATGAACGAGCGTTTGCTTACATCAGACCTCATTTGTGGAACTCATTAACCTTATATATTCGTTTAGAAACCAGTTACTTGAAATTTTGTAAAAGGGTTAAATTTTGGCTGTTTCCAGTGTGGATAGATCTCATTAGCACTGAATCTGAAACATTCTGGCTAAACAAGGCAGGGGTTGAAGGCTTTGTATTTTTACAATCTTATTGTGTCTTATTTGGTATAACATGTTTTATGTTTTTATTGTGTTTGTATGTTTGTGTCGTTTTATTTTGTAGAACACTTTGAACGACTTTACATTAAGGCGTGTTATCCATGGCATAAATGAAATGAAATGAATGCTTCTCCATTCCCAGCCCTATCCTCTCTCCTGACACCATGTCTTGGACTCCCCCTAAGTCCAAGTGTTTGGTCACCCAGTCAAAGAATTAATCAGATTAGTCTGACAAGACCTCCTTCCTCTAGTAGAACAACGTTGCCTTGGATCCTCAACCCTTTTGATTCCAGAAACCTCTGTCCTGTGTTTAGAAGTGTTTCTATTAATTTAGTTACCACTGAGTTAAGACTAACCAGCCTGTAGTTTCCAACTTCCTCCTTACTTCCGCTTTTGTGGGATGGAAGATGGGGTCTGGGAACAGAGGAGCTTGTGCTGATGGTATCTTTACATTTGGCAGTTCCTGTTAATAGCACCAAGAGTGGGGCAATATTCAGACCTCACTGACACATTTAGGAAACAGACTCCCGGGTTCTTTCTTCCTGGAAACAAATCTTTGGCTTTCTTCTTCCTAATGACCTCCAGGGACTCCAAAACAAAACTAAATTCACTATCACAGGAGCCGTTCTAGGGGTGCATGGGAACTACCACTGTCTCACAGGCATTGAAATAAAGGTCTGGGTTCAATTCCCACTGCAGCTCCTTGTGACCTTGGGCAAGTCACTTAATCCTCCATTGCCCTCTAGGGACAGAGAAAGTACCTGCATATAATGTGGACAGCGCTGCATGTGTTTAGTAACGTTATAGAAATGATTAGTAGTAAGGGGTAAATTGACAGTACCTGCCTGATAGTTCAGTGTGTCACTTGTACCCAGAATAAGAGGCTCCTTCTCTTACTGTGGAGGGTGGGGGTGGGGGTTGTTTCAGTCCCCCTCCACTTTCTAAGCTATTCAGATATTCAGCTGCAGCAGTAAGTGGCATCTGAGTCGCTCACAGCCAAATATTCTGACTGGTGCCCGGTTAACATTAGTGCATAAAATCCTATACAATTTAATTCCTTTTTGGACTCTAAAATTGCTCTGTTACCTTCAGCACAGTTAAGACAAATTACATCTACTCCGTGATTGAATTAGGATCTCCTGGAACTCCCTCTCATTCCCTAGCTGTATGGAAAGAATCTTTTGTAATCTTTGTGATTAACTGAATATTTTGACATGCCTCCTATATTGTGGACTATAGATGAATGATATAAAGAATTCTAAAAATGTTTTCATCTTATATATTTAAATCTGTTTATTAAGTTTTACAAAATGAACATAGAAGGAACATTTCTAATACATAGAGAAGTCTATAACAAAATCTCCAAGACAAATCAAAACAGTACATTGCAAAGGGCAAAGGGCCTTGTGTCTGATAGCCCTGTACCTATACTCCCTCCTTCTGTAGAAACCAACGATATAATCACACTGTGCAGCTGATCCTAACATCTGCGATCGGGCGGTTGGTTAAACAACTTGCTGCTATTATTGAGAAGAACTGTCATACAGAAATAGATCTCTGCTAGCTGCTATTGTTCGCCAGACTATAATGCAGAGACTTGAAACTTGTCCATCACCCAGATAACACAGCGGTTCTGCACCCCATGAATTGCAAAGTTTAAGCTTAATGTACCCCGAAACACCCCTCTCCCTCCCTCCCCATCCCCCCTCCCTCTCCACCCATTCCTTAGATGGACAAGACCTAATCGGGAGTAACCACAGTAGACTCTAACAAACCCTGTAACCTTTAACTGGAGTTGATAAGCAGACTTCTCCCCCGTGGGCTCAGCATTTGTAAATAAGGGGACCAAACCTGAAGGAATTGCCTTCTATGTTTAACTGATGTTTTTGAATCTCGGGCTTCCCACGAGGCCAAGAGATGTACCTGGTTTCTCCAGTGCCAGTAGGCAGGTGCTTCCGGAGAAGCCCAATATTGCATAATACATTTGTGAGCCACCAAACTCAGTTTCCTGCATAGAAGAGCCGCCGGTGCCTTGAGGGGGGCAAAGGCCCTAGACTGATCCAGCAAAAATTGCCTTTCGGTTCCCTGGATTTTATTGCCTAGCTGTATCAAAAATCCATGAACAAGTTGCCAAAATGCCCGCACCTTAGGACATTGCCAAAGGGCGTGGTAGAACGTGTCTGGTCCCCCATCACATTTAGAACAGTTAGCGCTCTCTGACCTCTGCATATGATCCAGCTGTGTTTTGGTCATGTATCCCCTCAGTATAACCCTGTACCCACACTCTCTCAGTCTTTCATCTGTGACTAACTGTCGGATCCCCTTCAGTGATGCCGCCACAGGACGCTAATGAAGTCCCAAGGTCTTGCTCCCATTTAAATTTAATTTCCTCATATTGTTTTGTCGGTCGCTCACAGACCAAGGCCCCATATAAATCAGATATCGCGTGCCTTTCTGACGCCAGGTCAATAAAGAACCCCTGCATCTTGTCTCCTAAACGGCCTCTCAAGGCATCCTGAGTCAGCGTCTGCATGTAGTGTTTAATTTGTATATAAGCAAACTGATTCCCCCAGTCAGACCCTATCTTATCTTTTAAAGCAGCATATGGTAATAATTCTCCATTCTCCTGCAGCAGGTGCTCCAGCTTCTTAATGCCTCTCCATTCCCAGCCTTCAAATATCGGGCTACTCACAATTGGAATTTGATCAGAGATATTCGGATGTCCCCCTAATTGTCCAACCCACCACTGTCATGCCATGCGAAGGGGGTGGAGCAATATGCTTCTTTTGAGATGCGGGGGTATTTTATTACGGGGTAGATGAAATAGGGCAATTATGTCATCTGGTGCAAAAAAGGCTCGTTCAAACGATGTAGGCGTGTAATAATGTGTTGTGTAAAGCCAGTCTCTCACGTGCCGTAATAGGCAGGCTTGATTATATAAAAACAGGTCCGGGAATCCTATGCTCCCCTGTTTCCAACCACCTACCAACAAGTCCTGCCGCAACCTTGCCTTCTTACCAGCCCAGCAAAACTGGCAGCACAAATGATTTACACATTTCAAATCTGTCTTCGATAAATGAATGGGCAGAGTTTGTAAGGCATATAGCCAACGCGGGAAAATCACCATCTGTATCAAGTGGACCCGCCCCAACAAAGACAGTGGTAATCCTTTCCAAGAGTCCAATTTTTCCCTGATATAATCTAAGAGGGCCCTGATGTTTAATTGATGTAGTTCTGTGGTGTGCATTGTAAGTCTAATCCCAAGGTACTTAAAATAATGGTTTGCCCAGTGTAAGGGAAATTCATCCCCCCCAGTCCTCTCTGCCCTCTGCCGGGGATGCCAGGGCCTCAGATTTATCCAAGTTGATCCGAAAGCCCGTATAGTCTCCGTATTCCTGGAAGGTCTCTAACGACGCCTTCGGGGACGTGAGGTGGACCAAGAGGTCATCCGCGAAAGCTGCAATTTTAAATGTCTGTGTGCTCAGTCTCACTCCTTTAATCAAAGGATTCTCCATAATGTCTCGGATAAGGGGGTCTAACACCAGAACAAAAAGGAGGGGAGATAGGGGGCAAGCCTGCCTGGTCCCTTTCTGACTAGAAAAGCTTGGTGATTCTATCCCATTCACCCACATCGTGGCACTGGGGTTGGCATATAAGGTTTGAATTGCTTCTACAAATCTTCCTGAGAAGCCATAGCTTTCCAATGTGTCGAAAAGAAATGCCCAGTGTACCTTATCGAAGGCTTTCTCGGCGTCAAAGCTAATTAGCAGTGTCGCCAGACCCTTACGCTCACCATGTTCTAAAGATGTTAAAATCGCCCTCAGATTTTTACTTACGGCCCGTCCTCCCACTTGACTTTCGTGTATCAGACGGGGCAGCAGTCTTGCCAACCTATTAGCCAAGATTTTAGCCATCAGCTTGGTGTCATAATTCAGCAAAGATATGGGGCAGTATGATGTCAGTTCCAATGGGTCTCTCCCTGGTTTAAGCAGTACTACTATTTGCGCCTTATTCAGGTCGGGTGGCATTGCTCTTAAGTCTATCATTTGGTTTAAAAACTTAGTTAAGTCTGGTATGATTTCCCCCCCCCCCCCCCCCCCCCCCCCCCCCATCAATTTATAAAATTCGACCCGTAGACCATCCGGTCCTGGGGCCTTCAACAATGGGCTCTGAGCTATGACCATAGTCACCTCCTCCTCTGTAAATGGTTGATTAAGGCGATCTCGCTCTCACTGTGTAAGCCTAGGGAGATTAAGGTTGGTTAGATACATCTGATTAGCTAGGCCTACATCTTCTGGGGAGGGCATAGAGATCTTTATAGAAAGTGAAAAGTATTGCAGATATCCCGGTCCGAGGTTTTAAGGCCTCCCCCCATCCCTCGAAGGGCAAGAATATGTCTACTTCCCCCTTTTGGTTTGAGAAGCTTGGCCAGCAATTTGCCCGCTTTGTTCCCATGTTTATAGAGCATATAACGATAGTAAATTTGCGATTTGCGCATGCGCCCATGTAGGAGCTCATTCAGTGCTGATTGTAAATCCAGCACCTGCTGCTTATAACCTGTCACATGCGTTTCCCCAAACCGTGTCCTCGCACGGCAAAGTTGTTTACTCAGTCTTAATATCTGTCGGTCTCTGGAGATCCGGGCATAGTGTACATGGCTAATTATTTCCCCGTGGAGCACGGCCTTAGCCGCTTCCCAGAACAGAACCGGGTCACTCTGGTGCTCATGATTATGGGCAACATAATCCTCCCAGCTGGCCTGCAAACGCCCCTTTAAGATGGGGTCTGTATAAAACTCTATGGGGAATTGCCACCTGTTGGCCTTTCTAGCCTGGTCCCGGGGCTGCCACTCCACTTGAACCCATGCATGATCAGACACCATATAGGGCCGTATCTCTGCCATTGTAATTTCCCCAAACATCTGACTTGAAACGAGGACATAATCAATTCGGGATTGTGTTGAGTGAGCCCGTGATAGGTGTGTATTATCTTTCATTCCCGGGTGAAGCACCCTCCAGACATCTGTCAGGTCCAACAGCTGGCTCAATTTCAACAGGCCTTTATTATTGTAGTAGGTCGCAGAAGTACCTGGCACTGATTTATCCAATAAGGGGTCCCAGACCGCATTAAAATCTCCACCCACTATGAGCTCTCTATGTGGTTGATTAAGAAGAAAATTAATCACCGTTTGAAAAAACTTCCTTTCATAATTGTTAGGGGCGTAAATATTGCAGATTAACAAATTTTGCTTGCCCACTATGGCTTCCAAGATAACATATCGTCCCGAGGCATCCACTAAGAGTGGACATATCGCCGTATTGACGCCCTTACGAAACAATATTGCCACACCTCCTTTTTTCCCCCCTGCGCATATGCCGCTACACATTCTTCTACCCACCAGGTACTGAGCTTGGCATGCTCCACCTGCGACAAATGCGTCTCTTGCAGCAGAGCAATGTCCGTGTGTTGTCTGTTTAGTTGCTGCAAAATCTTAGACCGTTTTATAGGTGAATTTACTCCACCCACATTCCAGGTTAAGATTTTTACCATTCTACTAGTGTAGGGAAAATGGTATGTATTCCAAAAAACTGCGGAAGTTGTGAGAGGGGGCCCCCCAGCCACTGCCCTCCCCCACTAGGGTCTCTCCTATCTACTTGTTGTCTATAAACTTGAGCCTGCGCCTCCCGCCATTCACTACCCACCAGTAAATCCAGCCACCTGATCTTTCCTTCTACCCGCCAAGAATACTGTGACTCCTGCCTCTCTGCGGTCACTCCCTTGCCTCGAAAACCTGATTCCAAGCCAACTACCCTCCCCCCCCCCAACCTACCCCTCCCCTCCCTCCCTATCCCAAATCCTCCCGCCACACCCCTTCCCATTCCCAGACCCTTGTATCCGGACCCACTAACAGGGACCATCACTTCCTACGTCCCTCCCTCTTCCCCCCCAAAAACCCCTTACAGAGTCCAAACATTCCCTAGTCAAAGTCTTAGAAGGGCCATACTGTTGCTAACAAAAGCCCTACGTTCGCCTTTTGGCCTTCTGAACCATGCAACTTTAACCTTTAAACACAACACATAAACAGGCTCTTCACAGTTCTATCCCCCACAGCGCAACCACTGTGACTCTGTTCGTGCGCTGTAGGAAACATGCATATATAGCAACTCTCCATCACACTGTCACTCCTCGCTCCGGTCTGTCGTCAGCATCTGGTAGCTTTGCTCTTTTCTCAACGGTCTTCTGGCGCGGCTGCTTCCAGCTGCTTTAAAAATTCTTGGGCAGTACTTGCGGTTTCATAGACCTTAGTGGTTCCACGCAGTTTTGCCAGGTACTGTAGCGCAAATCGTATTTTCTTCTGAAACAACTTGGAGCAGATCTCCGAGAACTGACGCCGGTTTGCAGCCACACCGGCAGAGTAGTCCTGGAAGCATCTAACTGTCACCCGTTCAAATGCCAGAGATTTCCCTGCTCTGAGCCGCTGCAGAATTTCTTGTTTTTGAGCATAGTCCAGGAATCTTAAGATGACTACTCTTGGCCTGCCAGGTTCTGCGCCCTTCTGTCCTAGTCGATGAGCCCTCTCAATGCAAAGCGGCCCCAGGGCTTCTGGGAGTTGTAGTTCCTTACTCAACCAACTGGCCAAAAAGGTCTCCAGGCCCCGCTCCGGGATGCTCTCCGGAAGTCCCACCAGACGAATATTGTTTCTTCTAGATCTGTTTTCTAGGTCCTCAACTTTATTTTTTAGTGCCCGCAGCTGTTCCTGCATCTGGTTTTGCGCTTCCTCGACCACCGTGACGCGGTCTTCCACCTCGTTGACTCGCGACTGGAATGCTGCACAGTCCTTCGAAAAATCCGTGAGCTGAGTCTGCACTCGTTCGAGCTTAATACCAATAGGGGCCAGCTGACGGTCCAGGAGATCATCCATCACTGCCGTCATCTCAGCAGTGATTTCCGCTATCCATGCGGACGAAACCGTCGGTCCAGGCGGGCTTGCGGGCGGCGCCATTTTCTCTTCTCCTACCCTGGCGCGGAGTCTGTCTTTTGGGGCATTTTTCACCGCCATATCGGTACTGGGGATCGCAAAAAGTTAAGCCAGCCTTTTTGCTATCCTAACTTTGGGCTCCTTTAACAAAGCTGTGGTAAAAAGTGTCCTGCAGTAGTGTGCAGCATGCCAAAAGGCCACTCTTTACCACAGCTGGCAATTCTATTTATTTAAATGGAGGTCATTAGTGGCCGTGTGCTAATGAAAATATTGGCGTGCAGCGATTTACAAGGCGGTAAGGGCTCGCGCTAACCCGGAGGTAATTGGACAGCATGCGGTGATGGCCAATTACCGCTGGGCATACCTACTCCCCACCCCCCATGCTAGAAAATAGAAAAATATTTTCTGGTGTGGGAAATGCTCCTGGGTGCGCCCTGCGGTAGTGCTGTATTGCCGCACGGTAACCCTACCGCCACTTTTTAAAAGGGCCCCATTATGAAGTTACTTAGCTGCTTAGCAGACTGAAAGTCGCCACTAACTGGCTAAGTAGGTGCTCTTTCCACACTCTGCCCCCAGCCCGCCTCTAATCTGGTTAGGAAATGGCCGGTTAGCAGTAATCAGTTAAATGCCACTGAATATTGATCTATAGCAATTAGATGAACAATCTGTATAAAATAACTACTGATAGCAGAGATTTCCATTATGTTTATGCAGTAGCTGAATCCACAACAGAGCTGTCTGTAGCTCTTGAAGAAAGGAGTTGTCCACCTCAATATTAAAATGATCAGGTTATTGTTAGAGTATATTTCTGATGATGATCAGTACAACAGCACCCCTCATTTTTTTTTTGTCGCTGTACAAATGGAGGTGACTATGAAAACAGCGTAATTCTAAGTATTTTTCCTCTAACAGGCTCCCACAATGTCAAGCCTGACCTATTATTCCAGTTTGAGCAAGAGGGATTTGAGACTGAGCCTCAGGAATCTGAGGAAAGAGGAAATCTGACCACAGCCACATGTGAGGAACTGCATCAAACAGGTGATGTAGCTTGAATTAAAGCTAGAAGCAAACTGATCCAAACATGTCCTACAAGAAAGACAGCTCCTCTGGACCAGGCACAATGAGAATGAGGTGTTTTAATCATGGTCCCTGCTTCTAAGTTCTAACCTTTGTCGTGTGGATAATGTAATTGTTATGTTTCCCTTATTTTTACTTTTCTCTGTACATTATCTGATTTGCCTCGTTCCTTCTCTTTGGGGCTAATTTTCGAATGAGAAAAACATCTAAAAAGTGGCATAAAGCAGCATTTGGACATTTTTCTCATAAAATCATCCAAATCAGTATTTTCAAAACCTATTTTTCAGATGCTTTTCTATGATTTTTGTCTGTAGTGCGTCCAAATCTCAAGCAGGCATATCGGGGGGGGGGGGGGGGGGGGGCGGCGTTAAGAGCGGGATTTGGACATTCCTAAGACGTGGATGTTTTTCGGCCATAATGAAACCAAACCGTCCAGGACTAAAACTAAGATGTTTTGAGCTACACCTGTATTTAGAATGAATTAAAGCACAAAAAGGTGCCCTAACTGACCAGATGACCTCCCCTTACTCCCTCAGTGGTCACTGACCCCCCTCCCATCCCCCCCAAAATTTGATTGAAAACATTAATTGCCAGCCTCAGATGTTATACTAAGGTCCATTAGAGCAGCTTTCATGTCCCTGGAGTAGGCTAGTGGTGGGTGCTGTTCACTGCAGACAGGTGGACCTAGGCCCATACCTCCCCCTACCTGTTACACTTGTGGCGGAAAATGTGATTCCTCCAGTACTCACCAGAAACCCACTGTACCCACACATAGATGTCCCCTTCACCCATAAGGGCTATTGTAGTGGCGTAAAGTTGGGAGTTGTAGGTTTTGGGGGTCTCAGCAGACGAGATAAGGGAGGTTGGGAGAGATGTATACCTGGGAGCATTTATTTGAAGTCCACTGCTGTGCCCCCTAGGGCACACAATAAATCTTTTTAAAGTACCAAGTTTACTTTTCTTGCTTTCTGGAGTCCGCGGTCCATTTCCCGTCATCCTTTTGCCTCTGCTGTACCCTGTGGGAATTCAGAGTTCTCCACATGGGTGGATTTCTAGTGGAGCTATTAGAACATGCCATTCAAAAAATGGTCATTGTGATTATCACTTCATGAACAACACAAGCTCCATCCACTGCCAGACACTTTGTTTAAAGCCGATGGGTTTTAGTTTGTGTGGTGACTCTATAGGATGGGGAGACCATTAGTCCTGGGCATTTTTATTTGCAGTAACAAGAGCCACCTTTCGGCAGCCCTTGCCCCAGAGCCCGCTTTCAAATAGGCTACAGACACTTTGCAAAATAACACAAAACCCTTGAAAAAGACACTCAAAACCTATACAGGAAAAACTTTCCAAACCATAACAGCCATGACCCACCTATGAAAAGACAGTGTTATAAACCTGCTACTGGGAAACTGGAACAAGTTCGACTGTTATATGTTCCTACACAGACACTACATTTTAGCATAATCCTTCACCTCAGTCAGCAGGGCCGGTCTTAGGGTGAGGCGGCCAGGGGGCCCCGCGCGGCGCGCCTGGGGTTGCCCCGCCCGCTGCTCCCACCCCCCCTCGACGATCGATCGCTGTTCTGTAAAAAAAAATTGAGAAGTGCCGAGTAGTAGGCAGCGCCTCGCGTCTGCCCTGCTAGTAAAACTCTCCTGCACGTCGTCGGGCCGACCTTCCCGCATTAAGTCCCGCCCTCCTCTGAGGTAATAGCCTATTACCTCAGAGGAGGGCGGGACTTAATGCGGGAAGAGCCTATTACCTCAGAGGAGGGCGGGACTTAATGCGGGAAGGCTGGCCCGACGTTCAGGAGATTTTTACTAGCAGGGCAGACGTGAGGCGCTGCCTGCTACTCGGCACTTCTCAATTTTTTTTTTAAGTTAGTGGGTGCAGCAGGAGGAGAACAGAGTTGGTAGGTGGGTCGGGGGGGGGGGACTCAGATGGGAGAAGGGTGTGGGATGGGGGTTCTCAGTTGGGGTAAGGGGGACTCAGATGGGAGAAGGGTGTGGGATGAGGGTTCTCAGTTGGGGGAAGGGGTAAGGGGGACTCAGATGGGAGAAGGGTGTGGGATGGGGGTTCTCAGATGGGAGAAGGGTGTGGGATGGGGGTTCTCGGAGAGAGGGGGTAAGGGGGACTCAGATGGGAGAAGGGTGTGGGATGGGGGTTCTCAGTTCGGGTGAGGGGGTAAGGGGGACTCAGATGGGAGAAGGGTGTTGGATGGGGGTTCTCAGATGGGTGAAGGGGGCTGGAACTGGGGTTTGAGAAGGGGCCCTATGGGAAATGGGGGCCATGCATGGGGCTGGTGGGAAAATGAGGCATGCGTGGGTCAGGTGGGAGAATGGTTCTGGGGCTGAAAAGGGGGGCTCTAATACAAGGCATGTGGATGAAGGGGGCTGGAACTGGGGGCTGAAAAGGAGGGTAGGTGGGATAAGGGGGCTAGTACAGGGACTGGAGGCTGAAAAGGGGCAGGGGCTGAAACTGTAGGTACTGGGGGCTGAAAAGGAGATAGGGAGAAGTGGCTGGGGCTGAAGCTTGGGACTGGTGAGAGAAAAGGGCTGGGGACTGGGGTTGAAACTGGGGGCTGAAAAGGGGACAGGGTGGAGTGGCTGGGGGCTGAAGCTCAGGACTGGTGGGAGAAAAGGGCTGGGGCTGAAACGGGGGACTGGTGGGATAGTGGGGCTGGAACTGGGGGCTGAAAAAAAGGGGCAGATAGAGGGGCAGATCCTGGATGGAAGAGGGAGGGCAGACCCGGATGGATGGGAGAGGGAGGGCAAATGGTGGATTGAAGGGGCAGAGAGAAAGGGCAGACAGTGGATGGAAGGGATAGAAAGGGCAGACAGTGAATGGAAGGGGCAGGGATAGAGGGCAGATGTGCACGGAAGGGGCAGGGAGAGAGGGCAGACATTGGATGGAGGGGACAGCAGAGAGGGCAGACAATGGATGGCAGAGAGAGAGAGCGAAGACAGATGCTGGATGGAAGGAAGACAGTGAAAAGAAGATGAGGAAAGCAGAAACCAGAGACGACAAACTGTAAATAAAATATATATATATATATTTTTGCTTTTGGATATAGTATTGTAGCTGTGTTAATAAATGTTTATAATAGAACATGTAAATAAGGTAATCTTTTTATTGGACTAATTTTAATATATTTTGACAAACTTTCGGAGAAGAAAACCCCCTTCCTCAGGTCAGGATAGGATACTGTAACAGCTCTATACTGTATTGACCTGAGGACGGAGGTTTTGGCCTCTGAAAGCTAAATGTATTAGTCCAATAAAATGGTTTTATTTTATTTTCTATATTTGTTTTGTTTCTATTTGTTAATTTGTAAAGTGGTGATTGGTATTTGTTAGTTTTTTTTCAAATTTACATCTGTTGTCTTTATATTTTGCACAGTACTAGGGGACATTTTCTGTTTCTGTGGTGTTGTATTGTATGCAGAGTCTGGCATCTTGGGGGTTCAGTTTAATTTTTGTCTAAATAGAAAGTTTAAATATTACTACTTATTCTATAGTGGATTAGGGTGTATCTGTGTTTGTGAAAAAGACATGGTTTTCAGTTGGCATTGACTGTGCAGGATCGACAAGCCCTGGAGCTGGGGGCCTTGGAGCTTGGAGGGAGGGGTGGCCGGCTCTGGAGCTAGGGTGGGGGTGGAACTAGGGTGGGCGGAGTTAGGGTGGGGCGGGGCTAGGGTGGGGCCCCGTCAAATTGGTCTGCATAGGGCCCCGCACTTGCTAAGACCGGCCCTGTCAGTCAGACATGCAGAACACGGACAGACCCCCTCACCTGATACAAAATAGTGGCCCACAAAAAACATGCAGACAAAAACTGAAATGGAGACCCCCAAATAAGTCAGACTATAAGCAGTGAAAGTATAGGTGAAGGAGAAACAGAAAAGCATTTTCTCTGTACTCTGTTAAATACAAAAATAGAAAAGATGCACATTCCCCAAAGCAGACACATACCAATCCTTAAAAAGTATTAAATAAAAATATATATGTTTTTCTGTTTTACCTTTGTTGAATGGGTACTTTTCTAATTGAGTTAGTCCCCAGTCTGTTCCACTATTTGTGTCAGTCTTCTACATTTGTTTCAGGTTTGCCTTTCCATTTCTTCTCTACATCCATCTGGCACTGATGTTTCTTTTTATATTTCTTTGTTCATTTTCTCTTCTCTACTTCTATATCCACCCATATTTGATTTTTACCCCTCATTGTCTCTTTCTTTCACCTTCTAGTACTTATTCACCTTTTCGATATCATCAAGCAGATCAATCCATAGACTGGTGGGTTGTGTCCATCTACCAGCAGGTGGAGATAGAGAGCAATCTTTTGCCTCTCTATATGTGGTCATGTGCTACCAGGAAATCCTCAGTATGTTCTCTATCTCAGCAGGTGTGTGGTCACAGCAGCAGCTTTGGCTAGGCCTCCAAGCCTATTTGTTTAGGTTTTGTTGAGGACCTGGGGTTGAGGGCTCTTCATGAGCGAGTGAAACCTGGTGGTTCCAGGTCCCTCCTTTTCTCTCGCTCTCCCCCGCTGGCTCCGCTAAAAAAAAAAAAAAAAGCGATTTTGAAGCAAACAGCTTTCTTTGCAGCTGCTCACTGGGACACCAATTTGTTGCAGCTCGGAGCAAGAAGCAGGTAATTTTTACCTTTTCCTAGTGGGCAGGGGGGTCCCCGAACGTTCTCCACGTGGCTATGGCGTCGGATGGCAAGGGCGCGAATAAGCGCTCCCGGACCGTGTTCGTGCGTCTAGTGGGGAAGTGCGGGGATCGGAGGCAGAGAAGCCCTTTTTGGGCACCTTTCCAGAGTTTGGCGAGTTAGCCGGTTTTTCCTCTGCTGGGGCATCGGCGGTTTTTCCCGCCTTAGGCGCCCATCCCCCGATGTCCGCTCTTCCGGTTTTGGCCGGCCATGCTGCTCGGACGGCTTCTTCTTTGGCCGCCCTTGAGGTGGGAGACGGTAAGAAGATGGCCGCCCTTGACTTGAGCGGCGGTAAGAAGTTGGCGAGATTCAAGCGCCATTCTTCCCGCGCAGCTCCTTCACGGAGTGACGCGATGGACACCATTTTGGATGCGCAGCGTGCCTCTCCCCCACTCTTTGGAGCGGAGGTTGAGAATTCCTCTAGGGCCGTGGCCCATGCTGCAGAGGTGCACAAACAGGGGGGGTTTCTCTCCTGAGTTTATTTTGCTGCTGCATCAGGCCTTTTTTCTGCAAAACGCTGCTCCAGTTCCCCTGTCAGACATGGGTGAAGAGGCCTCCCTGATCAAACACCCTCGGGTGGATCACCAGGCCTTAGGGGACTCTGTCTCCTCTGATGTAGATGACGGCAGCGTTTCTGGATTCTCCCAAAGGTCCTTCGGGGATTCTTTGGAGGAGGCTGATCCTCGCCCTGATGGGGCAGATGACCCCTCTGCAGCACGGCTTTTTCGCTCAGAGGATTTGCCCAACCTGTTAGTTCAGGCCATGAGCGTTGTAAACATTTCCTTTCCGGAGGAAGGCTCTCTCTCTCAGCCTCGGCAGGTTCCGCTATTATGCTGGGAACAAAGCGCCCACCCAGAACCTTCCACATTCATGAAGCCATGCAGACTTTAATTTCGGCTCAATGGGATTCTCCTGAAACGAGCCTTAAAGTAGCCAGGGCCATGTCCCGTCTGTACCCTCTGCCTGAGGGTGAACGGGAGGTCTTTCACTGGCCCACAGTAGACTCTCTAATCACTGCGGTGACGAAGAAGACGGCTCTGCCGGTGGAAGGTGGCTCTGCCCTGAAGGATGCTCAGGACAGGAAATTGGAGGTGGCCTTAAGTTGGCCTTTGAGGCAGGCCTCTGTTTGCGGCTCTTATGTGGCCAGGGCATGCCTGACCATTTTGCAGTGGGCCTCCCCCTCGGATCCTTCTTGAGGGCGGATTGGCCAGTCTTGGAGTCGGGCTTGGCCTACTTGGCAGACTTGCTGTATGATGTCTTGAGAGCCTCGGTTAAAGGTATGGCTCAGACAGTCTCTGCCCGTCGGTGGCTATGGCTTATGCATTGGTCTGCTGACCATGCCTCAAAATCTCGCCTGGCCAAGTTGCCTTTTAAGGGCAAGCTGCTCTTTGGGGACAAGCTGGACAAGATCGTGATGGATCTCGGCAGTTCTAAAGGCAAGAGGTTGCCTGAGGTCAGGGCATGGGCTGGCAGTGCTCGCCCTGGTTCCTCTAAGGGCCGGTTTCAGGAAGCCCGTCGGTATTGCCCGGGCAAGTCGGGCTCCTCTTCCTCCTCCTTCAAGCGGAAATTCTCCCCCAAGCAGCATTCCTTTTGCAGAGACCGCTGTCCCGGAGGTTCGTCCTCCGGCCCTCCCCCAGGGTCTCGTACCCAGTGACGGGGTCCTGGTCCAAGGCCCAGAACAGATAGGAGGAAGGCTGTCCTCATTTCTGGGCAAGTGGACCAGGGTAACTTCAGACGCTTGGGTTCTGGAAGTCATCAGAGACGGCTATAAGTTGGAGTTCTGCCGGCCCCTGAGAGACGGGTTTGTGAACTCTCCCTGCAAGTCTCCCCTCAAAGCCACGTCAGTTCAGCAGACTGGACAACTAGATCCGCCTTGGGGCGGTGGTCCCAGTGCCAGTAGATCAACTTGGCACGAGACGCTACTCCATTTACTTTGTGGTACCAAAGAAAGGAGGTTCTTCTCAGCCTATTCTCAACCTCAAGGGAGTCAATACGGCATTTCAGAATGGAGACTCTCCGCTCTGTGATAGCTGCGGTACAAGCAGGAGAATTCCTGGCATCCCTGGACATCAAGGAAGCTTGTATGCACATTCCCATCTGGCCTCCTGATCAGCGCTTCCTGCGCTTTGCAGTGCTGGGCTGGCACTTCCAGTTCAGAGCCCTCCCGTTCAGGTTGGCTAGGCTACGGCTCCGCAGACCTTCTCCAAAGTGATGGTGGTCATTGCGCTTATCTCCGCAAGGAAGGAGTGCAAGTCCATTCCTATCTGGACGACTGGTTGATTCAAGCTCCCTCATTTGCAGAGTGTGGGAGAGCAACGGACAGGGTCATTGCTCTTCTGAGCTCCCTGGGATGGATCATCAACCGGGAAAAGAGTCAGCTACGCCCGACTCAGTCCCTGGAGTATCTGGGTGTTCAGTTCGACACCCAAGTGGGCAGAGTGTTCCTGCCAGACAGCCGGAGCCTCAAGCTTTGGGCCCAGGTGGGCCGGTTCCTAGCTCCACTACTGCTCGGGCTTGGGATTATGTGCAACTGTTGGGCTCCATGACGGGCACGATGGAGGTAGTGCCCTGGGCCAGGTCCCATATGAGACCATTACAGCACTCTCTCCTGTGGCGTTGGTCTCCGGTTTCGGAGGATTACGCTATACACCTTCCCTTGGATCCAGCGGTGCGCAAGGCACTGAATTGGTGGCTGATGCCAGACAAGCTGGCCGCCGGAATGTCTGTTATGACCCCGGACTGGATTGTCGTCACGACGGATGCCTGCTTGACGGGCTGGGGAGCCCACTGTCTGGGAAGGACAGCGCAAGGGATATGGTCACCTGCGGAGGCGAAGTGGTCCATCAACCTCTTTGAACTTCGAGCCATTCGGTTGGTGCTGCAAGCGTTCCTCCAGGTTCTGGTAATGAGGCCAGTTCGGGTCTTGTCAGACAATGCCACGGCTGTGGCCTATGTCAACCGCCAGGGAGGTACCAGGAGCGCCCCCCAAGTCGGGGAGGCCATGAAGTTATGCCTGTGGGCAGAAGCGAACCTGGAACAGCTGTCGGCGGCTCACATTGCAGGAGTCCTGAATGTCAAGGTGGACTTTCTCAGTCGCCATACCTTGGATCCTGGAGAGTGGCAGCTGTCGGCTCGGGTGTTCTTGGAGATCACGAAGCACTGGGGAATGCCGACCTTGGATCTGATGGCAACCTCAGTCAATTGCCAAGTACCGCGGTTCTTCAGCAGAGATTGGGACCCTTGTTCTCTGGGGGTCGATGCTCTTCTCCAGCAGTGGCCAGTACAAGAGCTTCTCTATGTGTTCCCGCCCTGGCCAATGATGGGCAGAATCCTCGGCTGGGTGGCAAAGCATCCAGGCCGGGTGGTCCTGGTGGGTCCAGATTGGCCCAGGCGCCCTTGGTATGCAGACCTAATCCGGCTCTCCATGGACGATTCTCTGCGGCTTCCAGCGGAGCGGGGCCTCTTGCATCAGGGTCCCGTGGTGATGGAGGATCCCTCCCCCTTTGGTCTTACGGCCTGGCTCTTGAGCGGAAGCGGCTGAGGAAGAAGGGCTTCTCGGACAAGGTCATCGCCACTATGCTGAGAGCACCGAAGCGCTCTACTTCTACTACTTATGCCTGGGTTTTGGCGTACCTTTGCATCGTGGTGCGAGGCAGGCTCCCTTTCGCCCTTCACTGCTCCAATTACCTCAGTGTTGGCGTTCCTGCAGGAAGGTCTGGAAAAAGGCCTGTCGCTCAGTTCGCTTAAAGTCCAGGTAGCGGCTCTAGCTTGCTTCAGGAGTCGACTGATGGGTGCTTCCCTGGCTTCGCAGCCAGATGTGGTGCGCTTTCTTAAAGGGGTTAATCACCTGCGCCCTCCTCTGCACTCGATAGTGCCTACGTGGAATCTCAATCTGGTGCTACGGGCATTGCAGGAGCCGCCCTTTGAGCCCTTGTCGAGGGTGTCGCTGAAGGACCTGACATTGAAAGCGGTCTTTTTGGTGGCTATCACTTCAGCCAGAAGAGTTTCCGAGCTCCAGGCGCTCTCGTGTAGAGAGCTGTTCCTGCGATTCACTGAGGCAGGAGTGTCGATTCGCCCAGTGCCTTCCTTCTTGCCCAAGATTGTTTCTCGCTTCCATGTGAATCAGCAGCTTTGTCTACCCTCCTTTCATAGGGAGGATTACCCAGAGGAGTACCCTGCTCTCAAATGTCTGGATGTTAGACGAGTCATCATCAGATACTTGGAAGTGACCAATGATTTCAGGAAATCGGATCACCTGTTCGTGCTGTTCGCAGGCCCTCATAGGGGTCTGCAGGCATCTAAGCCTACTGTGGCACGTTGGGTCAAGGAGACGATTGCGGCGGCTTATGTGGCTGCAGGGAAGGTGCCGCCTATCCAGCTGGAGGCTCACTCTACTAGAGCACAGGCAGCCTCTATGGCAGAGTCCAGATCCGTCTCCTTGGAAGAGATTTGTAGAGCGGCAATTTGGGCGTCGGCTCATACCTTCTCACGACATTACCGCTTGGATGTGGCGGCTCGGGCCGAGGCCCAGTTTGGGGCTTCAGTGTTGCGTTCTGGGATTTCCATGTCCCGCCCTGGGTGAGTACTGCTTCGGTACATCCCACCAGTCTATGGATTGATCGGCTTGATGATATGGAAGGTAAAATTATGTATCATACCTGATAATTTTCTTTCCATTAATCATAGCAGATCAATCCATAGCCCCTCCCAGATATCTGTACTGTTTGTGTTCTGGTTTTATTTCAGGTTCAAGTTTAGTCTTCAGTTCCTGTTCAGGAGGACTTTGTGTTCAAGTTCTTCCAATTGGATTTCCCTTGAGTTCAGACGATTTTGTGTTACAGTGAGCTGCTGCTTCCTCTCCCCCCATTTCGATGGTGGCTGGATTGATAACTAAATTATGCCGGCGCTCCCTCCCGCTTAGTGCGGTAGTAGGGTAGCTTTGTATCCCTCCCGCTTCGGCGGTG
This sequence comes from Microcaecilia unicolor, assembly GCF_901765095.1. Classification (NCBI taxonomy): domain Eukaryota; kingdom Metazoa; phylum Chordata; class Amphibia; order Gymnophiona; family Siphonopidae; genus Microcaecilia; species Microcaecilia unicolor. The sequence continues at coordinate 405,154,631 of NC_044031.1, read as the reverse complement.
TTAGGGTAAGCCAGCTCCTCCCATGGTTGCGGTAGCAGGATAAGCCAGTTCCCCCTGCGTCGGCGGGTGTGATTTCACTCCCCCCCCCCCCGCTTCGGCGGTGGTGGGCTGGAAAGAGTGTCCCTTTGTGGGTGTAATTCTCTATGTGCTGAGTCCTGCGGATGGAGCTTTGATATCGACTATACTGAGGATTTCCTGGTAGCACATGACCACATATAGAGAGGCAAAAGATTGCTCTCTATCTCCACCTGCTGGTAGATGGACACAACCCACCAGTCTATGGATTGATCTGCTATGATTAATGGAAAGAAAATTATCAGGTATGATACATAATTTTACCCTATTCACCTCTCATCTCCTTCTCACCCTCTTTCCAGCAATTCTATTGCCCCCTCTGTCTTTCTCCTTCCCCAGTCTGCCAATCCCTCCCACCCTCTGTCTTTCACCCACTCTCTTATCCCCCATTTCTACCCTTTGAGCCCTCATCTACTCTCCACTGCTTTTCATCCCCTCATCAGCTCCAGCTCCATCCCTGTCTCTCCAGGCCATTCTCTCTCTTACCTTCTAACCCATCTACTGTTGCCTCTCTTTGACAACATTTACTCTGTTTCTACCCTCACTGAACCCCTTGGGATCTCCTTCCTCACTCATACTCTTCCACAGCACCCCATCCTGGTTTCAGAACACAGAGAGCCCCTGTTCAAATACAGGATAAGCAACCACAAACTAACCCCCCCTATTTACTAAGCTGCGCGGCTTAGTAAACAGGGGGTAAAAGTACTAATGTAGGCAAAAATTAAACGGAAACTCAAGATGCCAGATTTTGCATGCAGTGCAAAACCAAATAGAAAGAAATGCATTTTCTCCTGTACAGTGCAAAATAAAGCTAGCAGAAGTAAATTCTCCGAGGACAAGCAGGCTGCTTGTTCTCACGACTGGGTTGACGTCTGCGGCAGCCCCCACCAACCGGAAGAAGCTTCGCGGGCGGTCCGCACGCAGGGCACGCCCACCGCGCATGCGCGGCCGTCCTCCCGCCCGTGCGCGACCGTTCCCTCCAGTCTTGTTTTTTCCGCGCTGGAGAGAGTCGTGCGTCGCCGCTCTCTCTGGTTCAGCCCGAAAAACCGTTGCGTTTTCGCGAAATTTCTTAGTTTTTTGTTTGTTATAGCCGCGTTCCGGCCTTTTCTTTTTCTTTCGAAAAAAAAAAAAAAAAAAGTGTGAACGCGCTTGTTTTCCCTCGTTTTCTAGCGGGGGCGTCGCGTTGCGGCCTTGTGGCCGCGCGGTCGATTTATTTTTCGAGGTGTGATTCCCGCCACCATCGACGACTTTAATTTCGCCGACGCGATTTTTCCATCGATGTCCTCGAAGGTCCCGAGTGGATTTAAGAAGTGTGGTCGGTGCGGCCAGCCTATCTCGCAGACCGACACCCACGCTTGGTGCCTCCAGTGCCTCGGGCCGGAGCACAATATCAAGTCGTGTTCTTTGTGTCTTGGTCTCCGGAAATGGACTCAGGTTGCGAGGCAAGTTCTTCGGGACCGTCTTTTTGGAACATGCGCCGGCCCCTCGACGTCGACCTCGACGGCATCGGTATCGACGGCCGGTTCTTCGGTACCGGTATCGATGCCCGCGAAATCGGCACCAATGGCATCGACCCCAGGAGCACAGGTCCCGTCGGCCCGCCAGTCCTCCGGCGAGGGTAGGGGTGAGAGGCCGCGTGGGCAATCGGCCCCGGTCACTCCCTCGGCCCATGGCCCTCGGGACTGAACCCTGTCTGACCAGGTTCCTCGAGACCGAGGGGGATCGACCTCCTCCTCCTCCATGCCACCTGGCACCGATGACGGGCACCGCAAGAAATCTAAGAAGCACCGTCATCGGTCGCCTTCGATGCATCCGGCTCTCGGTACCGGCGAGGAGTCGACGCCGAAGCGTCCGCGTCGAGAGGAGAGATCCCCTTCGGTTGTGGAGGTACCAACGCGTCAGGGTCCCAGCACTTCGGTGCAGTCTCCTGGACCCGAGCAGCTTCCGGCACCGACACCTCTACCGGCCCCCCCGTCTTTCCCGGCAGCGGGCCTGGACGAGTGCCTCCGAGCCATCCTTCCAGGGATCCTGGAAGGGCTGATGCGCCAGGCTGTGCCGGCGTCGGGGGTGCTTGCGCCCTCGGCGCTGTTGACTGTGGCGCCGGCGAGCTCTAGCCCGGTGCCGAGGCCGTCGACACCGCCGCCGCTTGCGGCGCCGGTCTCGACCGCCACGCAGGTGGAGTCCCCGTTGACGTCGATGGAGGGAGCTTCGTCCCCGCCGGCGCGGGAGTCCACCGCTCGATGACACCGAGGCTTCGGTGCCTCGACGTCGAGCCAGGCCCGGTTAAGGACTCAGCTACATGAGCTTATGTCCGATACCGAGGAAGAGGCCTCGTGGGGTGAAGAGGAAGACCCCAGATATTTCTCCTCAGAGGAGTCTGCGGGTCTTCCCTCTGACCCCACGCCTTCACCTGAGAGGAAGCTTTCGCCTCCTGAGAGCCTCTCCTTTGCCTCCTTTGTAAGGGACATGTCTATTTGCATTCCCTTCCCCGTGGTCTCTGTGGATGAGCCGAGGGCTGAGATGCTCGAGGTCCTCGACTATCCATCACCACCTAGAGAGTCCTCCACGGTGCCGTTGCACAATGTCCTTAAAGAGACACTGCTTCGGAACTGGATGAGACCATTATCTAATCCCATCATCCCCAAGAAAGCAGAGTCCCAGTACAGAATCCACTCGGACCCAGAGTTAATGCGGCCCCAATTGCCCCATGACTCGGCGGTCGTGGATTCTGCTCTCAAGAGGGCACGGAGTTCGAGGAATACCGCCTCGGCGCCCCCGGGGCGGGAGTCTCGCACTCTGGACTCGTTTGGGAGGAAGGCCTATCAGTCCTCCATGCTCGTGACCCGCATCCAGTCGTACCAGCTCTACACGAGCTTCCACATGCGGAACAATGTGAAGCAACTGGCGGACCTGGTCAATAAGCTCCCGCCGGAGCAGTCCAGGCCTTATCAGGAGGTTGTCAGGCAGCTGAAGGCGTGCAGAAAGTTCCTGTCCAGGGGTATCTATGACACCTGTGACGTGGCATCTCGTGCTGCGGCCCAAGGTATAGTGATGCGCAGGCTCTCATGGCTGCGTGCCTCTGACCTGGACAACCGCACCCAGCAGAGACTGGCCAACGTCCCTTGCTGGGGGGATAATATTTTTGGTGAGAAGGTCGAGCAGCTGGTGGACCAACTGCATCAGCGGGAAACCGCCCTCGACAAGCTCTCCCACCGGGCGCCTTCAGCACCCACCTCAGCAGGTGGACGTTTTTCCCGGGCCCGGCAGGCTGTGCCCTATTCTTTTGCCAAGCGTAGGTACACCTAGCCGGCCCGAAGGCCTCGTCAGGCACAGGGACAGCCCCAGCGCGCTCGTTCTCGTCAACAGCGTGCGCCTAAGCAGCCCCCTGCGCCTCCACAGCAAAAGCCGGGGACGGGCTTTTGACTGGATCCACGGGAACATAGCCGCCCTCAAAGTGTCCGTACCGGACGATCTGCCGGTCGGAGGGAGGTTAAAATTTTTTCACCAAAGGTGGCCTCTCATAACCTCCGACCAGTGGGTTCTCCAAATAGTGCGGTGCGGATACGCCCTGAATTTGGCCTCCCTGCCACCAAATTGTCCTCCGGGAGCTCAATCCTTCAGCTCCCATCACAAGCAGGTACTTGCAGAGGAACTCTCCGCCCTTCTCAGCGCCAATGCGGTCGAGCCCGTACCACCCGGGCAGGAAGGGCAGGGATTCTATTCCAGGTACTGCCTTGTGGAAAAGAAAACAGGGGGGATGCGTCCCATGCTAGACCTGAGAGGCCTGAACAAATTCCTGGTCAAAGAAAAGTTCAGGATGCTTTCCTTGGGCACCCTTCTGCCAATGATTCAGAAAAACGATTGGCTATGTTCCCTGGATTTAAAGGACGCATACACTCACATCCCGATACTGCCAGCTCACAGGCAGTATCTCAGATTCCGCCTGGGCGCACGGCACTTTCAGTATTGTGTGCTGCCCTTTGGGCTCGCCTCTGCCCCACGAGTGTTTACAAAGTGCCTCGTGGTGGTAGCGGCATACCTGCGCAAGCTGGGAGTGCACGTGTTCCCATATCTCGACGATTGGCTGGTCAAGAGCACCTCGGAGGCAGGAGCCCTCCGGTCCATGCAGTGCACTATTCAACTCCTGGAGCTGCTGGGATTTGTGATAAATTACCCAAAGTCCCATCTCCAGCCAACCCAGTCTCTGGAATTCATAGGAGCTCTGCTGAATACCCAGACGGCTCAGGCCTTCCTTCCCGAAGCGAGGGCCAACATCCTCCTGTCCCTGGCTTCGCAGACCAGAGCGTCTCAGCAGGTCACAGCTCGGCAGATGTTGAGACTTCTGGGTCATATGGCCTCCACAGTCCATGTGACTCCCATGGCTCGTCTTCACATGAGATCTGCTCAATGGACCCTAGCTTCCCAGTGGTTTCAAGCCACCAGGAATCTAGCAGATGTCATCCGCCTCTCCACCAGTTGCCGCACTTCACTGCTCTGGTGGACCATCCGGACCAATTTGACCCTGGGACGTCCATTCCAAATTCCGCAGCCCATGAAAGTGCTGACGACGGATGCATCTCGCCTGGGGTGGGGAGCTCATGTCGATGGGCTTCACACCCAGGGTCCGTGGTCCCTCCAGGAAAAGGATCTGCAGATCAACCTCCTGGAGCTCCGAGCGATCTGGAACGCACTGAAGGCTTTCAGAGATCGGCTGTCCTACCAAATTATCCAAATTCGGACAGACAATCAGGTTGCAATGTATTACACCAACAAGCAGGGGGGCACCGGATCTCGCCCCTTGTGTCAGGAAGCCGTCGGGATGTGGCGTTGGGCTTGCCAGTTCGGCATGCTCCTCCAAGCCACATACCTGGCAGGTGTAAACAACAGTCTGGCCGACAGACTGAGCAGAGTCATGCAACCGCACGAGTGGTCGCTTCATTCCAGAGTGGTACGCAAGATCTTCCGAGAGTGGGGCACCCCCTCGGTGGACCTTTTCGCCTCTCAGACCAACCACAAGCTGCCTCTGTTCTGTTCCAGACTACAGGCACACGGCAGGCTAGCGTCGGATGCCTTTCTCCTCCATTGGGGAACCGGCCTCCTGTATGCTTATCCTCCCATACCTTTGGTGGGGAAGACCTTACTGAAGCTCAAGCAAGACCGCGGCACCATGATTCTGATAGCGCCCTTTTGGCCCCGTCAGATCTGGTTCCCTCTTCTTCTGGAGTTGTCCTCAGAAGAACCGTGGAGATTGGAGTGTTTCCGACTCTCATTTTGCAGAACAACGGAGCGTTGCTGCACCCCAACCTTCAGTCCCTGGCTCTCACGGCCTGGATGTTGAGGGCGTAGACTTCACTGTGTTGGGTCTGTCTGAGGGTGTCTCCCGTGTCTTGCTTGCCTCTAGGAAGGATTCCACTAAAAAGAGTTACTTTTTCAAGTGGAGGAGGTTTGTCGTTTGGTGTGAGAGCAAGGCCCTAGAACCTCGTTCTTGCCCTGCACAGAACCTGCTTGAATACCTTCTGCACTTATCAGAGTCCGGCCTCAAGACCAACTCAGTAAGGAATCACCTTAGTGCGATTAGTGCTTACCATTATCGTGTGGAAGGTAAAGCCATCTCTGGAGAGCCTTTAGTCGTTCGATTCATGAGAGGCTTGCTTTTGTCAAAGCCCCCTATCAAGCCTCCTACAGTGTCATGGGATCTCAACGTCGTCCTCACCCAGCTGATGAAACCTCCTTTTGAGCCACTGAATACCTGCCATCTGAAGTACTTGACCTGGAAGGTCATTTTCTTGGTGGCAGTTACTTCAGCTCGTAGGGTCAGTGAGCTTCAAGCCCTGGTAGCTCATGCTCCATATACCAAATTTCATCACAACAGAGTAGTGCTCCGCACCCACCCCAAGTTCCTGCCGAAGGTGGTGTCAGAGTTCCATCTTAACCAGTCAATTGTCTTGCCAACATTCTTCCCCAGGCCGCATACCCGCCCTGCTGAACGTCAGTTGCACACATTGGACTGCAAGAGAGCATTGGCCTTCTACTTGGAGCAGACACAGCCCCACAGACAGTCCGCCCAATTGTTTGTTTCTTTCGACCCTAACAGGCTAGGGGTCGCTGTGGGGAAACGCACCATCTCCAATTGGCTAGCAGATTGCATTTCCTTCACTTACGCCCAGGCTGGGCTGGCTCTTGAGGGTCATGTCACGGCTCATAGTGTTAGAGCCATGGCAGCGTCAGTGGCCCACTTGAAGTCAGCCACTATTGAAGAGATTTGCAAGGCTGCGACGTGGTCATCTGTCCACACATTCACATCACATTACTGCCTCCAGCAGGATACCCGACGCGACAGTCGGTTCGGGCAGTCGGTGCTGCAGAATCTGTTTGGGGTGTAAATCCAACTCCACCCTCCAGGACCCGAATTTATTCTGGTCAGGCTGCACTCTCAGTTAGTTGTTCTTCGTAGGTCAATTTCTGTTATACCCTCGCCGTTGCGAGGTTCAATTGACCTGGGTTCTTGTTTTGAGTGAGCCTGAGAGCTAGGGATACCCCAGTCGTGAGAACAAGCAGCCTGCTTGTCCTCGGAGAAAGTGAATGATACATACCTGTAGCAGGTGTTCTCCGAGGACAGCAGGCTGATTGTTCTCACCTACTCTCCCTCCTCCCCTTTGGAGTTGCGTTTTCATCTTTTTGCTTGTCATTCAACTGGCGGGAACGGTCACGCACGGGCGGGAGGACGGCCGCGCATGCGCGGTGGGCGTGCCCTGCGTGCGGACCGCCCGCGAAGCTTCTTCCGGTTGGTGGGGGCTGCCGCGGACGTCACCCAGTCGTAAGAACAATCAGCCTGCTGTCCTCGGAGAACACCTGCTACAGGTATGTATCATTCACTTTCTCAAAACTGACATAATTCTATCACTAACTGAAAATAAAATCATTTTCCCTGTCTTTGTAATCTGGCAATTGTATTTTTCTAATCATCTTGTTTCCAGTCTCTGCTTCTTTTTCCCTACCTCTGTGTGCTTAACTGTTTCCAGGACCTCCTGTTTATGTGCTATTTCTTTTCTCACATCCTTTCTTTTTCATTTCCAGCCCTACATCCATCTTTAGCACTGATCTTTTAGCTTTCTTCCATTTTTCTGCTTCCTTCCAAGTCTTCCCCTCTCTTCAATCCATGTGCAGCTTTTCCCTCCTCTCCCTTCTTTTCCATTCCATCTATGTGCAGCATGACCCCTCTCCTCTCCGTTCTGTCCATATGGCAGCATGTCCCCCCTCTTCTTTCCCTTCCCTTCCTTTCCATCCTTGTGCAGCTTCTCCCCTCTCCATTCCATCCATGGGCACCATGTCCCCCTGTCCCTTCCCTTTCCCTCCTTTCTACCCATGGGCAGCTTCAGAGTGGAGTAGTAGCCTAGTAGTTACTGCAGTGCCTGAGAATCTGGGGAACTGAGTTCAATCCCCACGACAGCTGCTTTGGCATGTCATGTAACCCCCATTGCCCCAGTTACAGCATAAGTATCTGAATATAATGTGTAAACATCTTTGTAACCCACAGAAAAGTGGTATCTCAAGTGCCATCCCCTTTACCTATCCTCTCCTTCCATACATGCAATTGTAGCTTCTCCCCTTCCCCTGTGGGTCTGGCATCACCTTACTTCCCTGTCTGTCCTTCCTTCCCACAGGCTCTACAAAATTCCAGAGTTTGCTGGCATTACTGACAGTGATTCCAACAGACTCCTTCCAGTGGCTCCAAGGCTTTCCTTCTGCTGCATCCTTTCCATGTGGCAGTTGTAACAGAGGAAAGGACCCTGGGGCTGGCTGGAGAGAGCCTTTTGTAATTGCTGCTGGGCCAGCAGTGCTGGCAAACTCTGTAAGTTTGGAGGGACTGTGGGGAGGGAGGTAAGGAGATGTGCAGCTTTGGCACTAGTTTTCACTATGGTTGCAAGAGGGAGGGGCATTTCCACCCCCATAGGGACACTTATGCCACTGAACCCATAGTAGAGATCCTGAAAATGGAAGAGGTTCCTTTCAGTCACCAAGAGTGGTGAGCAAGGAATTCCTATGTCAAAAAAATCATTGCTATGTGCTGTGGAGTATTTCTAAATTTTCACATTGAGTTTTTGGTTAGTGAATATAATCAGAGTGAAGGGAATCACTTCAGGGGAGGATGAAATGTCCAGAACCAACAGATGAGATCAGGATGTTCTGTTTATGTCTCTTCATGTGCCATTGCTCACCTACATCTGTCTGCCAGCAAGTGACTTTAAATACTTATGATGGGATATTTGTGTATATATGTCTTACTAAATAGCTGTATCATTTATGTACATACTTTCATTTTTATCCAGCAGATGATGGATTTGGGAATAAGAGAATGAAAGGGTGCGATGGAGAACAGAAGGAGGAATGTAAAGAAAAAGACCCCTCCAGAGACAGCCCTGATCCTTCAGCTGCTAGTGTGGGAGGTGGTAGTAGTGTAAGTTTGCAAGAAAATACCCCAAAAGGAGAGAGCTCGAATGTTTCAAAATGTTCTGTACATACTAAAAACTTCAGTCAGTTATATGAACTGAGAAGACATGAATTAATCAGCAATAGCAAAAAACAAATGCAGCAAATGAACCTCAAGGGAGCGGAGCTATTTAAATATTCAGTATGTGACAAAAGCTTAACTCCAAAATATGACCTCAGCATTCATGAAAGAATCCACACTGGAGAAAAACAATTTAAATGTTCTGAATGTGGTAAAAGGTTCAATCAAAAAATTCACCTCAAAATTCACGAAAGAATCCATACTGGAGAAAAACCATTTAAATGTTCTGAATGTGGTAAAGGCTTCACTTCAAAACATAACCTCAGAAGTCATGAGAGAATCCACACTGGAGAAAAACCATTTAAATGTTCTGAATGTGGTAAAGGCTTCACTTTAAAACATAACCTCAGAAGTCATGAGAGAATCCACACTGGAGAAAAACCATTTAAATGTTCTGAATGTGGTAAAAGTTTCAATCAAAAAAATAAACTCAGACATCATGAAAGAATCCACACTGGAGAAAAACCATTTAAATGTTCTGAATGTGGTAAAGGCTTCACTTCAAAACATAACCTCAGAAGTCATGAGAGAATCCACACTGGAGAAAAACCATTTAAATGTTCTGAATGTGGTAAAGGCTTCACTTTAAAACATAACCTCAGAAGTCATGAGAGAATCCACACTGGAGAAAAACCATTTAAATGTTCTGAATGTGGTAAAAGTTTCAATCAAAATAATAAACTCAGACATCATGAAAGAATCCACACTGGAGAAAAACCATTTAAATGTTCTGAATGTGGTAAAAGTTTCAATCAAAAAAATAAACTCAGACGTCATGAAAGAATCCACACTGGAGAAAAACCATTTAAATGTTCTGAATGTGGTAGAAGTTTCAATCGAAAATGTCATCTCGGAATTCATGAAAGAATCCATACTGGAGCAAATCAATTTAAATGTTCTGAATGTGGCAAAAGCTTCAATCAAAAAGGTTACCTCAGAATTCATGAAAGAATCCATACTGGAGCAAATCAATTTAAATGTTCTGAATGTGGCAAAAGCTTCAATCAAAAAAGTTACCTCAGAATTCATGAAAGAATCCATACTGGAGAAAAACCATTTAAATGTCCTGAATGTGGTAAAAGCTTCAATCGAAAAAGTTCCCTCAGAATTCATGAAATAATCCACACTGGAGAAAAACCATTTAAATGTTCTGAATGTAGTAAAAGCTTTAGCCGAACAAGTGACCTCAGAGTTCATGAAAGAATCCACACTGGTGAAAAACCATTTAAATGTTCTGAATGTAGTAAAAGCTTTAGCCGAACAAGTGACCTCAGAGTTCATGAACGAATCCACACTGGAGAAAAATCATATAGGAATGTAATAAATGTTTCCACAGCAAATCTGATCTAAGAAAATATGAAAGAATCCACCTTGGAGAAAATTATATGGACAAATGTGCTAAGGTGCTTTCCTTAGGTGAAAGTTGAGCCAAACTGAAAATATCTCTGACTGAACACTGTGAGATAAAGGAACTGGAACAGGAAGGTGTAAATATCTAAGCATGGTGGAAGGAACAACTAAAGAAGCAAAGTACACAAGCGTGGAAGAAAACCAAGTCCAAAAGACCAGTAATGAAACCACGCTGCTAAGAGCACCAAAATCACAGTTTATTGGGACCCTACACAGTTCGTGTTTTGGCTACAAAGCCTTCCTCAGGGGTCAACAAATTGACGTGTATAGATTAAGCGTCTGAACCTCTCAAAATGAGGAGCAATAAGCTACGTGGTGCAGTCCACAATCCAGGATGAGCGAGTGAACAAACAAAATCAGGGGTTCTGATCATGGGGGCGGTAGCAAACACAGGCGCTAGTATGGCGCTAACAGCCTCTACCACCTGCGTTTGCTTCTGATCATCGGGGCAACAGTTTGAAAATGCTTGCTTACACTGCTGGCGTTGCCTAAAGATATTTAGAGGGTCTGAGCATTGCACAGCTTTGACTGAATTTAAGCCCTGGTAGCCAGACTCTTCCATTCACCACAATAAACGAGGACTGTTTTATTAGCAATGAACAGAAAAAAATATACAGATATGTAATATTTGTTTATGTATCAATTGTTTTATATCTTTGTCAGGATAATAGCACATCTTTATTTGTTGTAGTTTTGAAGACATAAAGGCTGGAGAGGCAGGAGAGAGGCTGCAAACTTTTTCCAGTATAAACTGCCTGCAAAGCTCTTCCTAACCTTGGCCTGCCTTAAATCTCAGAATCTCTTCATCCCATCCCAGAGCAATCACTCTGTAATGCAGAGGTGTTCAACCTCATTTCTCAAGGACTGCAGTTCAGTCTGCTTTTCCCCAGTGAATATATAAATAAATAAATAAGATCTGTTTGCATATTCATTGTAAGTATCCTGGAAACCCAACCTGGCGAAGGCCAAGGTTGGACACCCCTGCTCTAGTGCCTCTTCTTTTACTCGGTTTCCCCACCTTTGTGTTAGGAAGTATTATCACCTCTGCCTCACCTCTGCCTCACAGGTGAAGGTGGATAGCACCTCCTTCACTTACTGAAGAAATTGTATGTCTAAGTCATTGAGGCATATTTTCAAAGCACCTAGACTTACGAAGACACATAGAGGGGCATTTTCGATTTGACGTCTAAGCCCGACTTTGGACGTTTTGCTCTAAACATCCTAAATTCGAAAAGCGAATATAGCCATTTTTGAAACAGTAAAACATCTGTCTTTTTTTTTTTCCAAAAATGGCCACATTGTAGATGTTTTTGTGCTCTGTGCGATATTTTTGATCCAGTTTAAAAAACAAAACAAAAAAAAACCCATACAAGAGAAAAATGTCAAAAATAAAATCAGTGGGATGTAGGAGAAGCCAGCAATCTTAGTAGACTGGCCACAGAGACAACCCAGGAGAGCAGTGGCGCATCCTAGGGGGCACTGCAGTGGAATTTAGATAAAAGCTCCCAAATACACATCTCAACGTTACCTCCTTGTATTGTATGTTGAACCCTCCAAAACCCACCAAAAACCTACTATATGCAACTGTACACCATTATAATAGCCCTTATGACTGCAGGTGTCACCTATATGTTGTTGCAGTAGGTTTTTGGTGAGTGTGGGAGGGCTCATGCTTTCCACCACAAGTGTAACAGGTAGAGTAGGATTTGGGCCTGAGTTGTCTTCTATACAGTGCACTGCACTGACTCCTACATTATTTCAGGGGCCTGCATGCTGCTCTAATAGGACTGGCCATGACATATGAAGCTGTCATAGAGACTGGTGTTTACTTTTTTTAAATTCCATCTTTGGGAGGGTGGGAGGGGGTCAGTGACCACTGGGGGAGTAAGGGGGTCATGCATTAATCCCTCCAGTGGTCATTTTATCATTTAGGCCACCTTTTTGTGCCTTATTCGTTCTAAAAACAGATCTAGACCAAAACAGATTGTAGCCCTGGCCGTCTTTGATTTGTTCCAGTATGGCTGTAAAACGTCCAAGTGTTGGAATGCCCAATCCCGCCTCTTGTGATTTGGATGCACTGCAGACGAATTGCATAGATAAACATCTGCAAAACAGGTTTTGAAAATAGCAATTTGGACATTTTGAGAGGAAATTTGTCCAAATGCTGCTTTATGACACTTTTTGGAAGTTTATCTGTTTCGAAAATGAGCCCCATAGTAATCTATGGAACTTTTTATGTCTAAGTGCTTTGAAAATGAGCCCCAATATCAGCTGCTCCTTGTTTTTTCTTGCTCTGCCCACCACAGACAGCAGTCCTTACCCCTTTTAATCAACCCCAACTTAATTGTGTTTCATGGAATCAAATTAAATATATTTGTTACGAGATCAGAAAGATGTGAAAATTGTTCCTAAATCAACACTGCTCTTACAGGGAAGACTGCTAACTTTTTTGCCTTAGCTTTTGAAGTTGCCAGACAATTATGTGTAGTTTTCAGGAACACAGTTTAAGTCCTAATGCTGGGGAATTCAAAATACTGGCACTCCTACATACACACATACAAGTTAGACTTTGCCTATTTTGTATTGCCTGCAGGGTTGTCTAAGTGCTGAACTAATATGGCCAATGTGTTACCTAATAAAATTTTAGGTTTATTTACTTTGGAGTGCCTACTGTCTTTTGCCACAGCATCCTGAGATTATGCAATATTGAAAAAGGCTTACACAACCTTGTTGCTTCTTTTGGTTTTAACAGTTTTTGTGGTTTAGAAAACTAAAAATTACCTTTGCCTGATGATTTAGCTATTCTCTAATATCCTGCTAGGTTCATTGCTCCTTTTCCTTGATACTTGTGCTGGAGCACTGCCTGCCTACAAATAACTTTTCTCTTATTGTTATTTAAATATTCCCCTGTTCATTCCCGTATTCATCTTGAGGTAATAATGCAGGAATTTTTTTTAAACTTTGCTATTAATAAATAGACTAGTAACTACATCTTAAGAAAATGTTTTTTTTTTAAGCTGAATAATACTGTGAAGGTCTTTTAAATATTATTTTACAATCCTTTTCAGCCAACAATATAGAAAGTATGTGTGTATAAATACATATACATATATACATAGAAATTCCAGCATGAGAAAGGACATGACGTTATTTGACATCACAGAGAAGTGCAACGCCACGCAGTATCCAGTGCTCTGGCGGCTGGACAGTTTTAAGGTCAACAGCAGCAATATAATTTAGGTTTGTACGGACTGGCTTCTTATAAATTGGACAAGAGTACATCTGTAGATCTTTAGAACCTATGCAGAGAAAGAAAAATTAAAACTGAGTAAAGAATATCCATACATTTTCACTTTTTATTTTTTAATGAGAAAAATCATCTTCCATTTTTCTTTTGCTTAGTACAAAGACATACACCGGCCGATATTCAAAATGATTAAAGTGGGCTGGAGAGGCTCCTGCCCTCTTAAACTGTTTGTGACTAATCACCAATATTCAGCGACACTTAACTGGTTAGTGCCACTGAATATGTGCAGAAATTGGCTAACGTGGGTGTTTCAAGGCAGAGTTACCACTTATATGGTTAAGTGCTGATATTCAGCCCTGAATGCATAAGATACCGCTTAACTTGGGCTGCATAAATAGCAGTCCTATCTTTAAGCATTTCAGCGTATGTGGTCAAAGGCTGAATATTGCACATAAGCTTTAGCAGTCAGCTTAAAGCTGGATATTCAATGCTTTTTTTTTTTCCAATAAACGGCTTTATTATTTCTTTTTTTACATTTGTACCCCGCGCTTTCCCACTCATGGCAGGCTCAATGCGGCTTACATGGGGCAATGGAGGGTTAAGTGACTTGCCCAGAGTCACAAGGAGCTGCCTGTGCCTGAAGTGGGAATCAAACTCAGTTCCTCAGTTCCCCAGGACTAAAGTCCACCACCCTAACCACTGGGCCACTCCTCCACTGAGACTCAACACAAGTTGTGTTTCGGCCTAAAAAGGCTTTCTTCAGGAGTGGTGATACTTAGATAGCCATTGCAAAATTCACGTGGTTTTGTGGAGTCCAAGTGCTTTTTCATTTTTATTTTTTTTTTAATATCTTCATTAGGACAGAGGTGCAACACCCGTCAACAACATCAACAGTCATGTACTACTAGTCACACCATCAGTGGTACAATTAATTGACACGAACGTGCTGCCTCCCATGTGAACAGATATACAAAACCAACATTGACAGCAACAATTGAACAATTGGTGAAACTACCCCCGTCCCCTCCTGATTTTCCTTTATTCCCCCCCCCCCCACCCCCCGTCCGTGCAAATTAAGACCCAGATACCTGCTCCTTGGAGTTGAAACCAGAACAAAGAAAGAAACAGATAAAAAACATAAGGCCTAAAGATGAAAGATTAAATGGGCCCCTCTTGGTACCACCCTTATCTATGAAACCCTTACTCCTTTTCGGACCCGTCCTCTAGGAAACCTCCAGTGTGGGTACATCTGTCACCCTTTCCCACAAGTCTCTATACTGTCGCTGCACTGGGGAGGTGGAAAATCTGAGAGAGGCTATCACCCAACTAGCCATTTCTTTCATGACTCCCTGCCAGACCACTAGCTTGGGGGGGGGCCCTATCCACCCAGGCCATCAGAATGCATTTTTTCACCAGCATCGTGGCGACTAAAATAAATTTACAGGACACCTCGCCCAAGCCCCGCTCCTTGAGCTCTGCAGAATTCCCCAGGTACACTACCGAATAGGACCATTTGAAAGGGCTTTGTACAATGCGCTCTATCTCTCTTAACGCTCCTGTCCAGAGTGCTGCCAGCTGTGGACACTCCAAAAACAAATGCAGCAGTGTTCCTACATGAATTCGACATTTGACACACATAGTATCAGGCCATAATCCCATCTTATGCCCCCGTTCTCTAGTAATGTGAACCCTGTGGAGGACGCGGTATTGAATGTCATGTAATGCCGCGTTGGGTGTCAATTTAGTTAACTCTCCAAATACACCCCACAAAGCTTCTGTAGTCACGTGGAGGGGCATAATCGAACAGAAACGCCTATCTCCATGGGCATTTATCTCCGAGAACGGGTCCGTGAAGGGGCGGGCTGAACCGTATTTTCGAAAAAATGCACGTTTTTGAGCTGGACGTTTGTTTTTTTTTAGCGATAATGGAAACTAAAAACGCCCAGCTCAAAAACGTCCTAATCCGAGCCATTTGGTCATGGGAGGGGCCACGATTCGTAGTACACTGGCCCCCCCTGATATGCCAGGACACCAACTGGGCACCCTAGGTCACTGCAGTGGACTTCAGAAAAAGCTCCCACATGCATAGCTCCCTTACCACGGGTGCTGAGCTCCCAACCCCCCTCCCCCAAAACCCACTACCCACAAATGTACAACACTACCATAGCTCTTAGGGGTGAAGGGGGCACCTACCTGTGGGTACAGTGGGTTTTGGAGGCCTCCCATTTACCAGCACAAGCGTTACAGGTAGGGGGGGATGGGCCTGGGTCCACCTGCCTGAAGTGCACTGCGGTACCCACTAAAAGTGCTCCAGGGACCTGCATACACGCAGGCCTCTAGGACTTGCTGCTGTATAACAGTGGCACACCAGTTGACACCTGAAGACTAATCTCTCCAAAAACGTCCTTTATTGATTAATCGCGTTTACTCACAGTTAACTGCAGATCAGAGGTTGTGCCCCACTGGCAACGAGTCTCCCTGGTAGTGAGATTAGCAGGTCAGAGCTGGCAGAATGCTGTACAATGCCCTCTTTCAGCCACATTCAAGGTAAGAACTAAGTTCTCTAACGTAGCTAACACAGGAAAGGGAACTAAAACTGGCTTACAAAAATGGCCACTACCGCATGGACTACAACAGGAAACACAACAGGGCACACTCTGACCCAGTAGGCAGGGGGAAAAGCACCATGGGAGAAGAGCCTACCAACTACCAACATCGTGAGACTGTAACACAAGCTAATGAAATCACGGAGCCCAATACCCTACATCCACCACAATGCAATGCTGATGTGACCCTGTAGTGCACCCGAGAGCCACGTCTGTCCCAGGGAAAGGCTGTGACAGGATCGAACACGTTCTGCTGTCATGGAGGTGGGTACGGCATTTGAGGCTGGCATAGAGGCTGGGAAAAAAGTTTTTAAAGTGGGGTTTTCTTTTGGTGGGAGGAGGTTAGTGACCACTGGGGGAGTCCGGGGAGGTCATCCCCAATTCCCTCCAGTGGTCATCTGGGCAGTTGGGGCACTTTTTTGGGACTTGTTCGTGAAAAAAAAGGGTCCAAAAAAGTGACCCAAAATCACGGTAAAAACGCCTCTTTTTTTCGATTATCAGCTAAAGACGCCCATCTCTTCTCGGCCGATAACCACGCCCCAGTTCCGCCTCCGACACACCCCCGTCAACTTTATTCATTTCCACGACGGAGTGCAGTTGGAAACGCCCAAAATCGGCTTTCGATTATACCAAATTGGGCGCCTTTGCGAGATAAACGTCTATCTCCCGATTTAGGTCGCACTATAGGCGTTTTTCTCTTTCGAAAATAAGCTGGATTATCTCCTAAATCCTGCCTCCAAGCTTCTGCTAGCTTCTGGAGGTAAGTAGGTTGCCTCGCGACCCTGATTATCTGGTGCCACTGTGATAGCTTATTCAATGTGGCAGGGAGCTGCAATAGTAATGAATCCAATTGGAGGAACCCCACCTTCCTCCCCTGTTTCCTTTAAAGTGTTAATACATAGTCTCTCACTTGCAGGTATGCAAAAAATTGAGAATTCGGCATACTCCATGCATGCTTGACTTGCTCAAATGCGGGGAAATGATCCCCTCCCAGTTGTCTAAAGTCACCTAAATACGTACACACATGCGCTTTCCACTGTTTGAACAGGGATGCACCCATTCCGCCCACAAACTCCGGATTACCTGTCACAGGCAGAAAGGAGCCCACCCCTCTCTGACCTCCGCCTTACTCTCACTACCACCTCCAGGCCCTTCGTAGTGCCATGACATGGATTCGTCGCCACCGCCCTCATGCCTTTTATTGACCTTAATTCTAAAACTGCAAATGGGTCATATGGCCTGCCCCAGCTCCTCCAAAAATCTATTGGCGAGAAGAAATCTGCCCCCATGTGGAGCTCATGAATCCACCTCATAAGCACAGCTACATTGTATGCTTTAAGGTCCGGCAGCCGAAGCCCTCCTTTCCCCCTATCAAGTGTTAATTTAGCGAATGAGATTCTAGGTCTCCACGCACGCCAAATAAAAGTCGTAACTATGCTCTTATACTGTGCTTCTTCTTTCTGGCGTAACCAAAGGGGCAGCATCTGTAATGGATATAATAGTTTAGGCAGCAAAACCATCTTGACCAGTGCTACCCGCCCCGAGAAACTAACCGGAAGCGCTTTCCAAGTCCCACATAACTTCTTAATGACGTCCATTCTCTCTACAACATTCTTTTTGTAAACCCACTCCATATCTGCGCTCATATGTACCCCTAGGTACTTGATCCCTGTCTTCGCCCACAATAAAGGAAAGAGAGGCACTGCCACGCTAGCACATGGATTGCTAATCGCTAATGCCTCAGATTTACCGAAATTTATACTGAGCCCCGAAAAGACTCCAAACTCTTTTATGATTTCCATAACTACGAAAATTCCTGTTGAGGCATCATCGAGAAGCAGTAACATGTCATCCGCGAACATATTAATACGGTATTCTTGTTCGCCCACCCGTACTCCCTTCAGATCTGGGTCTTGTCTTATGCGTGCTGCCAGTGGTTCCAGACTCAATATAAACAACAAGGGTGACAAAGGGCAGCCCTGCCTCGTTCCTCCCCACAAAGGCAGTATTTGGGTCATCGAATCGTTAATCATAATCTGTGCCGTGGGATTCGTGTATAACACATTTACCCAGTCCAGGAACTCTCACTCTATCCCGTACCTTCGCAACACCCAAAACAAATAATCCCAAATTACTTTGTTGAAGGCCTTCTCTGCATCTAGACTGGCCATAATCTGATCTTCCCCTTTCCTGTGCCCTTCCAACAACGCTCTGCTCACTTTCAAGATGTTGCTGACGCATATCGGCCTTTCACAAAGCCCACTTGATCATTATGTACAAGGCCAGGGACCAACTCATTTAACCTCGCCGCCAATACATCCGCCAGGATTTTGACATCTTGGTTTAACAGCGAAATGGGCCTATAGGACCCTACCGCTTCTGGGTCTTTACCAGGTTTCAGCAATACTGTGATAAACACATGATTCAGATAGGATCCCATGTTCTGCGATGTTCTTACCTCTTTGCACATGTTGACAAAAGGCGAAACTATTTGATTCTGCAGTATCTTATAAAATTCCGTCCCAAGGCCATCTGGTCCTGGTGCCTTTGCCAGTTTCAGCCCTTTTATAACTCTCTGTACTTCCTTACCCTGCATCGGAGCGTGGAGGCTTGCCATCTGTTCGGCTGTCAAAACTGGTAGTTTAATCTTATCAAAAAATTTCTGGCAGTCACCCTCAGAAAGCGAACCCTTAGCATATAGAGCAGAGTAGAACTGTACAAACTCCCGTTGTATCACCTCCCTTCCCGAATGGAATCTCCCTTGTCCATCCCGAAGCTTACTTATAAAACCTTTCCCAGATCTCTGCCGGATCAGGGATGCCAAAAAGTTTGCCAGTCTTGCTACCCCATCTGTGCAAGCGATATTTGTAAAGCTTGATGTCGTATAAGGCACGCTCGTCAAGTATTGCCTAAACCTGTTTCCTAACCGCCAAATATGTTGCTCTGGCCTGCCTAGATGAATCAAAGATAAACTGCCGCCTCGCCTCCTTCAGCTCTATCAGCAAAGTGGTAAGAGCTAACTCTCGCTTCTTGTTCATAGCTGCCACATAGGCCATGATCTTGCCATGCATCACTGCCTTGCCAGCTTCCCAAAATATTCTGTCATTCACCGGCTGCTTCCTATTGTCCTCTATATAATCCAGCCACACCTTTCTAAGATATACCCAAAAATCTCTATCTTGATACAGGGCAGGGTTCATCCGCAACCTAGCTGTGCCCAACTTTTCTCCCCATTGCATCTGAAGCCACACCAGCGCATGGTCAGACACTATGGACTCCCCAATCTCTGTGCGCTCAACCCCTTGTACTAGAGATTGTGCTACTAGAATATAGTCAAGACGTGCATGGACTCCGTGAGGGCGCGAGTAAAATGTGTAACCTTTTTCCTCCAAATGAAAAAGTCGCCAGATGTCTACTACTCCTACAGCACTGGAAATATAGTTCACCCCTCTCCCTTCGTGGTCTTTACCTGCTTTCTTTGGTGGCTTGCAATCAATTGCTGGATCACTGGTAATATTGAAATCACCACCAATTACCAGTGGGTATTCATTCAATGTGACTAACTTAGCAACCAAAAGGGTAAAAAAATTTTGTGAGTATACATTAGGCGCGTATATGCTGCACAAGGCCACCCTCGCTCCCTGTAAAACTCCAGCCACTATCACAAAGCGACCATCAGGGTCACGATACACTCCATGCAATTCAAATGCCAGGCCTTTCTTTATAAGTATAGCTACTCCCCTCTGCCTGTTGTTGTATGAGGCCGCATAAACATCGCCCATCCAATCCCGTTTGAGTTTAGCATGCTCTGCATCCCCTAAATGTGTTTCCTGAAGCAGTGCAATGTCAGTGTTTTGCTTCCTTAATGTCTGTAGTGTCTTGAACCTCTTTACAGGGGAATGGATGCCGTCCACACTTAATGTAACAATTTTCAACCTAGCCATCTGGTAACAGAAATATTATTTTAGACCCAAGACAATATAATCCCCTATTATCCCTCAAAGGACCTCCCAGCTGGGCCCCCCAAGAGAGAACCTATTTCCTGCAGCAGGTTCTGATAGATCTCTATGTAACATTGCATCGGACGTTTCTTCTCCTCCTTCCCTCCCCCCCCCCCCGGAAGACCACCCTTCCACCAGTCTCTCTCCTCCTGCCCCTCACACCTAACCTCCCCCTTCCCACCCTCCCCTTTTCGTCCCTCTGCATACATCATATACCATTGCCCCAACAACCACACCCACAACCATACACAGCCTCCTCCCCTTCCGAACATTTATCAACTCTTCTGCCCCGCATCCACCTCCCCCTCCCTTATAATGTACCCCTCTTCTCTGACACAATCCTAATTACTCCCCTCCCCTCCCCTTATCCCTGAAACCTTAACATTTGAATATCTCAAATAAACCACATCTTATGTCCCAACCACAAAACAAGAAACTAGCAGGCAGAGTTATAACAGTACATACAACATAGCGAAGGCAGATTTCTCAAATGGGAACGATGTTTTCCAGCCACACAGCATTGACCAAGTCGTTAAGCAAAGCTTAACTACATTTTGTCCAACAGCCTCACACCGACCTGCTACTGCCGCCGGTTAGTGTCCATATCTCATCCGCTCTCAATATCCAGCACCTCCGCGTCTGCTGCATCCCCATATCTCCTGCTCTGCTATACTGCCCTCGCTGCTGCTGCTTCTCCTCCCATGCGCTGGTAAGCAACTCAATGGGCTCGCACCTGCAAATGTCTGAAATCACACCACCAGTGCTGGTCCAAGGCTCCCCTTTTATAACTTTTCCACATAAGCTGCCAATTCTCTGGGATCAGTAAAAAAACAGCACTTTCTTATTCTGTACGATCCTCACTTTTGCTGGGAACATTAGAGCAAATTTCACCCCTCTATCAAAGAGCTGTTTACAGTGCTGTCCCATCTTCCTTCTCTGCTCAGAGACTGCAGCCGAGTAGTCATGGAAAAGTATCAGCTTGTGACCCTCATATTCCAAGCTTTTCTTCTTTCTGAAAGCCTGCATAATTAAGCACCTTCGCGATCACTGTCCGGGACCTTTGTTCTCCATCCCTCAGTACACCTATTCTGTGGACTCTTTCAATCTTGAGAGCGTCCTCCTCCATTTGTAAATCCAATTGCTCCGGCAACCATTTCTCCACCAGCTGCCTTAACTCTCTGTCCTTTACTGTTTCAGATTTAAAGGAGGCTGGAGTGGAGCCGTTTTTCGGACATCTGCTCAGCAACGCTGCATCACGTGACCCCCCTGGATATTCAATGCTGGTGTATGGACATGGCCCAGCATTGAATATCTGGGAATATAGCTGGTGGCAGACATAAAAATGCTGACCATTGCCAGATGAATATCAGCCGGGCAGTTTTTTCCAGCAGTACAGGGATAGAAAGGTCTGGAGATAACAATGCTGATCTAAAACAAGCAAGGGGTCCTAATGATGGACAGCCATTATCATTCTTCCTTATGTGTACATACAATGTAATACAGTACTACTCAGCTTTCTAATGGCATCATAAGGTGGATAAGACATCTCTATATGCTGTCTACTGTTCATATACACAAAGATGCATTATGCATTAACAAGCAAAAATGCAAATTATTTACCTCAGGTACCTTTATTTCCAGTGGGGCCTATTCATTTACTGTAGTAAAACAATAAATAATGCTCCTTTGTGAATAGGGCTATAGGTACGTGAGCATCACCACCTTTACCAGCAGATCAGATAGCAAATGGGAAGAGTGAAAGGTTTTGGAAATCGAAGGATTTTTGACCAATGATAATTAATATAAAACTTCATGGTCTCTGAGGCTTTTCCCTTCATAAAATAAATACAAAAATTAGGAAGTAAAGTCATAGGTAACAGAATAATTACAGTTGATACAATGATTTTGGATTGGGATGTGGTTATCACTAGAATGATTTATCTAATGATGATATATGCAATATGGTCAAATGTACAGCAAGAAAAAACTTTATCCCACTGTGTTATAAGTGTGTGTTTTGAATATGTATTTTTAATAGTTGATATTGTTTTGTGATGATACATGTTGCATTATGGTTACCACAAACTGCTTTGGATGATGTATATTAGCTGATGTAAGATAAAGGTAGAAAGATGGATAGATAAATTAATAAATACATTAATAAATTAGAGGAAAACTGATCACTATATAGTATCACCAAAATACTGTAAAACCAAGTTTATAGCAAATCAAGATTGCTGATATGTTCATTTAAAATAAGTTCCTTGACAAAAAAAAAAACTAGCACAATCCAAAACTGCCAACATAATTTTTCTGAATAGAGATACCCACTTTGCACTAAGATGGCCGCTGAGAAGGAGCTCCAGGGCCACCCTGCTGAACCGAAGCTAAATCGTGGATAGAGTGCAAGTGAGGACCTCTGGACATTACCCAAATGAAAAGGGGAAAAACTCCAACAGTTCGCAGCAACGAGGCCAACACCAGAGGCACCCGAGACACAACGAGCCCAACATGAGACCGATGCCACGTGGCACCCGGAAATGAGTGAGAAAGGAGAACAAGGAATCACATGAAAGGTCAGAGAACCCACACCGGAATACTCTCCTCATTGAAGAAAAGAACTCCAAACCTGAAACTTCTAGTCTGAAAGCCAAGGGAGTCCGAATTTGAGGACAGGCGGGCCAGGTGGCGAAAACAGAGACTTCAGAAAACCCTTGTCGCATGGAAACCGATACCACGGAACCCCTGTAGAGAAGAAGGGAACCAAGCACTGCAATAGCAACTGATCACTGGTGAGGTCACAGACTCTTGCAAGAGTGCCTTAGTAGCATAGGTGGACAGTTCTCCTAGAACACACCGATAGAGGCGAGGGAGCTTATGCAGCACATGTCCCCTCACCCAGCCGGAACCCACAACCCAGAGCATACCCTGACGCTTACCTGAACAGAAAACTGTGACCTACTGAGCCCAGCAAGGACAGGGTCAGTGCAACAACAAGGCCGGTGGAGATCAGGACTGCAACACGGAGTGAAGAAGCCGATAGACACGTACAACCTGTCGACCACAGCAAGAAAGAATAGGGTCGGCGCCACAGCACATACCTTATCCCCCCTCACTTGACTGTTGCTTCTCTTCACTGGGACAAAACTGCACCACTGGGACAGAACCGCATCCACCACCATGAACTTGTCACAAGAAACGAAACCCTGATTAGGATTGCTCGCAGAGTAGACAAGAAAGACCAGAAACCGGATCCCCAACTGACTCAATGCAGTTATAAATGCAAATCCTCAAATTCTAAACCTAAACACATACACAAAGCTATACAAATCTTTTGAACAGTTGCAAATGCAAATCCTCCCTCCTTAAACCTAAATACACACACAACTACACAAGATAACCAAACAAATGAAGACCTTCTCTGAACACTCTTGACATGGAAACCAATCACTAGCAACACCCCATCACCCACCCACCCTAAACAAACAAGCAAAGAATAAAATATCGCCAGTAGGACCAAGTAATAATAAATCAGAGGCTACAATGACAACCCACCAAATTACAAAACATCAAAACCCCCACTACCCGCAAAAGAACAAGACAAATAATTGCCAAAGACTCACATCCCCTACACCAAAACTAAATGATAAAAACAAACATCAAAGCAACTACCAACCCACAGTAACCCATTACAGGCAAAATGCACATCATAAAACTCCTTGTGGGAATATCTATCCTAACACTAATATCCAACAACACAGGAGCCCTAACACCAAGAGACAATAACAATATACCAATATTCTATATCTCAACCCACACAACAAAAAGCAACGACCCTCACCAACTCAGAACAACCATAAGCAGATGGACTTACTCAACCACAAATACAGATGAAGGAACACACCGAACAACAACCCAAACACAACGAATGGCAAAGAAGGGAACCAACCAAGCCAACAACCCAAAAAAGCGTCAGCTAGTGAAAATATCCAAAACCACGACAACAGAAGACTCCTATCTGTATGTGTGCACACAGGAGAGTATGAATTGTTGAGTGTGGGGGAGTGGATGTTCGGTAGTCCAGATGGTGGTGACCAGGACCCTGGGACTCCATAATGTGAAACAGCCGACATAATCAGCTGCTCATTACAGCTCTATTGCCATAATTTATTCCAGTGTTGGGGGTCCTGGAGAACCTCTTGTCAGTCAGGTGTTCAGGATCTTCACAATGAATATGCATGACATCAATTTGCATACACCCTCCAGAACCGACTTGGAAAACACTGATTTATTAATTCCTGGGATTTGTCCCTCAGAAAGGAATACTGAAATGAGATACTCTGTTAGACAACCCTACTGACCATCATTATTAAGCAAATAGGTGACCTTTGTTCCCTCAAACCTTTATCACGAATTATCACTTGAATAAGCAATGTGCTTTTTTAAGCAGGCCTTGCTCATGAATATTATGGGTGCACTTACTTGGTATATAGAGGAGATATTCATGGTCACATAGTAAATATATTTATTCATAGCACATATAAGACCTACCTGTTCAAAAAGTGCTTACCCACAGAAAACATAAACTAACCCTCACGTTCCCATATGACACATCGTAGACCAGCCCCTCCATCTCGTCTCTCCGCTCTCCTCTCTATCTTTCCTATTTAAACTGTAATTGTGGTAATTGCTACCTCTTCTAACTCTTTAAGCCATACTGATTCATTCTTTCCTATTAAAATGTAATTCGCTACCTCTAACTATCTCTGTAAGCCACATCGGAGAATGTGGGATATAAATGCTGCTATAAATAAAATAAATAAATCTGCCAATATCAGTTGGTCACATCAACGCCACATCAGCGGCCAACAAGACCAAAATAATTAATACTGGATATTGGAAAACACCTAGGACTAGCCTTCCTTAACAAAAACTTGGATCCACGACAAAGAAGACCCCATAATCCTAGACCTTTGCCCTCCAGGTTACAAAATCATACATTGGAGCAGAAATGGGAAAAAAGGAGGGCGCATCGCACTAATTTGCAAATCCTTCTTCCTAGTGGAACCCATTGAGGAATTAGTAACACCACAGCTGGAAGTCACCTCTATCAAAATAAGTGACAATACCTTACTCAACCAACTATGCTGCATACTATTATACAGACCACCTTATTATTGGATATATAAGGGGGAAAAAGGTGGGGAGGCTTTGGGGAGGGAAGGGGGATTAGTTTAGGGGGGGAAATACTAATATCAATAAAAATACAAAATGTGAAGATATGCCAATTGCTGTTATGGAACTTGCTTATGTAATGTGAAATGTTACAGCTGATTATGTTCACTTAATAAAAATGATTGAAACATACAGACCACCTTGAAACTGGAAAACAGCCCAATCCAACTTCATGGATTTTGTCTCAAACACCTGCATATCTAATTGCAATACACTAATAATAGGCGATATCAACCTACAGTTAGAAGACCAGAGAAAAGAAAACACCAAGGAGTGTGTTGAGTTCCTCAAAGTTTGGGATGTCCAAATACCACTAGTGCCTTCAGCACACGCCAAAGGACATGCACTTGACCTACTAACACATAGATTGTCATCAAACCAGGAAATTACAATACAGAACCTGAGATGGATAGAAACTCCCTAGTCTGACCACTTCAGTCTAGACATGACTATCTACTGGAAAGAAAGAAGGACACACCCAACACAAACACGGACCCCACGCAAATCACGAGGGAAAACTGACACAACCAAATTCTGGTCTTCAATTTACGAGAACCAGTGGTCCCCACAAACGGACTCCATAGATTTTCTAACAGAATGGGACAATAGATGCACTACCGTTCTGGATGAATTAGCTACCATATCAACCAAAACAATACAAAAAAGAAAAGCAATCCCTTGGTGCAACGAAGACCTCAAATAACTCAAAACACAATGTAGAAGACAAGAATAAGCTTGGGAGAAAACAAGAATGATCTCACCAAATCCAAGTGGACTAAAGCACGGAACAAGTACAAATAAGACATGTAAAAAAAAGAACTTTTACAAAGAACAAGTAGGGTTAGACTACAAAGACATGAAGAAACTCACAAGCTGATTGACAACCTCCTAACCACAAAATCACTGATAATTGCGAATGAGGAGCCCCAACAGCACTTAAAATGGCTAAATACTTCAAAGAGAAGATCGGTAATCTACCACAGAATGACACCTACCTAGAAACTCTAATAGAATAACTAGATAATCCCCAAGATGAACTACCAGTAGACAGATCATGGACAACTTTCACCTAACTTACCAATGACTTAGCGGCGCAAAATATAAGAAAATTTTCCACCGCATTCTGTAAGCTAGACACCTGCCCCAACTACTTAATGAAAACACCCCATACCCGCTACATTGACCAACTGACTAAATACCTAAACTTCACGCTCAGTGAAGGACAATTCCCAATAGAAAAGGGCAATACTACTTACTCCAATCTACTTGGAGTAAGTAACTACTTACGGTTACTGACGTCAGACGAGGGTGGGCCCAGGAGGAAGGAGGGAAGTCCATAGAGGCAATCAGCTGTTCTTGTCGGTATTTGTCGGTGCAGCGCCTTCACACAGAGGTGAGAGGTGCTGTGAGGGCCTGGTATCAGACGGAGGGGGGCCCAGTGGAGGGGGGGGAGTGGCGGCAATGACCTCAGGGGGGCGGTGAGGCCACGGGAGCTGCCATTTCAAGGAAGGGAGGAGGAAGGGAGGGAGACTGGGGCTGCCTTAAGTTATGATTTCAATACAGGGGGGAGTGGGGAGCAGCGGTGACCTCTGGGGGGGGGTGAAGGGCGTAAATAAAGGACCTCAGGCAGGGGTAGGCAAGGCCGTCAATAAAGGATGTCCATAAAGGACGTCCATAAAGGATGTCTTGTTTTTTCTGATATCCTTGGCATTCGCAGAGCAGCCAGCATAACGCTTGGCTGCTCTGTGCATGCTCTTCCGGCGAATTATCCGACGGTCTTACGAAGGGTTAGAGAATGCAAGTGAGCTGCAACGAGCAGCTCATTTGCATTCCCTTTCCTTCGTGCATAGCCGTTCCCTACCGATTCGCTATGGAATTCGGTACGGAACGGGTCTAACGAGGACTTTAGTGCATCCCCCCCTCAGACTGAAAAGCCCATCTAAACCCACTTACTCTCAGACAATGGACCAGCAGATGGTCAGACAAAGCCTCATAGATGAAACCAGTTACTAAAAATAGATGAGACCAGTTACTACAAAAGGGGCTTGAATTATTTTGCTTACTGGCTTCTTCTCTGTGGACACTTGGCTCATTGATTCCTGACCGGTCTCTCTTCTTGGGATCTGCCTCTCTGCTGGACTTCACACACACCCGGATCAGACTTTCTCCAGGCAACAACAACTAGATAGGAATTTCCCTTGCTTATCTTTTTATTTTATTTTATTAAGTGAAAATCAAACATACAAATATAATTGCAAATATTCAGCCGGATAATTTCCAACTTATACTTTTAACACTTTTAGATTAACTTTGCCCAACTGTTTATAGTTCCCCTACCCACCTCCCCCCCTTCCCTCCTAGTTGATTGACAAGGTAGGGTCCGGTTGTGCCAACCACTCCGTGCATGGGTCCCAAACTCGATGATAGGGTATGAGTCAACCCAATAGCATAGCAGTCAGCTTAGACATCAACTGAATATAGTCCAATTTCCGCAGGATCGCCTTTAGGCCTGGTAAAGCCTTTTGCTTCCATGCCGCTGCCAGAATCTGGGTGGCCAATTGGTGCGCGTACTTTTTGCTGCCTTGCAGACTTATATGTAGTAAGCAATGGTCTATTTTCATGGGAAAAACAATTTTTGTTATGCTAGTGACAGGGGTGTGCTGGTAAATTTGTAACAACAGGCTCTTTCTCTGATCGTAGCCAGCTCTGCAGTTGCAAGGGCCAGGGGTGGCCGTGGGGTGGGGGTGGGGGTGGGGGAGCAACACTTGCCTCTCGCTCCTCCCTCCCTTCGTGCGGGCACGCTAGGTATACCTTTGCTGGCAGCCAATAAAAGGACTGCCACCACTCCCAACGTCTTGCTCTGAGCAGCATGCTGAAACTTCTCACACGTGCTGGAGAAGTTCTAGCCTGCTGCTCAGAGTTGGAAACAAGGAGCGGGGAGCAGCAGTAGTCTATTTACTTGGCTGGCAGGCTTCAGCATCCCCAGCAGCAAAGTAAAAGAGAATTCAGCAGGGGGCCCAAGCCCACATTTTGGGAGCCAGTTGTTAAAGTAGCCATGGAGGGCCCTACTTTAACAACCAGCTCCCAAAATTCTCAAAAAATTAACAACTGGCTCTTGCGAGCCTGTGAGAGCCTGCTCCAGCACACCACTGGCTAGCGATCAATTTCAACACTCTCATCCAATATTGTTGAGCCTGCGGGCAAGCCCACCAAACATGGATCATGTCCCCCACCATACCACACTGGCGCCAGCAGAGAGCAGACCCTCCCTTAAACATCTTGGCTAGTCTCTGTGGTGTATAGTACCAGCAATATAATATTTTATAGCCATTTTCTACCAAAGCATTAGAGACTGATACTTTAAGTAAGGACATGAACACCCTTTCCCATATATGGTATTCGTATGGAGCCCCTAATATTTCTTCCCACTTCTGACTATAGTACAGAATGGGGCGTGATTGTAGGAGAAGTGCTTTGTAAAGTCAAGATATCCCCCCTCTTCCACCTCCTCCAACCATTGCCCGCTCTAGCTGTGTTTCCTCTAGGCTCAGCTCTTCCTTTGTGCGTCTCAGAATAAAATCTCTCAATTGTCGGAATTGGAAAGCATTGGAGGCAGGAATCCCATATTCCTCCTGCATTTCCTCAAATGTGAGAAGCTCCCCATCCTCCCATACCTGGCCCAATTCCCATAGACCCCTTTGTTCCCAGTTCTTAAAGCATTGATCTGCAGATCCCGGGCCAAAACCTGGCGCATGCCGAATCGTCATGTGTAAGAAGAAATTGCGCCCTCGGAAAAAGTTGGTACGGATTTTACTCCATATAGTAAGTGGCCACCCCACAATTCTGGGGGGGGGGGCCTCTTTTATTATCCCTTTTAACACTCTGTCAGGTAGCCAAGGTATTGCTTTGAGCGGGTTGGACTTACACCAAGACTGCTCCATATCTTTCCATGCCCTCGCCCTCCCCTGGTGCCACTCAGCTAATATTAGAAGATGGGCCGCCCTGTAATAAAGCAAGAATGAAGGCACTCCCATCCCCCCATGTGCTCTTGGCTGATGCATTACTTTCCCACTGTGGGCGAGTGTCTCTGTGAGAGAGTGTGTGTATGCTGTCACTAACACACACTTAAATCTGGGAGGGGGAGGGGAGGGAGGCGCCCCACCCTGGCACACACGCTCATTCCCCCACACACACTCTCTCTCTCTGTCACAAACACACACTTGCACCTGGGAGGGAGGGGGGCCACCCTGCCACACACTCTCATTCTTACACACACTCACATTCCCATACACACGCTCTCTCACAGAGACACTCGCACACAGTGACGTAAGAGACGGGCGCTCAGGTTAGTCAGCTGATTGTTTTTTTTTTTGTATCACCGGCCCTGCTGCTGAACATGAAAAGCAGCAGTGGCCGGCAATGGGAGCTGGGGCTGGCGCTGTCGCTGTCGCTGTTGCGGTGGAGGAAAAGTGGGCTGTCAGGGCCCGTCTAGGGCCGGCCGTGGCTACGCCCCTGGCAGCAGTCTTGAGCGATTCTACTCCTCCCCTGCCTGGGTTGGTGTTTGCTGGGGTGTGGCGTTCAGTGTGTTTGCGGTGTCAACCTTGGGGGGGGGGGTGTTTTGGTGATGGGCGGCAACTTTGGTGGGTGGGGGACGTGCTGGGGGGTTTTGTTCTGTGTGTTAGCGGTGGCAACCTTGGGGGGGGGGGTGTTATGGTGATGGTCGGCGACTTTGGGGGGGGAAGTTGGGAAGGGCGGATAGTGTGTTTCCAACCTTCTAATGGGACGTCATTTTACGTTGTGCACTGTTATTTGCTGAGTGTCATTGCTCCGCCCTCGACGTCATTACGTTTGATGCGTGGGCGGGGCAGTCACTCATGGAGCAAAAAAGTGGTCTCAGCCGCCTCACTTTAGAACGTTGGGAAAGTGAGGCTTCATTAGAATGTTGGAGGTGTGTTTTATATAGAGAGATAATCGTTTGCTATTGTTTTCGGTGAATGAAAATGGTGGCAATCTGAATCTCCGCCTACTGGCTTCAGCCCATATAATGGGCTAGATAGGCTCATGCAGTCTCCTGTTCTCTGTCTAACCTCCTTGACTTGTACAGATCTACCTTAAGGAAGTGGGCTACCCTAGATGACCTCATCAAGGGGAAGGGATGAAGTGCTCTGAGCATGCTCTGCTGCTTTCTGTTCCTCCAGTGTCTGCAGGATTGCAAAGTGCCGAATACACACAAAAGAAAAGAAAGTTTTATTTTATTTCTGGGGACTGCAACCCAGTCCCAAGTCTGTAGAGAGGGAGAAGAAGGAATTTATCTGACACCTTTAGGGATCAGTCTATCCTCCTCCTGTTTTATTCATCCTTCCAGGAAAAGGGAAGTCTCTTGGCTGAATCCATCCCAGCAGCTGCAGAATTCAGAGGGGAAAACAGAAGAGAAAATGTCTGCCCGAGTTTCTGATCAGGCAAGAAATTATTTTCTCTTATGTATACAGGGTGCCACTGCCAGCACAAAAAGTAAAACTGTACCCTTTGCTGTTCTTGCAGGCTTCCTTTCTATTTCCTTGTTTGTTTTGGAGTAGAGCAGTAATTTAATTGTTGTTTGTAGACTTTGCAAAATAAATAATCAATTCCACAAAATACAAAATGGCTCAATTTTCAGGGAAAAAGCCTCAAAGAGCTCCAAGACCAACACTTGATCTCACGGAGCTATAGTGGACCAAAAGGCCCTCTCTTCTTCATCACAGGCAACCCCCCCCCCCGATCCCACAGATCAAACTAACTATTAGTGTCTGTGGTAACTGTGTTCAGTACACATCCTATTTTTTAATTTTTCATTTTGTTAATTGTCCATGCATAAAGCACTGCTGAAGCTTAATAAACTATCAGATTCCCACTACTTATCTTAATCAAATAGTGATCGCTGGGTGCTGCTGGCTGCTGTGCGGTCCTCCACTTGCTACCCTGAGTTGACGGTGGCCAGCGTTTCGCTGCTTCTTCAGGGCCTCAGGTTGCAAATGGGACATCCGCCCAGCTCTGAAGAAGCAAAGGATAGGTAAAGTAAGCTCTTTGAGCAGGGACTGGCTTTTTTGTGTATGGTGTACAGCGCTGCGTATGCCTTGTAGCGCTATAGAAATAAGTAGTAGTAAAGTAAATAGACTATAGGCTCAGGATTGGGGCCCACTATTGTACATTTATGCCCCAGGAGTGTGTGATGTTCCTGGCTGCATTAACACTTGCACAACTACTACGGGCTTCCCTAGCCTGCACTCAAGATACTGCAATCCATGTCCAGCAGGTTAAAGTCTCCTACCAATGTTTGTCCCTTCATTCTCACCTTTTGTACGTCTTCAGCCAGATCTCTGTCCTTCCATCTGAGTCAGTCTGTGGATGGCCAAGTGCACCTCCTCCTTTCCCCATGCGCTCTGGCTTTCAGCCACATTATTGATACAGAACTAGTCATCTCCTTACTGTACCATCTCTGTCCTTTCCAAACAGATTATAGCATAGTAATAACATCAATAAACACACGTTTTCTCTCTCCTCAGCCCTGACCCCAACACTCTTCACTTTCTTGCCTTCAGACACCGAGCAACATTCTTCTCTCCCTCTCCTACTTTCTCCTTCTTCCAACTACTTTATCAGCCCAACATGAGAGATTTCTAGTGTTCTCTAAGCAACAGTATATCTGCTCAAAATATTGCATAGTTAAGGGAACATGTAGGGCTAGATTCTGTATATAGCGCTGAAAAAAAATGAGCCTTAAGCGTTATTCTATAAATGGTGCTCCGAGTTGGATGCCATTGATAGAATAACGTTTGATGCCGGTATCTGCGCCAGTTACACTAACTTAAATCTGGTGTAAATTCTCAGGCCTAAATTAGGCATGAATCTGCCTTGTTCTGTAACACCGTGACCTACCCATACCCCCATTTTGGATCTGTGCATAAAAATTAATGCACTGATCTTTATAAAATATCGATCGACTATAAAGATGTGTGCATAAATTCAAATTATTGCACCAAAAGTTATTAATGCCGAAGTATTGGCGCCAATTGGCTCGTTTTGCAATTAAATTACGCATGTAAATTGGGTGCATGCACGTTTAAGCACCGTATATAGAATTAGGGAAATAATGTACTAGAGATCTGTTCTCATTGACAGAGGTCATCTAACAAAGTCTATACTGTCTATTACATAAACATCATAATGAAAGTGTGACTGAATGTGTCCTCCTGGCTATTCCAGGCATCGATCACATTCAAGGATGTTGCTGCTTATTTTTTGGAAGTGGAGTGGGACATTTTAGGAGAATGGCAGAAGGAACTGTATAAGAGGGTCATCAAGGAGATTCATGATATCCTCATGTCACGAGGTAAATGTGTCTTCTCTATCATGTACTGCACAAGCATAGTATACAATTAGCATGGAAAAATCCCAGATCCCATGGACACCTGAAATTTAGGACCTTGATTCTGATGTCATTCCATATCCAACAGGAACCAGTGAAGTAGCTCACTACTGCAGTCTCTGCAGAAAGTGCTGCTCTGTTCTTAAACTGAAGACTTCATACAAGACCAGTTGCAGTCTGTCTCCCTTTTCTATACCAAGAAAAGTTTGGCACAGAAGACCAGAGAGAGCACTTGCCACCCAGATTTCTGGCTGAGAACTACAACTATTAACTGCACACTACTCAGCTATACTATGCAATCTGTAACTCCCTTCTGATGGTAACCAGATGTCAGAGAAGGTTCTAATTTAAAAGTTGTTTTCCTACTTCTTAACAGGTTATTCAATTGTTAATCCTGATGTTATATTTAAGATTAAAAAGGAAGATGAGAAATATTTCACCCAACACTTTGAATGGGAGGGAAAAGAAAACCTGAATGATCCCACCAAGAGTAAGTAGATGTTTTGGTTTTAAACGGCTTTGCGTTTTTATATCACAGGAGATGGATCATTAACATCAAACATTTGTAGAGTTAAACTCTGTTTCCTAATTTAATATTATCAGATCCTTGGTGAAACCTTCTTGACATGTTTTCTCATAGCAGGTCTTCCAGTGGTAACTTCTGTGTTCTCACTGAGTGTTAAACAAGAGGAAAATCTCCCGTTTATGGATCATCCTGAATTAGAGACTTTTGAAGTGACTCACCCTTCTGTAACAAGTAAGTATAAAATTCTTTCTGCATATATTTACTAAAATCATTTGGGACCATTTAGGAAATCAGTGGTGGTGGGATGAGCCATCCTCCTCTCTCCTCCTCCCACCGTTTCCCTATTTTGGACAGAGTTGGCTGCCTGTGGAGATAGAGGAGGCACCTGCTGGAGATGGGTGTGCTGGGGGTAAGATCAGGTCTGCAAAATCCTTTATCCTAGTGTCATGGGGTTGAGGAAATCTATACTATTGAATGGGCCGGTGGGAATAGAGAAGATAGTGGCAGGGGACATAACTGATTTAAGTGATAAAGTTTGACTTAGCCATGGAGTTTTTTTTTTGTTTGTTTCAATTGTTTATTTTTGAATTATTCAGTGAAATACACTATCAAGTCAAAACAGCATTTCTTCCTAACAGAATACTGCCTAATATCACAATACCAGCTTCCATATCATCAAGCTGATCAATCCATAGACTGGTGGGTTGTGTCCATCTACCAGCAGGTGGAGATAGAGAGCAAACTTTTGCCTCCCTATATGTGGTCATGTGCTGCCGGAAACTCCTCAGTATGTTCTCTATCTCAGCAGGTGGTGGTCACACACAGCAGCAGCTCTGGCTAGGCCTCCAAGCCTAATTTGTAGGTTTTGTTGAGTGCCTGGGGTTGAGGGCTCTTTTGAGCAAGTGCAAACCTGGTGGTGCCAGGTCCCTCCTTTTCTCCCCCCTCCCGCTGGCTCCGTTAAAAAAAAAAAAAAAAAAATTTTGAACGTCCTTAAAGGTGTTTATTTCGACGTTTCTTTAAACGTTCATTGCAGCTACTCACTGGGACACCAGGTCGTTACAGCTCGGAGCGGCAAGCAGGTAATTTTTACCTTTTTATAGCGGGCAGGGGGTTCCCCGATTCTTCTACTCGTGGCATATGGCGACGGAGGGCGAGGGCGCAAAGGGTCGCTCCCCGGATTGCTTGAGCGCTTCTAGAGGGGATGCGGGGGTCTTAAAGCCTGATTCGCCCTTGTTGGGTGACAGTTTCGTGACCGATGAATGTCCCGGTCCTTCCTCCGGCGTGGCGGTTTTTCCCGCCATAAACGCCCATCCCCCGCTTCTCGCCTCCGCCATCTTGGCCGGCCACGCGGCTCGGACGGCTTCTTCGTGGGCCGCCCTTGAGGTTGGAGACATTCATGCCATGAACGCCCTTAATTTGGGCGACGGCACAAAAGCGGCTAAAGTTAAGCGCCGTTCTTCCCGCGCGGCTCCTTCACGGAGTGTCGCGCCGGACGCCATTTTGGATGCGCAGCATGTCTCTCCCCCGCTCTTGCGAGCTCCGGTTGAGGGTGCGTCTAGGGCTGTGGCCCAGGCTGCAGAAGTGCACAGTCTGGGGGGTTTCTCCCCCGAGTTTGTTTTGCTGCTGCATCAGGCCTTCCTCATGCAAAACGCTGCCCCTGCTCCCTCGTCTGGTAAAGAGGTTGAGGTTCCCAGAGGTAAACGCCCTCGGGTTGATTCCCAGGCCTTGGAGGACTTTGTCTCCTCCGATGTAGATGAGGGCAGCGTGTCTGAGGTCTCCCAACGGTCCTTTGCGGATTCCTTGGAGGAGACGGATCCCCGCTCGGATGGAGCGGATGACCCCTCTGCAGCGCGGCTTTTTAGCCCAGAGGATTTGCCCAACCTGTTGATACAGGCCATGGACACTTTGAAGATTTCCTCTCCGGAGGACGTCTCTCCCTCAGCCCCTGTTGGCTCTGCCATTATGCTGGGGACGAAGCGCCCGCCTAGAACCTTCCACGTGCATGATGCCATGCACACCTTAATTTCGGCTCAATGGGATGTCCCGGAAGCGAGCCTTAAAGTGGCTAGGGCTATGTCCTGCCTCTATCCTTTGGCTGTGAGTGAACGTGAGGCCTTTCTGTGGCCTACCGTGGATTCTTTAATCACTGCGGTGACTAAGAAAACGGCGTTGCCGGTGGAAGGTGGCACGGCCCTAAAGGACGCCCAAGACAGAAGATTGGAGGCGGCCTTAAGGTCGTCCTTTGAGGCGGCTGCTTTAAGTTTGCAGGCCTCAGTTTGCGGCTCCTATGTGGCCAGGGCGTGCCTGACTATGGTGCAGCGGGCTTCCCCCTCGGATCATTCCTTGAGGGCTGATTGGCCGGCCCTGGTATCGGGCTTAGCCTATTTGGCAGACTTGCTGTATGATGTCTTGAGAGCCTCAGCTAAAGGCATGGCTCAGACAATCTCTGCGCGGCGGTGGCTTTGGCTGAAACATTGGTCTGCTGACCACGCCTCTAAATCCCGCCTGGCTAGATTGCCTTTTAAAGGCAAGCTGCTCTTTGGGGTCGAGCTGGACAAAATCGTGACCGATCTCGGCACGTCTAAGGGCAAGAAATTACCAGAGGTCAGGGCTCGGGCTAGTACTCGTCCCGGTACCTCCAGAGGACGGTTGCAGGAAGCCCGTCGGTACCGCCCGGGCAAGTCGGGTTCCTCTGCCCCCTCATCCTTCAAGAGGAATTTCTCCCCCAAGCAGCATTCCTTTCGCAGAGACCGCCGTCCCGGAGGTGCTCCCTCCGGTCCTCCCCCAGGGTCTCGTACCCAAGGACGGGGCCTTGGTCCACGCCCCAGTGCAGATTGGAGGACGGCTGTCCTCGTTTCTGGGCGAGTGGACCACAATAACTTCAGACGCGTGGGTGCTGGAAGTCATCAGAGACGGCTACAAGCTAGAGTTCTGCCGACCCTTAAGAGACGGGTTTGTACTCTCTCCCTGCAAGTCTCCGGTCAAAGCTGTGGCAGTGCAGCAGACCTTGGACAATCTGATCCGCCTGGGCGCGGTCGTTCCGGTGCCAGAAAGTCAGCTTGGCAAGGGACGTTACTCCATTTACTTTGTGGTACCAAAGAAAGGAGGTTCTGTCCGGCCTATCCTCGTCCTCAAAGGGGTCAATCGGGCCTTGAAAGTGAGGCACTTTCGCATGGAGACTCTCCGCTCTGTTATAGCGGCAGTGAAGGCAGGAGAGTTCTTGGCCTCCTTGGACATCAAGGAAGCGTACCTGCATATTCCCATCTGGCCTCCTCATCAACGCTTTCTGCGTTTTGCAGTCCTGGGACGACACTTCCAGTTCAGAGCCCTCCCATTCGGGTTGGCTACTGCTCCGCGGACCTTTTCCAAAGTAATGGTGGTCATCGCGGCCTTCCTACGAAAGGAAGGGGTACAAGTCCATCCTTATCTGGACGACTGGTTGATCCGAGCCCCCTCTTATGCAGAGTGCGGCAAAGCTGTGGACCGGGTAGTTGCTCTTTTGAGCTCCCTGGGATGGATCATCAACTGGGAGAAGAGCCAGCTGCGCCCGACTCAGTCCCTGGAGTACCTGGGAGTTCGATTCGACACCCAAGTGGGCAGAGTGTTCCTGCCAGACAATCGGATTGTCAAACTTCAGGCTCAGGTGGACCAGTTCCTAGTAGCCTCTCCTCTTCGGGCTTGGGACTATGTGCAGCTGTTGGGCTCTATGACGGCCACGATGGAAGTAGTGCCCTGGGCCAGGGCTCATATGAGACCACTTCAACACTCTTTGCTACAGCGCTGGACTCCGATGTCGGAGGATTATGCTGTGCGCCTTCCCTTGGACCCAGCAGTGCGCAAGGCGCTGAGCTGGTGGATGCAGACAGACAAGTTGTCTGCGGGAATGCCTCTGGTGACCCCAGAGTGGATTGTCGTCACGACGGACGCCTCTTTGTCGGGCTGGGGAGCCCACTGCTTGGGAAGGACAGCGCAGGGGCTCTGGTCTCCTGCAGAGGCAAAGTGGTCTATCAACCTCCTGGAACTCAGAGCCATTCGGTTGGCGCTTTTGGAGTTCATCCCGGTACTGGTGTTGAAGCCTGTACGGGTTCTGTCGGAAAATGCCACGGCTGTGGCCTATGTCAACCGCCAGGGAGGTACCAAGAGCGCCCCTCTAGCCAAGGAGGCTATGAATCTTTGCCAGTGGGCGGAAGCGAACCTGGAGCAGCTTTCAGCGGCCCACATTGCCGGAGTCATGAATGTCAAGGCGGACTTTCTCAGTCGCCATACCTTGGAGCCCGGAGAGTGGCAGCTATCTGCTCAGGCGTTCTTGGACATCACGAAGCGCTGGGGCCAGCCGAGCCTAGATCTGCTGGCGTCATCGGCCAATTGCCAAGTGCCGCGCTTTTTCAGCAGAGGACGGGACCCTCGATCCCTGGGAGTAGATGCTCTTCTCCAACAGTGGCCGACACAAGAGCTCCTCTATGTGTTCCCGCCCTGGCCCATGTTGGGCAGGGTGCTAGACCGGGTGGCAAAGCATCCCGGCAGGGTAATCCTGGTGGTTCCGGATTGGCCCAGACGTCCCTGGTATGCGGACTTGATCAGGCTCTCAGTCGACGATCCTCTGCGGCTGCCAGTGGAGCAGGGCCTGTTACATCAGGGTCCCGTGGTGATGGAGGATCCCTCCCCCTTTGGTCTTACGGCCTGGCTATTGAGCGGCAGCGTCTGAGGAAGAGGGGCTTCTCAGACAAGGTCATCGCCACTATGCTGAGAGCGAGGAAGCGCTCTACTTCTACTGCTTACGCCAGGGTTTGGCGTATCTTTGCAGCGTGGTGTGAAGCAGGCTCACTTTCTCCCTTCACTGCTCCAATTTCTTCAGTGTTGGCGTTCCTGCAAGAAGGTCTGGAGAAAGGCCTGTCGCTCAGTTCCCTTAAAGTCCAGGTAGCGGCTCTGGCTTGCTTCAGGGGCCGCCTGAAGGGTGCTTCCCTGGCTTCGCAGCCAGATGTGGTGCGCTTTCTCAAGGGAGTTGGTCACCTGCGCCCTCCTCTGCACTCAGTGGTGCCTGCGTGGAATCTCAACCTGGTGCTAAGAGCATTGCAGAAGCCGCCTTTTGAACCCTTGTCGAGGGCATCTCTAAAAGACCTGACGTTGAAAGCAGTCTTTTTGGTGGCTATCACTTCAGCCAGAAGAGTTTCCGAGCTCCAGGCGCTCTCATGTCGAGAGCCTTTTCTGCAGTTCACTGAGGCAGGAGTGACTATTCGCACAGTGCCTTCCTTTCTGCCCAAGATTGTTTCTCGCTTCCATGTGAATCAGCAGCTCTGTCTCCCTTCCTTTCGTAGGGAGGACTACCCAGAGGAGTACTCTGCTCTTAAATACCTGGATGTGAGACGAGTCATCATCAGATACTTGGAAGTGACCAATGATTTCCGGAAATCGGATCATCTGTTTGTCCTGTTTGCAGGTCCTCGTAAGGGTCTGCAGGCTGCTAAGCCTACAGTGGCAAGATGGGTCAAGGAAGCCATTGCAGCGGCTTATGTGGCTGCGGGGAAGGTGCCGCCTATCCAGCTGAAGGCTCACTGCACAAGAGCTCAGGCGGCCTCGATGGCAGAGGCCGGTTCCGTCTCCTTGGAAGAGATATGCAAGGCGGCAACTTGGGCTTCGGCTCATACATTCTCCAAGCATTACCGCTTGACTGTGGCTGCACGGGCGGAGGCCCGGTTTGGAGCTTCAGTGTTGAGGTCAGGGATTTCAATGTCCCGCCCTGGGTGAGTACTGCTTCGGTACATCCCACCAGTCTATGGATTGATCAGCTTGATGATATGGAAGGTAAAATTATGTATCATACCTGATAATTTTCTTTCCATTAATCATAGCTGATCAATCCATAGCCCCTCCCAGATATCTGTACTGTTTTTATTCTGGTTGCATTTCAGGTTCAAGTTTAGTCTTCAGTTACTTCAGTAAGACTTCGTGTTCAAGTTCTTCTTTCACTTGGATTCTTCAAGAGTTGAGACGAGTTTGTGTTACAGTGAGCTGCTGCATTCCTCTCCCCTCCGTTTTACGGGGCTGGATTGAGACTTAAAATTCTGCCGGCACTCCCTCCCGCTTCGTGCGGTTGTAGGGCAGCTTTGTACCCCTCCCGCTTCGGCGGTGTTAGGGTCAGTCAGCTCCTCCCGCGGTTGCGGTTGCAGGATAAGCCAGATCCCCCCGCATCGGCGGGTGTGGTGTCCCTCCCCCGCTCCGCGGGGATGAGCTGGACGGATTCCCCTCCCCCACTTGTGTGGGGATGAGCTGGGTTAATTCCCCTCCCCCGTTTCGGCGGTGGTGAGCTGGGCAGAGTGTCCCTTCGTGGGTGTAATTCTCTAAGTGCTGAGTCCTGCGGATGGAGCTTTGATATCGACATACTGAGGAGTTTCCGGCAGCACATGACCACATATAGGGAGGCAAAAGTTTGCTCTCTATCTCCACCTGCTGGTAGATGGACACAACCCACCAGTCTATGGATTGATCAGCTATGATTAATGGAAAGAAAATTATCAGGTATGATACATAATTTTACCTTTTACAGTAAAAGTAAACAAAAACAAAAACCCCATAACCCTCCCTCAGTATGATTCCCTATCCATTTCTTCCTTACCCCTTCCCTCAGAGATCTAAGTGTGTGAGGAAACAGTTACAGTATTAGCCGAAAGCCATTTCTTATACAAGTCTCAGATTCTATGGTATTGAGCAATTTTTCCTTTCCGTATAGCTGTAAGCTTTGACATTAGCCGCACATTGTCCAGTTTTTCCAAAACAGTCTGTAGGCCCGGCAAATTTGGCTTCTTCCATGCAGCCGCAATAACCATCTTGCTCGCCACAAACAACTGAGTGGCAAATTGATGGGTGGATTGTTTAACTCCGGGTGGCTTAAAATGCAGCAGACAGCTGTCTATTTTCATAGGATAGGCAACAGCTGCTACCATGTTCAGAAATTTCAAAACTTCAGTCCAAAGCCGTTGCGCATGTCTGCAAGTCCACCACACATGGAACATGCCTCCTATAAATCCACATTGTCTCCAGCATAGAGCAGACCCAGATTTGTAGGTGTGTAATACGAACAGTACAGGATATTCTCCGAGGACAAGCAGGCTGCTTGTTCTCACTGATGGGTGACGTCCACGGCAGCCCCTCCAATCGGAAACTTCACTAGCAAAGGCCTTTGCTAGTCCTCGCGCGCCCATGCGCACCGCGCATGCGCGGCCGTCTTCCCGCCCGAACCGGCTCGTGTTCATCATTTTCTTTTGTCCGCGCTCGGTACGGTCGTGTTTGCGCCGTTCGCGCCCCTTAAGTTGACCCTCGCGCGTCTTTTGACATTTCGCTCTAAAAAAAAAAGGGATTTCGGAGAAGGGCCTTTCGGTCTTTTTCCCTTCCCCGTATTTCTAGTTTTTGGCCCCGATAAGTTTTCTTTCGTTTTCGGGGTAGGCCCCTTTGAGGCCTCGGGTCGAGTTTTTTCTCCCCCTCTTTTTGGTGCCTTACCACAATTACGAGTTTTGATTTCGCCGGCGTGATTTTTCCGCCCATGTCATCGAAGTCTCCCAGCGGCTTCAAGAAGTGCACCCAGTGCGCCCGGGTAATCTCGCTCACTGATAGGCACGCGTCGTGTCTTCAGTGTCTGGGGGCTGGGCACCGCCCGCAGGCCTGTAGTCTTTGCGCCCTTTTACAGAAAAGGACTCAGGTAGCGAGATTGACCCAGTGGAACGTTTTGTTCTCGGGCTCTTCGTCGGCATCGGCACCGGGAGTATCGAGTGCGTCGACGTCGACAGCGTCAAGACTTCCGCCCTCGGCCGCGACTGTATCCATTGCATCGAGGCATCGACCCTCTGCATCGTCTGGGCCGAGACATCGGAAGGCTGCGTCGGCGTCGGTGGTACCGGGACCTCCACTAGTGCTGATGTCGTCGGACGGTGGTGCTTCGTCTGGAGTGCAGGTGAGGGCTGTCCATTCCCCTGCTGGTGGCGGTGAGCCTTCGGGTGGGTCTCCCCCTACCCTGAGGGCTCCTGCGGTACAGCCCCCCCGAGACCGACCTTCTTCGGCCTCGGCCCTGAGGAAGCGACGGCTGGATTCTACGTCCTCCTCGTCGGTACCGGGAAGCTCCGGTGACATGCTTCGTTTGAAAAAGTCAAAGAAGCATCGACACCGGTCTCCTTCCTGCGTCAGTACCGAGAGCTCCGGGTCGCCGAGGGAGTCGGCACCCAGCAGGCATCGGCACCGGGAGGACCGCTCACCCTCTGTTCAGGAGGTGTCGATGCGCTCCACCTTGGACAGCCCGGAACAGCCTCCACGCCGGGAACAGACTCTGACTTCGACTCCTGCATCGGCTTCCATGTCTTTCTCCACAGCCGCCCTGCACGAGAGTCTCCGGGCCGTTCTCCCAGAGATCCTGGGAGAGCTGTTGCGCCCTTCCCCTCCGGTACCGGAGGTGCTTGCGCCACCGGTACCGTCGAGTGAGGTGCCGGCTGGCCCCTTGCCCGAGGTGAGGTCTCCGACATCGGTGCCGCTTGCGGTACCGACTGCGGTCGCCTCCCAGGAAGGCTCCCCGACGACGTCGGTGGAGGGAGCTTCGCCGGTGCGGGCGAGGGAGTCTACCTCTCGACGCTCCCACCATGGCCGTGGTTCCATGGAGTCGAGCCGGGCTTGGCTTCAGACACAGGTTCGTGAACTTGTGTCTGATACCGATGGTGAGGCCTCGTGGGAGGAGTAGGAGGACATCAGATATTTCTCTGACGAGGAGTCTGATGGCCTTCCTTCTGATCCCACTCCCTCCCCTGAAAGGCAGCTTTCTCCTCCCGAGAGTCTGTCTTTTGCAGCCTTTGTCCGGGAGATGTCTACAGCCATCCCCTTCCCGGTGGTTGTGGAGGACGAGCCCAGGGCTGAAATGTTTGAGCTCCTGGACTATCCTTCTCCACCTAAGGAAGCGTCCACAGTACCCATGCATCATGTTCTCAAAAAGACATTGCTGGCGAACTGGACCAAGCCTTTAAGTAATCCCCACATTCCCAAGAAGATCGAGTCCCAGTACCGGATCCATGGGGACCCAGAGCTGATGTGCACTCAGTTGCCTCACGACTCTGGAGTTGTGGATCTGGCCCTAAAGAAGGCTAAGAGTTCTAGGGAGCATGCTTCGGCGCCCCCGGGCAAGGACTCTAGAACCTTAGACTCCTTTGGGAGGAAGGCCTACCATTCTTCTTTGCTCGTGGCCAAAAGTTAGTCTTACCAGCTCTATACGAGCATACACATGCGGAATAATGTGCGGCAGTTGGCGGGCTTGGTGGACAAGCTCCCTCCTGAGCAAGCCAAGCCATTTCAGGAGGTGGTCAGGCAGCTGAAGGCGTGCAGAAAATTCCTGGCCAGAGGGGTGTATGACACCTTTGATGTTGCATCCAGGGCCGCTGCTCAAGGTGTGGTGATGCGCAGACTCTCATGGCTGCGTGCCTCTGACCTGGAGAATAGGATCCAGCAGCGGATTGCGGACTCGCCTTGCCGTGCGGACAATATTTTTGGAGAGAAGGTCGAACAGGTGGTAGAGCAGCTCCACCAGCGAGATACCGCTTTCGACAAGTTCTCCCGCCGGCAGCCTTCAGCTTCTACATCTACAGGTAGACGTTTTTATGGGGGAAGGAAGACTGTTCCCTACTCTTCTGGTAAGCATAGGTACAATCCTCCTTCTCGACAGCCTGCGGCCCAGGCTAAGCCCCAGCGTGCTCGTTCTCGTCAGCAGCGTGCGCCTCAGCAAGGCCCCTCGGCTCCCCAGCAAAAGCAGGGGACGAGCTTTTGACTGGCTCCAGCAGAGCATAGCCGACATCCAAGTGTCAGTGCCGGGCGATCTGCCGGTCGGAGGGAGGTTGAAAGTTTTTCACCAAAGGTGGCCTCTCATAACCTCCGATCAGTGGGTTCTTCAAATAGTCCGGCAAGGATACACCCTCAATTTGGCCTCCAAACCTCCAAATTGTCCACCGGGAGCTCAATCCTACAGCTTCCAGCACAAGCAGGTACTTGCAGAGGAACTCTCCGCCCTTCTCAGCGCCAATGCGGTCGAGCCCGTGCCATCCGGGCAAGAAGGGCTGGGATTCTATTCCAGGTACTTCCTTGTGGAAAAGAAAACAGGGGGGATGCGTCCCATCCTAGACCTAAGGGCCCTGAACAAATATCTGGTCAAGGAAAAGTTCAGGATGCTTTCCCTGGGCACCCTTCTCCCCATGATTCAGGAAAACGACTGGCTATGCTCTCTGGACTTGAAGGACGCCTACACGCACATCCCGATACTGCCAGCTCACAGACAGTATCTGCGATTTCAGCTGGGCACACGTCACTTCCAGTACTGTGTGCTACCCTTTGGGCTCGCCTCTGCGCCCAGAGTGTTCACGAAGTGCTTGGCTGTAGTAGCAGCGGCACTTCGCAGGCTTGGGGGTACACGTGTTCCCATATCTCGACGATTGGCTGGTGAAGAACACATCCGAGGCAGGAGCTCTACAGTCCATGCAGATGACTATTCGCCTCCTGGAGCTACTGGGGTTTGTGATAAATTATCCAAAGTCCCACCTTCTCCCAGTGCAGAGACTAGAATTCATAGGAGCTCTGCTGGATTCGCGGACGGCTCGTGCCTATCTCCCAGAGACGAGAGCCAACAACTTGTTGTCCCTCGTCTCGCGGGTGCGAGCGTCCCAGCAGATCACAGCTCGGCAGATGTTGAGATTGCTGGGCCACATGGCCTCCACAGTTCATGTGACTCCCATGGCCCGCCTTCACATGAGATCTGCTCAATGGACCCTAGCTTCCCAGTGGTTTCAGGCTGCTGGGGATCTAGAAGACGTGATCCACCTGTCCATGAGTTTTCTCAAATCCCTGTATTGATGGACGATTTGGTCCAATTTGACTCTGGGACGTCCTTTCCAAATTCCTCACCCACAAAAAGTGCTGACTACGGATGCGTCTCTCCTGGGGTGGGGAGCTCATGTCGATGGGCTTCACACCCAGAGAAGCTGGTCCCTCCAGGAACGCGATCTGCAGATCAATCTTCTGGAGTTGTGAGCGGTCTGGAACGCTCTGAAGGCTTTCAGAGATCGGCTGTCTCATCAAATTATCCAAATTCAGACAGACAACCAGGTTGCCATGTATTACATCAACAAGCAGGGGGGCACCGGATCTCGCCCCCTGTGTCAGGAAGCCGTCAGCATGTGGCTGTGGGCTCGCCGTCACGGCATGGTGCTCCAAGCCACATATCTGGCAGGCGTAAACAACAGT
Organism: Microcaecilia unicolor; assembly: GCF_901765095.1. Lineage (NCBI taxonomy): Eukaryota > Metazoa > Chordata > Amphibia > Gymnophiona > Siphonopidae > Microcaecilia > Microcaecilia unicolor. The sequence continues at coordinate 405,110,295 of NC_044031.1, read as the reverse complement.
CTGGCCGACAGACTGAGCAGAATTATGCAACCTCACGAGTGGTCGCTCAATTCCCGTGTAGTGCGACAGATCTTCCAGGTGTGGGGCACCCCCTTGGTAGATCTCTTTGCATCTCGAGCCAACCACAAAGTCTCTCAGTTCTGTTCCAGGCTTCAGGCCCACGGCAGACTGGCATCGGATGCCTTCCTCCTGGACTGGGGGGAGGGTCTACTGTATGCTTATCCTCCCATACCTCTGGTGGGGAAAACTTTATTGAAACTCAAGCAAGACCGAGGCACCATGATTCTGATTGCTCCTTTTTGGCCGTGTCAGATCTGGTTCCCTCTTCTTCTGGGGTTGTCCTCCGAAGAACCGTGGAAATTGGAGTGTTTTCCGACCCTCATCACACAGGACGAAGGGGCGCTTCTGCATCCCAACCTCCGGTCTCTGGCTCTCACGGCCTGGATGTTGAGAGTGTAGACTTTGCCTCTGTGGGTCTGTCAGAGGGTGTCTCCCGCATCTTGCTTGCTTCCAGGAAAGACTCCACTAAGAGGAGTTACTTCTTTCTATGGAGGAGGTTTGCCGTCTGGTGTGACAGCAAGGCCCTAGATCCTCGCTCTTGTCCTACACAGACCCTCCTTGAATACCTTCTGCACTTGTCTGAGTCTGGTCTCAAGACCAACTCTGTAAGGGTTCACCTTAGTGCAATCAGTGCATACCATTACCGTGTGGAAGGTAAGCCGATCTCAGGACAGCCTTTAGTTGTTCGCTTCATGAGAGGTTTGGTTTTGTCAAAGCCCCCTGTCAAACCTCCTACAGTGTCATGGGATCTCAATGTCGTTCTCACCCAGCTGATGAAACCTCCTTTTGAGCCACTGAACTCCTGCCATCTGAAGTACTTGACCTGGAAGGTCATTTTCTTGGTGGCAGTTACTTCAGCTCGTAGAGTCAGTGAGCTTCAGGCCCTGGTAGCCCAGGCCCCTTACACCAAATTTCATCATAACAGAGTAGTCCTCCGCACTCACCCTAAGTTTTTGCCAAAGGTTGTGTCGGAGTTCCATCTGAACCAGTCAATTGTCTTGCCAACATTCTTTCCCCGTCCTCATTCCTGCCCTGCTGAACGTCAGCTGCACACATTGGACTGCAAGAGAGCATTGGCCTTCTATCTGGAGCGGACACAGCCCAACAGACAGTCCGCCCAATTGTTTGTTTCTTTTGATCCCAACAGGAGGGGAGTGGCTGTGGGGAAACGCACCATATCCAATTGGCTAGCAGATTGCATATCCTTCACTTACGCCCAGGCTGGGCTGGCTCTTGAGGGTCATGTCATGGCTTATAATGTTAGAGCCATGGCAGCGTCGGTAGCCCATTTGAAGTCAGCCACTATTGAAGAGATTTGCAAAGCTGCGACGTGGTCATCTGTCCACACATTCACATCTCATTACTGCCTGCAGCAGGATACCCGACGCGACAGTCGGTTCGGGCAGTCAGTGCTTCAGAATCTGTTCAGGGTTTAGAATCCAACTCCACCCCCCTAGGCCCATGTTTTATTCTGTTCCAGGCTACACTCTCTGTTAGTTGGATAATTTGTTAGGTCAATCTCAGTTATGTCCTCGCCGTTGCGAGGCCCAATTGACCATGTTTGTTGTTTTGAGTGAGCCTGGGGGCTAGGGATACCCCATCAGTGAGAACAAGCAGCCTGCTTGTCCTCGGAGAAAGCGAATGCTACATACCTGTAGAAGGTATTCTCCGAGGACAGCAGGCTGATTGTTCTCACAAACCCGCCCGCCTCCCCTTTGGAGTTGTGTCTTCCCTTGTTTTTGTCTTGCTACATATGGGACTGACGAACACGAGCTGGTTCGGGTGGGAAGACGGCCGCGCATGCGCGGTGCGCATGGGCGCGCAAGGACTAGCAAAGGCCTTTGCTAGTGAAGTTTCTGATTGGAGGGGCTGCCGTGGACGTCACCCATCAGTGAGAACAATCGGCCTGCTGTCCTCGGAGTATACCTTCTACAGGTATGTAGCATTTGCTTTATGTCCATTTTTTATCATCGCACTCGAAACTGATACTCGTAATAAGGACTTAAAGGCCTGAACCCACTGTGAAAACTCATATCTCGCCCCCATGGCAGCTTCCCATTTAGATAGATAATGTTCCACTGAGGTGCAGTACGATAGCAAGGCCTTGTAATTTCTAGAGATACCTCCCTGTCCTCCTCCCCCCATCAGTCCTTGCTCCAATAGTGTTTCAGTCAAGCTAATTTCTTCTCCCGCCCGGCGCTTAATGAAGTCTCGTACCTGGTAGTTCTGCATATGAGGTGACTCCATCTTTTTCACACATCTGGTCTAACTCGCATAAACCCATTTTTTCCCATTCATGGTAGGCAAACCTGAGAAACATGTTTAAAGTACGTTCGCTCAGGGAAAAATTGGTCTCTCACCTTGCTCCAAACAGCTAAGGGCCACTGCATTAGAGGAGGACTTTCCTTAATTATCTCTCCTAGCCTCTGTCTCTGGAGCCATGGTATCGCCCCAAGTGGAATTGGAGCTAGCCATCTTTGTTCCAGTCTAACCCATAGCTTCTCTGTTTTTTGTAGCCAAATTGCTATAATTCTTAAATGTGATAATGTGCCTGAAAGGAGGGAACCCCCATCCCCCCTCTTTCTCTTGATTGGTACATCACCTCTCTTCGCACCCTGGGTGGTCTTTTTTTCCATATGAACACAAATATTTTCCTCTGTAGACCTCGCAAAAAGCTGTCCGGTAAAGCAATAGGTAGTGCCACAAATAGGAGCTTTGGGAGAATTATAATTTTCACAGCACTAATTCGTCCCATCCAAGACAGAGTCAATCCCTCCCATCTTTCCAATTCCATAAAAATGTTCCATATTTTGTCTGGAAAATTACTTTTAAAGACTTCATCTAGCCTATGCAGTATATTAATTCCCAAGTATCGAATATATTTTGTTGCCCATCTGTATGAGAACTGACATTGCAGTTGCTCTAATTGTTCTTTGGGTATGTTTACATCTAGCGCTTCTGATTTGTCAAAGTTAATTTTAAAACCAGAAACTTCCCCATATTTTTGGATCACCTCATTGATTATTGCAAAGGAGACCAAAGGCTCTTTCAGTGTGAGTAAAATGTCGTCAGCAAACAAAGGAATCTTGGCCTCTAATCCCCCCCACTTCGGGCCTCTAATCTCTGAATGAGCTCTAATTTGAACAGCTAAGGGCTCTATTACTAAAGCAAAAAGTAGTGGGGACAGTGCACACCTTTGTCTAGTGCCTCTGTGTAGTGAAAACGGTCGAAATAGATGGCCATTGACTCGTACTGAGGCTTGTGGGGTCCTATAGATCAAGTGCAGCCAGGTATCAAATCGCCCTATAATATCAGCTTTTTCAGTCACTGCAAAAAGAAAAGGCCAGCCCACCCGGTCGAACGCCTTTTCAGCTTCTAGTGATAGAATACATAGGGGGGTCTTGTTAATGTTTGCATTTTGTACCATATATAGGGCTCTCCGAATATTGTCAAAGGTCTGCCGACCATGTACAAATCCAGCCTGATCCTCATGGATTAGCAATGGGAGATATTTCTGCAATCTGGTCACAAAAATCTTGGTAAATATTTTATAGTCAACCCCCAGTAACGAGATGGGTCTGTATGAGCTACATAATTGCGGGTCTTTACCTGCTTTAGGTATAACTGTTATAGTGCCCATATTCCAAGTCGGCGGAAGCCCAGTCTCCGTGTTTAGAGAATTGAATACCCTTAATAGTAGAGGGGCCAACAGCTTTCCAAAAACTTTATAGAACTTATTAGTGTACCCATCAGGTCCCGGGGCCTTATTAGGGGCCAACTCTTTGATTGATTGCTCAATCTCTTCTAGTTTGATAGGACTTGATAAAGCCTGCCTGGCGCTATGAGATAACTGTGGGAGCTCTATTTCCTCTAAGTATTGTGTTATGGCCTCCTGGTTATAGACATCCTCCAATGTATATAAGTTCTTGTAGTATTTTCTAAAAGCCGATTTCAAATATTCCGAGTCAGTGTAGCTCTCCTCCCTCATCTAGAAGGCCTCCCACCTCGTCCGATTAGCCTGCTGTTTAAGTTTATATGCTAAACGCCAACTAGATTTATTGCCAAACTCAAAGTGCCACTGAGGTGCCCTCTGTAGTTTTTCTGAGAGGTCTGCTAGTTCAAGGTAATGGATTTAATTACGGAGTCCCTGGGCCTGGGCTACCAGATTGGGTAATGGCTGAGTGCCCCCCGTTGTATCCGCTCTTCAATCTTTGCCAAATTCCCTCTCAGCCTATCCTCCTCTGCAGATCGCATTTTCCAGCAGTGCGATCTTAGTGCTATTAAATGTCCCCACAGTACTGCCTTAAAACCCTCCCACAAGACAATCGGAGAGACCTCTCCATTATCATTAAAGTGAACATAATCTTTGATATGTTGTTCTATCTTGGACAGATTGCCTGGATCTGCTAGCAGTGCGTCATCTAGATACCAGTTTATTTATTTATTGCATTTGTATCCCACATTTTCCCACCTTTTTGCGGGTTCAGTGTGGCTTACAATATGAGTTGAATGTTGGAAATACAATTTGTTACAGATTGGTTATGGATTACATTGTGCAGAGTTATGCGAAACAATTGAGGTGTCGTTAAGGAATGTAACAATGGAACATTACAGTTATGCTCTACCTTGCTGACCTTGAATTGTTTAGATGCAGTAGCACTGGAGAGTGGTCTGACCAAGTGCGAGGCAGAATTTGGTGAGCACCCATCAATCCCAAAACTGAGGCATCCCCCAACCACATATCTATCCTAGAGAATGTTTGATGTACTGCAGAGAAATATGTATAGCTACGCAGGATGGGATTATCCCTGCGCCAAAGATCAATTAGTTGCCAGCGTATTATGAGCTCCTGAAGCTGTCATAGCATAACTTATTTTGGGTGAGGAATTATCTAAATGTGGGTGCAGTGTGATGTTAAAATCTCCCTCTGTCAGTAAAGATCCCTTGATATGTTGGGTAATCAAACGGTCTAGCTCTAAGAAAAATTCCCCTTGGTTTGCATTGGGCCCATATACATTGATTACCGCATAAACTTTCCCTGCTAGAGCAACAATCACTAATAGGTATCTCCCTCCCTTATCTCTTATTACTTTTCGTATCTCCCATGGCTTAGAGCTTCTAAAAGCTATTAAAACCCCCTTACTCTTTGTATTATTAGAATTAGAAGCAAAATAGAGGGGTATTGCTTTTGATAACACAACCGCTCATAGCTTGGCTTAAGGTGGGTTTCTTGCACCAGAGCTACGTCCACCTGAAGGCAGCACAGCTCCCAAAACAACAACTGTCGCTTCCTGGGGATGTTCAGCCCTCTTACATTCAATGTCATCTATTTTATATCAGCCATTTGAACATATCACTGTTTCCCTCTCATCTCTACCATCGAACACCTTCAAAGCACACCCCTTTCCTCCCTCCTTCCCTCCCACCCTTAGACCTCCCCTCCCTCCCCCCTCCGTTTTCCTTCTATTATTAATCCCCTCCCCCCTCCCCTACTATCCCATTCAAAATTATGGTGTCTCATGATTTACCACTAGGCGCCTAACCAGAGAGGAAGTAACTGATAAGTCGCTTACCGCACACCCCACTGATATAACTTCCACCCCATTTAACAGAGCAGTCTCTTTTTACATAAGGAACCTATCCACACATAGTCTTTATATTGGCCTCCAGTGCCATGATTACCAACTTGTTCCTATTCCCAAGTGAACTCGACAGTCAGGTGATCTTCGCAGCCGATTGCTGTCGCTGTAACTGTCATGGGCCCTTGCCCACTCTCTTCCATTTCGGCGGGATGGTTTGTAGGGCATTTCTTTTCTCCAGTCTTGAGTCCGCAGAGTCTACTTCTATTACAGCTTCCGGACATATCTCCCTGGCCTCCGCCAAGGATTTCACTTGATGCATTTTCCCTGCTTTATAAAAGACCAGGGCAAAAGGATGTGTCCATCTGTATTGGATTTTGAGATCTCTGAGCCGCCTTGTAAAGGGCTTTAGCTTGTCCCTCCACTTTAAAGTCGCTGCTGCCAAATCCTGGTATATTTCAATATTGTAAGAGTCCCATTTAAACTCTTGAGCTTAGCTCGTCGCTTTCAATACCTGCTCTTTAAGCTTGTAGCTTGAGAAACATGCTATAATGTCCTTAGGTACGTTATTCCGCGTTTTGTCTAACGCTCTATGGGCTCTTTCCAGCTGAATAGCCTCAGTCTTTATGATTGTACCATTCGCTGCCAGCAATTCACCAACCAACTTTTGAACCACCTGTTTGCTATCTTGGTAGGTTGATGTCTCTGGGAGACCCTGGAATCTTAAGTTATTTCGACGGCCCCTGTTTTCCAGATCTTCTACTTTGTCTAGCAATTGCTGCTGTTCTTTTTGCAATTCCGTGAGCTGATGTTCCATCGTTCTTATTGTTTCACTGTGGACTTCCACGTGCATTTCCATTTCCTTGAGGCGAGACCCTAGCTCGCGGATTTCTCCTCTCAGATCTGCTCCAAGTGTTGCCACATCCGCTCGCAAGGCTTTCAGATCTAAACTGATCTCTTGCAGCCAATTCTTGAGCTGTGAGGGAATCTCCACCCCTGGTCTATTCAATTCTTGTTGCTCTGTTGTTTTAGCTACTTGGTGGGGTTTTTCTATATTCGTTAACTCTTGCGTTTTCTGGAGCTCCGCCATTTTGCCTCCTTGCGCCTCCTCTCCTCCCGGAAAGGTGAAGCGAGAAAAGTCCACCACCGCTGGCTTCAAGCTCATAGTCACCGTGATCCCTGTTGTTTAGGAAGTCACCCTCGTGTGCTTTTTGCTTTGAGTGTTTCAAGCTTAGTTTTATCACTCTCAATTCTTGTGGGGTAGCGGGAGCTCTTCTCTTAAGCGACCATGCTGCTTGGTGATGTCACTTCCTCCAGCCGTGAAGTTTTTATATTGCTGGTGGGTTAGTACAAATTACAGTATACAGTTGCATGATTTTGCATTCAATGCAGCTCTTTAAATATTCTGTTAGTCTGGATTAAGTTAATGAGAACTGACATGGACTAGTTTCCTAAATTATATGACTAAAAACATTAATTCACATTAAGCATGTCAACACATATGATATCAATTTGCTTTGATGCGCTTCAGTATATTAGTTCTTAGGAAGTAATTCTACAAATTGGTGCCTCACGTTTGTGAATTTGTTAAAAAAAAAACTACATGGAAAGCAATTAGTTAACATACATATGGAAGATCTACAAGACAGAAGAAGAAATGAAGTATGCTCTTTTCTGTCTAATTTGAATTATGTCCAACTCATAATAGGGTACATCAACTGGATTTGGTGACCTTTAGTGATTGTTCAGTGTTTAACCCTAGTATTAAGTTATCCAATATTGTTTGGGAAGAGTCTTTGAGGTCTGATCATTTCAGATGTTTTTTTTTATATTATATTGGAATCAGTTTCAGCAGGTAACCAATGTACTGGCCCAATACATCACTACTAGAGGGCGAATAGATTCCAATACTTTTTGGAATACCTTATTAGCACGATTACCATCAATAGAGATTTAGATATGGAAAATGAATGGGCAGTTCTTGGTCATGAAGTGTTAGATACCATTGCCCCACTCTATTCTAGATCTAAAAAAATTTTGAGCGATAAATGGTTCATTCCGGAATTGTTGAAATTAAAAAGAGAATGTAGGAAATTGGAGCAGAAGTGACTTAAAGTAAAATCTGCCACAACTAGAAAGTGGAGGAATGCTGTCAACAATTATAAGAAAGCAATTGCTTTAGCCAGAGAAACATATTACTTTCAGCTAATTCTTAAAGAAAATGCTAATAGGAAGCAATTGTTTTGTATTGTTAATTCACTTTTTAAACCTGTTGATTGTATCAAAGCTGAACAAGGAAAATGTCCCAGTGCTAACCAGTTAGCTTATTTCTTTCAAGATAAAGTTTGTAAATTAAGATCTACTTTTACCTTAGGTAATCAGTTTGATTCAGAGTTACTACTAGGTCAAATCTGTGGACAGGGTATACCTGTAGATAGAGTATGGAAGTCATTTTCTATTATTGACTGGTCACTGTTCAGTAAGTTATTTCATAAATATTGTTCTGCTCATTGTATGCTGGATAGTTGTCCTCCGTATTTGATGGAATGTGCTCCATCAATATTTAGTTTAAATGTATATTAACGGATTGAACATCGATTAGGTCAGGGAGTCTTTCCTACTAGTTTAGCAGAAATTATAATTACGCCAATAATTCAAAACCAAAAGAACAGGTTTCGAATTATAGGCCGGTGGCATTGATACCTTTTTTTGTCAAACTAATGGAGGGCTTAGTAACTGTTCAGCTCAATCATTATTTAGATTTACACGATGTGTTACCTCTTTCACAATCGGGTTTCCGTGCTTTTTTTCAGTACGGAGACAGTATTGTGTTCCTTGTTAGACCATGTGAAGTTATTATTGAGCTTGAGTAAAAATGCTTTGTTGTTTCAGTTTGAATTGTCATTGGCTTTTGACTTTGTGGACCATTCCCTTCTTTTATATAGATTGGAGGATTTAGGGATTACAGGGGTGGTACTGGATTGGTTTAAAGGTTTTCTGACTAGTAGATTGTATAGAGTAAAATCACAGGGGGAATTATCCGCAAGTTGGAGAAACCCTTGTGGTGTTCCACAGGGTTCTCCACTTTCCCCGGTCTTCATGCGATCTCTAAGCCTTTTATTAGAGAAACATGGCCTTATTCATTATATCTATGCTGATGATATTTCAGTACACAATCAATCTCTGATTTAGATAATACAGATAATCATATGTTTCCTTGTCATCAACAGCAGATGAATCTATTAACTGATGGGTTGTATCCGCCTACCAGCAGGTGGAGATAGAGAACACTTAAAGCACATGGTGTTCCCGGACGCCCAACCCCCTCTGCCTTCAGTATATCTCTATCTCCCAGTAGGTGTGGACGTTGCTTCTCAGCTCCTGGATTTCTGCCTGGGGTGGCCCCTGTGCTTTGCCAGTAGAGCGGGGGGTGTTGTGGCTGGTGGTGCCCACTTTAAAGGCATACTTGGTTTTCCCTGTTCCTGCCATATCCCATTCCCCCTCCTCCTGGTGTTCCTCTGTGGCTGCCTGCCTCTAAGTCTCCTCACAGTAAACAAAAAAACAGAGAGAGGTTTTCTCCTGAGCTCCTGGTTCGGTGCAGCTTGACCGCAGCTCATTTGACTCGGTCTCCTGAGGTGACAGTGGTGCACAGCTCCTCCGGGGAGGTTCCCGTTGACAGCGCTCTGTGCGGGGTAAGTTCTGGAGTGACAGCACCATTTTGTTTTCTGTATTTGATGGCTGCTGAAGGGGTTAAGCGCTGCTCCCACTGTGGGAAACGCAGATCAGCAGCGGGGCTGATGCTAATGCTGGCACGAGCATGGCGGGCGGTGATTCTTCCCGCCCGCTGGAGTTGGCAGCGGCCGCCATCTTGGAGGTGCGGCATGACTCGACCCTCGTGGTTGCGGAGCGATCTGAGTGCAGGGGGACGCCTCGTTTCGAGGTTTCTAGAGGAGCTTTTGCCTCCCCTTCCCCCAATTTGGGGGCAGATGTACAGGGTGAGTTTTTCTCCCCTGAATTTGTGCTGCTGATGCATAAGGCTTTTATGTTAAAAAGAGCACTGCCTGAGGCTCATAACGATTCCTGTCGGTTCTTGATAGCCCAGCGTCTGCTGGAGACTTTATTTCTTCCCCCGAGCTTTTGGCTGACGCTAAGCGTAGACGAGTGAATACCTTCCCGACAGCAGGCAGCTCAAGCGTCAGATTCCATATCATCAAGCTGATCAATCCATAGACTGGTGGGTTGTGTCCATCTACCAGCAGGTGGAGATAGAGAGCAAACTTTTGCCTCCCTATATGTGGTCATGTGCTGCCGGAAACTCCTCAGTATGTTCTCTATCTCAGCAGGTGGTGGTCACACACAGCAGCAGCTCTGGCTAGGCCTCCAAGCCTAAGTTTTAGGTTTTGTTGAGTGCCTGGGGTTGAGGGCTCTTTTGAGCAAGTGCAAACCTGGTGGTGCCAGGTCCCTCCTTTTCTCCCCCCTCCCGCTGGCTCCGTTTAAAAAAAAAAAAAAAAAAAAATTTTGAACGTCTTTAAAGGCGTTTATTTCGACGTTTATTTAAGCGTCTATTGCAGCTACTCACTGGGACACCAGGTCGTTACAACTCGGAGCGGACAGCAGGTAATTTTTACCTTTTTATAGCGGGCAGGGGGTTCCCCGATTCTTCTCCTCGTGGCATATGGCGTCGGAGGGCGAGGGCGCAAAGGGTCGCTCCCCGGGTTGCTTGAGCGCTTCTAGAGGGGATGCGGGGGTCTTAAAGCCTGATTCGCCCTTGTTGGGTGACAGTGTCGTGACCGATGAATGTCCCGGTCCTTCCTCCGGCGTGGCGGTTTTTCCCGCCATAAACGCCCATCCCCCGCTCCTCGCCTCCGCCATCTTGGCCGGCCACGCGGCTCGGACGGCTTCTTCTTGGGCCGCCCTTGAGGTTGGAGACATTAATGCCATGAACGCCCTTAATTTGGGCGACGGCACAGAAGCGGCTAAAGTTAAGAGCCGTTCTTCCCGCGCGGCTCCTTCGCGGAGTTTCGCGCCGGACGCCATTTTGGATGCGCAGCATGTCTCTCCCCCGCTATTGCGAGCGTCGGTTGAGGGTGCGTCTAGGGCTGTTTCCCAGGCTGCGGAAGTGCACAGTCTGGGGGGTTTCTCCCCCGAGTTTGTTTTGCTGCTGCATCAGGCCTTCCTCATGCACAACGCTGCCCCCGCTCCCTCGTCTGGTAAAGAGGTTGAGGTTCCCAGAGGTAAACGCCCTCGGGTTGATTCCCAGGCCTTGGAGGAATTTGTCTCCTCCGATGTAGATGAGGGCAGCGTGTCTGAGGTCTCCCAACGGTCCTTTGCGGATTCCTTGGAGGAGACGGATCCCCGCTCGGATGGAGCGGATGACCCCTCTGCAGCGCGGCTTTTTCGCCCAGAGGATTTGCCCAACCTGTTGTTACAGGCCATGGACACTTTGAAGATTGCCTCTCCGGAGGACGTCTCTCCCTCAGCCCCTGTTGGCTCTGCCATTATGCTGGGGACGAAGCGCCCGCCTAGAACCTTCCACGTGCATGATGCCATGCACACCTTAATTTCGGCTCAATGGGATGTCCCAGAAGCGAGCCTTAAAGTGGCTAGGGCTATGTCCCGCCTCTATCCTTTGGCTGTGAGTGAACGTGAGGCCTATCTGTGGCCTACCGTGGATTCTTTAATCACTGCGGTGACTAAGAAAACGGCATTGCCGGTGGAAGGTGGCACGGCCCTAAAGGACGCCCAAGACAGAAGATTGGAGGCGGCCTTAAGGTCGTCCTTTGAGGCGGCTGCTTTAAGTTTGCAGGCCTCAGTTTGCGGCTCCTATGTGGCCAGGGCGTGCCTGACTATGGTGCAGCGGGCTTCCCCCTCGGATCATTCCTTGAGGGCTGATTGGCCGGCCCTGGAATCGGGCTTAGCCTATTTGGCAGACTTGCTGTATGATGTCTTGAGAGCCTCAGCTAAAGGCATGGCTCAGACAGTCTCTGCGCGGCGGTGGCTTTGGCTGAAACATTGGTCTGCTGACCACGCCTCTAAATCCCGCCTGGCTAGATTGCCTTTTAAAGGCAAGCTGCTTTTTGGGGTCGAGCTGGACAAAATCGTGACCGATCTCGGCACGTCTAAGGGCAAGAAGTTACCAGAGGTCAGGGCTCGGGCTAGTGCTCGTCCCGGTACCTCCAGAGGACGGTTTCAGGAAGCCCGTCGGTACCGCCCGGGCAGGTCGGGTTCTTCTGCCCCCTCTTCCTTTAAGAGGAATTTCTCCCCCAAGCAGCATTCCTTTCGCAGAGACCGCCGTCCCGGAGGTGCTCCCTCCGGTCCTCCCCCAGGGTCTCGTACCCAATGACGGGGTCTTGGTCCACGCCCCAGTGCAGATTGGAGGACGGCTGTCCTCGTTTCTGGGCGAGTGGACCACAATAACTTCAGACGCTTGGGTGCTGGAAGTCATCAGAGACGGCTACAAGCTAGAGTTCTGCCGACCCTTAAGAGACGGGTTTGTACTCTCTCCCTGCAAGTCTCCGGTCAAAGCTGTGGCAGTGCAGCAGACTTTGGACAATCTGATCCGCCTGGGTGCGGTCGTTCCGGTGCCAGAAAGTCAGCTTGGCAAGGGGCGTTACTCCATTTACTTTGTGGTACCAAAGAAAGGAGGTTCTGTCCGGCCTATCCTCGACCTCAAAGGGGTCAATCGGGCCTTGAAAGTGCGGCACTTTCGCATGGAGACTCTCCGCTCTGTTATAGCGGCAGTGAAGGCAGGGGAGTACCTGGCATCCTTGGACATCAAGGAAGCATACTTGCATATTCCCTCTGGCCTCCTCATCAACGCTTTCTGCGTTTTGCAGTCCTGGGCCGACACTTCCAGTTCAGAGCCCTCCCGTTCGGGTTGGCTACTGCTCCGCGGACCTTTTCCAAAGTAATGGTGGTCATAGCGGCCTTCCTGCGAAAGGAAGGAGTACAAGTCCATCCTTATCTGGACGACTGGTTGATCCGAGCCCCCTCTTATGCAGAGTGCGGCAAAGCTGTGGACCGGGTAGTTGCTCTTTTGAGCTCCCTGGGATGGATCATCAACTGGGAGAAGAGCCAGCTGCGCCCGACTCAGTCCCTGGAGTATCTGGGAGTTCGATTCGACACCCAAGTGGGCAGAGTGTTCCTGCCAGACAATCGGATTGTCAAACTTCAGGCTCAGGTGGACCAGTTCCTAGTAGCCTCTCCTCTTCGGGCTTGGGACTATGTGCAGCTGTTTTGCTCTATGACGGCCACGATGGAAGTAGTGCCCTGGGCCAGGGCTCATATGAGACCACTACAACACTCTCTGCTGCAGCGCTGGACTCCGATGTCGGAGGATTATGCTGTGCGCCTTCCCTTGGATCCAGCAGTGCGCAAGGCGCTGAGCTGGTGGATGCAGACAGACAAGTTGTTTGCGGGAATGCCTCTGGTGACCCCAGAGTGGATTGTCGTCACGACGGACGCCTCTTTGTCGGGCTGGGGAGCCCACTGCTTGGGAAGGACAGCGCAGGGGCTCTGGTCTCCTGCAGAGGCAAAGTGGTCTATCAACCTCCTGGAACTCAGAGCCATTCGGTTGGCGCTTTTGGAGTTCATCCCGGTACTGGTGCTGAAGCCTGTACGGGTCCTGTCGGACAATGCCACGGCTGTGGCCTATGTCAACCGCCAGGGAGGTACCAAGAGCGCCCCTCTAGCCAAGGAGGCTATGAATCTTTGCCAGTGGGCGGAAGCGAACCTGGAGCAGCTTTCAGCGGCCCACATTGCCGGAGTCATGAATGTCAAGGCGGACTTTCTCAGTCGCCATACCTTGGAGCCCGGAGAGTGGCAGCTATCTGCTCAGGCGTTCTTGGACATCACGAAGCGCTGGGGCCAGCCGAGCCTAGATCTGATGGCGTCATCGGCCAATTGCCAAGTGCCGCGCTTTTTCAGCAGAGGACGGGACCCTCGATCCCTGGGAGTAGATGCTCTTCTCCAACAGTGGCCGACACAAGAGCTTCTCTATGTGTTCCCGCCCTGGCCCATGTTGGGCAGGGTGCTAGACCGGGTGGCAAAGCATCCCGGCAGGGTAATCCTGGTGGGTCCGGATTGGCCCAGACGTCCCTGGTATGCGGACTTGATCAGGCTCTCAGTCGACGATCCTCTGCGGCTGCCAGTGGAGCAGGGCCTGTTACATCAGGGTCCCGTGGTGATGGAGGATCCCTCCCCCTTTGGTCTTACGGCCTGGCTATTGAGCGGCAGCGTCTGAGGAAGAAGGGCTTCTCAGACAAGGTCATCGCCACTATGCTGAGAGCGAGGAAGCGCTCTACTTCTACTGCTTACGCCAGGGTCTGGCGTATCTTTGCAGCGTGGTGTGAAGCAGGCTCACTTTCTCCCTTCACTGCTCCAATTTCTTCAGTGTTGGCGTTCCTACAAGAAGGTCTGGAGAAAGGCCTGTCGCTCAGTTCCCTTAAAGTCCAGGTAGCGGCTCTGGCTTGCTTCAGGGGCCGCCTGAAGGGTGCTTCCCTGGCTTCGCAGCCAGATGTGGTGCGCTTTCTCAAGGGAGTTAATCACCTGCGCCCTCCTCTGCACTCAGTGGTGCCTGCGTGGAATCTCAACCTGGTGCTAAGAGCATTGCAGAAGCCGCCTTTTGAACCCTTGTCGAGGGCATCTCTGAAAGACCTGACGTTGAAAGCAGTCTTTTTGGTGGCTATCACTTCAGCCAGAAGAGTTTCCGAGCTCCAGGCGCTCTCATGTCGAGAGCCTTTTCTGCAGTTCACTGAGGCAGGAGTGACTATTCGCACGTGCCTTCCTTCCTGCCCAAGATTGTTTCTCGCTTCCATGTGAATCAGCAGCTCTGTCTCCCTTCCTTTCGTAGGGAGGACTACCCAGAGGAGTACTCTGCTCTTAAATATCTGGATGTGAGACGAGTCATCATCAGATACTTGGAAGTGACCAATGATTTCCGGAAATCGGATCATCTGTTTGTCCTGTTTGCAGGTCCTCGTAAGGGTCTGCAGGCTGCTAAGCCTACAGTGGCAAGATGGGTCAAGGAAGCCATTGCAGTGGCGTATGTGGCCGCGGGGAAGGTGCCGCCTATCCAGCTGAAGGCTCACTCCACGAGAGCTCAGGCGGCCTCGATGGCAGAGGCCGGATCCGTCTCCTTGGAAGAGATATGCAAGGCGGCAACTTGGGCTTCGGCTCATACATTCTCCAAGCATTACCGTTTGACTGTGGCTGCACGGGCGGAGGCCCGGTTTGGAGCTTCAGTGTTGAGGTCAGGGATTTCAATGTCCCGCCCTGGGTGAGTACTGCTTCGGTACATCCCACCAGTCTATGGATTGATCAGCTTGATGATATGGAAGGTAAAATTATGTATAATCATACCTGATAATTTTCTTTCCATTAATCATAGCTGATCAATCCATAGCCCCTCCCAGATATCTGTACTGTTTTTATTCTGGTTGCATTTGAGGTTCAAGTTTAGTCTTCAGTTACTTCAGAAAGACTTCGTGTTCAAGTTTTTTCACTTGGATTCTTCAAGAGTTAAGACGAGTTTGTGTTACAGTGAGCTGCTGCATTCCTCTCCCCTCCGTTTTACGGGGCTGGATTGAGACTTAAAATTCTGCCGGCACTCCCTCCCGCTTCGTGCGGCTGTAGGGCAGCTTTGTACCCCTCCCGCTTCGGCGGTGTTAGGGTCAGTCAGCTCCTCCCGTGGTTGCGGTTGCAGGATAAGCCAGATCCCCCCGCATCGGCGGGTGTGGTGTCCCTCCCCCGCTCCGCGGGGATGAGCTGGACGGATTCCCCTCCCCCACTTGTGTGGGGATGAGCTGGGTTAATTCCCCTCCCCCGTTTCGGCGGTGGTGAGCTGGGCAGAGTGTCCCTTCGTGGGTGTAATTCTCTAAGTGCTGAGTCCTGCGGATGGAGCTTTGATATCGACATACTGAGGAGTTTCCGGCAGCACATGACCACATATAGGGAGGCAAAAGTTTGCTCTCTATCTCCACCTGCTGGTAGATGGACACAACCCACCAGTCTATGGATTGATCAAATATGATTAATGGATAGAAAATTATCAGGTATGATTATACATAATATTACCATCAGGTCCGCCTGCTCCTGCGGATGCCTCGCCCTCAAGCTTGGGACTTGGGTCAGCTCCTGGGATCGATGACGGCCACCATAGAGGTGGTTCCCTGGGCGAGAGCTCACTTGAGACCGCTGCAGCTTGCTCTGCTTCAGCAATGGTCTCCGATTTCCCAGGAATACCAACACAGACTGAGGTGGCTTTCTGCGGCCCAGCACAGTATGGATTGGTGGCTTCCCAACAGCATGCTGCGGCAAGGGATGCCACTGGCTTTTCCTTTTTGGTTTCTGGTGATAACGGATGCCAGCCTTTCGGGCTGGGGAGCTCATTGCCAGGGACGCTATGCTCAGGGTCTGTGGTCCACCACAGAAGCGGGATGGTCCATCAATCGCTTGGAACTGAGAGCGATATTTCAGGCTCTTCTGGCCTTCCACAGGACGCTGAACTGTCTTCCTGTCCGAGTTCTGTCGGACAACACGATAGCAGTGGCCTACATCAATCGCCAGGACAGCACTCAGTGCAGGGCCCTGGCTGCGGAGACTTCTCAGATCTGCGACTGGGCCGAGCGCCACCTAGAGCTGCTGTCCGACCTAGAGCTGCTGTCCGTGGCTCACATAGCCGGTCAGAGCAATGTGCAAGCCGATTTCCTCAGCAGACATCAAATCGACTCGGCGGAATGGGAACTGGCAGACAAAGTTTTTCTTCAGATTTGTGCCAAATGGGGGATTCCAGGCTTGGATCTCATGGCGTCAAGTGTAAACGCCAAAGTCCCTCGCTTTTTCAGCAGAAGGACAGATCCTCGCTCGGCGAGGTTGGATGCTCTGGCTCAACCTTGGCCCTCGGGCCTCCTGTATGTGTTCCCTCCTTGGCCCTTGATAGGGTGAGTTCTGCTTCGGATTAGTCTGCACCGAGGTCTGGTGATTCTCATCGCCCCGGATTGGCCAAGGCGTGCGTGGAACGCGGATCTCCGGTGGATGCTGTTGGACGCGCCTCTTCCTTTGCCTCGGGTTCCGAACTTGTTAGTTCAGGGTCCGGTGACTATGGAAGATCCTTTCCGCTTTGGTCTTACGGCCTGGCTCTTGAGAGGGCGCAATTGAGGTACAAGGGCTATTCTAATAAGGTTATTGCCACGCTCTTGCAGGCTCGCACGCGGTCTACCTCTGCGACTTATGCTGGGATCTGGTGCACTTTTGAGGCTTAGTGTATGCCAAAGTCTTTCTCGCCGACAGTCTCGCTCTTGCTGGACTTTTTGCAGGACGGGCTACAAAAGGGCCTGGCCTACAATTCCCTTCGAGTTCTAGTGGCAGCGTTGGCCTGCTTCTGGGGGAAAGTCTCCGGATTGTCCCTTGCTGCTCATCTGGATATTGTCCGTTTCCTCAGAGGGGCGCTTCGTCTCTGTCCTCCTTTGCGGTCGCCTTGTCCGGCTTGGAACCTGGGGCTCGTGTTGAAGGCGCTCCAGCGATCTCCATTTGAGCCTCTTAAACGGGCTTCTGAGAAGGATGTGACTCTCAAGACAGTTTTTTTAGTGCAAAGACGTTGGCAAGAAGAGTGTCTGAGCTTCAGGCTCTTTCCTGTCGGGATCCTTTTCTGCAGTTCTCGGAATCTGGGGTAACTGTTCGTACGGTTCCTTCCTTTCTGCCTATGGTGGTTTCAGCTTTTCACCTCAACCAGCTCATCTTTCTTCCTTCCTTCTCTAAGGAGGAGTTTCTGGACTCCTTTGGGCAATTGCACCTTTTGGATGTCCGCCGGGCTCCGTGGCAGTATTTGCAGATGTCAAATGAGTTTAAGAATTCTGATCATTTATTTGTTCTGTTGGCAGGTCCCTGACTGGGGTTTCCGGCGTCTAAGGCCACTATAGCCCGATGGCTTAAGGAACTCATTTTTTCGGCTTATCTGCTTTCAGGGCAGTCTCCGCCTGAAGCGTTTAAAGCACACTCTACGAGGGCAGTGTCCTCTTTGTGGGCTGAAACGGGTATTTTTTTCTGTTTAGGAGATCTGTTTTGCGGCTACCTGGGCTTCTCAGCTCTCTTTCGTGCGGCATTACAGGCTGGATGTGGCAGCACGGAAGGATGCGCATTTTGGAGCGGAAGTGCGTGCTCGCAGAGTTGCCTGTTCCCACCCTACTTTGGGAGTGCTTTGGTACATCCCATCAGTTAATGGATTCATCTGCTGTTGATGACAAGGAAGGGAAAATTAGGTTCTTACCTTGATAAGTTTCTTTCCTTTAGTCACAGCAGATGAATCAATGATCCCTCCCTGTCTGACTTTAGTTTTTTGTACAGATGTTGCATACAGACATTGTGCCTCATCAGGAGTACTTGAAGAAAAGCTATCAGAGTTTCTACATGCTGTTTTTATTGCAGGAGGTTGATAATGTCCCTCCTTTGTTTGGTTATTGCCCCGGTTCAGGGGCATTTGTTCTCTGTGAGGAAAGTTTATGTTGCTTTGCCTTTTTTTAATTCACTCTGCTTTGGAAATTTCATATACTGAAGGCAGAGGGGGTTGGACATCCAGGAACACCATGTGCTTTCAGTGTTCTCTATCTCCACCTGCTGGTAGGCGGATACAACCCATCAGTTAATGGATTCATCTGCTGTGACTAAAGAAAAGAAAATTATCAAGGTAAGAACTTAATTTTCCTGTATGAAACTGGAGGAAGGCCGGATGCAGGATCATAAGTTAAAGCTTAATTTGGAGAAAACTAAAATTGTGTGCTTTAATTACCATCCAGATCTAAATCCTATAACGATCACAATTAATAATGCGGTTTTTACTCTTTCCCCGATTATTAAAATTTTGGGTGTTTATTTGGGTTGTTCTATTTCATTAGAATTTCACATAAACTCAGTTATAAAAAATGCTTTTTTAATGATGAAATAACTATTTTATAAGGAAATTCTTTGATCTGGCTCAGTTTGAACGGTTGGTTGGTTCATTCATTGATACTTTCATCACTTGATTATTTAGTGTACTTGGGCAGTACCAAACATTCATTTAAGAGACTTCAGACAGAGCAGAATATGGCAGTCTGATTGATATATGGCTTTTCCAGATATGACAGTGTTTTTTCTCTCTATAATAGATTACATTGATTGCCTATAGAGGCTCAGGTAAATTTCAAATTTGCGTGTTTTCTTTATAAAATATTACATGGTCAAATGCCTAGTTATCTATTAACTTGTTTCTGTTTTGTTTCATTTCAAAGAGCCATGAGAGGTGATATTTTAATTGCTTTTTTTTTTTACTTTTCCAACAACTAAAGGGATAAGGAGATTTTCAATTTTTGATAGACTGTTGGCTGTTCAAGGACTTTGTAGTACAACTTTCTTCTTCTCATTCGTATCTCTCCTTAGGAAAAAGTCTAAAGAGTATTCGGTTCAGAAAATTTACCTCTTGATTATCACCTTTTGCTAATAATATCTTAGGAGAATGTCTTAGCTCTCTTGTTATATGTAACTCACATAGAACTTGATGGTAATAGAGGGATATAAAACAGAATCATCATTTATTCATTTTATATACCGTTTCTTATTGCTATTGCAAAGCAGAACGGTTTATATTAAAAAAGAAATACTTCTCATACAAACAAACAAATAAGAACGCCAGTCATTGATAGAAAAGCACAGCAACCCAAAAAGACAAAGAAATACATATCTAATAAAATCTACTACTCCAAAAAACAAACAAACCCACAATTACCTACCATAAATATAATTTAACCTAAACTTCTACACCTTCCCTGCTATCATAAGTTTTGTTCAATACAGTTTGTAAAAAGAAAAAGTATTCAGAAGTTTTCGAAAATGAATGTAGGAATCCTCTAGTCTAATCTCTTTTGGAAGTCCGTTCCAGAGAGAGGGAGACAGAAAAAGTAACGCCGATGCACGCGTAGATTCCCATCGAGTCTTAGCAGTCGGAGGAATGACTAGCCTATTATCTGTTAGCGATCTAAGAGTCCGCATAGGAGAATAGGGAATAGTCAGATTAGATAGGTAACTAGGAGTAAGTAAATGAAAAGCCTTATGTGTCAGAGTAGTACTTTAAATTTGACTCTTGCTTCAATCGGAAGCCAATGAAGTTGGTATAATAAAGGTGTTATTCTATCATCCCTCCGAGCCCTACAAATCATGTGAGCTGCTGTATTTTGTATTCTTTGTATTCTTTTTAGATTAACTTTAGTGATCCCTGCATAGATAACATTACAATAATCTAAGCATGATGTAATATACGCGTACGTCAATGTTTCAAGAGAGTCTTTACTTATTAAATTTTATAATTGAACAAAGCTTCCTTAAGTGAAAAAAAGACTTAACTTCATCAGATATTTGTTCCTCAAATGTTCATGCAGAATCAATAATGACCCCTAAATATCTGAAGGATTTAACTGTAGGAATGTATTGTCCAAATAACATGGGCACTACTGAGGGAATAGCTCCATGTCCTACTATCCACGATGTTGTTGTCTTATCCGGATCTAATACTAAGTGATGTGTTACCAACCATTCTGCCACTTTATCAAGACAAGTTTGAATTGGTGTAAGATCTATACTTGATGGCTGGACATAATGAATGAGAAGGAAGTCATCAGCATGTAATGTACTCCAGTGCCACATGTTTAGCACTAATTCTATAACACTTCTTGGCACCAAAATGCCGTTATAGGATACTACTACTTACTACTATTTATCATTTCTATAGCGCTACTACTAGCATAAGTCAGCGTTGGAGCTCCCATGTTTAGGCTTGCCCTGTTACGCTATGTCGATGGCAGGCGTCAGTTGGCAGGCCTAAGAGCGCCAACTGACACACATAATTTATAGTATTCTGTTAAACTACTCATGTAACTGGAGGACACACCCATGGCCTACCCATGCTCCACCCACGTGTACTACTCTCCCCTTGCAGTTAGGCGCAATGGCACTTAGGCATTACTTTATAGTGCTTGCAAACACCTAACTGCCAATTAATGGTGCATAACTCAAGATGTTACCTTATAGAATAGGAAGTAGGGCAGATCTGTGTGTAACTCCTAACGCACTACCAAACGCCGTGAAAACAACGTATGACTGCTTAAATTTCCGGAAATTATTAAAAACCAACCTGTTCAAAAAGGCCTACCCTACCGACCCAACCTAATTGTCCGGACTCTGCAACACAACGAAGCCAAAGCACGAAATGGACATAACATAACTCTTCTGCTCAAAGACACCATAACTGTGTTTGTTCCACTCCAATTTATACTACCCAACATTACTTTGTATTTGTTTTTCTCACCGGATTTGTCTTTCTTACCGGAATCGGCAATCGCCTTTCCGATAATATGTAAGCCACATCTCACTTATGCCTCCTCCCTGCGGTAAGCCGTTAATCTCTCCATTTGTATTAACTGACCTAGTTTGCATTTCCAATCACTCATTGTCGGGGGATCTACCCTCTTCCAGTACTGTGCTATGAGGCACTTAGCTGCTGCAAACCTCCAGCGTAACCATTTCCGCTCCTCCCAAGATTACCTCTCATTGTGTAATCCCAAAAGACACACCATAGGGCTTCACACCAAGGATGATTCAATTAACTTCACTAATGCTTTCATAACATCTTGCCAAAAAGGTACCACCCTGGGGCATGTCCACCATATATGCATAAAAGACCCCCTTTGTAAACCACACCTCCAACACAGATCCGATGCACCGGGGTACATCCTCTTCAATCTCTCCAGTGTGTAATACCATCGGGATAAAACTTTATGTGCATTTTCTTGCACCAGAACACATACCGAGGCCTTACACACCTCCCCACAAATAACTTCCCACTCCTGATCAGAAAAGCGGTAGCTTAAATCCTCCTCCCAAGCCCCCTGAACACCAAACAGCCTAGGATCATGTCCCCTCAAAAATTTATATATCACTGATACTGGTCTAGGAACCTTCTTCAACCAAAGCCATAGATTTTCCAAACTCTCCCTCTCCTGTGGATTCCCTCTCCTCCAACCCAATATCTCCACAAAATGTTGGATCTGTATATATGGAAAACTATCTCTCCCTGATAAACTATACATGGAACACAACTTTTCAAAGCGCTTCACCCTCCCCCCCCCCCCCCGCAGCATCGCCCGGAAATTCACAATGTCCGCCTGTTCCCACCGTACAAAACTAGCATTTTCTCTCCCTGCCCCAAATCTTGACTCCCATCTCAAGGGTGCCAGTGTCGACATCCCATCTGACTGCCCCCATTTCCTCCTCACGCCTCCCCACACCTCCATCAGATGCCTCACATATGGGTTCTGTATCTCTACCAGGATCACTCCCATTCCTTCAGTAGTCCATAAATAAGAGCGCATCGGCCTGTGTGGGCTGTACGATTGCTCCAACTGACTAGGAGGCTTAGTTATCCCCCTCTCCCAATCCATAATCATCCTCAATTGGGCAGCAATATAGAACCATTCGAAACTGGTTACTGCTCTACCCCCCTCTCAGGAGCTCCCCATAGCACACATCCGGCCAAACGAGGATGCCTACCCCCCCCCCCCCCCCCCCCCCATATAAACTGTGCCAGCAGACCCTGCAATTGCTTAAATATCCATTTCGGAACCGCTACTGGAAGCGCCTGAAACAAAAATAACAATCTAGGCAGCACATTCATTTTTACCACTGCCATACGCCCCCACCATGAAAGCCACAATCCCTTCCGTCGGGACAACTCCCCCTGAATTTGGTCTATTATCGTCCCATAATTGAGTCTATACACCCTACCCAAGTCCCTAGGAATCTGAATCCCCAGGTACCTAATATGATGCTTGGCCCACTTACTCTCAATCTACTTTTTTCCCCTTATTGCAAAGAAATCCCCAATATTTCACTCTTATCCATATCGTTCAAATTCCTGAAAAATCCCCAAGATCACAGGTAGTGTCCGCTCAGGATCCACCACATAAAGTAACACATCATCCGCAAATAACGCAATTCGATGCTCCATCCCCCCAACCTTAATCCACTGAAAATCTGGATGCTGCTGTATCGATACCGCCAATGGCTCAGTGGCGACAAAGGGCATCCCTGCCTGGTCCCTCTACCTGTTGGGAAGAAGGAAGTATATCCCCCATTAATGTTAAGGCAAGCCATCTGTGCTGCATACAAAGCTGCCAACCATGTCCCAAAATTATCTCCCAAACCCATACGACTCATCACTGTTCGCAAAACCCCCCAGCTCACCTGGTCAAAAGCCTTCTCTGCATCTATAGCCAGCAAAGCTGTACTAACCCAGGATCTTTGTGCCTCCCATATCAAATGAAGTGTACGCCTAATATTATCCCCTACCTGTCTCCTCGGGATAAATCCCAATTGGTCAATATAGACCAACTTCGGTATCACCCTAGCCAGCCTAGTAGCCAGGACCTTAGCCACTATCTTTGTATCCACATTCAAAAGTGAAATAGGTCTATAGGCCCCACAAACCACCGGATCTTTCCCAGGCTTCGGCAAAACCATTATCCCAGCCTCAGACACAGATACCGGGAATCCATTACCCTCCAAAGCACCATTTCCCACTTGCACCAAGAGGTCACCCACCTCCCCCACAAAGCATTTATAAAACCTCACCGAGTATCCATCTAAACCAGGCGCTTTACCATTTGGGAGTCGTTTTATCACCCCTTGAACTTCCCCTAATCTAATGGGCTCCCCAAGCTGAGCTCTTTCAGGTTCATCCAAACATGGTAAAGGAATCTGATCCAAAAACCGAGCCATATCTACCATCTGTGGCTCTCCAGACACACTATAAAGTTTTTGATAATATTCCACAAAACAATTTCCTATATCTAAGTTAGTATAGTGCCATCCTCCACTCTCATCCCTCAACTTCTGAATAAGGGAACGCCCTCTTCGCGCCCGCAGATAACGGGCCAACATTGCACTGGATTTATTGGCAAATTCAAAATATTGTTGCTTAAGCTTAGTTCTCATAAAATCCACCTCTGCCGTCTGTAATTGTGCTAGTTCCCCTCTCACCTGTTTTAGTTCTGCCCATACCTGCGGTGTAGGGTTCTTTTTGTGCATCTGTTCTAAATGCAATAACCTCTTTTGTAAAGTTATTGACAGCTGGCCTTTTCCCCGTTTCTTACGTGCCCCCCATTTAATCAAAGCACCCCTCACCACTGCTGTCAACGCATTCCCATAAAACCCATCCTTTACGTCCCCATTATCATTAAAACATTGGAATTCCTGAATAGTGCGCTGAATATCTTCCTGCACTTTCTCATCCCCAAGCAAAGATTCATTGAGTCTCCAGACTCCTTGTCTCCTGCATTGGCCTACCCCAAGTAATTTAATCCACATTGGTGCATGATCAGAAACGCAAATGGTCTCTATCTCAGCAGCCCCCACCATGTGCCATGCATTGCGATGCACCCATAGCCCATCTATCCGAGAATACGACAGCTGCATGTGAGTAAAAGGTGTAATTCCGCTGTACCCCATGCATCAACCTCCAACAATCCACCACTTCCAACCCCTTCAAAAATTGTAGCAGTGCCTTCCTCCCAGGACCACTCTGCTGCCCTCCTGTCGAATGATCTAACCTTGCATCATGGGCAATATTAAAATCCCTTCCTACCACAACTTGCCCTCTCACAAATCCCGAGATTTCTTCTTTTAGCTTTTGAAAAAATTCCCTCTGCCCTACATTTGGAGCATAAATATTAATCAATGTCATCTCCTTCCCCTGTAGCCACCCTCAAAGACCCACACATCGTCCACTAGTATCTCGAAACACATCTTTAATCACAAGTCCACAAGTTTGTCTGATCAAAATAGCCACACCCCCCATCTTTTCAGTCCTGTTCCCTGATGCACCACCACTTCCTGAAAAGGCTTATGACTCAGCAAGTGAATATTCCTCGGCCTTAAATGTGTTTCTTGCAGACATTACATCCCATTTCAGCCTACCCAACTCCTTAAATACTCTACTGCGTTTCCCCTGATTGTTTAACCCATTCACATTCCATATGCCCACCAACAACGTATCACCTTTCTCCCCTTCCTCCCCTTCCCTGTAAGTGATCGTTCTCTCAGAAAATCAGCCATTACATTAGGAGTCCACCTACTCTCCCAGAACTTTAACCTGTCCAACGCTAATCCCCATCCCTCCCATCCCCCTACTTACACCCGCATTGCTTACATTCAAACATCCCACACTCAACTCCCCCACTGATTCTAGCAATTCACCATTAGTCCTCCGATACCGCCGCCCGTTTTTCCTCCCGATTTCTGTTGCGGCTGCCTGCCCCCTCACCAGCTCTCCGCTCTTGCTTCTCTGAGTTCACTGCTTCTGGCCGTCTGCTGCTGCTGCTCCGCACTCTTGTGCTCGTCTGTCTGCCAGGTGCGATTCTCTTTCCCATCAACATAGGGGATCTTTTACTAAGTGGTGGTAAGCCCAATGCGGGCTTACTGCTCACTAAACTGGAAGTATAGTTCCCACCCCAGCGTGTGCCATTTCCGGCGCTACAAAAATATTTTTATTTTTGTAGTGCTGGTATTTACCTGGAATACCCTCCTGCAGGAGGTGATGGAGATGAAAACAGTAACGGAATTCAAAAATGCATGGGATAAATGCATGCAAGGCTTTGTTCTGTTTCTGTGAGTCTGAGGACATCAGAAACAGAACAAAGCCTTCGCGGGAAGAAGACCTCGGCTGGCAGGGTTTGGGGTCCCCCGCCAGCAAAGGTAGCCCACAGTGACGACGGCGGGGGAGGGTTGGCGGCGGGGGGGGGGGGCTAAAATGTGCCCCCTCACCTCAGGCTCTGGACCCCCCTCCTGCCTAAGTCTGGCTACGCCCCTGCACTGAAGGAGGCAGCAGGGCACCAGGAAGAGGCCAGACTGCTGAAAAACCAGAGTGAGGCTTATATAGTCCCTGGAATGAGGCTAGAATGCTGGGGCATTAGAGTGAGGCGTGGAACACAGGGGAACTGGCAGCAGAGGCATCCAGTGCAGGGAGGAGGCAATCCGGGGAAGCCACGGAGCCTGACCACCAGAAGAAAAGATGAGTCTGAATGCGGGAGCACAGCCACAGCTGTGACACCTGCCAATCCTGTGTGCCTTCTCTATGCAAAAAGGCCCCATGCTGTCAGAGAAGGTGAATTCTTTGGAGTGCCATTGTTCTAGTAGCTCGTTGCTAGATTTATGCTCAGGAAGCTGCTCAGACAGACCCACTGTGTGTAAGTTTCCACAGCAGGAGTGGTTTTCTAAATCTTCTATTTTAGCCTCCTGTTCTCGAAGCTTGCACTCTAAACCTGCCAGTGTTGGACCCTGTTGCAAGGTCTGAAAATCATTTCTCTAATTCCGTTGTACACTTCGTGGTATCTGCAAGTAAAGTCTCTAGATTGGAGATTTGGCCAGAAAGCCATTCCAAGCAGGGCTCAAGCATGTTGACAAAGGATCTTAGAATCAAATTCTAAAGAAAATGAAGTTTTAAGTAATAAGAAAATTGTGAAAGAAAATAAATTGACAATAAAAGAGGAAGATTTGCCAATGACTGAGTGAGCTGGATGCTAATGAGACTGGAATGATGTTGTTGCCAGCTACTGGGCGTGTTTTGCAAAGACTGAGTCTTTTCTTTTCTTCCTTTGAATAAAAAGAAGCAAAATAAGAAAACATAAAATATGTAAAATGAGATTGAGATCATGACATATATTTGGTAAAATTATATTTTCCATTATTGTATATTGGTATTGGTTGCATTTTGGGTGGAAAATTATCTCCAGTTGAGGATTTCTATTTGTCCGCATCTTCAATATGTTAATACTAGAGCCCAGCTAAGGAACAGGTTATTTTGAGTTTGTCTTCACTAGACCAAACTTGCTTTCCTTGTGCCATCACCATCCAGTTGGATAGGCAGTGCCTTAAAAGGTGGACGATAAGGGATTAAAAAAAAATTTAATTTGACATTTATATCCCATATAATCCCAAGCAAACTTGGGTTCAATATGGCTTACATTTGAAAATACACTGAGACAGAATAATAGAATTCAGTAACCTCATGGGAGCAAGTAGATGGATATGTCCGAAATATTTAATAAAGTTGAGATTAGCATACAGTGGGGGAAATAAGTATTTGATCCCTTGCTGATTTTGTAAGTTTGCCCACTGACAAAGACATGAGCAGCCCATAATTGAAGGGTAGGTTATTGGTAACAGTGAGAGATAGCACATCACAAATTAAATCCGGAAAATCACATTGTGGAAAGTATATGAATTTATTTGCATTCTGCAGAGGGAAATAAGTATTTGATCCCTCTGGCAAACAAGACCTAATACTTGGTGGCAAAACCCTTGTTGGCAAGCACAGCGGTCAGACGTCTTCTGTAGTTGATGATGAGGTTTGCACACATGTCAGGAGGAATTTTGGTCCACTCCTCTTTGCAGATCATCTCTAAATCATTAAGAGTTCTGGGCTGTCGCTTGGCAACTCGCAGCTTCAGCTCCCTCCATAAGTTTTCAATGGGATTAAGGTCTGGTGACTGGCTAGGCCACTCCATGACCCTAATGTGCTTCTTCCTGAGCCACTCCTTTGTTGCCTTGGCTGTATGTTTTGGGTCATTGTCGTGCTGGAAGACCCAGCCACGACCCATTTTTAAGGCCCTGGCGGAGGGAAGGAGGTTGTCACTCAGAATTGTACGGTACATGGCCCCATCCATTCTCCCATTGATGCGGTGAAGTAGTCCTGTGCCCTTAGCAGAGAAACACCCCCAAAACATAACATTTCCACCTCCATGCTTGACAGTGGGGATGGTGTTCTTTGGGTCATAGGCAGCATTTCTCTTCCTCCAAACACGGCGAGTTGAGTTCATGCCAAAGAGCTCAATTTTTGTCTCATCTGACCACAGCACCTTCTCCCAATCACTCTCGGCATCATCCAGGTGTTCACTGGCAAACTTCAGACGGGCCGTCACATGTGCCTTCCGGAGCAGGGGGACCTTGCGGGCACTGCAGGATTGCAATCCGTTATGTCGTAATGTGTTACCAATGGTTTTCGTGGTGACAGTGGTCCCAGCTGCCTTGAGATCATTGACAAGTTCCCCCCTTGTAGTTGTAGGCTGATTTCTAACCTTCCTCATGATCAAGGATACCCCACGAGGTGAGATTTTGCGTGGAGCCCCAGATCTTTGTCGATTGACAGTCATTTTGTACTTCTTCCATTTTCTTACTATGGCACCAACAGTTGTCTCCTTCTCGCCCAGCGTCTTACTGATGGTTTTGTAGCCCATTCCAGCCTTGTGCAGGTGTATGATCTTGTCCCTGACATCCTTAGACAGCTCCTTGCTCTTGGCCATTTTGTAGAGGTTAGAGTCTGACTGATTCACTGAGTCTGTGGACAGGTGTCTTTCATACAGGTGACCATTGCCGACAGCTGTCTGTCATGCAGGTAACGAGTTGATTTGGAGCATCTACCTGGTCTGTAGGGGCCAGATCTCTTACTGGTTGGTGGGGGATCAAATACTTATTTCCCTCTGCAGAATGCAAATAAATTCATATACTTTCCACAATGTGATTTTCCGGATTTAATTTGTGATGTGCTATCTCTCACTGTTACCAATAACCTACCCTTCAATTATGGGCTGCTCATGTCTTTGTCAGTGGGCAAACTTACAAAATCAGCAAGGGATCAAATACTTATTTCCCCCACTGTATATATCCAACTGGGCATTTAAAAGTCTGTCCTTTAACGATGATGCATGTTCAGAAATCATCACCATAAGTATAGACGGTTATGCAAACATCACACGCACACTCCAGAACAGGCATCCGTACACACATTGCAAAAGTAAACAACACCTTCTACAGAGTACATCCAAAACTTAATTTTTATTTCCTCATTTTCATCTTCAAAATTCTATTCATCAAATGTACAGGTCAGTAGGACCCAAAGCAGTCCAAAACAAGTAAAGTCAGAAACAACACAGTTTATGTCTAATTGTTCAACCATCCTTAGGATTTGGCTTTGGGTTTATATTTCAATATTTTTATTGATGACAAAGTACAAAGGTATAAAACCATACAATAACAAAGTTAAATAACGCGTTATGAACCTTCCAAACATCAGGATTGTTTTGAATACAAATCAGTCATCAAATTTGTGGATTAACAACTTTTCTCCCCTGCCCCTCAACCCAACATCCCCCCTTCTCAAGTTTGTTATGCTACCACAATTACATAGTAATATGAGTATACATCGTCCAGACTCTTCCTTGCATCCAAATGTATCAGCATGATATATAGTGAAACATGGTTGATATATCCAAAATGAAATCCTTATTAACAAGACCAAAACTTATCCTTAAACTCCCTAACCCAAATCTCTTCTCCCCTGTCTCCCAAGTCCCTCCCCCCTCCCCTCCCTCAAGCATTGCTCATGTTCCAAATTCCCTTCACTGATTCCAAGGAAGTCTATTCAAAATCTGACTTCTTGCCTTTGGTGAGATAGTGTTTATGTATGCCCCCCATACTGCTAAGAACCTCCGCTGCCTTCCCGGGGACAGACCCGCCCCTCTAGATTCCCACGTCAACAACTCATGAAGTCGATTTCTCCAGTGCCAAAAGGAGGATGGGCAATCACTAGTCCAATGAAGGAGAATGCATTTTTCCCCCAATATATAGGCCTTTCCAAGGAACAATTTCTCCCCCTTTGCAGTTCCCATCCAGAGTCTAGGCGTGCTAAATATAGCTCTTTCAAGAGTTAAAGTTATTGTGCGCCCCAGCACTTTGGTCAAGTATCTGCCAATCGCCGACCAGAATAGTGAGATCGACCTACACTGCCAAATACCATGAAAAACATTTGCCTCTAACCTGTGGCACTTCCTGCAATGCTGTATGGTCGACACTCCTGCCCGAAAAGCTTGTCTCTGAGAGAAATATGCTCGATGAATAGTGCGGAAGTGACACTCCTGTAGTTCTGCATTGTGTACCAAAGCTACCCCACTCTGCAGAGCTGACGATATCAATTGTGTGGAAATGTGTTTGCCCGACTCTATGCTCCAACTGTTGGCTTCCTCTGTCAAATCCCGTTCCATTGAAAGCCTACCCAATTTACCATAAAACCAGGACACTGAAATTTGCCCTGCTGCATCTCCGTCTAATAATTCTCTTAGTTGTCTCCCGAACCGTGGGCACAGACTGTCCAGTGGGAGAGTACTCACATAATGAGACAACTGCCTATACGCCAACCAGGCCACCGTCCCCTGCCCACATTTCTCCAGAAAGTCAGGATACGAAAGCAGAGATCCGTCCTCCGTTACCAGGTGTTCCAACAAATGGATTCCCTTATTCACCAATAGTTGGGAAATCATATTTTCATCTCCAGGCCTAAATAATACGTTCCCCCTCAAAGGTAACCAAACACTTCCTCTGCTACCTTTCCCCCAAAATGAGAGCACTGTCTTCCACAAATACCGCAAAGACTTTAATAAGACACTCTCCCGTACTCTTTCTGGCAAATCTCTCCCCGGAGAGTGCAACAGAGAGACCAGGTGCCAAGGCCTGAAGTAGGCATGTTCTAGTTCCACATGTGTGTAATCATTTGAATCCAGCAACCAGTCTCTCAAATGCCTTAACAGGCATGCCTGATTATATTTCCGAATGTCTGGGAGCCCTAAGCCACCCATCCTTTGTGCCCCTAATAAATATTTCCACCTCACTTTAGATTTTCCTCCCCCTCAACAGAATTTCACCACTAATTTCCTAAGGGCTTCTAAGTCTTTTTTGAACAGCCACAGAGGAAGGGTCTGTAAAAGGTAGAGCCATCTAGGGAATACCATCATTCTAAACAGATGTAGGCGTCCCAATAAGGTTAATGGCAAGTTAGCCCAATTCATCAGCTGCTCCTTTGTCTCCCTAAGGAACCTTGGGACATTGGTTTCATATAGCTTTGCCAGGTTCATTGCCAATTGTATCCCTAGATATTTGAATGATTCTTTTGCCCACCGTAATGGGAACCCCGCTCCCCACGATCCCCGCAGATAATCGGAACTTGCCAACGCCTCCGATTTTGAGAAATTCAATCGGAAACCAGAAAAGTCCCTGTACTCCTCTAGGCTCTCCATCAGATAGCGTAATGAGTCTCTGGGTTCAGTTATTAATACCAATAAGTCATCTGCAAAAGCAGCCGTTTTAAAGAGGAAATCCCCTATATGCACCCCTTTCACATTAGAGTTAAGCTGCAACTCCCACAGCAGCGGGTCCAGAGTTAAAACAAACAATAATGGGGAGAGTGGGCATCCCTGCCTAGTCTCTCTTCTGATCTTAAATTTATCTGAGGCAATACCATTTGCATACACACACGCCTCGGGGTCCTTATATAGCGTCTGCACAGCTCTATTAAACCAGCCTTCTATCCCATAAGTTTTTAATATGCCAAATAAGAAGCCCCAGTCCACCCTATCAAACGCTTTTTCCGTGTCAAAACTGATAAGGGTACAAATGTAAAAAAAAATAAAAAATAAATAAGTAGAGCTGGGAGTCCCTCCAATCTGATTGTCTCTAAAGCCGCTAGGATCCGTCTTATGTTTTTGGCTATTACCCTTCCCCGTGTGAACCCCACTTGGGGCTCAGCTACTAAGGATGGCAGGACTCTCGCCAATCTGTTGGCCAATATCTTGGCCAAAAGCTTAACCTCAGTGTTAAGCAGGGAAATGGGGTGGTAAGATTCTGGGTGATCCTCAGGTTTACCAGGTTTTCGTAGTACTATAATCTGTGCCGTATTCAAATGCACTGGCAGCGTTCCTTGTTGAATAGGTCTCTGAAAGACTTCTGTCAATACCTGACTAATATCGTCCTGTAATAGTTTATAAAACTTGTTACGTAGCCCGTCAGGACCAGGCACTTTGCCCAGAGCACTTTGCTTGATTACCCATGCCACTTCCTCCGCGTCTATTGGTGCACTCAACTGGGATAGCTCTTCTCGCGATACCCGTGGAAGATCCATGCTATTCAAATAAA
This sequence comes from Microcaecilia unicolor, assembly GCF_901765095.1. Taxonomy (NCBI): domain Eukaryota; kingdom Metazoa; phylum Chordata; class Amphibia; order Gymnophiona; family Siphonopidae; genus Microcaecilia; species Microcaecilia unicolor. The sequence continues at coordinate 405,078,613 of NC_044031.1, read as the reverse complement.
TGTCGCTGTCTACCAGCTGGGGTTGCTGGGACTCATATAGTTTAGAAAAGAAGTCCAGAAGCACTTTATTGATTGCCTTATCGTCATTCACCCGCTTCCCTCTAGAATCCACCAACGTGGTTATTTTACTTTGACCCAGACTACCCTTTGCTAATCTAGCCAAGAGAGCGCTACCCTTATTTGCGAATTTATAAAGCTGGAATTTATAGTAAGCCCAAGGTTTCTTTGCTTCTATATGTATTAACTCATTTAAAGTTTGTTGGGTTTCTAGTAGTTGCTTCTTAATTCGCAATGAGTGACTTACTCCATACTGCTGTCTTAATAGGGTCACTTGTTTTTCTAGCCGCAAAAGCTCTCGTTTTCTCACTTTTCTTTGGTAACTCACATAGGAAATAATTTCTCCCCGGAGAACCACTTTTGCTGTCTCCCAAAATAATATTACATCCGATCTATGTTGTTCATTGTCGAGTTTATATTGCTGCCACTTGGAGAGCAAAAATGGGGGAAATTTGCTATCTCTATATAGGTGAGAGGGGAATCTCCACCCGCTCTCAGATTGCCTAAAGCGCCCTCCCTGGAGGCCCAACTCTACCCACGCATGGTCAGATATCATAATAGGGCCTATCTTAGTGCTTTCAACCTGTGTAAAAAGTTCCCTGGATATTAGCAGATAATCTATTCTGGATAATGTGGAGTGCGCCCTTGACACATGTGTAAAGTCCCTCTCCAAAGGGTTAAGGGTTCGCCACGCATCCACCAGCCCCAAAGATGAGCCTAACAGGTTCACCCCTCTCACTGTCCTTGCTAGTTCTCTATCTGTAGGATGAGATCTATCTATCTGAGGATCTGCCACATCATTCAAATCTCCTCCTAATATTATCGGGATATCACCCAACTCTAAGATCTGTCTGATCACCTTTGTATAGAATGCTCGATCAAAGGTATTTGGGGCATAGAGATTGCACAATAATACAGGTTGACGCTCAAGGGTTACCGAGGCCAGAACATATCTGCCCTCTGGATCTGCGATGACTTTCTTAATCTCTAAATGCAAACCCTTCCTGAACAAGATTACCACACCTCCCTTCCTTCCCACCGCCGGGGCTTCTACAAGGTCACCCACCCACCATCTTTTGAGTTTGGCATGTTCTGTCGCGGAAAGATGTGATTCCTGCAGGAAGGCAACGGAGGTCCCCCTGTCTCTAAGTACTTTCAAAATTTTATGCCTCTTGATTGGGGATTGAAACCTTCCAACATTCCAAGTGGTAAATGTTAAATTAGGCATATTATCCTACCCCTGATCTCTCCTTATAGGCAATATCACCAAGTGCCCCCATCTCTGAGATTGGTTTGTGAGAGAGTGTCCCAGCCTCCACCCTCCCCACAGCCATGTATGTTCCCCCTCGCCTACTTCCCGGTCCAGTGTCTCTGCATACTTTGAGCAACGCCTTCCCCCTCTACAACCCCCCTGATCTCTAGACTCCGCCCTCCCCCCCTTCCCTTTGCCCCCTAATCCTCCCATTCGGTTCCCCGAATCCATTCCGTTCTGGACTTAGAGCTACCCTCCCTTCTATTATACAAATCACCCAATCCCTTCCCTCTCGTCGGTTCCATCTCTTTCCCCCATTCCCCTAAACATAGACATATACATTGCCCCTAGAGAATCTGTCAGCCATACATCCTGTCAGCCACTCCTCAATCCTTCCACTGCGTGACTTAGTATATTAACATAAGGGATAAATACTATAACGGGTATACACTCTGTTCTCCCCATTCAAGTTTTGTATTCGATCCTTGGCTTCTCAGCCAGATCGTCCTTGACCACACTTAGCTGCTGGAGAGGGCATCCTTTATCATTTTCAGTGAATCTCTGTAGGATAAACCAGTGCCACTCCGCCCTGTGTAAGTATGTCATCCTAGGCTATGTTTTTGTCTTCATAATGGTAGAACAACATACAATTCCCACTCAACTCCAGTCTGTTGGGCAGGGAGGGTAGAGGGAAAGAAGAAGGTGGACACGGATGGATAGGGACACAGAAGGGAGACAGCGGGCATGGAGGAGCTTAGGGACAGGGACAGAGGGTCAGTGCTGGATAGAGAGAGGGTAGGGACACAGAGGACCAGTGTTGAACTTGGGGGGAAGGTTAGGGACACAGAAGGGAAATACTAGACTTGGGGGGGGGGGGGGGGGCTAGGGACACAGAAGGGAAATATTAGACTTGGGGGAGCCTATGGTCATGGAAAAGGGTGATACTGGACATGGGTGGGATAGGGACATAGAAGGGTAATGCTGAACAAGGGGGGAAGGGATACAGAATGGAGATGTTAGGCAGGAGAAGTGAGATGCTGAACTTAGGGCAGGACAGGAACACAGAGGGAAGATGGATAATAGAGAAGAGGGGAGACAGGCTGTGCATATAGGGAAGAGAAAAGGGGAGTCGAGCTAGATTTGAGAAGGAGGCAGAGAAATTAATGAATGCTGAACATGAAAGATCAGTGCCAAACAGACATAGGGCAGGAGGTGAACAAAGAAATTACAAATGGAAGAAGCCTTGGATCTTGAGATGCAGGTCCTTAGCTGATGGCAGATCTTGGGCATGCTTGTGGAGCTGAGTGCGGCTAGAGGGGGAAGGCGTTTATTGGTTCACTAGTAAAAAAGGCCCGTTTCTTAACGCAATGAAATGGGCGCTAGCAATGTAATGAGTTCCTGCCATTAATGTTTCCACGGTTGTATTCTGAATATAATTGTTGTTTACATGTGTAAGATTTCTTTATATACTCAGCTGCTCCCCAGTATCTCTCCACACTCGTCCTTCCCTACACCCCTTCCCGTGCACTCCGTTCCATGGATAAATCCTTCTTATCTGTTCCCTTCTCCACTACTGCCAACTCCAGTCTTCGCTCCTTCTGTCTCGCTGCACCCTACGCCTGGAATAGACTTCCTGAGCCCCTACGTCTTGCCCCATCCTTGACCATCTTTAAATCTAGATTGAAAGCCCACCTCTTTAACATTGCTTTTGACTTGTAACCACTCTCCTCCACCTACCCTCCTCTCCTCTTTCCTCTACACATTAATTGATTTGCTTGCTTTATTTTTTTTGTCTATTAGATTGTAAGCTCTTTGAGCAGGGACTGTCTTTCTTCTATGTTTGTGCAGCGCTGCGTACGCTTTGTAGCGCTATAAAAATGCTAAATAGTAGTAGTAGTAGCAGCAGCCACGCAGCCAAGAATAGAAAGTTCGCTCTCTGTCTTATGTGAGTCTGAACAGCCTCCCCAGTAGCGCTCAGTCCATACGCTCGTTACCTTTTAACACCTGCCTCACTCTGGTGCCCTGCATTGATCCATTTATGACCATGCTTCCTCTAAGGTAGCAGAATGAGGCTACGGTCTCTATCTGGACTCTCAATCACGCAGATCATTAAAAGATAGAGCGGGATTATATTCCAGAGAATCTTAAACTTATCACATTACCCCCTTCACTTCATTCATCTCTTCAGTCATCCAGTCATTCAAACAACCCCCCCCCCCCCCCCCCCCCGTTCCTTATCTTACCAAACATGCTGATAAACAATATACTGTTAAGTTGCTGGGTTCAGTATTGAATATGTTTCCAAGCACCTGGCTCAATAGACTGTACTGTCACGACCAGACTATATCTACTCGTCTGGTTCTTGTCAGTTTATTGTTGTCTTCTGTTAGATATACCCGTTGATAGGGCTGTTGTGCGCTGTAAGTGACTCCCATGTTGCTATGCCCTGCAGCTTCCAGAACATCTACAGGGCACGCTGTTCCCCGCCAAAATCCAGCCCATCTCATCCTATATCTCAAGGGCTTGTGACTGTCAAACAGAAAGTTTCCACCAATTTTAAAGTCAAACCATCTATTGTACCTGCCTTTCCATATAGTACTGCTTATGCTGGCTGCTGTCTGTTGCCCTGCAATTTATTCACAGAGGTCTTCGCCTCCTCCACGCGATCAAAGAAGATCACCTTGCCGCCATCTTGAATTCTCAATCGTGCTGGGTATAGGAGACTGAAAAGGCAGTTCATTTCAAACAATTTCGAGCAGAGTGGTAAAAAGCCTTTCTTGCCGTCGAAACCTTTGCCGAGTAGTCTTGGAAACATAAAATTTTGGGGTTCTGATACTGCAAGTGCTTCCCTCCTCGCAGCGCCTGCAAAATCTTCATTTTATGGGCATAGTTGAGCCCCTTGAAGATGACTGTTCTAGGGCGACCTCCTCCTGTCGGCCGCTGTCCCAGCCGATGTGCTCGCTCCACTTTAAATTCTCCAGCCATGTCTGGGAGCGCTGCTGCTTGCGGGATCTAGGTTTCCAGGAAGTTCTGCAGGTCCTTGTCAGGTAAAGCTTCTGGGAGTCCGACCAGGAGTAGATTGTTTCGCCTCGATCGGTTCTCTAGATCGTCAATTTTTTCTTCTAGTTCCTGCACCCATCGAGATAATTTTGGGTGCTCTGTGGAAATTTTCTGTAGCTCGTCCTCCACCGTCCCAAGCCGCTGCTGCGCCACTTGTATATCCGCCATCATGGACACGTGTCTCTCCTCCATGCCATCTAGCTTATCGATGATTCTTTGCAGCTTAGTGTCCATAGCTTGCTCCACCGGCGCTTTCACTTCTGTAATAATTTCCGCAGCCCATTGCGAGCTTGGTGTGGGGGACGGCGGCGAACTTTTCTCTGCCATCTTGGGCTCCGCAATCTGCCCTTTTTCGCGACTCTCTTTGCGTGTCGATTTCGTTGCCATTCACCCTCGCTCAAGTTCCTCACCACTTCCCTTCGATACAGGATCGTCTGCACTAGGCGTTAAGCTATGGGGCTAGGTTTAGGTGCCGAAAAATTTGCTGGATTCTCGGGTGCTCCGGAGCAGCAACACTTCCCCTCCTTACTCCTCCATAGCCCAACCGGAAGTCCTGGCTTTGGGTTTAAAAAGCAATACCATGTGCATGTAAGGTCTGGGTAAATGAATTAAAACCATCAGAGTTTTAAGCAAATTTCCCAAATATGTCATACTTGGTAGCAATAATGAAACATTCATGGAATATTCACATAGTAGGCAGCCAACAGATTTATACAGGCAGCTCCTTGTGACTCTGGGCAAGTCACTTAATCCTCCATTGCCCCAGGTACAAATAAGTACCTGTATATAATATGTAAGCTGCATTGAACCTGCTATGAGTAGGAAAGCGCAGGGTACAAATGTAATAAAAATAAAAAATAAAAATTTTGCACTGAAAATAATTAACTTTGTATGAACTTGATGGCTAATATTGTGCTGCTTGCTATTTTGTATTTTACATATACATAGGGGCTCATTTTCAAAGCACTTAGACTTACAAAGTTCCATAGGTTCCTATGTAAGTCTAAATGCTTTGAAAATGTGCCTCCATGTAACAGAGTAGATGATGGCAGATAAAGACCTGTATGGCCCATCCAATTTGCCCAACAAGATAAACTCATTACATATGGTATGATGTGATACTTCATATGTATACCTGATCTTGATTTTTTTCTTACCATTTTCAGGGTACAGACCTTAGTCTGCCCAGCACGGTACTTGTTCTAAATTTCTGATGTTGTCGAAGCCCCTGAAAAGCTGCACCGGAGTCCATGTAAATCTATTCAGCCACAATCAGGGCATAGAGTGTAGAAGTCTTGTCTAGCACTGGCTTTGCTTCCCAATTAACAGTGTTGCTACCTAATCTCCGCTAAGCTTCTTTAGATCCATTAATTCCAAACAGGATTCCTTTGTGTTTATCGCATGCATTTTTGAATTCTGTTACCATTTGCATCTCCACCACCTCCCATGGAAGGGCATTCCAGATACCTACCACCCTCTCAGTTAAAAAAATACTTCCTGACATTATTCCTGAGTCGGTCCCCTTTCAACCTCAATTCATGTCCTCTAATTCTACCACTTTCCCGCCTCTGGAAGATGTTTGTCTGCGGATTTATACCTTTCAAACATCTGTATCACATCACCCTGGTTTCTCCTTTCCTCCAGGGTATATATGTTTAGTTCAGCAAGTCTCTTCTCATACTTGTTGCTATGCAAACCACATACCATTTTTGTCACTTTTCTCTGAACCGCTTTGTCTTTTTACATGCTTAGCAAGATACGGCCTCCAAAACTGAACATGGTATGCCAAGCGGGGCCTCACCAACAACCTGTACAGGGGCATTAAAACCTCCTTTCTTCTGCTGGTTCTCTAGGCAGCCTAGCATCCTTCTGGCCATAGCCACCGCTTTGTCACATTGTACCATCACCTTGAGATCCTCAGACACCATCACTCCCAGGTGCTTCTCCTGAGCCGAGCTTACCAATCTCTCCCCTCTTATCTGGTAGATCTCTTTTGGACTTCTGCACCCCAAATGCATTGCGCTCTTCAGTTCTTCATGTTAAATTTTAACTGCAGACGACCATTTTCCCAACTTTTGGAGATTCCTTCTCATGGTTTCTACTCTGTCATCCACAAAAAGACAAACTTTTCCTTCTAACCCTTCAGCAATGTCTCTCGCAAATATATTAAACAGAATCAGCCCCAGCACCGGAGGAGGCATTCCACTGCTCACCTTCCTTTCCTCTGAGGGAATGTATCAATGACTTTGTTGAAATCCAAGCAGATTACATTTAGCGCATGTCCTTTATCCAGTTCTTTTGTCACCCAGTCAAAGAAGTAAATCAAATTTGTTTGGCAAGATTGTCCTTTGGTAAAGCCATGTTGCCTCAGACCCTGTAGTCCATTGGCTTCTAACAAGTTAACTATCTGTTCCTTCAACAGTGACTTATTATTTTTCCTACCACCGACTTGAGGATTACCAACCTGTAGTTTCCCATTTTTGTGAAGAGGAACTACATCAGCTCATCTCCAGTCCCACAGAACCTCTCCCGTCTCTAAAGATCTATTAAATAAATCCTTAAGAGGTCTCACCAGGACTTCTCTGAGCAGGAGACAGGTGTTTTGCAACTGAAAGGAAGCTCTGGAACGTGAAGGCATAAGATGAAGTTGAAGGGGGATTGACTCAAAAAGTAATCTCAGGAAATACTTCTTTACAGAAAGGGTGGTGGACGCGTGGAATGACCTCTTAGTAGAGGTAGTGGAGATGAGGACTGTATCTGAATTCAGGAAAGCATGGGACAGGCATGTGGGATTAGAGAGATAAAACTTGTTCCTGTCCCCGCCCCGTCCCCGTGGATCTGTCTCCATCCCTGCCCTGTCCATGCAGGTTCCATCCCCGCCCTGTCCCGTGGGCGCTGTTCTTATCTGCAGAGGCCTCGAACACTTATGATTTTATATTTAATTCTTTTTATCTAATATAATAATTTGCACCTGCAACGTTCTGAAGCTGACTCCGTGGCAGTGAAGCCATGTAGTGTTCGTTGGGTTCGTAATCGCACTCCAGATCAATTCCCCGCCCTCCGAGGGCAAGGAAGGCTGCATGGTAACGCGATGTTATAAGGAGAAGGGACCAACCACAGGCAATCGCATTCGCTCTCAGTGCCCCGCCCTCGGAGGGAAGGGAAGACTGCATAGTAATGCCACGACCAGAGAACAGAGTACCAGGGTGGTGGGAAGCACACAAACCGCCTGACAAGACTCTCACTTTCAAGAAAGTTGAACTCTGAGGTACGGACATCAAAGGAGGAGGCAAGTGCAGAGAACGGAAGAGGAGAAAAAGGCTCCACGAAAAACACACAACTCCAAGTTACAGACATCAAAAGGAGGAGGCAAGTGGACAGAATGGAAGGGGAGAACAATGTTTAATCACTCTCTCTTTCTCTCTCTGACATACACCCTCCCTGCCCCCCCATTAGATTTGTCTCTTACTGATAGACACAAACACTGTATCTCTGTCTTACACTCTCCGACACACACTCAGTCTGTTAAACACTCTGATTCTCTCTCTCTCTGTCTCACACATAGTACACCCCCCCTCCCCATTGCATCTGTCTGTCACTCATACGCACACACACAATGTGTATCTCTCTCTTCCACTCTCTGAAAAGGAACTCCAAGGTACAGACATCAAAGGAGGAGGGAAGTGGAGAGAACAGAAGGGGAGAAGAATCTTTAATCACTCTCTCTCTCTCTCTCTTTCTCTCTGTGACAACCCCCCCCCCCCCCAAAAAAAAAAAACCTGACATAAACGAAAGAATACAAGTACATAAAACAATATAGATCTCATTCTGCAGCATGATAATACTCATAATGCACCACTGAAAACTATTGATTACCATCAGAGCACATTTCTCCTAATACTTCCCTTAAAAACATTACTGGCAGAAGGTGATCACCTTGCTAGCGCCCGTTTCATTTCAATGAGAAACAGGCTTTTTTTACTAGTTAAAGTATAAAAAGGAATAATATTCATGTTCAACTGTTGTGTATAAATTACAAATAGAAAACAATAATAACAATGAGCAACTATAATAAACCCTCCCACCACCACCCCCTCTACCCTTCCAACCACAAAAATAGCTGACTTCTACTACTCCAAGGAATCCTAATCCACCCTGTTAAAATGTCCAGGGGTACAAAATACAACCCGTTCTGTATGCCCTAGAGGGGAGAAATATGCCCTGTAAAGTGTGGATGAATAAGAAGTCATCAACAATCTCAGGATTCAGTCTAGCTCTCCTGTCTTTCACAGTCTCTCCTGCAATAGAAGATGTCTTCTTAGAAGATGTGCTGGTAGCAGGATGTACAGGATCCCTCAAGCAAATTTTGCTAGCTGTGGCCAGCATGTTTGCTTGTTTTTCCAAAAAATAAAAATATTGTCGTCTGCATCAATCAAACATAAATAACAGTCCAGTTCATTAACAGGCTTCAAAGTAGAAAGTGACACGGGGACAAAGTTTGTCTCCGTCCTCACTTGCTCTGACCCCGCCCCGTCCCCATCCCATGATTACCACGGGTCCCTGTCACCGTGTCATTCTCTATGTGGGATCTCTTAGAGTGACGAAGAGATAGCGGATGATATGGATGAGCCATATGGTCTTTATCTACTGTCATTTTCACTGTCCCTATGTTTTTATATAGTTTGTGTTGCACTTTCCTATGTGAATCACTTTGCAATTGCTCACATTAAATTATAAATTCCATACATGATTATATTCCAGCAGTGTTGAGATCTTTACACTTATTACGTTCAAAGCATTTGAACCTGTAGATTTTTACGATTGGCCCACCAGCCTTTGTAGTTGGTTTCCTCACATTTATGCTTGCAATATACTCATGAACGAGCATTTGCTTACATCAGACCTCATTTGTGGAACTCATTAACCTTATATATTCGTTTAGAAACCAGTTACTTGAAATTTTGTAAAAGGGTTAAATTTTGGCTGTTTCCAGTGTGGATAGATCTCATTAGCACTGAATCTGAAACATTCTGGCTAAACAAGGCAGGGGTTGAAGGCTTTGTATTTTTACAATCTTATTGTGTCTTATTTGGTATAACATGTTTTATGTTTTTATTGTGTTTGTATGTTTGTGTCGTTTTATTTTGTAGAACACTTTGAACGACTTTACATTAAGGCGTGTTATCCATGGCATAAATGAAATGAATGCTTCTCCATTCCCAGCCCTATCCTCTCTCCTGACACCATGTCTTGGACTCCCCCTAAGTCCAAGTGTTTGGTCACCCAGTCAAAGAAGTTAATCAGATTAGTCTGACAAGACCTTCCTCTAGTAAAACAACGTTGCCTTGGATCCTCAACCCTTTTGATTCCAGAAACCTCTGTCCTGTGTTTAGAAGTGTTTCTATTAATTTAGTTACCACTGAGTTAAGACTAACCAGCCTGTAGTTTCCAACTTCCTCCTTACTTCCGCTCTTGTGGGATGGAAGATGGGGTCTGGGAACAGAGGAGCTTGTGCTGATTGTATCTTTACATTTGGCAGTTCCTGTTAATAGCACCAAGAGTGGGGCAATATTCAGACCTCACTGACACATTTAGGAAACAGACTCCCGGGTTCTTTCTTCCTGGAAACAAATCTTTGGCTTTCTTCTTCCTAATGACCTCCAGGGACTCCAAAACAAAACTAAATTCACTATCACAGGGGCCGTTCTAGGGGTGCATGGGAACTACCACTGTCTCACAGGCATTGCAATAAAGGTCTGGGTTCAATTCCCACTGCAGCTCCTTGTGACCTTGGGCAAGTCACTTAATCCTCCATTGCCCTCTAGGGACAGAGAAAGTACCTGCATATAATGTGGACAACGCTGCATGTGTTTAGTAACGTTATAGAAATGATTAGTAGTAAGCGGTAAATTGACAGTACCTGCCTGATAGTTCAGTGTGTCACTTGTACCCAGAATAAGAGGCTCCTTCTCTTACTGTGGGGGGGGGGGGGGTTGTTTCAGTCCCCCTCCACTTTCTAAGCTATTCAGATATTCAGCTGCAGTAGTAAGTGGCATCTGAGTCGCTCACAGCCAGATATTCAGACTGGTGCCCGGTTAACATTAGTGTATAAAGTTAAGACAGCCTTTTTGGTATCCTAACTTGGGGATCCTTTTAGAAAGCTGTGGTAAAAAGTGGCCTGCAGTAGTGTGCATCATGCCAAAGCCACTCTTTACCACAGCTGGCAATTCTATTTATTTAAATGGAGGTCATTAGTGGCCGTGTGCTAATGAAAATATTGGCATGCAGCGATTTAGGAGGCGGTAAGGTCTCACACGCTACCCAAAGGTAATTGGACAGCATGCAGTGATGGCCAATTACCGCTGGGCATACCTACTCCCCACCCCCCATGCTAGAAAATAGAAAAATATTTTCTGGTGTGGGAAATGCTCCTGGGTGCACCCTGCGGTAGTGCTGTATTGCCGCACGGTAGCCCTACCTTCGCTTTTAAAAGGGCCCCATTATGAAGTTACTTAGCTGCTTAGCAGACTGAAAGTCGCCACTAACTGGCTAAGTAGGTGCTCTTTCCACACTCTGCCCCCAGCCCGCCTCTAATCTGGTTAGGAAATGGCCGGTTAGCAGTAATCAGTCAAATGCCAATGAATATTGATCTATAGCAATTAGATGAACAATCTGTATAAAATAACTACTGATAGCAGAGATTTCCATTATGTTTATGCAGTAGCAGAATCCACAACAGAGCTGTCTGCAGCTCTTGAAGAAAGAAGTTGTCCACTTCAATATTAAAATGATCAGGTTAGGAGTTACGGTGACGTCATGAGCTGAGGAGCAGCGTTGTTGAGGCTCCGGGACCCCCGACTCCAAAACAGCGACGTGAGCAGGAATAAAGATTCCCTGAAACGATTCCCACTTTTATGGAGAAATACCTTAAAAGTACCCCAACGAGTTTGGCACAAAAAGCGGCAAAAAAAGAAAAGAATAAGGCGGGAAGCGGCGATGCCAAGATGGCGGAGGAAGTACCTCAGTCAGGAATGGCGTTCACGGAGATGCAGCTCGCACAGTTAACCCAAGCGGTGGAAAAAACATGGAGTCCAAGGTGGGCAGAACTCACGACCAAACTAGAAAATTACCAAACGTCGCTTGACGGTCTGGGAATCCGGGTGGGAGATCTGGATGCCAGGGTGTCAGCGATGGAGGACGACTCACGAGGTTATGGCCCTGACATAGCGACTTTACAACAACAAGTGAAAGATCAGCGGCAGCTGTTGGATGATTACGAAAACAGAGCCCGCCAAAATAATGTTAGAATAGTGGGGTTGGATGAGGCACTCCCGGAGCGGAACCTGGACATTTGGTTACAGACTTGGCTGTCTCAGGAATTGGCACTAACAGATTCTATGGGCCCTGTAGTGATAGAAAGGGCGCACCGCGTGGGACGTAAAACAAGTGAGAGAAACAGGCCACGAGTCGTTGTGGCAAAGATACTAAAGTACAAACACAAGGTGGAAATTTTACGAGGTTTTAAGTTGAAGCGAGACACCTTGAAATACAATGGACGAAATCTACTATAATAAAACTCACCCTCAACGTTCTGAGGACAACGTTCTGAAGTCACTCAGACTCCCACAATGGTTCGTAAATTCATGGTGGTGAAGCCACTGACCATGACTCGCTGCCCCGCCCTCGCGTCAAACGTCATGACGTCGAGGGCGGAAAACCTAAAGAAAACTGAAAGAAGGGATCACACCTAGGCAGTGGGAGGAATAGGGAAACACGCGTAGCGTGTTTCCCTACTCCTCCCCCTGCCTAGGAAACGCTGGCCACCAACCTCGCGACCCACCTGTGGACAAACTCTGCTGGGAAACCACTTCCAAAGCTCCGAAGTTCAAATGAAGCCCCGCCCACAGAATGTCCGAGGTCCAACACCCCCCCCCCCGCGCCGCCCCCCTTGCGCACTGCCCCCCAAACCACCCACCAAAGCTCAGTATTTCAAAAGAAGCCCCTGACCCTCTTCCGTTCACAAGACACACCCTGAAGTGTGTTTAACTCCGACTCCGCCTTTGCACCGCCCCCTTATGCGCAAGACAAGAACAGAACACGCCCCTCCACCCTCTTTGTGTCACTGACCCGCCAACCTGACGAATAATGGCTGTGCCTCCGGATTAGCACCATGAGACTGAAAGCAACCGACCCTCTTCCGTTCACAAGACCCGTCCTGAAGTGTGTTTATTCTGAAAAGACAGCGCGAAACACAGCTACTCTGACTCCGCCTTTGCACCGCCCCTGCAAGACAAGAACAGGACACGCCCCTCCACCCACTCTTCGCGTCACTGAACCGCCAAGCGCCAACCTGACGAACAATGGCTGTGCCTCCGGCAACTCCTGGATTAGTGGCAAGGACAGGAGATGGAGTGGCCCCAAGGAGGTCAGATTGATAACAGGAGAAGGTACAAGCCTATTATATGTCAAAAGTACACCCAAAACAATAGCAAATGAAAGAAGAAAACAAAAAGCTGCTCTCTTACAAAAAAAAAAAAACTCCAGCCACGCCGAGCCCCCTCCAAGCCCACGATCATCCCCCTCAATCATTAACACACCACCGCCACAGCAATGCTAGCCCCCCCATCACTCTGTCAGACAGACACTCATTCCAGCACCCCTGCTACTGAAACAAACAAAAAAAAACACCAGCAAAGATTAAAAAAAAAAAAACTGCACTCTTACAAACACACAACCCCCCCAGCGATGGTGACCACCCTCCAAGCCCCCCCGCCCCTCCCAGTAAAGAAGCATCAACCCTGTCATGCACACACACTGATGCAAGATCCAAATTCCCTACCCCCCCCCCATCCATTGCAACTGATGCAAGATCCAATCCCCCCCCCCATTTCACACACACAGTGCTGCAGGACATCAGTACATGGACACACTCTCTGTATCACACACTCAATCACTGACACCCTCCCCAGCAACGTTGACCCCCACCTCTATCACTTTCTCACACAGACACTCATTCCAGCACCCCCCCCCCCCCAAAAAAAAGCAAACAATAAAAATTAAAACTGCACTCTTACAAACAGCCAACAGCGATGGAGTCTTAAACTCTCTGTGACACACAATCGCACATGCACTCTCTCTCTCTGACACAGTCACTCTCACAGACATACACACTACGAGGAAAACCTGGCTAGCGCCCGTTTCATTTGTTTCGGAAACGGGCCTTTTATACTAGTATTTTAATATTTCAAGATTATTCCACCCTAGTCCAAGAAAAGAGGAGGCTCTTCCACCCACTATGCTCTGCTTTGGCACAAAAGAACATTCGATTTCAATTACAATATCCAGCTCAGCTGAAAGTTTACTTCCAGGCCAAGTGGCAAACGTTCACTGCGGCAAAAGAAGCCCAACAGCGGCTGCTGGAAAATAAAGTAATAGACGCTGTGGGACTTTAGAGCACTGTGATATTTGGTATGTGGGACATGTTAATTTATAATATATGAATGTAATGGAGATATAAGGAATGTTGAGGAGTCGGGGGGCCCTAGACATTCGCCGGGGTTTCTCTTATCTTCTCACCAGACGAGGGTGGAGGATGAGACAGGGTACATGTTTGGAAGAAGGGATACGGGTTTGGGGGGGAGGATGGGGTTCAGGATGGGGTAAGGGACTTCTGCAGCAGACTAGAAATACTTCAATGGTAGTCGCCCAGCAGGTGAAACAGTCACAGAGAAGGTATATGGGCGAAGAGTGGGCCCACAAACAGATAACATTGCCAAGGGAAGACCGGAGGCAGGGGGGAGCTGATGTGCCTATAAACACGCAAGTATGCCCTTTAGAGTAATAACTTGGAATGTGGGGGGCATTACTTCCCCCATAAAGAGAAATAAAATATTAACGGCACTAAAGAGACATGGGGGCGACATAGCATGTCTCCAGGAAACCCGTCTAAGTGATTTGGAGCATGGAAAATTGCAGAGATCCTGGGTGGGAGAGTGCCGCGCGATGGCCTCCAGAGGACGTAAAGGCGGGATAGCAATATTGTTTCGAAAAGGACTAGCATATAGAGTGTTAGAGGTGGTGACAGGAGAATCAGGTCGGTCACTTTCCTTGCGGCTCTGGTTACAGGGGGTTGAGCTCACTTTGGTAGTGGTATATGGACCAAATGAATACGACCCCCAATTTCTTGGGAAACTGGGAAACACATGTTCACAACAAGAAAAAGGAAAGGTGATGGTGGTGGGGGATTTTAATTTGGTACTTGACCCCCGGGAAGATTCCACTAATCCCACCTCTGTCCATTACTGTGGCCAAAGGGCAGGAGCATTACAAAGGTTTATTAAAACATTAAATTTAGTAGATGCATGGAGAGCGATGCACCCCGGGGAAAAGGACTATACGCACAGATCAAGAGCACATGGAACAGTTGCGAGGTTGGACTACATCCTGATAGAACGCAGTTATGTTCTCGTCAGTAAGGACAGCAAGTATCGGCCCAGAGGAGGTTTCGGATCATGCCCCAGTGTGGGTGGATCTGGAATTACCAGCAGATATGATAGCAGGGGTAGGCTGGAGATTTCCGGCATACTCCTTTACAGATCCCCAATTTAAGGAATATATTGAAAGTAGATGGGGAGATTATGCGAATAATAACAGGGAACATGCTCAAGAAAATCATGTGCTGTATTGTCTGCCTCTAAGGCAGTACTGAGGGGAGATTTAATTGCGTACAGTAACACAAAAAAGAAACGTAGAGCTGCGCAAATCTTACATCTAGAAAACCAATTAATTAAAGCTAGAAGGATTCATATGCAGAAACCCACAGTGAGTACATTAGAAAAAATGAAATCAATACAAATCACATTAAATTCACTACTTCATGAGAAAGAGACCCAATCAGCAATATACTATAAATACAAATTACAGCGATTTGGTAATAAGCCTGGCAGATTATTAATGAAGGTCATAAAAAATTGGGGGGGTGGGGGGACAAGAGTAGTGCCAGTGTTGAGAAATGAGCAAGGTGAAGTTACCACTGACCAAAAAGAAATTGGACGGCTTTTTACAAAATACTTCACCTCGCTCTATACATCTACTGCAATCCTCGATAAAGGCAAGATGCAGGAGTACCTGGTACAGGCAGGACTCCCTTCTTTGACAAAAGAGGAATCGGTTGGTTTAAACACCCCTTTGACTCTGAAAGAATTACAACTGGCAATCAAAAGATTGAAATTACGTTCCGCACCAGGGCCAGACGGGTACACAGGGGAGGACTACAAGATGTTGCCCTTGGACGTGCAGGTGGCCCTATTAGATTATTTTGCAAAGGTAATAGAAAATGGATGTTTTCCTAAATATGCCAACACGGCCCTAATTACACTAATACCAAAAACTGGGAAAAAATTAGATAGGGCAGAGGATTATAGGCCAATATCCCTCTTAAACGTAGAGGTAAAACTTTTGGCCGGGATGTTGGCAGAAAGACTGGCAAAATACCTTCCTAAATTGATAGGCACTGATCAAGTGGGGTTTGTCATGGGCAGACAGGCGACGCACAATGTCAGGCGCCTGCTCTTGGCAATGGCAACAAGCCAGGAACTAGGGGTCCCTACCGTAGTGGTTAGTTTAGATGCCGATAAGGCGTTTGATCGGGTG
Organism: Microcaecilia unicolor; assembly: GCF_901765095.1. Classification (NCBI taxonomy): domain Eukaryota; kingdom Metazoa; phylum Chordata; class Amphibia; order Gymnophiona; family Siphonopidae; genus Microcaecilia; species Microcaecilia unicolor. The sequence goes on along the minus strand of NC_044031.1, from coordinate 405,062,592 downwards.
GGATGGGACTACCTTTTTGATACTCTGACAATCATGGGTATAACAGGGTGGTTTCTTCAGGCTATACGAACCTTGTACTACCAACCAAGAGCGAATGTTCTAGTAAATGGCATACAAGAGCAGGAATTTGATATACTGCTGGGCACTAGACAGGGCTGTCCTCTCTTCCCAGCACTCTTTGTGATCTCAATGGAACCCCTATTGAATACGCTTAGGAGGAAAGTGGAAATCCAGGGAATTGGAGTGGCAGGGCAAGAAGTGAAAGTTTTAGCGTTCGCGGATGACCTTTTGGTGACGGTGAAAGACCCATCCAGATCTATGCGGGTCATGCTAGAGGAGATAGAGGGATTTGGCCAGATTTCTGGTTTTAAGTTAAATGTCACCAAGTCCTCAGTTCTTGAAGTGGTAAAGGGGGGCCACCGCAGCTGGCAAGCTCAATTTCCTTTTAAATGGGCAGAGATATCCATTAAATATTTAGGAGTGTGGATCCCAACGGACTTAAATAGACTATATGAGCTTAACATGCAAACCCTAATGAGGGAAACAACAACTAAATTACAGGCGTGGTCATCACTACCTCTTTCCTTATTGGGGCGGATTGCTCTTTACAACATGATAGTAGCCCCCAAGTGGATTTACATTTTCCAGACTTTCCCAATATATATGAGGCGGGAGGATGAGCGAACCATTAATAAAATATTACAATCCTTTCTTTGGAAAGGGAAAAAGGCGCGCCTCCCGATAGCGATTTTAAGTACTCCAGTAGAGTATGGGGGATTGGGCCTTTTAAATCTAAGATTTCTAAATATTGCTAGCGGTATGAGAACTATAAATGATTGGTATAGGGGCACCAGTGCATATACGAATACGGAATTGGAATTAAATCTTGCCCCGAGGGTTCATTTCAGTAGCTACTTACATAGTGCCGGAGTCCCGATTCCCTATGCTCTGAATCACTCTTGGATCATGAAGACTGCAAAGGCGGTCTGGGGGTGGGTATGCCGTCTACACCATTTCACTACTAAGGTGACCCCATATTTATCAATTTGTGATAATCCAGCTTTTAAACCAGGAACTATGTATTCTGTATTTCAACGATGGAAGAACCAGGGACTGGTATATCTATTGCAAGCAGTGACAAGAGAGGGCCGTATGAGGCCATTTCAGGATTTACAAAAAGAATACAATATCCCTGCAAAAGAGAAATTTTATTATGAACAATTACGTCATTACGTCACAACTTTACCATGGACATCCTTGACGGAGGATGTGCAAGAGGAACTCTCATCGGCTTTTACTTTAGCATCGCAACAAAGAGTGCCAATGTCCTATCACCACAGACATATACGGGACATGGCCATGGAGCTGGATTACACGGAATTGGCACATCGGTGGTCACTGGACTTAAAAGTAAAGGTTACAGCACCCCAGTTAAAAACTCATATACTATCGATTCGCAAGGTTACGAGCATGGCCTCTCATTGGGAAGTGCAGTACAAAATGGCATTGAGATTGCATATCCCCCCACGAACAGCCTTCCACATGGGGCTCTCCTCTTGGGGAGAGTGCCCAAAGTGTGGGGAAGAAGGAGCAACTTTAGGCCATATGCTGTGGAATTGTGACAGAATAAAGGGATTTGTGGAAATGATTACCAGATATACTTCAGCTATTTGGGGACAGACATGGCACTGTGATTTGACACTTTTGTTTGGACATCCTAATTTGGGACCTTCCCCGAAGAGGGGATATACCGCATTCGCTAAGAGGGCAATAATTGTGGGTAAACAGTCAATATTAGCAGAATGGATATCTTACAAACATCTCACATGGTAGCAGTGGCGCACCTGAATGATATCTTTATTGCGTATGGAACGTATGGAAGTGAAGAATATGGACTCTGCCCCAGGGAAGAAATTTCAGCAGAGGTGGAGTAAGTTTTGGGACACTATGAGCCCGAAGACAAGAAGTTATTTGATAAATGTTTAAACCTGACTGGGACTATATTACTCAAGTAAAGCTGCAGAGGATCGGGGAATGGAAGGGGGGGGTTACATGTTGGGTTGTATAGTTGAGATTACGAAGGGAAGGAAGAAGACACCTTGTTACTGTAAAACTTTTATATGTAAAGTAGGTGGTTGTATTCATTAGAAAAGACACTGAAAAATTCTTGTTGTTTATTGTTGAAAAGCATATATCTAATTGTAGTACCAAAGATGGTTACTAATAAAATACACAATGGTAACAATAGGGGAAGAGAGGGGGAAAGGGGAAGGGGGGAAATAATAAGAAAATTGGTGATTTGAAATGAATCAAACTGTTGATTTACGCATTGATATCTGTATTGCAGGTTAAAATTGTATTTGGCATATATTATCAATAAAACAGAATTAAACATAAAATGATCAGGTTATTGCTAGAATATATTTCTGATGATGATAAGCACAGCAGCACCCCTCTTTTTTTTCTCTGTACAAATGGAGGTGACTATGAAAACAGTGTAATTCTAAGCACTTATAGTCTGTGTGGGAACTTTTTTTTTTTTAAGTTTACTATATTTTTCCTGTAACAGGCTTCCACAATGTCAAGCCTGACCTATTATTCCAGTTTGAGCAAGAGGGATTTGGGACTGAGCCTCAGGAATCTGAGGAAAGAGGAAATCTGACCACAGCCACATGTGAGGAACTGCATCAAACAGGTGATGTAGCTTGAATTAAAGCTAGAAGCAAACTGATCCAAACATGTCCTACAAGAAAGACAGCTCCTCTGGACCAGGCACAGTGAGAATGAGGTGTTTTAATCATGGTCCCTGCTTCTAAGTTCTAACCTTTGTCGTGTGGATAATGTAATTGTTATGTTTCCCTTATTTTTACTTTTCTCTGTACATTATCTGATTTGCCTCTTTCCTTCTCTTTGGAGCTAATTTTCGAATGAGAAAAACATCTAAAACGTGGCATAAAGCAGCATTTGGACATTTTTCTCATAAAATCATCCAAATCAGTATTTTCAAAACCTATTTTTCAGATGTTTTTCTATGATTTTCATCTGTAGTGCGTCCAAATCTCAAGCAGGCGTATCGGGGGGGGGGGGGGGGGGGGTTGCGTTAAGAGTGGGATTTGGACATTCCTAAGACTTGGATGTTTTTCGGCCATAATGAAACAAAACCGTTTTGAACTAGACCTGTTTTTAGAACGAATAAGGCACAAAAAGGTGCCCTAACTGACCAGATAACCACTGGAGGGAATTAGGGATGACCTTACTCCCTCAGTGGTCAATGACCCCCCTCCCATCCCCCCAAAATATGATTAAAAACATTAATTGCCAGCCTCAGATGTTATACTAAGGTCCATTAGAGCAGCTTTCATGTCCCTGGAGTAGGCTAGTGGTGGGTGCTGTTCACTGCAGACAGGTGGACCCAGGCCCATACCTCCCCCTACCTGTTACACTTGTGGCGGAAAATGTGATTCCTCCAGTATTCACCAGAAACCCACTCTACCCACACATAGATGTCCCCTTCACCCATAAGGGCTATTGTAGTGGTGTAAAGTTGGGAGTTGTAGGTTTTGGGGGTCTCAGCAGACGAGATAAGGGAGGTTGGGAGAGATGTATACCTGGGAGCATTGTTCTCGTGGGATGTCTGTGTGGCCAGTCTACTAAAAATGTTGGCTCGTCCTACATGCCAATGGCTTGATCTTGTGCATTTTTCACTTGGACTTTTGTTCTCTGTGAGCCACACAATAAATCTTTTTAAAGTACCAAGTTTACTTTTCTTGCTTTCTGGAGTCCGCAGTCCATTTCCCACCAATCTTTTTGTCTCTGCAGTACCCCGTGGGAATTCAGAGTTCTCCACCTGAGTGGATTTCTAGTGGAGCTATCCTTCTTAGAACATGCCATACAAAAAAATGTTCAAATTGTGATTATCACTTCATGAACAACACAAGCTCCTTCCCCTGCCAGACACTTTGTTTAAAGCCGATGGGTTTTAGTTTGTGTGGTGACTCTGTTGGATGGGGAGACCATTAGTCCTGGGCATTTTTATTTGCAGTAACAAGAGCCACCTTTTGGCAGCCCTTGCCCCAGAGCCCGCTTTCAAACAGGCCACAGACACTTCGCAAAATAACACAAAACCCTTCAAAAAGACACTCAAAACCTATACAGGAAAAACTTTCCAAATCATAACAGCCATGACCTACCTATGAAAAGACAGTGTTATAAACCTGCTACTGGGAAACTGGAACAAGTTCGACTGTTATACGTTCTTACACAGACACTACATTTTAGCATAATCCTTCACCTCAGTCAGACATGCAGAACACGGAGAGACCCTCACCTGATACAAAATAGTGAACCACAAAAAACATGCAAAATCTGAAATGGAGACCCCCAAATAAGTCAGACTCTATAAGCAGTGAAAGTATAGGTAAAAGAGAAACAGAAAAGCATTTTCTCTGTACTCTGTTAAATACAAAAATAGAAAAGATGTACATTTCCCAAAGCAGACACATACCAATCCTTAGAAAAACATATTTTTATTTAATATTTTTGTTTTACCTTTGTTGAATGGGTACTTTTCTAAATGAGTTAGTCCCAGTCTGTTCCACTATTTGTGTCAGTCTTCTAAATTTTTTTTCAGGTTTGCCTTTCCATTTCTTCTCTACATCCATCTGGCACTGATCTTTCTTCCTTTTTATCTTCTCTGCTTCTATATTCATCCATATTTGATTTTTACCCCTCATTCTCCCTTTCTTTCACCTTCTAGTACTTTAGTCGCCTTCTATTCACCTCTCATCTCCTTCTCACCCTCTTTCCAGTAATTCCATTGCCCCCTCTGTCTTTCTCCTTCCCCAGTCTGCCAATCCCCCCCCCCCCCCGTCTTTCTCCCACTCTCTAGTCCCCCATTTCTATCCTCTGTACTCACCCTCTGAGCCCTCATCTACTCTCCACTGCTTTTCATCCCCTCATCAGCTCCAGCTCCATCCCTGTCTCCCCAGGCCATTCTCTCATTAACCTTCTACTCCATCTACTGTTGCCTCTCTTTGACAACATTTACTCTGTTTCTACCCTCACTGAACCCCTTGGGATCTCCTTCCTCACTCATACGCTTCCACAGCACCCCATCCTGGTTTCAGAACACAGAGAGCCCCTGTTCAAATACAGGATAAGCAACCACAAACTAACCCCCCCCCCCCCCCCCTATTTATTAAGCTGTGCGGCTTTGTAAACAGTGGGGTAAAAGTACTAATGTAGGCAAAAATTAAACTGAAACTCAAGATGCCAGATTTTGCATGCAGTGCAAAACCAAATAGAAAGAAATGCATTTCCTCCTGTACAGTGCAAAATAAAGCTAGCAGAAGTAAATTCTCAAAACTGACATAATTCTATCACTAACTGAAAATAAAATCATTTTCCCTGTCTTTGTAATCTGGCAATTGTATTTTTCTAATCATCTTGTTTCCAGTCTCTGCTTCTTTTTCCCTACCTCTGTGTGCTTAACTGTTTCCAGGACCTCCTGTTTATGTGCTATTTCTTTTCTCACATCCTTTCTTTTTCATTTCCGGCCCTACATCCATCTTTAGCACTGATCTTTTAGCTTTCTTCCATTTTTCTGCTTCCTTCCAAGTCTTCCCCTCTCTTCAATCCATGTGCAGCTTTTCCCTCCTCTCCCTTCTTTTCCATTCCATCTATGTGCAGCATGTCCCCTCTCCCTTCCGTTCTGTCCATATGGCAGCATGTCCCCCCTCTTCTTTCCCTTCCCTTCCTTTCCATCCTTGTGCAGCTTTTCCCCTCTCCATTCCATCCATGGGCACCATGTTCCCCTGTCCCTTCCCTTTCCCTCCTTTCTATCCATGGGCAGCTTCAGAGTGGAGGAGTAGCCTAGTAGTTACTGCAGTGCCTGAGAATCTGGGGAACTGATTTCAATCCCCACGACAGCTGCTTTGGCATGTCACTTAACCCCCATTGCCCCAGTTACAGCATACGTATCTGAATATAATGTGTAAACATCTTTGTAACCCACAGAAAAGTGGTATCTCAAGTGCCATCCCCTTTACCTATCCTTTCCTTCCATACATGCAATTGTAGCTTCTCCCCTTCCCCTGTGGGTCTGGCATCACCTTACTTCCCTCTCTGTCCTTCCTTCCCACAGGCTCTACAAAATTCCAGAGTTTGCTGGCATTACTGGCAGTGATTCCAACAGACTCCTTCCAGTGGCTCCAAGGCTTTCCTTCTGCTGCATCTTTCCCATGTGGCAGTTGCAACAGAGGAAAGGACCCTGGGGCTGGCTGGAGAGAGCCTTTTGTAATTGCTGCTGGGCCGCAAACTCTGTAAGTTTGGAGAGACTGCGGGGCGGGAGGTAAGGAGATGTGCAGCTTTGGCACTAGTTTTCACTATGGTTGCAAGGGAGAGGGGCATTTCCACCCCCATAGGGACACTTATGCCACTGAACCCATAGTAGAGATCCTGAAAATGGAAGAGGTTCCTTACAGTCACCAAGAGTGGTGAGCAAGGAATTCCTATGTCAAAAAAATCATTGCTATGTGCTGTGGAGTATTTCTAAATTTTCATATTAAGTTTTTGGTTAGTGAATATAATCAGAGTGAAGGGAATCGCTTCAGGGGAGGATGAAATGTCCAGAACCAACAGATGAGATCAGGATGTTCTGTTTATGTCTCTTCATGTGCCATTGCTCACCTACACCTGTCTACCAGCAAGTGACTTTAAATACTTATGATGGGATATTTATTTATATATGTCTTACTAAATCTCTCTATATAAAAGGCAACACCAACGTTCTATGAAGCCTCCAGCCGGAAGTGTGAAGGGGGCGAGATATCCGGTTTCCCTATGAGTGTCTGCCCCGCCCTCTCTGTAACACAGTCAGTGAAGGAAAACAGCAGAGCACGAAATCAAATCGCTGGCTCTGTAACAGTGAAGGACTCAGAGGGGGGAGGGGAGAGAGGCCAGAGGGCAGGGACACATACACTCCCACATGCACACAGAAGAAAACATTGCTAGCCCCCGTTTCATTTGCATCAGAAACGGGGCTTTTTTACTAGTAGCTGTATAATTTATGTACATACTTTCATTTTTATCCAGCAGATGATGGATTTGGGAATAAGAGAATGAAAGGGTGCGATGGAGAACAGAAGGAGGAATGTAAAGAAAAAGACCCCTCCAGAGACAGACCTGATCCTTCAGCCGATAGTGTGGGAGGTGGTAGTAGTGTAAGCTTGCAAGAAAATACCCCAAAAGGAGAGAGCTCGAATGTATCAAAATGTTCTATACATGCTAAAAACTTCAGTCAGTTATATGAACTGAGAAGACATGAATTAATCAGCAATAGCAAAAAACAAGTGCAGCAAATGAACCTCAAGGGAGCGGAGCTATTTAAATACTCAGTATGTGACAAAAGCGTAACTCCAAAATATGACCTCGGCATTCATGAAAGAATCCACACTGGAGAAAAACAATTTAAATGTTCTGAATGTGGTAAAAGCTTCAATCGAAAAAGTTACCGCAGAATTCATGAAAGAATCCACACTGGAGAAAAAACATTTAAATGTTCTGAATGTGATAAAAGTCTGAATCGAAAAGGTCACCTCACAATTCATGAAAGAATCCACACCGGAGAAAAACGATTTAAATGTTCTGAATGTGGTAAAAGCTTCAACCGAAAAAGTGATCTTAGAGTTCATGAAAGAATCCATACTGGAGAAAAACCAGAGAAATGTTCTGAATGTGGTAAAAGCTTTATCCAAAAAGGTTACCTCAGAAGGCATGAAAGAATCCACACTGGAGAAAAACCATTTCCATGTTCTGAATGTGATAAAAGGTTCAATCGAAAAAGTCACCTCAAAATTCATGAAAGAATCCACACTGGAGAAAAACCATTTCAATGTTCTGAATGTGGTAAAAGCTTCAGTACAAAAGATAACCTCAGAGGTCATGAAATAATCCACACTGGAGAAAAACCATTTAAATGTTCTGAATGTGGTAAAAGCTTCAATCAAAAAAGTCACCTCAGAAGTCATGAAAGAATCCACACTGGAGAAAAACCATTTAAATGTTCTGAATGTGGTAAAAGCTTCAATTCAAAAAGTTACCTCAGAAGTCATGAAAGAATCCACACTGGAGAAAAACCATTTAAATGTTCTGAATGTGGTAAAAGCTTCAATCAAAAAAGTTACCTCAGAAATCATGAAAGAATCCACACAAGAAAGAACAAACAAATGTTCTGAATGTGGTAAATGCTTCAATGGAAAAAGTCAACTCAGAATTCATGAAAGAATCCACATGAGAAAAATCATATAGGAATGTAATAAATGTTTCCACATCAATTCTGATCTAAGAAAATATGAAAGAATCCACCTTGGAGAAAATTATATGGACAAATGTGCTAAGGTGCTTTCCTTAGGTGAAAGTTGAGCCAAACTGAAAATATCTCTGACTGAACACTGTGAGATAAAGGAACTGGAACAGAAAGGTGTAAATATCTAAGCATAGTGGAAGGAACAACTAAAGAAGCAAAGTACACAAGCGTGGAAGAAAACCAAGTCCAAAAGACCAGTCCTGAAACCACGCTGCTAAGAGCACCAAAACCACAGTTTATTGGGACCCTACACGGTCCGTATTTTGGCTACAAAGCCTTCCTCAGGGGTCAACAAATTGACGTGTATAGATTAAGCGTCTGAACCTCTCAAAATGAGGAGCAATAAGCTACATGGTGCAGTCCACGATGAGAGAGTGAAGAAACAAAATCAGGGGTTCTGATCATGGGGCGGTAGCAAACACAGGCGCTAGTATGGCGCTAACAGCCTCTACCACCTGCGTTTGCTTCTGATCATCGGGGCAACAGTTTGAAAATGCTTGCTCACACTGCTGGCTTTGCCTAAAGATATTTAGAGGATCTGAGCATTGCACAGCTTTGACTGAATTTAAGCCCTGGTAGTCATAACACTAAGCCAGACTCTTCCATTCACCACAATAAACGAGGACTGTTAGTAGTAAAAGCAACAGTTTTATTAGCAATGAACAGAAAAGAATATATAGATATGTAATATTTGTTTATGTATCAATTGTTTCATATCTTTGTCAGGATAATAGCACATCTTTATTTGTTGTAGTTTTTAAGACATAAAGGCTGGAGAGACAGGAGAGGGGCTGCAAACTTTATCCAGTATAAACTGACTGCAAAGCTCTTTCTAACCTTGGCCTGCCTTAAATCTCATAATTTCTTCATTCCATCCCAAAGCAATCACTCTCTAGTGCAGGGGTGTCCAACCTCATTCCTCAAGGACTGCAGTTCAGTCTGCTTTCCCCCCGTGAATAAATAAATAAGATCTGTTTGCATATTCATTGTAGGTATCCTGGACACCCAACCTGGTGAAGGCCAAGGTTGGACACCCCTGCTCTAGTGCCTCTTCTTTTACTCAGTTTCCCCACCTTTGTGTTAGGAAGTATTATCACCTCTGCCTCACAGGTGAAGGTGGATAGCACCTCCTCCACTTAGTGAAGAAATTGTATGTCAAAGTCATTGAGGCATATTTTCAAAGCACCTAGAATTACGAAGACACATAGAGGGGCATTTTCGATTTGACGTCTAAGCCCGACTTTGGACATTTTGCTCTAAAGGTCCCAAATTCGAATAGTGAATATAGCCATTTTTGAAACAGTAAAACGTCTGTCTTTTTTTTTTTTTTTTTTTTTTCAAAAATGGCCACATTGTAGATGTTTTTGTGCTCTGTGCGATCTTTGTCATCCAGTTAAAAAAAAACAACCATACACGAGAAAAATGTCAAAAATAAATTCAGTGGGATGTAGGAGAAGCCAGCAATCTTAGTAGACTGGCCACAGAGACAACCCAGGAGAGCAGTGGCGCATCCTAGGGGGCACTGCAGTGGAATTTAGAAAAAAGCTCCCAAATACACATCTCACTGTTACCTTTTTGTATTGTATGCTAAGCCCTCCAAAACCCACCAAAAACCTACTATATCCAACTGTACACCATTACAATAGCCCTTATGGCTGCAGGTGTCACCTATATGTGGGTGTAGTAGGTTTTTGGTGAGTGTGGGAGGGCTCATGCTTTCCACCACAAGTGTAACAGGTAGAGTGGGATTTGAGCCTGAGTTGTCTTCTATACAGTGCACTGCACTGCTGCTACTACTACTACTACTAATTAGCATTTCTATAGCGCTACAAGGCATACGCAGCGCTGCACAAACATAGAAGAAAGACAGTCCCTGCTCAAAGAGCTTACAATCTAATAGACAAAAAATAAATAAAGTAAGCAAATCAAATCAATTAATGTGAACGGGAAGGAAGAGAGGAGGGTAGGTGGAGGTGAGTGGTTACACGTGGTTACGAGTCAAAAGCAATGTTAAAGAGGTGGGCTTTCAGTCTAGATTTAAAGGTGGCCAAGGATGGGGCAAGACGTAGGGGCTCAGGAAGTTTATTCCAGGCGTAGGGTGCAGCGAGACAGAAGGCGCGAAGTCTGGAGTTGGCAGTAGTGGAGAAGGGAACAGATAAGAAGGATTTATCCATGGAGCGGAGTGCACGGGAAGGGGTGTAGGGAAGGACGAGTGTGGAGAGATACTGGGGAGCAGCAGAGTGAATACATTTATAGGTTAGTAGAAGAAGTTTGAACAGGATGCGAAAACGGATAGGGAGCCAGTGAAGGGTCTTGAGGAGAGGGGTAGTATGAGTAAAGCGACCCTGGCGGAAGATGAGACGGGCAGCAGAGTTTTGAACCGACTGGAGAGGGGAGAGGTGACTAAGTGGGAGGCCAGCAAGAAGCAGATTGCAGTAGTCTAAACGAGAGGTGACAAGGGTGTGGATGAGGGTTTTGGTAGAGTGCTCGGAAAGAAAGGGGCGGATTTTACGGATGTTGTAAAGAAAGAAACGACAGGTCTTGGCGGTCTGCTGGATATGAGCAGAGAAGGAGAGAGAAGAGTCAAAGATGACCCCAAGGTTTCGAGCTGAGGAGACAGTGAGAATGAGAGAGCCATCAACAGAACTAGAAAACGGGGGGAGCGGGGAGGTGGGTTTGGGGGGGAAAATGAGAAGCTCGGTTTTGGTCATATTTAATTTCAGGTGGCGTTGAGACATCCAGGCAGCAATGTCAGACAAGCACGCTGAAACTTTGGTTTGGATGCAAGGTGAGATATCAGGGGTAGAAAGGTAGATTTGGGAGTCATCAGCATAGAGATGGTAGGAAAAGCCATGGGATGAGATTAATGAACCAAGGGAAGAAGTGTAGATAGAAAAGAGGAGGGGACCAAGAACAGAACCCTGAGGTACGCCGACAGGCAGAGGGATAGAAGTAGAAGAGCATCCACCAGAGTGAACACTAAAGGTGCGGAGGGAGAGGTAGGAAGAGAACCAGGAAAGGACAGAGCCCTGGAATCCAAGTGAGGACAGGGTATCGAGAAGTATGCTGTGATCGACAGTGTCAAAAGCAGCGGAAAGATCAAGAAGAATGAGGATGGAATATTGACCTCTGGATTTAGCCAGTAATAGGTCATTGGAGACTTTAGTAAGCGCAGTTTCGGTTGAGTGGAGAGGGCGAAAACCAGATTGTAATGGGTCAAGAATAGCATGTGAGGAGAGAAAATCAAGGCAGCGGCGGTGAACAGCACGCTCAAGTAATTTGGAGAGAAAAGGAAGGAGGGAGATGGGTCGGTAATTAGAGGGACAAGTAGGGTCAAGTGAAGGCTTCTTAAGGAGAGGTGTGACCACAGCATGTTTAAAGGCAGCAGGGACAGTCGCAGTGGAAAGTGAGAGGTTGAGAATGTGACAGATAAAAGGAATAAGAGTAGGAGAGATGGCATTAAGAAGGTGGGTGGGAATGGGATCAGAGGAACAGGTGGTACATTTTGAGGAAGAAAGGAGAAGTGTAGTTTCCTCAATAGTAACTTCAGGAAAGGAGGAAAGGGAATGAGGGGAAGGAGAGAGAGGGGAACGGACTAGTGGAGGGAGAGCTGGTGAGGTAGAGAAAGCAAGGTTTATCTTTTGAACCTTGTTGTGAAAGAATTCAGCAAGGGTCTGAGGAGATAATGAAGGGGGAGTTGGGGGAGGGGGCACCTTGAGGAGAGAGTTCAATGTGGTGAAGAGAAGTCGAGGATTAGAGCCAAGAGAGTTGGTCAGTTGGATATAATAATCCTGTTTGGCACGTAAAAGAGCAGATTGGAAGGAGGTCAGCATGAACTTAAAGTGTAAGAAATCAGCAAGGGCCCGAGATTTCCGCCAGAGGCGTTCGGCGGAGCGGGTACAGGAACGTAGGTAGCGGATATTAGAAGTCAGCCAGGGTTGGGGTTTTGTACGTCTTACAGGGCGGGTCATCAAAGGTGCAAGAGTGTCTAAGGCAGAGGATAGAGTATTGTTGTAGGAAGAAACAGCCTCGTTGACAGACGTGGATGGTGCCACAGTAGAGAGGAGATTTGAAACATGGGAGGATAGAGATGAAGGGTCAATATCGTGAAGATTCCTAGATAAATTAGATAGGATAGGACGGGACTGGGAGGGAGGAGATTTAAGTGTGAAAGTTATAAGATGGTGATCAGAGGAGGGATGATCAGAGGCAAGGAAACTAGAAAGTGAACAGTTGGAGGAGAAGATGAGATCAAGACAGTGACCATTTTGATGAGTGGGGGAGGTGGAGCATAGTTGGAGATTAAAGGACGACGTTAAAGCGAGTAACTTGGAAATATAAGAGTTGGAAGGATCATTAGCAGGAATATTAAAGTCACCAAGGATGAGAGAGGGGGAGGAAGGATCATGGAAGAAGGCAAGCCAGGAGTCAAAGTCACTGAGAAAGGATGAAAGGGACTTATCAGGGGGACGATAAATGACCGCTATTCGAAGAGGCAGAGGAGAGAAAAGGCGGATAGAGTGGACTTCAAAGGAGGAAAAACAGTGAGATTGAGGTGGAAGAAGGGGTTGAAATCTGGAGGAGGGAGAGAGAAGTAATCCAACACCGCCCCCACGGCCAGCAGGGCGAGGAGTATGTGAAAATAGATAACCGCCATGGCACAGGGCTGCGACTGAAGCAGAGTCATCAGGGCAGAGCCAGGTTTCTGTTATGGCGAGCAGATGGAGGTGACGCGAGATAAAGAGGTCCTGGATATAGGGGAGTTTGTTACAGATAGAGCGGGCATTCCATAGGGCGCAAGAGAAGGGCAGAGAAGAGGAGGGGAGTAGAGGAATAGAGATGAGGTTAGAGAGGTCACGGTGAGATCTGTAGAGTTTGGATAATAGTTGGTGAGGAGGGCCAGGATTGGGATTGATGTCACCAGCTGAGAGTAAGAGAAGGAGTAAAAGAGAGCGGAGGAGAGTAGGAGAGGTGTGGCCACGAAGGCGTTGAAGGCGAGAGGTATTTAGGTGGAATGGGGAAGGCAAAATGGAGGGAAGAAAGAGACTCCTACATTATTCCAGGGGCCTGCATGCTTCTCTAATAGGACTGGCCATGACATCTGAAGCTGTCATAGAGACTGGTGTTTACTTTTTTTTAGTCACATCTTTGGGAGGGGGTCAGTGACCATTGGGGGAGTAAGGGGGTCATGCCTTAATCCCTCCAGTGGTCATTTTATCATTTAGCCTACGCCTGGAATAGACTTCCTGAGCCCCTACGTCTTGCCCCATCCTTGACCATTTTTAAATCTAGATTGAAAGCCCACCTCTTTAACATTGCTTTTGACTTGTAACCATTCGTCCCCACCTACCCTCCTCTCCTCTTTCCTCTACACATTAATTCATTTGCTTGCTTTATTTATTTTCTATTAGATTGTAAGCTCTTTGAGCAGGGACTGTCTTTCTTCTGTGTTTGTGCAGTGCTGCTGCGTACGCTTTGTAGCGCTATAGAAATGCTAAATAGTAGTAGTAGGCCACCTTTTTGTGCCTTATTCATTCTAAAAACAGGTCTAGACCAAAACAGATTGTAGCCCTGGCCATCTTTGATTTGTTCTAGTATGGCTGTAAAACGTCCAAGTGTTGGAATGCCCCAGTCCCGCCTCTTCTGATTTGGCCGCACTGCAGACGAATTGCATAGATAAACATCTGCAAAACAGGTTTTGAAAATAGCAATTTGGACGTTTTGAGAAGAAATTCGTCCAAATGCTGCTTTGACACTTTTTAGAAGTTTATATGTTTAAAAAATGAGCCCCATAGTAATCTATGAAACTTTTTATGTCTAAGTGCTTTGAAAATGAGCCCCAATATCAGCTGCTCCTTGTTTTTTCTTGCCCTGCCCAGCACAGACAGCAGTCCTTACCCCTTATAATCAACCCCAACTTAATTGTATTTCACAGAATCAAATCAATTTGTTATGAGATCAGAAAGATGTGAAAAGTGTTCCTAAATCAACACTACTCTTTCAGGGAAGACTGCTAACTTTTTTGCCTTGGCTTTTGAAGTTGCCAGACAATTAACTGTAGTTTTCAGGAGCGTAGTTTAAGTCCTAATGCTGGGGAATTCAAAGTACTGGCATACCTACATTCACACATACAAGTTAGTCTTTCCCTAGTTTTTATTGCCTGCAGGGTTGTCTAAGTGCTAAACTAATATGGCCAGTGTGTTACCTAATAAAATGTTAGGTGTCAGGTTCTCAGGTTCAGAGCCCGCGGGACTGGGCTCTGGAGCAAACGTGAGCCCTTGGGCTGCTGACGAGGAGCGACAGCAGCAGGCAAAACCCACCAACCAACACTGGGTAAACACACCGGCAGGGACTGCAGGCACTGCCCAGCGAACCGGAACACATGGACTGCAATCCCCCGGACTGGAACACACACCAGACCGGAACACACTGGACTGGAGCACACACCGGACCGGAACACACTGGACTGGTCCACACAGCTTCACCTGCGCTTAGCTACTAAGCCCCCCAGGAGTTGAGCTCCTGGGTTCGAGGAGCCGACAGGACTTACTGGATACCGGATGACATAGGGACCAGGACTGGAAACAGAAGTGCTCCTAACCCTAAACTGATCTACGTGCTCCCAAGCCCTAAACCAGCAGGAGTGTTCCTAACAGTAAACTGAAAAAAGGACTTCCTAAGCCCTATACTAAACAGGAGCTCCTAAGCCCTGCTCAAGAAAGGGACTTCCTAAGCCCTAAACTAACAGAGCAGGGAACTAAACACAAAGCTAACACAGGTGCTACTAAGCACCAAGCTACAAGCAGAGCTCTACACTAATAAGCTAAACACAAAACTAACAAGCTACCTAAGCACTGCTCTAGCAAGCTAGATACAACTAACCAGGTGCTTCCTAAGCACTACTCTGGCAAGCAACCAGAAGAGCTCCTAGCACTAAAAGGGAAGACAGGGGAGCCACAAGGAAAAAGAAGGGAAGCTAACACATAAGCCAAAAGTGATTCTAAATCACCAAGCACCAACAGCAAAGACTGCAATGCTCCCAATAGCACAAACCCAGAAGTACTTCTAACAGCAAACTCTGCAGTGTTCCTAACAACACCAAACCCTGAAGTACTTCTATCAACAACAGAGCTTCCAAAGCCCTACACATAGCAATGCTTCCAAAATCAAGAGGGAAAAGCAGGAAAGCTAAACACACAAACACCAGTGCACACTGCACTAACACTAACCTGGACCTTAGCAAAAGCAAGCAGGGGAACTAGACACAAAGTCAGAAGTGCACACTGCACCACCCTACCTAAAGCAAACACCACTGATGCCAAGGCCCTGAAGGAAACAACACCACTTCCTTATCAAGGCCCTCCCTGATGATGTCACACTCCCTAGACCTAGGCAAAAGCACACTGACCCAGAGAGGCCCAACCCACACCAATGCAACACTGTGTAGCACTTGAAGCCAGTACACCCAAAGAGAGGTAGAGCAACTCAGGCAACACACACACAGGTGCAGTATAGTGAAACAATTAGAGCCATGCTGCTGGAAGCTGCCAGCACAGAGAGACAGAGCCAGCTCAGAAAGGACAGAGAAAAGAAACAGAAGCCAGCTAAGAAGCTGACCCCCAGGAAAGAGGTAAGTTTGAGAGGGGTTCAGACCCCAATCATAACAGCAGGTTTATTTACTTTGGAGTGCCTAACCTTTTGTTACATCTTTTGCATAAGCTTTGAGCTATTTTTAGAAATATAGAAAATCATCATAGTTGATTGGAGAAAACTGCTCGGTAGTTAGTAGGCCATTCCACCTTGTACAATTTTAGTGCTGTCGCTGATCGGTCAGTCTTGATTTCTGTTTACTTGTTTCAACTGTATAAACATCTTGACTATTATTCAGAAAATAATATGCTTAAAAGTTAAGTACGTTTTTCTTAAAAGAATCAATGATTATATTCTATTATTCATTTCAAGTTATCAGTTATTTAACATTAAACCCATGGGGGTTGATCACAATTCTGGCACAGGAATCCAACCTTCTACTGGAATTGGCTAGAACATGTCTTTTGCCCCAGCATCCTTGGATTATGCAATATTGAAAAAGGCTTACAAGGCCTTGTTGCTTCTTTTGGTTTTAACAGTTTTTGTGGTTTAGAAAACTAAAAATGACCTTTGCCTGATGATTTATCTATTCTCTAATATCCTGCTAGGTTCATTGCTCCTTTCCTTGATACTTGTGCTGGAGCACTGCCTGCCTACAAATAACTTTTCTTTTATTGTTATTTAAATATTCCCCTGTTTATTCCCATATTCATCTTGAGGTAATAATACAGGATTTTTTTTAAACATTGCTATTAATAAATAGACTAGTAAATAGATCTTAAGAAAATGTTTTTTTTTAAGCTGAATAATACTGTGAAGGTCTTTTAAATATTATTTTACAATCCTTAAAATCTTTTGAGCCAACAATATAGAAAGTGTATGTGTATAAATACATATATACATAGAAATTCCAGCATGAGAAAGGACATGACGTTATTTGACATCACAGAGAAGTGCAACGCCACGCAGTATCCAGTGCTCTGGCAGCTGGACAGTTTTAAGGTCAACAGCAGCAATATAATTTAGGTCTGTATGGACAGGCTTTTTTAAATTGGACAAGAGTACATCTGTAGATCTTTAGAACCTATGCAGAGCATGAGTAAAGAATATCCATACATTTTCACTTTTTTTTTTAATGAGAAAAATTATCTTCCATTTTTCTTTTGCTTAGTACAAGACATACACCGGCCGATATTCAAAATGATTAAACCGTTTTTGACTAATCACCGATATTCAGCGGCACTTAACTGGCTAGTGCCACTGAATATATGCAGAAATTGGCTAACGTGGGCGTTTCGGGGCAGAGTTGCCACTTATGTGGTTAAGTGCTGATATTCAGCCCTGGATGCATATGATACCGCTTAACTTGGGCTGCATAAATAGCAGTCCTATCTTTAAGCATTTCAGCTTATGCGGTCAAAGGCTGAATATTGCACATAACCGCATAAGCTTTAGCAGTCAGCCTAAAGCTAGATATTCAACGCTGGTGTATGGACATGGCCCAGCATTGAATATCTGGGAATATAGCTGGTGGCAGACATAAAAACGCTGACCATTGCCAGCTGAAATCAGCCGGGCAGTTTTTCCCAGCCGTACAGGGATAGAAAGGCCTGGAGATAACAATGCTGATCTAATACAAGCAAGGGGTCCTAATGATGGACAGCCATTATCATTCTTCCTTATGTGTACATACAATGTAATACAGTACTACTCAGCTTTCTAATGGCATCATAAGGTGGATAAGACATCTCTATATGCTGTCTACTGTTCATATACACAAAGATGCATTATGCATTAACAAGCAAAAATGCAAATTATTTACCTCAGGTACCTTTATTTCCAGTGGGGCCTATTCATTTACTGTAGTAAAACAATAAATAATGCTCCTTTGTGAATAGGGCTATAGGTACGTGAGCATCATCACCTTTACCAGCAGATCAGATAGCAAATGGGAAGAGTGGAAGGTTTTGGAAATTGAAGGATTTTTGACCAATGATAATGAATATAAAACTTCATGGTCTCTGAGGCTTTTCCCTTCATAAAATAAATACAAAAATTAGGAAGTAAAGTCATAGGTAACAGAATAATTACAGTTGATACAATGATTTTGGATTTGGATGTGGTTATCACTAGAATGATTTATCTCATGATGATATATGCAATATGGCCAAATGTATAGCAAGATAAAACTTTATCCCACTGTGTTATAAGTGTGTGTTTTGAATATAAATTTTTAATAGTTGATATTGTTTTGTGATGATACATGTTGCATTATGATTACCACAAACTGCTTTGGATGATGTATATTAGCTGATGTAAGATAAAGGTAGAACGATGGATAGATAAATTAATAAATGCATGAATAAATTAGAGGAAAACGGATCACTAGATGGTATTACCAAAATACTGTAAAATCAAGTTTATAGCAAATCAAGATTGCTGATATATTAATTTAAAATAAGTTCCTTGACAAAAAAAAAAAAAACCTAGCACAATCCAAAACTGCCAACATAATTTGTCTGAATAGAGATAAGTACATAAGTACATAAGTAGTGCCATACTGGGAAAGACCAAAGGTCCATCTAGCCCAGCATCCTGTCACCGACAGTGGCCAATCCAGGTCAAGGGCACCTGGCATGCTCCCTAAACGTAAAAACATTCCAGACAAGTTATACCTAAAAATGCGGAATTTTTCCAAGAGATACCCACTTTGCACTAAGATGGCCGCTGAGCAGGAGCTCCAGGGCCACCCTGGCGAAAGCTAAATCGCGGATAGAGTGCAAGTGAGGACCTCTGGACATTACCCATATGAAAAGGGGAAAAACTACAACAGTTCGCAGCCACGAGGCCAACGCCAGAGGCACCCGAGAC
This sequence comes from Microcaecilia unicolor, assembly GCF_901765095.1. Classification (NCBI taxonomy): domain Eukaryota; kingdom Metazoa; phylum Chordata; class Amphibia; order Gymnophiona; family Siphonopidae; genus Microcaecilia; species Microcaecilia unicolor. The sequence continues at coordinate 405,043,766 of NC_044031.1, read as the reverse complement.
ACAACAAGCCCAACCTGAGACCGATGCCACGTGACGCCCGGACATTAGTGAGAAAGGAGAACAAGGAATCACACGAAAGGTCAGAGAACCCACACCGGAATACCCTACTCATTGCAGAAAAGAACTCCAAACCTGAAACTTCTAGTCTGAAAGCCAAGGGAGTCCGAGTTTGAGGAGACTTCAGAAAACCCTTGTCGCATGGAAACCGATACCACGGGACCCCTGTAGAGAAGAAGAGAACCAAGCACTGCAATAGCAACTGATCACTGGCGAGGTCACAGACTCTTGCAAGAGTGCCTTAGCAGCATAGGTGGACAGTTCTCCTAGAACACACCGATAGAGGCGAGGGAGCTTGTGCAGCACATGTCCCCTCACCCAGCCATAACCCAGAGCGTACCCTGACGCTTACCTGAACAGAAAACTGTGACCTACTGAGCCCAGCAAGGACAGGGTCAATGCAACAACAAGGCCGGTGGAGATCAGGACTGCAACACGGAGTGAAGAAGCCAATAGACACATGCAACCTGTCGACCACAGCAAGAAAGAATAGGGTCGGCGCCACAGCGTATACCTTATCCCCCCTCACTTGCCTTTTTCTTCTCTTCACTGGGACAAAACTGCACCACCGGGATAGAACCGCATCCACCACCATGAATTTGCCACAAGAAACGAAACCCTGATTAGGATTGCTCGCAGAGTAGACAAGAAAGACCAGAAACCCGATCTCCAACTGACTCAATGCAGTTATAAATGCAAATCCTCAACTTCTAAACCTAAACACATACACAAAGCTATACAAGACTTTTGAACAGTTGCAAATGCAAATCCTCCCTCCTTAAACCTAAATACACACACAACTACACAAGATAACCAAACAAATGAAGACCTTCTCTGAACACTCTTGACATGAAAACCAATCACAAGCAACACCCAATCACCCACCCACCCCAGACAAACAAACAAGCAAAGAATAAAATATCGCCAGTAGGACCAAGTAATAATAAATCAGAGGCTACAATGACAACCCACCAAATTACAAAACATCAAAACCCCCACTACCCACAAAAGAACAAGACAAATAATTGCCAAAGACTCACATCCCCTACACCAAAACTAAAGGACAAAAACAAACATCAAAGCAACTACCAACCCACAGTAACCCATTACAGGCTAAGTGCACATCATAAAACTCCTAGTGGGAATATCTATCCTAACACCAAGAGACAATAACAATATACCAATACTCTATATCTCAACCCACACAACAAAAAGCAATGCCCCTCACCAACTCAGAACAACCATAAGCAAATGGACTTACTCAACCATAAATACAGATGAAGGAACACACCCAACAACAACCCAAACACAACGAATGGCAAAGAAGGGAACCAACCAAGCCAACAACCCAAAAAAGCGTCAGCTAATGAAAATATCCAAAACCACGACAACAGAAGACTCCTATCTGTATGTGTGCACACAGGAGAGTATGAATTGTTGAGTGTGGGGGAGTGGATGCTCGGTGGTGACCAGAACCCTGGGACTCCATAATGTGAAACAGCGGACATAATCAGCTGCTCATTACAGCTCTATTGCCATAATTTATTCCAGTGTTGGGGGTCCTGGAGAAACCCCTTGTCAGTCAGGTGTTCAGGATATCCACAGTGAATATGCATGACATCAATTTGCATACACCCTCCAGGACCGACTTGGAAAACACTGATTTATTAATTCCTGGGATTTGTCCCTGAGAAAGGAATACTGAAATGAGATACTCTGTTAGACAACCCTACTGACCATCATTATTAAGCAAATAAGTGACCTTTGTTCCCTTAAAACCTTATCACGAATTATCACTTGAATAAGCAATGAGCTTTTTAAGCAGGCCTTGCTCATGAGTATTATGGGTGCACTTACTTGGTATATAGAGGAAATATTCATGGTCACATAGTAAATATATTTATTCACAGCACATATAAGACCTACCTGTTCAAAAAGTGCTTACCCACGGAAAACATAAACTAACCCTCACGTTCCCATATGATACATCGTAGACCAGCCCTCCATCTCGTCTCTCCGCTCTCCTCTCTATCTTTCCTATTTAAACTATAATTGTGGTAATTGCTGTAATTACTACCTCTTCTAACTCTTTAAGCCATACTGATTCATTCTTTCCTATTAAAATGTAATGCGCTACCTCTAACTATCTCTGTAAGCCACATCGGATAATGTGGGATGTAAATGCTGCTATAAATAAAATAAATAAATCTGCCAATATCAGTTGGACACATCAATGCCAGATCAGCGGCCAACAAGACCAAAATAATTAAAACTGGATATTAGAAAGCACCTAGGACTAGCCTTCCTTAACAAAACCTGGATCCATGACAAAGAAGACCCCATAATCCTAGACCTTTGCCCTCCAGGTTACAAAATCATACATTGGAGCAGAAATGGGAAAAAAGGAGGGAGCATCGCACTAATTTGCAAATCCTTCTTCCTAGTGGAACCCATTGAGGAATCAGTAACACCACAGCTGGAAGTCACCTCTATCAAAATAAGTGACAATACCTTACTCAACCAACTATGCTGCATACTATTATACAGACCACCTTGAAACTGGAAAACAGCCCAATCCAACTTCATGGATTTTGTCTCAAACACCTGCATATCTAATCCCAATACACTAATAATAGGCACTATCAACCTACACTTAGAAGACCAGAGAAAAGAAAACACCAAGGAGTGCATTGAGTTCCTCAAACTTTGGGATGTCCAAATACCGCTAGTGCCTTCAGCACACGCCAAAGGACATGCACTTGACCTACTAACACATAGATTCTCATCAAACCAGGAAATTACAATACAGAAACTCCCTAGTCTGACCACTTCAGTCTAGACATGACTATCTACTGGAAAGAAAGAAGGACACACCCAACACAAACACGGACCCCACGCAAATCACGAGGGAAAACTGACACAGCCAAATTCTGGTCTTCAATTTATGAGAACCAGTGGTCCCCACAAATGGACTCCATAGATTTTCTAACAGAATGGGACAATAGATGTTCTACCGTTCTGGATGAATTAGCCACCATATCTACCAAAACAATACAAAAAAGAAAAGCAACCCCTTGGTGCAATGAAGACCTCAAAGAACTCAAAACACAATGTAGAACACAAGAATAAGCTTGGGAGAAAACAAGAATGATCTCACCAAATCCAAGTGGACTAAACAGCACTTAAAATGGCTAAATACTTCAAAGAGAAGATCGCTAGTCTATCACAGAATGACACCTACCTAGAAACTCTAATAGAATAACTAGATAATCCCCAAGATGAACTACCAGTAGACAGATCATGGACAACTTTCTCCCAACTTACCAATGACTTAGTGGCGCAAAATATAAGAAAATTTGCCACCGCATACTGTACGCTAGACACCTGCCCCAACTACTTAATGAAAACACCCCATACCCGCTACATTGACCAACTGACTAAATACCTAAACTTCACGCTCAGTGAAGGACAATTCCCAATAGAAAAGGGCAATACTACTTACTCCAATCTACTTGGAGTAAGTAACTACTTACGGTTACTTATGTCAGACGATGGCGGGTCCAGGAGGAAGGAGGGAAGTCTAAAGAGGCAATCAGCTGTTCTTGCCGGTGCAGCGCCTTCACACAGAGGCGAGAGGCGCTGTGAGGGCCCAGTAGATGGAGGGGGGCCCGGTGGAGGGGAGAAGAGCATCAGCAACGACCTCATGGGGGCGGTGGGGGCAGGGCCACGTGAGCTGTCATTTCAAGGAAGGGAGGGAGACCGGGGCTGCCTAAAGTTATGATTTCAATACAGGGGGGAGTGGGGAACAGCGGCAACCTTGGGGGGGGGGGCAAGGCCGTCAATAAAGGACGTCCATCAAGGAATTTTTTTTCTGACGTCCTTGGCATGCGCAGAGCAGCCAACATAACGCTTGGCTGCTCTGCGCATGCTCTACTGGCGGATTATCCAACGGTTTTACAAAGGATTAGAGAATGCAAGTGAGCTGCAACGAGCAGCTCATTTGCATTCCCTTTCCTTCGTGCATAGCTGTTCCCTACTGATTCGCTATGGAATTCGGTACGGAATGGCTCTAATGAGGACTTTAGTGCACCCCCCTCAGACTGAAAAGCCAATCTAAACCCACTTACTCTCAGACAATGGACCAGCAGATGGTCAGACAAAGCCTCATAGATGAAACCAGTTACTACAAAAGGGGCTTGAATTATTTTGCTTACTGGCTTCTTCCCTGTGGACACTTGGCTCATCGATTCCTGACCGGTCTCTCTTCTTGGGATCTGCCTCCTGCCTCTCTGCTGGACTTCACACACACCCGGATCAGACTTTCTCCAGGCAACAACTAGATAGGAATTTCCCTTGCTTATCTTTTTATCTGAATTTAGTTAGCCCACAAGGTCCTTTGCCAAAGAAAATACTGATTGAGGTTAGCACACACAACGAGCACAGGGAGTCAGGATTTTCATTTTTTTAGTTATTTGAGTCAGAGCAGTAGGTATCCTGGAGTTCCTGAGCCGGTGAGCTGACCTTGCCAACCGAGGAGATGTGGAGAAGACCAAGGTACCCAACGCAAGAGAGCAGCGATGCTAGCGAAGATTTGATACACCGGTAAGCATTATTGTGTGTACACAAAAAAGAAATATATATATATCTATATATCTATATATATCTATATCTATATATATAGATATATATATATATCAGATCTGAATACACTAATTGGGGAGGTGTACATGTTTGGAATGGTTTGTGTTATTGCAGAAGTGGGGTCGGGGTCTTGGTAACTGTAATTGTAGTTTTGAACATCTTATTGCCTTTGTAACTTATCACCAAGTATTTAACACCTTGCACTATTTTTATTTAATACCAGTAAAGTTTAACAATTGGTACCAACATTTAGGAACATATCCAAATGTTTCTATTTACTTTACTATTTAATAAAATATTTAATATTTTTTCTTGTCAAATCCCTTGGCTGCGTGGAGTTTATTTGGGAATCCTATTTGAAACTGTGACATTCCTATATATTGTGAAGAGGAGGACGAGGGGGTGGATAAGATGGAAGTGGAAGGGGACAAAATGAGGAGAGTCGAGAGAAAAGGGAGACAGAGCAGAGCCTTGCCTTTGCTACTTCCCCAGAGAGAGAAAAGAAAAGAGTTTATCCCCAGGGGAAAATGGAGGGTGGAGAGAAACTACAATACCCAGCAGCCCCGGGGAAAACCCTGGTACAGAAAAGAGTAGTTACTCACCTGTAACAGGTGTTCTCCGAAGACAGCAGGCAATATATTCTCACTGATGGGTGACGTCACGTCGGCCCGGAGGACTTTCCAGCAAAGTCCATGACAAAGTCTAAAATGTCCCCCGTCGCGCGGGCGGATGCAGTGCGCATGCGTGCGTCCACTTTCCCGCCCGCCGCGCGGGCACATTCCTCAGTTAATTACAAGAATTAGAGGAATACAACTCCAAAGGGGAGGTGGGAGGGTTGTGAGAATATATTGCCTGCTGTCTTTGGAGAACACCTGTTACAGGTGAGTAACTACTCTTTCTCCAAAGACAAGCAGGCCAATATTCTCACTGATGGGGTATCCCTAGCCCCCAGGCTCACTCAAAACAACAAAGAATGGTCAATTGGGTCCCGCAACGGCGAGGACAAAAAACAAAATTGACCTGAAACCAAATTCAACTAACTGAGAGTGCAGCCTGGAACAGAAGAAACAAGGGCCTAGGGGGGTGGAGTTGGATTCTAAACCCCAAACAGACTCTGCAGCACCGACTGCCCAAACCGACTGTCGCGTCGGCTATGCTGCTGAAGGCAGTAATGTGATGTGAATGTGTGGATCGAAGCCCACGTCGCAGCTTTGCAAATCTCTTCTATGGTGGCTGACTTTAGATGAGCCACCGACGCAGCCATGGCTCTAACATTATGAGCCGTGACATGACCGTCCAAAGTCAGCCCGGCTTGGGCGTAAGAGAAGGAAATGCAATCTGCTAGCCAATTAGAGATGGTGCGTTTTCCGACAGCAACTCCCCTCTTGTTGGGATTAAAAGAAACAAACAGATGGGCGGACTTTCTGAAGGGGCGCGTCCGCTCCACGTAACAGGCCAGTGCTCTTTTACAGTCCAAAGTGTGCAACTTGCTTTCGCCCGGGCTCAAGTGAGGAGGGGGAAAAAATGTTGGCAAGACAATTGACTGGTTCAGATGGAACTCCGACACCACCTTCGGTAGAAACTTTGGGTGGGTGCGGAGGACTACTCTGTCATGATGAAAGACAAGGAATGGTGCATGAACTACCAGGGCTTGAAGCTCACTGACCCTACGAGCTGAAGTAACAGCCACCAAGAAAATGACCTTCAAGGTCAAGTACTTCAGATGGCAGGAATCCAGTGGCTCGAAAGGAGTTGTCATCAGCTGGGTGAGAACGACATTGAGATCCCATGGCACTGGAGGAGGTTTGATAGGGGGCTTTGACAAAAACAAACCTCTCATGAAACGCATGACTAAAGGCTGTCCAGACATCGGCAAGCCATCAACATGTGAATGATAAGCACTGATAGCGCTAAGGTGAACTTTGACCGAGTTAGTCTTAAGACCAGACTCGGATAAATGCAGCAGGTACTCAAGCAAGGTCTGTGCAGGACAAGAGAAAGGATCTAAACCGTTACTGTCACACCAGACGGCAAACCTCCTCCATTTAAAAGAGTAACACTTATGTGTGGAATCTTTCCTGGAAGCAAACAGAACTTTGGAGACACCCTCAGAGAGACCAAAGGAGGCAACCTCTATGCTCGCAACATCCAGGCCGTGAGAGCTAGAGACCGGAGGTTGGGATGTAGAAGCGCCCCCTCGTTCTGAGTAATGAGGGTCGGAAAACAATCCAATCTCCATGGCTCTTCTGACGAAAGTTCCAGAAGAAGAGGAAACCATATCTGGCGGGGCCAAAAAGGCGCTATCAGAATCATGGTTCCCTGGTCCTGCTTGAGTTTCAGGAGAGTCTTCCCCACTAAAGGGATGGGAGGATAAGCGTACAGGAGTCCTGTCCCCCAAAAAAGGAGGAAGGCATCCGACGCTAGTCTGCCGTGGGCCTGGAGTCTGGAACAGAATTGAGGAACCTTGTGAGTGTCCTGGGAAGCAAAAAGATCTATCGACGGAGTTCCCCAAACTCGAAAGATCTTTTTGGCAATAGTCATGTTCAAGGACCACTCGTGAGGCCGCATAACTCTGCTCAGTCTGTCGGCCAGACCATTGTTTACACCGGCTAGATAAGTGGCTTGGAGAAACATTCCGTTTTGATAGGCCCATAGCCACATCTGCACGGCCTCCTGGCACAGGGGACGGGATCCGGTACCCCCTTGCTTGTTGGTGTAATACATTGCCACTTGATTGTCTGTCTGAATGAGAACAATTTTGTTGGCTAGCCGATCTCTGAATGCCTTCAGAGCGTTCCAGATCGCTCGCAATTCCAGGAGGTTGATCTGGAGATGCTTCTCCTGAAGAGACCAAGCTCCTTGAGTGTGAAGCCCATCTACATGCGCTCCCCACCCGAGGAGGGATGCATCCATCGTCAGCACTTTTTGAGGCTGAGGAATTTGAAATGGGCGTCCCAAGACCAGATTGGATCGAATGGTCCACCAACTGAGGGAATTTCGAAAATTGGTGGACAGCCGGACAACATCCTCTAGATTCCCTGTGGCTTGAAACCACTGAGAAGCTAGGGTCCATTGAGCCGATCTCATGTGTAGACGTGCCATGGGTGTCACATGAACTGTGGAGGCCATGTGGCCAAGCAATCTCAACATCTGCCGAGCTGTGACCTGCTGAGATGCTTGCACTTTGGACACCAGAGACAGAAGTCTGTCTGCCCTGGGTCCTGGGAGATAAGCACAAGCTGTCTGTGTGCACAACAGAGCTCCTATGAATTCCAATTTTTGCACAGGGACGAGATGGGACTTGGGGTAATTGATGACAAAACCCAGCATCTCTAGCACCTGAATAGTCATCCGCATAGACTGCAAAGTTTCTTGCGGGGAGGTGTTCTTCACCAGCCAATCGTCCAGATAAGGGAACACATGCACTCCCAGTCTGCGTAGCGACGCTGCCACAACGGCCAGGCACTTTGTAAAAACCCTGGGTGCAGACGCCAAGCCAAAAGGCAAAACACAGTACTGAAAGTGCTGTGTTCCCAGCCGAAACCGAAGATACTTCCTGTGGGCTGGAAGTATCGGTATGTGAGTGTAAGCATCCTTCAAGTCCAGAGAGCATAGCCAATCGTTTTCCTGAATCATGGGAAGAAGAGTGCCCAGGGAAAGCATCCTGAACTTTTCTTTGACCAGATATTTGTTCAGGGCCCTTAGGTCTAGGATGGGACGCATCCCCCCTGTTTTCTTTTCCACAAGGAAATACCTGGAATAGAATCCCAGCCCTTCCTGCCCTGGTGGTACGGGCTCGACCGCATTGGCGCTGAGAAGGGCGGAGAGTTCCTCTGCAAGTATCTGCTTGTGGTAGGAGCTGAAAGACTGAGCTCCTGGTGGGCAATTTGGAGGTTTGGAAATCAAATTGAGGGTGTACCCGCACCGGACTATTTGAAGAACCCACTGGTCGGAGGTTACGAGAGGCCACCTTTGGTGAAAAAATTTTAACCTCCCCCCGACCGGCAGATCGTTCGGCACAGGTACTTTGACTTCGGCTATGCTCTGCTGGAGCCAGTCAAAAACCCGTCCCTGGTTTTTGCTGGGGAGCTGCAGGGGGCTGCTTCGGTGCCCGCTGCTGACGAGAGCGAGCGGGCTGGGGTCGAGCCTGAACCGGCTGACGGGAATAAGGAGTGTACCTGCGATTTCTAGAAGCGAAGGGAGCACTCCTCTTTCCCTTAAAAGACTTCCTAGCAGTGGAAGTGGTTGCAGAAGGCGCCCGGCGGGAGAGAGAATCCATAGCGTTGTCACGCTGGTAGAGATGATCAATCATCTCTTCAACCTTCTCTCCAAAAAGGTGATCCCCCCGGCATGGGATATCTGCTATTTTCCGCTGAGTTCTTTCCTCCAGGTTAGAGGCACGCAGCCATGAGAGCCTGCGCATCGCTATACCTTGAGCGGAAAAGCGAGATGTCACATCGCAAGTGTCAAAAATGCCCCTGGACAGGAACTTGCGACACGCCTTCTGCTGCCTGATCACTTGGCGAAAGGGTTCAGCTTTCTCCTCAGGGAGTGTATCTACTAAACTCTCAAGTTGCCTCACAGAGTTCCGTAAATGCACACTCGTGAAGAGTTGGTAAGACTGGATTTTGGAAGCGAGCAGACCAGCCTGATACGCCTTCCTCCCAAAAGAGTCCAGAGTTGCATATTCTCGCCCCGGGGGCGCCGAGGAGAAATTTCTGGAACTCTTGGCTCTCCTGAGGGCAGAATCCACCACCGCTGAATCATGAGGCAATTGGGTCTGCATGAGACCCGGGTTCCCCGTGGATCCTATATTGGGACTCAGCTTTTTTAGGGACGGTTGGACTTGAAAAAGGCTTCTCCCAGTTCCTCAGCATAAGTTCCTTAAGAGTCTCATGAAAAGGAACTGTGGCAGAAGATGAAGGTGGAGATGGATAGTCCAGAACCTCCAGCATTTTGGCTCTGGGCTCGTCCACAATTTCCACGGGGAAGGGGATGGCCTCAGACATCTCCCGAACAAAAGATGTAAAAGACAAGCTCTCGGGAGGAGACAACTGCCTTTGTGGCGAGGGAGTGGAGTCAGATGGAATGCCTTGAGAATCCTCGCCAGAGAACTCCCCATGCATTCCTTCATCATCCTCAGATGAGGTATCATCAGATGGGGCTAAAAGCTCAGACAGAGCCGCCCGAATCTGAGCCCGTCTCGACGAAGAGGCTTGATGGCCTCTATGATGGTGCCGAGAAGTTGATGGTCCCTGAGGCTCCGGGGAAGCTTCCTGCTCCGATGCCTCGGGAGAGTCAACTTGGGAAGTCAAAGGCACCGGCACCGGAGACGGCACCGGTGAGACAGACCTCACCACAGACTGAAGGCCTGATGCAGGAACATCCGGCATCGGCAATGTCGACACCTTCGACGCCGTCGGCACCGGTGCCTCTGAAAACATCGACACCGGTCCCGTCGACGCCGTCAGCACCGACAACCTCGATGCCGACTGCCACTGCTGCATCATGTTCAAGAAAAATGGGAACATGGCCTGCATACTCTCATCCAGAGCTGGCGTCGGAAAAGGCTGCTGGGTCGGTTGAGGTGCCAGAGGCAAAGTCTGCTGAGGTTGGGGAGTGGGGACTCGGCTGCCAGCGACCCCACGCGTCGGAACCTCAGTAATAGAGGGAGAGCGATCCTCTCGGCACCGACGCTTCTCGGGCATCGATGACCCGGAGCTCCCGGTGCCGTGTCTCGAAGGAGATCGACGACGATGCTTCTTGGCCTTCGCCCGACGCATGTCATCGAGACTCCTCGGCACCGGAGAGGAGGACGTGGAATCCACACGTCTCCTCGGGGCCGGGTCCGACGCAGGGCGGTCCCGGGGGGCCTGCACAGCAGGAGGCGCCGAGGCGGGTGGAGACCCACTCGATGCATCACTGCTCCCAGCGTGCATGGGTCTAAAGGCAGCCTGTCCCCTGTCTCCCGGTGCCGACGCCTCCTTCGACGTCGACTTCGACGACGCCGGCCTCGAAGACATCATCCTCGACGGCACCGACTTCACCGGCACCGACTTGCCCGGCGCCGGTTTGGAGGGCGCCGACTTAGACGACGTCGACGTCGCCGACGTCGACGGCGCCGACGCCGAAGCACCGGGCCCAAAAATCTTCTCTCTCTGGGCGTCTCGAGAGAGTAGTGTCCGCTTCTTCATGGCGAGACACAATTTACAACTCTCTGAGCGGTGGTCCGGCCCAAGGCACTGAATACACCACGAGTGTGTATCAGTGCCAGAGATGGCCCGATGGCAGCGGGCACAAGGCTTGAAGCCGCTGGGCGTCTTCGTTGACATCTCGGGAAAAATTGTCCCTGCCAAATCAAAAGACGCGATTGTGTCTATAAAAAGATGACACAAAAAAATCAAAGAAAAAAACGGGAAAAAGTTACCCGACCGAGCGATTTAAATAAAATCGCAGGCTAAAAGAAAGGAAACTTAATAAAACGAAAAAACTCTAAAATTAACTATAAAGGATACTTCCTTTTGATGAATCTTCACCTCCGGGCACAGGAGGAACACGAAGACGAAGGTCGAGCTCCGTGTCACCTCAGATGCGGAGAAGAAAAAACTGAGGAATGTGCCCGCGCGGCGGGCGGGAAAGTGGACGCACGCATGCGCACTGCATCCGCCCGCGCGACGGGGGACATTTTAGACTTTGTCATGGACTTTGCTGGAAAGTCCTCCGGGCCGACGTGACGTCACCCATCAGTGAGAATATTGGCCTGCTTGTCTTTGGAGAACTATCCTCCCCAGTAGCCTCTAGGGGAGACCCTTGACAAGGCTAGGGAGTTGTCCCCAGAGAGTAATCAGGAGAATGGGGAACAGCTGAACAGTGGGTGGGACAAGGATCCCATGGAGTGAGGCTGAGGAGAGGGGGAGAGAGGAGAGCCTGGAAGAACCCATGGACATAGCAGCCTGGGGCTCAGTCTTTGGGGAGAAAGCAGGCGACCTCATGGTATGACCGGTGGACTAAAAGGGGTAAGAACAAGGGTAATGCGGGAGGAGGGTCAGTGATATTGAAAGAGTGACCCAGAAAGGGTGGGATCCTTGTATCTCCCCAGAGAGAGTTCAGCCTGTTGTGAACTGTGTGCTGCTGAACTTATCATAGGGAAAGGTGTGCGGGTTTTGGGGGAGGGCTTACTGTTTTCCCCTATGTGACTCACTGTTTACCACTGCACTTGGGAGAAGACATGTAGCCATGGTTTTTTTCTGTTTTGTTTGCTGCAGCCTGCAGCTGCTCCCCAAGGAGAGGGGGAAGCGCTTGGGCTGTAAGACTGTTTAAAGTGGACCCAAACTGAGTTCTGGAAGCAGTGGGGTTTATGTTGTCTTTAGCCCTGTGCTTATAGCCCTGGGAAGGGAAAACAGTGGGGCTGTATTTTGAATGCCATGCTTTATTTTGGAACTGTTGGACTGGGAACACCCAGGAAATAAAACTTGTTGATTCTTCTTCTGGGAAGTTTGAGTACCTTAAGCCGGGCTCTGTGGATTACAGTGGACTATAAGGCTGGGTAGGAATCCTGTTCCTTAGCCGGGGTCTCCAAGGCAAGACCCTGAAAACCCCTGAAGGAGGGACGGATCTTTCACAATATTTATCTATTTACTTATTATAATTACCCGCTCCACCACTAGGGGGGTTTACATTTCTCAAAGCAGAGTACAACAACAATTTGTAGAATTCTTTGCTGCTGCCCATGTGGCAACTTGTATCTACATCTTAATTTAAGAAGCTGTTAAAGACCTGATTGTTTTGTAAGGTGTTTGACTGATGGGTGGATATTGAGGCTTGCTGGGGTTTGGCTGTAGAGTTTATAAGTGCTGTTTCTACAAGCTACAGTAATTTCTCATTTATATCTACACTAGTAAAAAAGGCCCGTTTCTGACACAAATGAAACGGGCGCTAGCAAGGTTTTCCTCGGAGTGTGTATGTTTGAGAGAGAGTATGTGTGAGAGATGGAGTGTGTGTGTCAGAGAGAGAATGAGAGAGAGAGAGAGAGACAGTGTGTGTGTATGTGTGAGACAGAGAGTGTGTGAGAGACAGATTGTCTATGTGTGTGAGACTGTGTGTGTGTGACAGAGAGATAGTGTGTCAGAGAGTGTATGTGAGAGACAGTGAATGAGTGTGTGCCCCCAACCCCCCCTTTCGCAGGGCCCCCCCTCCAGCCATCCATGTCCAGCGACCCTCCTCTCCCCGTCTACTCTGCAGCCACTCATGTCCAGCGACCCTCCCCTCCCCCTGCGCCCCCTCCAGCCACCCATGTCTAGTGACCCTCCCCTCCCCCTCCAGTGCATCAAACCTCCTCGCTACCCGCAGCTGCCACTGGTAACGTCCGGCCACTGCTGCTTCTCTTGTTGAGCAGCAGCGGCCGGTACAAAAAGCAAAACAGCAAAAAATGTTTTTAAACCTCAAACGCGGCACCGTAGACAGCCATCAGGCATTGGCTGTTGGCTCTGCAGCCGCTCCTCCTCTCGCCTCCACGTCACTGCCCCTGGACTAAGATCCCGGAGGAGCGCAGCGACGTGAGAGGCGAGAGGAGGAGTGGCTGCAGAGCCGACAGCCAATGCCTGATGGCTGTGTACGGTGCCGTGTTTGAGGTTTAAAAACATTTTTTGCTTTTTGTAGTGGCTGCTGCTGCTCAACAGGAGAAGCAGCAGCGGCCGGACAGCGTTACCAGTGGCAGCTGTAGGTGGCGAGGGGGTTGATGTGCCCGGGGGGGGGGGGGGGGGGTTGTTGATGTACTTCGGGGGGGAGGGAGGGGGTGTTTGATGTGCTGGGGGGGCTTGGGTGATGCGCTGAGGGGGGGGGGTGATGCACCGAGGGGAGGGGGTGCCGCGCTTGTCGTTTTTTGATGCGCCACTCCCTGCCACTTGCTCGGAGCAAGTGGCAGGGAGCGGCGCCGCCTGTTTCCCTACTTCTCCCCCTGCCTGGGAATCACCTGTGAGTGACGTCAGCCTGGCTACGGAGCCTAGCTCAGGAACTCCAGGAGCCACGGACATAGGCAGCTACTTTAGAGCGTTGGAGGTGAGAATTATTATTTAGGATATGGGAAGCTTTCAAATAAATTTAAAAAGTTGACAAATAAGTTAAAAAAAAATCTTTTGTCTTCCACCTTTTAAGGCACTGCCTGTCCAACTGGAACAGCTTTAGACTTTTTATAGATGGACCACCCATAGGAAGTCTGTTATCGTTTGATAAATAGTAGTAGTAGTTTGCTATTGTTTTGAGTGAATGAAAATGGTGGCAATCTCCGCCTACTGGCTTCAGCACATATAATGGGCTAGATAGGCTCATACACTCCTCCTCCTTGGGCCAGATTTGAGATAGGCTCATGCAGTCTCCTGTTCTCTGTCTAACCTCCTTGACTTGTACAGATCTACCTTAAGGAAGTGGCCTATCCTAGATGACCTCATCAAGGGGAAGGGATGAAGTGCTCTGAGCATGCTCTGCTGCTTTCTGTTCCTCCAGTGTCTGCAGGATTGCAACGTGCCGAATAGACACAGAAGAAAAGAAAGTTTTACCTTATTTCTGGGGACTGCTACTCAGTCCCAGATCGGTAGAGAGGGAGAAGAAGGAATTTATCTGAGACCTTTAGGGATCAGTCTATCCTCCTCCTGTTTTATTCATCCTTCCAAGAAAAGGGAAATCTCTTGCCTGAATCCATCCCAGCAGCTGCAGAATTCAGAGGGGAAAACAGAAGAGAAATGTCTGCCCGAGTTTCTGATCAGGCAAGAAATTGTTTTCTGTTCTCATGTATACAGGGTGCCACTGCCAGCACAAAAAGTAAAACTGTACCCTTTGCTGCTCTTGCAGGCTTCCTTTCTATTTCCTTGTTTGTTTTGGAGTAGAGCAGTAATTTAATGGTTGTTGGTAGACTTTACCTGCTGGAGGTGGATTGCAGTATCAAGTCTGAAGAATTTATAATTTCCCAGAGCAGTGTAGTTCGGTCCTGGAGTACTCCTTGCCAGTCAGGTTTTTAGGATATCCACAATGAATATGCATGAAAGAGAATTATATATAATGGAGGTAGCGTATTCAAATCAAGTTCATGCATATTCATTGTGGATATCCTGAAACCCTGACTGGCAAGTACTAGTCCAGGACTGGACTTGGGAAACACTGCAGTAGAGAATCTGCTCCAGGGATTTCTGAAAATAGGAGAAGGGAAGGAGAGTTTCCTGTTTGACACATTCCTGATTCCTTTAATATGCTTATGTTTACTAAACGTTTTGATATACCGTGATTCCAAATGAGGATCATAGCGGTTCACAATTATATTAACAAATAAAAAAAAGAAAAAGGAATGCCATTATTAAAAGCAAAGGATAGGTAAAGTAAGCTCTTTGAGCAGGGACTGGCTTTTTTGTGTATGGTGTACAGCGCTGCGTATGCCTTGTAGCGCTATAGAAATAAGTAGTAGTAAAGTAAATAGACTATAGGCTCAGGATTTGGGCCCACTATTGTACGTTTATGCCCCAGGAGTGTGTGATGTTCCTGGCTGCATTAACACTTGCACAACTACTACGGGCTTCCCTAGCCTGCACTCAAGATACTGCAATCCATGTCCAGCAGGTTAAAGTCTCCTACCAATGTTTCTCCCTTCATTCTTACCTTTTGTACGTCTTCAGCCAGAGCTCTGTCCTTCCATCTGAGTCAGTCTGTGGATGGCCAAGTGCACCTCCTTCTTTCCCCGTGCCCTCTGGCTTTCAGCCACTTTGATATTATTGATATAGAACTAGTCATCTCCTTACTGTACCATCTCTGTCCTTTCCAAACAGATTATAGCATAGTAATAACATCAATAGACACACGTTTTCTCTCTCCTCAGCCCTGACCCCAACACTCTTCACTTTCTTGCCTTCAGACACCGAGCAACATTCTTCTCTCCCTCTCCTACTTTCTCCTTCTTCCAACTACTTTATCAGCCCAACATGAGAGATTTCTAGTCTTCTCTAAGCAACAGTATATCTGCTCAAAATATTGCATAGTTAAGGGAACATGTAGGGCTAGATTCTGTATATAGCGCTGAAAAGAATTGAGCCTTAAGCGTTATTCAATAAATGGTGCTCCGAGTTGGATGCCATTGATAGAATAACGTTTGATGCCGGTATCTGCGCCAGTTACACTAACTTAAATCTGGTGTAAATTCTCAGGCCTAAATTAGGCATGAATCTGCCTTATTCTGTAACACCGTGCAAATACCAAGAACGCCCTGACCTGCCCATGCCCTTGTCACATCCATACCCCCATTTTGGATCTGTGCATAAAAATTAATGCACTGATCTTTATAGAATACGATCGACTATAAAGATGTGTGCATAAATTCAAATTATTGCACCAAAAGTTATCAATGCCAAAGTATTGGCACCAATTGGCTCGTTTTGCAATTAAATTACGCAATTGGGTGCAATTAAATTACGTAAATTGGGTGCATGCAAGTTTAAGCACCGTATATAGAATTAGGGAAATAATGTACTAGAGATCTGATCTCATTGACAGAGGTCATCTAACAAAGTCTATACTGTCTATTACATAAACATCATAATGAAAGTGTGACTGAATGTGTCCTCCTGGCTATTCCAGGCATCGATCACATTCAAGGATGTTGCTGCTTATTTTTTGGAAGTGGAGTGGGACATTTTAGGAGAATGGCAGAAGGAACTGTATAAGAGGGTCATCAAGGAGATTCATGATATCCTCATGTCACGAGGTAAATGTGTCTTCTCTATCATGTACTGCACAAGCATAGTATACAATTAGCATGGAAAAATCCCATGTCCCATGGACACCTGAAATTTAGGACCTTGATTCTGATGTCATTCCATATCCAACAGGAACCAGTGAAGTAGCTCACTACTGCAGTCTCTGCAGAAAGTGCTGCTCTGTTCTTAAATTGAAGACTTCATACAAGACCAGTTGCAGTCTGTCTCCCTTTTCTATACCAAGAAACGTTTGGCACAGAAGACCAGAGAGAGCACTTGCCACCCAGATTTCTGGCTGAGAACTACAACTATTAACTGCACATTCCATATCATCATGCTGATCAATCCATAGACGTGGGTTGTGTCCATCTACCAGCAGGTGGAGATAGAGAGCAATCCTTTTGCCTCCCTATATGTGGTCATGTGCTGCCGGAAACTCCTCAGTATGTTCTCTATCTCAGCAGGTGTTGGTCACACACAGCAGCAGCTCTGGCTTGGTCTCCAAGCCTAATCTTTAGGTTTTGTTGAGTACCTGGGGTTGAAGGCTCTTTTTGAGCAAGTGCAAACCTGGTGGTGCCAGGTCCCTCCTTTTCTCCCCCCTCCCGCTGGCTCCGTTAAAAAAAAAAAAAAATTTTGGACGTCCTTAAGGGCGTTTATTTCAACATTTATTGCAGCTACTCACTGGGACACCAGTTCGTTACAGCTCGGAGCGAGAAGCAGGTAATTTTACCTTTGTATAGCGGGCAGGGGGTTCCCCGTTCGGTCTCCATGTGGCTTATGGCGTCGGAGGGCGAGGGCGCGAGGATTCGCTCCCCGGACCGCGTGGGTGCGTCTAGCGGGGATGCGGGGTTTTCAAAGCCTGAATCGCCTTTGTTAAACATCAGTTTGGAGTCCGGTCAGTGTCCCGGTTCTTCCTCCGGTGCGGCAGTTTTTCCCGCCATAAGCGCCCATCCCCCGCTGCTCGCCCACTCTGTGTTAGCCGGCCACTCTGCTCGGACGGCTTCTTCTTGGGCCGCCCTCGAGCCGGGAGATGTTAATTCTATGGTCGCCCTTGATTCGGGCGACAGTAAGAAAGCGGCCAAAGCTAAGCGCCGTTCTTCCCGCGCGGCTCCTCGGAGTTTCGCGCCGGATGCCATTTTGGATGCGCAGCACGTTTCTCCCCCGCTCTTGCAAGCGCCGGTTGAGGGTGCGTCTAGGGCCGTGGCCCAAGCTGCAGAAGTGCACAGTTCGGGGGGCTTCTCCCCTGAGTTCATTTTGCTGCTGCATCAGGCTTTTCTTATGCAAAACGCTGCCCCTGCCCCCCTGTCTGATAAAGGGGTTGAGGCCTCTGGAAGCAAACGCCCTCGGGTGGATTTCCAGGCCCTAGAGGACTTTGTCTCCTCTGATGTAGATGAGGGCAGCGTATCTGAGTTCTCCCAACGGTCCTTCGGGGATTCCTTGGAGGAGACGGATTTCCGCTCGGATGGAGCGGATGACCCCTCTGCAGCACGGATCTTTCGCTCAGAGGATTTGCCCAACCTGTTAGTGCAGGCCATGAGCATTTTGAAGATTTCCTCTCCGGAGGACGTCTCTCCCTCAGCCTCTGTTGGCTCCGCCATTATGCTAGGGACGAAGCGCCCGTCTAGAACCTTCCACGTGCATGAAGCCATGCGCACCTTGATTTCGGCTCAATGGGATGTCCCAGAAGCAAGCCTCAAAGTGGCTAGGGCTATGTCCCGCCTCTATCCTCTGCCTGAAGGTGAACGGGAGGCCTTTCTTTGGCCTACCGTGGATTTTTTAATCACTGCGGTGACTAAGAAAACGGCGTTGCCGGTGGAAGGTGGCATGGCCCTAAAGGACGCCCAAGACAGAAGATTGGAGGCGGCCTTAAGGTCGTCCTTCGAGGCGGCTGCTTTAAGTTTGCAGGCCTCAGTTTGCGGCTCCTATGTGGCCAGGGCGTGCCTGACGATTGTGCAGCGGGCTTCCCCCTCGGATCCTTCCTTGAGGGCTGATTGGCCGGCCCTGGAATCGGGCTTGGCCTACTTGGCAGACTTGCTGTATGATGTCTTGAGAGCCTGAGCTAAAGGTATGGCTCAGACAGTCTCTGCGCGGCGGTGGCTTTGGCTGAAGCATTGGTCTGCGGACCACGCCTCTAAGTCTCGCCTGGCTAAGTTGCCTTTTAAAGGCAAGCTGCTTTTTGGGGTCGAGCTGGACAAAATTGTGACCGATCTCGGCATGTCTAAGGGCAAGAGGTTACCAGAGGTCAGGGCTCGGGCCAGTGGTGCTCGCCCCGGGTCCTCCAAAGGACGGTTTCAGGAAGCCCGTCGGTATCGCCCGGGCATGTCGGGCTCCT
This sequence comes from Microcaecilia unicolor, assembly GCF_901765095.1. Classification (NCBI taxonomy): domain Eukaryota; kingdom Metazoa; phylum Chordata; class Amphibia; order Gymnophiona; family Siphonopidae; genus Microcaecilia; species Microcaecilia unicolor. Next base: position 405,025,001 of record NC_044031.1, on the reverse strand, counting down.
CTGCCCCCTCTTCCTTCAAGAGGAACTTCTCCCCCAAGCAGCATTCCTTTCGCAGAGACCGCCGTCCCGGAGGTGCTTCCTCCGGTCCTCCCCCAGGGTCTCGTACCCAATGACGGGGCCCTGGTCCATGGCCCAGTGCAGATTGGAGGACGCCTGTCTTCGTTTCTGGGCGAGAGGACCAGGGTAACTTCAGACGCTTGGGTCCTGGAAGTCATCAGAGACGGCTACAAGCTAGAGTTCTGCCGACCCTTAAGAGACGGGTTTGTACTCTCTCCCTGCAAGTCTCCGGTCAAAGCTGTGGCAGTGCAGCAGACTTTGGACAATCTGATCCGCCTGGGTGCGGTCGTTCCGGTGCCAGAAGATCAGCTTGGCAAGGGACGTTACTCCATTTACTTTGTGGTACCAAAGAAAGGAGGTTCTGTACGGCCTATCCTCGACCTCAAAGGGGTCAATCGGGCCTTGAAAGTTCGGCACTTCCGAATAGAGACTCTGCGCTCTGTTATAGCGGCAGTGAAGGCAGGGGAGTACCTGGCATCCTTGGACATCAAGGAAGCTTACTTGCATATTCCCATCTGGCCTCCTCATCAACGCTTTCTGCGTTTTGCAGTCCTGGGCCGACACTTCCAGTTCAGAGCCCTCCCGTTCGGGTTGGCTACTGCTCCGCGGACCTTCTCCAAAGTAATGGTGGTCATCGCAGCCTTCCTATGAAAGGAAGGACTACTACTACTACTGCTACTATTTAGCATTTCTATAGCGCTACAAGGCATACGCAGCGCTGTACAAACATAGAAGAAAGACAGTCCCTGCTCAAAGAGCTTACAATCTAATAGACAAAAAATAAATAAAGTAAGCAAATCAAATCAATTAATGTGAACGGGAAGGAAGAGAGGAGGGTAGGTGGAGGCGAGTGGTTACAAGTGGTTACGAGTCAAAAGCAATGTTAAAGAGGTGGGTTTTCAGTCTAGATTTAAAGGTGGCCAAGGATGGGGCAAGACGTAGGGGCTCAGGAAGTTTATTCCAGGCGTAGGGTGCAGCGAGACAGAAGGCGCGAAGTCTGGAGTTGGCAGTAGTGGAGAAGGGAACAGATAAGAAGGATTTATCCATGGAGCGGAGTGCACGGGAAGGGGTGTAGGGAAGGACGAGTGTGGAGAGATACTGGGGAGCAGCAGAGTGAGTACATTTATAGGTTAGTAGAAGAAGTTTGAACAGGATGCGAAAACGGATAGGGAGCCAGTGAAGGGTCTTGAGGAGAGGGGTAGTATGAGTAAAGCGACCCTGGCGGAAGATGAGACGGGCAGCAGAGTTTTGAACTGACTGGAGAGGGGAGAGGTGACCAAGTGGGAGGCCAGCAAGAAGCAGATTGCAGTAGTCTAAACGAGAGGTGACAAGGGTGTGGATGAGGGTTTTGGTAGAGTGCTCGGAAAGAAAGGGGCGGATTTTACGGATGTTGTAAAGAAAGAAACGACAGGTCTTGGCGGTCTGCTGGATATGAGCAGAGAAGGAGAGAGAAGAGTCAAAGATGACCCCAAGGTTTCGAGCTGAGGAGACAGGGAGAATGAGAGAGCCATCAACAGAAATAGAAAACGGGGGGAGCGGGGAGGTGGGTTTGGGGGGGAAAATGAGAAGCTCGGTTTTGGTCATATTTAATTTCAGGTGGCGTTGAGACATCCAGGCAGCAATGTCAGACAAGCACGCTGAAACTTTGGTTTGGATGCAAGGTGAGATATCAGGGGTAGAAAGGTAGATTTGGGAGTCATCAGCATAGAGGTGGTAGGAAAAGCCATGGGATGAGATTAATGAACCAAGGGAAGAAGTGTAGATAGAAAAGAGGAGGGGACCAAGAACAGAACCCTGGGGTACGCCGACTGGACGACTGGTTGATCCGAGCCCCCTCTTATGCAGAGTGCGGCAAAGTTGTGGACCGGGTGATTGCTCTTTTGAGCTCCCTGGGGTGGATCATCAACTGGGAGAAAAGCCAGCTGCGCCCGACTCAGTCCCTGGAGTATCTGGGAGTTCGATTCGACACTCAAGTGGGCAGAGTGTTCCTGCCGGACAATCGGATTGTCAAACTTCAGGCTCAGGTGGACCAGTTCCTAGTAGCCTCTCCTCTTCGGGCTTGGGACTATGTGCAGCTGTTGGGCTCTATGACGGCCACGATGGAAGTAGTGCCCTGGGCCAGGGCTCATATGAGACCACTACAACACTCTCTGCTGCAGCGCTGGACTCCGGTGTCGGAGGATTATGCTGTGCGCCTTCCCTTGGACCCAGCGGTGCGCAAGGCGCTGAGCTGGTGGCTGAAGACAGACAAGTTGTCTGCAGGAATGCCTCTTGTGACCCCGGAGTGGATTGTTGTCACGACGGACGCCTCTTTGACGGGCTGGGGAGCCCACTGCTTGGGAAGGACGGCGCAGGGGCTCTGGTCTCCTGCAGAGGCAAAGTGGTCTATCAACCTCCTGGAACTCAGAGCCATTCGGTTCGCGCTTTTGGAGTTCCTCCCGGTACTGGCGTTGAAGCCAGTACGGGTCCTGTCGGACAATGCCACGGCTGTCAACCGCCAGGGAGGTACCAAGAGCACCCCTCTAGCCAAGGAGGCCATGAATCTATGCCAGTGGGCGGAAGCGAACCTGGAACAGCTGTCGGCGGCCCACATTGCCGGAGTCATGAATGTCAAGGCGGACTTTCTCAGTCGCCATACCTTGGATCCCGGAGAGTGGCAGTTATCGCCTCAGGCGTTCTTGGACATCACGAAGCGCTGGGGCCAGCCGAGCCTAGATCTGATGGCGTCATCGGCCAATTGCCAAGTGCCGCGCTTTTTCAACAGAGGACGGGACCCTCGATCTCTGGGAGTAGATGCTCTTCTCCATCAGTGGCCGACACAGGAGCTTCTCTATGTGTTCCCGCCCTGGCCCATGTTGGGCAGGGTGCTAGACTGGGTGGCAAAGCATCCGGGCCGGATAATCCTGGTGGGTCCGGACTGGCCCAGAAGTCCCTGGTATGCGGACTTGATCAGGCTCTCAGTGGACGACCCTCTGCGGCTGCCAGTGGAGCAGGGCCTGTTGCATCAGGGTCCTGTGGTGATGGAGGATCCCTCCCCCTTTGGTCTTACGGCCTGGCTATTGAGCGGCAGCGCCTGAGGAAGAAGGGCTTCTCAGACAAGGTCATCGCCACTATGCTGAGAGCGAGGAAGCGCTCTACTTCTACTGCTTACGCCAGGGTTTGGCGTACCTTTGCATCGTGGTGTGAGGCAGGCTCACTTTCTCTCTTCACTGCTCCAATTTCTTCAGTGCTGGCGTTCCTGCAAGAAGGTCTGGAGAAAGGCCTGTCGCTCAGTTCCCTTAAAGTCCAGGTAGCGGCTCTGGCTTGCTTCAGGGGCCGCCTGAAGGGTGCTTCCCTGGCTTCGCAGCCAGATGTGGTGCGTTTTCTCAAGGGAGTTAATCACCTGCGCCCTCCTCTGCACTCAGTGGTGCCTGCGTGGAATCTCAATCTGGTGCTAAGAGCCTTGCAGAAGCCGCCTTTTGAACCCTTGTCGAGGGCATCTCTGAAAGACCTGACGTTGAAAGCAGTCTTTTTGGTGGCTATCACTTCAGCCAGAAGAGTTTCCGAGCTCCAGGCGCTATCATGTCGAGAGCCTTTTCTGCAGTTCAGTGAGGCAGGAGTGTCTATTCGCACAGTGCCTTCCTTCCTGCCCAAGAGGAGTACTCTGCTCTCAAATATCTAGATGTGAGACAAGTTATCATCAGATACTTGGAAGTGACCAATGATTTCCGGAAGTCGGATCATCTGTTTGTCCTGTTTTCAGGTCCTCGTAAGGGTCTGCAGGCTGCTAAGCCTACAGTGGCAAGATGGGTCAAGGAAGCCATTGCAGCGGCTTATGTGGCCGCAGGGAAGGTGCTGCCTATCCAGCTGAAGGCTCACTCTACTAGAGCTCAGGCGGCCTCGATGGCAGAGGCCGGGTCCGTCTCCTTGGAAGAGATTTGCAAGGCGGCAACTTGGGCATCGGCCCATACCTTCTCCAGGCATTACCGCTTGACTGTGGCTGCTCGGGCGGAGGCCCGGTTTGGAGCTTCAGTGTTGCGGTCAGGGATTTCTTTTTTTATTTATTTATTTATTTATTGGTATATTTCATTATTTCACTACAAATTGTGAATATGCAATCGGCATTACAAACAGGAAATCATATAAATCAAGTTCAAGTAAATCTCAAGGCCTATTCGTCCACAAATTAATTAAGAAACATTTGGTTCCAAGAATCAAGAAATATGAACAACAAAAGGTTAAAAAAAAAAAAAAAACACCAGTTGCTACCTCGGGTTAACGGCCCTAGCCTGCTATTTATGGGGGGCATACAACATTCATATCTACTCTTGCATCAAGAAAATCTTTTAACTGTTTAGGGTCAACAAATTGAAACTGTTTACCCTCCAGCAGTAAATTACATATACAAGGAAATCGTAATACAAAATTTATTCCCAATGCCAACGCTCTAGGACGCTGTTCCAAAAAGGCCCTGCGTCTAGTTTGAGTAGGCCTTGAGAGATCAGGAAAAATGCGGACCTTTGAGCCCATAAACAGATTTTCTAAGTGTCTTAGGGAAAGTCTTAATATAGCATTGCGATCAGGGATTTCAATGTCCCGCCCTGGGTGAGTACTGCTTCGGTACATCCCACCAGTCTATGGATTGATCAGCATGATGATGTGGAAGGTAAAATTATGTATCATACCTGATAATTTTCTTTCCATTAATCATAGCTGATCAATCCATAGCCCCTCCCAGATATTTGTACTGTTTATATTCTGGTTGCATTTCAGGTTCAAGTTTAGTCTTCAGTTCCTGTTCAGGAGGACTTCGTGTTCAAGTTTTTTCAATTGGATTCTTCAAGAGTTGAGACGAGTTTGTGTTACAGTGAGCTGCTGCATTCGTCTCCCCTCCGTTTTACGGGGCTGGATTGAGACCTAAATTCTGCCGGCGCTCCCTCCCGCTTCGTGCGGCTGTAGGGCAGCTTTGTACCCCTCCTGCTTCGGCGGTGTTAGGGTCAGTCAGCTCCTCCCGCGGTTGCGGTTGCAGGATAAGCCAGATCCCCCCGCATCGGCGGGGTGGTGTCCCTCCCCCGCTCCGCGGGGATGAGCTGGACGGATTCCCCTCCCCCACTTGTGTGGGGATGAGCTGGGTTAATTCCCCTCCCCCGTTTCAGCGGTGGTGAGCTGGGCAGAGTGTCCCTTTGTGGGTGTAATTCTCTAAGTGCTGAGTCCTGCGGATGGAGCTTTGATATCGACATACTGAGGAGTTTCCGGCAGCACATGACCACATATAGGGAGGCAAAAGGATTGCTCTCTATCTCCACCTGCTGGTAGATGGACACAACCCACCAGTCTATGGATTGATTAGCTATGATTAATAGAAAGAAAATTATCAGGTATGATACATAATTTTACCCTACTGAGCTATACTGTGCAATGTGTAATTCCCTTCTGATGGTAACCAGATGTCAGAGAAGGTTCTAATTTAAATGTTGTTTTCCTACTTCTTAACAGGTTATTCAATTGTTAATCCTGATGTTATATTTAAGATTAAAAAGGAAGATGAGAAATATTTCACTCAACACTTTGAATGGGAGGGAAAAGAAAAGCTGAATGATCCCACCAAGAGTAAGTAGATGTTTTGGTTTTACACGGCTTTGCGTTTTTATATCACAGGAGATGGATCATTAACATCAAACATTTGGAGACTAAAACTCTGTTTCCTAATTTAATACTATCAGATCCTTGGTGAAACCTTCTTGACATGTTTTCTCATAGCAGGTCTTCCAGTGGTAACCTCTGTGTTCTCACTGAGTGTTAAACAAGAGGAAAATCTCCCGTTTATGGATCATCCTGAATTAGAGACTTTTGAAGTGACTCACCCTTCTGTAACAAGTAAGTATAAAATTCTTTCTGCATATATTTACTAAAATCATTTGGGACCATGTAGGAAATCAGTGGTGGTGGGATGAGCCATCCTCCTCTCTCCTCCTCCCACTGTTTCCTTACTTTGGACAGAGTTGGCTGCCTGTGGAGATGGAGGAGGCACCTGATGGAGATGGAGTGTGCTGTGGGGGGTAAGATCAGGTCTGCAAAATCCTTTATCCTAGTGTCATGGGGTTGAGGAAATCTATACTATTGAATGGGCCGGTGGGAATAGAGAAGATAGTGGCAGGGGACATAACTGATGTAAGTGATAAGGTTTGACTTAACCATGGAGTTTTTTTTTTTCAATTGTCTATTTTTAAATTATTCAGTGACATTTCTTCCTAACAGAATACTGCCTAATATCACAATACCAGCTTTTACAGTAAAAGTGAACAAAAGCCCCATAACCCTCCCTCAGTATGATTCCCTATTCCTTCCTTCCTTCCTTCCTTGCCCCACCCCTCCCTCAGAGATCTAAGTGTGTGAGGAAACAGTTACAGTGTTAGCCGAAAGCCATTTGTTATACAAGTCCCAGATTCTATGGTATTGAGCAATTTTTCCTTTCCGTATAGCTATAAGCTTTGACATTAGCCGCACATTGTCCAGTTTTTCCAAAACAGTCTATAGGCCCGGCAAATTTGGATTCTTTCATGCAGCCGCAATAACCATCTTGCTCGCCACAAACAACTGAGTGGCAAATTGATGGGTGGATTGTTTAACTCCGGGTGGCTTAAAATGCAGCAGACAGCTGTCTATTTTCATAGGATAGGCGACAGCTGCTACCATGTTCAGAAATTTCAAAACTTCAGTCCAAAGCCGTTGCGCATGACTGCAAGTCCACCACACATGGAACATGTCTCCTGTAAATCCACATTGTCTCCAGCATAGAGCAGACCCAGATTTGTACATTTTTACCAAATGACTAGGTGTGTAATACCAACAGTACAGGATCTTATGTCCGTTTTCTATCATCGCACTCGAAACTGACACTCGCTATAGAAATGATAAATACTAGTAGTAATAAGGTCTTAAAGGCCTGAACCCACTATGAAAACTCATATGTCGCCCCCATGGCAGCTTCCCATTTAGATAGATAATGTTCCACTGAGGTGCAGTACGATAGCAGGGCCTTGTAGATTCTAGAGATACCTCCCCGTCCTCCTCCCCCCATCAGTCCTTGCTCCAATAGTGTTTCAATCAAGCTAAGTTCTTCCCCCGCCCGGCGCTTAATGAAGTCTCGTACCTGGTAGTACTGAAAGGCCTGCATAGGGGAAAGTCCATGTTCCTGGCATAATTCTGCATATGAGGCGACTCCATCTTTTTCACACATCTGGCCTAACTCGCATAGACCCATTTTTTCCCATTCATGGTAGGCGGAGTCTATGAGGCCCAGCCCAAACCGAGGGGCAAACCTGCGAAATATATGTTTAAAGTACGTTCGCCCAGGGAAAAATTGGTCTCTCACCTTGCTCCAAACAGCTAAGGGCCACTGCATTAGAGGAGGACTTTCCTTAATTATCTCTCCTAGCCTCTGTCTCTGGAGCCATGGTATCGGCCCAAGTGGGATTGGAGCCAGCCATCTTTGTTCCAGTCTAACCCATAGCTTCTCTGTTTTTTGTAGCCAAATTGCTATAATTCTTAAATGTGATAATGTGCCTGAAAGGAGGGAACCCCCATCCCCCCTCTTTCTCTTGATTGGTACATCACCTCTCTTCACACCCTGGGTGGTCTTTTTTTCCATATGAACACAAATGTTTTCCTCTGTAGACCTCGCAAAAAGCCGTCCGGTAAAGCAATAGGTAGTGCCACAAATAGGAGCTTTGGGAGAATTATCATTTTCACAGCACTAATTCGTCCCATCCAAGACAGAGTCAATCTCTCCCATCTTTCCAATTCCATAAAAATGTTCCGTATTTTGTCTGGAAAATTACTTTTAAAGATTTCATCTAGCCTATGCAGTATATTAATTCCCAAGTATCGAATATATTTTGTTGCCCATCTGTATGAGAACTGACATTGCAGTTGCTCTAATTGTTCTTTGGGTATGTTTACATCTAGCGCTTCTGATTTGTCAATTTTAAAACCAGAGACTTCCCCATACTTTTGGATCACCTCATTGATTGTTGGCAAGGAGACCAAAGGCTCTTTCAGTGTGAGTCTCTAGTCCACCCCACCCCACTTCGGGCCTCTAATCTCTGAATGAGCTCAAATTTGAACAGCTAAGGGCTCCATTACTAAAGCAAAAAGTAGTGGGGACAGTGCACACCCTTGTCTAGTGCCTCTATGTAGTGAAAACGGTCAAAATAGATGGCCATTGACTCGTACTGAGGCTTGTGGGGTCCTATAGATTAAGTGCAGCCAGGTCTGAAATCGCCTTATATTACCAGCTTTTTCAATCACTGCAAAAAGAAAAGGCCAGCCCACCCGGTCAAACGCCTTTTCAGCGTCTAGTGCTAGAATACATAGGGGGGTCTTGTTAATGTTTGCATTTTGTACCATATATAGGGCTCTCCAAATATTGTCAAAGGTCTGCCGACCATGTACAAATCCAGCCTGATCCTCATGGATTAGCAACGGGAGATATTTCTGCAATCTGGTTGCTAAAATCTTGGTAAATATTTTATAGTCAACCCCCAGTAGCGAGATGGGTCTCTACGAGCTACATAATTGCGGGTCTTTACCTGCTTTAGGTATAACTGTTATAGTGGCCAAATTCCAAGTCGGCGGGAGCCCAGTCTCTGTGTTTAAAGAATTGAATACCCTTAATAGTAGAGAGGCCAACAGCTTTCCAAAAACTTTATAGAACTTAGTGTACCCATCAGGTCCCGGGGCCTTAATAGGGGCCAACTCTTTGATTGATTGCTCAATCTCTTCTAGTTTGATAGGACTTGATAAAGCCTGCCTGGCGCTATGAGATGACTGTGGGAGCTCTATTTCCTCTAAGTATTGTGTTATGGCCTCCTGGTTATAGACATCCTCCGGTGTACATAAGTTCTTGTAGTATTTTCTAAAAGCCGATTTCAAATATTCCGAGTCTGAGTGTAGCTCTCCTCCCTCATCTAGAAGGCCTCCTACCCCGTTCCAATTAGCCTGCTGTTTAAGTTTATATGCTAAAAGCCGACTAGATTTATTGCCGAACTCAAAGTGTGACTGACGTGCCCTCTGTAGTTTTTCCGAGAGGTCTGCTAGTTCAAGGTCATGGATTTGATTATGGAGTCCCCGGGCCTGGGCTACCAGATCGGGTAATGGCTGAGTGCCCCCCCCCCCCCCTCCGTTGTATCCGCTCTTCAATCTTTGCCAACTTCCCTCTCAGCCTATCCTCCTCTGCAGATTGCGTTTTCCAGCAGTGCGATCTTAGTGCTATTAAATGTCCCCACAGTACTGCCTTAAAACCCTCCCACAAGGCAATCGGGGAGACCTCTCCATTATCATTAAAGTGAACATAATCTTTGATATGTTGTTCTATCTTGGACTGATTGCCTGGATCTGCTAGCAGTGCGTTATCTAGACGCCAGTTACGCTTTACCCTTGCTGACCTTGAATTGTTTAGATGCAGTAGCACTGGAGAGTGGTCTGACAAAGTGTGAGGCAGAATTTGGTGAGCACCCATCAATCCCAAAACTGAGGCATCCCCCAACCACGTATCTATCCTAGAGAATGTTTGATGTACTGCAGAGAAATATGAGTAGCTATACAGGATGGGATTATCCCTGCGCCAAAGATCAATTAATTGCCAGCGTGTTATGAGCTCCTGAAGCTGTTGTCTACTTTGTTTAGCATAACTTATTTTGGGTGAGAAATTATCTAAATGTGGGTGCAGTGTGATGTTAAAATCTCCCTCCGTCAGTAAAGATCCCTTGATATGTTGGGTAATGAAACGGTCTAGCTCTAAGAAAAATTCCCCTTTGTTTGCACTGGGCCCATATACATTGATTACTGTATAAACTTTTCCTGCTAGAGCAACAAACATAGTAACATAGTAGATGACGGCAGAAAAAGACCTGCACGGTCCATCCAGTCTGCCCAACAAGATAAACTCATATGTGCTATTTTTTGTGTATACCCTACTTTGATTTGTACCTGTCCTCTTCAGGGCACAGACCGTATAAGTCTGCCCAGCACTATCCCCGCCTCCCAACCACCAGCCCCGCCTCCCATCACCGGCTCTGGCACAGACCGTATAAGTCTGCCCAGCACTATCCCCGCCTCCCAACCACCAGTCCCGCCTCCCACCACCGGCTCTGGCACAGACCGTATAAGTCTGCTCAGCACTATCCCCGCCTCCCAACAACCAGCCCCGCCTCCCACCACCAGCTCTGCCACCCAATCTCGGCTAAGCTCCTGAGGATCCATTCCTTCTGAACAGGATTTGTTTATGTTTATCCCTCGCATATTTGAATTCCGTTACCGTTTTCATTTCCACCACCTCCCGCGGGAGGGCATTCCAAGCATCCACTACTCTCTCCGTGAAGAAATACTTCTCAACATTTTTCTTGAGTCTGCCCCCCTTCAATCTCATTTCATGTCCTCTCGTTCTACCGCCTTCGCATGTCCGGAAAAGGTTCGTTTGCGGATTAATACCTTTCAAATATTTGAACGTCGGTATCACATCGCCCCTTTTTCTCCTTTCCTCCAGAGTATACATGTTTAGGTTCGCAAGTCTTGCCTCATAGCTTTTACATGACTGCATTTAGTATTTTTAAACTATGTGTTGGTCTTTTTGGTTTATTTGTGATTGTTTGTTTTGAGTTTCAAATGCTATGTTTATTGTAAGCCGCGGTGAATGCTTGTTTAACCAGTTTTGTGGTTTCTGCAGGAATTTTAAATAAATGTTTACATACTAGATAGCTGAAAAAAAAAACCTTAATCACCTTTTGGCATTCAATATCACAGTATCAAATATATACATTTTTGTTAGAAGAAACCCTAACATAGTAACAGAAGAAACCCTAACATAGTAGTAGTAGTAGTAGTAGTGTACGTCTAGTTCCATCTCTACCTGTTTTCAAATCTATGCTGAAAACCCACCTTTTCACCACTGCTTTTGACTCCTAGCCACTACTCATTTGCCCTCCCCTTGTTCCTTCTCACCCAGTACTTCCCTCGCCCTTAACTGTCTTGTCTGTATTTTTAGATTGTAAGCTCTATTGAGCAGGGACTGTCTCTCTGTATCAGGTGTAAAGCGCTGCGTGCGTCTAGTAGCACTATACAAATGCTAATAATAATCTACCTGTACCAGAAACGGCAACAATGAGGAGTAACTAAAAAAAAAAAAATAATAATAAATCTCTCTATATAAAACACACCTCCAACATTCTAATGAAGCCTCACTTTCCCAACGTTCTAAAGTGAGGCGGCTGAGACCACTTTTTTGCTCCATGAGTGTCTGCCCCGCCCACGCGTCAAACGTAATGACGTCGAGGGCGGAGCAATGACACTCAGCAAATAAAAGCGCTCAACGTAAAATGACGTCCCATTAGAAGGTTGGAAACACACTATCCGCCCTTCCCAACTTCCTCCACCCCCCAAAGTCGCCGACCGTCACCAAAACATCCCCCCCCCCCCAAGGTTGCCACCGCTAACATACGGAACAAAACCCCCCAGCACGTCCCCCACCCACCAAAGTCGCCGCCCGTCACCAAAACACCCCCCCCCCCCAGGTTGACACCGCAAACACACTGAACGCCACACCCCAGCAAACACCAACCCAGGCAGGGGAGGAGTAGAATCGCTCAAGACTGCTGCCAGGGGCGTAGCCACGGCCGGCCCTAGACGGGCCCTGCCAGCCCACTTTTCCTCGACCGCGACAGCGCCAGCCCCAGCTCCAGCTCCCATTGCCGGCCACTGCTGCTTTTCATGTTCAGCAGCAGGGCCAGTGCTACAAAAAAAAAAAAAACAATCAGCTGATGACTAACCTGAGCGCAAACAACAAAAAATGTAAAAAAAACAAAAAAAAACCACAGCACCGCAGGCAGCCTTGAGGCATTGGCTGCTGGCTGTGCAGGCTCTGCCCGTCTCTTACATCACTGCCCCTATGTCGCTCCGGGGGCAGTGACGTAAGAGACGGGAGGAACCTGCACAGCCAGCAGCCAATGCCTCAAGGCTGCCTGCGGTGCTGTGTTTTTACATTTTCTTAAACATTTTTTGTAGTTAGCGCTCAGGACAGCTGAGCGCTTCTTTTTATAGCGCCAGCCCTAGGAGTACCAAAGATACAACATCAAGTGGCAGGGCGGCCCGGAGGAGGAGAAGGTAGGTGTGTACCAGGCAGGGGGAGGAGTCACGAAGATCGCCAATCAAGAGGCAGGGAGGGACAGAAGAGGAGGAGGTAAACATCAGTGCTAGCAGGCAGGGGGAGGAGTACCGAAGAACGGGATCAAGTGGCAGGGAGGGCTGGAGGAGGAGGAGGTGGGGAGAGAGGGAGGGGGGCCCATGGCAGGGGGCCACCCTGGCACACACTCACCTTCACCTGGCACACACTCTCCTTCATACACACACACACTCTCTCTCTCTCACAAACACACTCACACACACTCACTCTCTCTCTGTCACTAACACACACATAAATCTGGGAGGGGGAGGGGAGGGAGGCGCCCCACCCTGGCACACACGCTCATTCCCCCACACACACACTCTCTCTCTCTGTCACAAACACACACTTGCACCTGGGAGGGAGGGGGCCACCCTGGCACACACTCTCATTCTTACACACACTCACATTCCCATACACACACTCTCTCACAGAGACACTCGCACACAGTCTCACTCTCTCACACTCACAAACATACACTTGCACCTGGCAGGAGGAGAGGGAGGGGGGCCCATCCTGCTACACACACTCATTTTCACACTCAATCTCATTCCCACACACACACTCTCTCACAAATACACACTTACACATGGCAGGGAGACAGGGAGGGGGCACCTTGCAGGAGGGGAGACCATCCTGGCACACACTCATTCTCACACACACTCTCATTCCCACACACACACTCTCTCTCTCAGAGACACTCGCGCACAGTCTCACTCTCTCTCTCACACAGACACTCGAACACAGTCTCACTCTCTCTCTCCCAATCACTGTATCTGTGTGAAACACACTCTCTCACACTCACTGTGTCACACATACGCACTTCGACACACATCACACACACACTCATTCTCACAGACACACTCACACCCACATTCACTCACTCTCTGTCACACACACACACTCGCACATTCACTCTCTCTCTCTCTCTCTCACACACACTCTCTGAAAAATACACACTCCAAGGAAAACCTTGCTAGCGCCCGTTTCATTTGTTTCGGAAACGGGCCTTTTTTACTAGTAAATAAATAAATCACAGTGAACCTAAGTCATATAGAGCCAAATCTGCAAGATAAATCACCAGAACTGGATGGAACACATCTCAGGGTACTGAAAAGAACTCAAACATGAAATTGCTGATCTGCTGTTAGTGATCTGTAACCTGTTGTTAAAATTGTCCATAGTACCTGAAGACTGGCCAATCTAACGCCAATTTTTAAAAAGGGTTCTAGGGGTGATCTGGGAAATTACAGACCGGTAAGCCTGACTTCAGTGCCAGGCAAAAGAGTGGAAACTATTAAAAAGAATAAAATTTAAAGAGGAAATGACGTCATGGACCTGAATGGCTGCCTGAATCTGTAGCTCCGACACATGCCTGCCGCTGTATCAACAACCATCCATCCTGAGTTTGCGAATTTTCGTCTGTACACAGTGTCTGACCAGTGTGTGGATCCATTCTGTTGTGTGGGGGCCATGTCAACAGCTCGGAAGGAGGGCGAGCGCCAGCCCGTTAGGCAAGCTGGCGAGGCCCCGCGGCACCATGTGTCATCGGCGCACATCTCGCACTCCGATTCTGCTATGTCTCTCACTGATGCAGGTACAGCTTCTTCCAAACGGGGGCTTTCTAAGGACTTAACTAAGTGTTTAACAGAAATTCAGGAAGAGATCAAGTCTTCTAAAGAGGAAATTTTTGGAGTGAATGGATGTCCTCAGTGTTGACCTGCGCGAGTTGGGAGGGCGTGTGGAGGACCTGGAGGCGCGCATGGACAAGCTTGATGAGCAGCTGAGTGGGGCAGAGTCCCAACTAACGAAGCTTTTGGAGTACTATGAAGACCTGCAATTCAAAGTAGACGACTTGGGAAACCGAGGGCGTCGGAACAACCTCCGTTTCCGAGGGGTCCCTGATTCGGGGGACAAAGAGGATGTCGCTACGATCATTAAGATGCTCTGTGGAAATTTGCTGGGGACGGAGGACATACCTATTGAAAGGGCACATAGAGCCCTAGGAAAACGGGTGTATAACCGTCCCCAGGACATTGTTGTTTGCTTTCCTTCTCTACTAAAGAGCAAGTGCTGCAGTGGGCTGGTCAGGTACCACATGTGGATTACAATGAGGCTCAAGTTAAGGTGTATCAAGACTTCTTAGCTTACATTGTCCCAGTGGCGTGCGATGAAACCTGCCCTGGATATTTTGATTAAAAACAAGATTCCTTACCGCTGGGCCTTTCCTTTTGCTCTCTGCTTTACGGGGGGGGGGGGGGGGGGGGGGGGGGGGGGAATTACATCGGATTCGTCTCCCCTCTGAGGGCGAGGGTTTGACAACTACTGAGACTCCACCCGTGGACCTGGATACCTCAGCTCAGGCTAAACTTCAAAAATGGAAACGCGTCTCCAACTAGTCTAAGAACGCCTCGACAGACACCTGACTGGATTGCCTGGACTAATTGCAGATCTTTATATGCTGTCTTGTTGGGCTTTGTCTCTGTTAATCTTATTTTGTTATATACACATTGTGTACATAATGTGCAAAGCAGTTGGTTAGTCACTGAGATGTAACATAGTAACATAGTAGATGACGGCAGAAAAAGACCTGCACGGTCCATCCAGTCTGCCCAACAAGACAACTCATGTGTGCTACTTTTGTGTATACCCTACTTTGATTTGTACCTGTGCTCTTCAGGGCACAGACCGTATAAGTCTGCCCAGCACTAGCCCCGCCTCCCAACCACCGGCTCTGGCATAGACCGTATAAGTCTGCCCAGCACTATCCCCGCCTCCCACCACCGGCTCTGGCACAGACCGTATAAGTCTGTCCCGCCTCCCACCACTGGCTCTGGCACAGACCGTATAAGTCTGCCCCGCACTATCCCCGCCTCCCAACCTCCAGCCCCGCCTCCCACTACCGGCTCAGCTATCCAATCTCGGTTAAGCTCCTGAGGATCCTTTCCTTCTGAACAGGATTCCTTTATGTTTATCCCACGCATGTTTGAATTCCGTTACCGTTTTCCTCTCCACCACCTCCCGCGGGAGGGCATTCCAAACATCCACCACTCTCTCCGTGAAGAAATACTTCCTGACATTTTTCTTGAGTCTGCCCCCCTTCAATCTCATTTCATGTCCTCTCGTTCTACCGCCTTCGTATCTCCGGAAAAGGTTCGTTTGCGGATTAATACCTTTCAAATATTTGAACGTCTGTATCATATCACCCCTGTTTCTCCTTTCCTCCAGGGTATACATGTTCAGGTCAGCAAGTCTCTCCTCATACGTCTTGTTACGCAAATCCCATACCATTCTCGTAGCTTTTCTTTGCACCGCTTCGATTCCTTCCACATCCTTAGCAAGATACGACCTCCAAAACTGAACACAATACTCTAGATGGGGCCTCACCAACGACTTATACAGAGGCATCAACACCCCCTTTCTTCTACTGGTCATATCTCTCTCTATACAGCCCAACAACCTTCTAGATACAGCCACCGCCTTGTCACACTGTTTCGTCACCTTCAAATCCTCAGATACTATCACCCCAAGGTCCCTCTCCCCGTCTGAACCTATCAGACTCTCGCCACCTAACACATACATCTCCCGTGGATTTCTATTCCCTAAGTGCATCACTTTGCATTTCTTCGCATTGAATTTTAATTGCCAGACCTTAGACCATTGTTCTAGCTTCTTCAAATCCTTTTTCATGTTTTCCACTCCCTCCGGGGTGTCCACTCTGTTACAGATCTTAGTATCATCCGCAAATAGGCAAACTTTACCTTCTAACCCTTCGGCAAGGTCACTCACAAATATATTGAACAGAATCGGCCCCAGCACCGATCCTTGAGGCACTCCACTACTCACCTTTCCCTCCTCCGAGCTAACTCCATTCACCACCACCCTCTGGCGTCTGTCCGTCAACCAGTTCCTAATCCAGTTAACCACTTTAGGTCCTATCTTCAGCCCATCCAGTTTATTTAAAAGCCTCCTGTGGGGAAACGTGTCAAAAGCTTTGCTGAAATCTAAGTAGATTACGTCCATAGCTCGTCCCTGATTTAATTCTCCTGTCACCCAATCAAAAAACTCAATGAGATTCGTTTGGCATGATTTCCCTTTGGTAAAACCATGTTGTCTCGGATCTTGCAACTTATTGGCTTCCAGGAAATTCACTATCCTTTCCTTCAGCATCGCTTCCATTACTTTTCCAATAACCGAAGTGAGGCCTGTAGTTTCCAGCTACTTCCCTATCACCACTTTTGTGAAGAGGGACCACCTCCGCCATTCTCCAATCCCTCGGAACATCTCCCGTCTCCAAGGATTTATTAAACAAATCTTTAAGAGGACCCGCCAGGACCTCTCTGAGCTCCCTTAATATCCTGGGGTGGATCCCGTCCGGTCCCATGGCTTTGTCCACCTTTAGCTTTACAAGTTGTTCATACAAACTCTCTTCTGTAAATGATGCTGTATCCACTCCACTATCATTTGTACTTTTTCCAGTCCATCGCGGTCCTGCTCCAGGATTTTCTTCTGTGAAAACAGAAGAAAAGTATCTATTTAGCAAATTTGCTTTTCCTTCATCACTATCTACATAGCGGTTCGCAGTATCTTTTAGTCTCACAATTCCCTTTTTAGTCATTCTCCTTTCACTAATATACTTGAAGAAATTTTTGTCACCCCTCCTTACATTTCTAGCCATTTGTTCTTCTGCTTGCGCTTTCGCCAGACGTATCTCTCTCTTGGCTTCTTTCAGTTTCCTCCAGTATTCCTTCCCGTGTTCCTGTTCTTGAGTTTTTGTGTATTTCTGGAACGCCAACTCTTTAGCCTTTATTTTCTCAGCCACTTGCTTGGAGAACCATATCGGTTTCCTTTTTCTCTTGCTTTTATTTACTTTCCTTACATAAAAGGTTTGTAGCCCTATTTATAGCTTCTTTCAGCCTGGACCACTGTCCTTCCACTTCTTGTACTTCTTCCCAGCCCATCAGCTCTTTCCTCAGGTATTCCCCCATTTTAGTAAAGTCAGCACGCTTGAAGTCCAGGATTTTGAGTTTTGAGTGGCTGCCCTCCACTACAGCAGTCATATCAAACCAAACCGTTTGATGGTCACTGCCGCCCAGGTGGGCACCCACTCGGACATTTGACATGCTATCCCCATTTGTGAGCACCAGATCCAGCGTCGCTCCCTCCCTCTTGGGTTCCGTCACCATTTGTCTGAGCAAAACACTTTGGAAAGCATCCACGATCTGTCTACTTCTCTCCGATTTCGCCGACGGAACCTTCCAATCTACATCCGGCAGATTGAAATCTCCCAGCAACAGCACCTCCCTCTTCTTTCCTAACTTTTGAATATCCGCGATCAGATCCCTATCTAGTTCTTCCAGTTGTGTCGGGGGTCTGTAGACAACACCCACATGGACTGAGATGTGGGTGTGTGCTGGTTTTTTTTTCTCTTTCTTTCTTGACTGGATTATATTTGGGTGGTTTGGGTGACTGTGGGGACGTGGGGACGTGTGTGTGTGTGGGGGGGGAATTCGAGTAGTGTTTCGGGTGTGGTGGGGCTCTTTCTCCTGTTCTCCCAGTTTATCTCTGTTTCAGGATGTTATGGACAGGTACTATCTCACTTGGTTATCTTTCTCTATTTTTATCAAGTGTATGGTCGTTGATTTAAAGTTCTTGTCTTACAACATTAAGGGCCTAAATTTGCCTCAAAAACATCAAAAGTTGTTCAAAGAGCTCTTGCACTTTAGACCACATGTGGTTTTCTTACAGGAAATGCATTTCAAAAGGGAACATGAGAAGCTTTTGTCTCATCCTGGTTATCCGCATGTTTTTTGTGCCTCTGCTGTAG
Source organism: Microcaecilia unicolor (assembly GCF_901765095.1). Taxonomy (NCBI): domain Eukaryota; kingdom Metazoa; phylum Chordata; class Amphibia; order Gymnophiona; family Siphonopidae; genus Microcaecilia; species Microcaecilia unicolor. The sequence goes on along the minus strand of NC_044031.1, from coordinate 405,006,921 downwards.
ATGCCTCAAAGAAGCGTAAAGTTGCCATACTAATACATTCCTCCTTACAGATACAGGTTGCAAGTATCAAAAGGGATCCTGGTGGCAGATTCTTGATTTTGAACTTGACATTAGACAATGTGACATTCACGTTGTCTTCGATATATGCACCTGAGTCACAGGAACATAATCTTTGATATGTTGTTCTATCTTGGACAGATTGCCTGGATCTGCTAGCAGTGCGTTATCTAGACGCTAGTTACGCTCTACCCTTGCTGACCTTGAATTGTTTAGATGCAGTAGCACTGGAGACTGGTCTGACCAAGTGCGAGGCAGAATTTGGTGAGCACCCATCAATCCCAAAACTGAGGCATCCCCCAACTACGTATCTATCCTAGAGAATGTTTGATGTACTGCAGAGAAATATGTGTAGCTATACAGGATGGGATTATCCCTGCGCCAAAGATCAATTAATTGCCAGCGTGTTATGAGCTCCTGAAGCTGTTGTCTACTTTGTTTAGCATAACTTATTTTGGGTGAGAAATTAAATGTGGGTGCAGTGTGATGTTAAAATCTCCCTCCGTCAGTAAAGATCCCTTGATATGTTGGGTAATCAAACGGTCTAGCTCTAAGAAAAATTCCCCTTGGTTTGCATTGGGCCCATATACATTGATTACCGTATAAACTTTCCCTGCTAGAGCAACAATCACTAATAGGTATCTCCCTCCCTTATCTCTTATTACTTTTCGTATCTCCCATGGCTTAGAGCTTCTAAAAGCTATTGAAACCCCCTTACTCTTTGTATTATCAGAATTAGAAGCAAAATAGATAGAGGGGTATTGCTTATGATAACACAACCGCTCATAGCTTGGCTTAAGGTGGGTCTCTTGCACCAGACCTACGTCCACCTGAAGGCGGCACAGCTCCCAAAACAACAACTGTCACTTCCTGGGGATGTTCAGCCCTCTTACATTCAATGTCAACCATTTTATATCAGCCATTTGAACATATCACTGTTTCCTTCTCATCTCTACCATCCAACACCTTCAAAGCACACCGTTTTCCTTCCCCCTTCCCTCCCCCCTCTGTTTTCCTTCTATTATTAATCCCCTCCCCCCTCCCCTACTATCCCATTCAAAATTATGGCGCCTCATGTTTTACCACTAGGCGCCTAAGCAGAGAGGAAGTAACTGATAAGTCGCTTACCGCACACCCCACTGATATAATTTCCACCCCATTTAACAGAGCAGTATCTTCTTACACAAGGAACCTATCCACACACAGTCTTTATATTGACCTCCAGTGCTATGATTACCAACTTGTTCCTATTCCCAAGTGAACTCGACAGTCAGGTGATCTTCGCAGCCGATTGCTGTCGCTGTAACCGTCATGGGCCCTTGCCCACTCTCCTCCATTTTGGCGGGATGGTTTGTAGGGCATTTCTTTTCTCCAGTCTTGAGTCCGCAGAGTCTGCTTCTATTTCAGCTTCCGGACATATCTCCCTGGCCTCCGCCAAGGATTTCATTTGATGCATTTTCTCTTCTTTATAAAAGACCAGAGCAAAAGGATGTTTCCATCTGTATTGGATTTTGAGATCTCGGAGCCGCCTTGTAAAGGGCTTTAGCTTGCCCCTCCACTTTAAAGTCGTTGCTGCCAAATCCTGGTATATTTCAATATTGTAAGAGTCCCACTTAAACTCTTGAGCTTGGTGCGCAGCTTTCAATACCTGCTCTTTAAGCTTGTAGCTTGAGAAACATGCTATAATGTCCTTAGGTACGTTATTCCGCATTGTGCCTAACGCTCTATGGGCTCTTTCCAACTGAATAGCCTCAGTCTTTATGATTGTGCCATTTACTGCCAGCAATTCACCAACCAACTTTTGAACCACCTGTCGCTATCTTGGTAGGTTGATGTCTCTGGGAGACCCCGGAATCTTAAGTTATTTCGACGGCCCCTGTTTTCCAGATCTTCTACTTTGTCTAGCAATTGCTGCTGTTCTTTTTGCAATTCCATGAGCTGATGTTCCATCGTTCTTATTGTTTCACTGTGGACTTCCACGTGCGTTTCCATTTCCTCAAGACGAGACCCTAGCTCACGGATTTCTCCTCTCAGATCTGCTCCAAGTGTTGCCACTTCCGCTCGCAAGGCTTTCAGATCTAAACTGATCTCTTGCAGCCAATTTTTGAGCTCTGAGGTAATCTTCACCCCTGCTCTCTTCAATTCTTGGCACTCTGTCATTTTTGCTACTTGGTGGGGTTTTTCTATATTTAACTCTTGCGTTTTCCGGAGCTCCGCCATTTTGCCTCCTTGCGTCTCCTCTCCTCCCGGAAAGGCGAAGCGAGAAAAGTCCACCACCGCTGACTTCAAGCTCATAGTCACCGTGATCCCTGTTGTTTAGGAAGCCACCCTCGTGTGCTTTTTGCTTTGAGTGTTTCAAGCTTAGTTTTATCGCTCTCAATTCTTGTGGGGTAGCGGGAGCTCTTCTCTTAAGCGGCCATGCTGCTTGGTGACGTCACTTCCTCCAGCCGTGGAGTTTTTATATTGCTGGTGAGTTAGTACAAATGACAGTACACAGTTGCATGATTTTGCATTCAGTGCAGCTCTTTAAATATTCTGTTAGTCTGGTTTAAGTTAATGAGAACTGACATGGACTAGTTTCCTAAATTATATGACTGATATCATATGTGTTGACATGCTTAATGTGCATTAATGTTTCTATTTGCTTTGATGCGCTTCAGTATATTAGTTCTTAGGAAGTAATTCTACAAATTGGTGCCTCACTTTTGTGAATTTGTTAAAAAAAAAAAAACTCCATGGAAAGCAATTAGTTAACATACATATGGAAGATCTACAAGACAGAAGAAGAAATGAAGTATGCTCTTTTCTGTCTAATTTGAATTATGTCCAACTCATAATAGGGTACATCAACTGGATTTGGTGACCTTTAGTGATTGTTCAGTGTTTAACCCTAGTATTAAGTTATCCAATATTGTTTGGGAAGAGTCTTTGAGGTCTGATCATTTTATGTTTCAACGTTTTTATTGATGACACTTCAAACAGAAATCACATTCCACATTCTGAATATACAGAGATACATTCCGGGTCAAGTAAACAAGTGAATCAGTGTGCTACTAACAGTCATCAAATTTTTTATCATTTTATCTCCCCCCCTCCCCTCCCCTCCCTCTATGTGTTCTTCAACTGTTAATTAAACAAGTTTTATTGAACATACACTAAAATAATGCAACCATTAACTCGTGTCAAGTGTTCAGTCCCCCCCCCCCCCCCCCCCCCCCCCTTTACATTATCACTCTCTTCCTTTCTTAGCGAAGCATAGTCTTACAATCATCAAGCAATACTGGAAAAAATCAACATCCAGCACTAAAACAGCAATGCAGTTAGGACACCAACTCTTCAATGACATAAACAAGGAAGTCAAGTCTCCAGGTCATCCCCAGAGACTAGTATGTGTCCTAACCTTTAGACATTACTTATAGATCCATCCCAGAACGATATTAATATTGGCAAAAATTACAGTCCCATACTAAATTCTTTGCCCCGATGGTATCCATCTCCCCAGTGGCTCCGTTATGCTTCCTTTAACATCTCTTCCTTTTCCACCCCCCAACCCCTCCCCCCTGATTCTCCGCTCATGTCTGATTCCAAACTAATCAATTTACAGCCACTACAGTGTATTAAGGACCAAGCTTCTCCCCCTGTGAGTCAAAGAGTCTATATATATGCCCCAAAGTTTTAAAAAAGCAAGTTTCCGTTTGGGCCCACGTTTGGCTTCTTTTGCTTCCCACATCATCAACTGATGAACCAAGTTTCGCCAATGCCAAAACTCAGGCCCCGTATCAGACGTCCAATACTGCAAGATACATTTTTTTGCCAGCAAGGTAAGTTTACGAAATAGGAGTGTCCCTGTGAAGTGTCCCTGCCCCAACTGATCCCGGCAGATTCAACAACAACTGCTGGGGTGTGCCCACTATCCTATATCCTAATAATGTGGACAGGTAGTTAGATATTTTCCCCCAGAATGCTTTAATTTTCCTACAGCCCCAAAAGCCATGATAAAAGGTATTTTCCGCATTCCCACAGCGCCTACACAACGACGTCTGTGTTCCTCCAAACTTTGCTAGTTGTACTTGAGTTATATAGGCGCGATGTATGAAACGAAAGGCACATTCCCTATATTGTGCACCACCAACCACTTTTGGTATTCCTTTCAACTGCTTATTAATATCCTATGTCGTTAGACTAATTACTAAATCTTTTTCCCAGCGCTCTTTCAATTGTGTCAGATTCCTGGGGCCTGTATTCTCCCACAGGTCCCTATGTAGCCCAGAAATGGAAGGGTTTGTCATAGAAATTTTTTCAAAAAAGTATTTCACCTTAGCTCCCAAGTTCTGCGCAAGTCTTTCCTTATTCAGTGATTGAATAAAATGTTGCAATTGACAATATGCAAATATGTGTCTCCACTGTGTATTATCAGTGCCTAACAGTTGTTCCCGGGTTTTGATCTCTCCATTTTCGTTCAAGAAATCTCCTAAGGAGACCAATCCCCGGTCTTCCCAGCATCGAAATACCTGGTTTGTTATACCTGCTTCAAACAACGGGTTCCCTCTAATACTTAAAAGCTCGGTTATGCCATTTCCTAATCTCAATTTATTCTCCAAAAACCTCCATGCCCTCCTCAATGGGTGCAACAACAAATTTTGCTTGCATCTATCAGGTATCTGAGATCTCTCCAATTGTAGCAAGGTTTGCGGCTGAAAAGGTTCAAAGAGTGCCTCTTCTATTTCAAGTGGTGTATAGTAACTGGTTCCAAAAATCCAGTCTCTAATATGCCGTAGCAAGCAAGCCATATTATACAACTGCAAGTCCGGCAATCCTAGCCCTCCCTGTTCCCAACCACCTAGCAACCATTGATATTTCATCTTTGCCTTTTTATTTGCCCAACAAAATTTCACCACCAACTTGCAAAAGGCATTAAGATCTTTGCGCAGTAAGCATATTGGGATAGTTTGCAGCACGTAGAGCCACCGGGGTAGTATAACCATGCGAATTAGACATATGCGCCCTATTAACGGCAGCTGCAGAATGCTCCAACTCTCTAATTGTTGTCTAGTCTGGGCTAGTAATAACTTAATATTAGCAGAATGAAGATCCGCAGTCTTGGGGATTAACTGTACTCCTAAATATCGAAATGTACCCGTCGCCCATCTAAGAGGAAATCTACCCTGCCAGGCCTCTCTGATGTTGACATTACTGACCAGAGCCTCAGACTTTTCTAAATTTAATTTAAACCCTGAATAAGTTCCAAATTCTTCAAATATTTCCAACAGGGCACGCAAAGACTCTACTGGGTTCGTAATCATGACTAGTAAATCATCTGCAAAAGCAGCCAGCTTAAATTCTTGATTATTGATTTTTACCCCTCGCACTGCAGGCATGGAGCAGATATCTCTAATCAGGGGATCTAAATAGAGAGCAAATAACAAAGGTGAAAGTGGGCACCCCTGCCTGGTTCCTCGCTCTATAGCAAACTCCTCTGAGCAACTATCATTGACCACAATGCGTGCTATCGGCTGGGCATATAAGGTTGTGACCGCTTTTACAAACCACCCTGTGAATCCATATGCTTTCAATGTCTCAAACAGATAACCCCACTGTACTCGGTCAAAAGCCTTCTCTGCATCAAAGCTGACCATTATTGCAGGTTCTGATTCCATCCCTATTTTCTCCAAGACTGCCAAGATCTTTCGTAAGTTTTTTTGAAATTGATCTCCCTTTAACAAATCCTACTTGCACATCCTGCACAAGGTTCGGCAAAATTTTCCCCAATCGTTTAGCTAATATCTTAGCAAATAATTTAATTTCACAATTCAACAATGATATTGGTCAGTATGACTCTGGCAAGGTCACATCTCTTTTAGGTTTAGGAATTAAAATAATTTGTGCCGTATTTAGTTGCCCAGGCAAGTTACCCTCTTCCACCCATCCCGTAAAGACTTCCACCAGAATTGATTCTATCTCTGCGCCCATCAACTTATAAAACTCAACTCGCATTCCATCCGGTCCCAGTGCTTTCCCCATTTGGCTATTAGCAATTGCCCAATGAACCTCCTCCACTGTAATAGGGGCGTTTAGATAATTTCGTTCTTTATCCGAGAGTATTGGGTGTTTCACACCATCCAGGTATAGACTACTCGGTAGACCTGAGTCTTCTTCTGCCCGGTATAGCTTCTGATAAAATATTTTGAATATGTCTCGAATCTCCTTATCTGTGTGACATATTTTACCGTTCCCATCTTTTAGAGATGTAACTGTTCTCGAAGCCTGCTTACGAGCAATCAGTCTGGCCAGCATCTTCCCTCCCTTACTGCTATGTCTGTACAACTGAAATCTGTAGTAATCCTGAGATTTCTTCTCCCTCTCGTGAATGAGAGAATTCAGGGCCACTTGAGCTGACACAAGGTCTGTTTTCAGTTGCACCGTAGGCCTCTCCCCATATATTTTTCCTCAATATCCTGATTTGCTTCTCTAGTCTCAATATTTCTTTATCTCTTGTCTTTTTAAACTGGCTGACAAAACTAACGATCTCTCCCCTTATCACTGCCTTTGCAGCTTCCCAGAACATCATGGAATTCGATGCAGTATGCTCATTGAAACGTTTATATTCCTCCCAACTTTTCATCAAGTGTTCTCGAAATCCACTATGATTGGTCAAATAGCTGGGGAATGTCCACTGCCTGTTCTTAGTTCCCACTCCCCCTGGGTTCCACGTCGCCCAGACCTCTGCATGATCTGAAATGGCATATGGACCAATCTGAGTATCTTGTATTTCCCCCATTAGGGAATGAGACATCAACAAATAGTCTATCCTAGACTGCGTGTTATGAGCCCTGGACATGTGTGTATAATCTCTCTTCTGTGGATGAAGGACCCTCCAGACATCTAATAGATCCAAAAGAAAGCAAAGGTTTGGCAGGCCCTTCGACATCCAACGAGACGGCGTGGGAGTAACAAGTGATTTATCTACCTGTGGGTTCCAGACCATATTGAAATCCCCCCCCCCCCCCCCCCCCCCCCCAGGATCAGCGGGACAGAGCCTTCTTTTGACAGGTGGCCTAGCAGTTGCTGGTAGAAATCATTATCTAGCTGGTTCGGAGCATAGATACTGCCTAATAAAATTTGTCTCCTAGCCAACTCTACCTTGCAAAAAATGTATCTACCCTCTGAATCTTTAACAATATTACTAATCTTCTCAGCCACTCCTTTCCGGAACAGAATAACCACTCCACCCTTCCTCCCCTTTGCAGGCGACTCAATGCAATCCCCCACCCACCATTTTTTGAGCTTAGCATGTTCTGTGGTGTTCAAATGTGTCTCCTGTAAGAAAGCCACATCTGCCCGAATCCTCTACAAATATTGTAAAATCTTTGATCTCTTCACAGGAGAGCCTATTCCTCCCACGTTCCATGTTACTATTTTAATCGCAGCTGTCAAAATTTTGATTCCCAGCCCACTGTACTATTATTTTATCCTCAGGGAAATGGCACCCCAGCCCATGGCCTCCCCCTCTTCCTCTATGACACTGTGTGAATTTCCCAGCATCAGCATGAGCGAATAAATCCCTTCCCCCCTCCCTCCCCCCCCCTCTGCATCCCTGCACCCCCCATTTTACCCGTTCCTATGAACCGAGTCACACTTTAACGCCTCCTCCAGCATTCCCCTATATTCAATAGTTATATAGTCAATACCCCTCAAGAATATCCTATAGTCTACCCATTCTATCTCCCCCTGGGGTCACTTCCACAACAGCTTACATTCCCACATTCAACTGTCAAATATAATGAACACATACCTATACAAATCAACTTTATAACAGCCTTAAAATGTAAAGCTCAAGGCTCTCCTGCAGCATGCATTATAAACAGTTACCGTGTTATATTATATCTGTGAATCAGGAGCTGCTTACCCCTGCAGATTGAAGTACACCAACCTTTATTCACTTATGTTCCTTATCCCAAATTCACTACAATGGGGTTCAGCAGAGCCACTTTAGCCCTTAACCCGTTTATCAAAACCCAGATCTCTCGATGTCTTCCTATGATAAGCTACAAGGAGATCTTTCTTTTCTGTCGATTATGCCTGGTCATGTGGATCACAATGCCCGCGTTGAAATGTCTCTGGTAACTCCTTTTATATTCTGTCGCCCAATATGTAAAGATCACAGGGTCAGTCATATTTCAATACAAAGCTGCCCCATTGATTTAAGTTTGATCAGGCAGTTCCAAAAAGTCAACTATCCACGCCCAGTTCCCCGAGTGATGAACAAGCTGCCCTTGCCACATTAGCATTTCAATAGCCATCCATCAGCATGTCCCCCTTACCTATTAACACTGTCCTTGTAGTCTTACACAATACGCTCTGCCACAAGGACAGGACCGCGTTGTAGTTGGCTCTGATGAGAGTCAGCAGCAGTGTTGCAGTGTGGTATGGGGTTAAATCACCTTTCACTTCAGGTGTTATCCTCGTATTACATTGTCAGGGTTCCCCACCCCTAGAGCGTTACCAAACCGCATGGGTCTCCATGGGCCACTTGTGAATTCTTATAAGTACTGAACAACAATTGTAATCCAAAAACCAACTGAAAACTTACTCTCCGTATCTGCCATAAGTGGATCCAGTAGTCAAATGTTCATTCATCTCCACTGCTTAGTATTTGTTTAACAAATTGCTGGGCTTCCTGAGCCGAATTGCATATTTTTATATTGGATTGGTGAAAAATCTTCAGCCGTGCCGGATATAATAAAGCAAATTTGATTTTGTGCTGTATGAGCTGGGAGCACACCGGGGCAAAGTTCTTTCTCTGTGCAGCCACCGCCACAGAGTAATCCTGGAAACATAGGATTTTGTGATTATTGTAGTTTAGCCCCGTTCCTCCTCGTATGGCTTGCATTATTGCGGTTTTCTGCACGAAGTTGAGTATCCGGCAAATGACGACCCGGGGCTTGGTGGAATTTTGTCGCAGCGGTCTCACTCGGTGTGCCCTCTCAATTATTAGCGGCCCCATCTCTGTTGATAATTTGAGCTCCTTGACAAGCCAGGATTCCAAAAACGATCGAAGTTCCTTGTCTCCTAATTCCTCCGGGAGTCCAACGAAGCGCAAGTTATTGCGCCGAGACCGATTTTCAAGGTCTTCAATCTTTTCTGCCTGCGTCTCCACCATTTTTATTAACTTGGAGTACTGCTGTTCCATGTTAGATACCTGGTCTTCCAGGGCTCCTGTGCGCTGTTGAAACAATACCATGTCCTGGCTTATTTGCGACATATCATTTTTAAGCCCTTCCAGCTTTACATCCAGGCCCTGCAATTTTTTATCCAGTATTGCTTCTAGGGCAGTAGTCACTTCGCCAACAATTTCGGCAGCCCACGCCGAGCTAACTGTTGTTCCCGGCGGGCTCGACGGTGCCGCCATCTTGTCGTCTCCTGCCTTACTCTTCTCTTTGTCTCGACGCAATGTTTTGGTCGCCATCGCCGTTTCTAGACTCCCAGCTCCGTTCGTATTAGAGTCTAGGTAAGTTTATAAACAAGATCGAATCCTCAATCGTTATCTTGAAGAGATTTATCAGCGGAAAATGTGGAGGAAGCACGGAGCAGCGCGATCAGCAACTGCTCGTGTGCATCGCGTCACGTGACTCTTCGGTCTGATCATTTTAGATGTTTTTTTTAATATTATATTGGAATCAGTTTCAGCAAGTAACCAATGTACTGGCCCAATACATCACTACTAGAGGGCGAATAGATTCCAATACATTTTGGAATACCTTATTGGCAAGATTACCATCAGATAGAGATTTAGATATGGAAAATGAATGGCCAGTTCTTGGTCATGAAGTGTTAGATACCATTGCCCCACTCTATTCTAGATTTTAAAATTTTTTGTAAGAGTGATAAGTGGTTCACTCCGGAATTGTTGAAATTAAAAAGAGAATGTAGGAAATTGGAGCAGAAGTGACTTAAAGTAAAATCTGCCACAACTAGAAAGTGGAGGAATGCTGTCAACAATTATAAGAAAGCAATTGCTTTAGCCAGGCAAACATATTACTTTCAGCTAATTCATAAAGAAAATGGTAATAGGAAGCAATTGTTTTGTATTGTTAATTCACTTTTTAAACCTGTTGATTGTATCAAAGCTGAACAAGGAAAATGTCCCAGTGCTAACCAGTTAGCTTATTTCTTTCAAGATAAAGTTTGTAAATTAAGATCTACTTTTCCCTTAGGTAATCAGTTTGATTCAGAGTTACTACTAGGTCAAATCTGTGGACAGGGTATACCTGTAGATAGAGTATGGAAGTCATTTTCTATTATTGACTGGTCACTGTTCAGTAAGTTATTTCATAAATATTGTTCTGCCCTTGTATGCTGGATAGTTGTCCTCCGTATTTGATGGAATGTGCTCCATCAATATTTAGTTTAAATGTATATTAACAGATTGAACATCGATTAGGTCAGGGAGTCTTTCCTACTAGTTTAGCAGAAATTATAATTACGCCAATAATTCAAAACCAAAAGAACAGGTTTTGAATTCTAGGCCGGTGGCATTGATACCTTTTTTTGTCAAACTAATGGAGGGCTTAGTAACTGTTCAGCTCAATCATTATTTAGATTTACACGATGTGTTACCTCCTTCACAATCGGGTTTCCGTGCTTTTTTTCAGTACGGAGACAGTATTGTGTTCCTTGTTAGACCATGTGAAGTTATTATTGAGCTTGAGTAAAAATGCTTTGTTGTTTCAGTTTGAATTGTCATTGGCTTTTGACTTTGTGGACCATTCCCTTCTTTTATATAGATTGGAGGATTTAGGGATTACAGGGGTGGTACTGGATTGGTTTAAAGGTTTTCTGACTAGTAGATTGTATAGAGTAAAATCACAGGGGGAATTATCCGCAAGTTGGAGAAACCCTTGTGGTGTTCCACAGGGTTCTCCACTTTCCCCGGTCTTCATGCGATCTCTAAGCCTTTTATTAGAGAAACATGGCCTTATTCATTATATCTATGCTGATGATATTTCAGTACACAATCAATCTCTGATTTAGATAATACAGATAATCATATGTTTCCTTGTCATCAACAGCAGATGAATCTATTAACTGATGGGTTGTATCCGCCTACCAGCAGGTGGAGATAGAGAACACTGAAAGCACATGGTGTTCCCGGACGCCCAACCCCCTCTGCCTTCAGTATATCTCTATCTCCCAGTAGGTGTGGACGTTGCTTCTCTGCTCCTGGATTTCTGCCTGGGGTGGCCCCTGTGCTTTGCCAGTAGAGCGGGGGGTGTTGTGGCTGGTGGTGCCCACTTTAAAGGCATACTTGGTTTTCCCTGTCCCTGCCATATCCCATTCCCCCTCCTCCTGGTGTTCCTCTGTGGCTGCCTGCCTCTAACTTTCCTCACAGTAAACAAAAAAATAGAGAGAGGTTTTCTCCTGAGCTCCTGGTTCAGTGCAGCTTGACTGCAGCTCGTTTGACTTGGTCTCCTGAGGTGAGAATGGTGCACAGCTCCTCTAGGGAGGTTCCCGCTGACAGCGCTCTGTGCGGGGTAAGTTCTGGTGTGAAGGCGCCATTTTGTTTTCTGTATTTGATGGCTGCTGAAGGGGTTAAGCGCTGCTCCCACTGTGGGAAACGCAGATCAGCACGGGGCTTTGCAGCACATGCTGCCTAGATGCTAATGCTGGCACGAGCATGGCGGGCGGTGATTCTTCCCGCCCGCTGGACTTGGCAGCGGCCGCCATCTTGGAGGCGCCGCATGACTCGACCCTCGCAGTTGCTGAGGGATCTGCGTGCAGGGGGACGCCTCGTTTCGAGGTTTCTAGAGGAGCTTTTGCCTCCCCTTCCCCCAATGTGGGGTTGGATGTACAGGGTGAGTTTTTCTCCCCTGAATTTGTGCTGCTGATGCATAAGGCTTTTATGTAAAAAGAGCACTGCCTGAGGCTCCTGACAATTCCTGTCAGTCTGGGTTGCCTCCAGTTCTTGATAGCCCAGCGTGAGCTGGAGACTTTATTTCTTCCCCCGAGCTTTTGGCTGACGCTAAGCGTAGACGTGTGAATACCCCGTCTGAGGGGGACTCTTCACCCTGGTCTCCCCCGTGGTCTAGTTTCGGGGAGTCTGAGGGGTCTGGCAGGCCCTCATGGACTTATGATCCAGATGAGGGTGGCTGCTTGGATGGCCCTAAAGCGGTTCGGATTTTCCACCGCGACGAGCTGCCAGCTCTCTTTGCTGATGCCTTACAGGCCCTTTGTATTGAAGATCCTTATGAGGGCGTTGCCTCTTCTATTAATCCTAGGATGGCTAGCATTAAGAAGCCTTCTCGGGCTTTTCCCTTGCATGCTTCCATCCAAGAGCTTATTTCAGCTCAATGATCTGACCCTGAGGGTGCCTTGAAGGTGGCCAGGGCTATATGTCACCTTTACCCTCTGAGTGAAAGTCAGTTGACCCTCTTTGGGATGCCTAAAGTGGATGCTTTAGTCACGGCTGTGACTAAAAAGACTACTCTCCCGGTGGAGGGAGGGGTCGCTTTGAAAGATATGCAGGACCAGCGGCTGGAATCCACGCTGAAGCGGTCCTTTGAAATCTCGGGCCTTTCCTTATGGGCGGCTATTTGCAGTTCCTATGCAGCCCGGGCCTGCTTTTCCTGGCTGCAGCAGGCGGTTGAGCAGCCCGCCGATGGAGCGGGTTCCCTCACTGAGGTCGGCCCGCGTATGGAGTCAACCTTGTCTTTTTGGCTGATGCCCTTTATGATCTGGTCAGAGCTTCAGCTAAGCAGATGTCTGTGGCGGTTGCTGCCCGCCGCCTTCTTTGGCTCTGGCATTGGGCGGCTGACATGGCCTCTAAACAAAGGCTGATGAGGTTACCCTTTCGGGGCCTTCTATTATTTGGGGAGGATTTGGAGAAGATTGTTAAGGACCTAGGGGACTGTGTCCCAACGGTTGCCTGAGGATAGGCCGAAGCCTTCTTCCAAAACTCCTTCTTTTCCCTCCTCTTCCAGGCCACGTTTTCGTGAAGCTTGCAAGTATCGCCTGGGGCGCTCTGCAGGGTTTGGTCAACGTACCCCTTTCCAGCAGAGGAACTCTTTTTTTTTTTTTTTTGTTCGGACAAATGTGCGGCGGCGTCCGGGCAACGTCCAGGAGTTCAGGGGTGTCCTTCACAATGATGGGGTGCCGGTCCACTCATCGGTTCCCGCAGTAGGGGGTCGTCTCTCCCTCTTTTTTGAGGAGTGGACCAAGATTACTTCAGATCAGTGGGTCCTAGACCTGATCAGAGAAGGTTACTGGCTAGAATTTGCCGCCCCAGTAGGAGACGCGTTTTTGGAGTCCCGATGCGGCACTGCCGTCAAGTGGGCGGCGGTATACGAGACCTTGCAGGTGTAGCTGAAGCTCGGAGCGGTGGTTCCGGTTCCTACTGCTGAACGCGGCTGCAGTCGCTACTCCATCTATTTTGTGGTGCCTCAAAAAGGCGGGTCGTTCAGACATATCCTCGACTTACGCAGAGTCAACGAGGCCTTAGTAGTGCGACACTTCCGCATGGAAACCCTGTGCTCAGTCATTGCAGCGGTACAGCCAGGAGAGTTTCTCACATCTCTGGACCTCAAGGAAGCGTACTTGCATATTCCCATCTGGCCGCCACATCAGTGGTTTCTCTGGTTTGTGGTATTGAGCCAACATTTCCAGTTTTGCGCCTTGCCTTTCGACCTGGCAACTGCCCCCTGGACTTTTTCCAAGGTCATGGTGGTAGTGGCTGCCTTTCTCAGGCGAGAGGGTATCAGAGTTCACCCTTATCTCGACGACTGGCTCATCAGAGCGGATTTGGCAGACCAGAGTCGACTTGCCGAAGCCAGAGTTGTTACAGTTCTTCAGACTCTGGGCTGGATAGTCAATATGCCCAAAAGTTACCTGACCCCTCTGTCTCTCGTGTATTTTGGGGTCCGGTTCGACACTGCTTCGGGGTTCATTTTTCTTCCTGACAGCAGGCGGCTCAAGCTTCAGAATCAGGTCCGCCTTCTCCTGCGGATGCCTCGCCTCGAGCTTGGGACTTGGGTCAGCTCCTGGGATCGATGATGGCCACCATAGAGGTGGTTCCGTGGACGAGAGCTCACATGAGACCGCTGCAGGATTACCAACACAGACTAAGGTGGCTTCCTGTGGCCCAGCGCAGTATGGATTGGTGGCTTTCTGACAGCAGGCTGCGGTAGGGGATGCCACTGGCTTTTCCTTTTTGGTTTCTGGTGATAACGGATGCCAGCCTTTCGGGCTGGGGAGCTCATTGCCGGGGATGCTATGCTCAGGGTCTGTGGTCCACCGCGGAAGCGGGATGGTCCATCAATCGCTTGGAACTGAGAGCGATATTTCAGGCTCTTCTAGCCTTCCACAGGACGCTGAACTGTCTTCCTATCCGAGTTCTGTCGGACAACACGACAGCAGTGACCTACATCAATCGACAGGGTGGCACTCAGTGCAGGGCCCTGGCTGCGGAGACTTCTCAGATCTGCGACTGGGCCGAGCGCCACCTAGAGCTGCTGTCCGTGGCTCACATAGCCGATCAGAGCAAAGTGCAAGCCGATTTCCTCAGCAAACATCAAATCGACCCGGCGGAATGGGAACTGGCAGACGAAGTTTTTCTTCAGATTTGTGCCAAATGGGGGATTCCAGGCTTGGATCTCATGGCGTCAAGTGTAAACGTCAAAGTCCCTCGCTTTTTCAGCAGAAGGAGAGATCCTCGCTCGGCGGGGTTGGATGCTCTGGCTCAACCTTGGCCCTCGGGCCTCCTGTATGTGTTCCCTCCTTGGCCCTTGATAGGGTGAGTTCTGCTTCGGATTTGTCTGCACCGAGGATTGGTGATTCTCATCGCACCGGATTGGCCAAGGAGTCCGTGGTACGCGGATCTCCGGCGGATGCTGGTGGACGCGCCTCTTCCTTTTCCTCTGGTTCCGAACTTGTTAGTTCAGGGTCCGGTGACTATGGAAGATCCTTTCCGCTTTGGTCTTACGGCCTGGCTCTTGAGAGGGTGCAATTGAGGGACAAGGGCTATTCTAATAAGGTTATTACCACGCTCTTGCAGGCTCGCATACGGTCTACCTCTGCGACTTATGCTCGGATCTGGCGCACTTTTGAGGCATAGTGTATGCCAAAGTCTTTCTCGCCGATTCTGGCGACAGTCTCGCTCTTGCTGGACTTTTTGCAGGATGGGCTACAAAAGGGCCTGGCCTACAATTCCCTTTGAGTTCTAGTGGCAGCGTTGGCCTGCTTCCAGGGGAAAGTCTCCGGATTGTCCCTTGCTGCTCATCCGGATATTGTCTGTTTTCTCAGAGGGGTGCTTCGTCTCCATCCTCCTTTGCGGTCGACTTGTTCGGCTTGGAACCTGGGGCTCATGTTGATGGCGCTCCAGCGATCTCCATTTGAGCCTCTTAAACGGGCTTCTGAGAAGGATGTAACTCTCAAGACAGTTTTTTTAGTGGCAATGACGTTGGCAAGAAGAGTGTCTGAGCTTCAGGCTCTTTCCTGTCGGGATCCTTTTCTGCAGTTCTCGGAATCTGGGGTAACTGTTCGTACGGTGCCTTCCTTTCTGCCTAAGGTGGTTTCAGCTTTTCACCTCAACCAGCTCATCTTTCTTCCTTCCTTCTCTAAGGAGGAGTTTCTGGACTCTTTTGGGCAATTGTGCCTTTTGGATGTCCGCAGGGCTCCATGGCAGTATCTGCAGATGTCAAATGAGTTTAGGAATTCTGATCATTTGTTCTGTTGGCAGGTCCCGGACTGGGGTTTCCGGCGTCTAAGGCCACTATAGCCCGATGGCTTAAGGAACTCATTTTTTTGGCTTATCTGCTTTCAGGGCGGTCGCCGCCTGAAGCGTTTAAAGCGCACTCTACGAGGGCAGTGTCCTCTTTATGGGTTGAAACGGGTGTTTTTTCTCTTTAGGAGATCTGTTGTGCGGCTACCTGGGCTTCTCAGCTCTCTTTCGTGCGGCATTACAGGCTGGATGTGGCAGCATGGCAGGATGCGCATTTTGGAGCGCAAGTGCTTGTTCGCGGAGTTGCCTGTTCCCACCCTACTTAGGGAGTGCTTTGGTACATCCCATCAGTTAATGGATTCATCTGCTGTTGATGTCAAGGAAGGGAAAATTAGGTTCTTACCGTGATAATTTTCTTTCCTTTAGTCACAGCAGATGAATCTGTGATCCCTCCCTTTCTGACTTTAGTTTTTGTACAGATGTTGCATACAGACATTGTGCCTCATCAGGAGTACTTGAAGAAAAGCTATCAGAGTTTCTACATGCTGTTTTTATTGCAGGAGGTTGATAACGTCCCTCCTTTGTTTGGTTATTGCCCCGGTTCAGGGGTGTTTGTTCTCTGTGAGGAAAGTTTGTTATTTTGTCTTTTTTTTTTATTCACTCTGCTTTGGCAATTTCATATACTGAATGCAGAGGGGGTTGGGCATCCAGGAACACCACATGTGCTTTCAGTGTTCTCTATCTCCACCTGCTGGTAGGCGGATATAACCCATCAGTTAATGGATTCATCTGCTGTGACTAAAGGAAAGAAAATTATCAAGGTAAGAACCTAATTTTCCCGTATGAAACTGGAGAAAGGCCGGATGCAGGATCATAAGTTAAAGCTTATTTTGGAGAAAACTAAAATTTTGTGCTTTAATTACCATCCAGATCTAAATTCTATAACTATCACAATTAATAATGCGTTTTGGGTGTTTGTTTGGATTGTTCTAGTTCATTAGAATTTCACATAAACTCAGTTATAAAAAATGCTTTTTTAATGATGAAATAACTATTTTATAAGGAAATTCTTTGATCTGGCTCAGTTTGAACGGTTGGTTGGTTCATTCATTGATACTTTCATCACTTGATTATTTAGTGTACTTGGGCAGTACCAAACATTCATTTAAGAGACTTCAGACAGAGCAGAATATGGCAGTCTGATTGATATATGGCTTTTCCAGATATGACAGTGTTTTTTCTCTCTATAATAGATTACATTGATTGCCTATAGAGGCTCAGGTAAATTTCAAATTTGCGTGTTTTCTTTATAAAATATTACATTGTCAAATGCCTAGTTATCTATTAACTTGTTTCTGTTTTGTTTCATTTCAAAGAGCCATGAGAGGTGATATTTTAATTGCTTTTTTTTTTTTTTACTTTTCCAACAACTAAAGGGATAAGGAGATTTTCAATTTTTGATAGACTGTTGGCTGTTCAAGGACTTTGTAGTACAACTTTCTTCTTCTCATTCGTATCTCTCCTTAGGAAAAAGTCTAAAGAGTATTCGGTTCAGAAAATTTACTTCTTGATTATCACCTTTTGCTAATAATATCTTAGGAGAATGTCTTAGCTCTCTTGTTATATGTAACCTGCATAGAACTTGATGGTAATAGTGGGTTATAAAACAGAATCATCATTTATTCATTTTATATACCGTTTCTTATTGCTATTGCAAAGCAGAACAGTTTACATTAAAAAAGAAATACTTCTCCTACAAACAAACAAATAAGAACTCCAGTCATTGATAGAAAAGCACAGCAACCCAAAAAGACAAAGAAATACATCTATATAAATAAATCCCACCTTGAACGTTCTGAAGCTCACTCCATCTGTGGCACTGAAGCCCTCAACTGCTGTCCTCCTGGTAGGCTAGGCTATTCGGACTACTCACCCCAGTCATAGACCCGCACTTAGCCACACCCATCTGCGCCCTAGGCCACGCCCCATCTGCACATAAAAACCACTCTGAACGTTCTAAACAACACTCTGAGGCTTCAACAGTTCGTGTGTTTGAAGCTCTGTAACCACTTTTAAGCACACACCATCTATGCCCCGCCCTGACCTATCAGATGGAGGAGCGTCACAACGACAGGCGACACAGCTGCAGCACGTTGACCAATCAAACGGTGCAGCACGCTGACCTATCACACGGAGGACCGTCACAAACAGAGACGTCACAGCTCCAGCACACTCACCTATCAAATGCTCCCTCAGTCCGACGTCAGCTGTGCCTTTCACAGCAGCTCCCAGCCCGCAGGATATCACAGATTTGGGAGGAGGGAAACAGCAGCGACAACAAAAGCCCAGAGGACGAGGAGACGCAGTAAAAGTGAGTTCACAAAGACCTGTGTCGTTACTTCACTCACAGCACAGGCGACGAGAGGGAGCTGCTCCCTCGCCCCATCCCTTCTTATGCACCTCCTCGCCCCTCCTCCAGCGACCTGTTCCGGTGCTCTGCACACACAATGCAACTCCCTTCTCCCCACTCCCAGCTCAAACTCTGCAAAGCCCTGCCCTCTGGGATTCACTGCCACCCCCCCCCCCCCTTTGTACCTGAATGACTGCCACCTCTGGAGACACAATGCAACTCCCTTCTCCCAGTCCCAGCTCTAACTCTGCAAAGCCCTGCCCTCTGGGATTCACTGCCACCCCCCTTTGTACCTGAATGCCTGCCAAAGTTCTCTAGCAGCCAAGGGATTTACTTGGGCTTATCATTCTTAAGGGGGTAAAATCCAAATCCTTTCTATTTCCAATACCTGTATTTTTCAACTTCTTGAAGTCCACCTCTATCACAAACACACACACACTCATTCAAACGCCCCTCCCAACCTCCACCCTCAGGCCTAAGAGCGCCAACTGACGCACATAATTTATAGTATTCTGTTAAACTACACATGTAACTGGAGAACACGCCCATGGCCCACCCATGCTCCACCCACGTGTACTACTCTCCCCTTGCAGTTAGGCGCAGTGGCACTTACTTTATAGTGCCTGCAAACACCTAACTGCCAATTAATGGTGCATAACTCAAGATGTTACCTTATAGAATATAGAATAGGAAGTAGGGCAGATCTGTGTGTAACTCCTAACGCACTACCAAACGCCGTGAAAACAACGTATGACCGCTTAAATTTCCGGAAATTATTAAAAACCAACCTGTTCAAAAAGGCCTACCCTACCGACCCAACCTAATTGTCTGGACTCTGCAACACAACGAATCCAAAGCCTGAACTCTGCAACACAACGAACCCAAAGCACGAAATGGACATAACATAACTCTTCCGCTCAAAGACGCCATAACTGTGTTTGTTCCACTCCAATTTATACTACCCAACATTACTTTGTATTTGTTTTTCTCACCGGATTTGTCTTTCTTACCGGAATCGGCAATCGCCTTTCCGATAATATGTAAGCCACATTGAGCCTGCAAATAGGTGGGAAAATGTGGGATACAAATGTAACAAATAGAATAGCGTCTGGTGCATATAGTAACATAGGGGATCTTTTTTTTTCACTTTAAAATATTTTTTTATTTTGCATAACTCCGTAACAAGAGCACATCTCGCTCACATTTGCCCACGTAGGGTCTCATAAGTACTTAACTACTACACTATTACATCTAAAACCAGCTCATCACTGGACCCAGTACAACAAATAACAAGATCATCACAAAAACACAACAACCACTGCCCAACTAAACCTTGTACTCCTAAAATACAACATCCCCCTCCCCTTCCCTCTAACCATCTCCAGCCCCAACTCAGCTTGAGAGCACCCCATGGTTCTTTGGGGCACTCTCTCTCCCCATCCCTCCCTCCCCACTCCCCCCCATAAGATTCCATTAATCTAAATACTTGTCAATCGCTGTTGGTAAGCGAGCTCATCTCACTTATGCCCCCTCCCTGCGGTAAGCCGTTAATCTCTCCATTTGTATTAACTGAGCTAGTTTGCATTTCCAATCACTCAATGTCGGGGGATCTACCCTCTTCCAGTACTGTGCTATGAGGCACTTAGCTGCTGCAAACCTCCAGCGTAACCATTTCCGCTCCTCTCAAGATTACCTCTCATTGTGTAATCCCAAAAGACACACCATAGGGCTTCACACCAAGGATGATTCAATTAACTTCACTAATGCTTTCATAACATCTTGCCAAAAAGGTACCACCCTGGGGCATGTCAACCATATATGCATAAAAGACCCCCTTTGTAAACCACACCTCCAACACAGATCCGATGCACTGGGGTACATCCTCTTCAATTTCTCCAGTGTGTAATACCATCGGGATAAAACTTTATATGCATTTTCCTGCACCAAAACACATACCGAGGCCTTACGCACCTCCCCACAAATAACTTCCCACTCCTGATCAGAAAAGCGGTAAGTTAAATCCTCCTCCCAAGCCCCCTGAAAACCAAACGGCCTAGGATCATGTCCCCTCAAAAATTTATATATCACTGATATTGGTCTAGGACCCTTCTTCAACCAAAGCCATAGATTTTCCAAACTCTCCCTCTCCTGTGGATTCCCTCCCCTCCAACCCAATATCTCCACAAAATGTTGAATCTGTATATATGGAAAATTATTTCTCCCTGATAAACTATACATGGAACACAACGTTTCAAAGCACTTCACTCCCCCCCCCCCCCCCCCCCCCCGCAGCACCGCCTGGAAATTCACAATGCCCGCCTGCTCCCACCGTACAAAACTAACATTTTCTCTCCCTGCCCCAAATCTTGGCTCCCATCTCAAGGGTGCCAGTGTCGACACCCCATCTGACTGCCCCCATTTCCTCCTCACTCCTCCCCACACCTCCATCAGATGCCTCACATATGGGTTCTGTATCTGTACCAGGATCACTCCCATTCCTTCAGTAGTCCATAAATAAGAGCGCATCGGCCTGTGCGGGCTGTACGATTGCTCCAACTGACTAGCAGACTTAGTTATCCCCCTCTCCCAATCCATAATCATCCTCAATTGGGCAGCAATATAGACCATTCGAAATTGTATACTGCTCTACCCCCCTCTCAGGAGCTCCCCATAGCACACATCCAGCCAAACGAGGATGCCTACCCCCCCCCCCCCCCCCCTCCCATATAAACTGTGCCAGCAGACCCTGCAATTGCTTAAATATCCATTTCGGAACCGCTACTGGAAGCGCCTGAAACAAAAATAACAATCTAGGCAGCACATTCATTTTTACCACTGCCATACGCCCCCACCATGAAAGCCACAATCCCTTCCGCCGGGACAACTCCCCCCGAATTTGGTCTATTATCGTCCCATAATTGAGACTATACACCCTACCCAAGTCCCTAGGAATCTGAATCCCCAGGTACCTAATATAATGCTTGGCCCATTTACTCTCAATCTACTTTTTTCCCCTTATTGCAAAGAAATCCCCAATAGTTCACTCTTATCCATATCTTTCAAATTCCTCAAAAATCCCCAAGATCACAGGTAGTGTCCGCTCAGGATCCACCACATAAAGTAACACATCATCCGCAAATAACGCAATTCAATGTTCCATCCCCCCAACCTTAATCCCCTGAAAATCTGGATGCTGCCGTATCGATACCGCCAATGGCTCCATGTACAGAGGAAAAAGGAGTGGCGACAAAGGGCATCCCTGCCTGGTCCCTCTACCTATTGGGAAGAAGGAAGTATATCCCCCATTAATGTTAAGGCAAGCCATCGGTGCTTCATACAAAGCTGCCAACCATGTCCCAAAATTATCTCCCAAGCCCATACGACTCATCACTGCACGCAAAACCCCCCAGCTCACCTGGTCAAAAGCCTTCTCTGCATCTATAGCCAGCAAAGCTGTACTAACCCAGGATCTTTGTGCCTCCCATATCAAATGAAATGTACGCCTAATATTATCCCCTACCTGTCTCCTCGGGATAAATCCCAATTGGTCAATATGGACCAACTTCGGTAGCACGGTAGCCAGCCTAGTAGCCAGGACCTTAGCCACTATCTTTGTATCCACATTCAAAAGTGAAATAGGTCTATAGGCCCCACAAACCACCGGATCTTTCCCAGGCTTCGGCAAAACCATTATCCCAGCCTCAGACACAGATACCGGGAATCCATTACCCTCCAAAGCACCATTTCCCACTTGCACCAAGAGGTCACCCACCTCCCCCACAAAGCATTTATAAAACCTCACCGAGTATCCATCTAAACCAGGCGCTTTACCATTTGGGAGTCGTTTTATCACCCCTTGAACTTCCCCTAATCTAATGGGCTCCCCAAGCTGAGCTCTTTCAGGTTCATCCAAACGTGGTAAAGGAATCTGATCCAAAAACCGAGCCATATCTACCATCTGTGGCTCTCCAGACGCAATATAAAGTTTTTGATAATATTCCACAAAACAATTTTCTATATCTAAGTTAGTATAGTGCCATCCTCCACTCTCATCCCTCAACTTCTGAATAAGGGAACGCCCTCTTCGCGCCCGCAGATAACGGGCCAACATTGCACTGGATTTATTGGCAAATTCAAAATATTGTTGCTTAAGCTTAGTTCTCATAAAATCCACCTCTGCCGTCTGTAATTGTGCTAGTTCCCCTCTCACCTGTTTTAGTTCTGCCCATACCTGCGGTGTAGGGTTCTTTTTGTGCATCTGTTCTAAATGCAATAACCTCTTTTGTAAAGTTATTGACAGCTGGCCTTTTCCCCGTTTCTTACGTGCCCCCCATTTAATCAAAGCACCCCTCACCACTGCTGTCAACGCATTCCCATAAAACCCATCCTTTACGTCCCCATTATCATTAAAACATTGGAATTCCTGAATAGTGCGCTGAATATCTTCCTGCACTTTCTCATCCCCAAGCAAAGATTCATTGAGTCTCCAGACTCCTTGTCTCCTGCATTGGCCTACCCCAAGTAATTTAATCCACATTGGTGCATGATCAGAAACGCAAATGGTCTCTATCTCAGCAGCCCCCACCATGTGCCATGCATTGCGATGCACCCATAGCCCATCTATCCGAGAATACGACAGCTGCATGTGAGTAAAAGGTGTAATTCCGCTGTACCCCATGCATCAACCTCCAACAATCCACCACTTCCAACCCCTTCAAAAATTGTAGCAGTTCCTTCCTCCCAGGACCACTCTGCTGCCCTCCTGTCGAATGATCTAACCTTGCATCATGGGCAATATTAAAATCCCTTCCTACCACAACTTGCCCTCTCACAAATCCCGAGATTTCTTCTTTTAGCTTTTGAAAAAATTCCCTCTGCCCTACATTTGGAGCATAAATATTAATCAATGTCATCTCCTTCCCCTGTAGCCACCCTCAAAGACCCACACATCGTCCACTAGTATCTCGAAACACATCTTTAATCACAAGTCCACAAGTGTGTCTGATCAAAATAGCCACACCCCCCATCTTTTCAGTCCTGTTCCCTGATGCACCACCACTTCCTGAAAAGGCTTATGACTCAGCAAGTGAATATTCCTCGGCCTTAAATGTGTTTCTTGCAAAGACATTACATCCCATTTCAGCCTACCCAACTCCTTAAATACTCTACTGCGTTTCCCCTGATTGTTTAACCCATTCACATTCCATGTGCCCACAAACAACGTATCACCTTTCTCCCCTCCCACTCCTCCCCTCTCCCCTGCCCCAAACCCACTCTCCTCTGCCCACTCTTACCCCATCCCCCCTACCCTCCCCTTCCCTGTAAGTGATCGCTCTCTCAGAAAATCAGCCATTACATTAGGAGTCCACTTACTCTCCCAGAACTTTAACCTGTCCAACGCTAATCCCCATCCCTCCCATCCCCCTACTTACACCCGCATTGCTTACATTCAAACATCCCACACTCCTCCACTGATTCAAGCAATTCACCATTAGTCCTCCGATACTGCCACCCATTTCTCTTCCCGATTTCTGTTGCGGCTGCCTGCCCCCTCACCAGCTCTCCGCTCTTGTTTCTCTGAGTTCACCGCTTCTGGCCGTCTGCTCCTGCTGCTCCGCACTCTTGTGCTCGTCTGTCTGCCAGGTGCGATTCTCTTTCCCATCAACATAGGGGATCTTTTACTAAGTGGTGGTAAGCCCAATGCGGGCTTACTGCTCGCTAAACTGGAAGTATAGTTCCCACCCCAGCGTGTGCCATTTCCGGCGCTACAAAGATATTTTTATTTTTGTAGTGCTGGTATTTACCTAGAATGCCCTCCTGCAGGAGGTGATGGAGATGAAAACAGTAACGGAATTCAAAAATGCATGGGATAAATGCATGCAAGGCTTCGTTCTGTTTCTGTGAGTCTGAGGACATCAGAAACAGAACGAAGCTTTCGCGGGAAGAAGACTTCGGCTGGCAGGGATTGGGGTCCCCCGCCAGCAAAGGTAGCCCACAGTGACGACCGCGGGGGAGGGTTGGCGGCGGGAAGGGGGTAGAGAGGGTCGTTGGCAGGGGTTCATCAAAGTTGGCGGTGGGGGGGGGGGGCTAAAATGTGCCCCCTCGCCTTGGGCTCTGGACCCCCCTCCCGCTGAAGTCTGGCTACGCCCCTGTACGGAAGGAGGCAGCAGGGCACCAGGAAGAGGGCAGACTGCTGAAAAGCCAGAGTGAGGCTTATATAGTCCCTGGAATGAGGCTAGAACGCTGGGACATCAGAGTGAGGCTTGGAACACAGGGGAACTGGCAGCAGAGGCATCAGTGCAGGGAGGAGGCAATCCGGGGAGGCCACGGAGCCTGACCACCAGAAGGAAAGATGAGTCTGAATGCGGGAGCACAGCCACAGCTGCAACACCTGCCAATCCTGTGCGCTTTCTCTATTCAAAAAGGCCCCTTGCTGTCAGAGAGGGTGAATTCTTTGGAGTGCCATTGTTCTAGTAGCTTGTTGCTAGATTTATGCTCAGGAAGCTGCTCAGACAGACCCACTGTGTGTAAGTTTCCACAGCAGGAGTGGTTTTCTAAATCTATTTTGGCCTCCTGTTCTCGAAGCTTGCACTCTAAACCTGCCAGTGTTGGACCCTGTTGCAAGGTCTGAAAATCATTTCTCTAATTCCGTTGTACACTTCATGGTATCTGCAAGTAAAGTCTCTAGATTGGAGATTTGGCCAGAAAGCCATTCCAAGCAGGGCTCAAGCATGTTGACAAAGGATCTCAGAATCAAATTCTAAAGAAAATGAAGTTTTAAGTAATAAGAAAATTGTGAAAGAAAATAAATTGACAATAAAAGAGGAAGTTTTTGCCAATGACTGAGTGAGCTGGATGCTAATGAGACTGGAATGATGTTGTTGCCAGCCACTGGGTGTATTTTGCAAAGACTGAGTCTTTTCTTTCTTTGAATAAAAAGAAGCAAAATAAGAAAACATAAAATATGTAAAATGAGATTGAGATCATGACATATATTTGGTAAAATTATATTTTCCATTATTGTATATTGGTATTGGTTGCATTTTGGGAGGAAAATTATCTCCAGTTGAGGATTTCTATTTGTCCGCATCTTCAATATAGTAATACTAGAGCCCAGCTAAGGAACAGGTTATTTTGAGTTTGTCTTCACTGGACCAAACTTGCTTTCCTTGTGCCATCACCATCCAGTTGGATAGGCAGTGCCTTAAAAGGTGGACGATAAGGGATTAAAACAAATTTTAATTTGACATTTATATCCCATATTATCCCAAGCAAACTTGGGTTCAATGTGGCTTACATTTGAAAATACACTGAGACAGAATAATAGAATTCAGTAACCTCATGGGAGCAAGTAGATGGATATGTCCGAAATATTTAATAAAGTTGAGATTAGCATATATACCCAACTGGGCATTTAAAAGTCTGTCCTTTAACGATGTTGCATGTTCAGAAATCATCACCATAAGTATAGACGGTTATGCAAACATCACACGCACACTCCAGAACAGGCATCCGTACACACATTGCAAAAGTAAACAACACCTTCTACAGAGTACATCCAAAACTTAATTTTTATTTCCTCATTTTCATCTTCAAAATTCTATACATCAAATGTACAGGTCAGTAGGACCCAAAGCAGTCCAAAACAAGTAAAGTCAGAAACAACACAGTTTGTCTAATTGTTCAACCATCCTTAGGATTTGGCTTTGTGTTTAAAAAGCAATACCATGTGCATGTAAGGTCTGGGTAAATGAATTAAAACCATCAGAGTTTTAAGCAAATTCCCCAAATATGTCATACTTGGTAGCAATAATGAAACATTCATGGAATATTCACATAGCAGGCAGCCAACAGATTTATACAGGCAGCTCCTTGTGACTCTGGGCAAGTCACTTAATCCTCCATTGCCCCAGGTACAAATAAGTACCTGTATATAATATGTAAGCCACATTGAACCTGTTATGAGTGGGAAAGTGCGGGGTACAAATGTAAGAAAAATAAAAATTTTGCACTGAAAATAATTACGGTAACTTTGTATGAACTTGATGGCTAATATTGTGCTGCTTGCTATTTTGTATTTTACATATACATAGGGGCTAATTTTCAAAGCACTTAGACCTACAAAGTTCCATAGGTTCCTATGTAAGTCTAAATGCTTTGAAAATGTGCCTCCATGTAACAGAGTAGATGATGGCAGATAAAGACCTGTATGGCCCATCCAGTTTGCCCAACAAGATAAACTCATTACATATGGTATGATGTGATACGTCATATGTATACCTGATCTTGATTTTTTTCCTTACCATTTTCAGGGTACAGACCTTAGTCTGCCCAGCACGGTACTTGTTCTAAATTTCTGATGTTGTCGAAGCCCCTGAAAAGCTGCACCGGAATCCATGTAAATCTATTCAGCCACAATCAGGGCATAGACTGTAGAAGTCTTGTCTAGCACTGGCTTTGCTTCCCAATTAACAGTGTTGCTACCTAATCTCCGCTAAGCTTCTTTAGATCCATTAATTCCAAACAGGATTCCTTTGTGTTTATCCCATGCATTTTTTAATTCTGTTACCGTTTGCATCTCCACCACCTCCCATGGAAGGGCATTCCTGATACCTACCACCCTCTCAGTTAAAAAATACTTCCTGACATTATTCCTGAGTCGGACCCCTTTCAACCTCAATTCATGTCCTCTAATTCTACCACTTTCCCGCCTCTGGAAGATGTTTGTGTGCGGATTTATACCTTTCAAACATTTGAACATCTGTATCACATCACCCCGGTTTCTCCTTTCCTCCAGGGTATATATGTTTAGGTCAGCAAGTCTCTTCTCATACTTGTTGCTATGCAAACCACATACCATTTTTGTCACTTTTCTCTAAACCCCTTCAAGTTTTTTTACATGCTTAGCAAGATACGGCCTCCAAAACTGAACATAGTATGCCAAGCAGGGCCTCACCAACAACCTGTACAGGGGCATTAACACCTCCTTTCTTCTACTGGTTCTCTAGGCAGCCTAGCATCCTTCTGGCCATAGCCACCGCTTTGTCACATTGTACCATCACCTTGAGATCCTCAGACACCATCACTCCCAGGTGCTTCTCCTGAGCCGAGCTTACCAATCTCTCCCCTCTTATCTGGTACATCTCTTTTGGACTTCTGCACCCCAAATGCATTGTGCTCTTCACTTCTTCACGTTAAATTTTAACTGCAGACGACCATTTTTCCAACTTTTGGAGATCCCTTCTCATGGTTTCTACTCTGTCATCCACAAAAAGACAAACTTTTCCTTCTAACCCTTCAGCAATGTCTCTCACAAATATGTTAAACAGAATCAGCCCCAGCACCGGAGGAGGCATTCCACTGCTCACCTTCCTTTTCTCTGAGGGAATGTATCAATGGCTTTGTTGAAATCCAAGCAGATTACATTTAGCGCATGTCCTTTATCCAGTTCTTTTGTCACCCAGTCAAAGAAGTAAATCAAATTTGTTTGGCAAGATTGTCCTTTGGTAAAGCCATGTTGCCTCAGACCCTGTAGTCCGTTGGCTTCTAACAAGTTAACTAACTGTTCCTTCAACAGTGACTTATTATTTTTCCTATCACCGACTTGAGGATTACCGGCCTGTAGTTTCCCATTTTTGTGAAGCGGAACTATATCAGCTCATCTCCAGTCCCACAGAACCTCTCCCATCTCTAAAGATCTATTAAATAAATCCTTAAGAGGTCTCAACAGGACTTCTCTGAGCAGGAGACAGGTGTTTTGCAACTGAAAGGAAGATCTGGATCGAGAAGGCATAAGATGAAGTTGAAGGGGGATAGACTCAAAAAGTAATCTAAGGAAATACTTCTTCACGGAAAGGGTGGTAGACGCGTGGAATGACCTTAGTGGAGGTAGTGGAGATGAGGACTGTATCTGAATTCAGGAAAGCATGGGACAGGCATGTGGGATTAGAGAGATAAAACTTGTTCCTGTCCCTGCCCCGTGGATCTGTCTCCATCCCTGCCCCGTCCCTGCAGGTTCCATCCCCGCCCCGTCCCGTGGGCGCTGTTCTCATCTGCAGAGGCCTAGAACACGTATGATTTTATATTTAAATCTTTTTATTTAATATTATAATTTGCACCTGCAACGTTCTGAAGCTGAATCCGTGGCAGTGAAGCCGTGTAGTGTTCATAGGGTTTGTAATCGCACTCCCGATCACTGCCCCGCCCTCCGAGGGCAGGGAAGGCTGCATGGTAACGCGACGTCAGAAGGAGAAGGGACCAACCACAGGCAATTGCACTTGCTCTCAGTGCTCCGCCCTCGGAGGGAAGGGAAGGCTGCATAGTAACGCCACGACCAGAGAACAGAGGACCAAGGTGGTGGGAAGCACACAAAACCTCCTGACAGGACTCTCACTTTCTAGAAAGTTGAACTCCAAGGTACAGACATCAAAGGAGGAGGCAAGTGGACAGAATGGAAGGGGAGAACAATGTTTAATCACTCTCTCTCTTTCTCTGTCTGACAGACACCCCCCCCCCCCCCCATTGGATTTGTCTCTCACTGATAGACACACAGACACTGTTTATCTGTCTTACACTCTCTGACACACACTCAGTCTGTCAAACACTCTTGATTCTCTCTCTGTCTCACACATAGAACACCCCCCCCTCCCCATTGCATCTGTCACTCACACACACAATGTGTATCTCTCTCTTCCACTCTCTGAGAAGGAACTCCAAGGTACAGACATTAAAAGAGGAGGGAAGTGGAGAGAACGGAAGGGGAGAAGAATCTTTAATCTCTCTCTCTCTCTGTGACACCCCCCCCCCCCCCCCCCCCCCCCCCAAAAACAGACATAAACAAAAGTTCTGCAGCATGATAGTACTCATAATGCACCACTGAAAACTATTGATTACCATCAGAGCACATTTCTCCTAATACTTCCCTTAAAAACATTAATGGCACAAGGTGATTACCTTGCTAGCACCCGTTTCATTTCAATGAGAAATGGGCTTTTTTTTACTAGTTAAAGTATAAAAAGGAATAATATTCATGTTCAACTGTTGTGTATAAATTACAAATAGAAAACAATAATAATAATGAGCAACTATAATAAACCCTCCCACCACCACCACCCTCTACCCTTCCAACCACAAAAATAGCTGACTTCTACTACTCCAAGGAATCCTAATCCACCCTGTTAAAATGTCCAGGGGTACAAAATACAACCCGTTCTGTATGCCCTAGAGGGGAGAAATATGCCCTGTAAAGTGTGGATGAATAAGAAGTCATCAACAATCTCAGGATTCAGTCTAGCTCTCCTGTCTTCCACAATCCTTCCTGCAATAGAAGATGTCTTCTTAGAAGATGTGCTGGTAGCAGGATGTACAGGATCCCTCAAGCAAATTTTACTAGCTGTGGCCAGCATGTTTGCTTGTTTTTCCAAAAAATAAAAATATTGTCGTCTGCATCAATCAAACATAAATAACAGTCCAGTTCATTAACAGGCTTCAAAGTAGAAAGTGACACGGGGACAAAGTTTGTCTCAGTCCTCACTTGCTCTGACCCCATCCCATCCCTGCGAGAGCTGTCCCTGCCCCGTCCCCATCCCATGATTACCACGGGTCCCTGTCACCGTGTCATTCTCTATGTGGGATCTCTTAGAGTGATGATGAGATAGCGGATGATATGGATGAGCCCTATGGTCTTTATCTACTGTCATTTTCACTGTTCCTATGTTTTTATATAGTTTGGGTTGCACTTTCCTATGTGAATCACTTTGCAATTGCTCACATTAAATTATAAATTCCATACATGATTATATTCCAGCAGTGTTGAGATCTTTACACTTATTACGTTCAAAGCATTTGAACCTGTAGATTTTTACAATTGGCCCACCAGCCTTTGTAGTTGGTTTCCTCACATTTATGCTTGCAATGTACTCATGAACGAGCGTTTGCTTACATCAGACCTCATTTGTGGAACTCATTAACCTTATATATTCGTTTAGAAACCAGTTACTTGAAATTTTGTAAAAGGGTTAAATTTTGGCTGTTTCCAGTGTGGATAGATCTCATTATCACTGAATCTGAAACATTCTGGCTAAACAAGGCAGGGGTTGAAGGCTTTGTATTTTTACAATCTTATTGTATTGTGTCTTATTTGGTATAACATGTTTTATGTTTTTATTGTGTTGGTATGTTTGTGTCGTTTTATTTTGTAGAACACTTTGAACGACTTTACATTAAGGCGTGTTATCCATGGAATAAATGAAATGAAATGCATGCTTCTCCATTCCCAGCCCTATCCTCTCTCCTGACACCATGTCTTGGACTCCCCCTAAGTCCAAGTGTTTGATCACCCAGTCAAAGAAGTTAATCAGATTAGTCTGACAAGACCTTCCTCTAGTAAAACAACGTTGCCTTGGTTCCTCAACCCTTTTGATTCCAGAAACCTCTATCCTGTGTTTAGAAGTGTTTCTATTAATTTAGTTACCACTGACTTAAGACTAACCAGCCTGTAGTTTCCAACTTTCTCCTTACTTCCACTTTTGTGGGATGGAAGATGGGGTCCGGGAACAGAGGAGCTTGTGCTGATTGTATCTTTACATTTGGCAGTTCCTGTTAATAGCACCAAGAGTGGGGCAATATTCAGACCTCACTGACACATTTAGGAAACAGACTCCCGAGTTCTTTCTTCCTGGAGACAAGTCTTTGGCTTTCTTCTTCCTAATGACCTCCAGGGACTCCAAAACAAAACTAAATTCAGTATCACAGGGGCCGTTCTAGGGGTGCATGAGAACTACCACTGGCTCACAGGCATTGAAATAAAGGTCACTAATCTGGGTTCAATTCCCACTGCAGCTCCTTGTGACCTTGGGCAAGTCACTTAATCCTCCATTGCCCTCTAGGGACAGAGAAAGTACATGCATATAATGTGGACAACGCTGCGTGTGTTTAGTAACGTTATAGAAATGATTAGTAGTAAGGGGTAAACTGACAGTACCTGCCTGATAGTTCAGTGTGTCACTTGTACCCAGAATAGGAGGCTCCTTCTCTTACTGTGGAGGGTGGGGTGGGGTGGGGGTGGGGGGTTGTTTCAGTCACCCTCCTCTTTCTATTCACCTGCAGCAGTAAGTGGCATCTGAGTCTTTCACAGCCAGATATTCAGACTGGTGCCCGGTTAACATTAGTGCATACAGTTAAGATAGCCTTTTTGCTATCCTAATTTTGGGGTCCTTTAACAAAGCTGTGGTAAAAAGTGGCCTGCGGTAGTGTGCAGCATGCTAAAGCCACTCTTTACTGCAGCTGGCAATTCTATTTATTTAAATGGAGGTCATTAGTGGCCATGTGCTAATGAAAATATTGGCGTGCAGCGATTTAGGAGGCGGTAAGGGCTCACGCTAACACAGAGGTAATTGGACAGCATGCGGCGATGGCCAGTTACCGCTGGGCATGCCTACTTCCCACCCTCCATGCTAGAAAATAGAAAAATATTTTCTAGTGTGGCAAATAGAAAACTACTGCAGGGCTCCTGGGTGCGCCCTGCGGTAGTGCTGTATTGCAGCACGGTAACCCTACCGCCGCTTTTTAAAAGGGCCCCATTATGAAGTTACTTAGCTGCTTAGCAGACTGAAAGTCGCCACTAACTGGCTAAGTAGGTGCTCTTTCCACACTCTGCCCCCAGCCCTCCTCTCTGGTTAGGAAATGGCCGGTTAGCAGTAATCGGTCAAATGCCACTGAATATTGCTCTATAGCAATGTGTATAAAATAACTACTGATAGCAGAGATTTCCATTATGTTTATGCAGTGGCAGAATCCACAATTGAGCTGTCTGCTGCTCTTGAAGAAAGGAGTTGTCCACTTCAATATTAAAATGATCAGGTTATTGCTAGAATATATTTCTGATGATGATAAGCACAGCAGCACCCCTTTTTTTTCTCTGTACAAATGGAGGTGACTGTGAAAACAGTGTAATTCTAAGCACTTATAGGCTGTGTGGGAACTTTTTTTTTTAAGTTTTCTATTTTTCCTGTAACAGGCTCCCACAATGTCAAGCCTGACATATTATTCCAGTTTGAGCAAGAGGGATTTGGGACGCAGCCTCAGGAATCTGAGGAAAGAGGAAATCTGACCACCACAGCCACATGTGAGGAACTGCATCAAACAGGTGATGTAGCTTGAATTAAAGCTAGAAGCAAACTGTTCCAAACATGTCCTACAAGAAAGACAGCTCCTCTGGACTAGGCACAGTGAGAATGAGGTGTTTTAATCATGGTCCCTGCTTCTAAGTTCTAACCTTTGTCGTGTGGATAATGTAATTGTTTTGTTTCCCTTATTTTTACTTTTCTCCTTACATTATCTGATTTGCCTCTTTCCTTCTCTTTGGAGCTAATTTTCGAATGAGAAAAACATCTAAAACGTGTCATAAAGCAGCATTTGGACATTTTTCTCATAAAATCATCCAAATCAGTATTTTCAAAACCTATTTTTCAGATGTTTTTCTATGATTTTCATCTGTAGTGCGTCCAAATCTCAAGCAGGCGTATCGGGGGGGGGGGGGGGGGGGTTGCGTTAAGAGTGGGATTTGGACATTCCTAAGACTCGGATGTTTTTCGGCCATAATGAAACAAAACCAAACCGTCCAGGACTAAAACTAAAATGTTTTGAGCTAGACCTGTTTTTAGAACGAATAAGGCACAAAAAGGTGCCCTAACTGACCAGATAACCACTGGAGGGAATTAGGGATGACCTTACTCCCTCAGTGGTCAATGACCCCCTCCCATCCCCCCAAAATATGATTAAAAACATTAATTGCCAGCCTCAGATGTTATACTAAGGTCCATTAGAGCAGCTTTCATGTCCCTGGAGTAGGCTAGTGGTGGGTGCTGTTCACTGCAGACAGGTGGACCCAGGCCCATACCTCCCCCTACCTGTTACACTTGTGGCGGAAAATGTGATTCCTCCAGTACTCACCAGAAACCCACTCTACCCACACATAGATGTCCCCTTCACCCATAAGGGCTATTGTAGTGGCGTAAAGTTGGGAGTTGTAGGTTTTGGGGGTCTCAGCAGACGAGATAAGGGAGGTTGGGTGAGATGTATACCTGGGAGCATTTATTTGAAGTCCACTGCTATGCCCCCTAGGGTGCACCATTTTTCTCGTGGGATGTCTGTGTGGCCAGTCTACTAAAAATGTTGGCTCGTCCTACATGCCAATGGCTTGATCTTGTGCATTTTTCACTTGGACTTTTGTTCTCTGTGAGCCACACAATAAATCTTTTTAAAGTACCAAGTTTACTTTTCTTGCTTTCTGGAGTCCGCAGTCCATTTCCCACCTATCTTTTTGCCTCTGCTGTACCCCGTGGGAATTCAGAGTTCTCCACCTGAGTGGATTTCTAGTGGAGCTATCCTTCTTAGAACATGCCATACAGGGGGGTCACGTGATGCTTTAAGGCAAGGCAGACGTGGTTCCGCGTTCTCCCAGGCCCCGACTCGATCTTTCATCTAAAAATCCCTGCAAACTACAAGAAAATACTGCCGCAACTTTGGAATTGTGAGGGGGGATCATATGGAAAAATTCTTGAATTCCCCGAACCAGACAATGGCGCCCAAAAGTTCCAGGAAGGAAAAAGAGAAGCCGAAAACGGCGGGCAGCGCTGAGGCAAGTCTGCCGCCTAAAGACTGTACAGCGTTCTCAGCGGAGCAGCTGCAGCAGCTGGCGGAGGTAGTTGGAGCAGTGATCGAGCCTAAATGGGACAAAGTATTAGAACGTCTTGCGACGATGGAGGCGCTCATCACAGACACAACGAGGAGGACGGGAGAGCTTGAACAGCGGGTATCAGCAGTAGAGGAGACTCTAACCCCCAACACGCAGCAGCTTAAAGCGATGGGAACCAAAATGGAGTCCCTAACAGAGAAATTGGACGAACTTGAGAACAGGTCTCGTCAAGCCAATTTAAGAATCATGGGCCTACTGGAATTGGTGGGAGCTTCTGTGCCGCCTTCAGTGCTTGAAAAGTGGCTGGCTAAAGCGCTTTATCTGACCACGCGGAGCCCCTGTGTCTGGAGAGGGCTCACCGAGTGGGAAGCAGCAAGATGGCCGACACAACCCGAGAACAGTAATTCTGAAGGTACATAATTATGTACATAAAGAGGAGATTCTAAGGGGATTCCGGATGAAACGGAATGAAACCAAATTTGATGGTAACCAAATCCTTATCTTTCAAGACTATTCTGCAGCTTTGCAAGAGAAGAGGAAGCTGTTTACCCCATACTGCAAAAGACTGCATGAAATGAGCGCCCAGTTTATGTTGGCTTACCCTGCAGTGTTAAAAGTCAAAGACAATGGTCATTGGAGAGCTCTTGGAACTCCTGAGGAGGCACAGAAGTATGTGCAGCAACTGGAGCTGAAGGACCGGGACGCTGCAGGCAACGGCTGAATTGCACACAGTCAAAGCAATGGACTATACTGATCAGGACTAGAATAATGAGTTGCAGGGGTTGGTATACTGTATATATTGCATTAGGAGTCGGGGGCAGGGAGACAAGGAAAACCCCTGGGACCCATTCCAATGGGTAGTTTATGTGTGGGTTCAAAGGGAAGGGAGGAAGGGGTGGAGGGGAGGGGGGCGGAGATGGATGGAAGGAATAAGGTTGGGGGGAGGAGGGATAGGGAAGGGGATTAGGATAAGGGAGGGAGGGGAGAGAGGAGGAGAGGGTCATAAGGATGCGCAGTAGTGCTGTGGGAGTGTGTAAAGGTACGAGAGGGGGGATATTATTGGTGAACCATATGGATGTAAGGGGAACCCCTGCTCTGCATGGAAGTTGGATCCCTTGGGGGGAGGGGCTGGCCCCTGGGGATGATCAGAGTAGTAAATCTGTTATCTTAATTAATGGAATTCTGGTGACTGGCTGATTGCACACAGATAAAAATATTCTCCTGGAATGTCTCTGGAATTACATCCCCGGTGAAATGTTACAAAATATTGACACAGTTGAGGCGCAGGGGTGCCACCATCGCATGTCTCCAAGAGACCAAACTTATGGACACAACACAAAAAATTAAAGCAACAGTGGGTAGGGGAGTGTTTTTATTCCTCTTCAGGGGGTAAGAAAAGTGGGGTGGCCATTTTAATTAAAAAAGGTATTCCATGTCAGTTCAAATTAATCCACAAGGACGCTGACGGCCGTATAGTGTTAGTGCAGATGAACCACCAGGGCCAGCAATACTATTTGTGTACGGTGTATGACCCCAATGAATACAGCCCAAGTTTCTTTCAAACACTTACTGCCCTAGGCCTTCAATATGCGGACGCTCCTTGGATCTGGGCGGGGGATTTCAACCAAGTACTTAACCCTGCCCTGGACAGATCTTCCCCTAGGGCTTTCCGGGGACTGGGGAGAGGGAAGGGCATAACAGCACTTTGCCACCAACTCCACTTGGTAGACCCTTGGCAGGTGCATAACCCCACCACTAGAGATTACACTCACCAATCCAAAGTCCACCAAACCTGGTCGAGAATCGACTATATATTGATTTCCCAGTCTTGGTTCTTCAAGGTCCGGAAGGCTGAGATAGGCCCAGTAGCTGTCTCTGACCACGCAATGATCTGGTTGGTATTGGATCTGGCCGCGGGTGTACCTGGGGTACGACCATGGAGATTTCTGTCATTTTTATACCAAGACAAACAGTTCATAGAACACTTACAGACAAAGTGGCAATTTTATGTTGACACTAACGCTGACTCATGTGATTCCTCAATCACATTTTGGGAGGCCTCTAAGGCTGTTATAAGAGGGGAGGTGATTGCTTTCCTAAGTGCTAGGGCCAAGAGAATGGCTGCAGGGGTGCTGCGCTTGGAAGGGGAGTATAAATTAGCAAAGAAAAAATTCATTGCTGATCCTTCCAGGATACATAAAGACAAGATGGACGCTTCCCTAGTGGCGCTTAATTCTCTTCTCCATGAACAAGCGCAGAAACATCTATCGGCGGGCCGCCTCAAGTTCCACTGCTTTGGAAACAAATCGGGTAGACTCTTGGCGAGGGTAGCACGGTCGAACACCCCGCGCCAGTTTATCCCCACAATCACCAACCAGCGGGGGTCACAAGTTTCCACCCCACAAGCTATTCTAGATGGGTTCCGAGTTTTTTTCGAGGATGTGTATGCCACAGGAAACTGTGAACGTGGGCCCTTGTTGAGGGATTATCTAGACAATGCAGGGATGCCCAAGTTGAGGGTAGAGGCTCAACAGGCCCTGTCTAAACCACTCCAGGGGATAGAGGTGCAAAAAGTCATCAAGAAACTAAAGCTGGGGTCTGCTCCAGGGGTAGATGGCTTCTCTAATGAATACTATAAAATCTTGGCACCCCTGCTCTGTGGCCCTTTAGTAGCTTATTATGACGAAGTGATAGACTGGGGTTTTTTCTCTAAGGGAGAAAATGAAGCACTTATTACTCTGATTCCCAAACCTGGCAAGCCAATAGACCGGATGGAGTCATATAGACCTATATCTCTTCTCAATGTGGATATAAAAATCTTGGCTAGGATATTGGCGGACAGGTTGGCAATCCACATCCCATCTCTAATAGGGGAACATCAAGTGGGCTTCGTACGGGGCTGGCATGCAGTCACCCATGTGCGGAAAGTATTGTTAGCAACGGCCTACGGGCAGGCTACAGGGGATCCGCTGCTATTAGTGAGTCTTGACGCAGCCAAGGCCTTCGATAAAGTCAACTGGGATTACTTGTTCCAAACCCTTGAATACATTGGGGTGGGAGGGAGGCTTTTGGCTGCCATAGAGACGCTCTACCGGGGCACCACGGCACGGGTATTGGTCAATGGACTCCGCTTGGACGCTTTTAAAGTGGCAAGGGGTACCAGACAGGGGTGTCTCCTGTCCCCATTATTGTTTTTATTGTACTTAGAACCCCTCTTGCGCACTATACTAAAAGATTCTAATATAAAAGGAGTAACATGTCGTGGGAAAGAAATAAGGGTACTTGCCTTTGCGGATGACCTTTTCTTGACCCTTACTCAGCCTACCATCTCAGTCCCCCATCTAATAGAGGTTATAGAGGAGTTTGGGTTTTTTCTGGCCTTTCCCTAAATTTACATAAATCAGTAGCTCTCCCGATTCAATCTGTGGTGAGGGAAGAATGGGTAGGGGACTTCCCGTTCCAATGGGCGGAGGGGGTGGTCCGATATTTAGGTGTGCTAATTCCATCTGATCTTTCCCGGTTATCTGAGATAAATCTCAGTCCATTGAAGGATAATTTAGCGACAACACTGTGGGGGTGGAGGGGGTTACCTCTTTCACTGCAAGGACGTATAGCTTTATATAACATGATCTTGTTCCCTAAGTGGACATACATTTTACAAATGCTCCCGCTCACTTTGGGTCACAAAGAGGGACACATGGATTCAGAAACAGCTTAATGGGTTCTTATGGCAGGCAAAGAGAGCATGTATTGGGATTAAGACATTGATGCGGCCGAAAGGGAAAGGGGGACTGGGACTCTTGGACCTGAAATTATTTTCGATAGCCAGTTGTTTGCGCCATCTGTCGGACTGGTTCCGATCCACTGAACACTTTTCATGCACTGAAATTGAGACGGCACTGACAGAACCGCTACATTTTGCATACTGGCTACAGGCGCCAACAGACCAGTTACCTCCTCTGGGTCCCTATAAATATATCTTGAATCCTTTGAGGAAAACATGGCACTGGATAAGTAAAACCTATAAGTGGGACAGATTGGTGTCGCCCCTGGCATTTCCGGAGGGAGGGTCCTCGGCCCTGTTTAAAAAATGGTCAGCGCGGGGGATTCATTTCCTATTCTAGGTAGTAACAGAGCAGGGGTCTATGAAACCGTTTCAGTCCTTATGTGAGGAATTCGGTCTGGAGGGGGGTGATACATTTGCATATTTACAGCTAAGACACTATGTCCAATCCTTGCCGACTGGTTCCCTGACCAAAGGTGTGTGGGAGTTGCAGGACGATTTGTTGGGGCTGGAGGCGCAGCAGAGAACCCCACTGAAATACTACCATGGCTGCTTGTGGGACTCTTTAACACCATTGGATACTACTCTCATATGCGCTTGATGGACCCAAGAGCTTCGCTGGTGCTTGGAACCACAACAAATGGAGCTCTGTTTGAAATCGTCCCAGAGAGTGACTGAGAACGCAGCATGGAGAGAGTTGAATTATAAATTCTTGCTGCGCCGTCATGTCTCGCCCCACAGAGCTTTTAGAGCAACTCTGCGAGAGACAGATTGTCCTAAATGTACGGGTCCGGGTGCTTCCCTGGGCCACATGTTTTGGTCATGTCCAGTGGTGCGCTCATTTTGGTTGGCAATGGGCAGACAGGTGTCAGGCATGTGGAGGGTGAGGTGGAGGCCTACCCCGGGCCAACTGTTTGATGTCTTTTCGGTGCAGGGACCGCTACCAGAGGGACTGAAAGCCTTTTTAAGGAGAGCTGTGTTGATGGGAAAAAGAACAATTTTGCAGCAATGGATCACCCGTGAGGCCCCCTGCATATCGCATTGGCGTAGTGCCATGATGCAATGCTGCTCGGTGGAGAAACAGAGGGTCCGTGACCTAGCCTCTACAAGGGGAGATCATTTTTGTAAGACTTGGTCACCGTTCTGGGACTCACTCCCACAGCAAAAAGCAGGATTTTGAATTGTTAGGGGAGTGGGGAGAGGGTGGGGGGGGGGGGGGTAATGGTTGGAGGGTTTGGTTGATGCATCTTGCCCTTAGTCGCCTTCTATTCACCTCTCAT
The DNA here is from genome assembly GCF_901765095.1 of Microcaecilia unicolor. Classification (NCBI taxonomy): domain Eukaryota; kingdom Metazoa; phylum Chordata; class Amphibia; order Gymnophiona; family Siphonopidae; genus Microcaecilia; species Microcaecilia unicolor. The sequence continues at coordinate 404,967,981 of NC_044031.1, read as the reverse complement.
CTCCTTCTCACCCTCTTTCCAGCAATTCCATTGCCCCCTCTGTCTTTCTCCTTCCCCAGTCTGCCAATCCCCCCCTCTGTCTTTCACCCACTCTCTAGTCCCCCATTTCTATCCTCTCTACTCACCCTCTGAGCCCTCATCTACTCTCCACTGCTTTTCATCCTCTCATCAGCTCCAGCTCCATCTCTGTCTCTCCATCCTTCATTTGTCTCCAGGCCATTCTTTCTCTTACCTTCTAACCCCATCTACTGTTGCCTCTCTTTGACAACATTTACTCTGTTTCTACCCTCACTGAACCCCTTGGGATCTCCTTCCACACTCATACTCTTCCACAGCACCCCAACCTGGTTTCAGAACACAGAGAGCCCCTGTTCAAATACAAGATAAGCAACCACAAACTACCCCCCCTATTTACTAAGCTGTGCGGCTTAGTAAACAGGGGGGTAAAAGTACTAATGTAGGCAAAAATTAAACGGAAACTCAAGATGCCAGATTTTGCATGCAGTGCAAAACCAAATAGAAAGAAATGCATTTCCTCCTGTACAGTGCAAAATAAAGCTAGCAGAAGTAAATTCTCAAAACTGACATAATTCTATCACTAACTGAAAATAAAATAATTTTCCCTGTCTTTGTAATCTGGCAATTGTATTTTTCTAATCATCTTGTTTCCAGTCTCTGCTTCTTTTTCCCTACCTCTGTGTGCTTAACTGTTTCCAGGACCTCCTGTTTATGTGCTATTTCTTTTCTCACATCCTTTCTTTTTCATTTCCAGCCCTACATCCATCTTTAGCACTGATCTTTTAGCTTTCTTCCATTTTTCTGCTTCCTTCCAAGTCTTCCCCTCTCTTCAATCCATGTGCAGCCTTTCCCTCCTCTCCCTTCTTTTCCATTCCATCTATGTGCAGCATGTCCCCTCTCCCTTCCGTTCTGTCCATATGGCAGCATGTCCCCCCCTCTTCTTTCCCTTCCCTTCCTTTCCATCCTTGTGCAGCTTTTCCCCTCTCCATTCCATCCATGGGCACCATGTTCCCCTGTCCCTTCCCTTTCCCTCCTTTCTACCCATGGGCAGCTTCAGAGTGGAGGAGTAGCCTAGTAGTTACTGCAGTGCCCGAGAATCTGGGGAACTGAGTTCAATCCCCACGACAGCTGCTTTGGCATGTCACGTAACCCCCATTGCCCCAATTACAGCATAAGTATCTGAATATAATGTGTAAACATCTTTGTAACCCACAGAAAAGTGGTATCTCAAGTGCCATCCCCTTTCCCTATCCTCTCATTCCATACATGCAATTGTAGCTTCTCCCCTTCCCCTGTGGGTCTGGCATCACCTTACTTCCCTGTCTGTCCTTCCTTCCCACAGGCTCTACAAAATTCCAGAGTTTGCTGGCATTACTGACAGTGATTCCAACAGACTCCTTCCAGTGGCTCCAAGGCTTTCCCTCTGCTGCATCCTTCCCGTGCGGCAGTTGCAACAGAGGAAAGGACCCTGGGGCTGGCTGGAGAGAGCCTTTTGTAATTGCTGCTGGGCCGCAAACTCTGTAAGTTTGGAGAGACTGCGGGGCGGGAGGTAAGGAGATGTGCAGCTTTGGCACTAGTTTTCACTATGGTTGCAAGAGGGAGGGGCATTTCCACCCCCATAGGGACACTTATGCCACTGAACCCATAGTAGAGATCCTGAAAATGGAAGAGGTTCCTTTCAGTCACCAAGAGTGGTGAGCAAGCAATTCCTATGTCAAAAAAATCATTGCTATGTGCTGTGGAGTATTTCTAAATTTTCACATTGAGTTTTTGGTTAGTGAATATAATCAGAGTGAAGGGAATCACTTCAGGGGAGGATGAAATGTCCAGAACCAACAGATGAGATCAGGTTGGTCTGTTTGTCTCTTCATGTGCCATTGCTCACCTATACCTGTCTACCAGCAAATGACTTTAAATACTTATGATGGGATATTTATCTATATATGTCTTACTAAATAGCTGTATAATTTATGTACATACTTTCATTTTTATCCAGCAGATGATGGATTTGGGAATAAGAGAATGAAAGGGTGCGATGGAGAACAGAAGGAGGAATGTAAAGAAAAAGACCCCTCCAGAGACAGCCCTGATCCTTCAGCTGATAGTGTGGGAGGTGGTAGTAGTGTAAGCTTGCAAGAAAATACCCCAAAAGGAGAGAGCTCGAATGTATCAAAATGTTCTGTACATGCTGAAAACTTCAGTAAGTTATATGAACTGAGAAGACATGAATTAATCAGCAATAGCAAAAAACAAGTGCAGCAAATGAACCTCAAGGGAGCGGAGCTATTTAAATATTCAGTATGTGACAAAAGCTTAACTCCAAAATATGACCTCGGCATTCATGAAAGAATCCACACTGGAGAAAAACAATTTAAATGTTCTGAATGTGGTAAAAGCTTCAATCGAAAAAGTTACCGCAGAATTCATGAAAGAATCCACACTGGAGAAAAAACATTTAAATGTTCTGAATGTGATAAAAGTCTTCGAAAAGGTCACCTCACAATTCATGAAAGAATCCACACTGGAGAAAAACGATTTAAATGTTCTGAATGTGGTAAAAGCTTCAACCGAAAAAGTGATCTTAGAGTTCATGAAAGAATCCATACTGGAGAAAAACCAGAGAAATGTTCTGAATGTGGTAAAAGCTTTATCCAAAAAGGTTACCTCAGAAGGCATGAAAGAATCCACACTGGAGAAAAACCATTTCAATGTTCTGAATGTGATAAAAGGTTCAATCGAAAAAGTCACCTCAAAATTCATGAAAGAATCCACACTGGCGAAAAACCATTTCAATGTTCTGAATGTGGTAAAAGCTTCAATGGAAAAAGTCACCTCAGAATCCATGAAAGAATCCACACTGGTGAAAAACCATTTAAATGTTCTGAATGTGGTAAAAGCTTCAATCAAAAATGTGACCTCCGAATTCATGAAAGAATCCATACTGGAGAAAAACCAGACATATGTTTTGAATGTGGTAAAAGCTTCAATGGAAAAAGTAAACTCAGAGTTCATGAAAGAATCCACACTGGAGAAAAACGATGTAAATGTTCTGAATGTGGTAAAAGCTTCAATGAAAAAAGTTACCTCAGAGTTCATGAAAGAATCCACACTGGAGAAAAACGATTTAAATGTTCTGAATGTGGTAAAAGCTTCACCCGAAAAAGTGACCTCAAAATTCATGAAAGAATCCACACTGGAGAAAAACCAGAGAAGAATGTTATGAATATAGGAAAAGCGTCAATTTAAAAAGTAGGCATGAAAGAATCCACACTGGTGAAAAACCATTTAAATGTTCTGAATGTGGTAAAAGCTTTAATAAAAAAAAATAGCCTCAGAGGTCATGAAAGAATCAACAAATGTTCTGAATGTGGTAAAAGCTTCAACCGAAAAAGTAGCTTCAGAAATCATCAATGAATCTACACTGGAGAAAAATCATATAGGAATGTAATAAATGTTTCCACAGCAAATCTGATCTAAGAAAATATGAAAGAATCCACCTTGGAGAAAATTATATGGACAAATGTGCTAAGGTGCTTTCCTTAGGTGAAAGTTGAGCCAAACTGAAAATATCTCTGACTGAACACTGTGAGATAAAGGAACTTGAACAGGAAGGTGTAAATTTATCTAAGCATGGTGGAAGGAACAACTAAAGAAGCAAAGTACAAGTGTGGAAGAAAACCAAGTCCAAAAGACCAGTACTGAAACCACACTACTAAGAGCACCAAAATCACAGTTTATTGGGACCCTATACGGTCCGTGTTTTGGCTACAAAGCCTTCCTCAGGGGTCAACAAATTGACGTGTATAGATTAAGCATCTGAACCTCTCAAAATGAGGAGCAATAAGCTACATGGTGCAGTCCACAATCCATGATGAGAGAGTGAACAAACAAAATCAGGGGTTCTGATCATGGGGCGGTAGCAAACACAGGCGCTAGTAAGGCGCTAACAGCTTCTACCACCTGCGTTTGCTTCTGATCATCGGGGCAACAGTTTGAAAATGCTTGCTCACACTGCTAGCTCTGCCTAAAGATATTTAGAGGGTCTGAGCATTGCACAGCTTTGACTGAATTTACGCCCTGGCAATCATAACACTAATATTTCCAATTACACTAGAATATCTTGCATATTAATCAATTCATTCACAAAGTATATTTTTTCTTTTTTAATTTGCAGTGCTCAGTAGTGCTGTAGTACCTTTTACCATAAACATGGAGTAAGACATCAGCTGCCAAACATCATAGCACTTATCCTTCCTTCCTTCCTCTCTTTGTTAATTAAATAAATCTTGTGCTAACCCAGAACGATATGCATTGAATTATTGAATTAACAGTTCATAAAAATGTCTTTTAAAACTTCTTCTCTTATCTTTTTCTGGGTAGATGGCTGGGCTGAGTTTACACCATATTTCCCCGTGGGTTGTGTTTTGTGTTTTAAAATCCTCTTCTCCTCTCTCTATTCCTGACGTGGGAGCCACATTTCACTGTTAACGTTTTCTCAAGGGAATGTAATTCCAATCTAATAAACTACAAACATACTTTTAGCAACACTTGTATTTATATCTGTCTTAATTACATTCATAATTTCATGTTTTAAACTAATCTTTAAGTTTGTACTGCTTGGCTTACCAGGAGAGATCTCTACTGCCGCTCCTCCCTGCTAAAGGAAACCGGAAACCCTGCTGCTTGCTCGGTTTCCCCACCTTTGTGTTAGGAAGTATTATCACCTCTGCCTCACAGGTGAAGGTGGATACCACCTCATTCTCTTACTGAACAAAATTGTATGTCAAAGTCATTGAGGCATATTTTCAAAGCACCTAGACTTACGAAGACACATAGAGGGGCATTTTTGATTTGACATCTAAGCCCAACTTTGGACATTTTGCTCTAAACGTCCCAAATTCGAATAGCGAATATAGCCATTTTTGAAACAGTAAAATGTCTGTTGTTGTTTTTTTTTTTTTTTTCCAAAAATGGCCACATTGTAGATGATTTTGTGCTCTGTGCGATCTTTTTGATCCAGTTTAAAAAAAAAACCCATACGAGAGAAAAATGTCAAAAATAAATTCAGTGGGTTGTAGGAGAAGCCAGCAATCTTAGTAGACTGGCAACAGAGACAACCTAGGAGAGCAGTGGCGCATCCTAGGGGACACTGTAGTGGAATTTAGATAAAGGCTCCCAAATACACATCTGACCGTTACCTTCTTGTATTGTATGCTAAGCCCTCCAAAACCCACCAAAAACCTACTATATCCAATTGTACACCATTACAATAGCCCTTATGGCTGCAGGTGTCACCTACATGTGGGTGTAGTAGGTTTTTGGTGAGTGTGGGAGAGCTCATGCTTTCCACCACACGTGTAATAGGTAGAGTGGGATTTGGGCCTGAGTTGTCTTCTATACAGTGCACTGCACTGACTCCTACATTATTCCAGGGGCCTGCATGCTGCTCTAATAGAACTGGCCATGACATCTGAAGCTGTCATAGAGACTGGTATTTACTTTTTTTAAATTCCATCTTTGGGAGGGTGGGAGGGGGTCAGTGACCATTGGGGGAATAAGGGGGGTCATGCCTTAATCCCTCCAGTGGTCATTTTATCATTTAGGCCACCTTTTTGTGCCTTATTCATTCTAAAAACAGGTCTGGACCAAAACAGATTGTAGCCCTGGCTGTCTTTGATTTGTTCCAGTATGGCTGTAAAACATCCAAGTGTTGGAATGCCCCAATTCTGCTTCTTGTGATTTGGATGCACTGCAGACGAATTGCATAGATAAACATCTGCAGAACAGGTTTCGAAAATAGCAATTTGGACGTTTTGCAAAGAAATTCATCCAAACGCTGCTTTATGACACTTTTTAGAAGTTTATATGTTTAAAAAATGAGCCCCATAGTAATCTATGAAACTTTTTATGTCTAAGTGCTTTGAAAATGAACCCCAATATCAGCTGCTCCTTGTTTTTTCTTGCCCTGCCCAGCACAGATAGCAGTCCTTACCCCTTATAATCAACCCTAACTTAATTGTATTTCACAGAATCAAATCAATTTGTTATGAGATCAGAAAGATGTAAAAATTGTTCCTAAATCAATACTGCTCTTACAGGGAAGACTACTAACTTTTTTGCCTTGGCTTTTGAAGTTGCCAGACAATTATCTGTAGTTTTCAGGAGTGTAGTTTAAGTCCTAATGCTGGGGAATTCAAAGTACTGGAATACCTACATTCACACATACAAGTTAGTTTTTATTGCCTGCAGGGTTGTCTAAGTGCTGAACTAATATGGCCAGTGTGTTACCTAATAAAATGTTAGGTTTATTTACTTTGGAGTGCCTAACCTTTTGTTACATCTTTTGCATAATCTTTGAGCTATTTTTAGAAATATAGAAAATCACCACAAGTCTTAATTAATCATAGTTGATTGGAGAAAACTGCTCAGTAGTTAGTACAATTTTAGTGCTGTTGCTGATCGGTCAGTCTTGATTTCTGTTTACTTGTTTCAACTGTGTAAACATCTTGACTATTATTCAGAAAATAATAAGCTGAAAAGTTAAGTACGTTTTTCTTAAAAAATTAGTGATTATATTCTATTATTCATTTCAAGTTATCAGTTATTTAACATTAAACCCATGGGGGTTGATCACAATTCTGGTACAGGAATCCAACCTTCTACTGTAATTGGCTAGAATATGTCTTTTGCACCAGCATCCTGGGATTATGCAATATTGAAAAAGGCTTACAAGGCCTTGTTGCTTCTTTTGGTTTTAACAGTTTTTGTGGTTTAGAAAACTAAAAATGACCTTTGCCTGATGATTTATCAGTGGCCTAGTGGTTAGGGTGGTGGACTCTGAGGAACTGAATTCGATTCCCACTTCAGACACAGCTCCTTGTGACTCTGGGCAAGTCACTTAACTCTCCATTGCCCCAGGTACAAATAAGTACCTGTATATGTAAGCCGCATTGAGCCTGACATGAGTGGGAAAGCGCGGGGTACAAATGTAACTAAAATAAAAATTTATCTATTCTCTAATATCCTGCTAGGTTCATTGCTCCTTCTCCTTGATACTTGTGCTGGAGCACTGCCTGCCTACAAATAACTTTTCTCTTATTGTTATTTAAATATTCCCCTGTTCATTCACGTATTCATCTTGAGGTAATAATGCAGGATTTTTTTTTAAACATTGCTATCAATAAATAGACTAGGAAATAGATCTTAAGAAAATGTTTTTTTTTTTAAGCTGAATAATACTGTGAAGGTCTTTTAAATATTATTTTACAATCCTTAAAATCTTTTGAGCCGAGATCCAAGATGGCCGCAGTCCATTGAGGCGCTGCAAGTCGCGCTTTACCTCTGTTCTCAAAATGCCTAAACGTCGAGGGCGAGTAGCAGCCAGAGCCCCGCCAGCTACCCCCTCCTTACCTGGTCCAATTGACCGTTTCGTCCGACCTCAGAGTGTTGCATTTGAAAGCGGGACGCCGCCAGTTGGGATGTCCGGCGAGCTAGGAGACTCGGCCTCCCCTGGCTTGGAAACCACCCTTAGCCCCGCTATGCGGACTCCGCCTCCCCAGCCGATTGGAGCAAGCTCCTTCCTTGTTGACTCGATCGGGTCTCCCAACGAAGACGAGGGGGACCCGGAAGGAAATCGAGTGGAGGGCTCATCTTTATCTCAAGCAGGAGAAATGCTGCCTTCATGGAACGCGGGGAGAGGTATCGAGGAACAGAGAGAGTTTCATGCGTTGGTTCCTGAAAGGTTTGAAATGCCTAAAGAATTAATTACTAAACCAAAAGAGGTTACTTTGGATAAATTATGGGACTTGGTTTCTGCCCTGGGACAAACATTTTTGAAACAGACAAATGTGATTGTTCCAAAAGTAAATTTATTAGAGAAAGATTTGAGACAACTGGAGGGAAAAACTAAAGAAATAGACAATAAAGTTGAAAAGGCTGAGCAAAAAATTGAAAAATTGGAAACATTACAACCTTTGATGATAAATGACTTGGCTAATCTTCGGAAAAAGATGGAAATATTTGATAATTACACCAAAAGTCATAATTTAAGATTTGTAAACTTTCCCAGGATTCAGACAACACCTCCTCTTGATATGTTAAAGAGATATTTCCGAGATGTCTTGAATGTAACAGATCAGAATTTACCACCATTTACCTCTGTTTATTATGTCCCAGGAAAAGAGCTGAATCAAATTCCTGAAACCCCATTAGATGTATCTCTATTACTTGAGACCTCTGATTCCGAGCTGGCAACGCCCGCAACTTTGGTTGCTACCGTTGCTTTGCTGCCGGACAAGGGTTGGATCTTCCGTCTTTTCTTTCGTAATAGAGAAAAACCCTTTTTGGGTCATAAGATATTATTATTTCCTGATGTCTCAAAGGAGACAAGAAAACGGAGGAAACAATTTTTGCTCCTGAAGTCTGGAATAGTGCAGTTGGGGGGTACCTTTTTTTTAAGATACCCCTGCAAGTGTATAGTAAGACTTGATGGGAAGAAATATGTGTTCACAGAACCTATGCATGTATCTGCTCTTATAACCTCGAGAAAAAAGGATAACGCTTAATATATAAGTAATACACCTCAATGGTACTAGCTTAATCCTGTTAACTCTTTTATTAATTTAACTAGATTCTCCTTGTATTCCTGAATCTTGGATTTTCAATTTATGGACTTGAGTAGCAATAATTTCCTTTAGATTGTTTAATCTTTAATGTTATGTTATATGATATTTTCTTCTTTATGTTCTTTTCCGAACAAGATGTTTTCTTGTGTTTTTGATGAAAATGAATAAATAAAAAATTAAAAAAAAAAAAAAAATCTTTTGAGCCAACAATATAGAAAGTGTGTGTGTATATATACATAGAAATTCCAGCATGAGAAAGGACATGACGTTATTTGACATCACAGAGAAGTGCAACGCCACGTAGTATCCAGTGCTCTGGCGGCTGGACAGTTTTAAGGTCAACAGCAGCAATATAATTTAGGTTTGTACGGACTGGCTTCTTATAAATTGGACAAACTGAGTAAAGAATATCCATACATTTTCACTTTTTTTTTTAAATGAGAAAAATCATCTTCCATTTTTCTTTTGCTTAGTACAAAGACATACACCGGCCGATATTCAAAATGATTAAAGTGAGCAGGAGAGTCTCCTGCCCTCCTAAACCGTTTGTGACTAATCACCAATATTCAGCGACACTTAACTGGCTAGTGCCACTGAATATGTGCAGAAATTGGCTCACGTGGGTGTTTCGAGGCAGAGTTACCTCTTATGTGGTTAAGTGCTGATATTTAACTCTGAATGCATATGATACTGCTTAACTTGGGCTGCATAAATAGCAGTCCTATCTTTAAGCATTTCAGCTTATGTGGTCAAAGGCTGAATATTGCACATAAGCTTTAGCAGTCAGGCTAAAGCTGGATATTCAATGCTTTTTTTCCCCCAATAAACGGCTTTATTATAACATCTGAGACTCGACACAAGTTGTGTTTTGGCCTAAAAAGGCTTTCTTCAGGAGTGGTGATACTTAGTTACGCAGCGCTGTACAGTTTAACAGAGAAGGACAGTCCCTGCTCAAGGAGCTTACAAGCTAAAGGACAAGTGTACAGTCAGTCAAATTGGGGCAATCTAGATTTCCTGAATAGAGGCATAAAGGTTAGGTGCCGAAGGCGACATTGAAGAGGTGGGCTTTGAGCAAAGATTTGAAGATGGGCAGGGAGAAGGCTTGGCGAATGGGCTCAGGAAGTTTATTCCAAGCATAGGGTGAGGCGAGGCAGAAAGGGTGGAGCCTGGAGTTGGCGGTGGTGGAGAAGGGTACTGAGAGGAGGGATTTGTCCTGTGAGCGGAGGGTTCGGGTGGGACCGTAAGGGGAGATGAGGGGGTACAGAGGTAATGAGGGGCTGTGGACTGAGTGCATTTGTAGGTTAGAAGGAGAAGCTTGAACTGTATGCGGTACCTGATCGGAAGCCAGTGAAGTGACTTGAGGAGAGGGGTGATATGAGCATATCGGTCCAGGCGGAATATAAGACGTGCAGCACAGTTCTGCATGGATTGAAGGGGGATAGATGGTTAAGTGGGAGGCCAGTGAGGAGTAGGTTGCAGTAGTCAAGGCGAGAGGTAATGAGAGAGTGGACGAGAGTTCGGGTGGTGTGCTCAGAGAGGAAAGGGTGAATTTTGCTGATGTTAAAGAGAAAGAAGTGACAGGTCTTGGCTATCTGCTGGATATGCGCAGAGAAGGAGATGGAGGAGTCAAAGATGACTCCGAGGTTGCGGGCAGATGAGACGGGGAGGATGAGGGTGTTATCGACTGAGATAGAGAGTGGAGGGAGAGGAGAAGTGGGTTTGGGTGGAAAGACAATGAGCTCCGTCTTGGCCATGTTCAGTTTCAGGTTGTGGTTGGACATCCAGGCAGCAATGTCGGATAAGCAGGCCGATACTTTGGCCTGGGTTTCCGCAGTGATGTCTGGTGTGGAGATATAAAGCTGGGTGTCGTCAGCATAAAGATGATATTGGAAACCATGCGATGAGATCAGCGAGCCCAGGGAAGAGGTGTAGATTGAAAAAAGAAGGGGTCCAAGGACAGATCCCTGAGGAATGAAAAAAGAAGGGGTCCAAGGACAGATCCCTGAGGAACTCCAACAGAGAGCGGGATGGGGGTGGAGGAAGATCCATGAGAATGTACTCTGAAGGTATGGTGGGAGAGATAAGAGGAGAACCAGGAGAGAACAGAGTCCTGGAACCCAATTGAGGACAGTGTGGCAAGAAGTAACTCATGGTTGACAGTGTCAAAAGCGGCAAATAGGTCGAGGAGGATGAGGATGGAGTAGTGACCTTTGGATTTGGCAAGGAACAGGTCATTACAGACTTTAGAGAGTGCCGTTTCTGTGGAGTGTAGAGGGCGAAAACCGGAATGAAGCGGATCGAGGATGGCATGAGAGGAGAGAAAAGGCAGTGGCTGTGAACGGCGCGCTCAAGTATCTTGGAGAGGAAGGGTAGGAGGGAGATGAGGCGGTAGTTGAAGGGACAGGTAGGGTCAAGTGATGGTTGTTTGAGGAGTGGTGTGACTACGGTGTGCTTGAAGGTGTCAGGGACAGTTGCAGTGGAGAGAGAGAGGTTGAGGATATGACAGATGGGGGGGGGGGTAACAGTAGGAGAGATGGTGTTAAGTAAGTTGGTGGGGATGGGGTTAGAGGAACAAGTGGTGCATTTCGAGGAGGAAAGAAGGTAGGCGGTTTCCTCTTCAGTGATATCAGGAAAAGAGGAGAAGGAGGCCTGGGTTGGTTGGTTGAGGGAGTGGGTTGAAGGGTGAAGAGGAGGAGGTGGCTTGGTTGATCTTCTGCACCTTGTCGTGGAAGTAGTCAGCCAGTGATTGAGGAGAGAGTGAGGGGGGGGGGTGGGAGTGGAGGGTACTTTGAGGAGGGAGTTAAGGGTGACGAAGAGACGACGGGGGTTGGAGCTGTGAGAATTAGTCAATTGGGTGTAATAGTCCTATTTGGCAAGGAATAGGGAGGACTGGAAGGAGTAAAGCATGAATTTGTAATGAAGGAAATCGGTATGGGTGCGAGATTTCCTCCAGAGGCATTCAGCAGATTGGGCGCAGGAGTGAAGGTATCGGATGCAAGGGGTCAGCCAGGGCTGGGGATTAGTACGCCTTTTGGGACGGGGGGGGGGGGGTGGATGGTGTGAGGGTGTCCAGAGCAGAGGAGAGAGTGGTATTGTAAGCGGAGACAGCCTTGACAGACTCGGAGGACATGATGGAAGGGAGGAGATTAGAAATAATAGAGGATAAGGTGGGAGGGGCGATAGCCTGGAGATTCCTGGAGGTAGTGGTTAGTGTTGGGCGGGGCTGAGGGGGGTGATGAAGCGTGAAGGTGATCAGGTGATGATCAGAGAGAGGAAGAGCTGAGGTGTAGAAATTGGAGGGTGAGCAGGTAGAGGAGAGGATGAGGTCAAGGCAATGGCCAGTTTGGTGAGTAGGGGTGGTGGGGCACAGCTGGAGGTTGAAGGAGGATGTCAGAGTGAGGAACTGAGAAGCGTAAGAGTCGGATGAGTCGTCAACGTGTATGTTAAAGTCTCCAAGAATGAGGGACGGGGATGAGGGTTCAAGAAAAACGGAGAGCCAGGCATCGAAGTCAGTAAGGAAGGAAGAGGGGGACTTATCAGGGGGGGCGGTAAATGACTGCAACTCTGAGTGGCAGTGGGTAGAATAGATGGATGGAGTGGACTTCAGAGGATGAGAAGCAGTGAGACTGCGGTAGGAGGAGGGGTTGGAAACTACAGGAGGGCGAGAGTAGTAACTCGACGCCTCCTCCGCGGCCAATTGGGCAGGGGGTGTGGGAGAAAAGATATCCTCCATGGCATAGGGCCTCGACTGAGGCAGAGTCATCAGGGGTGATCCTGGAAGCGTGGTTTTGTGGAGTCCAAGTGTTTTTTTCATTTTTTTTTAAAATATCTTTATTAGGACAGAGGTGCAACACCCGTCAACAACATCAACAGTTATGTACTACTAGTCACACCATCAGTGGTACAATTAATTGACATGAATGTGCTGCCTCCCATGTGAACAGATATACAAAACCAACATTGACAGCAACAATTGAACAATTGGTGAACCTACCCCCGTCCCCTCCTGATTTTCCTTTATTCCCCCCCCCCCCCCCCGTCCATGCAAATTAAGACCCAGATACCTACTCCTTGGAGTTGAAACCAGAACAAAGAAAGAAACAGACAAAAAAACATAAGGCTTAAAGATTAAACGGGCCCCTCTTGGTACCACCCTTATCTATGAAACCCTTACTCCTTTTCGGACCCGTCCTCTAGGAAACCTCCAGTGTGGTTATCTCTGTCACTCTTTCCCACAAGGCTCTATACTGTTGCTGCACTGGGGAGGTGGAAAATCTGAGAGAGGCTATCACCCAACTAGCCATTTCTTTCATGACTCCCTGCCAGACCACTAGCTTGGGGGGGGCCCTATCCACCCAGGCCATCAGAATGCATTTTTTCACCAGCATCGTGGCGACTAAAATAAATTTACAGGACACCTCACCCAAGCCCCGCTCCTTGAACTCTGCAGAATTCCCCAGGTACACTACCGAATAGGCAAAAAATTGAGAATTCGGCACACTCCATGCACGCTTGACTTGCTCAAATGCGGGGAAATGATCCCCTCCCAGTTGTCTAAAGTCACCTAAATACGTACACCCATGCGCTTTCCACTGTTTGAACAGGGATGCACCCATTCCGCCCACAAACTCCGGATTACCTGTCACAGGCAGAAAGGAGCCCACCCCTCTCTGACCTCCGCCTTACTCTCACTACCACCTCCAGGCCCTTCGTAGTGCCATGACATGGATTCGTCGCCACCGCCCTCATGCCTTTTATTGACCTTAATTCTAAAACTGCAAATGGGTCATATGGCCTGCCCCAGCTCCTCCAAAAATCTATTGGCGAGAAGAAATCTGCCCCCATGTGGAGCTCATGAATCCACCTCATAAGCACAGCTACATTGTACGCTTTAAGGTCCGGCAGCCGAAGCCCTCCTTTCCCCCTATCAAGTGTTAATTTAGCAAATGAGATTCTAGGTCTCCGCGCACGCCAAATAAAAGTCGTAACTATGCTCTTATACCGTGCTTCTTCTTTTTTGTGTAACCAAAGTGGCAGCATCTGTAATGGATATAATAGTTTAGGCAGCAAAACCATCTTGACCAGTGCTACCCGCCCCCATTCTTTTTGTAAACCCACTCCATATCTGCGCTGATATGTACCCCTAGGTACTTGATCCCTGTCTTCACCCACAATAAAGGAAAGTGAGGCACTGCCACGCTAGCACATGGATTGCTAATCGCTAATGCCTCAGATTTACCGAAATTTATACTGAGCCCCGAAAAGACTCCAAACTCTTTTATGATTTCCATAACTAAGAAAATTCCTGTTGAGGCATCATCGAGAAGCAGTAACATGTCATCCGCGAACATATTAATACGGTATTCTTGTTCGCCCACCCGTACTCCCTTCAGATCTGGGTCTTGTCTTATGCGTGCTGCCAGTGGTTTCAGACTCAATATAAACAACAAGGGTGACAAAGGGCAGCCCTGCCTCGTTCCTCCCCACAAAGGCAGTATTTGGGTCATCGAATCGTTAATCATAATCTGTGCCGTGGGATTCGTGTATAACACATTTACCCAGTCCAGGAACTCTCACTCTATCCCGTACCTTCGCAACACCCAAAACAAATAATCCCAAATTACTTTGTCGAAGGCCTTCTCTGCATCTAGACTGGCCATAATCTGATCTCCCCCTTTCCCTTGCCCTTCCAACAACGCTCTGCTCACTTTCAAGATGTTGGCTGACGCATATCGGCCTTTCACAAAGCCCACTTGATCATTATGTACAAGACCAGGGACCAACTCACTTAACCTCGCCGCCAATACATCCTCCAGGATTTTGACATCTTGGTTTAACAGTGAGATGGGCCTATAGGACCCTACCGCTTCCGGGTCTTTACCAGGTTTCAGCAATACTGTGATAAACACATGATTCAGATAGGATCCCATGTTCCGCGATGTTCTTACCTCTTCACACATGTTGACAAAAGGCGAAACTATTTGATTCTGCAGTATCTTATAAAATTCCATCCCAAAGCCATCTGGTCCTGGTGCCTTTGCCAGTTTCAGCCCTTTTATAACTCTCTGTACTTCCTTACCCTGCATCGGAGCGGTGAGGCTCGCCATCTGTTCAGCTGTCAAAACCGGTAGTTGAATCTTTTTTTTTTTTTTAATTTATAGAAGTCTTTATTAAGCATGAATAATCATAACATTACATATGCATCTTAATACAAAAAACAATATTAATGTACCACATATTTGCTGAATCCAAGGTAAAGTGCAAAGCGAACACTCCCTTTTACACGATAACCATGCTGAAAAAGTACCATATGATACTTCAAACTTTTTTTTTTATATGTAAAGTGACCCCACCCGCTCCCTACCCCAAGACCCTCTCTCCCTCCCTCCCTCCCTCCTCCCACCCCCCTCGTCTTCCCTTCCACTCCAATAATATCCCTTTTATCCAGAACATCTTTTCAAAAAGGGTTCCCAGACCCGGTATAGTTTTTTTTTTTCTCAGCAGTCAGTCTCTCCATCTCGCATATGTATTGTACCTTGGTTATCCATCTCACCATTGGGGAAACCAATGGAGATTTCCAACTTTGTGCTAAGTTGACTCGAGCTGCATTCAGTGCACTTCTTAATAGTAACCACTGGTCCGTCGTAAGTCCCACTGGTCTCTGTCCTAACAAAAAGATCAGGGGATGCCACTGTACAGATTTGCCCACCCATACCTTGAAGGCGTGACTGCACCCCTTTCCAGTACGCCTGGGCCTTGGGGCATGACCACCAAATATGTCCCGCAGTTCCCACAGCCCCACAGTTCCTCCAACAGCGCTGTGACACCTGAGCAAACATGTGGTGTAGTCTGACCGGTGTCAAATACCATCTATAAAAGACCTTTATGGCACTCTCTTGCATAGCCACAGCTGTGGAGGACCTCAAAATCCTCTGCTCAAGAGCCATCCAGCCTGCCTCCGGCAGAGTAAACTCTGTCTATGCAAGAGGGATGGCTTTGCACCTGCCACTTGATAAGCATATAGGAAGGAGATCAATCCTTGCGTACCTCTTGAGTCTACACACACCTCCTCCATCGGGTGAATACCCCGCTTCATACATCCCTGATAAGCCTGCCCTTTCAGAAAATGCTGCATTTGCAGGTAGGCATACCGATCCCCCGGCCGGAGCCCAAAATCATCTACCAAGGTCTCAAAAGGCACAATGGTCTCTCCCACATGCATCTGCCCCATCATGTCTAAGCCCGATTCCGCCCATCTACAAAAAGAGTTATTTCCTATACCAGGCTCAAATAGGAGGTTATCCACTATTGGTGCCAACCCCGACACAGGCGTTCGGTCTGGGAACATAAGGTCCCAGTAATAAAAAGTGTTTTGGACTGTGGGCGGGAACTTTTCCACCCTTCCCTGATGCTTACTCACCAGCCACATTAGATGTCCGAGTTTCCGAGAACCCACCAGAGTTTGCTCAATGTCTACCCACAGTTTATGGTCTTCCCTCCTAAACCAATCTACCGCCGCCCGCGCCTGCGCCGCCTTATAGTACCAGAACAGGTTGGGCACCCCAGCCCTCCCGCACGTTTACTCTTATACAACAGGGCGCGGGGCAACGGCGGTCTCTTCCGGTTCCACACGAACCTGTTCAAAATGTCCTGCAACCCAGATAGGAACGATCTGGACAACCGCAGAGGAAGAACCTGGAATGAGTACAGGAATCTAGGCAGTATGTTCATTTTAATCGCGGCTATCCTCCCGAACCAGGATAGCCCCACCGACATCCATCTATCTAGGTCCCTCTGGACCTCCTGTTTAAGGGCCGGATAATTAATGGCAAACAACTCAAGACAAATTGCCCGAAATCTTCACACCCAAATAATTCAGTTGTCTGTCCTCCCACTTAAAAGCAAAGGACGACTGCAGTGTGTCCATTAGTCTCAGTGACACACCCACCGCTAAACCTATTGATTTACTAGCGTTTAGTTTATATCCAGATACCCCAGTATACTCTTCTATCACCTTCACCAAATTAGGGAGAGAAACTATTGGGTTTGTTAGGGTAAGGAGAATGTCATCTGCAAATAATGCTATTTTATATTCCTGCGTTCCCACCCTCACTCCGGTAATGTCCTTATTTTCTTGAATTGCCTCTGCCATAGGTTCCATCGCTAGAGCAAAAAGTAACGGGGATAAGGGGCACCCCTGCCGTGTTCCCCTACCCAATTGGAAAGCCCCAGAATTCCCTCCGTTTACGTGCACACAAGCCTGCGGCGATGCATATAATGCCAGAATCCAGGTTCTGTAATGCTGGCCAATCCCTACTCTTTGTAAGACCTTATCCAGTTACCCTCAATGGACCCGGTCAAATGCCTTTTCAGCGTCTAATCCGAGCAGCACCACAGGCCGGGCCTTTTCTGAGCCGCGTACAGAAGGTCCACCGTTCTCCGAACATTGTCCATAGCTTGTCGTTTGGCTACGAAACCCACCTGATCTGGGTGGATCAGGCTTGGGAGCACCTTCCCAGGCGATTTGCTAAAACTTTAGCCAAGATTTTGACATCGGTATTAAGGATCAAAATAGGTCGATACGAGGCACATTCAGTTTTATCTTTGCCGGGTTTTGGTATGACAGCCACCCAGGCCTCCATCATAGTCTTGGGGAGAGGTGCTCCCTCCCTCACCGAATTAATAATAGTTAAATACGGAGCTAGGTCCACCACGTATGCCTTAAAGAACTCATTCGTGAAGCCATCTAAGCCTGGTACCTTCCCTGTCGGGAGCGCTTTAATAACTTGGACTACTTCTTCCACCCTCATCAGCTCTTCCAATTCCTTCTTCTGCGATGCTGAGAGAACCAACAGTCCTCTGGCCCCTAAGTAATCATCTATTTTCCCGGTCTGTACAGCAGCATCTTCCCTATACAGAGTCTCATAATATTGGGCAAAACATTCTCTAATCTGTGCTGACCTTCGTACCACCACCCCCCCCCTTAGCATCCTTAATCTTCAAAATATGTTGATCTGATCTAATTTTTCTCAGTTTAGCAGCCAACATCCTTCCTGGCTTGTTGGTGCAAGCATAGTGAACCTGTTTAAGCCTTGCGTGCACAAACTGCAGACTGTCCTCATGTAGGGTGGCAATCTCCAGTCTCACGGCCTGTAGCCTTCTAAGGTCGGACACAGAACCTGACGCCTTGTACCTGGTCTCCAAGGCCCCCAGCTTTCCCATACATTGGTTCAAGCGTGCCTTATGAGCCTGGGCCTTCTGACCTGCTTGTTTAATAAAATACCCTCTCGTTACTGCCTTATAGGCGTCCCAAACAGTTCCCAATGCAGGTCCCGAGCCCATGTTGATATCAAAGTATTCTCGCAAGAATAGGATAAAGCTAGCCACCGTTTCCGGGTCCTGTAGCAAAAGGTTATTAAATGTCCATCTCTTTTCTCTCACCTCTTCCCTCAAAGAAGGAATACTAGTCCAGACTGGGGCATGGTCTGATATGGAAATATGACCTATGCTTGAGTCTCCCCCCCCCCCCCCCCCCCCCCCGTCAGACATTATTTTGTCAAGGAAAATATAATCTAGTCTGGAGTAAGAGAGATGCACATGGGAGTAAAAGGTGTAATCCCTCCCTCTGGGATGTCCCAATCTCCACACATCAAATAGACCCATCTCGTCTATGAAATGTTTCAGTGCCTGAGAGATTTTACGATCCATCGGAGTAGGAGGAGCCGACCTGTCAAGCCCAGGTTGCACAATGGCGTTAAAATCACCCACCACCAGTAGTTTACCTCTGACAAAGGCCTGCGACTCCTTCCGGAGACGCAGGAAAAAATGTTCCTGCCTCTCGTTCGGTGCATAGACACTGACCAGTGTATACTCCTCCTGCTCCAGCAACACATGCAGAAAAATAAATCTCCCCTCCCTGTCCTTTCTTGAATGCAAAATCTGTACCTGGACATCTTTATGGAACATTATAGCCACCCCCCTTTTTTTTGCACCCGTTACCTCAGAGGCACAAAATACCTGAGAGTATTGTTTAGAGCGCAGTAGTCCCTCATGCTTTGTTAAAAAGTGGGTTTCTTGCACAAAGACCACTTGTGGCTTCAACAGTTGCAATTCACGCAACAAGGCGTGCCTTTTATATGGAGAATTCAGACCCTTTATGTTATATGTGAGAAAGTCCACCATTTAACAGTCTCTGAACAAAGCAAACTGTGATTGGAAGACTTTTACCCTGCCCTACTACCCCCCTCCCAGTCTATCTCCCTCCCCGCCCTCCCTCCGGCCCCACCCCCCTCCCTACCTACCCCCCCCATACCTTCCCTCCTGTCCCCCAACCCGCCCCCTATCCTCTATCCACCACCCACCAACTAGTGCCATACAGCACTACTTGGAATCACAAAGGAAGAAATCCCACTGGCCAAACCTATAACAATATTAAAACTTTTCTTAAGCTAAAGTAAACACTACCCACCAATCCGCCCTCCGCACTCCTTCCCCCCCCCCCCCTTATACATTAATTATTACACATTATCATCCCTAACCATCTGTCTTAATAAGTTTCTCTTGTCAACTCTCCCACTTCAGTCATTGTTCACTTCCCTCATTGGGGCCTCTATCACCAGCCTCTGCACTCTCTCGACCGATCTAGTAGTGCGTCCTCAGGTCTGGGGTCGCGTGTTCTTAGCCGCTTTCTCCACTCTCTTCCATCTCTGAAGGCGGGCCTTTGTGGAGGAAGCCATTCCCCCTGGCATTGCTGCTGTCTGGGCCAACCCCGCTTCATGTAGGCTCTTCCACGCTGCTCACACACTACGACAGCGGAGTTTCTCGTCATTGAGTTCAAAGCAGATAGCGAAAGGGAATGCCCATCTGTAGAGAATCTTTTCTTTATTCAGGATCTGTAATACCGGCCTCATGGCTCTCCGCAGATTCAAAGTAAACAAGGAGAGGTCTTGATATATCGCCACACGTGCCCCGTTGAACTCCAAATTGGGGGTCTTTCTGCCCTTTTGCCATATCTGCTCCTTGCAAACATAGGTGGTGAACCGCACCACAATGTCTTGCGGCTTATTATCTTGCATAGACCCCAGCGCTCTATGGGCCCTGTCCATGTCCACTACGGTAGCATCAAATTCTTCTCCCATCAGCTGTGCGTAAATGGCGCGCACTACAGCAGGAACATCTTCCATGTCGCCGCTCTCCTTCACTACTCAGAACCTGAGGTTCTGCCTGCGTTCCTGATTCTCGAGGTCGTCGAGCTTATATTGCAGTTCTTCTGCCTGTTCCGCCATCTGCTTTAATCGCCTGTCTACATTTTAATTTTTCTCCCCCTGTTCATACGCTCGCTCCTCTAGGGCTTCTACCCTGCCCCCCAGCTCTCTCAGATCCACACTGAGGGAGTCCACGTGTTCCATTTTTTCTTCCTTAGATGCTAAGATCTCAGCTCTAATCACCTCCAGGCATTTGGTCAGGTCTTGCGGGAGCGCTTGCTTGGGGGCGGGTTCAGCGCGCTCTTCACAGGACAAAGCCGAGCCCGACTCCGACACTCTTCTCGGCTTGGGGGAGACATGGTGCGCTAGGCCTCTGTCCGTCTGCCTCATGGACAGGCGTTCGCTCTCTCGTTGCGGCGCACCGTTTTTTAAACTCATATTTTAATCCAGGATCACTCACCCGTCTTGTGCAGCTCCTTCAGAAGTTTGGAGAGGATTTTTAATTCAGATGGCACCTGAAAGAAGGTAGGGAAGCGCGGAGCTCAGGGATTAAGCGGCCATTCAGCCCCGTGACGTCACTTCCTCCATAGTTGAATCTTATCAAAAATTTTCTGGCAGTCACCTTCAGAAAGCGAACCCTTAGCATATAGAGCAGAGTAGAACTGTACAAACTCCCGTTGTATCGCCTCCCTTCCCGAATGGAATCTCCCTTGTCCATCCCGAAGCTTACTTATAAAACCTTTCCCAGATCTCTGCCGGATCAGGGATGCCAAAAGTTTGCCAGTCTTGCTACCCCATCTGTGCAAGCGATATTTGTAAAGCCTGATGTCATATAAGGCACGCTCGTCAAGTATTGCCTGAACCTGTTTCCTAACTGCCAAATATGTTGCTCTGGCCTGCCCAGATGAATCAAAGATAACTGCTGCCTCGCCTCCTTCAGCTCTATCAGCAAAGTGGTAAGAGCTAACTCTCACTTCTTGTTCATAGCTGCCACATAGGCCATGATCTTGCCACGCACCACTGCCTTGCCAGCTGGTGCCCCAAAATATTCTGTCATTCACCGGCTGCTTCCTATTGTCCTCTATATAATCCAGCCACACCTTTCTAAGATATACCCAAAAATCTCTATCTTGATACAGGGCAGGGTTCATCCGCAACCTAGCTGTGCCCAACTTTTCTCCCCATTGCATCTGAAGCCACACCAGCGCATGGTCAGACACTATGGACTCCCCAATCTCCGTGCGTTCAACCCCTTGTACTAGAGATTGTGCTACTAGAATATAGTCAAGACGTGCATGGACTCCGTGAGGGTGCGAGTAAAATGTGTAATCTTTTTCCTCCAAATGAAAAAGTCACCAGATGTCTACTACTCCTACAGCACTGGAAATATAGTTCACCCCTCTCCCTTCGTGGTCTTTACCTGCTTTCTTTGGTGGCTTGCAATCAATTGCTGGATCACTGGTAATATTGAAATCACCACCAATTACCAGTGGGTATTCATTCAATGTGACTAACTTAGCAACCAAAAGAGTAAAAATTTTTTGTGAGTATACATTAGGCGCGTATATGCTGCACAAGGCCACCCTCGCTCCCTGTAAAACTCCCGCCACTATCACAAAGCGACCATCAGGGTCACGATACACTCCATGCAATTCAAATGCCAGGCTTTTCTTTATAAGTATAGCTACTCCCCTCTGCCTGTTGTTGTATGAGGCCGCATAAACATCGCCCACCCAATCCCGTTTGAGTTTAGCATGCTCTGCATCCCCTAAATGTGTTTCCTGAAGCAGTGCAATGTCAGTGTTTTGCTTCCTTAATGTCTGTAGTGTCTTGAACCTCTTTACAGGGGAATGGATGCCGTCCACACTTAATGTAACAATTTTCAACCTAGCCATCTGGTAACAGAAATATTATTTTAGACCCAAGACAATATAATCCCCTATTATCCCTCAAAGGACCTCCCAGCTGGGCCTCCCAAGAGAATCTATTTCTTGCAGCAGGTTCTGCTAGATCTCTATGTAACATTGCATCGGACGTTTCTTCTCCTTCTTCCCTCCTCCCCCCCCCCCGGAAGACCACCCTTCCACCAGTCTCTCTCCTCCTGCCCCTCACACCTAACCTCCCCCTTCCCACCCTCCCCTTTTCGTCCCTCTGCATACATCATATACCATTGCCCCAACAACCACACCCACAACCATACACAGCCTCCTCCCCTTCCGAACATTTATCAACTCTTCTGCCCCGCATCCACCTCCCCCTCCCTTATAATGTACCCCTCTTCTCTGACACAATCCTAATTACTCCCCTCCCCTTATCCCTGAAACCTTAACATTTGAATATCTCAAAGAAACCACATCTTATGTCCCAACCACAAAACAAGAAACTAGCAGGCAGAGTTATAACAGTACATACAACATAGCGAAGGCAGATTTCTCAAATGGGAACGATGTTTTCCAGCCACGCAGCATCGACCAAGTCTTTAAGCAAAGCTTAACTACATTTTGTCCAACAGCCTCACACCGACCTGCTACTGCCGCCGGTTAGTGTCCATATCTCATCCGCTCTCAATATCCAGCACCTCCGCGTCTGCTGCATCCCCATATCTCCTGCTCTGCTATACTGCCCTCGCTGCTGCTGCTTCTCCTCCCATGCGCTGGTAAGCAACTCAATGGGCTCGCACCTGCAAATGTCTGAAATCACACCACCGGTGCTGGTCCAAGGCTCCCCTTTTATAACTTTTCCACAAAAGCTGCCAATTCTCTGGGATCCGTAAAAAACAGCACTTTCTTATTCTGTACGATCCTCACTTTTGCTGGGAACATTAGAGCAAATTTCACCCCTCTATCAAAGAGCTGTTTACAGTGCTGTCCCATCTTCCTTCTCTGCTCAGAGACTGCAGCCGAGTAGTCATGGAAAAGTATCAGCTTGTGACCCTCATATTCCAAGCTTTTCTTCTTTCTGAAAGCCTGCATAATTAAGCACCTTCGCGATCACTGTCCGGGACCTTTGTTCTCCATCCCTCAGTACACCTATTCTGTGGACTCTTTCAATCTTGAGAGCATCCTCCTCCATTTGTAAATCCAATTGTTCCGGCAACCATTTCTTCACCAGCTGCCTTAACTCTCTGTCCTTTACTGTTTCGGGGAGACCAACAATGCGGAAGTTACTCCTCCTGCTTCTGTTCTGCTGATCTACCTGCTGGGCCAATTTCAAGCATTTCAGCTCTAATGCAGCAATTCGTGCCTCCGCGGACTCCATCTTGTCCTCTTGTCAGGACACCCTCTCCACGGCCTGCTGTAGCCTCGCACTCTGCCGCTCCACCGATTCGCGGATTTGCTCCACCGAGGCCTGGAATTTGGAGAGCTTCTCTTCCAAAATAGCAGTGACCTGCTGTATGAGCCCCTGCATTGCCTCTGCCGGCTGACTAGCCACCCCCACGGCCTCTTTCACCTCCGCCATCTTAGGGCTTCCCTCCAGGACAAGCGGTTTTTGCGGGCGCTGGTTCTTCGCTGGCATACCAGCTGTACACCACTGCACCAGGACCGCCACCACCTCTGTTTACAGCACTTACCTTCCGCTACCTGTGCAGGTATGTTTCGTGCCAGAAAGTGAGGGTCTTTGCGGGTTATTTATCAGATTTAAAGGAGGCTGGAGCGGAGCTGCTTTTCGGACATCCGCTCAGCAACGCTGCATCACGTGACCCCCCTGGATATTCAATGCTGGTGTATAGACATGGCCCAGCATTGAATATCTGGGAATATAGCTGGTGGCAGACATAAAAACGCTGACCATTGCCAGCTGAATATCAGCCGGGCAGTTTTTCCTAGCAGTACAGGGATAGAAAGGCCTGGAGATAACAATGCTGATCTAATACAAGCAAGGGGGCCTAATGATGGTCAGCCCAGGGGCGTAGCTACGGGTGGGCCTGGGTGGGCTCAGGCCCACCCAATCACAACACAGGCCCACCCAGTCTCTCTCTGACTCACCAATCGCTGCCTGTCTTTTTAGGTGCCGGTTAGATTGCACAACAGCATGCAGCCATGTGGAAGCCTCCATTACAGTGGCAGCAAGCAAAGAGCTCTCCTGCCTGCCTTTGTGAGGAAGGGGCCCTGAGACCTGGCAGGTCTGCATGGAAGGAACAGAGATTGGGAAACCCAGGGCGCTCTGACTCATTCTCCAGCCAAGCCGGTCCTAGATCTCTCTTCGATTTTGTTTTTTTTTTTCTTGCTTGACCTCCATTTTTTAATCGGACATGATGCCGGATTTCCTGCTCCTGGGGCAGCCCTACTTGTGAGCTCCAGGAGTCTCCTGCAAGGTGCCCAGGCTGCTGCTGCTCTTCCTCTTCTTCTCTCTGACTTCCTGCCAGCTGTGTGCGGTCTCTTGCGAGTGCTCGGATTCGCGGCCCGAACTGTGAAGTGTGTCCAGCGGGATGTTCAGCGAGTCCCGACTGACATCCCCGGCTACACCCGTAACCTTTTCATCACCGGCAACAGGATCAGCTGGATCGCTACTGGCGCTTTGCGAGGGCTGCCCAACCTGGTCACTCTGTCCCTAGCCAACAACAGGTAGAAAGGGTTTAAGGGCAGCAGCACGTGGGTGGTGTTTGAGATTCTTGCTGAAGCTCAAGGCCAGGTAACAACGAAAAAAGCATTTTAATATGTGTATTGCTGGTGGACTACTGGGTGGGGGTCGGCTCTGCACTACCCAGGTTTAAATATAAAACTTTTTTTTTTTTTAACCTGGGCATTGTAGAGCTCACTCCCACCCAGAAATCTACCAACATTAAATATAAAAAATGCTGGTGGTTTTCTTTCTGGATGATGCAGGTGGATTCTGTAGTACCAAGGATGTGTGCATCAGGATGGGGAGGGGTAGAGAGCTTGGGAAGGGCAGGAGAAATGCCAGACTATGGGGGATGGGTAGAGGGCAGGGCTTGGCTGATGCTAGGCTACTGGGAGGAGTGGGGGGTAGGGAAGGGTAAGACAGATTCCTGATTGGGGGTGGTATAAAAGGAAGGTACGGCTGATGCTGGGCTACAGGGAGAGACGAGAGGATAGGAAGGGAAGAATATGACCGATACTGGGCTATAAGGATGGATGGGGGGTAGGGCCATGGTGGGCTACAAGGATGGAGTGATGGGGAAGGGTATGGCTGATGCCGAGCTACAGGACAAATTCAAATTTTTGGTCCTTTATTCTGCAATTAATGATGGTTGACCTGTGTTCTGTATGTGACCAAGGTAAGAGATTCTGCTGGCATGTGGTGTTTGTGGGGATCTATATCGATCTGGCTTTTCCAATGGGACACATATTGCTATTGCCTTTTTAAAGGTGCTCTTATTGATATTTGAGTGTTCAGAACTGGTGGTGTTAAAGTTTGCAACATAGGTTCCGAATATGTATGTGGTTTATGTTGCTCTAGGACAGCTGTTGGGCAGACTGTTTATTAAAAATGATTTAGGATCCCAAAAAACACTACTCACACCTATATATACATAGTGCCCACCCATAGTAGCTCTGGGCCCACCCAAAATGTCAGGTCTGGCTACGCCACTGGGTCAGCCATTATCATTCTTCCTTATGTGTACATACAATGTAATACAGTGCTACTCAGCTTTCTAATGGCATCATAAGGTGGATAAGACATCTCTATATGCTGTCTACTGTTCATATACACAAAGATGCATTATGCATTAACAAGCAAAAATGCAAATTATTTACCTCAGGTACCTTTATTTCCAGTGGGGCCTATTCATTTACTGTAGTAAAACAATAAATAATGCTCCTTTGTGAATAGGGCTATAGGTACGTGAGCATCACCACCTTTACCAGCAGATCAGATAGCAAATGGGAAGAGTGAAAGGTTTTGGAAATCGAAGGATTTTTGACCAATGATAATTAATATAAAACTTCATGGTCTCTGAGGCTTTTCCCTTCATAAAATAAATACAACAATTAGGAAGTAAAGTCATAGGTAACAGAATAATTACAGTTGATACAATGATTTTGGATTTGGATGTGGTTATCACTAGAATGATTTATCTCATGAAGATAAATGCAATATGGTCAAATGTACAGCAAGATAAAACTTTATTCCACTGTGTTATAAGTGTGTGTTTTGAATATGTATTTTTAATAGTTGATATTGTTTTGTGATGATACATGTTGCATTATGATTACCACTAACTGCTTTGAATGATGTATATTAGCTGATGTAAGATAAAGGTAGAAAGATGGATAGATAAATTAATAAATGCATGAATAAATTAGAGGAAAACTGATCACTATATAGTATCACAAAAATACTGTAAAATAAAGTTTATAGCAAATCAAGATTGCTGATATGTTCATTTAAAATAAGTTCCTTGACAAAAAAAAAAAACTAGCACAATTCAAAACTGCCAACATAATTTTTCTGAATAGAGATACCCACTTTGCACTAAGATGGCCGCTGAGCAGGAGCTCCAGGGCCACCCTGCTGAACCGAAGCTAAATCGCGGATAGAGTGCAAGTGAGGACCTCTGGTCATTGCCCAAATAAAAGGGGAAAAACTCCAACAGTTCGCAGCAACGAGGCCAACACCAGAGGCACCCGAGACACAATGAGCCCAACCTGAGACCGATGCCACGTGGCGTCCGGAGATTAGTGAGAAAGGAGAACAAAGAATCACACGAAAGGTAAGAGAACCCATACCGGAATACCCTCCTCATTGAAGAAAAAAAACTCCAAACCTGAAACTTCTAGTCTGAAAGCCAAGGGAGTTCGAGTTTGAGGACAGGCAGGCCAGGTGGTGAAAACAGAGACTTCAGAAAACCCTTGTCACATGGAAACCGATACCACGGGACCCCTGTAGAGAAGAAGGGAACCAAGCACTGCAATAGCAACTGATCACTGGTGAGGTCACAGACTCTTGCAAGAGTGCCTTAGCAGCATAGGTGGACAGTTCTCCTAGAACACACTGATAGAGGCGAGGGAGCTTGTGCAGCACATGTCCCCTCACCCAGCCGGAACCCACAACCCAGAGCGTACCCTGACGCTTATCTGAACAGAAAACTGTGACCTACTGAGCCCAGCAAGGACAGGATCAGCGCAACAACAAGGCCAGTGGAGATCAGGACTGCAACATGGAGTGAAGAAGCTGATAGACACATACAACCTGTCGACCACAACAAGAAAGAATAGGGTCGGCGCCACAGCACATACCTTATCCCCCCTCATTTGCCTGTTGCTTCTCTTCACTGGGACAAAACTGCACCAATGGGACAGAACCGCATCCACCACCATGAGCTTGTCACAAGAAACAAAATCCTGATTAGGATTGCTCGCAGAGTAGACAAGAAAGACCAGAAACCGGATCCCTAACTGACTCAATGCAGTTATAAATGCAAATCCTCAACTTCTAAACCTAAACACATACACAAAGCTATACAAGACTTTTGAGCAGTTGCAAATGCAAATCCTCCCTCCTTAAACCCAAATACACACACAACTACACAAGATAACCAAACAAATGAAGACCTTCTCTGAACACTCTTGACATGGAAACCAATCACTAGCAACACCCCATCACCCACCCACCCTAAACAAACAAGCAAAGAATAAAATATCGCCAGTAGGACCAAGTAATAATAAACCAGAGGCTACAATGACAACCCACCAAATTACAAAACATCAAAACCCCCACTACCCGCAAAAGAACAAGACAAATAATTGCCAAAGACTCACATCCCCTACACCAAAACTAAAGGACAAAAACAAACGTCAAAGCAACTACCAACCCACAGTAACCCATTACAGGCAAAATGCACATCATAAAACTCCTAGTGGGAATATCTATCCTAACACCAAGAGACAATAACAATATACCAATACTCTATATCTCAACCCACACAACAAAAAGCAATGACCCTCACCAACTCAGAACAACCATAAGCAGATGGACTTACTCAACCACAAATACAGATGAAGAAACACACCCAACAACAACCCAAACACAACGAATGGCAAAGAAGGGAAAAAACCAAGCCAACAACTCAAAAAAGTGTCAGCTAGTGAAAATATCCAAAACCACGACAACAGAAGACTCCTATCTGTATGTGTGCACACAGGAGAGTATGAATTGTTGAGTGTGGGGGAGTGGATGCTCGGTGGTCCAGATGGTGGTGATCAGGACCCTGGGACTCCATAATGTGAAACAGCCGACATAATCAGCTGCTCATTACAGCTCTATTGCCATAATTTATTCCAGTGTTGGGGGTCCTGGAGAACCTCTTGTCAGTCAGGTGTTCAGGATCTTCACAATGAATATGCATGACATCAATTTGCATACACCCTCCAGGACCGACTTGGAAAACACTGATTTATTAATTCCTGGGATTTGTCCCTGAGAAAGGAATACTGAAATGAGATACTCTGTTAGGCAACCCTACTGACCATCATTATTAAGCAAATAAGTGACCTTTGTTCCCTCAAAACTTTATCACGAATTATCACTTGAATAAGCAATGTGCTTTTTTAAGCAGGCCTTGCTCATGAATATTATGGGTGCACTTACTTGGTATATAGAGGAGATATTCATGGTCACATAGTAAATATATTTATTCATAGCACATATAAGACCTACCTGTTCAAAAAGTGCTTACCCACAGAAAACATAAACTAACCCTCACGTTCCCATATGACACATCGTAGACCAGCCCCTCCATCTCGTCTCTCCGCTCTCCTCTCTATCTTTCCTATTTAAACTACAATTGTGGTAATTGCTACCTCTTCTAACTCTTTAAGCCATACTGATTAATTATTTCCTATTAAAATGTAATTCGCTACCTCTAACTATCTCTGTAAGCCACATCGGAGAATGTGGGATATAAATGCTGATATAAATAAATCTGCCAATATCAGTTGGACACATCAACGCCAGATCAGTGGCCAACAAGACCAAAATAATTAAAACTGGATATTGGAAAACACCTAGGACTAGCCCATAGGCGTAGACTGGGGGGGGGGCAATGCCCCCCCAAATGACGCGAGGCGCCGCCGCACCATTAGTTAAAAAAAACAAAACACATGCAGGCACGCGCTCCTCTCCATCCGCTTGGCTTCCCTGCCCTCTCTGTCTGCGTCCCGCCTTCCTCAGAGGAAGGCGGGACGCAGACAGAGAGGGCAGGGAAGCCAAGCGGACGGAGAGGAGCTGTTGTCCGTCTATCCCTCTCTCTTCCTCCCTCCCTCAGCGGCGCAGGCAGCAGTCTTTTCCAGCGTTCCTGGCAGCGGTAGCGTTGTACAAGCTGCCTTTGGCTCTGCCCCGAAGCCTTCTCTTCAAGTTCCTGTTCCCGCATAGGTGGGAACAGGAACTTGAAGAGAAGGCTTCCGGGGCAGACCGAAGGCAGCGTGTACATCGCTACCGCTGCCAGGAACGCTGAAAAAGCTGAAGACTGTTGCCTACACCGGAGGGAGGGAGGGAGGAAGAGAGGGGGTAAACGGAGTCACCATCTTGGACCTCGCGGGGGGGGGGAGCAGAGGGAAGATGGATGGGACTGGGAGGGGTGGGGAGCAGAGGGAAGGAGCAAGAGATGGTTGGGACTGGGTGGGGTGGGGAGCAGAGAGAAGGAGCAAGAGATGGATGGGACTGCGAGGGGTGGGGAGCAGAGGGATGGACCAGGAGATGGATGGGATTGGGAGAGGTCAGGCACAGCAGAGGGAAGGAGCAGAAGATGGATGGGACGGAGGGATGGTGAGCAGAGGGAAGGAACAGAAGATGGATGGGACTGGGAGGGGTGGGGAGCAGAGGGAAGGAGCAACAGATGGATGGGACTGGGAGGGTGGGGAGCAGAGGGAAGCCTACTGGAAAGAAGACACTGCATAAAACAGAAGACACTGGGATCAAAGCGAATAGAAAAACTAAATGATCAGACAACAAAGGTAAATAAAAGTATTTTATTCATAATTTATTAATTGAAATGTGTCAGCTTTTTGAAATGTGCATCTGTGATATTTTGCCTGTAAATTTCATTTCCTTCCTCCATATTAGCATATTCATTTGCATTTGTATATATGCAAATGATATGCTAATATGCTCCGCCCATTCTTTGCCCCCCCAAATGAAACTGTCAAACTACGCCTATGGACTAGCCTTCCTTAACAAAACCTGGATCCACGACAAAGAAGACCCCATAATCCTAGACCTTTGCCCTCCAGGTTACAAAATCATACATTGGAGCAGAAATGGGAAAAAAGGAGGGCACATTGCACTAATTTGCAAATCCTTCTTCCTAGTGGAACCCATTGAGGAATTAGTAACACCAAAGCTGGAAGTCACCTCTATCAAAATAAGTGACAATACCTTACTCAACCAACTATGCTGCATACTATTATACAGACCAGGGGCGTATCTGCGTGGGGCCACAGGGGCCTGGGCCCCCGCAGATTTCGCCCTGGCCCCCCTCCCCGCCGTCAACCCTCCCCCGCTGCTTACTCTTGCTGGCGCCGAGGTCCGACCTGCAATCTCCGTTTTTCGTCTTCCTCCGTGGCCATGCTTCCAGGAAGTAACGCTGCAGTGCTGATTCGTTGAATCCAGTTCGGCGTCTGATGTCAGACGTCGAACTGGAGTCAACGAATCAGCACTGCAGCGTTACTTCCTGGAAGCATGGCCACGGAGGAAGACGAAAAACGGAGATTGCGGGTCGGGACCTCGGCGCCAGCAAAAGTAAGCAGCGGGGGAGGGTTGACGGCGGGGAGGGGGTGGAGAGAGGCGGCGGCGGTGGGGGGGGGAGGGAGGCAAAAATGTGCCCCCCCTCTCTGGCTCTGGCCCCCCCTACCGCCGGATTCCAGATACGCCCCTGATACAGACCACCTTGAAACTGGAAAACAGCCCAATCCAACTTCATGGATTTTGTCTCAAACACCTGCATATCTAATTGCAATACACTAATAATAGGCGATATCAACCTACACTTAGAAGACCAGAGAAAAGAAAACACCAAGGAGTGTGTTGAGTTCCTCAAAGTTTGGGATGTCCAAATACCACTAGTGCCTTCAGCACACGCCAAAGGACATGCACTTGACCTACTAACACATAGATTGTCATCAAACCAGGAAATTACAATACAGAACCTGAGATGGATAGAAACTCCCTAGTCTGACCACTTCAGTCTAGACATGACTATCTACTGGAAAGAAAGAAGGATACACCCAACACAAACACGGACCCCACGCAAATCACGAGGGAAAACTGACACAACCAAATTCTGGTCTTCAATTTACGAGAACCAGTGGTCCCCACAAATGGACTCCATAGATTTTCTAACAGAATGGGACAATAGATGCACTACCGTTCTGGATGAATTAGCCACCATATCAACCAAAACAATACAAAAAAGAAAAGCAACCCCTTGGTGCAACGAAGACCTCAAATAACTCAAAACACAATGTAGAAGACAAGAATAAGCTTGGGAGAAAACAAGAATGATCTCACCAAATCCAAGTGGACTAAAGCATGGAACAAGTACAAATAAGACATGTAAAAAAAAGAACTTTTACAAAGAACAAGTAGGGTTAGACTACAAAGACATGAAGAAACTCACAAGCTGATTGACAACCTCCTAACCACAAAATCACTGATAATTGCGAATGAGGAGCCCCCAACAGCACATAAAATGGCTAAATACTTCAAAGAGAAGATCGGTAATCTACCACAGAATGACACCTACCTAGAAACTCTAATAGAATAATTAGATAATCCCCAAGATGAACTACCAGTAGACAACTTTCACCCAACTTACCAATGACTTAGTGGCGCAAAATATAAGAAAAATTTCCACCCCATACTGTACGCTAGACACCTGCCCCAACTACTTAATGAAAACGCCCCATACCTGCTACATTGACCAACTGACTAAATACCTAAACTTCACGCTCAGTGAAGGACAATTCCCAATAGAAAAGGGCAATACTACTTACTTCAATCTACTTGGAGTAAGTAACTACTTACGGTTACTTACGTCAGACGAGGGCGGGCCCAGGAGGAAGGAGGGAAGTCCGAAGAGGCGATCAGCTGTTCTTGCTGGTGCAGCGCCTTCACACAGAGGTGAGAGGCGCTGTGAGAGCCCGGTATCAGACGGAGGGGGGCCCAGTGGAGGGGGGAGTGGCAGCAATGACCTCAGGGGGGGCGGCGGGGGCAGGGCCATGGGAGCTGCCATTTCAAGGAAGGGAGGGAGACTGGGGCTGCCTAAAGTTATGATTTCAATACAGGGGGGAGCGGGGAGCAGCGGCAACCGGGGGGGGGGGGGGGGAGGCTGTCAATAAAGGACCTCGGGCGGGGGGTGGACAAGGCCGTCAATAAAGGACATCCATAAAGGATATTTTTTTTTCTGACATCCTTGGCATGCGCAGAGCAGCCAGTATAACGCTTGGCTGCTCTGCACATGCTCTACCGGCGGATTATCCGACAGTCTTACGAAGGGTTAGAGAATGCAAGTGAGCTGCAACGAGCAGCTCATTTGCATTCCCTTTCCTTCGTGCATAGCCTTTCCCTACCGATTCGCTATGGAATTCGGTACGGAACGGGTCTAATGAGGACTTTAGTGCATCCCCCCTCAGACTGAAAAGCCCATCTAAACCCACTTACTCTCAGACAATGGACCAGCAGATGGTCAGACAAAGCCTCATAGATGAAACCAGTTACTAAAAATAGATGAGACCAGTTACTACAAAAGGGGCTTGAATTATTTTGCTTACTGGCTTCTTCTCTGTGGACACTTGGCTCATTGATTCCTGACCGGTCTCTCTTCTTGGGATCTGCCTCTCTGCTGGACTTCACACACACCCGGATCAGACTTTCTCCAGGTAACAGCAACTAGATAGGAATTTCCCTTGCTTATCTTTTTATCTGAATTTAGTTAGCCCACAAGGTCCTTTGCCAAAGAAAATACTGATTGAGATTAGCACACACAACGAGCACAGGGAGTCAGGATTTTCATTTTTTTAGTTCTTTGAGTCAGAGCAGTAGGTATCCTGGAGTTCCTGAGCCGGTAAGCTGACCTTGCCAACCGAGGAGACGTGGATGTGGAGAAGACCAAGGTACCCAACGCAAGAGAGCAGCGATGCTAGTGAAGATTTGATACACCAGTAATTGGGGTGGTGTAGATGTTTGGGATGGTTTGTGCTATTGCAGAAGTGGGGTCGGGGTCTTGGTAACTGTATTTGTAGTTTTGAACATCTTATTGCCTTTGTAACTTATCACCAAGTATTTAACATCTTGCACTATTTTTATTTAATACCAGTAAACATTAACAATTGGTACCAACATTTAGGAACATATCCAAATGTTTCTATTTACTTTACTATTTAATAAAATATTTAATATTTTTTCTTGTCAAATCCCTTGGTTGCGTGGAGTTTATTTGGGAACCCTATTTGAAACTGTGACATTCCTATATATTTTTCTTTACTTGTTATAATTACCCGCTCCACCACTAGGGGGTTTACATTTCTCAAGGCAGAGTACAGCAACAATTTGTGGAATTCTTTGCTGCTGCCCATGTGCCAACTTGTATCTACATCTTAATTTAAGAAGCTGTTAAAGACCTGATTGTTTTGTAAGGTGTTTGACTGACGGGTGGATATTGAGGCTTGCTGGGGTTTGGCTGCTTGTAAGGGGTTTTTTTGGTACAGTTTGTGCATTTTATGAGTGTTTTATGGTTCCTTGCCTAGATGGTTGGATAGGTGGGTTATAAATGTTTTAAATAAATAAATAAGTTACAGTGAACCCATCAGTAAACAGGATTTCATCACTGAAATTTGGCCATCTGTATTGTATAGAAAAGTGTAGAAAAACGAACACAAAATTAGAGTTTATAAGAGCTGTTTCTACATATGGGAATCTTTCAAATAAATTAAAAAAGTTGTCAAATAAGTAAAAAAAAAATCTTTTGTCTTCCACCTTTTAAGGCACTGCCTGTCCAACTGGAACAGCTTTAGACTTTTTACAGATGGACCACCCACAGGCAGTCTGTTACTTCTAATAATCGTTTGCTATTGTTTTCAGTGAATGAAAATTGTGGCAATCTGAATCTCCGCCTACTGGCTTCAGCCCATATAATGGGCTAGATAGGCTCATGCAGTCTCCTGTTCTCTGTCTAACCTCCTTGACTTGTACAGATCTACCTTAAGGAAGTGGGCTATCCTAGATGACCTCATCAAGGGGAAGGGATGAAGTGCTCTGAGCATGCTCTGCTGCTTTCTGTTCCTCCAGTGTCTGCAGGATTGCAAAGTGCCGAATAGACACAGAAGAAAAAGTTTTACCTTATTTCTGGGGACTGCTACTCAGTCCCAGATCGGTAGAGAGGGAGAAGAAGGAATTTATCTGAGACCTTTAGGGATCAGTCTATTCTCCTCCTTTTTTATTCATCCTTCCAAGAAAAGGGAAATCTCTTGCCTGAATCCATCCCAGCAGCTGCAGAATTCAGAGGGGAAAACAGAAGAGAAAATGTCTGCCCGAGTTTCTGATCAGGCAAGAAATTCTTTTCTCTTATGTATACAGGGTGCCACTGCCAGCACAAAAAGTAAAACTGTTCCCTTTGCTGTTCTTGCAGGCTTCCTTTCTATTTCCTTGTTTGTTTTGGAGTAGAGCAGTAATTTAATTGTTGTTTGTAGACTTTGCAAAATAAATAATCAATTCCACAAAATACAAAATGGCTCAATTTTCAGGGAAAAAGCCTCAAAGAGCTCCAAGACCAACACTTGATCTGACGGAGCTATAGTGGACCAAAAGGCCCTCTCTTCTTCATCACAGGCAACCCCCCCCCCCCCCCCCCCCGATCCCACAGATCAAACTAACTATTAGTGTCTGTGGTAACTGTGTTCAGTACACATCCTATTTTTTAATTTTTCATTTTGTTAATTGTCCATGCATAAAGCACTGCTGAAGCTTAATAAACTATCCGATTCCCACTACTTATCTTAATCAAATAGTGATCGCTGGGTGCTGCTGGCTGCTGTGCGGTCCTCCACTTGCTACCCTGAGCTGACGGTGGCCAGTGTTTCGCTGCTTCTTCAGAGCTGGGCGGATGTCCCATTTGCAACCTGAGGCCCTGAAGAAGCAGCGAAACGCTGGCCACCGTCAGCTCAGGGTAGCAAGTGGAGGGACCGCACAGCAGCCAGCAGCACCCAGCGATCACTATTTGATTAAGATAAGTAGTGGGAATCGGATAGTTTATTAAGCTTCAGCAGTGCTTTATGCATGGACAATTAACAAAATGAAAAATTAAAAAATAGGATGTGTACTGAACACAGTTACCACAGACACTAATAGTTAGTTTGATCTGTGGGATCGGGGGGGGGGGGGGGGGGGGTTGCCTGTGATGAAGAAGAGAGGGCCTTTTGGTGCACTATAGCTCCGTGAGATCAAGTGTTGGTCTTGGAGCTCTTTGAGGCTTTTTCCCTGAAAATTGAGTCATTTTGTATTTTGTGGAATTGATTATTTATTTTGCAATTTTGTATGCATCCACACCACGTGTTTATTTTTTCTGTTGGTAGACTTTACCTGCTGGAGGTGGATTGCAGTATCAAGTCTGAAGAATTTATAATTCCCTAGAGCAGTGTTCCCTAAGTCTGGTCCTGGAGTACTCCTTGCCAGTCAGGTTTTTAGGATATCCACAATGAATATGCATGAAAGAGAATTATATATAATGGAGGTAGCGTATTCAAATCAAGTTCATGCATATTCATTGTGGATATCCTGAAACCCTGACTGGCAAGTACTAGTCCAGGACTGGACTTGGGAAACACTGCAGTAGAGAATCTGCTCCAGGGATTTCTGAAAATAGGAGAAGGGAAGGAGAGTTTCCTGTTTGACACATTCCTGATTCCTTTAATATGCTTATGTTTACTAAACGTTTTGATATACCGTGATTCCAAATGAGGATCATAGCGGTTCACAATTATATTAACAAATAAAAAAAAGAAAAAGGAATGCCATTATTAAAAGCAAAGGATAGGTAAAGTAAGCTCTTTGAGCAGGGACTGGCTTTTTTGTGTATGGTGTACAGCGCTGCGTATGCCTTGTAGCGCTATAGAAATAAGTAGTAGTAAAGTAAATAGACTATAGGCTCAGGATTGGGGCCCACTATTGTACGTTTATGCCCCAGGAGTGTGTGATGTTCCTGGCTGCATTAACACTTGCACAACTACTACGGGCTTCCCTAGCCTGCACTCAAGATACTGCAATCCATGTCCAGCAGGTTAAAGTCTCCTACCAATGTTTGTCCCTTCATTCTTACCTTTTGTACGTCTTCAGCCAGAGCTCTGTCCTTCCATCTGAGTCAGTCTGTGGATGGCCAAGTGCACCTCCTTCTTTCCCCGTGCCCTCTGGCTTTCAGCCACTTTGATATTATTGATATAGAACTAGTCATCTCCTTACTGTACCATCTCTGTCCTTTCCAAACAGATTATAGCATAGTAATAACATCAATAGACACACGTTTTCTCTCTCCTCAGCCCTGACCCCAACACTCTTCACTTTCTTGCCTTCAGACACTGAGCAACATTCTTCTCTCCCTCTCATCTCTTCTACTTTCTCCTTCTTCCAACTACTTTATCAGCCCAACATGAGAGATTTCCAGTCTTCTCTAAGCAACAGTATATCTGCTCAAAATATTGCATAGTTAAGGGAACATGTAGGGCTAGATTCTGTATATAGCGCTGAAAAAATTGAGCCTTAAGGGTTATTCTATAAATGGTGCTCCGAGTTGGATGCTCTGCGCCAGTTACACTAACTTAAATCTGGTGTAAATTCTGAGGCCTAAATTAGGCATGAATCTGTCTTATTCTGTAACACCGTGCAAATTCCAGGAACGCCCTGACCTGGCCATGCCCCTGTCACATCTATACCCCTATTTTGGATTTGTGCATAAAAATTAATGCACTGATCTTTATAAAATATCGATTGACTATAAAGATGTGTGCATAAATTCAAATTATTGCACCAAAAGTTATTAATGCTGAAGTATTGGCGCCAATTGGCTCGTTTTGCAATTAAATTACGCATGTAAATTGGGTGCATGCAAGTTTAAGCACCGTATATAGAATTAGGGAAATAATGTACTAGAGATCTGATCTCATTGACAGAGGTCATCTAACAATGTCTGCACTGTCTATTACATAAACATCATAATGAAAGTGTGACTGAATGTGTCCTTCTGGCTATTCCAGGCATCGATCACATTCAAGGATGTTGCTGCTTATTTTTTGGAAGTGGAGTGGGACATTTTAGGAGAATGGCAGAAGGAGCTGTATAAGAGGGTCATCAAGGAGATTCATGACATCCTTATGTCACGAGGTAAATATGTCTTCTCTATCATGTACTGCACAAGCATAGTATACAATTAGCATGGAAAAATCCCATGTCCCATGGACACCCGAAATTTAGGACCTGGATTCTGATGTCATTCTATATCCAACAGGAACCAGTGAAGTAGCTCACTACTGCAGTCTCTGCAGAAAGTGCTGCTCTGTTCTTAAACTGAAGGCTTCATACAAGACCAGTTGCAGTCTGTCTCCCTTTTCTATACCAAGAAACGTTTGGCACAGAAGACCAGAGAGAGCACTTGTCACCCAGATTTCTGGCTGAGAACTACAACTATTAACTGCACACTACTCAGCTATACTGTGCAATGTGTAACTCCCTTCTGATGGTAACCAGATGTCAGAGAAGGTTCTAATTTAAATGTTGTTTTCCTACTTCTTAACAGGTTATTCAATTGTTAATCCTGATGTTATATTTAAGATTAAAAAGGAAGATGCGAAATATTTCACCCAACACTTTGAATGGGAGGGAAACGAAAACCTGAATGATCCCACCAAGAGTAAGTAGATATTTTGGTTTTAAACGGCTTTGCGTTTTTATATCACAGGAGATGGATCATTAACATCAAACATTTGGCGACTTAAACTCTGTTTCCTAATTTAATATTATCAGATCCTTGGTGAAACCTTCTTGACATGTTTTCTCATAGCAGGTCTTCCAGTGGTAACTTCTGTGTTCTCACTGAGTGTTAAACAAGAGGAAAATCTCCCGTTTATGGATCATCCTGAATTAGAGACTTTTGAAGTGACTCACCCTTCTGTAACAAGTAAGTATAAAATTCTTTCTGCATATATTACTAAAATCATTTGGGACCATTTAGGAAATCAGTGGTGGTGAGATGAGCCATCCTCCTCTTTCCTCCTCCCACTGTTTCCTTACTTTGGACAGAGTTGGCTGCCTGTGGAGATGGAGGAGGCACCTGATGGAGATGGGTGTGCTGGGGGTAAGATCAGGTCTGCAAAATCCTTTATCCTAGTGTCATGGGGTTGAGGAAATCTATACTATTGAATGGGCCGGTGGGAATAGAGAAGATAGTGGCAGGGGACATAACTGATGTAAGTGATAAAGTTTGACTTAGCCATGGAGTTTTTATATTGCTGGTGGGTTAGTACAAATCACAGTACACAGTTGCATAATTTTGCATTCAGTGCAGCTCTTTAAATATTCTGTTAGTCTGAATTAAGTTAATGAGAAGTGACATGAACTAGTTTCCTAAATTATATGACTGATATCATATGTGTTGACAGGCTTAATGTGCATTAATGTTTCTATTCCATATCATCAAGCAGATCAATCTATAGACTGGTGGGTTGTGTCCATCTACCAGCAGGTGGAGATAGAGAGCAATCTTTTTGCCTCCCTATATGTGGTCATGTGCTGCCGGAAACTCCTCAGTATGTTCTCTATCTCAGCAGGTGTGTGGTCACACAGCAGCAGCTCTGGCTAGGTCTCCAAGCCTATTTGTTTAGGTTTTGTTGAGTACCTGGGGTTGAGGGCTCTTCATGAGCGAGTGAAACCTGGTGGTTCTTGGTCCCTCATTTTCTCCCCCTTCCTGCTGGCTCCGTTCAAAAAAAAAAAAGAAGAGCGATTTGAAGCAGAACAGCTTCCCTTGCAGCTGCTCACTGGGACACCAATTCGTTGCAGCTTGGGGCAAGAAGCAGGTAATTTTGACCTTTTCCTAGCGGGCAGGGGGTCCCCGAACGTTCTCCATGTGGCTATTGGCGTCGGATGGCAAGGGCGCGAAAAAGCGCTCCCCGGACCGCGTTCGCGTGTCTAGCGGGGAAGCGTGGGGATCGGAGGCAGAGAAGCCCTTTTTGGGCGCCTTTACGGAGTTTGGCGAGTTAGTCGGTTTTTCCTCCGTTGGTGCATTGGCGGTTTTTCCCGTCGTAGGCGCCCATCCCCCGATGTCCGCTCTTCTGGTTTTGGCCGGCCACGCTGCTCGGGCGGCTTCTTTTTCGGCCTCTCTTGAGGTGGGAGACAGTAAAAAGATGGCTGCCCGGTGAAATTCAAGCGCCATTCTTCCCGCGTGGCTCCTTTGCGGAGTGATGCGCTGGACGCCTCTCCCCCACTCTTTGGAGCGGAGGTTGAGAGTGCCTCTAGGGCCGTGGGCCAGGATGCAGAGGTGCACAAGCAGGGGGGTTTCTCTCCTGAGTTTATTTTGCTGCTGCATCAGGCCTTTCTTCTGCAAAACGCTGTTCCAGCTCCCCTGGCAGACATGGGTGAAGAGGCCTCCCTGGTCAAACGCCCTCGGGTGGACCATCAGGCCTTAGGGGACTCTGTCTCCTCTGAGGTAGATGAGGGCAGCGTTTCTGGGTTCTCCCAAAGGTCCTTCAGGGATTCTTTGGAGGAGGCTGATCCTCGCCCTGATGGGGCAGATGACCCCTCTGCAGCACGGCTTTTTCGCTCAGAGGATTTGCCCAACCTGTTAGTGCAGGCCATGAGCATTTTAAACATTTCCTCTCCGGAGGAAGGCCCTCTCTCAGCCTCGGTAGGTTCCGCTATTTTGCTGGGAACAAAGCGCCCGCCCAGAACCTTCCACATTCATGAAGCCATGCAGACTTTAATTTCGGCTCAATGGGATCCTCCTGAAGCGAGCCTTAAAGTAGCCAGGGCCATGTCCCGTCTGTACCCTCTGCCTGAGGGTGAACGGGAGGCCTTTCACTGGCCCACAGTAGACTCTTTAATCACTGCGGTGACGAAGAAGATGGCTCTGCCAGTGGAAGGTGGCTGTGCCCTGAAGGATGCTCAGGACAGGAAATTGGAGGTGGCCTTAAAGTTGGCCTTTGAGACGGCCGCCCTGAGTTTGCAGACCTCGGTTTGCGGCTCTTATGTGGCCAGGGCATGCCTGACCGTTTTGCAGCAGGCCTACCCCTCGGATCCTTCCGTGAGGGCTGATTGGCCGGTCCTGGAGTCGGGCTTGGCCTACTTGGCAGACTTGCTGTATGATGTCTTGAGAGCCTTAGCTAAAGGTATGGCTCAGACAGTCTCTGCCCGTCGGTGGCTATGGCTTAAGCATTGGTCTGCTGACCATGCCTCAAAATCTCGCCTAGCCAAGTTGCCTTTTAAGGGCAAGCTGCTCTTTGGGGACGAGCTGGACAAGATCGTGATGGAGCTCGGCAGTTCTAAAGGCAAGAGGTTGCCAGAGGTCA
Source organism: Microcaecilia unicolor (assembly GCF_901765095.1). NCBI lineage: Eukaryota > Metazoa > Chordata > Amphibia > Gymnophiona > Siphonopidae > Microcaecilia > Microcaecilia unicolor. The sequence goes on along the minus strand of NC_044031.1, from coordinate 404,927,628 downwards.
GGGCACGGGCTGGCAGTGCTCGCCGTGGTTCCTCCAAGGGCCGTTTTCAGGAAGCCCGTTGGTATCGCCCGGGCAAGTCGGGCTCCTCTTCCTCCTCCTCCTTCAAGTGGAACTTCTCCCCCAAGCAGCATTCCTTTCGCAGAGACCGCCGTCCCGGAGGTTCGTCCTCTGGCCCTCCCCCAGGGTCTCGTACCCAATGACGGGGCCCTGGTCCATGGCCTAGAGCAGATAGGTGGAAGGCTGTCCTCATTTCTGGACGAGTGGACCAGGGTAACTTCAGACGCTTGGGTTCTGGAAGTCATCAGAGACGGCTACAAGTTGGAGTTCTGCCGGCCCCTGAGAGACGGGTTTGTGAACTCTCCCTGCAAGTCTCCCCTCAAAGCAGCGGCAGTTCAGCAGACTCTGGACAACTTGATCCGCTTTGGGGCGGTGGTCCCAGTGCCGGTAGATCAACTTGGCACAAGACACTACTCCATTTACTTTGTGGTACCAAAGAAAGGAGGTTCTTCTTGGCCTATTCTCGACCTCAAGGGAGTCAATCAGGCCTTGAGAATATGACATTTCAGAATGGAGACTCTCTGCTCCGTGATAGCTGCGGTACAAAAAGGAATTCTCCTTTTTGTACCGCAGCTATCCTGGCACCCTTGGACATCAAGGAAGCTTACTTGCATATTCCCATCTGGCCACTTCATCAGCACTTCCTGCGCTTTGCAGTGCTGGGCCGGCACTTCCAGTTCAGAGCCCTCCCGTTCGGGTTGGCTACGGCTCCGCAGACCTTTTCCAAAGTAATGGTGGTCATCGCGGCTTATCTCTGCAAGGAAGGAGTACAAGTCCATCCCTATCTGGATGACTGACTGATTCGAGCCCCCTCCTCTGCAGAGTGTGGGAGAGCTACAGACAGGGTCATTGCTCTTCTGAGCTCCCTGGGATGGATCATCAACTGGGAGAAAAGTCAGCTGCACCCGACTCAGTTCCTGGAGTATCTGGGTGTTCGGTTCGACACCCAAGTGGGCAGAGTGTTCCTGCCAGACAACCAGTGCCTCAAGCTTCGGGCCCAGGTGGGCCGGTTCCTAGCCTCCTCTACTCTTCGGGCTTGGGATTATGTGCAGCTGTTGGGTTCCATGATGGCCACGATGGAGGTAGTGCCCTGGGCCAGGGCCCATATGAGACCACTACAGCACTCTCTCCTGCGGCATTGGATTCCGGTTTCGGAGGATTACGCTATACGCCTTCCCTTGGATCCAGCAGTGCGCAAGGCGCTGAGTTGGTGGCTGAGGCCAGACAAGCTGTCCGCAGGAATGCCTCTTACGACCCCAGAGTGGATTGTCGTCACGACGGACGCCTGCTTGACGGGCTGGGGAGCCCACTGTCTGGGAAGGACAGCGCAGGGAATATGGTCTCCTGCGGAGGCGAAGTGGTCCATCAACCTCTTGGACCGCCGAGCCATTCGGTTGGTGCTTCTGGAGTTTCTCCAGGTGCTGGTACTGCGACCAGTTCGGGTCCTGTCGGACAATGCCACGCCTGTGGCCTATGTCATTCGCCAAGGAGGTACCAAGAGCGCCCCTCTAGCCATCGAGGCCATGAAGCTATGCCTTTGGGCAGAAGTGAATCTGTAACAGCTGTCAGTGGCTCACATTGCGGGGCTCATGAATGTCCAGGTGGATTTTCTCAGTCGCCATACCTTGGATCCCGGAGAGTGGCAGCTGTCTGCTCGGGCGTTCTTGGACATCATGAAGCGCTGGGGCAAGCCGAGCTTGGACCTGATGGCATCCTTGGCCAATTGTCAAGTGCCGCGGTTCTTCAGCAGAGGACGGGACCCTCGATCTCTGGGAGTCGATGCTCTTCTCCAGCAGTGGCTGGTACAGGAGCTTCTCTATGTGTTCCCACCCTGGCCAATGATGGGCAGAGTTCTAGGCCAGGTGGCGAAGCACCCAGGCCGGGTGGTCCTGGTGGGTCCTGATTGGCCCAAACATCCGTGGTATGCGGACTTAATCAGGCTTTCAGTGGGCAGACCTCTTGCGTGCTGCCCGGTTACCGCTGTTTTACCGCTGGAGCCCTTACCGCCACCTCAGTGGGTGGCAGTAAGTGTTCCCCCCCCCCCCCCCCCCCCCCGAAATGGCCGCTTGGCAAATGCTTCACTTGCTGCACAGCCATTTCTTTTAAAAAATAAACAAAAACAGGCTTTTACCCGCTTTGCTAAAAGGGAGCCTCAGCACACATTAAAAACACATGCCGATGCAAGCACAGGCCCGCTTTTGCCGCAGTTTAGTAAAAGGACCCTATAGTAACATATTTGAAAGGTATTAATCCACAAACAAACATTTTCCAGAGACAGACATGAATTAAGGTTGAAAGGGGGCTGACTCAGGAATAATGTCGGGAGAAGGTGGTAGATACCTGGAATGCCCTCCTGCAGGAGGTGATGGAGATGAAAACAGTAACTGAATTCAAAAATGCATGGGATAAATACAAAGGAATCCCATTTAGAAAGAATGGATCTACAGAAGCTTAGCGGAGATTAGGTAGCAACACCAGCAACTGGGAAGCAAAGCCAGTTCTAGGCACACTTCTGTGGCCTGTGCCCTGATTGTGGCTGAATAGATTTGGATGGGCTGGAGTGGAGCTTTTCAGGGGCTTCAATGACTTCAGAAATTTTAGAACGGTCTGTGCCCTGATCGTAATCCTAAACTATCTCCTTTAGACTGCAAAACATTTTAATTTTTCACTGTATTTATATACTCAATAGAAAACTTGATTCCTTTTACAAAAGTGTGTAGTTCTCAACATGTTTGTATCTATTTCAGACTTTGGGACATGTTGAACAGAGACAACACATACAAAGTGTAGATCACGGCCTGCGCAGGCTACGGTCGTTGAATAAAAACATTTGAAAAGGCAGTAGTAGCCGATGTACCATTGCTATTTTTAAAATCAAAACTATGTGGGGGAAATGTCTGAGGAAAAAGTACTACGGCGTTGAGAGCATGATGCCTCATGAAAAAAGAGGCTTTTCACATGATGGTATGGTGAGAACAAACATAACTTGTTTGATTTACAGAAGGAAAGGGCCTTCTACTGTAAAAAGCCTGTGTCCTGAATAGAGAGGAAATGACAGAGAGGGTTGTGGAGGTAGAAATACCCAGGGGTGGGGCAGCGACTCAAAGGAATTGTATAGGTCTGTTCCAGTACATTCTACTTGTACGTGTGTATGGCCATGTTCAGGTTCATGTGTTTAAAATCGTGAACTATAACTATGCTGTTGGCTGATGATTATCATTGGCAGACCAAAAGATATTCAGCCGCTAGTATCCATTGGCTGATGTACACCGAGGACAAAGAACACAAACAAATCAGGCATGCTCTAAGTGGGTGGCAAAATGCAGATCGGTGACTACTTTTTCAAAGGTTATGTCATCATTAACGGCGAGTGCACTGCCTTTGAATTTAACGGGTGTTTTTACCACAGCTGTATGAGCTGCTATGATTCTAAAAAACAGAATCTGCTGACGGACACCACCTTCAGGTTTCTCAACTACAAAACACAGTGCAAGACAAATTACCTAAAAGAGAAATGGTTTAAGGTCGTCAGTATTTGGGAACATGAGTGGGAGAATTTGGTTAAAACGGATAGGGAATGTGCTGCCTTTGTGAGCAGAGCAGTGTTAAGAACCTTTAGTTCTACAAGACACCCTTTTTGAACAAAGAAACCAGGGAGGTCCCTATAAGTTTGGTTGTCTGTAACGCAAAATAATCCCTGTATAAAAGCATTTTCTATCTGACTGCAGCCGGTTGGGCTGCTGGTTTTACTATCCCTTCAGATGCATTATAGAAGTCACAGACTGGGAAACGGCTCTGTGTGGGGGTTTCTCATTCTTTGTCAAATCTCACAGGACTGGCTGCAGAAACCAGCTCTGCAGGGCACGATCTCACACAGATGTCTTGAAAACAGGAGGGTTGTGAGAGGGGGAAGATGTGCTCCCTAGCTTTGTTACATTTGCTATACTTAACTTTTTTAAAGCTTGTGTGATTCTTAGGTTAACACTGCTACAGCAAAATTAAACATTTAAAAAGGAAAAAAAAAAGTTTGGTTATCTGGAATGCAAAACAGCTTAAAATAGTTGCTGTTTCTTTTTTCTTTTGTTTTTAAACACCTCATACTGTGCCATTACAGTCTGTTACAAAAAGAGTAAAAAAGCAGGAAGGCCCCTGTAAGTTTGCTTATATTCTGTAATGCAAAACAACCCTACTACTACTACTATTTAGCATTTCTGTAGCGCTACAAAGCGTACCTGTATAAAAGCATTTTCTATCTGACTGCAGCCTGTTGGGCTGCTGGTTTTACTATCCCTGTATTCTAGAAGTCACAGACCGAGATATGGCTGTGTGTTGGGGTTTTCTCATTCACTGTCAAATCTCAGAGGACTGGCTGCTCACAAACAGCTCTCTGTGGGAAAAAAGGGAGGGGGTGTGTGGGTAGGGTTTGTGGGTTCTCTCACACAAAACAGGATATTGCTCCAACAAAAAAAAACAGGTTTGCTAAATACTACGTTGTAGGTTTGTTTTAAATATTCAACACAGTATTTTTTCCCCTTTCAGTCTGGCTGCAGAAAACCAGTTCTTGCAGGCACAACTCATGCTTGTTGCCCATTAGTGAGCAAAAACTCCTCCCACTGAGTGTGTAAATACTGACGAAATTCCTTGCCGTGTGCCAAATAAGTGGGAAAATGCCAGTCTTTGCAGGCTGTAAAAAAGGAGGGCGTCTCTATGTGCACCCAAACCATCGCATGGTCCGAGATCCCTTCCGCTCCCACCCCCACCACCTGAATCATCGGAAAGCAAGACTGGTAGACAAAAATAGAGTCTAGGCGGGAGAGCATACCATGCGCACGGGAGAAATGCGTATAATCCCTCTCCAACGGGTGAAGCAGGTCCCAATTGCTGCTGTCCCCGACCACCTCGACAAACCGATCGCTCCATCTCGGGGACAAGTACAGCATTCATGTCGCCAACCACTATCCAATTCCTGTTAACATGAGACAAGCAAAGTCGCAACAGTTCGCAGTAAAACAGAGATTCAAAAGGAGTAGGGCCATACAGTACTACCAATGTAAACTCCTGACCTTGCAGCCACAACCACAACACCAAATACCGCCCTCGCCCATCTTTCGTCAAAACCTCTGCCTTATAGGTGAGCAACTTACTAAGAAGCACCGCTACTCCACCCTTCCAAATGCCTGAAGATGCATAATAAACCTCTCCCACCCAGGAGCACTTCAATTTCTCATGTTCCGCATCAGTAAGCCTCGTTTCTTGCAAACATGCCACTGCCGTCCCCTGGTTCTTCACCTCTGCCAAAAAGTTGCTTACTTTTTTACCGGTGAAGTGATTCCACAAATATCCTAGGAAACTAGTTGCACTCATGATCCATTCATCCTGTGCTCAACACAGCACCTTGTTGCTTGCAATCATCCTATCATAGGGATCTTTGTGCCCAGCCATTATCCTAACCACTGTCCCCTCACTACCAGTCACCCAGGCATCATTCCAATCGGAACTAGGAGTACAAGCAGTGCTGATCTACCACCCACCCACCCCCATACCGCCCCCTCCTCTCCCCGACCTCTGAATCCGCTCTCCACACTATCCCCAGAATCACTGTCCACAAACTGTGAATCATGGCAGTGAAGAGATGACACTGTGTTTAGGGTCCCCGCGTCTCAACAGCCACCCCCATATTCGATTCCCACTTCAGGCACAGCTCCTTGTGACTCTGGGCAAGTCACTTAACCCTCCATTGCCCCAGGTACAAATAAGTACCTGTATATGTAAGCCGGGAAAGCGTGGGGTACAAATGTAACTAAAAAAATAAAAACCCCAGAAAGCAGTAAAAAAACTTAGAGGTCAAAGGCAGAAAGTAGCATGCACCAGAAGCAGTTAGCAATTTGAGCCGTGAAACCCCAGGTCCTGGTCCCACCCCTTTGTGAATGGATAAATGAAGATTTATGTCAGCATGCTATATAGACACCAACCATCCTAACTATGGGAAATCTGTGCAGTGTATACATAGTTTGAACATCATCTATACATTCTTTGCATAAAATGTAGTGCAAATGGGTGTAAAGCACCTCCATTTTTCTTGCACCACCATGGAATAATCCTGGAAGATTTTTACAGGTTCCCCTTCATAGAGAAGGGCATTTCATTTTTGTTTATATCCACTCAAAAATTCCGTTTTATGCACATACTTGTGTATTTTTATGATGACTGTGTGGTTTTTGGTAGCCTTCCTTTATCCTGCTGTTAGGGTTCTGGGTGTCTGTCCTAATAGTGAGCCCTTGGGCCTTCGGCTCCGGAGGCAGGAGAAGTCCCAAGATGGCATACAGAGTCACCTCCAGACCAGATTGGATACTGGATATCTGGCAGAAGAACCACAGAGATGAAGGCTGGAAATTAGGAGACTGGATCTCAGGAACAGAGGTACGGACTGGAACTCAGGAACAGAGCTGCAGAAACAGAGCTGCGGACTGGGACTCAGGAACAGAGCTGGGGTCAAGCAATTCACAGCACAAGAGCAAACATTGTGAAGGCAATGCATGAGTGTTCCAAGGTTAATTATAAGGGCTGTCAGTGATGATGTCATGGTCTGTGGTGCCCAGGAATGAGGCTTGGACTACACTGAAGCAGTGGCGTAGCTACGTGGGGCCAGTGGGGCCTGGGCCCCCGTAGATTTGGTCCTGGACCTCCCTGCTGACGACCCTCTCGACCCCCCCTCCTGCCGCCAACCCTCCCCCGTTGCCGCCGTCGTCGCCGTGGGCTACCTTTGCTGGCAGGGGACCCCAATCCCTGCCAGCCGAGGTCGTCTTCTTCCCGCGAAGGCTTTGTTCGGTTTTTGTGAGTCTGATGTCCTGCACATACAACGTGCAGGACATCAGAAACAGAACAAAGCCATCTTGCAAGGCTTTGTTCTGTTTCTGTGAGTCTGATGTCCTGCATGTACAACGTGGAGGACATCAAAAACAGAACGAAGCCTTCGCGGGAAGAAGAGGACCTTGGGTGGTGGGGATTGGGGTCCCCCGCCAGCAAAGGTAGCCCATGGTGACGACGGCGGCGGGGGGGGGGTCGAGAGGGTGGTCGGCGGGGGGGGGGGGGGCTAAAATGTGCCCCCTCACCTCGGGCTCTGAACCCCCCTCCCGCCGAAGTCTGGCTACGCCCCTGCACTGAAGGAGGCAGCAGGGCACCAGGAAGAGGCCAGACTGCTGAAAAACCAGAGTGAGGCTTATATAGTCCCTGGAATGAGGCTAGAATGCTGGGGCATCAGAGTGAGGCTTGGAACACAGGGGAACTGGCAGCAGAGGCATCAGTGCAGGGAGGAGGCAATCCGGGGAGGCCACGGAGCCTGAGCACCAGAAGGAAAGATGAGTCTGAATGCGGGAGCACAGCCACAGCTGCGACACCTGCCAATCCTGTGTGCCTTCTCTATGCAAAAAGGCCCCATGCTGTCAGAGATGGTGAATTCTTTGGAGTGCCATTGTTCTAGTAGCTCGTTGCTAGATTTATGCTCAGGAAGCTGCTCAGACAGACCCACTGTGTGTAAGTTTCCACAGCAGGAGTGGTTTTCTAAATCTATTTTGGCCTCCTGTTCTCGAAGCTTGCACTCTAAACCTGCCAGTGTTGGACCCTGTTGCAAGGTCTGAAAATCATTTCTCTAATTCCGTTGTACACTTCATGGTATCTGCAAGTAAGTCTCTAGATTGGAGATTTGGCCAGAAAGCCATTCCAAGCAGGGCTCAAGCATGTTGACAAAGGATCTCAGAATCAAATTCTAAAGAAAATGAAGTTTTAAGTAATAAGAAAATTGTGAAAGAAAATAAATTGACAATAAAAGAGGAAGATTTTGCCAATGGCTGAGTGAGCTGGATGCTACATAAGTACATAAGTAATGCCATACTGGGAAAAGACCAAAGGTCCATCAAGCCCAGCATCCTGTCCCCGACAGCGGCCAATCCAGGTCAAGGGCACCTGGCAAGCTATCCAAACTTACAAACATACTATTCCCGTAATTGTGGATTTTTCCCAAGTCCATTTAGTAGCGGTCTATGGACTTGTCCTTTAGGAAACTGTCCAACCCCCTTTTAAACTCTGCCAAGCTAACCGCCTTCACTACGTTCTCCGGCAACGAATTCCAGAGTTTAATTACGCGTTGGGTGAAGAAACATTTTCTCTGATTTGTTTTAAATGTACTACACTGTAGTTTCATCGCATGCCCCCTAGTCCTAGTATTTTTGGAAAGCGTGAACCGACGCTTCACATCCACCTGTTCCAATCCACATTATTTTATATACCTCTATCATGTCTCCCCTCAGCCGTCTCTTCTCCAAGCTGAAAAGCCCTAGCCTCCTTAGTCTTTCTTCATAGGAAAGTCGTCCCATCCCCGCTATAATTTTTGTCACCCTTCGCTGCACCTTTTCCAGTTCTACTATATCCTTCTTGAGGTGCTGCGACCAGAATTGAACACAATACTCAAGGTGCGGTCGCACCATGGAGCGATACAACGGCATTATAACATCCTCACACCTGTTTTCCATACCTTTCCTAATAATACCCAACATTCTATTCGCTTTCCTAGCCGCACACTGAGCAGAAAGTTTCAGTGTATTATCAACAACGACACCCAGATCCCTTTCTTGGTCCGTAACTCCTAATGTAGAACCTTGCATGACGTAGCTATAATTCGGGTTCTTTTTTCCCACATGCATCACCTTGCACTTGTTCACATTAAACGTCATCTGCCATTTAGCTGCCCAGTCTCCCAGTCTCGTAAGGTCCTTCTGTAATTTTTCACAATGCTGTTGCGAGTTAACGACTTTGAATAACTTTGTGTCATCAGCAAATTTAATTACCTTGCTGGTTACTCCCATCTCTAAATTATTTATAAATATATTAAAAAGCAGCAGTCCTAGCACTGACCCCTGCGGAACCCCACTAACTACCCTTCTCCATTGTGAATACTGCCCATTAACTCCACTCTGTGTTTCCTATCCTTCAACCAGTTTTTAATCCACAATAGGACATTTCCTCCTATCCCATGATCCTCCAATTTCCTCTGTAGCCTTTCATGAGGTACCTTATCAAACGCCTTTTGAAAATCCAGATACACAATATCAACCGGCTCCCCTTTGTCCACATGTTTGTTTACTCCTTTATGTTTAAACTGTTTTATTGACGATTATCACAGTACAAATTAACTTGGAATATTCATATAGCATTGATTGATAGACAAAACAACATTCTAGCAACATATTCAACATCGCCAAGCACTTTTCTTCCCCATTTTTCTCCCCCCTCCCCTCTTAACAATTCCTTGGCAAGTGCTAATATTAGCTGTTAAATGACTTTTGTTCCTAATATCATACCCTTTAAATACCTTGTTAGGTGAAATAGTACTTATCATAAAATACCAGAAAACTAAACATCAAAGCTCTAGAGCACTGCCAAGCTTTAGTCCTATACATCTCACTCAACCCCTCCAACCCCCCACCCAATACCTCCCCCCCTTGCAAGCAGAATACCGCTCTAGACTAAATTTACTACTCCAGGCTACCCATACTCTCCCATTATTCCACTATTTATCAGGCGTTAACAAGCAGACTACGTCCCCTCGGGCTAAGAATTTGCAGGTATGGCGTCCAAATCTGAAGAAAGCTTACTCTGCGCTTAGGCGATTGTTTTGAATCTCTAGCCTCCCAAGAGGCCAGGAGATGCACCTGATTGCGCCAGTGCCAATAAGCTGGCCCCTCCGATGAGACCCAGTATTGCATAATGCATTTCCGAGCTACCAAGCTCAGCTTCCTGCATAACATTATAGCAGGGGCACATAATGGAGCAAACGCTCTTGGTTGGTCCAACAGAAACTGCCTCTCCGTTCCTTGAATTCTATTCCCCAATCGAATCAAAAACCCTCTTACCCTCTGCTAGAACATGCGCACCTTGGGGCATTGCCATAATGCATGATATAATGAGCTGGGACCCCCTCCACATTTAGAGCACCCCGAGTTGTCCGGCCCCAACATATGAGCCAGTTGTGCTTTAGACATATACCCCCGAAGGACCACTCTATAGCCACACTCCCTCAGCCTCTCATCTGTTACCAACGCCCGGATGCCCTTCAAGGTAGCTGACACATCCCATGTTGCCAGTGAGGTCCCAAGATCTTGTTCCCATTTCCGCTTAAGATCAACATATTGCCTCTGGGACCTACGCCTAGCCAGTGCCCCATACAATGCTGAAACCGATTGCTTCTCTGTCTGCAACTCCTCAAAGAAGACCCTTAAAAGTTCCCCCATCCGCCCCCTCAGGGGTGCTTGGTTCAGGGATTTCATATAATGTCGGACCTGTGCGTAGGCAAATCTATTGCCCCAAGCTGATCCCACTTTATCCTGAAGAGCGTCAAATGTTATCATTTCCCCATTTTCCAATAACAGGTGTTCCAATCTTGTGATGCCCAGCCCTTGCCATCTACCAAATGTCGGGTTGTCTATCCCTGCTTCAAAAACAGGATTACCTACGATTGGGATTTGATCTGTAACGTGTGGTTGGCCCCCCATCTGCCGCATCCACCACTGCCACGCCTCCCGAAGGGGCTGTAGTATTATGCTTTTTTTTAAATTTAGAAGGGAGTCGACTACGAGGTAAATGAAGCAGTGCTAATATATCATATGGAGCAAAAAAGGCTTCCTCCAAGCCTATAGGTGTATAATACTGCGTGGTATTCACCACATCTCCTAGGTGACGCAACAAACACGCCTGATTATATAGGAACACATCCGGGATACCCATTCCCCCCTGTCTCCAGCTCCCTATTAACATGTTTTGGCTAACTTTAGGCTTCTTGCCTGCCCAGCAAAACCGACTAAAAAGACGCATCATCCGTTTCAAATCAGTCCGTGATAGGCGCATGGGTAAGGTTTGAAGGACGTACAACCAGCGCGGAAACAGCACCATTTGGACTAAATGTATCCGTCCCATTAATGACAGTGGAAGACTCATCCAAGAATCTAATTTAGCCTTAGTATGTTCCAGTAAGATTTTAACATTCAACTGATATAATTCGGAAGTATTCATTGTGAGTCGGATTCCTAAATATTTAAAAGACTCTCTAGCCCATCTCAATGGAAATTCAGGATCCCAGTCCCTCTGATTCACCTCTGGCGAAGCCAGAGCTTCTGACTTATCTAGATTGATTCGGAAGCCTGAGTAGTCTCCATATTCACGAAAGGTTTCCAATAACGTGTCTAAGGATTCCCTTGGGTTTGTGAGATGTACCAAAATGTCATCCGCAAATGCTGCGATCTTAAACATGTGGGTCCCTAAGCCAACTCCCCGGATCAAAGGGTTTGCCATGATATCTCTGATAAGGGGATCTAAAACTAAAACAAAGAGAAGAGGGGACAAGGGGCACCCCTGCCTTGTGCCTCTCCTGATACAGAAACTTTCCGACTCTATCCCGTTCACACTCAGTGTGGCACATGGGTTGGCATATAAGGCATGAATTGCCTCAACAAATCTCCCTGAAAATCCATAATGTTCCAACGTATCAAAAAGAAACTTCCAGTGAACCTTATCAAAGGCCTTTTCCGCATCGAAGCTGACCAACAACGATGCTACCTTCGTCTGCGAGCTGTGCTCTAGTGATGTCAATATTGCTCTCAAGTTTTTACTCACTGCTCTTCCTCCCACAAAACCCACCTGACTTTCGTGAATCAACCGAGGGAGCAACCTCGCCAGTCTATTAGCCAAGATTTTTGCCAACAACTTGGTATCATAATTTAATAGGGAGATAGGCCGGTACGATGTCGGCTCTAGTGGGTCCCTCCCCGGCTTCAACAAGACTATTATTTGAGCCCTATTCAAGTCAGGGGGTATCCTCTGTCTCTCTATTAGTTGGTTCAAAAATCTAGTAATTGCGGGTATAATTCCTCCTTCCATCAATTTATAAAATTCTCCTCTTAAACCATCAGGTCCCGGGGCTTTCAATCGCGGGCTACGGGCTATAACCATACTAACTTCGTCTTCAGTGATTAATTGATTAAGGCTGTCCAACTCTTGTATTGTAAGCTTTGGTAAAGCTAGATTTTCTAAGTACATCTGATTTAGTAGGCCGTCTTCCTCTGGGGAAGCGTACAACCCTTGATAAAAGGTCCGAAAGGTTTCACAGATTGCCTTGTCTGATGTGTGGAGCCCTCCCCCTCTTTGCCTCAGTGCCAGAATGTTCTTAGTCCCTCCCCGGGGGGTAATTATTTTTGACATCAACTTGCCTGTTTTATTACCATGTTTATAAAGCATATATCGATAGTAGAGCTGTGACTTGTGTGCCCTTTCTTGCAAAAGTGCATTCAAGGCGGTTTGAAGCTCTAACACTTGTTGTTTATCACCTATCGCATGTGTCTCCCCATATCTCTTCCTCGTCTTACAAAGTTGGTTACTTAAACGCAAGATCTTTCTGTCTCGTGCCTTCCTCACAAAATATGTGTGACTTATAACTTCGCCTCTAAGAACCGCCTTAGCCGCTTCCCAAAACAAAACTGGATCATCTATATGATCTTGATTATGAGTACTGTACTCCGCCCAGCTAGCTTGTAATCGGCCTTTAAGCACTGGGTCCGAGCTAAACTCCAGGGGGAATTGCCATTTATGTTTCTGTTGGGTTGTACCACTTGGTATCCATTCTATCTTAACCCAGGCATGGTCCGACACCATGTACGGTCCTATCTCCGCTATTGTCACTTCCCCAAACATCTGACGTGATGTCAGAATATAGTCAATTCTCGACTGAGTTGAGTGGGCCCGTGACAGATGTGTGTAATCTTTCTCACCTGGGTGCAACACCCGCCACACATCAACCAGGCCCAACATCTGGCTCAATTGTAAGAGGCCTCTATTATTATAACATGAAGAGGCCGTCTCCGGGGCTAATCTGTCCAGAGAGGGGTCCCAAGCTGCATTAAAATCGCCCCCCATCACCATAGCTGCGTGCGGTTGCCTGAGCAGAAAATTAATCAAGGTTTGATAAAACTTCCGATCATATCTATTCGGAGCATAAACATTACAGATTAGCAGTCTCTGTCGCCCAACTACCACTTCCAAGATAACATAGCGGCCTTCAGTATCAATCAGAAGTGGGTTGATTACAGAGGCTATGCCTTTTCTGATTAGTATCGCTACTCCTCCCTTTTTGCCTTGTGCATTTGCTGCTATACAATCCCCAACCCACCAGGTGCTGAGCTTGGCATGTTCAATCTGGTTCAGGTGCGTCTCCTGTAAAAGTGCTATGTCTGCTTTCTGCCTATTTAATTGTTGTAAAATCTTAGAGCGTTTTATTGGCGAATTTACTCCGCCTACATTCCATGTTATTATTCTTACTATTCTTGGATTTGAAAGTGTGGAGCAATATCCGTAGATGTACTACTACTACTACTACTTAACATTTCTAGAGCGCTACTAGGGTTACGCAGCGCTGTACAAATTAACAATTAAGGACGGTCCCTGCTCGGAAGAGCTTACAATCTAAAGGACGATGTCCACTTTTGTAATCGAGGGGGACATCCCAGCCTCTGCCCCCCCCCTAACTTGCACCTCCACTTTATCAGCATCACTGTTGTGTTCTGCCCACGCTTCCATCAGAGCTTGTCTCCTATTGCCAAGCCACCTTTCATTGACAGCTCGGGGAGACAGAGCCCCCCAGAAGCCTTCATTACTTTCCTTTACATACTTTCCATTTAATACTTGTACCCTGCTTGCATCCCTCCTCCCTCCCCCCACCCCCTCCCCCGCCCCTCCCCCACTCCCCAAATCCTGTATCCCTTATTCTCAGGTCCACCAATTAGGACCACGACTTCCTTACGTCTCTCCCTCCCCCCTCCGCATTAAACAGTGTTACAATAAACATAACTTTCATTGTCAAGCTGATCAGACACTTACAGGGTCTCACCCCTCTTACCAGGGGTTCGAACCGTTTCACCCATTGGTCAGGTCTTCCAGAAAGTGTCTTATTCAACAGCAAGAAAACTCAGAAGAAAAGTCTAACTCACAAACCATAAAACCTTAACCTTCCAACTGCAGCCATCTTGTCAAGCCTTTCTGCTACTATAAATAGTCCATCTTTGTAATTGGCTGGGAGTTTGCTGTATTGTCATAGACTGACCAGTCAGTTCTCCTCTGACCCCTCAGTATAACATTACTCAATGCTTTCAGAGTGTTCGCTTCCTCTATGCTGTTCAACTTGCATCTGAAGGTGTTGTTCCCAGCTGCTGTAGAAATTCTTTAGCCGCCCCTGCCGTCTCATATGTCTTGGTGATGCCATTATGCGTAACTCGCAGTTTGGCAGGGTATTGTAGTGCAAATCTTATTTTCTTTTGGAATAGCGTTGAGCAGACCTCCGAAAACTGTCGCCTTCGTGCTGCTACTCCTGCTGAATAATCTTGGAAGCAGCGTACTGGGATTCCATCGTACACCAATGCCTTTCCGGTTCTAAGCAGCTGCATCACCTCTTGTTTCTGCGCATAATTCAAAAATCGTAGAATTACCACTCTTGGTTTATTGGTACCAGTCATTTTCATCCCTATGCGGTGAGCCCGTTCTATTTGTATTGGCCCCGAGGCTTCTGGGAATTGTAGTTCGCTAGTAAACCAGCGTGCCAAAAAAACCTCCAAGCCCCGTTCAGGTATCGTTTCTGGCAGGCCCACTACTCGGATATTATTTCTTCTGGACCTATTTTCCAGGTCCTCAATCTTTTCCTCCATCGCCTGCAGCTTTTTTTGAGTTATATCCTGTACTGTCTCCACCTCCGTTACTCTGCCCTCAATTTCACTCACCCGTGCTTGAAAGCCTACACAGTCTCGAGAGAGATCAGTGAGTTGTTCTTTTACCTTTTCCAGGTTAGTATTTATGGGGGAGAGCCGGCGATCCAACATATCCTTTAGCACTGAGGACATTTCCGAGGTTATTTCGGCGATCCAGGCCGATGACACTGTCGGGCCCGGCGGGCTTGCGGGTGGCGCCATCTTGTCTTCTGCCCCTCTACCACGGAGCTTGTCTTTATGTAGATTTTTAGCTGCCATCTCGCCGCCAATAGATTTAAAATGTTCGTTGCCGGCCACTCCAGCGTTTCAGGCTGCGGCGAAAGTCAATTTTAATTCGCGGCTTGTGGGCTGGTCGTGCGGAGGGGGGATTAGAGCCGGAGAGATCTTTTTCTTCAACCCCTCGCGGTCATGACGTCACCGGAAGTCTCTTTGTTTACTCCTTTAAAGAATTGAAGTAAATTGGTCAGGCAAGATTTCCCCACACTAAAGCCATGCTGGCTTGTTCTCAGTAATCCATGTCCTTGGATGTGCTCTGTAATTTTGTTTTTAATAATAGTCTCTACCATTTTCCCCGGCACAGACGTCAGACTCACCGGTCTATAATTTCCCGGATCTCCCCTGGAACCTTTTCTAAAAATCGGCATTACATTGGCCACCCTCCAATCTTCCGGTACCACGCCCGATTTTAAGGATAAATTGCATATCACTAACAGTAGCTCTGCAAGCTCATTTTTCAGTTCTATCAGTACTCTAAGATTTATGCCATCCGGTCCAGGAGATTTGCTACTCTTCAGTTTGCTGAACTGCCCCATTACATCCTCCAGGTTTACCGTGAATTCAGTAAGTTTCTCCGATTCGTCCGCTTGAAATACCATTTCCGACACCGGTATCGCACCCAAATCTTCCTCGGTAAAGACCGAAGCAAAGAATTCATTCAATCTCTCTGCTACGTCTTTGTCATCCTTGATCGCCCCTTTTACCCCTCGGTCGTCCAGCGGCCCTACCGATTCTCTTGCCGGCTTCCTGCTTTTAATATACCAAACAAAATTTTTACTATGTTTTTTTTGCCTCTAATGCTATCTTTTTTTCCATAATCCCTTTTGGCCTCTATCTGCGTCTTGCATTTGCTTTGACACTCCTTATGTTGCTTCTTGTTATTTTCAGACGGTTCCTTCTTCCATTTTCTGAAGGCGTTTCTTTTAGCCCTAATAGCTTCCTTCACCTCACTTTTCAACCACGCCGGCTGTCTTTTGGACTTCCGTCTTTCTTTTGTGATTCGCGGAATATGTTTGGCCTGGGCCTCTAGGATGGTATTTTTGAACAGCATCCATGCCTGTTGTACAGCTTTTACCCTCTCAGTTGCCCCTCTAAGTTTCATAGTCTCCTTTTTTTAAAGTTAAACGCTAACGTATTTGACTTCCTATGTATAGTTACTTCAAGGTTGATATCAAAACTGATCATATTATGATCACTGTTATCAAGCGGCCCCAGTACCATAACGTCCCTCACTAGATCATGTGCACCACTAAGGACCAAGTCTACAATTTTTCCTTCTCTCGTTGGCTCCTGCACCAGCTGCTCCATAAAGCTGTCCTTGATTTCATCAAGGAATTGTACCTCTCTAGCGTGTCCCGATGCTACATTTACCCAGTCTATATTTGGGTAATTGAAGTCACCCATTATTATCGCAGTAGTAAAAGAGGCCCGTTTCTGAGCAAATGAAACGGGCGCTAGCAACGTTTTCGTCGGCAACACCCCCCCGCCAACCTCTTCGTTGTTGTGGCATTGCTCCGCCCTCAACGTCATGACGTTTGACACGAGGGCGGGGCCCGTAGCGATTTCCCACCCCCGCCTCCCTGCCTCCCTCCCTCCCTCCCAACCCCTTCGGTGTTCTGCCATTGCTCCGCCCTTGAGGGTGGGGCCCGGAGCGATTTTGGTGGCTTCACCACCACGAACCTTCGAACCTTTTTGAGGGAAGGCAGGGCTTGGCTTCACTGACGTCACTGTCTTCAGAACGTTGAGGGTGAGTTTTATATATATATAGATTGCCCATTTTGTTTGCGGCTCTGATTTCTTTTATCATTTCTGCGTCTACCTGCTCACTCTGGCGAGGCGGACGGTAGTACACTCCTATCACCGTCCTTTTCCCTTTTATACATGGAATTTCAACCCACAATGATTCAAAGGTGTGATTTGTGTCCTGCTGAATTTGTAATCTATCTGAGTCAAGGCTGTCATTAATATACAATGCTACCCCTCCACCAGTCCGGTCCAGCCTATCACTACAATATACTTTGTACCCCGGTATGACAGTGTCCCATTGGTTATCCTCCTTCCACCAGGTCTCAGAAACGCCTATTATGTCCAATTTTTCATTTAGTGCAATATATTCCAACTCTCCCATCTTATTTCTCAGACTCCTAGCATTTGCATATAGACATTTCAGAGTATGTTTGTTGTTCCTATTTGCATGATGCTTAGTGCTTGACACTATTGATTTGCCATCTTTTGTCTGATCTTTAGTTGTATTTAAGGGCACTTGGCCTACCACGGTTCCTTGTGTAACCTCACTATCCAGAAACCCTATCTTCCCTGTTTGTGAGGTATCATTGCAAGATACCTTATCCCGAACCATGCGCTGTTGTGCGACTGTCGGCCTTTCCCCCATATCTAGTTTAAAAACTGCTCTATCTCTTTTTTGAATGCTGATGCCAGCAGCCTGGTCCCACCCTGGTTAAGATGGAGCCCATCGTTTCGGAATAGGCTCCCCCTTCCCCAGAATGTTGTCCAGTTCCTAACAAATCTAAAACCCTCCTCCCTGCACCATCGTCTCATCCATGCATTGAGACTCCAGAGCTCTGTCTGGAATGAGACTGGAATGAAGTTGTTGCCAGCTACTGGGCGTGTTTTGCAAAGACTGAGTCTTTTCTTCCTTTGAATAAAAAGAAGCAAAATAAGAAAACATAAAATATGTAAAATGATATTGAGATTCTGACATATATTTGGTAAAATTATATTTTCCATTATTTTGTATATTGGTATTGGTTGCATTTTGGGTGGAAAATTATCTCCAGTTGAGGATTTCTATTTGTCCGCATCTTCAATATGGTAATACTAGAGCCCAGCTAAGGAACAGGTTATTTTGAGTTTGTCTTCACTGGACCAAACTTGCTTTCCTTGTGCTATCACCATCCAGTTGGATAGGCAGTGCCTTAAAAGGTGGACGATAAGGGATTAAAAAAAAATTTAATTTGACATTTATATCCCATATTATCCCAAGCAAACTT
Source organism: Microcaecilia unicolor (assembly GCF_901765095.1). Classification (NCBI taxonomy): domain Eukaryota; kingdom Metazoa; phylum Chordata; class Amphibia; order Gymnophiona; family Siphonopidae; genus Microcaecilia; species Microcaecilia unicolor. The sequence continues at coordinate 404,909,483 of NC_044031.1, read as the reverse complement.
GGGTTTAATGTGGCTTACATTTGAAAATACACTGAGACAGAATAATAGAATTCAGTAACCTCATGGGAGCAAGTAGATGGATATGTCCGAAATATTTAATAAAGTTGAGATTAGCATATATACCCAACTGGGCATTTAAAAGTCTGTCCTTTAACGATGCTGCATGTTCAGAAATCATCGCCATAAGTATAGACGGTTATGCAAACATCACACGCACACTCCAGAACAGGCATCCGTACACACATTGCAAAAGTAAACAACACCTTCTACAGAGTACATCCAAAACTTAATTTTTATTTCCTCATTTTCATCTTCAAAATTCTATACATCAAATGTACAGGTCAGTAGGACCCAAAGCAGTCCAAAACAAGTAAAGTCAGAAACAACACAGTTTGTCTAATTGTTCAACCATCCTTAGGATTTGGCTTTGTGTTTAAAAAGCAATACCATGTGCATGTAAGGTCTGGGTAAATGAATTAAAACCATCAGAGTTTTAAGCAAATTCCCCAAATATGTCATACTTGGTAGCAATAATGAAACATTCATGGAATATTCACATAGCAGGCAGCCAACAGATTTATACAGGCAGCTCCTTGTGACTCTGGGCAAGTCACTTAATCCTCCATTGCCCCAGGTACAAATAAGTACCTGTATATAATATGTAAGCCACATTGAACCTGTTATGAGTGGGAAAGTGCGGGGTACAAATGTAAGAAAAATAAAAATTTTGCACTGAAAATAATTAACTTTGTATGAACTTGATGGCTAATATTGTGCTGCTTGCTATTTTGTATTTTACATATACATAGGGGCTCATTTTCAAAGCACTTAGACTTACAAAGTTCCATAGGTTCCTATGTAAGTCTAAATGCTTTGAAAATGTGCCTCCATGTAACAGAGTAGATGATGGCAGATAAAGACCTGTATGGCCCATCCAGTTTGCCCAACAAGATAAACTCATTACATATGGTATGATGTGATACGTCATATGTATACCTGATCTTGATTTTTTTCTTACCATTTTCAGGGTGCAGACCTTAGTCTGCCCGGCACGGTACTTGTTCTAAATTTCTGATGTTGTCGAAGCCCCTGAAAAGCTGCACCGGAGTCCATGTAAATCTATTCAGCCACAATCAGGGCATAGACTACATAAGTACATAAGTACATAAGTAGTGCCATACTGGGAAAGACCAAAGGTCCATCTAGCCCAGCATCCTGTCACCGACAGTGGCCAATCCAGGTCAAGGGCACCTGGCACGCTCCCCAAACGTAAAAACATTCCAGACAAGTTATACCTAAAAATGCGGAATTTTTCCAAGTCCATTTAATAGCGGTCTATGGACTTGTCCTTTAGGAATCTATCTAACCCCTTTTTAAACTCCGTCAAGCTAACCGCCCGTACCACGTTCTCCGGCAACGAATTCCAGAGTCTAATTACACGTTGGGTGAAGAAAAATTTTCTCCGATTCGTTTAAATTTACCACACTGTAGCTTCAACTCATGCCCTCTAGTCCTAGTATTTTTGGATAGCGTGAACAGTCGCTTCACATCCACCTGATCCATTCCACTCATTATTTTATACACTTCTATCATATCTCCCCTCAGCCGTCTCTTCTCCAAGCTGAAAAGCCCTAGCCTTCTCAGCCTCTCTTCATAGGAAAGTCGTCCCATCCCCACTATCATTTTCGTCGCCCTTCGCTGTACCTTTTCCAATTCTACTATATCTTTTTTGAGATACGGAGACCAGTACTGAACACAATACTCCAGGTGCGGTCGCACCATGGAGCGATACAACGGCATTATAACATCCGCACACCTGGACTCCATACCCTTCCTAATAACACCCAACATTCTATTCGCTTTCCTAGCCGCAGCAGCACACTGAGCAGAAGGTTTCAGCGTATCATCGACGACGACACCCAGATCCCTTTCTTGATCCGTAACTCCTAACGCGGAACCTTGCAAGACGTAGCTATAATTCGGGTTCCTCTTACCCACATGCATCACTTTGCACTTGTCAACATTGAACTTCATCTGCCACTTGCACGCCCATTCTCCCAGTCTCGCAAGGTCCTCCTGTAATCGTTCACATTCCTCCTGCGACTTGACGACCCTGAATAATTTTGTGTCATCGGCGAATTTAATTACCTCACTAGTTATTCCCATCTCTAGGTCATTTATAAATACATTAAAAAGCAACGGACCCAGCACAGACCCCTGCGGGACCCCACTAACTACCCTCCTCCACTGAGAATACTGGCCACGCAATCCTACTCTCTGCTTCCTATCTTTCAACCAGTTCTTAATCCATAATAATACCCTACCTCCGATTCCATGACTCTGCAATTTCTTCAGGAGTCTTTCGTGCGGCACTTTGTCAAACGCCTTCTGAAAATCCAGATATACAGTGGTGGAAATAAGTATTTGATCCCTTGCTGATTTTGTAAGTTTGCCCACTGACAAAGACATGAGCAGCCCATAATTGAAGGGTAGGTTATTGGTAACAGTGAGAGATAGCACATCACAAATTAAATCCGGAAAATCACATTGTGGAAAGTATATGAATTTATTTGCATTCTGCAGAGGGAAATAAGTATTTAATCCCTCTGGCAAACAAGACCTAATACTTGGTGGCAAAACCCTTGTTGGCAAGCACAGCGGTCAGACGTCTTCTGTAGTTGATGATGAGGTTTGCACACATGTCAGGAGGAATTTTGGTCCACTCCTCTTTGCAGATCATCTCTAAATCATTAAGAGTTCTGGGCTGTCGCTTGGCAACTTGCAGCTTCAGCTCCCTCCATAAGTTTTCAATGGGATTAAGGTCTGGTGACTGGCTAGGCCACTCCATGACCCTAATGTGCTTCTTCCTGAGCCACTCCTTTGTTGCCTTGGCTGTATGTTTTGGGTCATTGTCGTGCTGGAAGACCCAGCCACGACCCATTTTTAAGGCCCTGGCGGAGGGAAGGAGGTTGTCACTCAGAATTGTACGGTACATGGCCCCATCCATTCTCCCATTGATGCGGTGAAGTAGTCCTGTGCCCTTAGCAGAGAAACACCCCCAAAACATAACATTTCCACCTCCATGCTTGACAGTGGGGACGGTGTTCTTTGGGTCATAGGCAGCATTTCTCTTCCTCCAAACACGGCGAGTTGAGTTCATGCCAAAGAGCTCAATTTTTGTCTCATCTGACCACAGCACCTTCTCCCAATCACTCTCGGCATCATCCAGGTGTTCACTGGCAAACTTCAGACGGGCCGTCACATGTGCCTTCCGGAGCAGGGGGACCTTGCGGGCACTGCAGGATTGCAATCCGTTATGTCGTAATGTGTTACCAATGGTTTTCGTGGTGACAGTGGTCCCAGCTGCCTTGAGATCATTGACAAGTTCCCCCCTTGTAGTTGTAGGCTGATTTCTAACCTTCCTCATGATCAAGGATACCCCACGAGGTGAGATTTTGCGTGGAGCCCCAGATCTTTGTCGATTGACAGTCATTTTGTACTTCTTCCATTTTCTTACTATGGCACCAACAGTTGTCTCCTCGCCCAGCGTCTTACTGATGGTTTTGTAGCCCATTCCAGCCTTGTGCAGGTGTATGATCTTGTCCCTGACATCCTTAGACAGCTCCTTGCTCTTGGCCATTTTGTAGAGGTTAGAGTCTGACTGATTCACTGAGTCTGTGGACAGGTGTCTTTCATACAGGTGACCATTGCCGACAGCTGTCTGTCATGCAGGTAACGAGTTGATTTGGAGCATCTACCTGGTCTGTAGGGGCCAGATCTCTTACTGGTTGGTGGGGGATCAAATACTTATTTCCCTCTGCAGAATGCAAATAAATTCATATACTTTCCACAATGTGATTTTCCGGATTTAATTTGTGATGTGCTATCTCTCACTGTTACCAATAACCTACCCTTCAATTATGGGCTGCTCATGTCTTTGTCAGTGGGCAAACTTACAAAATCAGCAAGGGATCAAATACTTATTTCCACCACTGTACAATATCAACCGGCTCCCCATTGTCCACATATTTGCTTACCCCCTCAAAAAAATGCATTAGATTGGTGAGGCAAGACTTCCCTTCACTAAATCCGTGCTGACTTTGTCTCATCAGTCCATGTTTTTGTATATGCTCTGCAATTTTATTCTTAATAATAGCCTCCACCATCTTGCCCGGCACCGACGTCAGACTCACCGGTCTATAATTTCCCGGATCTCCTCTGGAACCCTTCTTAAAAATCGGAGTAACATTGGCTACCCTCCAGTCTTCCGGTACTACACTCGATTTTAGGGACAGATTGCATATTTCTAACAGTAGCTCCGCAAGTTCATTTTTTAGTTCTATTAATACTCTGGGATGAATACCATCAGGTCCCGGTAATTTACTACTCTTCAGCTTGCTGAACTGACCCATTACATCCTCCAAGGTTACAGAGAATTTGTTTAGTTTCTCCGACTCCCCCGCTTCAAATATTCTTTCCGGCACCGGTGTCCCCCCCAAATCCTCCTCGGTGAAGACCGAAGCAAAGAATTCATTTAATTTCTCCGCTACGGCTTTGTCCTCCTTGATCGCCCCTTTAACACCATTTTCGTCCAGCGGCCCAACCGACTCTTTGGCCGGTTTCCTGCTTTTAATGTATCTAAAAAAATTTTTACTATGTATTTTTGCTTCCAACGCTAATTTCTTCTCAAAGTCCTTTTTTGCCCTCCTTATCTCCGCTTTGCATTTGGCTTGGCATTCCTTATGATCTATCCTGTTACTTTCAGTTGGTTCTCTTCTCCACTTTCTGAAGGATTGTTTTTTGGCTCTAATGATTTCCTTTATCTTACTGTTTAGCCACGCCGGCTGACGTTTAGTCTTTTTTCCCTTTTTTCTAATACGTGGAATATATTTGTCCTGAACCTCCAGGATGGTGTTTTTAAACAGCATCCACGCTTGATGCAAGTTTTTTACTCTGCGAGCTGCTCCTTTCAGTCTTTTTTTCACCATTTTTCTCATTTTGTCGTAATCACCTTTTCTATAGTTAAACGCTAGCGTACTTGATTTCCTAGTTTCACTTCCTTCAATGCCAATATCAAAACCGATCATATTATGATCACTGTTATCAAGCGGCCCTCGTATCGTTACCCCCTGCACTAGATCATGAGCACCACTAAGGACTAAGTCTAGTATTTTTCCTTCTCTTGTCGGCTCCTGAACTAGCTGTTCCATGAAGCTGTCCTTGATTTCATCAAGAAATCTTATGTCCCTTGCGTGTACAGATGTTACATTAACCCAGTCTATATGCGGGTAATTGAAATCCCCCATTATTATTGTGTTGCCCAGTTTGTTTGCGTCCCTGATTTCCTTTAACATTTCCGCATCCGTCTGTTTGTCCTGGCCAGGCGGACGGTAGTACACTCCTATCACTATCCTTTTCCCCTTTGCACATGGAATTTCAATCCACAGTGATTCCAAGGAGTGTTTTGTTTCCTGCAGAATTTTCAATCTATTTGATTCAAGGCTCTCGTTAATATACAATGCTACCCCTCCACCAATCCGATTCACCCTATCACTACGATATAATTTGTACCCCGGTATGACAGTGTCCCACTGGTTATCCTCCTTCCACCAGGTCTCAGAGATGCCTATTATATCTAATTTTTCATTTAGTGCAATATATTCCAACTCCCCCATCTTATTTCTTAGGCTCCTGGCATTCGCATATAGACATTTCAAACTATGTTTGTTGTTCCTAAGTACATCATGCTTAGTACTTGACAGTATTAATTGGCAATCTTTTGTCTGATTTTTATTGTTATTTAAAGATACCCGATCTACTACAATCTCTTTTGCAACCTCACTATCAGGATACTCTATCTTCCCTGTTATGGTGATATCTTTGAAAGATACCTTATCCCGAACCATGCTCTTTTGAGCGACTGTCGGCCTTGTCTAGCACTGGCTTTGCTTCCCAATTAACAGTGTTGCTACCTAATCTCCGCTAAGCTTCTTTAGATCCATTAATTCCAAACAGGATTCCTTTGTGTTTATCCCATGCATTTTTGAATTCTGTTACCGCTTGCATCTCCACCACCTCCCATGGAAGGGCATTCCAGATACCTACCACCCTCTCAGTTAAAAAATACTTCCTGACATTATTCATGAGTCCGGCCCCCTTTCAACCTCAATTCATGTCCTCTAATTCTACCACTTTCCCGCCTCTGGAAGATGTTTGTCTGCGGACTTATACCTTTCAAACATTTGAACATCTGTATCACATCACCCCGGTTTCTCCTTTCCTCCAGGGTATATATGTTTAGGTCAGCAAGTCTCTTCTCATACTTGTTGCTAAGCAAACCACATACCATTTTGTCACTTTTCTCTGAACCGCTTCAAGTCTTTTTACATGCTTAGCAAGATACGGCTTCCAAAACTGAACATAGTATGCCAAGCAGGGCCTCACCAACAACCTGTACAGGGGCATTAACACTTCCTTTCTTCTACTGGTTCTCTAGGCAGCCTAGCATCCTTCTGGCCATAGCCACCGCTTTGTCACATTGTACCATCACCTTGAGATCCTCAGACACCATCATTCCGAGGTGCTTCTCTTGAGCCGCGCTTACCAATCTCTCCCCTCTTATCTGGAACATATCTTTTGAACTTCTGCACCCCAAATGCATTGCGCTCTTCAGTTCTTCATGTTAAATTTTAACTGCAGACTCTTGACCATTTTTCCAACTTTTGGAGATTCCTTCTCATGGTTTCTACTCTGTCATCCACAAAAAGACAAACTTTTCCTTCTAACCCTTCAGCAATGTCTCTCGCAAATATATTAAACAGAATCAGCCCCAGCACTGGCCCCTGAGGCACTCCACTGCTCACCTTCCTTTCCTCTGAGGGACTGTATCAACGACTTTGTTGAAATCCAAGCAGATTACAATTAGCGCATGTCCTTTATTCAGTTCTTTTGTCACCCAGTCAAAGAAGTAAATCAAATTTGGCAAGATTTTCCTTTGGTAAAGCCATGTTGCCTCAGACCCTGTAGTCCGTTGGCTTCTAACAAGTTAACTATCTGTTCCTTCAACAGTGACTTATTATTTTTCCTACCACCGACTTGAGGATTACCGGCCTGTAGTTTCCCATTTTTGTGAAGAGGAACTACATCAGCTCATCTCCAGTCCCACAGAACCTCTCCCGTCTCTAAAGATCTATTAAATAAATCCTTAAGAGGTCTCACCAGGACTTCTCTGAACAGGAGGCAGGTGTTTTGCAACTGAAAGGAAGCTCTGGAATGAGAAGGCATAAGATGAAGTTGAAGGGGGATAGAATCAAAAAGTAATCTAAGGAAATACTTCTTTACAGAAAGGGTGGTGGACGCGTGGAATGACCTCTTAGTGGAGGTAGTGGAGATGAGTACTGTATCTGAATTCAGGAAAGCATGGGACAGGCATGTGGGATTAGAGAGAGAAAACTTGTTCCTGTCCCCGTGGATCTGTCTCCATCCCTGCCCTGTCCCTGCAGGTTCCATCCCCGCCCTGTCCCGTGGGCGCTGTTCTCATCTGCAGAGGCCTCGAACACTTATGATTTTATATTTAAATCTTTTTATCTAATACTAGTAAAAAAAGCCCCATTTCTGATGCAAATGAAACGGGGGCTAGCAAGGTTTTCTTCTGTGTGCATGTGGGAGTGTGTGTGTCCCTGCCCTCTGCCCTCTCTCCCTTCCCCTCTGCTCTCTGTCCCCTCCCCCCTCGGAGTCGAGTCCTTCAGTGTTAAGTTTCCTGCTGTGTTTGTGTTACAGAGATAGTGAGGGCTTCTGCCCTCTCTCCCCTCCCCCCTCTGAGTCCTTCACTGTTACAGAGAGAGCGATTTGATTTCGTGCTTTGCTGTGTTTTCCTTTACTGTTTGTGTTACAGAGAGAGCGAGGGCGGGGCAGACACTCATGGGGAAACCAGATATCTCTCTCCCTTCACACTTCCGGCTGGAGGCTTCATTTAGAACGTTGGTGGTGCCTTTTATATATAGAGATAATAATTTGCACCTGCAACGTTCTGAAGCTGACTCCGTGGCAGTGAAGCTGTGTAGTGTTCGTAGGGTTCGTAATCGCACTCCCGATCACTGCCCCGCCCTCCGAGGGCAGGGAAGGCTGCATGGTAACGCGATGTTAGAAGGAGAAGGGACCAACCACAGGCAATCGCACTCGCTCTCAGTGCCCCGCCCTCGGAGGGAAGGGAAGGCTGCATAGTAATGCCACGACCAGAGGACCAGGGTGGCGGGAAGCACACAAACCGCCTGACAGGACTCTCACTTTCAAGAAAATTGAACTCCGAGGTACGGACATCAAAGGACGAGGCAAGTGCAGAGAACGGAAGGGGAGAAAAAGGCTCCACGAAAAACACATAACTCCAAGTTACAGACATCAAAGGAGGAGGCAAGTGGACAGAATGGAAGGGGAGAACAATGTTTAATCACTTTCTCTCTCTGACAGACCCCCCCCCCCCACCTCCCCTCCCCATTGGATTTGTCTCTCACTGATAGACACATAAACACCGTATCTCTGTCTTACACTCTCTGACACACACTCAGTCTGTCAGACACTCTGATTCTCTCTCTCTGTGTCTCAAACATAGTACACCCTCCCCCTCCCCATTGCATCTGTCTGTCACTCATACACACACACACAATGTGTATTTCTCTCTTCCACTCTCTGAAAAGGAACTCCAAGGTACAGACATCAAAGGAGGAGGGAAGTGGACAGAACAGAAGGGGAGAAGAATCTTTAATCACTCTCTCTCTGTGACAACCCCCCCCCCAAAAAAAAAAAAACCAGACATAAACAAAAGAATACAAGTACATAAAAATATAGATCTCATTCTGCAGCATGATAGTACTCATAATACACCACTGAAAATAATTGATTACCATCAGAGCACATTTCTCCTAACACTTCCCTTAAAAACATTAATGGCAGAAGGTGATTACCTTGCTAGCAGACTGAAAGTTGCCACTAACTGGCTAAGTAGGTGCTCTTTCCACACTCTGCCCCTAGCCCGCCTCTAATCTGGTTAGTAAATGGCCGGTTAGCAGTAATCAGTCAAATGCCACTGAATATTGATCTATAGCAATGTGTATAAAATAACTACTGATAGCAGAGATTTCCATTATGTTTATGCAGTAGCAGAATCCACAACAGAGCTGTCTGCAGCTCTTGAAGAAAGGAGTTGTCCACTTCAATATTAAAACGATTTTTTCTCTGTACAAATGGAGGGGACTGTGAAAACGGAGTAATTCTAAGCACTTATAGGCTGTGTGGGAACTTTTTTTTAAAAGTTTACAATATTTTTTCCTGTAACAGGCTCCCACAATGTCAAGCCTGACATATTATTCCAGTTTGAGCAAGAGGGATTTGGGACTCAGCCTCAGGAATCTGAGGAAAGAGGAAATCTGACCACCACAGCCACATGTGAGGAACTGCATCAAACAGGTGATGTAGCTTGAATTAAAGCTAGAAGCAAATTGACCCAAACATGTCCTACAAGAAAGACAGCTCCTCTGGACCAGGCACAGTGAGAATGAGGTGTTTTAATTATGGTCCCTGCTTCTAAGTTCTAACCTTTGTCGTGTGGATAATGTAATTGTTTTGTTTCCCTTATTTTTACTTTTCTCCTTACATTATCTGATTTGCCTCTTTCCTTCTCTTTGGAGCTAATTTTCGAATGAGAAAAACATCTAAAACGTGTCATAAAGCAGCATTTGGACATTTTTCTCATAAAATCATCCAAATCAGTATTTTCAAAACCTATTTTTCAGATGTTTTTCTATGATTTTCGTCTGTAGTGCGTCCAAATCTCACGCAGGTGTATTGGGGGAGGGGGGGGGGTGCGTTAAGAGTGGGATTTGGACATTCCTAAGACTTGGATGTTTTTCGGCCACAATGAAACAAAACCAAACCGTCCAGGACTAAAACTAAGATGTTTTGAGCTAGACCTGTTTTAAGAACGAATAAGGCACAAAAAGGTGCCCTAACTGACCAGATGACCTCCCCTTACTCCCTCAGTGGTCACTGACCCCCTCCTATCCCCCCCAAAATATGATTGAAAACATTAATTGTCAGCCTCAGATGTTATACTAAGGTCCATTAGAACAGCTTTCAGGTCCCTGGCGTAGGCTAGTGGTGGGTGCTGTGTGCACTGCAAACAGGTGGACCCAGGCCCATACCTCCCCCTACCTGTTACACTTGTGGCGGAAAATGTGATTCCTCCAGTATTCACCAGAAACCCACTGTACCCACACATAGATGTCCCCTTCACCCATAAGGGTTATTGTAGTGGCGTGAAGTTGAGAGTTGTAGGTTTTGGGGATCTCAGCAGACGAGATAAGGAAGGTTGGGTGAGATGTATACCTGGGAGCATTTATTTGAAGTCCACTGCTTTGCCCCCTAGGGTGCACCATTTTTCTCGTAGGATGTCTGTGTGGCCAGTCTACTAAAAATGTTGGCTCGTCTTACATCCCAATGGCTTGATCTTGTGCATTTTGCACTTGGACTTTTGTTCTCTGTGAGCCACACAATACATCTTTTTAATTTAAATTTTTTATAGTGACGAAAATTCAGTATAACAAACATATAACTTCAAAATCACATAGTACAGATGTGAAAGGCCATCCAACACATTCGTCAGTGAATTTTTCCTATTACCCCCAGACCCCCCCATCCCCCCATCCCTTTTACCTCTTAGATCCCATTCTGTTTATTAAGATTCTATTCACCACAGTAGTCCTCCGCATCATTAATAGTATTATAATGTTACCACAGAGTGCACATCTATCAAATCACCTCCAGGGCCTTTCTCCTGATAGCTCTTCACTCATTCTTATCATCTCTGCCATTGATATACCAATATTAACACAACTGGCTAACAGGCTCATTTTCAAAGCACTTAGCCTCCCAAAGTTCCATAGAAACCTATGGAACTTAGCCTCCCAAAGTGCTTTGAAAATATGCCTCTTTGTGAACCAGCAGACTATTGATTGTTTCTTATTATATAGTATTCATCTATCTCTTTATATATATATACCTCCCTCCTCCTGTATACCCTCCTCCCTTTCATCAGATTTAATTTTTAAATGAGATGGAGTTCAAGATGAGACTGCGTGTGCGTGTCGATAATGACTGGATGTATGGTTCCCAAATTGCCCCAAAGTTTTTCTTTCTGTTCATAGTGCGGCATGCACCCCGGGCTTCCCACACCAAGAGTTCATGAAAGGCATTCCTCCAATTCCAAAAGGATGGGCCTACGTCCTGTGTCCAATATTGCAAAATGCACTGCTTCCCTATAATCGCCGCTTTATGTATAAGAATGCGCTCTGTTTGTCTAAGTGGGTTCCTGCTTTCCATCAGGCCCAGCACCACCTCTTTTGGCGATAAAATCAGTTCTTTACCCAATATATCCCCACAATATCTCATGATCCTATTCCAAAACTCTTTTATGTATGGGCATTTCCACAGCATATGAAATAGCGAGACGTCCATATTACCACACTTACTGCATTTAGGCTCTTGTATGCATTTGGCATAAAATGCCTGTTGGGGTGAAAAATATGCTCTAGTGATCACTCTGAATTGAATTTCTCTGTCTTGCACTATACACATGGGTGCATATCCCTCTTAAACATTGTAATATATCCCCCTCCCGAATAGCAACACCCATCTCTATTGTCCATTTCCGCTCTATGTCTACATATGTCCTAGACTTAGTCACTACGGTCAGCGCTCTATACATCCTTGAGACTGTAATTTGGGCATTCTCTGAGGGTAGGAAAAACAACTCCAATAACTTATATATCCCTCTAGAGCAGTTAGCCCGTTTTGTTTGTGTTACATAATTATATATTTGAAAATATCCATACCAGTCTAGATGTTCGCTCCCCACTATGGCTGCCATATTCTCTTTCGATCTAATCTCTCCCGATTCTTGTAACATGTCCGCCACATACACTACTCCTCTCTGCGCCCATTCTGTCACTTTCCCTTGTATGAGCCCTGGGCCAAAATCCAAGTTCCCAATCAAAGGTATCATATCTGTGCAGTCATGAACAATACAAGCTCCTTCCCCTGCCAGACACTTTGTTTAAAGCCGATGGGTTTTAGTTTGTGTGGTGACTATAGGATGGGGAGACCATTAGTCCTGGGCATTTTTATTTGCGGTAACAAGAGCCACCTTTTGGCAGCCCTTGCCCCAGAGCCCGCTTTCAAACAGGCCACAGACACTTTGCAAAATAACACAAAACCCTTCAAAAAGACACTCAAAACCTATACAGGAAAAACTTTCCAAATCATAACAGCCATGACCCACCTATGAAAAGACAGTGTTATAAACCTGCTACTGGGAAACTGGAACAAGTTCGACTGTTATACGTTCCTACACAGACACTACATTTTAGCATAATCCTTCACCTCAGTCAGACATGCAGAACACGGAGAGACCCTCACCTGATACAAAATAGTGAACCACAAAAAACATGCAAAAACTGAAATGGAGGCCCCCAAATAAGTCAGACTCTATAAGCAGTGAAAGTATAGGTAAAAGAGAAACAGAAACGCATTTTCTCTGTACTCTGTTAAATACAAAAATAGAAAAGATGTACATTTCCCAAAGCAGACACATACCAATCCTTAAAAATATTAAATAAAAATATATGTTTTTCTGTTTTACCTTTGTTGAATGGGTACTTTTCTAACTGAGTTAGTCCCAGTCTGTTCCACTATTTGTGTCAGTCTTCTAAATTTTTTTTCAGGTTTGCCTTTCCATTTCTTCTCTACATCCATCTGGCACTGATCTTTCTTCCTTTTTATCTTCTCTGCTTCTATATTCATCCATATTTGATTTTTACCCCTCATTCTCCCTTTCTTTCACCTTCTAGTACTTAGTCGCCTTCTATTCACCTCTCATCTCCTTCTCACCCTCTTTCCAGTAATTCCATTGCCCCCTCTGTCTTTCTCCTTCCCCAGTCTGCCAATCCCCCCCCCCCTCTGTCTTTCTCCCACTCTCTAGTCCCCCATTTCTATCCTCTGTACTCACCCTCTGAGCCCTCAGCTACTCTCCACTGCTTTTCATCCCCTCATCAGCTCCAACTCCATCCCTGTCTCCCCAGGCCATTCTCTCATTAACCTTCTACTCCATCTACTGTTGCCTCTCTTTGACAACATTTATTCTGTTTCTACCCTCACTGAACCCCTTGGGATCTCCTTCCTCACTCATACTCTTCCACAGCACCCCATTCTGGTTTCAGAACACAGAGAGCCCCTGTTCAAATACAGGATAAGCAACCACAAACTACCCCCCCCCCCCCATTTATTAAGCTGTGCGGCTTTGTAAACAGTGGGATAAAAGTACTAATGTAGGCAAAAATTAAACTGAAACTCAAGATGCCAGATTTTGCATGCAGTGCAAAACCAAATAGAAAGAAATGCATTTCCTCCTGTACAGTGCAAAATAAAGCTAGCAGAAGTAAATTCTCAAAACTGACATAATTCTATCACTAACTGAAAATAAAATCATTTTCCCTGTCTTTGTAATCTGGCAATTGTATTTTTCTAATCATCTTGTTTCCAGTCTCTGCTTCTTTTTCCCTACCTCTGTGTGCTTAACTGTTTCCAGGACCTCCTGTTTATGTGCTATTTATTTTCTCACATCCTTTCTTTTTCATTTCCGACCCTAAATCCATCTTTAGCACTGATCTTTTAGCTTTCTTCCATTTTTCTGCTTCCTTCCAAGTCTTCCCCTCTCTTCAATCCATGTGCAGCCTTTCCCTCCTCTCCCTTCTTTTCCATTCCATCTATGTGCAGCATGACCCCTCTCCTCTCCTTTCTGTCCATATGGCAGCATGTCTCCCCTCTTCTTTCCCTTCCCTTCCTTTCCATCCGTGTGCAGCTTCTCCCCTCTCCATTCCATCCATGGGCACCATGTTCCCCTGTCCCTTCCCTTTCCCTCCTTTCTATCCATGGGCAGCTTCAGAGTGGAGGAGTAGCCTAGTAGTTACTGCAGTGCCCGAGAATCTGGGGAACTGAGTTCAATCCCCACGACAGCTGCTTTGGCATGTCATGTAACCCCCATTTCCCCAGTTACAGCATAAGTATCTGAATATAATGTGCAAACTTCTTTGTAACCCACAGAAAAGTGGTATCTCAAGTGCCATCCCCTTTCCCTATCCTCTCATTCCGTACATGCAATTGTAGCTTCTCCCCTCCCCCTGTGGGTCTGGCATCACCTTATTTCCCTGTCTGTCCTTCCTTCCCACAGGCTCTACAAAATTACAGAGAGTTTGCTGGCATTACTGGAAGTGATTCCAACAGACTCCTTCCAGTGGCTCCAAGGCTTTCCCTCTGCTGCATCCTTCCCGTGCGGCAGTTGCAACAGAGGAAAGGACCCTGAGGCTGGCTGGAGAGAGCCTTTTGTAATGCAAACTCTGTAAGTTTGGAGGGACTGCGGGGAAGGAGGTAAGGAGATGTGCAGCTTTGGCACTAGTTTTCACTATGGTTGCAAGGGAGAGGGGCATTTCCACCCCCATAGGGACATTTATGCCACTGAACCCATAGTAGAGATCCTGAAAATGGAAGAGGTTCCTTTCAGTCACCAAGAGTGGTGAGCAAGGAATTCCTATGTCAAAAAAATTATTGCTATGTGCTGTGGAGTATTTCTAAATTTTCACATTGAGTTTTTGGTTAGTGAATATAATCAGAGTGAAGGGAATCACTTCAGGGGAGGATGAAATGTCCAGAACCAACAGATGAGATCAGGATGTTCTGTTTATGTCTCTTCATGTGCCATTGTTCACCTATACCTGTCTACCAGCAAGTGACTTTAAATACTTATGATGGGATATTTATCTATATATGTCTTACTAAATAGCTGTATAATTTATGTACATACTTTCATTTTTATCCAGCAGATGATGGATTTGGGAATAAGAGAATGAAAGGGTGCGATGGAGAACAGAAGGAGGAATGTAAAGAAAAAGACCCCTCCAGAGACAGCCCTGATCCTTCAGCTGATAATGTGGGAGGTGGTAGTAGTGTAAGCTTGCAAGAAAATACCCCAAAAGGAGAGAGCTCGAATGTATCAAAATGTTCTGTACATGCTAAAAACTTCAGTCAGTTATATGAACTGAGAAGACATGAATTAATCAGCAATAGCAAAAAACAAGTGCAGCAAATGAACCTCAAGGGAGCGGAGCTATTTAAATATTCAGTATGTGACAAAAGCTTAACTCCAAAATATGACCTCAGCATTCATGAAAGAATCCACACTGGAGAAAAACAATTTAAATGTTCTGAATGTGGTAAAAGCTTCAATCAAAAAGGTTACCTCAGAATTCATGAAAGAATCCATACTGGAGAAAAACCAGACAAATGTTCTGAATGTGGTAAAAGCTTCAATGGAAAAAGTCACCTCAGAAGGCATGAAAGAATCCACACTGGAGAAAAACAATTTAAATGTTCTGAATGTGGTAAAAGCTTCAATCAAAAATGTTATCTCAGAATTCATGAAAGAATCCACACTGGAGAAAAACCATTTAAATGTTCTGAATGTGGTAAAAGCTTCAGTAGAAAAAATAACCTCAGAAGTCATGAAAGAATCCACACTGGAGAAAATCGATTTAAATGTTCTGAATGTGGTAAAAGCTTCAATCAAAAATGTTATCTCACAATTCATGAAAGAATCCACACTGGAGAAAAACGATTTAAATGTTCTGAATGTGGTAAAAGCTTCAGTAGAAAAAATAACCTCAGAAGTCATGAAAGAATCCACACTGGAGAAAATCGATTTAAATGTTCTGAATGTGGTAAAAGCTTCAATCAAAAATGTTATCTCACAATTCATGAAAGAATCCACACTGGAGAAAAACCATTTAAATGTTCTGAATGTGGTAAAAGCTTCAGTAGAAAAAATAACCTCAGAAGTCATGAAAGAATCCACACTGGAGAAAATCGATTTAAATGTTCTGAATGTGGTAAAAGCTTCAATCAAAAAAGTTACCTCAGAATTCATGAAAGAATCCACACTGGAGAAAAAACATTTAAGTGTTCTGAATGTGGTAAAAGCTTCAACCGAAAAAGTAACTTCAGAAATCATCAACGAATCCACACTGGAGAAAAATCATATAGGAATGTAATAAATGTTTCCACAGCAAATCTGATCTAAGAAAATATGAAAGAATCCACCTTGGAGAAAATTATATGGACAAATGTGCTAAGGTGCTTTCCTTAGGTGAAAGTTGAGCCAAACTGAAAATATCTCTGACTGAACACTGTGAGATAAAGGAACTGGAACAGGAAGGTGTAAATATCTAAGCATAGTGGAAGGAACAACTAAAGAAGCAAAGTACACAAGCATGGAAGAAAACCAAGTCCAAAAGACCAGTCCTGAAACCACGCTGCTAAGAGCACCAAAACCACAGTTTATTGGGACCCTACACGGTCCGTATTTTGGCTACAAAGCCTTCCTCAGGGGTCAACAAATTGACGTGTATAGATTAAGCGTCTGAACCTCTCAAAATGAGGAGCAATAAGCTACATGGTGCAGTCCACAATCCACGATGAGAGAGTGAAGAAACAAAATCAGGGGTTCTGATCATGGGGCGGTAGCAAACACAGGCGCTAGTATGGCGCTAACAGCCTCTACCACCTATGTTTGCTTCTGATCATCGGGGCAACAGTTTGAAAATGCTTGCTCACACTGCTGGCTTTGCCTAAAGATATTTAGAGGATCTGAGCATTGCACAGCTTTGACTGAATTTAAGCCCTGGTAGTCATAACACTAAGCCAGACTCTTCCATTCACCACAATAAACGAGGACTGTTAGTAGTAAAAGCAACAGTTTTATTAGCAACTAGTAAAAAAGGCCCGTTTCCGAAACAAATGAAACGGGCGCTAGCAAGGTTTTCCTTGGAGTGTGTATTTTTGAGAGAGTGTGTGAGAGAGAGAGAGTGAATGTGCGAGTGTGTGTGTGTGACAGAGTGAGTGAGTGGGTGTGAGTGTGTCTGTGAGAATGAGTGTGTGTGTGTGATGTGTGTGGAAGTGCGTATGTGTGACACAGTGAGTGTGAGAGAGTGTGTTTCACACAGATACAGTGATTGGGAGAGAGAGAGAGTGAGACTGTGTTTGAGTGTCTGTGTGAGAGAGAGAGTGAGACTGTGCGCGAGTGTCTCTGAGAGAGAGAGTGTGTATGGGAATGAGAGTGTGTGTGAGAATGAGTGTGTGCCAGGATGGTCCCCCCTCCTGCAAGGTGCCCCCTCCCTGTCTCCCTGCCATGTGTAAGTGTGTATTTGTGAGAGAGTGAGTGTGTGTGAGTGTGTTTGTGAGAGAGTGTGTATGTGGGAATGAGAGTGAGTGTGAAAATGAGAGTGTGTAGCAGGATGGGCCCCCCTCCCTCTCCTCCTGCCAGGTACAAGTGTATGTTTGTGAGTGTGAGAGAGTGAGACTGTGTGCGAGTGTCTCTGTGAGAGAGTGTGTGTATGGGAATGTGAGTGTGTGTAAGAATGAGAGTGTGTGCCAGGGTGGTCCCCGTCCGCTATGGTGGCTCCCTCCCTCCCAGGTGCAAGTGTGTGTTTGTGACAGAGAGAGAGAGAGTGTGTGTGGGGGAATGAGCGTGTGTGCCAGGGTGGGGCGCCTCCCTCCCCTCCCCCTCCCAGATTTATGTGTGTGTTAGTGACAGAGAGAGAGTGAGTATGTGTGAGTGTGTTTGTGAGAGAGAGAGAGAGAGTGTGTGTGTATGAAGGAGAGTGTGTGCCAGGTGAAGGTGAGTGTGTGCCAGGGTGGCCCCCCTCCCTCATTGTCTGCTTTCCTGCCAGGGGCCCCCCTCCCTCTCCCCCCACCTCCTCCTCCTCCAGCCCTCCATGCCACTTGATCCCGTTCTTCGGTACTCCTCCCCCTACCTGCTAGCACTGATGTTTACCTCCTCCTCTTCTATCCCTCCCTGCCTTTTGATCGGCGATCTTCGTGACTCCTCCCCCTGCCTGGTACACACCTACCTTCTCCTCCTCCGGGCCGCCCTGCCACTTGATGTTGTATCTTTGGTACTCCTAGGGCTGGCGCTATAAAAAGAAGCGCTCAGCTGTCCTGAGCGCTAACTACAAAAAATGTTTAAGAAAATGTAAAAACACGGCACCGCAGGCAGCCTTGAGGCATTGGCTGCTGGCTGTGCAGGCTCCTCCCGTCTCTTACGTCACTGCCCCCGGAGTGACATAGGGGCAGTGATGTAAGAGATGGGCGGAGCCTGCACAGCCAGCAGCCAATGGCTTAAGGCTGCCTGCGGTGCTGTTTTTTTTTTTTTTACATTTTTTGTTGTTTGCGCTCAGGTTAGTCATCAGCTGATTGTTTTTTTTTTTTTGTAGCACTGGCCCTGCTGCTGAACATGAAAAGCAGCAGTGGCCGGCAATGGGAGCAGGGGCTGGCGCTGTCGCGGTGGAGGAAAAGTGGGCTGTCAGGGTCCGTCTCGGGCCGGCCGTGGCTACGCCCCTGGCAGCACTCTTGAGCGATTCTACTCCTCCCCTGCCTGGGTTGGTGTTTGCTGGGGTGTGGCGTTCAGTGTGTTTGCAGTGTCAACCTGGGGGGGGGGTGTTTTGGTGACGGGCGGCGACTTTGGTGGGTGGGGGACGTGCTGGGGGGTTTTGTTCCGTGTGTTAGCGGTGGCAACCTTGGGGGGGGGGGGGATGGTTTGGTGACGGTCGGCGACTTTGGGGGGGTGGGGGAAGTTGGGAAGGGCGGATAGTGTGTTTCCAACCTTCTAATGGGACGTCATTTTACGTTGAGCGCTGTTATTTGCTGAGTGTCATTGCTCCACCCTTGATGTCATTACATTTGACGCGTGGGCGGGGCAGACATTCATGGAGCAAAAAAGTGGTCTCAGCCGCCTCACTTTAGAACGTTGGGAAAGTGAGGCTTCATTAGAATGTTGGAGGTGCGTTTTATATAGAGAGATGAACAGAAAAGAATATACAGATCTCTCTATATAAAACGCACCTCCAACGTTCGAATGAAGCCTCTGTTAGCCAAAAGTGAAGGGGGTGAGATCGCATTGTGTCTGCCCCGCCCACGCGTCAAACGTGATGACGTCGAGGGCGGAGCAATGACACTCATCCAATCACAACGCTCGGCAGCGAAGCGTCAGGGAAGGAGGCGGCGCTCTCAACGTCTAGCCTTCCCTTCGCTGTGTTCCGCCTTCTTCTGACGTCAAGGATGACGTCAAAAGAAGGCGGAACACAGCGAAGGGAAACCTAGACGTCGGGAGCACCGCCTCCTTCCCTGACGCTTCGCTGCCGGAACCGCCACGGAGGTACATTTAAAAACAAGAAAAAAAAAATAAAAACCATGTTGGGGGGAGCGAAGAGGGTGGCCACAAAAGAAAAACAATGGGAGCGGGAGGGCAGGGGAGAAACGACACCATGGATGAAAAGGGGGGGGGGGGAAGAAGAGGGCGGCCCAGGCTGGGACATGGGAGAGAGAGGAGCATGGATGCAAGGGGGGGGCATGGAAGGGAGACAGGGGACTTGCTGGAAAAGGATGAATGGAGGCGGCAGGAGACAGAGGAGCATGGATGGGCATGGATTGGAAGGGCAGGACTCAGGGAGAGGGGAATTGCTGGATAGGGATGAATGGAGGGGACAGATGGCCATGGATGCATATGGATTGCAGGGCAGGCCTCAGGCAGAGAGGGGAATTGCTGGATAGGGATGAATGGAGGGGCCAGGTGACAGAGGAGCATGGATTGGAAGGGCAGGACTCAGGGAGAGGGGAATTGCTGGATAGGGATGAATGGAGGGGACAGATGGCCATGGATGCATATGGATTGCAGGGCAGGCCTCAGGCAGAGAGGGGAATTGCTGGATAGGGATGAATGGAGGGGCCAGGTGACAGAGGAGCATGGATTGGAAGGGCAGGACTCAGGGAGAGGGGAATTGCTGGATAGGGATGAATGGAGGGGACAGATGGCCATGGATGCATATGGATTGCAGGGCAGGCCTCAGGCAGAGAGGGGAATTGCTGGAAAGGGATGAATGGAGGGGCCAGGTGACAGAGGAGCATGGATTGGAAGGGCAGGACTCAGGGAGAGGGGAATTGCTGGATAGGGATGAATGGAGGGGACAGATGGCCATGGATGGATATGGATTGCAGGGCAGGCCTCAGGCAGAGAGGGGAAATGCTGGATAGGGAAAAATAGAGGGGCCAGGTGACAAAGGAGCATGGATGGGCATGGATTGGAAGGGCAGGACTCAGGGAGAGGGGAATTGCTGGATAGGGATGAATGGAGGGGACAGATGGCCATGGATGCATATGGATTGCAGGGCAGGCCTCAGGGAGACAGCGGAATTGCTGGATAGGGATGAATGGAGGGGCCAGGTGACAGAGGAGCATGGATTGGACTCACACTTTCACTCTGACTCTCAAACACTCACTCTCACATACACTCTCCCAAACACACACACTCCGAGGAAAACCTTGCTAGCGCCCGTTTCATTTGTGTCAGAAACGGGCCTTTTTTACTAGTATGTAATATTTGTTTACTAGTAAAAAAAGGGCCGTTTCCGAAACAAATGAAACGGGCGCTAGCATGTGGGCGGAAGGGAGAGGAGCAGTGTCTTGGGCTGTCGGGGGTTGATCCGTTTTGTTCTATCAGTTGTAGTCTGGCTGGAGGGGAACGCTGGAAGAGGAATGCGCTGCGGGATGCAGCGCCGTCATTTTGCGTTTGTTCGGGGCATTTTAGAGGTGGGAGATTGCTTGCCTTTGGCCGGGGATGGTTGGGCACGTCCTCGGCCGCTTCGGCAAAAGGGGAAGGGGGGGGGGAGTTACCTGCATCCGCGTGTAAAACAGAGTATTTGTTCTTAATGTTCTTTGCTGACTTTTGTGATACCTAGGCAGGGGAGAAGCTTGTTTCCCCTACTCCTTCCCCCTGCCTAGTTCGCTGTTGGATGCTGGCTGGGTCTTGGGTAATCATTGCATGTGGCCCGCAGCTTGTCCTGGCTGCCCACGTCCCAGATGGTGAGGGGCACGCTGTTCTCTGGCTCCCCTGACTCCACGTCAAGCGAATAGGAATATAGTCTATTTTCTCACATACCCACAGTAGGAATATTCTTCTCTCTTTGCAGCGGTGTTCCTCTGCTCTTTGTGCTGCACAGATAATGATGTGTTCTTCTGCTGGTGAATGGTCCTCCTTTCTTGGCATGTACTTTCTTCTGATAGGTCCGTGGTATGTCACGTAGCGTTGCCTGGTAACGTTTCAGCTTCTGATAGGTCCGTCCTATGTCGTGTAGCGTTGCCTGGTAACGTTTCAGCTTTGTTCTTGTGTGCTTCAGAACGTTTAGGTTGCTTTTTTCTCTTCGTTCAGCGATCCCTTCACTGTCATTCTTCTGCCCTCGTCGTCATCACGTTGACGCGAGGGCGGGGCAGGGAGACATGGTCAGTGGGATGGCTTCACCACCATGAACTTTCGATCCCTTCACGGAGTGGAGTGACTTCAGAACCTTGTCCTCAGAACGTTGAGGGTGCGTTTTAGTATAGTAGATTAGCATAACCTGGTACTGGAGCACCTAAAATCTAGGTGCCTGCAGTTATACCAGTCATAGACCTGTAGATACCCAAATGTGACAAGGGTGCACATAACCTACAGTATTCTGTATCTGGCATGCCTAAGTGGCAGCAGTACCCATATCCCAGTGATAAGAATGACTCCCTTGCATTGACCTGCTCTGCCACTTACATGCCTAGGTGTACACTTACTTAGGAAAGTGCAGATATTGTGTATATTCATGCACACACCTGATGCTTAAATGTGGGCCTCCAGTTTTCCTGTTGCCTCTTATATTTTAAGTGCAATCACACAGCCTTAGAGCTGATGTAAATCCTTGTGCCTAGCTTGTTAAAGAACATGTATAGATTGTATTTTGTAATCTATGTGCATAAATGTCTGCTCTGCCTATGCTCTGACCAAACTCCATGCAAAGTATGAGTGATCGTTTGAAATGTTCATTTACGTGTACACGTGTTCATATACACATGTAAATGACTAGAATACTAGTGTTTTTACCACCTAAATCTAAATGGCTTCTTATTGAATTATCTTCTAAAAGATGCCTATAAGTTTTTATGAAATCCCAGCACAAATTCTGCAGCAATTGAAGATAAAATGAATCCAGGTACATTTACACCTGTTTTGGACCAGGTGTAAATGTTCACAAGTAATGTATGTGCATATTTTATAAACACTGTATGTAAATCATGACTGCCTGCATTCCCCCCAAATTCCCACCCTGAAGATGCTTACACCAGAGTCATAAAAATGTGTATATGTTCTTATCACATGTAGATTTTCAAGGGGTAATTTTATAAGTTGCATTTTTGGGGCAATTCTGCAGTATAACACAGATGCTAACATTTACGCATTAGAATAATGGTATTTATGTATGTATATGCGAACATATAAGCGAATGCCAAAAATTCACCTAAGTGCCATTCTGCAACTATCCTCTTAATTTATATAGCATGTATTTGCAAAGGGTCTGTACACTTGGTTAGGAATCAAACTTTTGCATGTAACTTGTAGAATACTGAAAGTTACACAGCTGTCTGCAGTACCTAGGCTCTGACACACTGGCTCTATGGCTGGCATAAGGGCTCACATCTAAATGTAAAGCACATATGTTAGTCCTATATAATAAAAAGCACCTCCAACGTTCTGAAGCCAAGAAAGTGAAGCCTTGAAGCATTCGTGCTCCTGCTGTATCCATCTCCTGAAATGACGTCACGAACTTCCATGTTTGTAAAGACCAATCACTGGAAGGGAATGCTGCAGAGTTGCCAGGCAACAGAACGCGACGTAACACACATGAGGGTTTCGTCGTTCCTCCCTTCTTCCCTCCCTCCCTTCCAGGCCCCGGCCCCCTACCTCCAAATTTTAAAACTGAACTTCACTTACGAAGTCGGGTTTACGGTGGCCAACAGCAGCAGCAGCAGCAGCAGCGGTAACAGGCGTGCAGGCTTGGCCCTTCTCTCTCTTTCAGCTCTGGTCCCGCCCTTGTGGAAACAGGAAATGAGGGCGGGACCAGAGCTGAGAGAGAGAGAAGGGCCAAGCCTGCACGCCTGTTATCACTGCTGCTGTTGGCCACCGTAAACCCGACTTCGTAAGTGAAGATGACTTTTACAATTTGGAGGTAGGGGGCCGGGGCCTGGAACTGGAAGGGAGGGATGACGACACCCTCATGCGTGTGACGTCACGTTACGAGGAGGGGGATCCTGGAACTGGGAGGGAGGGAGGGAAGGGGGAACCTGAAACTTGGAGGGACGCAGGGAGGGAGGGGGGAACCTGAAACTCGGAGGGAGGGGGAACCTGAAACTCGGTCCCCTGGAACTTAGAGAGAGGCAGGGGATGACCCTGGAACTCGAAGAGAGGGAGGGGACGACCCTGTAACTTGGAGGGAGAGGACAACCCTGGAACTTGGAGGGAGGGAGGGGACGACCCTGGAACTCGAACGGAGGGAGGGCATGACCCTGGAACTGGAAGGGAGGGAGGGGACGACCCTGGAATTCGAAGTGTCGACCCTGGAACTCGGAGGGAGGGAGGAGGGGGTCGACCCTGGAACTCAGAGGGAGGGAGGGGGGCAACCCTGGAACTCAGAGGGAGGGGACTACCCTGGAACTCGGACAGAGGGAGGGGAGGATGACCATGGAACTCGGAGGGAGGGAGGGGACGACCCTGGAACTCAGAGGGGGGATGACCCTGGAACTTGGGGGGGGGGGACCCTGCAACTCAGAGGGAGGGGGGGGCCCATGGCACACACTCTCATTCTCACACACACTCTATCTCTCACAGACACTCGCACCCAGTCTCACTCTCTCTCTGTCATGCACACACACTCGCACATTCACTCTCTCTCACACAGTCACTCTCACACACACTCTCTCAAACATACACACTCCGAAGAAAACCTTGCTAGTGCCCGTTTCATTGGTTTCAGAAACGGGCCTTTTTTCCTAGTATTCTATAAAGAAACATAATTCCTTTATACAGTAGGCTTCTAGAATTGCCCTTTTTATGTGTATATGCTGGTATATATACACATATAAAATTACATTCTATGATATACTCATGTATTTTATAAAGTATCATAAAGAACACATCACAGCTCTGCCTAAACCATGACCCCAGAAAAACTTACATTCAGATCATATAAAAGAAGATGCATTTTTTCTCTGTGTGTACTTTTTTTTACATATATACGGTTATACAATTTTATAAAAGCCTTTTTCTACATGTAAATCAGGTTTTACATGTGGAAAAGCCTATATAAACTCACCCCCACCCCTATGTGTGTCAGTAGAATTTTCAAACAGAAACTTAAAGGGGAACTACAAATGCCAGAGGGACTATTATTATTGCTCTTTCTGGGTATAATTTAATAACTGCTAACATCTGTGAAAGATATGCAAATACTTTCCACTATGTAGATTCTGCACAAGGAGAGGAATGGCCACTAGGAAAAAGGAAGTGATAATGCCTCTGAATACGTCTCTGGTGAGACCTCATTTAGAGCACTGTGTACAATTTCAGTATCCTGCCTCCAACAGTGGCCAATCCAGGTCACAAGAACCTGGCAGAAACCCAATTAGTAGCAACATTCTATGCTACCAATCCCGGGGCAAGCAGTGGCTCCCCCCATATATCCATCTCAATAACAGACTATGGACTTTTCCTCCAGGAACTTTTCCAAACCTTTTTAAAACCCAGATACAATAACCGCCATTACTACATCCTCCATCCTCCAGCAGTGAGTTCCAGAGCTTAACTATTCTTTGAGTGAAAAAATATTTCCTCCTATTTGTTTTAAAAGTATTTCCATGTAATTTTATTGAATGTCCCCTGGTCTTTGTACTTTTTGAAAGAGTGAAAAATTGATTCACTTACACATTCTACACCACTCAGGATTTTATAGACCTCAATCATATCCCCCTCTCAGCCATCTCTTTTCCAAGCTATGCAACTCTAACCTCTTTAGCCTTTCCTCATATGGGAGGAGTTCCATCCCCTTTATCATTTTGTTTGCTCTTCTTTTAACCTTTTCTAATTCCACTCTATCTTCTTTGAGATATGATGACCAGAATTTAACGCATGTATTGGCCGAATGCAGGTCCATTTTTCAGCGCCAAAAATGGACGTGTGGCAAATGAAAATTGACACGCGTCAATTTTGGGCCTGAGACCTTACCTCCACCCATTGACTTAGCGGTAAGGTCTCGCATGTTAACTGGGCGGTAATCATCAGCGCACATACAATGCCAATTACCGTCCTGTTAGTGCCACGTGCCAGAAAAGTTTCCAGCAGATGTAGTGGATGCATGTAAAAAAAGGAAATTACCACCCGGGCCATGCGGTAGTCAAAACTGACATGCATAGGACGCGTGTACGCACCTATGCGGCTTAGTAAGAGGCCCCTAAAGAGTGGGTTTAAAAGAGAAATTGTAGGTTATTGATAAACACAGAATTTTTTTTAAAAAGCAAACTTTATTATAGTCTCCATACCCTTTTCTCCACAGTTTTAAACTTGAATTTTCTACCACAGCAAGGCCTAGTTTAGTCTTTCCACCCACCCCAAGCTCAAATTTATAGTCAATCATTCTAATTAGGACAACAATAGGAGAGTTTTCATGAGAGTTTAATTACATTTTATTAGTTTCTGAGGAGTAAATTCTAAATAAATTACACATTATACCATATAATCTTAAAGCTCTTTATATTCATCTAATATCCCTAGTACCTTAAGAAGTTTTAATTAAACAACTCTATAATACTAAGGTGCAGACAGCAGTCCAGCAGCAAGAGGGGTGCTATCCAGTCTTTTGTACTGAGTATCAAATGCATGATTATTTCCCAGTTGGTGAGAGGTTATACATGTGCGCTCGATGCAGAGAGCTCCTAGCTCTCGGAGAATGAGTCCATTCTCTTGAGGCTAGAGTAGCAGGCTTGGAGGAGCTGAGAGAGACAAACAGGAACATAGAGGATGTCTACAGGGACATTGTAGAGAAGTCCCACCTCCAGTCTGGCAGCCCCTATGCTGCCTTGGAGGAGGGAGGTCTCCTGAAAGAGCATCCCCCTGGTGAAGCTAGAAGTAATCCTGTAGCCAGGACCAGCCCAACAGGGAATGTAGTATCCTCTTGTACTGAAGATATGACTCCAGGAGCTTCTGCCCAGGAAGGAAGGGTTAGGATGACTGTTATAGTTGGGATTCAATTATTAGGCATGCAGATAGCTGGGTGGCTAGTGGATGTGAGGATTGCCTGGTTACTTGCCAGCCTGGTGCGAAGGTGGCAGACCTCACGCATCACCTAGATAGGATTTTAGATAATGCTGGGGAGGAGCCATGTGTCTTGGTGTATTGTGGTTACCAATGACATAGGAAAATGTGGGAGGAAGGTTCTGGAAGCCAAATTTAGGCTCTTAGAAAGCTCAAATCCAGAACCTCTATGGTAGCAGTTTCAGAAGTGCTTCCTGTTCTACGCACAGGGCCTGACAGGTAGAGCTCCGGAGTCTCAATATATGGAAGAAGTGATGGTGCAGGGAGGAGGGGTTTAGATTTGTAAGGAACTGGGCAACATTTTGAGGAAGAGGGAACCTATTCCAGAATGATGGGCTCCACCTTAACCAAGATGGGACCAGGCTTCTGGCATTGGCATTTAAAAAGGAGATAGAGACGCTTTTAAGCTAGAAACTGGGGAAAGACTGACAGTCATTCAAAAGCGCATGGTTCAGAACAAGGTATCTTTCAAAGATATCACCAAAACAGGGTATCCCGATAGCAAGGTTGCAATAGACACCATAGTATAGGTGTCTTTAAATAAAAATCAGACAGATTTTCAAGATTGCAAGTTATCACTGTATGCAAATAGCAACA
The DNA here is from genome assembly GCF_901765095.1 of Microcaecilia unicolor. Classification (NCBI taxonomy): domain Eukaryota; kingdom Metazoa; phylum Chordata; class Amphibia; order Gymnophiona; family Siphonopidae; genus Microcaecilia; species Microcaecilia unicolor. The sequence goes on along the minus strand of NC_044031.1, from coordinate 404,882,566 downwards.
ACAAACATAGTTTGAAATGTCTATATGCAAATGAAAGCCTAAGAAATAAGATGGGAGAGTTAGAATATATTGCACTAAATGAAAAATTAGTATAATAGGAATCTCTGAGGCCTGGTGGAAGGAGGATAACCAGTGGGACACTGTATTACCAGTGTACAAATTATATTGTAGTCAGTGGTGTGCTGGAGCTGGCTCGCAAGAGCCAGTTGTTAAATTATTTAAGATCTTGCAAGCCGGTTCTGCATGGCGAGCTGGCTCCGGTAAACGAGGTAAGCATGGTATGAGGGCACCACAAGTCATACTTACCCCACGTACCTCACCTCCTACAGCCCACATTTGCCTGCGCCGCCTTGGTGGGTTTAAATCTTTTTTATTACCTCCGTCGATGTGGCCGCATCATTGAAAGCCCTGACCGTCTCTAGCCTCCCCTTTGTGAGTTCGTTCCCTCAGAGTCCCACCTTCTGACATCATTTCCTCTTTCTGTGAAGGTGGGACTGAGGGAACAAACTCATGAAAGGAAGGCTAGAGACGTGCAGGCTTTCAATGATGCGGCCGCTTCAATGGAGGTAATAAAAGATTTAAATCACGCAGGGTGGCACTGTGGCAGGAAGAAAAAGGGGGATGTTGGGGGGGGGGGGGGGAGAAGAAGGCGGACAGGTGGATATGAATGGGAGGAGAGGATGGTGTATTGCTTCACTATTTGCAGCCTGCTCACTTGATCACCACAGACTGCTCACAAAATAAAATACTACAGATTCTTTTAGATTCGTATTGGGTAAATGAAATTCTTTATTTGCACTTTAATTGGAGAGTGTATAAGTCATTATTGTTACTGCATCACAATGATTAAGAAATACACACACTAATTGAGTACATTACTAAAGGAAGGCTATAGAAAAGTAAAATAAGAAAGATATTTTATATATATATATATATATATATATATATATATATATATATATATATATACATACATCATCATCAGTGGTCAGGAATTACATCATTCAGGCCCTTATCTCATCAGCTGGGAGGCCCGTTGCAGTGAAAGCCTGAAGCGTCCAGATCAGGAACAAGTCTTTTCTGCACGATGCGTCCACCCACAGAATGAGCCCCAGAGTTCCACCGCAACAAGCCCCCTTTTTAAGCTAAAACTTATCCAGAAATGTGCATGGGGATGCCATCACACTCTCTCTGTTCAAGAAAACAAACCACTGGCCAGGTGAATCATTTACCGAACCTCAAGAGTACCCGCCCCCCCTTCTGCACAAGCTGGCTTCAGGGACATACATTGTTCTTGGGAGGTGCCTTATCTCCTGCTCCTCCCTTCTGTCTAAGCTAGCTTCAGGGACATACATTGTTCTTAGAGAGGTGCCTTATCTCATTCATTCCAGCCTGTTCTTTGAGATATGCCAGGAAAGTCACTTTTGGGTCAAAGACAGGGGATTTAAAAAAATGTATTATCGATTAAAGCAAAACTGAAAAGCAATTTTTAATATTTTCCATCACAGATGGGGACGAAGGAGAATCGCTGGACATGGATGGGAGTGGGAGGGGAGAGCAGGGGAGAGAGGAGACTCGCTGGGTATGGATGGATAGAGGGGGCAGGGGAGAGAAGGGAGTTGCTGGATATAGATGGATAGAGGGGGACAGGGGAGAGAAGATAATTTATTTATTTGCTGCATTTATAGCCCACATTTTCCCACCTTTTTGCAGGCTCAATGTGGCTTACAATATAATACAACAACAATCACCTTGATGGAATAAAGAAATCAGAATATAGATAACAGATAAGGTGCATAAGAATGTCATGGCAATCATATTAATGGAGTAAGAATTTCAGCATTATTGCAGTTAAGGTGTATAAGAAAATTATGTATAATGAGAAGTGGGTATGGATAGATGGAGGGGGCAGGGGAGAGAATTGCTGGGTATGAATGGATAGAGGGGGGACAGGGGAGAGATGAGAATTGCTGGGGATGGATGGATGGAGGGAGGGAAGGGGGCAGGGGAGAGGAGAGTTGCTGGACATAGGTGGATGGAGGGGAGAGGAGAGTTGCTGGACATGGGTGGATGGAGGGGAGAGCAGGGGAGAGAGGAGGGCTGCTGGACATGGATGGATGGAGGGGAGGGAAGACAGGAAGGAGATACACGTGGATGGAGGGTAAGGGAGAGAAAAGAAATGCTGGACATGGAGGGGGGGGAGGAAAAATGCTGGACATGGATGGAGGAAGGGGAAGGGAGAGAGAATAAATGCTGGACATGGATGGAGGGGAGGGAAGAGAGAGAGGAAGGAGATGAGGGAAAAGGAAGAGAGGAGAAAAACTGCACATGGATGGAGAAAATAGGCAGAAGCTGGATCCACTGTGTGGAGGACCCAGCTTTTACTTACAGATGTAGGGCAAGAAATGAAGAAGAAAGGAGGAAAGTAAAGAAATAAATGGAAAGGAAGCCCTGGAAACAGAGTTAAGAGGACAGATAGCAGCAGAATCAGATACTGGGCCAGCATGATCAGAAAAACAGTCACCAGATAACAAAGGTAGAAAAAATAATTTTATTTTTATTATAGTGTTTGGAATATGTCCACTGTGAGAATCAGGTGCTCAACATTAAATGTTTATATTTATTTACTTATTTATGGCATTTTATTCCACATTAAACATGAATTAGATTGGAACCTGGGAACCTGAGAGTAATGCAGTGCCCCCCCCCCCCCCCCCAGGCTCTCTCCCCAGCTATAGCCAGCTCTGTAATTTTGAGGGGGGGGGGGTGCAGAGGTGGACGGGGGAGAGAGCCTGTTGTTAAACATTTACCAGCACACCACTGGGTGGGGGTCACATGGGGGTGGAGGGGACAGTTATTCTTGCAGACTACCAGCCCTTTAGGTTGCTGCCCGATGCTCCTGAGAGATTAAAATGACGTTATTTTCCCATCTATAATGTGGATTGCATTGTTCACCGTAAGCTGCATTAGAGAACTTACATAGTAATGAGATTTTTGTGTGTATCTGCATGCTTTACATCTCATTACTGTTCACCCAGAACTCTGCCCATTCTCCACCCCTGAACATTCCTCCATGTAACATAGTAGATGACAGCAGAAAAAGACCTGCACGGTCCATCTAGTCTGCCCAACAAGATAAACTCATATGTGCTACTTCTTGTGTATACCTTACCTTGATTTGTATCTGCCATTTTCAGGACACAGACCGTAGAAGTTTTGCCCAGCACTAGCCCCATCATCCAAACACGAGCCCCGCCTCCCAATCTTGGCTAAGCTTCTGAGGATCCATTCCTAATGCACAGGATTCCTTTATGTTTATCCCACGCATGCTTGAATTCTGCTACCGTTTTCATCTCCACCTCCTCCCACGGAAGGGCATTCCTAGTATCTACCACTCTCTCCGTGAAAAAGTACTTCCTGACATTTTTCTTGAGTCTGCCCCCCTTCACTCTCATATCATGTCCTCTCGTTCTACCGCCTTCCCATGTGGATCATGTAAAATGTATGCATCTTCATGAGACTGTGCGTACTTTTACTTGCATAACCTTGGAAATAATATTACAAAATCCCTTTTAAGTGTGTAAAAATCCTTTATGTGTGAAAAATCCTTTATAAAATTATTTCCTTTCTGTTTGCCTGTGTCCATTATCTAGATGGTTTATAGTTTAGTAAAATTTGCTGTACTGCTCTGGCTAACTCGCAGATCTAGGCGATGTGCAATAATCCAAAAAACATCACAGAAAAAGGAAAAGAACGACAATGAAATTAATAGGAAAGCAAACCAGTCACATCAGGAGAGCACTCATATCAATGTAACAACACTAAATTCCAGTGGGGAGGGGAATGACTGGAGAGAGGGGGAGGAGCTTTATGGAACAAGGCACATGAGGAGAGGAAAAGGGAGGGGAGGGGAGGGGAGGGGAGGAGGAAGGGAAGAACAACAGAGAGACAACTGTAGACCTGTTTAGCTTCTGACTAAGGTGGGCCAAAGGCCTGTGTAAAAAGCCAGGTCTTTAATTTGGATTTAAAACTCTTAAAAGAAGGGTTGTCATGGATATCCAGGGGGAGAGAGTTCCAAAAAGATGGTGTTGCAAAAAAAAAAAAAATATATATATATGTGGGCAAGAAGAGGGTCCTTAGGGGTCCTAAGCCACGGCAAAAAATGGCCTGCTGTAGCTTGGGCGCATGTTTTTAGCAAGCGACGGGCTAGTTTTTACCGTGTCTAGAAAAAAGGGCTTTTTTTCAGTTTTGCTTACGGAACCTCCCTCCCACACCTTTGTTGGAAATACCTATTAGATTGCTCCTTAGTTCATGGGACTAAGTTGCAAAGTTGTTACTTGATCTTTACCACAACAATGAACATTGCATTTCTCAGGTCTTGCCAAATTTCCACAAGCTCTTGTGTTAAATTTTAGAATTATGGGAGGAAAGCAGTCTTGTTCCCATACAATGATATTCCAAAAGTCAAAGCCTCAGTTTAACGTACCTTTGACTTTTGGGCACAGTTAGCAGTCCTGCAATTATTTGAAAAATTGTTAATTAAGTCTTCTCTTTAGCAGTGTGTTTGATTTTAATGTAATGCAGATAATTGTTCAATATTTCATTATGCTATTTTGTTTATGTAAGGTTTCTTTTACTGTGTTTTTCTTATTTGCTCATTTATTAAACATGATTCAGTTAATGAGCTGCTTCTAAGCTAAGCAGTTTTAAATAACTACAGTCCAGAACTATATATCACTGAGAGCTGTGTTTGGAAAGGAATAAATACATAAGTAATGCCACACTGGGAAAAGACCAAGGGTCCATCGAGCCCAGCATCCTGTCCACGACAGCGGCCAATCCAGGTCAAGGGCACCTGGCAAGCTTCCCAAACGTACAAACACACTATACATGTTATTCCTGGAATTGTGGATTTTTCCCAAGTCCATTTAGTAGCGGTTTATGGACTTGTCCTTTAGGAAACCGTCTAACCAGGGTTTGTCATCCCAAAATTCATCATCCAAGTCATGTACTTGCAGATTTGCAGCCGAAAAAAATAATATTTCTCTAAAGTTGGCATTTTTCAAGTTAAATCATTTTGATGATTGTGATACTTGAACTCAAGAAATTGATTGTCCTTGCTCTGGGGAAAAGGAGTCACCTTTTCGTACCACTCCCTGTATCGCCCACATCCAGCTCTAGCACCATGACTCCAAAACTGGACAACCTTCTCACTGCCAATTGTTAACTTATATGGAATTAAATATCAATATAGGGGTTGATATTCAGTGCATAGCAGTAAATGGAAGGGTAACCGTTTGTATAGGATTTCTCTGTTTTTTACTACCTCATTTGCAGCCCTACATTCCCAGGAGAGCTTTGCACTCCAGCCAGCAGTCTTTTTTGACTGTTCCTTCGCTTCGAGTAATACCATCCCAGACATTTTGGAAGATGATGTTTAATGCTGTGGGACCTACTTTCTGGAATGTCATGCCCATACTTTTGAGTGTTCTCTTCCTTTGTTCAAGGTGTTATTAAAAAATCTGTTTCAGTCAGTTTTTAGTAGCTGATTTATTTGTTTTCTAGCTGCTGGGATGCTCCAACCCTATGATCCTGCGAAAGACAGCAGGGCTATCTCTATGCTTTTCTATTTGAATTGTATTTCTTTTCATATCTGTGATTTTATTATGTGTAAATCATTTTGCTGGCATTTCCCTAGGCAATTAATCAAATAAAAGTAACTTTGAACAGGAGTGAGCTGAGTTAACCCTGGATATTCAATGTCAGGGCACATCTGTCCTCTAGCATTGAATGTCCTGGTTGGTGTGGCAACCTGGGAGCTAACCGTGTACCTGCCAATATTCAGACCAGTGCACAGTTAGCTTGGCAGATAAAGTTAGGACCGCCTTTTTGCTGTCCTAATTTTATTCAGTGACTTAGGGGTCCTTTCACTAAGCCATGGCAAAAAGTGGACTGTGGTAGTGTGGGCGCATGTTCTTACCGTGTCTAGGAAAAAGGACTTTTTTTCAATGGGCCAGGAAAAGAGCCTGCAGTAAAATTGAAACTAGTGTGTGCCTATTTACAGCCTGATCCCTTAACATCACCCATTGATCTAGCAGTAAGGGCTCACGTGCTACACATGTGGTGACCGGTTGGTGCGTGCTAACTGCTGATTAACACCAGAAGCGCCATGCGCAGTAGGAAATGAAAAAAAATAATTTGTCCTGGCAATATAGGCATGTGCCAAATCTGAAATTATCGCTGAGTGGGGGCGCGCTAGCCTTGCGGTAGTCTCTTTTTGGTACTAGCCTGGCAGTAGTCTTGTTTTGGTGTGCGCTACATGCAAATAGAGCCTACTGCACCTTTGTAAAAGGGACCCTTAACTACTACTACTACTACTACTTGACATTTCTAAAGCGCTGCTAGGGTTACGCAGCACTGTACAATTTAACATAGAAAGACAATCCCTGCTCAAAGAGCTTACAATCTAAAGGACAAGTGAACAGTCGGTCCGATAGGGGCCGTCAAATTGGAACTGAGAGGCGAAACCTTAGGCTGAAGGAAGGGAAGCTTATGGAAGGACCCAACATGGCCCATGTTTCAGCAAAGTGCCTGCTTCAGTGGTCTATACATATAACTAAAGGATTAAAATTATTAATACAGAAAATATAAATTATATTGTAAAAACATCCAAATCAGTTCTAAAAAATAAACAGTAAACAGATACCATATGATGTTCTCATATACAGGAAGCAAGACTGAATATTGCCACTAATCAGTTCAATGTTGGCTCTTCCTCAGACCACCCCAGCACTAACCGATTCGTGCTTTGGCAGTCAGAAGGGATATTCATTAACTCTATCTAGTTAAGTTGCACTGAATATCCGGAAATGGCCTGCTCAGTAGGGTTTAACCAGGCAGGAGCCTTTCCTGCCCACTTACAGCCTTTTGAATATTGAACCTGTGAATATTTGAGTATATTTTGCATTGTTATATGATATAATAGTTTTATTTATGTGGGTCTTTTCTTGTTGTTGTTTCTTTAAGGCGCAGATATTTATGCAACCGATCCAAACAGCGGAATGACCCTCAGAGAATGGGCACAATTCACAGGAAGATATGACACTGCTTTCCTCATGAAGAAACTGACAAATAGGCCATGCCCAGAGCAACTCTGTGACCACTATAAGCCAGAGTGGGTTAAGATGAAGGAACTGCTTGCCAAAGGTGCTGAGGCCAAAGGCTGTGTAAAAAGGTTCTCAGAGTGTTTAAGGTCAGTGCTGACATTCAGTTGGTACAGGGATCCTGAAGACGATGGCACTCTTGATCACATGGTTAGAATGACTACAAGTCTGAGCAGTCCTTTCACTGCAGTGGCCTGCAAGACTGTGTGTCCAGAAAGTCCTCCCTGTGTGGGAAAATGTAGATTTACAGTCCAGGAAATCCTCAAGAAGCAAAGGGCTTGTGAAATGTAAGTCCAGGACAAAAAAACATACCAACTATGAAAATCTGTTCCAGAACTCTCAAATCACTGCAGTTCCCAAGAAGAAAGCGAGGAGGTCCAGTTTCCAGTCTGGTGTCTTGCCTCTACCTCAGGGGACCAATATGACTATCATAAGGAGAGCAAGCCTCATTCCCTTGCATCTGATGAAAAAAAGCAGTGTTAGACCAGGGTTTGTCATCCCAAAATTCGTATTAACAAAGCTCCACCACTTACCTACTGTCTGGAGAAAATAAAGAGACGAGACAATGTCAAGGACAACACTTACCTGCAGATTCCAAAGTGGAGATACAAAGAAGTGAAACAGGAGAGAAAAAAGGCAGAAGAAGAACACAGAAAAGCTGAGGTGGCTCAGGGCAAGAAGCACTAAACAATCGGTAGAGCCCTTCCCTTACCGATTCCCTTAGCGAATCGGTAAGGAATGGGCATGCATTAAGGAAAGGGAATGCAAATGAGCTGCTCGTTGCAGCTCACTTGCATTCTCTATTCCATCGCTAAACAGTCAGCCAATTGGCCAGTCGAGCATGCGCAGAGCAGCCAAGTGTTATGCTGGCTGCTCTGCGCTTGCCAAATACGCCTCCCTGTGCCGCCCAAAGATGCCGCGCAGCTGCCCCCCTCCGATGCGGCTCAAAGAGGACAGTGCAGTTGTGGACGCCCATGCAAAAAAAACCTGCCCACCTTTGTTTTGCAGCATTCATATACATAGGCCCACGCGTTGTGACTGGCCCAGAGACTTCCAGGTCTCTCAGCTGAGTGAAACACGGCGTATAAAGACGTTTTTATTATTGCGGGGGGAATGACGGCCAAAATGGGCGGGTTTTTTTGCATGGGCGTCCACAACTGCACTGTCCTCTTCGAGCCGCATTGGAGGGGGTGAGCAGCTTTTTTTTTTCCTGATTTTTTTTTTTTTTGTGGTTACTTTGGAGCAGTTTTTCAATCCCGCGCAGCCCCAACGAGAGGTACAGACCTCTCTTTAGATTTTCCAGCGTTAGGGCAATCGGAAGAGGTTAGTGCATCTCATTACAATGGGATTTCTACACAATTTGCTCATCTGCATTCCGTTTTCGTTAGTTGCTACCGTCGTCGGAAAATGGCTAGGAGAAGTCTTTAGTGCATGCCAGGGTTTACTACTTGCTCGTTAATGGCTCGTTAACAGCTCGCTAAGTTTAGTGCATCTGGCTCTCAGAGACAAAAGCAGAAACAAAGAAGTGTCCAATGAAAAAGAAAAATTTAAATGGGATATTGTTTCCACTTTCGAGTTTCCACATCCATATACTCAGCTTCAGTAACATAGTAACATAGTAGATGATGGCAGAAAAAGACCTGCACGGTCCATCCAGACTGTCCAACAAGATAACTCATATGTGCTACTTTTTGTGTATACCCTACTTTGATTTGTACCTGTGCTCTTCAGGGCACAGACCGTATAAGTCTGCCCAACCACCAGCCCCGCCTCCCAACCACCAGCTCTGGCACAGACCGTATAAGTCTGCCTAGCACTATCCCCGCCTCCCAACCACCAGCCCCGCCTCCCAACCACTGGCTCTGGCACAGACCGTATAAGTCTGCCCAGCACTATCCCTGCCTCCCAACCACCAGTCCCGCCTCCCACCACCGGCTCTGGCACAGACTGTATAAGTCCGCCCAGCACTATCCCTGCCTCCCACCACCGGCTCTGACACAGACTGTATAAGTCCGCCCAGCACTATCCCTGCCTCCCAACCACCAGTCCCGCCTCCCACCACCGGCTCTGGCACAGACCGTATAGGTCTGCCCAGCACTATCCCCGCTTCCCAACCACCAGCCCCGCCTCCCACCACCGGCTCTGCCACCCGATCTCCACTAAGCTCCTGAGGATCCATTCCTTCTGCACAGGATTCCTTTATGCTTATCCCACGCATGTTTGAATTTCGTTACCGTTTTCATTTCCACCACCTCCTGCGGGAGGGCATTCCAAGCATCCACTACTCTCTCCGTGAAAAAATGCTTCCTGACATTTTTCTTGAGTTTGCCCCCCTTCAATCTCATTTCATGTCCTCTCGTTCTACCGCCTTCGCATCTCCGGAAAAGGTTCGTTTGCAGATTAATACCTTTCAAATATTTGAACGCCTGTATCATATCACCCCTGTTTCTCCTTTCCTCCAGAGTATACATGTTTAGTTCAGCAAGTCTCTCCTCATATGTCTTGTAACGCAAATCCCATACCATTCTCGTAGCTTTTCTTTGCACCGCTTCAATTCTTTTACATCCTTAACAAGATACGGCCTCCAAAACTGAACACAATACTCCAGGTGGGGCCTCACCAATGACTTATACAGGGGCATCAACACCCCCTTTCTTCTGCTGGGCACACCTCTCTCTATACAGCCTAACAACCTTCTAGCTACGGCCACCGCCTTGTCACACTGTTTCGTCACCTTCAAATCCTCAGATACTATCACCCCAAGATCCCTCTCCCCGTCCGTACCTATCAGACTCTCCCCGTCTAACACATTACGTCTCCCGTGGATTTCTATTCCCTAAGTGCATCACTTTGCATTTCTTCACATTTAATTTTAATTGCCAAACCTTAGACCATTCTTCTAGCTTCCTCAGATCCTTTTTCATGTTTTCCACTCCCTCCCGGGTGTCCACTCTGTTACAGATCTTAGTATCATCCGCAAATAGGTAAACTTTACCTTTTAACTCTTCGGCAATGTCATTCACAAATATATTGAACAGAATCGGCCCCAGCACCGATCCCTGAGGCACTCCACTACTCACCTTTCCCTCCTCCGAGCAAATTCCATTAACCACCACCCTCTGGCGTCTGTCCGTCAACCAGTTCCTAATCCAGTTCACCACTTCGGGTCCTATCTTCAGCCCATCCAGTTTATTTAAGAGCCTCCTGTGGTGTCAAAAGCTTTGCTGAAATCTAAATAGATTACGTCCATAGCTCGTCCCTGATTCAATTATCCTGTCACCCAATCAAAGAACTCAATGAGATTCGTTTGGCACGATTTCCCTTTGGTAAAACCATGTTGTCTGGGATCTTGCAACTTGGCTTCCAGGAAATTCACTATCCTTTCCTTCAGCATCGCTTCCATTACTTTTCCAATAACTGAAGTGAGGCTTACCGGCCTGTAGTTTCCAGCTTCTTCCCTATCACCACTTTTGTGAAGAGGAACACATCCGCCGTTCTCCAATCCCTCGGAACCTCTCCCGTGTGCAAGGATATATTAAACAAATCTTTAAGAGGAACCGCCAAAAACTCTCTGAGCTCCCTCAATATCCTGCGGTGGATCCCGTCCGGTCCCATGGCTTTGTCCACCTTTAGCTTTTCAAGTTGTTGATACACACTCTCTTCTGTGAACGGTGCTCTATCCACTTCATTCTCATTTGTACTTTTTCCAGTCCATCGCGGTCCTTCTCCAGGATTTTCTTCTGTGAAAACAGAACAAAAGTATCTATTTAGCAAATTTGCTTTTTCTACATCATTATCCACATAGCGGTTTGCAGTATCTTTTAGTCTCACAATTCCCTTTTTAGTCATTCTCCTTTCACTAATATACCTGAAGAAATTTTTGTCACCCCTTCTTACATTTCTAGCCATTTGTTCTTTCGCTTTCGCCAGACGTATCTCTCTCTTGGCTTCTTTCAGTTTCATCCGGTATTCCTCCTCATGTTCCTTTTCTTGAGTTTTTCTGTATTTCTGGAACGCCAACTCTTTAGCCTTTATTAAGTACTTAAGTAATCTGTAGAGCAGAGCCAAAGATATGGGTGGACTCTGAGAGAAAAGATTTAAGACCCTGGTCAGTTTAAGAACTATGATTCTTGCCGGTTCAAGGGTGATCTTGTAGCTGCAGATCAAACACTTGAGGCCACTTGAGAGAAGCCATTTGCCCATGCATGCCCACTACTGCTCATATTAAACACTTGCACAGTACTCTGGGATCCTTTCAGACACGCTAGTGTTTTTAGCACATGCATCCTATGGGCGTCTGTAGCGTTTAGCATATGCTAATCATTAGCATGCAATAAAAACATTGCCACACCTTTGTAAAAGACCCCTTCTGTTGGGTAAAAGGACCTACAAACAGCTGGGTCATCTTTTCACATTGACTGTATCAACAATGGTATATACTGTTGAAGAGAAAAGGGAAAACAACAGTGAAAGCAATATAATAAATCAGATACAGAAAGGCACAGGCTAGGGGAATTATATAGGCACCACGTTGTAGCCACCTGCAGGTAATTTAGAACAGGAACTGTAACTAGAACCCCTCTCCCTCATCATGACTTAAGGGCTGAAGCCCATGGTAAGCATGCACCTGTGGCCATCTAGAAAATGGTTTGCAGGATTGAATTTATAAATGTTGTTGTTCCATAACTATGGAGGATTGTAGAACTGTGTTCAATAATGTGGAAAAGACATTCAGTGCATATATGCTTCCCTCCTCCCCACTCCCACCAACCTTGAGAATGGGTAGGCACTTCATAAAAGGGGTCTAGGGTTCACCACATAAAGAAGGATGGAACCTACTGGGGAGACAAATGAGGTACAAAGCAGGAGAAAAGCTACCAGATGTGGATACCTGCCAACCTGGTGAAAATAGAGGTAACGTTTGAATCCAGAGAACATGCACAGAATGGGGAGCCCTTTACCATGAGGGATGCACACATCCATTCTCAGGGCCTCTTACCCTCCCCCCCCCCCCCCCCCCCCCCCCCCACAGGCAGCCACAACTGAGTGTGTCCAATAGAGAACAAGACATCTGTACTATGATATGGGTAGAAACAATCATCACTATCAGTGTATTAGAGTCCACTGCTGTCCCTTGCAATCTTGTTGACCAGCTGCAGCGCTGTAACCTGTCCTGCAAGATGCAAGAATTGTTTGTTTAGCACCTGCATAACAGAAGGGGAAGAGGTGGCTGAGAGGTTTGAGCTTACCTTGAACTTCTGGTGCAAAATATTGCCAGACAACACACCAATCTGTTTGCTCCAAGGGGCCAGAGGCTTGCTGGTTCTACTAAGGAGAGAGAATGGGGGGCACTGAGGGACCACATCAAATACAGCAAGCAGCTCCTGGAGGGTACAGAATGGAGAGTCAGTCAGATGAGGAAAATGCAGAGTATATGATAAGCTGCCAGCTAACACCCAGTCTGAAACTTTTTCAAAGGAAAAGTACACAGCCCACACACCAATTATCTTTCAAGAATTCCCCAAAGGTGTGCACATAAGCATACAGTGGCATAAAGAAGGTTTACTATAACTGAACCTAAAACGCTTATAAATGCCACCACATAATCTAAAGAAAAATATCTAAAGTGCGAGCATGGAGAAAGACGTTTTAAAGAAGCGCCCATTGGAATGCAAACGTACAAACCGGCAGAGCAGCTGTGGACGTTTATAGTTTCCACCCATAAACAATATTAGGAGGTCCATCTTGGGGACATCTACTCCGCCCTCACTTGGACGTCTTTTGGGCAGTATTTAAATGTCCTCAGTATTTTCAAATGTTTTATGGCACCAAAACAAGCACCCACTCGCAAGGGTAATTTCAGTGAACCTGAAATAGAACTCCTGGTGCAAGAAATTGCAAAAAGGAACACCAATGTGTTTGCTTCCAGGGGGCAGAGGCTGGCTGCTTCAACAAAGGGGAGAGAATGGGAGGCAGTGAGAGACTGGGTCAACGCAGTCTTCCACTGTGGCAGGGATGTAGAACACTACAAGCAGAAGTGGTGCCAGCTGAAGCGTGATGTGAAGTATAAGGCTGGTGCCAATCCCCCAGCAGACGACACTGCTACCTTGACCCCTCTACAGCGCATTGTTCATGGACTCTTGCCCCAGGAGGGGATCCATGGCATTGGGTCCCAGGACACATCAGCAGAGCCTGACGGCTCAGGTAGGTTTAGGATTAGGAAGCTGTGGTATCTGTTGTGCTGCACTCTGTTTTCTACACATGGGGGACAGTGTGGTGCTCCTAAGTAGGGGAGGGGGTGAGAACACCACATGTAATACAAATAACTATTCATTTAAAGTCCATGACACAGGGAGTAGGCAAGTGAAGAGATGGGGAGGGAGGGTTTCCAGCTGTGTGTGTGTAGGTTACCACTGTTTCACAGCTTTGGGGGCCTTCCCCACTCCCTCCTCTTTTCCCATCACCAAACTATGCATATCTGCTTTCAACACCTACGTGCTGTAGCCACTGTATCCTCTGCACTCCTTCCACAGTTCTATGTCTACCCGCCTGCCTGTGTGGCTCTCTTGCACCTCTGAAGTACACTGTGCTCGTCTCCAGCTCTGTACCATGTCCAATGACTTCTGTGGGTTGCCTGCCAGTGCCATTCCTCACCATCTGTTTGCTGGGTCTTCACATGTGGGCCTATGTATATGAATGCTGCAAAACAAAGGTGGGTTATTTTTACCAACACACTTCCTCTCCTTTTGCTACGCAGGTGATGACAGCAAGTCAGACGCAGAAGCTGGCCCTAGTGGCCACCAGCCCCAGCACACTGAAGGGCAGATAGAGCAGCAAATCAGTGGGTCTATACAGGAACAGTCACATGGGGTGGAACCATAGGACACAGCAGCAGCAGCAGCAGAGGCTCTCCCTCCCCCACTCACAGCCTTTGCCGATGTTGCCACAGAGAAAGAAGAGGCAGGAGGCACATCATGAGCTGAGACCATCCAGCCAGAGGAGGCAGCTGCTGCGCTTTGCAACCCAATAGCTGGGCCACAATGTGCAGCTCAAGGATTACCAGCGCCAGAAATTGGAGCTGCAAAGTGAAGGGGTACAGGCCCAATAGGAAGCAGTACAGCAGCTCCAACGGCTGGAGCAGAGCATCAAGGCCTACGTCATGACATCCAAGTGCACACTAGAGCCCTGATGCAGCATTTTATTCCACATTAAACATGCATCTTCACTCAACGTGTAATTAAACTCTGGAATTTGTTGCCAGAGAATGTGGTAAAGGCGGTTAGCTTAGCGGAGTATAAAAAAAGGTTTGGACGGCTTCCTAAAGGAGACGTCCACAGACCATTATTAAATTGGACTTGGGGAAAATCCACTATTTCTGGGATAAGCAGTATAAAATGTTTTGTACTTTTTTTGGGATATTGCCAGGTATTTGTGACCTGGATTGGCCACTGTTGGAAACAGGATGCTGGGCTTGATGGACCTTTGGTCTTTCCCAGTATGGCAATACTTATGTACTTATGCACTTGGAGTATTCTCACTATACTGCCAATTACTCCCAATATTGCTGGATTTTGCTACTGTCGAGTAGGAACCCCATTTCTAAGCATCCAGACCAGTGATTGATGTCACTTCCTCCTCTGAGCCTACATTCCTATAATAATTATTCCTTCTCTTATTAAGGAAAAAAGCCACCCATTTATGACCCCATCTAGGCTTAACTAATCCATCAAAGGCAATCCTACATGCAGCTTACATGCAGCTGATCTGGTTCATTCCAACCATTCATTAGTAAGTATTTACCTATAAATGAGAAATCATCATACTAAACTAGGCCTTAACGGGTCTACGGTAAACGTTATGTTTGTCTCGTGTACCATTTATCCTGGTTTCACTAAAGCCTAACTTTTAATACCCACTCTGAATTAGGTGCTAGCATAGCTGCAGTACTGACATGTAACATTTAATATACAAGTTGCTAATCTAATCAAACAGGTTTACTTAATATTGTATGTGCTATGTTCATTCTAAAAACGTACAAAAAAGTGGATTTTTTTGTTTAATGAAGTCATGACACTAATACATGATAACCCAGTGTTAGGAAATTGGAGGAACTGGTAAAGTCTCTTATAAGAGCTGCACTTATGATCAGCTATAAAACAGAGCAGTGGCAAAAAGTAACTATATGGAAATGTAAGCTTTCCCAACTTTTATGTTCAGCACTGCTCTGACATGCCCCATGCCAATTTTGCACTTTATTTGCTAGAATTTAGCATTTGTCCATCCAGAATGCCTCCAACCAAGATACTATGTAGTGTTAATATATATATAATATATATATTATAAAACATAATATCAAAGTGACAGACTAACAGAACCCAATATCACAAATACAATATGAATAAATAGAAATCACTACTACTACTTAACATTTCTAAAGCGCTACTAGGGTTACGCAGCACTGTACAATTTAACAAAGAAGGACAGTCCCTGCTCAAAGGAGCTTACAGTCTAAAGGACACAAAAGTACAATCAAATTGGGGAAGTCTAGATTTCCTGAATGGAGGTATCATGGTTAGGTGCCGAAAGTGACATTGAAGAAGTGGGCTTTAAGCAAGGATTTGAAGATGGGCAGAGAGGGGGCTTGGTGTATGGGCTCAGGGAGTTTATTCTAAGCATAGGGTGAGGTGAGGCAGAAAGGGCGGAGCCTGGAGTTGGTGGTGGTGGAGAAGGGCACTGAGAGGAGGGATTTGTCCTGTGAGCGGAGGTTACGGGTAGGAGTGTACGGGGAGATGAGGGTAGAGAGGTATTGAGGGGCTGTAGATCGAGTGCATTTGTAGGTTTGTAGGAGAAGCTTGAACTGTATGCGGTACCTGATCGGGAGCCAGTGAAGTGACTTGAGGAGAGGGGTGATATGAGCATATCGGTCGAGGCGGAAGATAAGATGCGCAGCAGAGTTCTGAATGGATTGAAGGGGGAATAGATGGCTAAGTGGGAGGCCAGTGAGGAGTAGGTTGCAGTAGTCAAGGCGAGAGGTAATGAGAGAGTGGAAGAGAGTTTGGGTGGTGTGCTCAGAGAGGAAGGGGCGAATTTTGCTGATGTTATAGAGAAAGAAGCGACAGGTCTTGGCTGTCTGCTGGATATGTGCAGAGGAGAGGGAGGAGTCGAAGATGACTCCGAGGTTGCGGGCAGATGAGACGGAGAGGATGAGGGTATTGTCAACTGAAATAGAGAGTGGAGGGAGAGGAGAAGTGGGTTTGGGTGGAAAGACAATGAGCTCCGTCTTGGCCATGTTCAGTTTCAGGTGGCAGTTGGACATCCAGGCAGCAATATTGGATAAGCAGGCCAATACTTTGGCCTGGGTTTCCGCAGTGATGTCTGGTGTGGAGAGATAAAGCTGGGTGTCGTCAGCATAAAGATGATATTGGAAACCATGAGATGAGATCAGCGAGCCCAGGGAAGAGGTGTAGATTGAAAAAAGAAGGGGGCCAAGGACAGATCCCTGAGGAACTCCAACAGAGAGTGGGATGGGTGTGGAGGAAGATCCATGAGAATGTACTCTGAAGGTACGGTGGGAGAGAAAAGAGGAGAACCAGGAGAGGACAGAGCCCTGGAACCCAAATGAGGATAGTGTAGCAAGAAGTAAATTATGATTGACAGTGTCAAAAGCGGCAGATAGGTCGAGGAGGATGAGGATGGAGTAGTGACCTTTGGATTTGGCAAGGAACAGGTCATTACAGACTTTAGTGAGTGCCGTTTCCGTCGAGTGTAGAGGGCAAAAACTGGATTGAAGTGGATCAAGGATGGCATGAGAGGAGAGAAAATCAAGGCAGCGGCTGTGAACGGTACACGTTCAAGTATCTTGGAGAGGAAGGTAGGCGGGAGATGTGGCGGTAGTTGGAAGGGCAGGTAGGGTCTAGTGATGGTTTTTTGAGTGGTGTGACTACAGCATGCTTGAAGGAGTCAGGGACAGTTGCAGTGGAGAGAGAGAGGTTGAGGATATGACAGATGGGGAGGGGCGTGACAGTAGGAGAGATGGTGTTTTGTAAGTTAGTGGGGATAGGATCAGAGGAACAGGTGGTGCATTTCGAGGAAAGAAGGTGGGCAGTTTCCTCCTCAAGGTGGACACAAACATTTATTAACAAAAATAAAGCAGCCTGGAGACCCCATAGCCTAGCAATACTTTAAGAAATAAGCACCTATTCTAGTACACCCTTTAGGTAAGGCTTAATCTCCTAAAACTAGGGTAAAAGCCACATTCCGCTTCTGTTGCTGGAAGCCCAGGTCATTCTGCATAGATCATTCACTGGAATTTTATTCCTGAAGATAGGATCAACATATGACCCCCCCCCCCCCCCCCCCCCAAAAAAAAAAAAAAAAAAAAAAAAAATGTATTTTTACCTGAGAAACCATAGAAAAGATCTTAAATTGGACCACAGAATACTAACAGCCAATATCCAGTTTCATATTTGGAACAGTCAAGGAAGGTTAAAACAATGAAGGAAAACTGTGGCTTCCAACTTGGTGAAAAACAATAGTCAAATGCTGAGTAGACTCTTAAAAGGGGACTCCAAAATTAGTAAATTCAAGGCAGCTTATTGTTCAACCAGATGACTGTACAAACCTGCTTGTACCATATACTATGAACAATATAATCAAAGCTTTTTATGTAAGTAATTGCATGTGCACCCATGTATTTTGCTCACTGCCTCCTGCCGAGTGGGGCAAAATTTCCTATGCTGTTTACACTGTGAATACTTTTACCAGCATGAAAGAGGCAGAGACATAGGTCCATGCTGGGGAATCACTCAGAGACTGCTTCGTACCTGCTCTCACACAAGTCATCCCGTATTTCCAAAATTCCTTTAAATACAAGCTTCCAGACAGTTTTAAAATGTTTCCTTCCTCAGATATAAATGCAATTAGCTTGCTGCTGAGAAAGTCAAATGTGTGCCACAGGTACAGTGGCATGATATCAGCATGTACAACTTCAATGTAGACACCACTGGAACATTGGCGTAGCCACAGGTAGGCCTGGGTGGGGCACGGCCCACCAACTTAGGGCTCAGGCCCACCCAACAGTAGCACACACTTGGTGGTAGCTGGTAGGGATCCCAAGCTCAGCCAGCTGAAGTCTTCTCCTTTATGGTAATGAAAACAGTACTCTCCATGATACCGGCACCTGCTCATGCTCTGTTTTCTGCACATACCTGCTGCAGACTGAAAAGGTGGAAAGAAGCGTTTTCCCACCTGCTGAGATTTTTTTTTTTTGGGGGGGGGGGGGACGGACGGACGGACGGACAGACACTTGGTGCCCACCCACTTCTTGCCTAGGCCCACCCAAAATCTGTAGTCTGGCTACACCCCTGCACTGGAAGCTTAGCTGCTACCAGCCAAGGGTGGGACAGGGGCCTTTTATAAAGCCATGCTAACGTTTTTAGCTCATGCTAAAAATCAGCTGTCTGTAAACAATGAGATGTCCATTATATTTCTATGGGTGTCTCAGCGTTTACCGCCAGCTGATTTTTACCACAAGCTAAAAACGTTAGCATTGATTGTAAAAGCCTCCCCCCACCCCCCAAAAAAATATTGAAACAAAGCACAGAGCTTCTTAAAGGAAAGGAGCTGTTACTGTCTTGGTAGGTAAGTAATTTGATCTGTCCAGACAAACCGTCAAGAGAAAAAAATAAAAAGATTACTGGACTATTTTCTTATTGCAGGTGGTTGCTGCATAGCACACACTTACAGGGGGAGAGGGCATTTCAAACTTGCTAACTTTAAGGTTGTGCCGAATATCTGTATTTGATTTGGGGCCCAAATACATTATTTGTATTCAGCCAAATAGATCTAAATTTGAGTATGAATAATCTGGTGCTGTACTGTTACTTATGTTAAAGCTCAATGCCCATTATTCGTACTTGGCCAAATAATATTTTTCAGTATTTGGCTGAATAGTAAAATATGCTATTCAGTTGACTTACATGTGGTTAGCTGAAGCACCTCCGTAAAATTTTCAAACTAAAATCAATACTGAATTTGTACAACTATTCCTATTTACAAGAGAGACACATTGCAATGTAGGTTTAGATCATATGAAAGCCTTGTGCAAACAAGCCTAAGCCCACTATTCATGTATGGCTATCACCATAACTAATTTTATTATATTACTAGCTTGAAAGACAGACTTATTATTATATACTTTATTACATCAAAAGAACAAACATTAGTATCTCCCTATTCATATAGTCGCAAGCAACTAGGTCAGCACTGTCTGATCATACAAGGTTTGCATAGCTGTAGAATAATCTTCACTATATCTGCAATGTCAGTTTGTTCTTAAGTTATTTATTGAACATGTACCACAGTGCAAAGGTCACAAACTCATAGCAGAAGACCATTTGGCAGCATTCAACACAGAATGGTAGGATGGAAGTGGCCACAGATCTGGTGAGGGAAGACCTATAAACCCCAAGTCCCTCCCCTCCAGGCCTCCATACTGTACTTTGTAGCAGTAGTATGGTACAGGCAGCATATTCATTGTCTTAACAGTAGCCCCACAACATACACTTCCACTGTAAATGTGGGCATCATGAAAACAAAGGTGTGTGTGTGTGGGGGGGGGGGGGGGCGCAGAACAATTTGGGGAAAATGCTGGCTTTGGATCAGGGTCAGTGGCATACTGAGGGAGGTGGGGGGGGTGCTATGACTTCTGGGTGGTAAACTAATGGAAGAAGAGCCACAGTCCAAGGTTCACCACTCTTATCCCACGTGGACTGTCCTGGCCACTTATCCAGGTGGGAACAGTGAATTACACTTTCTGTCCCACATGCTGCTGTTGCATGCATGTTCTGTGCCAGTGCTACTCTTATTCCACTGCTCTTCTGATGCTTGTGCTGTACTTTAAGATCTGTGAGATGTGAGCGCTGCAGGCAGGAAGTTTGTGACAAATTAACATTGCATTCCTATTACATTTTGTCAATTTCACTACTTTTATACAATACCAAAAACAAGAACATTTGTATGAAAAAGTCTAGTACCTTTCAAAGTTGTTGTTTTTTTAAAAACATTTGATGTATATATATATATATATATATATATATATATATATATATATATATATATATATACTTTGATTTCTCATTAAGCCACAGGAGAACACAGAATTTAGACTTGAACATAATTTAATGTTCCATTTTAAAATGGGCAATTAGGGTAGCTAAGTGGCCTTTCAGTCCATTAGTTTAAAATTTAACTTTATATGTGACCAATATGGAAGGGTATTACGTGTTTCTTTATTGGAAGAGGCTGAATAAGCCTCTCTGTCAACCAGTCCTCATCTTGGCTACATAAATATGTAGAATCTTATCCCTTTGTCTATGCCTGTGGGTTGTGCTGAGCTCATTTCACATAGGAGTCTACAATGAATATAAATAAAAACTTACTAGGGAGGAGCACAAAAAAAGAAAGGTTTCAGGTTCATTTTGGACTTTATATGCATCAATTTGTAAGTTAATGCACATTAAATCACTTGTACAAACTGATTTTTTTAAGGTGCACCAACAAACTGAATGCATGTTAAAGCATATCCCTTCCTCTTACTATATTGTGCTTCTAGTTTTACTATTCAGTTCTAGAATACTGCAATTCATGTATACAGTACAAGCATTTGGACATGCTAACACAAACCTCCCAGGCAACGTTCATTCTGGCAGACTTGTTATCCTATTCCTTTTTTGTGATGCTCCCCTACTATCACTTAATGGAAAGGGAAAATTAGGTTCTTACCTTGGTAATTTTCTTTCCTTTAGTCATAGCAGATGAAGCCATTACGTATGGGTTGTGTCCATCAACCAGCAGGGGGAGATAGAGAGCACTCAAAAACCATAGTGCCTTATGGCCAGCTAGCTCCACTGCCTCTTCAGTATCTGAAGCTTCCAAAGCAGTATAACAAACCACAATGGGAATAACATGAACGTTCCTCACAGTGACCGATGGCCCCATAACAAGGGCATGAACCCAAAAGGAGGGAATGAACACATTCTCCTGGAGGGAATAAACTCGTCCTCCTCTTTGTATTTATGGAGGGAATACACACATCCTCCTGGAGGGAATGAACTCATCCTCCTATAAGTGAACAAGAATCCTGAAGACTGTTTTCCAACTTTCTCCCAAGGAAGGATTAGAACTTCAGGAAACAAGAACAGAACCTGAAACAGATTCACATCATACAGACAAATCATATAGGGAGGGCTCATGGCTTCATCTGCTATGACTAAAGGAAAGAAAATTACCAAGGTAAGAAACTAATTTTCCCTTCCTTGTCATCAAGCAGATGAAGCCATTACGTATGGGATGTATCAAAGCAATCCCTATATAGGGTGGGAACAAGCCACACCACATGCTAGCACTTGTGCTCCAAAACGCGCATCCCTCCTAGCAGCCACATCCAGCCTGTAATGTTGGGCAAAGGAGAGCTTTGAAGCCCAGGTTGCTGCACTGCAAATCTCAAGAAGAGAGAGTGCTCCAGTTTCAGCCCAAGAGGAAGAAATCGCTCTTGTAGAATGCGCCTTAAAGGCTACAGGCGGAGGCCGGCTGGCAAGCAGATAAGCTGAAAAGATAGCTTCTTTGAGCCAGCGGGCAATAGTGGCTTTAGACGCTGGAGCCCTTCTGCGAGAACCTGATAGTAAAACAAACAGATGATCAGAGGTCCTGAAAGAATTAGTAACTCGCAGATACTGCAACAGAGTCCTGCGCACATCCAACAGGTGCAACTGCCCAAAAGATTCTGGAAACGCCTCCTTAGCAAAGGAGGGTAGAAAAATAGGCTGGTTTAGGTGAAACGCTGAAACCACCTTAGGCATGAAGGAAGGCACGGTACGAACTGTGACCCCGGACTCTGAGAATTGCAGAAATGGGCCTCGACAGGACAGCGCCTAGAGTTCTGAAACCCGTCTCGCCGAAGTAATGGCCACCAGAAAAACGGCCTTTAGTGTCAAATCTTTCTCTGAAGCTCGCCATAGCGGCTCAAAAAGAGAACCCTGCAGAGCCTTCAAAACTAGCCCCAGGTTCCAAGCTGGACAAGGTGCCCGCACAGGAGGACGGAGCCGAAGCACCCCTCTAAGAAACCGTGCTACATCTGGATGAGCAGCTAAAGACACGCCTGCAACCTTACCACGAAGGGAGGCCAATGCTGCCACTTGCACCCGCAGGGAATTATAGGCCAAGCCTTTTTGTACACCATCCTGCAAAAAGTCCAGATTCGGCGAGACAGGAGCCCACATGGGTGTGATTGCTTTTGAAACACACTAAGCCTCAAACTGGCACCAGATACTGGCATAAGCCACGGAAGTGGACCGCTTGCGGGCCTGCAGGAGAGTGGAAACAACATTATTGGAATAGCCTTTGTCTCTCAATTGTGCCCTCTCAATAGCCATGCTGTAAGACCAAAGCGGCAGGCGTCCTCCATGGCCACCTTCCTTGTGACAACAGGTTCGGTACCAGAGGTAAAGGAAGGGGAGCCTCCACCAGCAGCTGTCGGAGGTCCGTATACCAAGGCCTCCTGGGCCAATCCGGGGCGATGAGAACCACTTCTCCTGGGTGAAGCCGAATCCGCAGGAGCACACGCCCTATCAAGGGCCACGGAGGAAACACATACAGGAGGCCCAGCGGCCAGGGTTGAGCCAAGGCATCCAATCCTGCTGAGTGAGGATCTCTCCATCTGCTGAAAAAGCACGGGACTTTATTTTATTTTTGTTATATTTGTACCCTGCGCTTTCCCACTCATGGCAGGCTCAATGCGGCGGGCAATGGAGGGTTAAGTGACTTGCCCAGAGTCACAAGGAGCTGCCTGTGCCGGGAATCAAACTCAGTTCCTCAGTTCCCCAGGACCAAAGTCCACCACCCTAACCACTAGGCCACTCCTCCACTTTGGCATTTGAGCTTGTTGCCATAAGATCCATTACGGGCTTGCCCCATTTGGCACATATCTGCAGGAATACTTCGTCTGCCAGTTCCCATTCCGCTGGATCGATTTGATGCCTGCTCAGAAAATCGGCTTTCACGTTGCTCTGACCTGCAATGTGAGTTGCTGACAGAAACTGTAGATGCAGCTTGGCCCAGTGGCAAATCTGTTCGGCCTGCGCGGCTAGCGCTCTGCACTGAGTGCCGCCTTGTCGGTTTATGTAGGCCACTGTTGTCGTGTTGTCCGACATTACTCTGACAGCCAATCCTTCCAGGGTCACTTGAAAGGCCAGAAGCGCCTGAAACACCGCTTTCAACTCTAGGCGGTTGATGGACCACTCCGACTCGTCAGGTGTCCACAGACCCTGGGCATGCTTCCCCTTGCAATGTGCGCCCCAGCCCTTCAGGCTGGCATCTGTTACCACTAAGCACCAATCGGGGCGCGCCAGCGGCATTCCTCGCCACAGCATGCTGAGAGCCACCACTCCATGCTGAGTCGGGCCGCAGGGAGCCAAGAGAGTCTGCATTGATAATCCTGAGATACTGGAGACCATCGTTGAAGCAGGAAATACTGCAGAGGTCTCAGGTCGCCCAGGGCACCAAATCCAAGGTGGCCGTCATCAATCCCAACAGCTGGACAATGTTCCAAGCTCGCGGGCGGGGCATCCTCAGGAGCAGACGGACCTGATTCTGAAGCTTGCACCGCCTTTGCTCGGGTAGGAATACATATCCTGAGTCTCTGTCGAACAGTGCCCCCAAATATTCTAGAGATTGAGAGGGGGTCAGGTGACTTTTGGCCACACTGACGACCCAGCCCAGAGATTGCAGTACTGAGACCACTCTGGCTGTAGCTTGATGGCTCTCTGTTGCGGAGTCCGCTCTGATGAGCCAGTTGTCTAGGTACGGGTGAACCCTGATACCTTCTCGCCTGAGCAAAGCAGCTACTACCACCATTACCTTCGAAAAGGTTCGGGGAGCTGTGGCGAGGCCAAAAGGCAAGGCCTGGAACTGGAAATGTTTTCCCAACACCGCAAACCTCAGAAACCTCTGGTGCGGGGGCCAAATTGGTATGTGCAAGTAAGCTTCTTTCAGGTCTAGAGACGTGAGAAACTCTCCTGGCTGTACCGCAGCAATGACGGAGCGCAGGGTTTCCATATGGAAATGCCGCACTCTCAAGGACTTGTTTAATTCTTTTAAGTCCAGAATAGGGCGAAAAGACCCACCTTTTCGCGGCACCACAAAGTAAATGGAGTAGTGGCCGCAGCCGAATTCGGCGGGAGGCATGGGGGAAAACCGCCCCTATGCAAATCAAGCCTTGTAAGGTCTCCTCTACCGCCGCCCATTTGACGGCAGAACCGCATCGGGACTCCACAAACACATCTCTTATCGGGGCATTGAATTCTATTCGGTATCCTTCTCTGATCAGGTCCAAGACCCACTGATCTGAGGTAATCTTGGCCCACTCCTCGAGAAAGAGGGAAAGACGTCCTCCTATAACAGGGGCTGGCGCACCATCATTGAGAGGGTCGCCCTTGAACTCCAGGTCTTGAGCCAGCTGCTGCGGAACGTTTGTCTGAGCGAAAGGAGTTCCTCTGCTGAAACCGGCCACGAGAAGTGGACCCAGCAGAACGCCCCGGGCGGTACCTTCTAGCTTCATGGAAGCGAGGTCTTTAAGAGGAGTGAACCGCCTGACCCTTGGAGGGAGGCCGCGGCCTATCCTCGGGTAAGCGCTGGGGTTTAGCATCTCCCAGGCCTTTCACAATTTTCTCCAACTCCTCACCAAACAGGAGAAGGCCTTGAAAGGGCAACTTCGCCAACCTTTGCTTAGAGGCCATGTCCGCCGCCCAATGCCGTAGCCACAGAAGACGGCGAGCTGCCACTGCTACAGCCATCTGTTTAGCCGAAGCTCTGACAATATCATAAAGGGCGTCAGCCAAAAAGGACAAGGCCGACTCCATCTGCAGAGCCACCTCAGACAAGGGCTCCGCTCCGTCACCGGGCTGTTCAACTGCCTGTTGCAACCATGCCAGGCAGGCTCTAGCAGCATAGCAGCTGCATGCAGATGCCTGAATCGTGAGACCTGCAATATCAAAGGACCGTTTCAGGGCTGATTCCAGCTTTCGGTCTTGCATATCCTTCAGGGCCACATCTCCTTCAACAGGAAGGGTAGTTCTCTTTGTCACACCCGTGACTAGGGCATCTACTTTAGGCATTGCAAAGCGAGCCAAATGCTCCTCACGTAGAGGGTATTATTGCCCCATTGCTCCGGAAACTTTCAAAGGTCCCTCGGGGTCAGCCCATTGAGCAGAAATAAGCTCTTGGATGGAGCCATGCAAAGGAAAGGCTCGAGCAGGCTTTTTGGTACTTGCCATCCTCGGATTTCCAGAGGAGGCTGGGCCACTCCCAGGATCTTCAATAGAGAGGACCTGTAAGACACCAGAAATAAGCGCTGGTAGCTCCTCACGGTGAAAAATCCTCACCGCGGACGGATCATTAGGATCCTGTGGCAACTCTGCACCTTCCTCTGGCTCTTCCGGCCACAAAGGTCTGCCAGACCCCTCAGAATCCGCACCTCCTGACCATGGGGGGGGGGGGGGGGGGGGGGTGCGCGCCACTGTCTGAAGGGGAATTTATCCTTCTGCGCTTCTCTTGCGGCCAGCTATCAGGGAAAAACGCCTCAGAGGGCAGTCTCAGGCCAGAATCCACGGGAGGGGCAGAAATGGGAGCCATAGCAGACCCCTTTGGCTGAGCTCTTTTAAGCATATAAGCCTTGTGCAACAATAATACAAAGTCAGGGGAGAAAAACTTGCCCTGGGCACCCGTTCCATTTCGGGGCTAGTAGCTCTTTGGCTAGTCTCAATGCGAGGGCCCCCTCCGGATTCAAGACCCTCCGCCGCAGCGGGGGTCGCGCCATGCGGTGCATTTAAAATGGCGCCCGCTGCTAGCTCCATCGAGCGGGAAGAATCATCGCTCGCAATGCTCGGGCCGGCTCTTACGCCTGAACAGCACGTTTTACAGAGCCCTGCTGCGGATTTGCGCTTGCCACAGTTAGAACAGCGCTTCACAACCTCTGCAGCCATTGCCGAAAACGGCGGTAAAATTCAAAATGGCGAATAGCGCCAAAAACGTCCCGATCGCGGGCCCTCCCCGGAGGAGCTGGAAAACACTCTTACCTCAACTGGACCGAGTATCAAAGCTCCGGTCACACTGTAGAATGTGAAGAAAACCTCTTTCTTAAGGTCGCAGTGCTAAAGCGTGACGCAACTTTTTTTTTTTTAACGCTTTGAGGAAAGTAGATGGAACAGCAAAAGAGGCATAAGTGGGAAAGGCAGGGAAAGGCGAACCAATGTGCCTGCATCCACTGAGAGTGGGAAAGGACAGGGAAAAGCGAATATGTCCACATCCACTGGGGGGGATGGGTAAGGCAGGGAAAGGGCGAACCTATGTGCCTTTAAAGTGAAGCTGCAATAGCCTCAACACCCCGTCTAACAACTGGCAAAGCACAGGAGCACCCCCAGGCAGAATTTTGAAGGAGCTTGAACAAGCTGCAACCACCCTGCTTGGGGAGATAGAGAATACTGAAGAGGCAGTGAAGCTAGCTGGCCATAAGGCACTATGGTTTTTGAGTGCTCTCTATCTCCCCCTGCTGGTTGATGGACACAACCCATACGTAATGGCTTCATCTGCTTGATGACAAGGAAAAAGGAAGTTGTGCATGTATAACCATTATACACAAAGAATACAGATCAGCCAAAAAAGAAACACAGGCTAACGAAAGCAAAACATTTTCAACACTCCTTTGTTTTGCTTTTATTTGGCACAATTTTGTAGAAACATATTTAAAATGTCTTCTTCAAAAACAGGTTTAAAATCAATCAGTATGGTCAAATTTTTCTGGTAAAAAGTTTAGACTAATAATCAGATTATAAATGTATGTTTTTGATCCACCTTTAAGGCTAAGGCAAACATTACAAATGCTGAAGAGCATATACTGTTGCTGCCCTTGGAATAGCCCTCTATCTCTTACAGTATATAAGAGGTAATATTAATATTCTGCACTGCTGTCCTCTTCTCTGCACACCTTCTACTCATAGAATGTTGAACAGCTCATAGGCCCATCACTGGCCAGTGGAACCTATTTTAATGTGCGCCCCTCCTCCGCATCACCTGGAGGTGGGCACTGATCGTCTTTACATTGCTATATTAATGTCCTCTAATTTATATCATTAGTTACAGAACCTTTCAGGTGCTCATGCATTTAGAAACAAAGTGAAATTACATCACAAAAGTAAAAAAACCCTAAGCTTTTAGAATCTTACTGGTATGCTCTTGGTAATACCTCAAACACTTGACAACTTCAGAAAAAAAAGATTTTGGTATTCTATTATCACAATAGGAGCAATAATGCTTCTCTAAAAGTAGTTTCAATTTAGTTCAACAAAAAAAATGAAAGTAATTAAGTATTCTGAAAACCCCTGAATGTAGATTTACAGTCCAATTCAAATACATAAAAAGTTCTTCAAGAATGTTGCATCAGCATGTGGTTTTTAATACTTAGAAATGATCCACTGGAAAAAAACAACTTTATCCCAATCTCATATTTATATGAAAACTAAAAGCCGTAAGAGGAGGAATATAGTTACAAGTAAAATATGGACTGATCAGTAGGCACCAAGTGATGCTGATAACGGAAAACGACCTAGTCCACCCAGAAAAATCCATTCATGTGTTAATATCAAACCTATATAGGTTTACTAAGAGGAGTTTCAAAAGAATGAGTTTTCTTAAAAGCCTCATCTGCAAGACATTTTGCATAGGCAATTTCAAAACACTATAAGAGTCACAATCTTGATCTGCCATAAAAATGGCATCTCCCAATCTGGAGATCGTAAGGGCATTATTTCCAGTAAAAGTGCCTTTTCCTCCTTGTGAGAAAAATACTATTAGCTCATTAAAACAATGGATAGATAACGGATATATGTGATTTCTACAATGCTCACATTTGGAAATAGAAGATTTCCTGACCCCCCACTCCCCTCTTTCTGTATGCTGAAAAACTTGCTTAGTATTCACAGATTCATTCAATGCTTTAGATGTGCACCTGTGTGTCAGACCAACTTGTGCTACACAGCTGTAACTTCACAATCTCTTCAACTTTAGCCAGTTTTGCCTGTGGATATAGAAGTCCTTCACAGAACCCCCAGTGAAGTGCAGGTCCCAGCCTGTTCTTGATTTTGCATCATCTGATGCCATTTCTCTTTATAACAATGGTGCCGGCCACAATGTCATAAGCTGTACGGTTATGCTGGAAGAATAGCAGAGTAATAAATGCAGGAAAGAAGAAAGCAATGGAAAAATTCTTGATCAAGGCTCGGATTGTAGACCTAGAGAGAAACAGAAAAAGGAATGTATAAGATATCCAATATTTTGTACTTAGATTTTTCTACTGTTAACACTGTCTACATACAGTTACTTTATACATTTACTATAACTGTTTAAAGGGACCCCAGCCAGGGTTGCTAAAATGGAAATTTCAGATAGCACATATTCAGTAGCTGTTCTGTTTCTGCTGCTTGAAAATAACTAAATATATGCCAGTGTCACATGACTAACAAGCCCCAAATGTTCAGGCTTTCACTGAGATGTAAAAAAAAAAATCCACATGCCAAAGGCTCAAAGAAATAAAAGGTATTTCAGGTAAAATACTGGGGATCACAAGATTAATCTTTTGGACACCTTAAAATCTACCTTACTAACCACAACCACTGTTTCAAATAAACCAATTTTCTCCCCTTCCACCCATACTGCCTTGATAGATTTCCTTGGCTGGTGACAGCCTGTGAACAGGCATCATTATCTTCAGAAGACAGTGGCATGAGGAGGAGACAGAGAATTGGGCTGAATGGGGCTAAGGGAAATTCAGTGATGGCTGCAGGGTGAGGAAGAGGAAACTGCATAAGAGTTGAGAATGTGTGTACTCATGCCATCCCCTCCCTATCCAGGTTTAAAACAAAATTAGTGTTATATGTTTTTTATTTTTATTTTTTTTTTGGGGGGGGGGGGGGGGGGAAGAGAGGGATGTGTGTGCATATTATCGCTTACAAATAAGGCTTCAGATTTTAAAATCCCTGAACATGACAGTGTTCCTATAAGCATAATTAAAGTTATGCATGACACTATTTTACAAGGATGTGCAGACATGCTAAAGGAGATAAGACTAAGTGAAAAGCTGAAATATACTTACGCTGTTATGCTAACATTTGAAGATGGAATCACTAACACACGATTAGGTGCCATAAGGATTGATGTATCACAGGTCACAACTCGAAGCCCAAGAAGAAACTTTCCTGGTGTTGCACCTCCTGCTCCCCAAATGCATATGATCTTACAAGAAAAACAAAATAACTCAAATTTTGAACTATTTTTATTTAAATTACTTGACTTTTCAAACTTGACCTCAAGGAGAGAAATTCAGACACAGAAGCCCAAAAGGCTTCTAATCTAACCCCCCCTATTTACAAAGCCGCACGACTTTGTAAACAGTGGGGGGGGGGGGGGGGGGGGGGGGGGGGGGGTAAGTTTGTGGCTGAAGAAATAAGAGAATTATGTCTCTGGCCCAAGGTCACAACGAGTGTCAGTGGGATCTGAACCCTTGCTTCCCTGGTTCTCAGGTTGCTGCTCTAACCATTTATTTTCTGTGCTTGCTACTGTATAGAATAATTTTACTAACGATTCCTGTCAATGCATAATAAATGACCTGATTCTGGCAATCTAGGAAATCATTTTGTTGTTGTATTACTGTATGTTTTATTCCAACTGATATTTGTGAGACATGCTTTAAGGTGCTATATAAACTGCAGTATTCAGAACTAAAATTGGAAGACAAGCTGCTAGATGGAAAACCAGAAAAAGGCACAAAGTTATTCCAGCAATAAGTTATGGTATGTTTATTCAAAACGTGTCTTCTTCCTGAGGTGGCTTTGTCAGGACTATGATCAAAGGTATAAAACAGCTTAAGGTGGCATGTCATGGTTCATCAGCCTTAATTCCACCCTTACGTTTGTGAACACACCAATTGATAGCTTCTTCAAGAATGGTATTTTTAAAATTGAAGAAGTTTGGAAGTTGTTAAGCACCAAACCAATAAAGCACCACAAGACAAACCACCCACAATGCAAAAGCAGGGGGCAAATATCAAATCAATTTCAATTAAAATACATATATGCATGAGCAATACCAGCCTCTTACTATCGGCATAAGATATACTTACCGATTCTAACAGTCCTTTGTATATTACTCAAAATTTTTAAAAAGACTGTAAAATCTATGCTATGAAACCAGATCCAACGTGCTGTCCAATGGTGGCCACTATTTCAATGACCACTTTGCCCATTTCAGGGGTCTATGCATAGTTCATATATCCCATGTAATGCAAATAACAAAATAGCCCATAGAAATGTCCCATGCAGAACAAATGACAGGGATGCTCTGGAGCTTTTGTACCCAAAAAGGGGGTGAGTTACTGGAGGAAGGGGGGGGGGGGGGGACTACTGTGCATATTCTGGTGAAATTAAATCAAAGTAACTGATATCTTTACAACTAATAAAATAGCAGCTTCATTTTCATAAGAAATATTCACTTACAGAAACACTAACCTATCACAGAATGATGCAGACAGTTTCTCCCTGCCATGCTGCCACTACTGTGTCCATCTACACCATGCAATACCATGTTACAGATTGTACCAGCAATTCTGCCACTTTGCTGCCTTCCCCCATGCCACACAGCAAACCATAATCTGCCCAGGCCCTCTATACATCAACATGCTTCATGGAAGACCAATGGTTAAGCTTTCTTTCATCAGTGTGGCCACCAAAACCCTTTAGAATTTACTTCTGCAGTGTGTGTATTTGAGCTGGTACACATCAACACCCCTCCAATGGCAGACAGATACCAACTTGCCCTACTTGTGACTTATGTGTATGCATATAGATTCTGCTCCCAAGGTAATAAACATTTGGAAAAAATCATGATCATCGATGCCATAAAGATAAGGCAAGGAAAAATGGATCATGAGAAAGTAGATGACTTCTACACAACTATGAAAGCAGAAATAACATTTTTTTCTTTATCTCAATACCTAAATCTTATGTGACAAGAAAGCAGAAAAAAAACCCAAACATTGCTAGGACCACACGGAACACAAAATAAAAGTGGATTTCTGTAAAATATTGCACCTCATTTTCTCTCCATTGTGAAGCATTCTGCTTCAAAAATATCTGCTAGAAAGATGTGTCAGGTACCAAAAGGATGCATGGTTTAAAACAACCCACATATGGACCGCTCCACGTCTCAACTATGTGGTTTTATAAACCGTAAATCCAGTGTTACTCTAACTTAATCTAATCTAAGGAGAGTAAAATCTGAATTTACTAGATAATTACTACTTTACAATCTTGAATATACTGAAGCACAGAGATTCCAATGAACAGTCATCTACAGGCAACAGACTCCACCATAGCGCCTTACATTTAACAAATATGAACACATAAGCTTTTAGATTATCCCAGCTTCCAACGTCTGTTTAGTTTTAGCCATACATTTTCACAAGAGTATATAATTAAATATATACCACAAAGGAGAAATAGTAACTCATGAAGAATTATTTTAGAATTTCATATATGTTGACAGAAATTAACACAATAAAACAAAAACAAAATACAGATAACCAAGAAACACACCCATTAACCCCTCAGAAATAAGCGCTCACAATGGGGGGAGGGGGGCAAGCAGGAAGATAATAAAGAAGGAGAAAAAAAAGTTAATATTTAGTGAGTAACAGCAACATTTTGGCATGTTACCTGCTACAAAGCTTATGTTATGTACTGGGCTTTGTGGTAGATAACATGCCATGATGCTGTTCTTGTGAGCTTAATGTTAAGCAAAGAGGAGCCATAGAATCATCCATTTATGTTCACCTAAGGGTACTAGGATTTCCAATTACAGTTTCTCCAATAAAAAAGAAAACAAAAAATAAACCCACCAAAAACAAATACTATCAATTGCTCAGGATCAAAATACCTCATATTAAGCAATACATTTTGTAAGGTATTTCAAGAAAAAAAGGCAGCCCCTAGAGAAATCAATGCTCCTGAAAAACTCAAAGGATTGATACTTCTCCTTGGTCAGATAACTTAGATAATGGAAGACTTCAACTCTCTGATTATAAAACAAAATGGGCCACTCTTTAAGGAACTAAAGTAAATGTCATAGAATGACCTCATTACTTGTCTTTCCTGTGGTCTCCAGAATTGCAAATTAAGTCATGGTTATCTAGCATAATATTCTTATCCACTGCTCCCTCTTCCAAATCACCCTTCTTTTATAAAGGTGAGTGGTATAGGTGGATATACCACAGGTGGGAAGGCTTCAGCAGAACATTTCAGAATCTCAAAATGTAAATCAAGAGGCAGAACAGTAAAGAATGTAGAAAAATTGCAAATTCTCTTTTGAAAGCATTTCTAGTATACCATTTTTTCCTACATACTTAATGAAGACAATGATAGCTGCCTGCAAAGGGGAGATCTTGCTCTCAAAAACTGGCAGGTGTTTGTCAGGATTATAAATTCACATTTAATATTAAAATTTGGAAATTTCAGCAGTGTAAGCACACAAATGTGCAACACATTCTGTAAAGAATGCCAACACCCAAAAAACAAAGCCCAAACATCACACTTCACCCAGCAAAACCATGCTGAGGTGAACTGACCAAATGTGAAAGAGTATGTTGCTGAAATAAGTAAGGCAGATAGGCTAGCTATAACCAACAGTTCTTCAAGATGGGTATCAGAACTCAAATCCCACCTTATCCAGCTCCTTTTTCCTTTTCCCCACTGCAATCAAGGGTCGATATTCAAGACTAGCAGTGCTGGTAGCATGCATATTCCCAGGATGTTCCTTTTTGCAGCATTTTCAACAGTCATTGGAGCTCCCATTTCCACCATGGCATCCCAGACCTTCTTAAGAGGTTTCTTTTGGGGTCAACACAACTATCAGGTCATCACTGGCTCTTGCTCTCCCAGGGAATGGGAGGAATTCTTTTAGGGTTCAAGGAAGGCCTTAAAAGATAATGCTACCTCCTCCACACATTTCTTGTTCTTCACTCCAAATGAAGCTTCAACCTGTACTGGCCGGTGGACAAAGGACATCAATAGGTCCAGAAAGATGAGAACTTGCTAGGGAACATAGGAATCATTCCTCTTGACTATCCACAAGGTTTACCCAGGATATTAGCCATCTTGGATTCCCTCTTTCCAAAAGGATTTTGGATAAAATGGTGTATAGCTATGTTAGTCCACTTTTAAAGGACATAAAACCACCTCATTATATTCCAAAGTCAGCTACAATCTCATAGATTCTCAAAATGCCTTACACTCTCGACAATCAGGTTTCAGCACGAAAACAATTCTAACCTCATTAATCAGTGAACTTCATGCTAAACTTGAAACCGATTTTATTGCTCTCATTGTATCATTTGAGATACCAGTTGCTTTTGATCTTGTCATTCTCAATATACTTTCTTGGTACTGGTAGGTCAGTTCTAAAGTGGTTTTCATCTTATCTGCAAGATTGCACTTTGTAGTTTCCTTTTCAGCATCAAACTCCACTTCGCAGTCTATTAGTTATGGTGTCCCTCAGGGCTCAATTCTTTCCCCCTCGCTATTAATCTTTTTCTTAGTCCTCTCACCACCCTGATTCAGACCCATGGGATTTTATCATGTTACTATGCAGATGATATTACTTGTACACTATACTGATCACAAATCGCCCTACCGTCAACCTTTGCAACTCTGTTTGCATGATGTGGCTGCTTGGCTCAAACACAGTGTCTTGTTTTAAATCCAGAGAAGACCACAGCCTGCTGGGTTACTGTTTCCTTACCTCCTCCAACTCATGTCCCTATTCTTTTTCACCACCCAGTCGACATTGTTTCCTCATTTAAATAACTTGGTGTAATTCTTGCCTCATCCCTTTCCTTTTTCCAACAGATTCGGCAACTTAGAGCTACGTATACTTTTCTATGCTTTCACAAACTCATGCTACAATTATTGCAATATTGTCCATACTAATATAACTAAATCAAATCTAAAATGATTGCAAATTTTGCAAACACACAACTGCTCATATTCACTGTCATGTAAAATGATGGGACCATGTGACTGTTATTGAAACAACTTCATTTGCTCCCCCAACTGTACACAAAATACACTTCAAAGTTCTGACCATTCTGTATACACAGTCCCAATGCCTTCGTTCTCTTCATGGAAAAGCTGATCAATTTGTGGAACAGCCTCCTGGTGGAAGTGGTGGAGATGAAAACAGTATCTGAATTCAAGAGAGTTTGGAACAAGTACATATTTCCTCTCTCTCCCTTGCTGTGGATTCTCTGCCACACTCCCTACGATCTGAACATTTCTATGCTAACCTTCTGTCAGGTCTCAAAACTTACTTTTATCTAAAAGCCTTTAATAGCCAATGAAGTCTGTAGTGACTGGACTAGACACAGTGCAGTACCTGCAATGATTAGCAAGACTGTACAGTAACTTGTGAGACTATTGAATGTTTTCAATTCTTTTCTATTTTTAAATTGGAGTTCTTTTCTCACTTTACTTGTAGTGCTGAGAACTCTATGTCATGTGCAAAAAGTGTTATGACATATGTTTAAATCTGTTTATTATGATAAGAGCATGACGTATACACATCCACTTAAGCAGATATCTTGAAAGTTTTACATTAACTGTACGTTGCTAACATTATATATATTATAATCCCCAACATCCCTCCCCCTCCCAATCCCAACTATTCCCATCCTTTACAGTCAACTTTAACTTAATAACTCTAAGGCACCCCACCAGTGTTCCGCTGTTCAGTTCAATCAGCACAGCCAATGTCAAGTCTGAGGCATCACAGTTCCTTTCTGTATTCTCTTCCGCGAGGGGCCTTGTTTCTTATGGCCCCTCGCCAGCCGCCGCCTCCTCTGCTAACTCTCTATGGGATCATGTGTTTTCTCTCAGTCATTGGCTCCGTGAGAAGTCTCTCTCACTTACTGTACAGCATGGTGAGTTTATCAGATACTGTGCCTTTTACCCTTCTCCCCCCCTTTCCCCCCCCCCCCCACACACAGGAGTAAGTACCAGTTCACACAAATAAACAGTAGCAGGTTCCCGCCATCCCTAATTCAGTATTCTACTTCGAGCTGTGGGTTGCAAAGTGTCCCAAAAGTTCGCCCAGATCTTCTGCAGTTGTTTTCCTTCCTTTGAGGACATGTCCGAAATCCCACGTCTTTCTAAGCTCAATAATCCGATCATTTGAGATCTCCATGCTCCCACCGTTGGGCCCTTTTCTTCTCTCCAGTGTAATAAAATGGTTCTCTTACCCATCAGTATGGTTCTTCGTATGAAAGCCCCCAGGCCTGGAGGGGCGGGGCGGGCCCACCTGTAATCCCCAAACAACATCAATGGCTGACTTTTGATCTGGTGGCTCCAGTACCTCTGTGCTTCGCCAATTACTCGAGTCCAAAACGATCCCACTTGATGGCAAAACCAGAACATGTGTCCTAATGTTGCTGGGGTGTGGCCACACCAGGGGCCTGCAGCAGAGTCCCCAAAGCCAGCCTTATAGGCTCGTGATGGTGATATGTGCAGTCTGAGTATAAATTTGTAATCCATCTCCCAATAGCGATTGAAAATAGAGCGTGACCGTATGGTGGTCAAATATTTCTGCAGAAGCTCTGCTGTCACTTCTGGTGTTAGATCTTTGGCCCAACTCTGTGCCCTTGCCTGAAAATCTATGTCTTCAGCCGTGTCTTGCAAAAATCTGTGATGATATTTAAGCGGTACTGCATTCTGGGCTCCCAAGGTCAGTGCCGAATTCAGTATGTCCTGGACGTCTTCACTCAAATTAATCCATCCCAGAGCTGCGACATAATGACTCATCTGAAGATAGGCAAAACGGTCTCTCTCTGTGAGTCCAAATTCCTGTTGTAGGTCTGCGAACGATCTCGATTTCCCTTCGTCTGTCACCAACTGATATATGTACTGGATCCCCAGCGCTCTCCATCGACGGAATGCCGCCGACGAGGAGCCTTCTGGGAAATCCGGATTATGTTGCAGTGGCAAGAAAGGGGTGGCCCGCCAGTCAAATCTGTGTCGTTTGCATAGCCATTTCCAGGCTGCTCTTGCTGCTTCAATCAAAGGGTTTTGGCCCTCTCCTGTGTTTAACCCTCCTCCCGGGGCATGTAATCTCCATCCCAGATGCACCGTAGGGGCCATTGTCTTTTCCAGTTCTATCACTGAAAAATCGTCTGTTCCCACTAGCCAGTCCCTAATGTGTCTCATTGCACTTGCTATGGTGAGATGTCTTATGTTGAGCAATCCCATCCCCCCCTGTGGCCTCGGCTTCTGGAGTATATGAATTGGGAGCCTGGGTCTCTTCCCATTCCACAGAAAGGTCTGCACCGCACGATGTAAAGCCCTCTCGTCCCCTCTCTTCATGTATAGGGGCAGCATCTGGAACAGATACAGCCACTTAGGGGCTATCATCATATTAAACAATCCTATGCGGCCCGAGAGCGATAAGGGGCAGGCTCCCCACAACTTCAGCAGATGTCTAGTTTTGGTCAGTAAGGGTCTTACGTTTGCCTCATATAGTGTCTCCAGGTCCCTAGGGATGACCACCCCCAGATATCTCAATTGACCTGCCGCCCATTGTAATGGGAATTCCCCTCTCCAGCCTGATTGTAGTGTGTCGTCTAATGCTATGGCCTTAGACTTAGATTTATTAAGGGAATAGCCTGAAAGATCTCCATATTCTTTAATGGTGTGCAGGAGACACTCTAGTGAAGCCTGTGGGTCACTCAGAAGTACTACGACATCATCCGCGTATGCCAGTACTTTCAACTCTCTCTTGCCAATCTCTATCCCTGCTATCCTACGTTGTGCTCTAATCTTTACTAAAAGAGGTTCCAACGTTAAAAGAAAAAGCAGTGGGGACAAAGGGCAGCCTTGACGAGTGCCTCTCCCGATATCGAATCCTGAAGTTCTGAGTCCGTTGACTCGGAGCATTGCTCGTGGGCTCGCATAGAGTGTCTCTATCGCATTAACAAACCACCCGTGTAGCCCTATGTCTTTAAGTGTCTCAAACAGGAATGGCCACTCTACCTGGTCAAATGCACGTTCTGCGTCTAAACTGACCACCATTTTCTGTGTGCCTGGAGGGGAATTGGCCAATAATGCCAGGATCAATTTGCGTGTGTTCAGGACCGATTGACGCCCCCGGACAAAGCCTATCTGATCTTCATGGATAAGACGGGGCATCAGGGGCGCCAATCTTTCTGCCAAGATGAGTGATAAGAGCTTGACCTCCACATTAATCAGGGAGATAGGTCTGTAGGATCCCGGGTTCAGTTGATCTCTGTCTTTTTTGGGGATCAAACTTATGAGTGCTGTGTTTGCGTGTGGAGGGAAATGTCCCATTTCTACCACTGTGTTCAAGTATTCAGTCAGGGGCCCTACGATCTGTGTGTTCAGCAATTTGTAAAACTCTCCTGAGAGGCCATCAGGCCCTGGAGCTGAATATAGATTCAGTGAGCCTATCGCCTTTTGTACTTCTTTGGCTGACACCGGGGCACCAAGGAGGGCTGCTTGATCCGTGGAAATTTTCTTTAGTCCCGCCCCTTTCAAATATCCTTGTATGGTCTCCCGGGTCCCTACGTGCTCTTGTTTCCCTTTATATAATTTTGCAAAGTGCTGATAAAAATTGTCTGCAATCTCCTTGGGGTCACGTGTTATTCCTCCAGCTTTAGAGCGGAGTGCTGTGATGTAATGCGGTTTGCGTGTGCCCTTCACTAGTCTAGCTACCATCCCTCCCGCTTTGTCTCCAAATTTGTGTAGTTTGTATTTTTTGTACAGGAGTGATCGCATTATCCGCTCATGCAGAAGGCTATTGAGCGCCACTCTGGTAGACATAAGTGTGTCATAATTTGTCCGTGTCGGTGCCCCGGCATACGCTCGCCTCGCCTCTCTAAGCTGTTTCTCCAATATAACTATTCTCCGGGCAATTTGTCGGTTCCTCTTGCTGACATAAGCTATGGTCTCACCCCTGAGCATGGCCTTCGCCGTGGACCAAAACAGGACCCCGTCTTCCTGATGTTCTCGATTATGTGTGGCAAATTCCTCCCACTTCTGTTGTAAATACTTTTTGAAGTCATTGGACGTGAACAAATATGCCGGAAACCTCCACCCCGGGGATTGTTGAAAAAAGGGGGCTGGTTCTAGATCCACCCAGATTAAAGAGTGATCTGAGATTTCCTCTGGGCCTATAGTGGCATTTATTACCCTGGAGAACTCAGTCTGCGACATAAGAACATAATCGATTCTGGACTGTGTCCGATGGACCCTGGATGTATGTGTGTAATCCCTCTCTTCTCCATGTAATATTCTCCAGGGATCTACCAGTCCCATCTCATGACAAAATGTTCCTAATATGGAAGGTGGAGCCGCGGGTTGCGCTTGTTGGGATTTGGAGCGGTCCAGGGCCGCATCCATGACTTGGTTCATGTCCCCAGCTAGGATCAAGGGAAGTGTGCTGTGTCCCCTGCATTTCGCCAAGACCTCTGCAAAGAAGCCTGTGGCTGTTGTATTGGGGCCATAAGCTGACACCACTAGCATCTCTCTCCCCTGTAAGTTGATCTTTATCCCCACTAGTCTCCCCTCGGCATCTCTAAACTCAAGTTTAGCTGAACACATTAGTGATTTATGGATTAATATCACTACTCCTCCTCTCCTTCCCGTGGCTGGTGAGCAAAACACTTCTCCTACCCAATGTCGGTTCAGTTTCTCGTGTTCCTCTTGAGACAATCTGGTCTCCTGGAGGCAAGCTATCCCCGCCCCATGTCTGTGTAAAGCTGTTAAAATTTTTGTTCTCTTGATTGGGGAAGAGATCCCTCCCACATTCCAGGAGATTATGCGCACATTATTCTGAGCAGGAATGGGTCAGTGACGGGGTGCCTGTGATGTTCTGCCAGCCTATGTCTCCTGAGCACCCAGCCTTACTCAGGAGGCTATCCATATTCGCCACTGTTCTCCCCACTGTGTCTCCCACGACCCAAACCATGGGCGGCCTACCTCTATCAAAAACTCTATATTGTACATGTAGTTCCTGCGTGTATCCCTCTTTTGACCAACCCCCCTCCCCTAACTTCCCCTTATTCCCCCCTGACCCTATCAACCATCCTAATTCCTGAACCCTATGCATCCAGTCTATTACTCTAAGAGGAGCCCCTTCTATGCCCGAGGCCTCCCCGCCCTAGAAGG
Organism: Microcaecilia unicolor; assembly: GCF_901765095.1. NCBI lineage: Eukaryota > Metazoa > Chordata > Amphibia > Gymnophiona > Siphonopidae > Microcaecilia > Microcaecilia unicolor. The sequence goes on along the minus strand of NC_044031.1, from coordinate 404,843,073 downwards.
TGCAAAACTTTCAGCCTTCGCCCCTTAAAAAAATGCAGACCTTGAAGAAGGTTCAGACTTCTCTCCTCTGTTCGTTCTGATCTGCCGGGCGCTGCTCTAGCTCCGTGATGAATGTGTGCGCCGCTTCTGCGGAATCAAACGTTTTCCAGCGACCCTCATGACGGATCTTAAGTACTGCTGGATATATCAGCATAAATCTTGTCTGTAGCGCGTGAAGCCGGCGACACAGCGGCGTGAATTTCTTCCGGCGTTCCTGAAGGGAGGCTGAGTAGTCCTGAAAAATTCTGATCTGGTGTCCCTCATATTTTGTGTCATCTCGCTTTATGCGGTACCCATTCAATTTCTCTTGTTTATGCAGGTAATTGTGCACTTTCAGGATCACCGCGCGCGGGGCCTGGCGGCCATCTTGATTCCGACCTACGCGATGCACCCTCTCCAAACACAGGCCGCCCGCATGGTCCGACAGAGCGAACTCTGTTTTCAGCCATTGTTCCACAGCTGTTGCCAGCACAGAGTCCCCAATCGACTCAGGTAGGCCAATCAACCGCAGATTACTGCGCCTACCTCTGTTCTCTAGTTCATCCACCTTATCTGTGAGCGTTGTCACTGTGGTCTGTAGCTGGCGGATCTGCTGTTGTGTTGGGGGGTTCGCGTCCTCCATCTCGGACACCCTATGTTCTAGGTCTCCGATCCGGCGCGACTCCTCCTCCAATCGGGTTTCAAAATTTGCGATTTGTGCCGATATTTTTTCTAATCTGGGTTCCAGTGCTTGGACTACTGCCGCATTCAGTTGCGATAATTACGCTAATTGCGCCTCCGAGAAAGGCGGCCCGCTGTGTTTCTGTGGCGAGTCCATGTCCGGGCCAACTGCCTTCGACAGTTCCTTATCTTTCTTTGCTCCGCGTGCCGGCATAATTTTAGCTGATTTCTCCATAAATTTATCCATCACCCAGTTAACTGATGTTTCGTGCCTTCAGTTTGTTTCGGGGCGAGGTGAAATCCTTAGTTATTTGACGATATCGGGCGTTGGGCCTCGGAGAGCAGGGACTCACGTCCTACTCCCTCAACGCATCACGTGACTCCCTTGAAGGGGCAGTGTTATGACATATAATATTCTACATCCAACTTCACTTGATCATTGCCTCTAAAACAACCTCCGTGTAAATCATATATTGACTTGTTTACTTATATCAATTTTTAATCTCAACAATTTCCTAAACAGGCTCAACCTGTATATCAATGTATGTGGGGGAGAGGGGCACTTATCTTATAACGGGATGACGAGTTCCCATCACTAACTGAGGCTCTTTTCCTCCATTAAATAAATGGTAAAGTAGCTGAATATAAATGAATAAAAAAGAAAAAAAAAAAAAGAGTGATTCCTAGACAGAATTGATTAAAGTGATCACTGGAGAATGGCAACTTCCTGGCACACAGGTTACAGCTTTACAGTAGCCAAATTTGAGGAAGAACAAAAAAACCCTCTAAGTTATTTAAGTAAATTCCGAGAAGCAGTAAGGAAGAACAAACTATAAAAGTTTGAGAGAGACTCCAAAGATTATGTTGAAAACAAAGTTTACCTCGTATGAAAGTAGTCATACCCGAGAAACAGCATACTTATAAACAAGTGTCTTTTCCAGATCTATCAGGTTTAGATCATTCCTCTAGTGGAAGTGACAGTGGTGAGGATTTTTTAGAAGGATGTCCACACAGAGGAAGAAGCCAGAATTACAGGAGACGACATGAAGAAGTTCAAGGCACAATTCGCCCAACAACCAGATCACAAAGAATACCCAAGAAGTGGTGATGAATTTATTTTCTAGAATGTTGTCATCTACTGACCTTTATTATCCAAAGGTCTTTCATTTATACCAACATATAATTTTGATCAATTCCAATTTTTAGTAGACCTAGAAAATTTTATAAGAAAGTTGAAATTAAAGATATTTTTTTCAAACGAAGAGTGTGGGTACGATAAGTCTAGATTATGCAATAAATCCACTTAGGTTCCACCAATTCCAGTTGATCCAACTGTGAAAGTATTTAAAGCATTAGTGACACAAGATGTAATGTCTTGGTCCACCAAGAACAAGATATATCCTGCTAACAACTTGCCGAAAGAAAGACAGTTGTTGAAGAAAATGAAACAAGATCGACAAATAGTTATCAAAAGAGCAGACAAGGGCGGAGCGGTCATCTTACAGGGCCGCTCAAATTATGTCCAAGAGATACTTTCACAACTGAATGTTGTAGATATTTACCAGCCACTAGTAGAAAACCCCACAAGATTACAACATGAGACACAGACGTTAAAGAAGAGTTTGATTTAGGTTTTTCTGACGTCCAAAGAAGTCAAATGTTTGAATACTGTTCATCTGGTTGTTCTGGTTTTCTATGCTTTGCCAAAAGTACATAAAGATGCTAGACATCCACCTGGAAGGCCTAATTTATCATCCAGAGGTTCACTATCGGAACCGCTGTCAACATTTGATGAATTCTTTATTAAACCACGGCTCCAAGGGGCTCCTTCATACATCAAGGATACAACACATTTTCTAATACTTTTACAAGAAATGGAAAGCAATAAGGTAGTAAAATATCTTATGGTGACTTTGGACATCTGGTTATTAAATACTTGCATACCACAGAATGAAGCCACTGAAGTGGTTACGGCTGCACTAGAGAATAGACCTACACCTCATAATGTGCCCACAGATTTTCTAGTAAAATTAGCAAGGATGACATTGACTGAAAACCTTTTTCTGTTTCAGAATACACTTTATTTACAGAAATCAGGAATAGCAATGGGAGTAATGTTTGCTCCCAGTGTGGCTAATTTCTACATGATAAAATCTGAACAGCAATGAATAGTAAATTCTCCTTTTTCAAACAAAATTCACCTTTGGAAATGTTACATAGACAATATATATATTTTTTGTTATGGGAGGGTTCTCTGTCTGAATTACTGAATTTTGTAGATTGGCTGAATGACTGGAATCCAGCTTTATTGTTCACACAACAACATTAATATGAATCCATTCATTTTCTGGATGTCTACATAGAGTGAACAATCCTTTATGATTAAAGTATTTTAAAAATCTACAGATGATAACACCATGTTGGAATACGGCAGTTACCATCCGATGCGATTAAAATAAAGTCTGCCATACTCCCAGTTTCTCAGATATATAAAAGAATATGTATGGACCTTACAGATTTTAAGCAACAATCAGAAGAGTTAACAAGCGCTCTAGATAGACATGGCTATGATAAAAAAGATACTACGGAAAGCTCAAACTCGAGCCCGCTTTAATGATAGGAGCTGGTTGTTAAAAAATAAATGCATAGACTCGATGTCTGAAGATATTGATGTTTTGAAATACATGACTGGGGGGAAATGATGGCAAACGTCTTAAAAAGCATTGGGGCACCATGAAAACATCCGATTCTAGATGTTTACATGTAGCATATTCTCAATGCCCTAATTTAAAAGAGATCTCGAGTCATGCGGCGTTACCAGCTATAGATGGAATACAAGGTGCTGGAAAATGTACTAAATGCAGTCAGTGTAAATTGTGCAAAATCATGCAAGAGTGCACAGAGTTCATTAATCCTGGAGCTGAAAATGTTTACAGATTAAAAACATCAGACTGATTGTAAATTAAGTTTTGTGATATATACTTTACAATGCCCATATGGTAAAATCTATGTTGGTAAAATAATACGTCCAGTGCATGTGAGAATGAATGAACATAGGATTCAATATCCAACATCAAAAGGTCACAGCTCCATTGGTGTCGCATTGTTTAGCTTTGCAACACAAATTTGAATATTTCAATTGTATTACCGAGACTGGATTTCTGTTTGTAGAGAAAGTGAGGGTTATCCAAAACCCGAAGTGGAAAGAGTCTGGAATTTTGTTTATAAAAAGAACTCGGGCTTGTTTACCCGTGAAGAAAGAAAAGGTGTTTGAGAACGAGGGTGCCTTATGTCATCATTGGAAGGAGTTTGAATTCCATCATTGGATTGAATTTGGATTGGTAAAGGAAAAGGAGTTTGCTCATGACTTTACAAGACACACATAACGGACAGTGGAGATAAGTACAGTTCATCAAGATGAACATTTTACAGTGTGGACTAGAGTGTGGACTTTAAGATAAATGAATTGGTCATGAGATTTTCAGTCTTGATCTACTTTGGGGTACTGGGTAATTTGCATGTAAGGTATTGAATGTTTAGGATTGTGAGTAATAATAAAGAATTGCTATATATGAATAGTTTGCATAAGAGTAGTAGTCTAATTAAGAGTAGGTAGTCAATTGTATTACTGATAAACTGACTCCAAGTATTAGAGGAGAAAACGCTAACAGAAAGATTGACACAATGTGAGCAACACTTGATATATCATTTGAAAACAACTGAACCAGATGGATTGAATATGATTGAGTGATCTGCATTTCTTTAGAGAGATCACTCGTTCATAAGGAACACTGAATTCATTGTTTGAAAATAATTGATCCAGATGGCATGGATAACATGATCAAGTGGTTAGGACTTTTTAAAGAGACTACTCGCTTGTGCGCATGCGTCAGTGTTCAGAGAAAATAGTGCGCCATTTTTGAAAACAAGTAGAGCGGGTTGAGTGGGCAATTAAACTACTGGTAAAACATTCATGTTTGGTGTGCCATGAAGAACCTGGTGATCATATTGGAATGTGAATTTCAGTACGTTCTAACAGTGTGATATTTTTATGTTTGAGAGAGTGGGACAGAAGAAGAGGTGGCGAAACAGGTCCCCATAAGGGATTGTCCTGTTACAAGATAAGTGCCCCTCTCCCCCGAAAACATTGATATACAGGTTGAGCCTGTTTAGGAAATTGTTGAGATTAAAAATTGATATAAGTACAGTATTCAATCCATGATTTACATGGAGGTTTGTTTTAGAGCCAAAGATTGAGTGAAGCTGGATATAGAGTATTATGTCATAAAGCACTAACTGAGGCTCTTTTCCTCTGTTAAATAAATGGTAAAGTAACAGAATATTTCTATCTACCCAATCAGGTTTGGAAGTACTAAATATGTATAGGAATGTAACCCACCTTAAGACTCTAAAATCCACAATCGGGATTTAAACTTATTACAAAACAAGAACCTCAAACCACCTCATGGGAACCTTGATGCTACTTGTGCTTGGTTCACCACTCTACCGAGGAGTAAGTTACTATCATTGGTTCAAGTGCGGGGGAGTAGAGAAAAACAACCAACCGAAAAAACTCAATCTGATTTGAGAAAACCGGATGGTTTAAAAACTCTTGACCCCCGACACTAACATACCAAAAAAGAGCCAAAAAGTAGGTAAACCACCCCTATTCAAAAATACCAACCCCCCATGGTGCACCTTCATAACAACCTGGTCCTATAAACCCCTTATTCTGAATCTTTAGTAAAGGGTAATTACAATTACAATTACTTAATACTGAACCCGTTCTTATTACTTATCTGGTCATTGTAAATCCAGGGCTCAATAGAAACGACAAACCAGGCTGCCAATAGTCCACAATGGAGATGGTACTCAATTGTTCAGATACCAATGACACCTCGCGTGTCTAACTTCATGCCTTTCTTTGTGCTTTTCTTCCGACAAGTGCGCCTTGTTTCGCCGCTATCTGGCTGCTTCAGGAAAAAAATTTTTTTAACATTCTCGGGTCCTCCCAGAGACCTCAGCATATAACCGAACGTATTCTCAGTTGTTCACAGCATAAACTGTCAAGATGGCGCAAACACAATCTTTAGCCAACCGGGAAAAAAACCCGTCGCGTTTTAACTACCAAATTGGGAAGCCCCGCCCCTGCTGAAGGCTACTCCAATCAGTTCATTTGTATAACTAATGAACTTAATAGTAGGCGTTCCATTCTATGTTACGGTTCAGACCCTTAGGTTCTACCGTCTGTAACAAGTAGATCCAAAACTGTTCTTTTCTCCATAATATAGTTTTAATATCCCCCCCTCTCTTACCCAATATTACCTGGTCAATGACCATGCAGGTTAGTTGTTCAAACTTATGTTGAAATTGCACACAATGACGTGTCATAGGTGCTTCCATTTTAGATTTCGTTACACAATGCCTGTGTTCGATAACCCTGGTTTTAAATTGCCGTGTGGTGTGGCCCACATATATCAGACCACATGGACACCAAAAGGCATAAACTACATTCATTGACTCACATGTGGTATTCTGTCTGAGCTGAAAATTTTTGCCTGTTGTGGAAGAAAAAGTAGAACCTTCTTTAGTTAGAGAACAAATTGAACAATGTCCACATTTTTGATGACGTCCTACTGGATTTTGTTGTTTTTGTGTCCAAACATCCGCATAACTGAATTGATCTTGTAAATTTCTGTTACGAGAAAAAGACATCATTAAATGATGATCAGAGAATGCTGGCTGGGTAGCCATAATATTCCAATGTCTTCTCAAAATTGTAGCGATTTGTGGAGAACGATTAGTGAATTTCAAAACACAAGACGTAACTTTAGAATCACTCTGTTGTTGTGCGTTACCAAGGTGCCTTTCTTTCGGTGATAACAAAAATAAGAACGGGTTCAGTATTAAGTAATTGTAATTGTAATTACCCTTTACTAAAGATTCAGAATAAGGGGTTTATAGGACCAGGTTGTTATGAAGGTGCACCATGGGGGGTTGGTATTTTGAATAGGGGTGGTTTACCTACTTTTTGGCATGTTAGTGTCGGGGGTCAAGAGTTTTTAAACCATCCGGTTTTCTCAAATCAGATTGAGTTTTTTCGGTTGGTTGTTTTTCTCTACTCCCCCGCACTTGAACCAATGATAGTAACTTACTCCTCGGTAGAGTGGTGAACCAAGCACAAGTAGCATCAAGGTTCCCATGAGGTGGTTTGAGGTTCTTGTTTTGTAATAAGTTTAAATCCCGATTGTGGATTTTAGAGTCTTAAGGTGGGTTACATTCCTATACATATTTAGTACTTCCAAACCTGATTGGGTAGATAGAAATATTTGTTTTTGGGTTTTGGAATTTCCCTTTAGTGAGATATAAAGTAACAGAATATAAATTAATAGAAGAATAAATGATTCCTAGACAGAATTAATGAAAGTGATCCCAATTTTTCAGACATTGAGTGTAAACTTTATATAAGTGATCGTATTCTCCATTTATAACGTGACTTTTAGCATTCTGATCATAAAGTCATTGATGCAATACTCTGGTCTTGCAAAGTGCTCTCCCATAGAAGTGTCACCCTGGTTAGCTTTGTGATGCTTAACATAGTGCCTATGTAAGGTAAATCATATCTTCAGCATCTGGCCTGTCTCCCCAACATAGCATCCTTCTTTACTTTTTTTGTATTGAATAATATATACTACATTTGAAGAACAGCATGAGTAGGATCCCTTTATACTGAATGCTTTTCCCATGCGAGTAACTATGGGGTCCTGTGATGTACAGTTTGCATCTTGGTATATCGTGGGGGCATGTGCCATTCTCTTCTTTTTCAGTTTCTATTGGAAGTTTGCTTTTTACAAATTTTTGTTCCAGATTAGGTGGTTGTTGGAAGGCCAGAATTGGTGGAGCTGGGACTCTGTCTCAGTAATTCATCCTCCAGGAATAGTGGTTTTAGATCTTGTATGATTTTTCTCTGTTTTCCTAGCTCTGGATTGTTTGTCATTACAAGGCAGACTCTCTGTGGTTTTCTTTTCTTTGTACTGCAGTAGATTTTCCCTGTATGTTTTAAGGAAAGAGGCAATCTTCTTGGAGATTATTTTGGGGTCATACCCTTTTTCTTTTGAAGAATTCAGTTAGGATGTTTCTCCCTGTCTCTTATAACGAACTCCAAAGTACATGGCAAAAACCCAAAGAGGATTAGATCATCCTGAAAAATCAAACCAATAACCATAATATTCAAATAGACTACACATATCCTTCAAAACAGGCTTCATGATACAGTTATTCACTAATCAAGTTGGAATCAAATGTTTTCTTATGATGACCCTAAGCAAATTTTAAGAAAGGCTTTAAGGACAATCAACTTAGAAAACCCCACACAGTTAAAAGAGGAGAAGAAAAGAGACCAATCTAAAAGAAAAAAAAGTTATAAAAGCAAATTTAGAAAAACCACCACAAGAAGCAAAGACAGCCCTACATAACAAGCTGTCTTTCTTACTGTGCTTTTTTGTTTTGCTTTTACAAATTTTTTCTTTTAGATTTGGTCTTTTCTTTCCTCCTCCCTGTTTAAATTGTTTTTCTAAGGGCCTATTAAATTGCACTAGTGATTCCCATGTGGCAAATGTGACGCAGCCCATTCAAATTGCGCATTTGCTGCACCGTGAATTGCTAGTATGGTTTGGTAAAAGAACCATAAAGTTCGTTCCTTTTAAAGCAAATCTTAAAATGTCTTCTTTGAGTAATCTGTACAGCTAGTCATCACTTTTTTTTTTAAGCAACCTTCAATATGGAGGTGGTTTGACACAAGTGTGTGGGTTACTTAGTGCTATTTTAATATGATCAAATTTCATAAAGGTTTAGGGTTTAGATGCTTTGTTTTATGGGTACCTTTTTTTATTGAATGAGAGTCTCTCCCACCTTTTTTTTTAAACAATTTATGTTTAAACATTTTTGGTTGTTTTGTACTGATTTTTATTTTTTCATAGATTTTTGACCCTCATGCTTAGGGTCATTAATAAGAGAATGTTGATTCCTATTTGATTAGTGGTTAAATGCATCATAAAGAGCGCTTTGAATAAAGTATAGTCTTTCTGAATATAATGGTTATTGGCTTTTTTCTTAGTTTTTCAGGATGATCCATTTCCTTTTTATTTTTCCTGTCTTCTTTGGAGTTTGTTATAATTGTATCTTTGATATGCTTTTTCTAAATGTGGAATTTCTTCCAATTTAGGCTAAGTGCTGAAATATACTGGGTTTCTGATTATCATACTTAAACAAATGTTTAAATACACTTTAATATTAACAGGATATAATGAAATAAAAAAATGCAAGTTTTAATATGTAAAATCTTGCATCTTGTGTGTCCACTAGAGGTTTGCAAGGGGACATAATCTAGTCCCCATCCCCACCTGTCCCTAGACCACTCTATTCCATCCCCACCCCATCATATTTATTCTGTACCTTCAGCATCCCCATCACACTAGTACCATCCTCTCAATAACCCCATATTTTTCTCTCTCATCCTTGTACCCAACCCTTATTTAAAAGATCTTATAAATTCAAGCAAAACATAAATGCATCCTACAACTTGTTAAAATTTAACACAAAACAATAGGCATTAACTTTAATAAATAATATTTTTCTTGCATATTTAACATGGACTGTGAGAAAACAATTTTAAACTATGTAAAAATAAACCATCTACAGAGCTAGAGTTCAGTTCCATATTACATTCTTCAATTGTTCATCCTGAATCTGAAAAGAACATTCTGATGATATGCTGGTGACAGGAATTCCAAACAGGGAGAAGGCAATTGTGTGTCAGTTTTGGCCACACATGGGACCTCTGTCGCCAGTAGGTAGTAAGAGATGACCAGAATTCCTTGTCTGAGCTCAATATGTATGTATCCACTTCAATCACAGAAGTCTTTTCCTGGCTCTTGAATAAGTCTCAAAAAAAAGAAAAAAAATCTGCCTCTGAGTCGTCTCGTTTTGGACGTTTTGGTTATGCTTTAGCAATTGGTTGAACCTCGACTACAGCCTAATCTGCTGTCGGTAATCGCAGTCTGTTATGGCACCGTATCACCTTTCTTTTTAACAATTTTGTAAGCGATATTGCTGAGAATCAACTTCAGTTTTTGATGGCTGAGGTCCATGAAAGAGTACGGGGTTGAGATTATGAATTGTGCAACCTATCCAGACCTCATCTCAAAATGCTGCTTTCATATTAGCTGCATTATCAGTCACACAGATGAGACTAGCTTGGTGGAGATTATACTCTGCCAAAACGCTTGAAACAAAATCGACAAATATGGTCTCCCTTGTTGCCAAAATTACTGACCACATGCATCAAGGTGAGCTCCTCTTTCAATTTTTTTTTAAGCTGAGGTGTTGGTGTCAAGTTTCCAAGTTAAGGGTGCATGAGGACATAATCTGATCCCCATCCCCTGCTGTCCCCATTAATTTCCAATCTATCCCCATTCACTTTTGATCCATCCCCCCCCCCCCCCCCCCCCCGTCTCCACAGCAATAATGACCTTTTTGCCCTCATCCCCGTGGATTTCTCTGGAATTATGTGGGTTTTCCATTGTCCCTGTCCCCATGCACACCTCTAGTGTTCACATACTATCTTTCCTCCTCAGAGGCAATCTATTTTAAATTTCCCATCCCAGCCAGCTATCACAATTTAAAGTGAAGGTTGTCCTGTTAAGTCTTGAAGATAACAGGAAAACTCTTTGTCATATCCATATCATAGAGGCATAACCTGTTCATGTCTACAAAATAATTACATAAAATAGTTATTTACCTGGTCAAAACAACTGCAATACAAACCTGTATGCCTAACAGTTGCCTATAGCAGTATTACCAGTTACACAGTAATGTCGGGTTTCATTTAAATGTACACAAAATGGTGGGAGCTCATCAACTGTCTGACGGCCAGGGATCACTGTCTGTGCAGGAGGAAAAAGCGTCAAGAAGCTCACTCGTGTTGAAAACACTAGGAGCATTGCCAATGATGAAGCAGCCCTGCTTCTAGTGTTTTCAACGCGAGTGATCCCCAGCCGTCAGACAGTTGATGAGCTCCCACCATTTTGTGTATATTTGAAATTGCTTTGGGGAGTTCTTACCCCGTATTTGATTGGGTTTCATTTAAAGACATACCTCATTTACTAAGCAAACTTACCTCATAGAAGCAAACTAATAATCTGTAAATAAGAGCAACCACCATCATTTTCTGCAAATCTTCCATCGAAGTGTCTTCATCAATTTCTTCTATTATATAATGCATAGCAAACTTGGAAATATCCCTGTACAACATTTAAACAAAGGAGAAATGATGTCTTACCTGATAAATTTCTTTTCTTTAGGTCAGTGGCACTATTATGAACCAATGGGTGGTTATCCCTCCTACTAGCAAGTGGAGGTAGAGAAAACGGAATTCTGTCAGTGTCATCACCAGCATAAGCAGAGGTGCTCCCTGGAACAATCCAGTATGCATCTGCCCAAGCGGCAGAAGGCCCCTTTGTAACGTACCCATGAACATCAACCACAGCAGCTGCAATGATAATCAAGCAAGCAAGACACCACAGTGTGGCACTCAATACTCTGCACATACCAGGAAACAGCCATATCACGGGAACCCATATGTCTGCCAATGACAAAATGAATCTTTTTTTGTTTTTGTTTTGAAACACTGAAAAGGAAGTACACAGCTCACCCAGAACCCTGGGCCTAGGTCTTCCAAGGGCGGGATTTCAGAACAGTATCACTAGCAAGATGACATTGTAGATGAGGATGACGTGCAGTTCTGAGCAACAAGAAGCCAACAAGAGGCCATGAAGGGAAGATATAGAGAGAATCCACTACATGCCAAGGCTGAACCAGGGTATTTATCCCCTAAGAGGCCGGGTCCTTTTGGTAACTGAAAAGGAGCTCCGCCTTTGCATTAGTTCTGGATGCCATCCTTGGTGACCAATAACCACTGATGAGGATCCAGAGGGACACCTCTCGAAAGGTTCACTAGACTGTCCTATCAGGACAGACTGATCCTTGCCCTGCAAATGAGCAGGAGAGAATGATGGAAATCCTAAGAGGCCGGCTCTCACCAAGACAACAGGGCCTGCTGTAGAGGGTGCATGTGAGTCCTCGCCCATGGCACCACCTTCAGAGTTGTAGCCATGGAGCCCAGGAGCTGCAAACAGCTCCAGTCTGTGGGCTGCGGAAGCTTGCACACCTGGCACCTCTGCACCCTCAGCTTCTCTGCCCACTCCTCTGGAAGGAAAACCATCCCCCAGCTTGTGACGAAGTGGACTCCCAGGTACTCCAGAATCTGAGACGGAGTGAGGTAGCTCTTGGACTGATTCAGAACCTAGCCCAGAGACTCCAAGAAAGATTATTATTATTATATGACATTTGTATCCCACACGTACCTTGAGAGTTCAGCACGGCTTACACAGTGAAAAACTGCACAGATCCCCAGGAGCAATATAAAGGAAAATAACATGCAAATCAATTACAAAGCCCAGTTCCTAGACTACTGACCCAAATACTTGCTGTCATATGTGCTGGTACAAAGACAGTGGGAGAGCGACCAAGGATACCAAAGAAAAGAAGATGTTCCTTAATAAAAGAGTTTATTTGGAGTATGAAGACTCGACACAACGTCGTGTTTCGGCCGTTAGGCCTGCATCAGGAGTCTCTTGCGCAAAATGTTGCTGGTCAATGTTGAAGACAGTCTTCAAAGTAGTACATCAGTCTCTTGCATGAGCTGTGACTTGGAAGAATGATGAAGAAAAATCATCAAAAGTAACGCAATAGTCTTTAAAAAGACTGTTGAAAGCGTAGGCACATGGATCGCAATGACCTTCTGCGCGCGCTGCAAAATATCCATTTTCACTGGATATTTTGCAGCGCGCGCAGGTCATTGGAACTTTGGAAGGCTAAGTGCTTTGAAAATATGCCTCAGTGTAACATAGTAGATGACGGCAGAGAAAGACCTGCACGGTCCATCCAGTTTGCCCACAAGATAACTCATATGTGCTACTTTTTGTGTATACCTGACCTTGATTAGTATCTGCCATTTTCACGGCATAGACCGTAGAAGTCTGCCCAGCACTAGCCCCATCTCCCAACCACCAGCCCCCCCCCCCACCCCACTGGCTCTGCCACCCAATCTCCGCTAAGCTTCTAAGGATCCATTCCTTTTGAACAGGATTCCTTTATGTTTATCCCATGCATTTTTGAATTCCGTTACCGTTTTCATCTCCACCACCTCCTGCGGGAGGACATTCCAAGCATCCACCACTCTCTCCGTGAAAAAATACCTCCTGACATTTTTCTTGAGTCTGCCCCCCTTCAATCTCACTTCATGTCCTCTAGTTCTACCGCCTTCCCATCTCCGGAAAAGGTTCGTTTGCGGATTAATACCTTTCAAATATTTGAACGTCTGTATCATATCACCCCTATTTCTCCTTTCCTCCAGGGTATACATGTTCAGGTCATCAAATCTCTCCTCATACGTCTTGTAACGCAAATCCCATACCATTCTCGTAGCTTTTCTTTGCACCGCTTCAATTCTTTTTACATCTTTGGCAAGATATGGCCTCCAAAACTGAACACAATACTCCAGGTGGGGCCTCACCAAAGACTTATACAGGGGCATCAACACTTCCTTTCTTCTGCTGGTCACAAGCGCAGCTATCTCCTGTTATGAACCACAATGGGAACAGGGAGAGAAGCCACTGTGAGGTGCAGGGAAGTCAAAAACTCCCTTGGATGCACCAATACGATAACCAAGCACGTGTAAAATGCTCATATTTACACAATATAAAAATAATCCATTATTCCTGCTCAGCTGCTGGCTCTGAAGGCCATGTAGTGTGTGCCGCCAGAATGCCATACTATATAGCAGATGCACGCAGACCTGTCTGACTGCCACGGCTCAGGGCTCTGGTATCTCTGCCATCCCCAGCTCTCTCTGGGTGTGCCTAGAGGGAAATTCCCTACTTAGTTCTTTATCATAGCATTAGTCCCTGACAAAGGGCATAAAGCTAGCCAGTCCAATTAAATTTTTTTTTTTTTTTTTTGGGGGGGGGGGGGGGGGGGGTATGTGCTGTCAAAGCAAGCACTTTTGGAAAACCTGAGGGCTGCAGGGGAGCCGGGGAGGGAATAAACCCAAACAGGGTGAACAAGCAAAAGAGGGATGGGGACCCACAGGACCGAGGCAATGCCTCACACAGTGGCACTAAGAAGCGTGACTGGAGGCTTCGGAGACAAACTCCAATTTCAACCAAGTACAGCCCTAAGACTGACCTGGAAGCAGATGTCAGGTTCAACCGTGCTATACGACTGCGGCCAGAAAACTGGGGAGCTAGGCCAGGGACAGGAGCACCGTCAGCACAACTTATCACCTGCTGAAAGTAGAGAAAAATACTAGATTGTTTCAGGGAGTATCTTTGCTTATGCTGGTGATGACATTGGCAGAAAATTCAGTTTTCTCTACATCTGCCTGCTGGTAGGAAGGGATAACACCCATTGGTTCAGAACAGTTGAGCCGACACTAAGAAATCTTTTTTTACTGATCAAAATGTTAAAACAAACAATGCATAAAAGATTACATTTCAATACGACATAAGATCCTCCCCCCACTCCCCCCCATTATCTCCACCTAAACCCCTTCTTCCCAGAAAAATAAAATGAGAATTAAAAAAAACAAACATACAGTCTTGGACTCTTATAGCCCACGTGTGACTACTAGCTGAGAACTCAAACTCCAGCCACTTCCCCCAAAGTAAAAAAAAAAAAAAAAAAAAAACTGCCCTCCCCCCCACATCTCCTTTATTCAGCTCTTAAGCACATTAGAAACCTCCAAAACCTGCAAAGTCCATGCTAGTTGCATCGGATTTAGAAGGCTTTGGAAATAAGCCCTTCAATTGCTTCAGGAGCTTGTACTAAAGCACTATCTCCACCTAGGGACTTCAGTATCCATCTGCATGCCCTTGGAGACAGATTATGAATAGCTGTCCAAGACCAATAAAAACTGTTTCCTACATTTAAGGGTGTACATAGCATTAATGGAGCTTCAAACTGCAAACACATGAAACATCGCAACAATGCCAGTAAGAATGGGAAGTATTCTGGGTCCAGTATTGCAAAATGCATCAAGTCTCACCATATAAGCTTTGCTTAATAGCTCCCTGTAATATCTCTCAGAGGCATGAGAAGCAATCGTGTGTTCAAACAGAAGGATTCCCAGAGGCATTCTAAATATTGATGAATAGATCTCTAATAATGTTTGATTTTATTACTGGTTCAAAAGGCGAGACCAAACAGTATGACATTTAAGACAGAGGGGACCTAGCTTGGTGAACCCTAAAGAACTGTATTTGAGAAAAATATGCCCTGTGAATGAATGACAAACTGATACTCCCTTCAGTTATGCACTATGCACTACCACCATGTGCATCTTCCTTATCAAGAGTCTGACTGAGCGAGGTTACTGAAACTTACAAGTTAGAACTCCATCTATCTAATTAATATATCAGCATAATCACGAGCAACAACCATGTTTAGTGCCTGATGAAGCTGAGAGACAGATGGCCCAACAGGAACTGTTTTTGGAAAAGAAATTGTGCAGTTTGGTCCCAAATTCAGTGGAACGACCCGTTTTCTTCATGAATTTAAAATAAGCAAATTGGTCCTCTGTTGTAGTTCTGTAAAGGTCATTAGCTGACCGTCCTCCCTAAACAGATGTTTCACCAATATAATATCAGATTTAGCGCATCTGAGGAATACTGCACTATCCCAGTTGGATGGCAAATCAGTATTGCCCCAGATAAGTCACAACATGTGGGATCCTGGTTACCGATGGGCACCAGAATTCTCCAAGGGCTTCACCAAAACACTATGTTTTAAATATGAAAGTAATGTTTCTGTAAAAGTATGCAACAAATAAATTAAGTGCCAGGGGAAAAAGTAGGCTTTTTCAAATGACAGAAGAATAAAACAATTATTGCCCAGTATCTAGTCACTAAGATAAAAACAAATAGGTCTGATTATATTTCTTCATATCTGGCGTTCCAAGATCCCCAGAAAATGCATGGTAAAATTATGTCTTACCTGATAATTTTCTTTCCATTAGTCCCAACAGATCATTCCAGAGACGAGTGGGTTGTGTCCCTCTACCAGCAGGTGGAGATAGAGAAAACTTCAGAGTTTACTATATATAGACACGTGCAGCCATCTTACTCTCAGTATTGTCGATACCAAAGCAAGTGAAAAGCCAAGCAATCCACCATCAAAGTTCACTCCTGCCTCAAAAACACCTTTACAGGCCCTTCCTCCACCGCACCAGCGGGAGGGAAAACACCTAAGTGACAAATTGTCAACATAAGAGTAGGCCATGCTTCGTAGTTTTCCGTCAGTATGCAACGGTCCCTTAAGAAGGAGAGAACCTAGTGGAACAAAACAGGAACAAACACTCCTCTGGTGACTATGTACCTTAAGCCACCACACATGCAATAAAGGGTGGGCCTCTGGATTGATCTGTTGGGACCAATGGAAAGAAAATGATCAGGTAAGACATAATTTTACCTTCCATAGCGTCCCACAGATCAATCCAGAGACGAGTGGGATGTACAAAAGCAGTCCCCAAAGTAGGGTGGGTTCCCCAAACCGGCAAAGACTCCCAGTAAGACTTGACCGAACTCTCAAGACGGAGGACGGGGCATACCCCAACCCCCAAGAGGGCTCACGAACATCAGATAAAAATAAAGATATGCCACAGAACGTGGAACCAGAAAACACCAACGCTAGAGAAGAGCATGGTACCAGGTTCCAAAAACAGCGAAAGTCGGACATCCACATTTGATGAAAGGCGGTATTCGGCAAGGAGAGACAATTTTCCCAACGCCGGAGCTACATAAACATCTGCAAGCCTGAACACACAGCGAAGGAGCGCAAGTCAACTTGAAACTGTGGACCTGTGCCCAGAAAAGAATGAAGAAGGCAAGCCCCCCCGAGGGACGGTGTAAGTACCCAAGAGAATGAAGTTGCGCTCAACTTGCAGCGATAAAGCAGCATTCAACATGCCGCAAAAAACTGCGCTGAAAAGCAGCGATTGAACAGCGCACAAAAGCAGTGATGGAACTGTGATCAACCTACTGCAAAGAAGTCGCGTACAGGGATGGAGCTGCGCCCAGCTTCCCAGAATGAAGTCGCGCTCAACATCCAGCAAAGGATCCGTGCCCAACCTACAGTAATGGAGACGTGCTCAACCCAACACGCTGGCACCAAGCTCACAAGACACGATGGAGCCATGCTCAACAGAGAACAATAGAGCCGATCCCAACATGTATCAATAGATCGGTGCCCAACATGCGGCCAAGGAGCTGTGCACAACTTACCATAAAAAACATAGATGAAGCTGCTCAACATGCCACCAAGCAACTGTGCTCAATATGCAGCAATGGAGGTGAGCTCAACATGCAGCAACAAAGCTGTGCTCAACCTGCATCAAAGGAGCCGAGCTCAACATGCCGCAATGGAGCTGTGCTCAACATGCTGCAATGAAGCTGTGCTCAACATAGAGCAAATAACACAGATGGAGTACCAGAAAACAGCCAGAAAGGAAGGCGCTGCCAGGTGAGACCTGGCGGTTATTCCCAAGATCCAGAGGAATATGAAAGAAACACTGAACTAACATCCTCATACACACAGCCACAAGGCTGTGCCAGGCCAAGACGCAAAATGAAGCCGGCCTGTAACAGGAAAGTGATGAAAACCAACTAAGGGAGGAGTGAATCAGAACCTCCCTATGTCAGGGAGGAAAATACTGTAAAATAAAAAAAAAAAGAAACAAATAGCAGGGGCTTTACAAGCAAAATGCCAGAAGCACCAAAGACCAGACGGCCTGAAAAGGGACTGACCAGCAGCCGTAAAAGACTGACAGGCAAGAAACAATAGACTGAGCCTGCAGCATACACATAGCCAGCGAGAGACTCCTTCAGTTCGAAACTGACAGGAGAAGACCTCCAAATCGCAAAGGTACCGATCCCAGAAGGACCGAAGACCAGAATTAGACGCCGAAAGCGAAAATCAAAGAAACTTCGCAAGCGCTCCCTTAGAAGATCTTACCTCAAGCAGAACAAGCTGGACGGTCTGAGCCGGAGCAAGGACAACTGCTTCAGCTGAAGCAAGGCTCAACGGTCTGATCCGAGCAAAGCTCAACGTTGCGATCCGTAGTCAGACTTGACGGCCTGAGTTGTAGCCAGGCCCCGGACCGAAGTAAATCTCAACGGCCTGAGCCAGTTCACCGGTCGGAGCCGGAGCAAGGTCGCCGGCCTGAGCCGGGACAATGTCAATTGCTTCAGCCAAAGCAAGGCTCGACGGCCCGAACAAGTGTCGACGGCCTGAGCCGGACTCAGGCTCGACGTCCGGAGCTAAATCCAGATTCAATGGCCTAAACTGGAGAGAAGCTCGACGGCCTGAGCCAAAGCAAGGTCAGCAAAGCTCGACGGCCTGAGCTGGAACAAAGCTCGATGGCTTGAGCCGAAGCAAAGTCAGCAAAACTTGACGGCTGGAGCCAGAGCAACGGTCCACGGTCTAAGCCATGTACCCTGTTCAGTTTTCCCTGAAGATATGTTCCCTCATTGGAAAAACTGAGCCGGAGTGAGGCTCGACGGCCTGATCCAGAGAGGCTCGACAGCCTGATTCAAATAGAGGCTCGACAGCCTGAGCCCGAGCAATGCTAGATGCTCTGCGACAGAGCAAGGCTTAACTGCCTGAGCTGTAGCAAAGCTGAAGCCAGCCAGCGCCAGGCCCGACGGCCCCAGCCGGAGCCAGGCCCGACGGCCCCAGCCGGAGCAAGGCCCGAGCCAGAAGAAGGCCCGATGGCCTCCACTGGAAACTGACAGTTCCAGCTGTAACAAGGCCCAGATGGATCAATGCTGTACGCCTTCCTGCACCACTAGCACCCCCTGAAGTCGCCAACAGAATGCGCTGTCTGTCAAAAAGCGAGACTACCGCAGACAGGAGCAGATCCTGACTCCTCTAGATAGGGTAAGACCCAACACCCCAGAATGTGAAGAAATCAAAGCCACTTGTGAGTCAATGATTACAGACTGACAGGTCCCCTGTGCAGCCTACCAACCCACCTCTAAGGATGGTAACGAAGGAAGCTAGCAAGCACCAGAGACCTAGAAAGCAGCTTGAGGAAAATTTCAGCAGCCTGACAAACAGAAGAGCCCACAGATACAGGAGGAAATAAACCAAGGACTTGAGAATCTATGGCTCATTCTCAAAAACACAGTCTGTGCTAAAGTAAGCCAGGAAACACATGTAAAATTATAAAACCCACTGAAGCTGTGCTGAACAGCTCCAGACAGCAAAGCTGAGGAAAACAGACACTCTGCCCCTAAAGGCACAATTACCATGGTAACCTGCAGAAACTAAAGAACTGCAGAGAAAAAAATAACAGGCCTTCCAGCAACATGGTAAACAGAAATAATAAAGCAGCTAGGCACATGGAACTTGTACTATCACTGCATTAAACAGCAGATTGGACCACCGGACCTATTGCCTGCCTGCTCTATGTAAAAAAATAAAACCCCTAGAAGAAGCAGAGGGCACTTAGCATACATAGAGACAAAAGTGCCCCGGGCCCCCGCAAGAAGGGCCAGCAACGTGCACAGCCGAAAGGAAACCAAGAGATCATAGATAAAGCAAATTCCTACATAGAAAAACAGCAAGAAGAAGAGAACATTCTCCTGCTGCAGCAGTCTCGAAAACAGAGACCTGAGGAAATGCACAAAAGAAACGAGGAGGCGCTGCCAGGCTGTCACACAATAGGGCGAAGGCAACTGCCAGCTAAATAGGGCCGCTAAACACTGAAGAACTCCGAGTCAGAAAAACAAACAGAGAAGCGAGGGGTTTACCACACATGCTCCCTTTTCCCCAGACAGACGAACAAAATGTGGGTAGGACCGAATCCTATCACTCGGAGCACTTCCCCGCAGTGTACACGTAGCCAGACTCCGAGAACGTCCGGGAAACAGAACAGCCTGAAAACCGCGAAGGCCAAAAGCCCTTCACAAGATGGCATCCGCTACGGTGAAAAGCCCGCCAAATCCACACCGTGGACTAAAAATCCTAGCGGAGAGTATCTCCCCCGCTATGCTAAATCCTGAAAAGTCCCTGGTAACTCGCAATCTCCGCCAGGACCACACGAGGCCCAAGCTCCGAACGAACAGTTCCCCACTATAAAATAAGTAAAAAACACTCTTACCTTACTCAAAGGAGAAAATGAGCCCAAGGGAGGGAATACCAACCATTGCTGTGTCCACACAGAGCTAGTACCATCTCTGCTTCTTCATTCGGCTGTGCATTCCGTTTTGTTTTTTTTTTTAAAGGCAGGAGTGGCAGAGAAACCATACTCAGAGTCAAGTTATCACCACAGCATGGAGGCAGCGCAGGGGTAGGGGAGGGACCTGGCACCACCAGGTGTACCCCTTACTGGCTCGATCTGGCCACGGACCCCTAGCTCAACAAAACCTGAGGGAACAGGCGAGGAGCAAATTTCAAAGCGCTCAACTAAACCTGAGGGAACAGGCTAGAAGCAAACTCAATCCAGTGAGCTGCATAGGATGTGTCCATCCACCTTCTGAGATAGAGAGAATACTGAGAGTAAGATGGCTGCACGTGTCTATATATAGTAAACTCTGAAGTTCTCTCTATCTCCACCTGCTGGTAGAGGGACACAACCCACTCGTCTCTGGATTGATCTGTGGGACGCTATGGAAGCATAATTTAGGCTTCCTCCCTCCCCAGCAGAATTTTATAACCTTCCACTGTAAAAGTCTAAAACTGCAACCAAGCATGCAAATGGGTATATCTGTAGCACATACAGCATTTTTGGGAAGGGGGGGGGGGGGGGGTGGAGACATACAATATAAACTGATTGTACTATTCAGGGATAAGGGTAAATTCCTCCAACTCATTAAACTGTTGTTTTGTTAGTGTAAGAAACCTAGATACATTTAAGTTATACAATTGTTTGGTGTCTGGAGACAGTTAAACCCCCAAACATTGTTAGGAATCTGAAGCCCATTTTAATAGGAAGGAACCCACCCGACTGGCGTGCAGCCCCTTATCTGTGGCCAACGGGCCAAATTTAGAAAGGTTCAATTTGAACCCTGAAAAATCCCCAAATTTTCAAAAACATTCCATGAGAGTGGGCAATTATATGCTAGACTTACTCATATGCACAAGGAAATCATTCATAAAGTTCCACACCACTCGAGTAAACATCTTCTTGGCATTAAAACTTATAGAAACATTGAAAAATGTAGGCAGATAAAGATCATATGGCCTATCCAGTCTGCTCATCCATGCCATCTAATCTCCTTTAGAGATTCTATGTACTTGTCCCAAAGCTCTCTTGAATTCAGATACAGATTTCATCTCCATCATTTCCACAGGGAGCCTGTTCCACAAATTCACCATCCTTTCCATGAAGCAGTATTTCCTCAGGTTACTTCTTAATTTATCCCCTTTCACCTTCATCCTATGCCCCCTTGTTCCAGAGCTTCCTTTCAATTGAAAGAGACTCGTCGCCTGTGCATTTATGCTGCATAGATATTTAAATGTCTAACATATCTCCCCTTTCCCTCATTTCTTCCAAAGAACACATATTGAAATCTTTAAGTCTGTCTCCATATGCTTTATGACGAAGACCACTGATCATTTTAGTAGCCGCTCTCTGGACCGACTCCATCCTGTTTATATATTTTTGAAGGTGCAGTTTCCAGAATTGTACACAATATTCTAAACTAATAAAAAAGGCCCATTTCTGACAGAAATGAAACGGGTGCTAGCAAGGTTTTCCTCGGAGTGTGTATGTTTGAGAGAGAGTGTGTGTGAGAGATGGAGTGTGTGTGTCAGAGAGAGAATGAAAGAGAGAAAGAGACAAGAGTGTGTGTGTGTTTGTGTGAGAGAGTGTGTGAGAGTCAGAGAGGCATATTTTCAAAGCACTTAGCCTTCCAAAGTTCCATAGAAACCTATGGAACTTTGGAAGGCTAAGTGCTTTGAAAATGAGCCCCAGAATGTCTGTGTGTGTGTGACAGAGAGATAGAGTGTGATAGACAGAGTGTGTCAGAGAGAGTGTATGTGAGAGACAATGAGTGAGTGTGTGCCCCCCCTCTCGCAGGTCCCCCACCCCCCTCACCACACCCCCACCTCTCTGGTCTCAGGACCCCCTCCCCACCTCCCTCTCCCCTGCCCCCCCTCCAGTCATCCATGTCCAGCGACCCTCCTCTCCCCCTGTCCCCCCTGCAGCCACCCATGTCCAGCGACCCTCCCCTCGCCTGCCCCCCTCCAGCCACCCATGTCCAGTGACCCTCACTTCATCCCCCCCGCCCCCCTCCAGCCACCCATGTCCAGCGACCCTCCCCTCCCCCCGCGCATCAAACCCCCTTGCCACCCGCAGCTGTCACTGCCAATGCTGTCCGGCCGCTGCTGCTTCTCCTGTTGAGCAGCAGCGGCCGCTACGAAAAGAAAAAAGCAATTAATGTTTTTAAACATCAAGCACGGCACCGCAGACAGCCATCAGGAATTGACTGTCGGCTCTGCAGCTGCTCCTCCTCTCGCCTCTCACGTCGCTGCGCTCCTCCGGGGTCTTACTCCAGGGGCAGTGACGTGGAGGCGAGAGGAGGAGCGACTGCAGAGCCGACAGCCAATGCCTGATGGTTGTCTATGGTGTCGTGCTTGATGTTTAAAATCATTTATGGCTTTTTTTCTTTTTGTAGCGGCCGCTGCTGCTCAACAGGAGAAGCAGCAGCGGCCGGACAGTGTTACCAGTGGCAGCTGCAGGTGGCGAGGGGGTTGATGTGCTTTGGGGGGAGGGGGTGTTGTCTGATGGCTGTCTGCGGTGCCGCACTTGTCATTTTTTGATGCGCCGCTCCCTGCCACTTGCTCGGAGCAAGTGGCAGGGAGCAGTGCACTCACAGCTGATTCCCAGGCAGGGGGAGGAGTAGACAAACACGCGGAGCAAGTTGCTCCGTGTGTTTCCCTACTCCTCCCCCTGCCTGGGAATCAGCTGTGAGTGACGTCAGCCTGGCTACGGAGCCTAGCTCAGCAACTCCAGGAGCCACGGACACAGGCAGTCACTCACTAGAACGTTGGTGGTGAGAATTATTATATAGGATGAGGTCTTACACAGGGACATCATAGTAACATAGTAGGCGACGGCAGAAAAACACCTGTACGGTCCATCCAGTCTGTCCAACAAGATAAACTCATATGCGCTACTTTATATGTATACCTGACCTTGATTTGTATCTCCCATTTTCAGGGCATAGACCACAGACATCTGCCCAGTATTAGCCCCGCCTCCCAACCACCGGCGCTGCCACCCAATCTCCGCTAAGTTTCTGAGGATCCATTCCTTCTGAACAGGATTCCTTTATGTTTATCCCCACGCATTTTTGAATTCTGTTACCGTTTTCATCTCCACCACCTCGCGCGGGAGGGCATTCCAAACATCCACCACTCTCTCCGTGAAAAAATACCTCCTGACATTTTTCCCCCGAGTCTGCCCCCCTTCAACCTCATTTCATGTCCTCTAGTTCTACCGCCTTCCCGTCTCTGGAACAGGTTCGTTTGTGGATTAATACCATTCAAATATTTGAATGTCTGTATCATATCACCCGTTTCTCCTTTCCTCTAGGGTATACATGTTCAGGTCAGCAAGTCTCTCCTCATATGTTTTGTAACGCAAATTCCATACCATTATTGTAGCTTTTCTTTGCACCGCTTCATTTTTTATTACATCCTTAGCAAGATATGGCATCCAAAACTGAACACAATACTCCAGGTGGGGGACCTCACCAACGACCTGTACAGGGGCATCAACACCTCCTTTCTTCTGCTGGTCACACTTCTCTCTATGCAGTGTATATTCCTTCCTATGTTAGGCCTGTTACTAAGAGCTAGGCCTGCTACAAAGGCTTGTACATTGCTCTGTGTGGTTCTCACATGTTAGCCTGATAATAGCATCTTTGTGACATACTTTCTCAGGAACTGTTTATGGATGCACATTTGGCTGACTTTGCTGGAGCTGAGACTTTGCCTTTCATATAAGGTGGATATAACATTGGGAAGTGGTGTGAGACTGAGAATACAGTGAGCCTTATGTTTCAGTCTTGGGGTGAGAGGACACAAGGGTATTGTTCTATGTAATTTTTTGCTCTGTGACTAACTGCACGCTGTACTGATAACTGACTAGCCAATAGCTACCGACTTTGCACGTGAACCCCCATCAGGAGAGACTGATAGAATACATGACCAATCCATATATGGCACTGGCTACTTTCTGCTTTACTGCTTCTAGTTTATGGAAAATCACATGATTTGGGAGAAAATGAAACTTACTAATGGTATATATGTGATAGCTGAGAGAGGTGTCAGCTGAGCAGTCTTTGTTATTCAGTGATTGCGTCTGGCGTTGCTGTCTGACAACCTGCTCCAGAGAGAACAATTATTTTGTATACTGGCTCTGTGAGATACCAATAAAGATAATTACTGGTTGTGCTTGAGTCTAAGGTTTCGCTCTTATTTTTCAGCCTACGAGGCAGAAGTGTTTCCCCTCCTGGGGGGGGGGGGGGGGGGGCAAAGGGATTGGGAAAGCACATTTTGGCACCCAAACAGGGATGTGATTGCCCTGAATTGTCCTTGGATTTTCCCCCACTAAACTAATCAAAGAAGTCTGAGTTATTCCTACAGCTGGTTTGTGGAGATGTGCTGATAGCTTAGAAAAAAAGAAGAAGAGATTACTCCGGAGTTGATATGATGTGAAGAACTTGCAGGGTGTTTTGAATTTTACTGCAAAAGGCTAGTGGCTGCGGTCATTGGCATAAGTGTAGTGAGCTGGGTGGACGCGTCGACTGCACAAGTGGTGCACGTATGGAATTTTGAAGACGTCTGTATTATTATTTTTTATGTTGATTTTGATGGGAGGAAGTTAGTTCTCAACTACTTTCATTGAGAGTAGGGAATAGATAATGTACTTAAAATTGTGTGCACCCCAGAAACTCTTTACTGTAGAAAGTTCTTGTAAATTATTGTGGACGTGGCAGCATGATAAAAGTCAGTATCTGTAGTTTGTGTATGTACTATTCTTCCTTTAATGGCTCAGGATATTAAAATGTAATGCCATAAATTGCTAAAATCTAAGGAGGGATTTTTTTTCTCTGGCCTGTTTCTCTTGTATTCTTGTTCAGAGCCTTGGCTATTTGTGAAAGGGTTAACAGCTTGTCACAGCATGTATTACTGTTTGCTTTGAAATGAAGTGAGAAAAAAGTGCTGTATTGATTGTGCAGACAGTGAGATTGTTTATCTGTGTTTCTTGTGACATCATTTAGTATGGGAAAAGAGGGTTTTTTTTTGTTTTTTTAAATTTGCAACCAGTCCGTGTTACTTGATCACAGAGCACTGTTGTGTGTAAAAAAACAGCTGTATTTCTTTTCCTTGCTTCTTGGCAGAGGTGGAGTTAAAGCCGCTCTTTCTTTTTTTTTTCCTCTCTCCTTTCTGTTGCTATCCTTCATCACTGTGTGTGGGCGTGCGTGTAGACTGGTCAGTTTTTATTTTCTTTCAGGGAGAATTCAGCTGCCTTTATATTTTGAGAACTTTATTATACAGAGACCTTTCCTTTGAAATAAACTGTTTTTCCTGCCTTTTGCTACTTCATTTCAGCTGTCCCTATTATGGCTGCTTTAATTGCATTTTATATTTAAATCCAACTGTTTTGTGTTTCAAGGGCCCTGATTAACAAAGCAGAGGAATATTTAAAATGCAATACAATTTTTTAATTTCCAAATTATAGGCTACTTCTTGCCTGATCTATATTTTGTAAAGGTCAGCCAAGGATTTGTATTTTTATTAGATTGGGTTCAAAGCTTGCCATTACTTGTTCTGCAAATCTTGTTCTGCATTCTCTGTAGTATGTTTCATCGCTAGTTTTTACATTAGTTATTAGTTTCCTGACAGGCTCGTGCTTTCTCCCTTTAAATTTCGTTACAAGACATGTTTGTCTAAATGTGTTTAATTCTTAGGTCTCATGAGAGAGCCATGCATCTGTACCCTAGGTTACTGAGATTTCACAGACCTACCTCCCAGGAAATTGTTTACTTTTTTATGTGCTTTGCCTGACACTTTTTTGTGCTGTTCTAGTGTGCCCTACTTTGTTTAAATTGCCTTCTATATTTCACTGCATAAGAGGTAGCTTGTTACCATTATCTGATAGCGAACTTTCCCACTTGTTTTATATTATCTGAATTTGAAAACTGTTTCCACCTTATTTTAGCCACCAGAGGGAGCTACCATGATAAAGATTTACATTTATGTTTTGAATTGTAGGGAGGCTAATTGTGAAAAAGAGGGATGAAAATTCCCATTCATTTTTGGGTAATTCTATGTGAAAGGTTACAGAGATGATCAACTAAATGATTTGTAATGAGACATTGTAAAAGTTGGTAGCTGTTCATGTGCAAGTTGGATGCACTGTTTACCAGTGCATATTGTGAAATGTCACATGGCAGCATATTTTATTTCATTTATTACATTTGTACCCCACGCTTTCCCACTCATGGCAGGCTCAATGCGGCTTACATATACAGGTACTTATTTGTACCGGGGGCAATGGAGGGTTAAGTGACTTGCCGAGAGTCACAAGGAGCTGCCTGTGCCTGAAGTGGGAATCAAACTCAGTTCCTCAGGACCAGAGTCCACCACCCTAACCACTAGGCCACTCCTCCACTCCTATCTTGAAAGTACACTGTACGTTGTTTAGATGCTTTAAGTGAATAAATGTGTGGACGTATGTGCAAGTGGTTTAACAGGGAAATTTATATGAATTATGGTATACTCTTTTGCGATAGGCTACAATAGCAATTGCTTTTCTTCTTAATTAACTTTCACTAGATTTTGTATCATGTATAAAACTTGAGAACAGCACTGAGCTAATGCCATATAGTTTCCAACAAGTGAAACAGTGACTTTTATGACCTTATGCCTATAAACCACTATTAAGTCCTCATTGCTCTGCTGTTTACTTGTTTCATTGTCTTCCTTCAAAGCACCTTTATTTACTCTAAGTTGGCATCCTTTTGAAGCATACTGTGAGACTAGTCTCCAAATAGTGACATCTACTGCTGCATTGCTGGACGGAGAATTTTGTTGGACTCATTTGTGTGATTTAAGACCTGCTCCATTTACTGGATGAACTGTTGAACTCTACCCCTGTGATTACACTGTTGCTCTGATTGCAGAATTTTTGCTTTTATGTAATTTCTGTTCCATTTTTAGTTATAATGCTTTTTGTCTGCTTATTAGGTATACAAGCATATGTTTACAGTTAGATTCATGTTTTATAATGTTTTTGGTCACATAATAAGAAGTGTTCTGTCCATTTCATAGCCAAATGTTGTTGTTTCTAATTTTCTGTATATGCCCTCTTATCCTTCAACTACTGGCTGCTATCTTCCTTCTTAGGCAGATCGCCATTTGTCTGTAGATGTACAGCTCACATTTCTTTAATAAATGCCTTTGCAGACACAATAGTCAGAGACTCTGCACTAACTGCCCCTTTACATGACAGTCTTTTCCAGATAGATAAAGTACCCTTCCTGGATCAGGTACTCCACAAGAGGGATGGTAACAAGAATATTCACAGCATACTAGTTTCCCCAATACTGTAAATTTTTCTGTTCATAATGTATGTTCTGTGCTAAGTACAATTTTCAGGGAGCACAGGATTGACTCCCTTTTGAAATTCTGTTTGTCAGACAGTATGTAATCCCTCAGTTTGCCTCACTGAAAAAAGAAGTCATGAGGAGGCTGTGAAATCACTGGCAACATATATGAAGAAAAAGTTAACTCACAAAGAAGTTTCTCTGTCTAATGTCATTCCAGATCAGTTTAAAGACCCTGCACACACAACACTTGGAAGGATCCTATTTACTTTGGACTTTTCCGAACCAAGGTCTTATCAGCTGCTGCTGTGAAGCTGCAAAACCATACTTCCTGCTTCAGATATCTGAAGTCTGCTGCCTGTATGTCGTTTAACAAAACTTGACTCAGCCATACTTTGTACTGTCTGTTGTGATATTGAACATGCCCCCTTTCATACTGATCATTGCAACATTGATGATTGGGGCCTTACGGTTCAAGAGTTTTCATTTATTTCATTTTTGTCATTATTCTCACAGCCTTGCTAGCAACAGTTTTGTTGTTAAAAAGAGGATTTACAATTTGTATTACTCCAACATTTGTGAAAGAACTGTTATAACTTTTTAACCTTCTCATGTCTGTTTTGAGTTGGGATCCTGGTCCTGATAACACTGCCTGGAGTCCTTACAACAGGTTTCATATATTGTGTGAACCTTTACGTGACAGTTGCACCACAGGCCCAGGGACTCTTACTTTAGAAACAACTGGCTTCTATGGGATTGGTCTACTTAAACTTGAACAGGGAAGCATACCATTACCCAGACCTAACGCTGGAGATTTGGTACACTTTTGGCTGATTTCATATAAGATCCTAGATAGAGATTTGCGCCCTTGGTTCTTCTATAGGCAAAGGGGAGATACTTTTGAGCTGTTTGAAATTGTTCACACACAAACCCACTGGGGGGCCATCCCTTTACCGCTTCCATTCTGAGTGTTTTTCATTTTCTGTTGTTGCTCAGTAGTGTCCACAGATCCTGAACCTATTGGGCTCGGAATGGTCCAAGCAGGAGACTGGGTCCTAATCAAGGTTATCAAGAGGGAAAATTGAGCTTCACCTCAATGGGAAGGTCCATACATATAGGCTCCTGGGTACACTTATCACACTGCTATAAGGTTACAGAGGTTGGAGCTGAGATTACACAACCAGAGTAGACCAACTTCTTGCAAGGGTAAGCCCGGCTGCAAAGGGGAGGTGCTTCAATAGGAACCCTCGTCTCAAATCCGGTGAAGAAAACAACAACCCAAGTGAGAATTTAGGGTCGAAAACGGAGTACTTAACATCTGACCCAGATGACCCACGTGAACAATTGATTGAGACAACAGTTTGGAGTCCCTTCGGATGCATGGAAAAGAGGAGAGCATTCCGGACCTTGACTGACAGACAGATAACACTCAGGTTGGTCCTAGGAACCATCTGTGGTATACTTCTTATCATCCTCCTGCTCCATTTCATAGCCGCAGTTAAACAGACACCAAATCCTGGAGATCAGGAAAGGAATCATTCCCAAAACTACTACCATCGGATGCTGGAGAACTTCACTCAAGCTTGATGCCAAGTTCCTGCTGCTTAAGTACTACACAAACTTTAGACTGCTCCTGTCTAATCTGGACACTTTTTGCCTTTGGACTCTTACCCAAACATCATCTTTCCTTGAAGGAGATTCTTCCTGGAACCATCTATCTGATCTTCGCCCTTCATCTACTGTTTTGTCTGGAGCTTGAGAAGGACTTGTTTATTTTGAACTGTGCATTTTGGACTTTTGCCATAATGAAGTATTTGCTATAATGAAGTATTTGCTTTTCATTCTTACAACTCTTTGCTGTTCTCCTATTCTTGTTGCTTACTCTCCACCCTCTGTTTGTCTTCTTACCATTAATACTACTCCTAATATGTCTGCAGCTTCTGTTGCCTAGTTTTCTAATGCTTGGTATCATATGCTGTCTGCTGCTATACTAGTTAACTATTCCTGTATTGTGGTAACCGTAATCGTTCTCTCTCTCTTTCTCATGTCTTCTATGTATTTCCTTTTCTGGTACAAGTCAACACTTAGATCAAGTATTGTCTTGTGTGACCACTTTTCCTTTTAATTCTAATCGTGCTGTTTTTCCTTCTATGGATATTTTCTGGCATTGTTCTACTCATTTACATACACCTATAGACTTGATTTTCTATTCCTGCTGAATTTCGTTTATTTTCTTTCACTGGTGCAGGTTCTCTCTTTACTCCTGGCTTGCAGGCCGCAACTAATGCTAAGTGGCTTCAGAAAATTCGATATGACATGTTGAAATTTCTTAATTTACTATTCTGTATGCTAACTTCTGCTCTTCCTGTTGATTTTTCTACTGATGCTTGGTTTTCAGGTTTGTGTTCTTGTGTAAGAAATTGTTTTTCAGGTTTGTGCCCTTGTGTAACACACATGACATCATAGTTTTAATTGTTCACGTACCCACTTTGGCTCATGGTACCATACCATTGCTTCATGCTGTCCCTTACACATATCATTCTCTCCTGCACCCCATTTTTGTCCTCTAAATTTTATTTTTTGTTGTTAATCAGCGATTGTTTTAGCTGAAATATCCCTTGTGACCTATTCTCTCTGAGGCACTTCCAGTACTGGCTCTGTAGAAACCACCCTCCAGTCTTCCACCTCTGTGTGTGCTCTGTGTGTGTGAAAGGCTTCATGCTCCTCGCCTTTCAGCCTTTCAAGAGGGAAATGTATATTCTTTCCTATGTTAGGCATGTTACTAAGGGCTAGGCCTGCTAGAAAGGCGTGTACATTGCTCTTTTTTTTTTGTTTGTTTCACAAATGTTTACTGGAACAAACAACCAAAACAATAACAGCAGCTTAAGAGTGTTCCAAAGGATTCTTGATTATACAAAAAACACCCACAATCCCTCCCATCCTCCCTTCCCACCCATATACAATAGAATCCTGTCCTTTCAGATCTGGTAAACTCTTGAACAGATCCAAGAGCAAACAAAAGGATGAGTAATACAACAAGTAACAATAATTCAAAGCCAGCTGACTACCTGATGTGACATGGCTAGCCAAAAAGGCTTCCAAATACACTGAAATCTAACCCAGTGGCCCGGATAATTCTAGCCTGTTCGATAGCATTCCAAAATCATGAGGACATACACCATATTAAGCCAGAGTCACATTAGAAGTGTCAGCCTGTTAACTACTGTAATAAAATTACATGTTTAACTAAAAGGAACAAGTAAAACAGTAAAGCACGTTTAGTCTTATTTGGACAAATAGAACTATTGGTATAATTATCAAACAAAAAAAAGCCAAGCTTGCAGGGGCAAACAAAATCCAAAAAATGCCCTGAATTTGTCACTGAAACAACTGTCAAAATTGTTGAACCAAAGCATAGGCCCAGAACATGTGACCCAGAGTGGCCTCTGGTTGTGAACATTTGAGACAGTCCCACTTTAAAATCCCTCCGAGGAGAAAAGTGCGAGCAGAACAAAAACTTGTAATGTTGCTCCTGACGAACTGCAGAAGCAAGTATGACCAAAGGCTTACAAATCAGTTGTTGGAACAACTCTGGAGGTAGATCAGTTCCTAAGTCACCAGACCATGCAGTCGTCCCCTTCTGAAAGTTTAAAGAAGGGAGGTCTGCACGTAGACCTTACATAAGAAAGAAACTCTCTGCGTAATGGCATTTCCCAGTAGAAAAGTTTCTTCCACTTTCTCAGTCTTGTCATCTGTCAAAGCCATCATAGATAATGATGTGACATACCACCACTGTATATTCTTTCCTCTGTTAGGCCTGTTCCTAAGGGCTAGGCCTAAGGCCTGTACTTTGCTCAGTTTGGATCTCACATGTTAGCCTAGTAACTCAGCGTCTTGTGTAACAATCATTGCTTTCTCAGGAGCTGAGAGCTGACACTTCATAACATTTAGTTTGCAGCTGAGTATGTTTTTCATATAAGGTGGCTGCAACCTTGGCAGTTGCTGACAGGCTGAGGACACAGTGTGAGGGCTAAGGGAGAAAGACAGAGAGAGGACACAAGGGTATTGTTCTGGCTGTGCATGCAGAACTGACACAGAACTCATAAGTAATTAACCAATGGCCACAGACTGTTCACATGCAAACACATCAGAAGAGACTGATAGAATACAGGAACAATTCCATATATGGTACAAGGCTCCCTAATGGTTCTGGTGTATGGGAAATCACATGAGTTCCGGGAAAATGTAACTTGTAACAGTATATATGTGATGTCCGGGGCAGAATTAGCTGAGCAGACCGTGTCTTTTAGGATGTGCACTGCTGATTGGCAACCTGCTCCAGGGAGAGAACTATTTTGTATTTTTTGGCTCTATGAGATACTAATAAAGGTAATTTACTGGCTGCGCCTAATGGAGTCTAAATTCTCTTTCTTATCTGTGTTTTTCCTCCCTGGGGGGGGGGGGGGGGGGCTAAGAGGCGGAAAATACACACCACACCTGTAGGTAAGGAAAACAGCTGGCTAGATTAAGATCATACGGAGCACAAAAATGGGTAAAAGAGGCAATTGTCCCATTCTCCATAATACAATGCTTAAGAAAGGAAACCCCACTCTCTTCCCAATCCACAAAGGATTTGTCAGTCATGCCAGCTGGGAAGTCACTGTTACCTTGAAGACTCAACCACACTCTAACCCGAAAATTCAAATTCTTCTTCTTACATAAGCACACCCACATCTTCCTCAAGGGAGCCACATCTTCCTCAAGGGAGCTACAAGACACCTATGTTTGATGTAAGCAAGCACACGGCGTGGCACTGTGTATAGAACATTCTCTGCTCATAGGAAAGAGGTGTGTAATAGTCAGTTTATTTCAACTAGTCCTTCATATGTCTAAGATGGCAAGCTCTATTATATAAATCTAAGCCTGGGAGTCCCAGGCCACCCTGTTGCAGTGCATATGTCAATTGTTTATAGGTTAAGCGTGCTTTGTTACCCTTCCAAAGAAAGCATAGTACCATCAATTGGAGCTGTAATTTGTCCCGCCTATGAAAAGAAATGGAATAGTTTGAAAAACACAGACATTTTGGTAAGATAACCATCTGAAAAAGCAACAATCGGCCCATCATGGCCAAAGACAAAGGGAACCAATTAGTTAATAAAGAATTTGTGAAAGTCAGTAAAGGTTTAATATTGACCTCATACAACCTATCTAAAGAAAGAGGCAACCAAACCCCCAGATATCTAGTAGCCTCACCTCCCCAATGAAAAGGACATTGCACCCCCGCCAAGTTCTCAAGTGTGATATTAACAGGAATAGTGACCATTTTCTGCTAATTAAGCTTAAAGTAATCTTCTACCCCAAAGAAGGCAATGAGCTGGAGAAGAGCAAGGACCGACTGCAAAGGCCTAGTCAACACAAGAAAAACATCATCAGAAAATGCTACAGAGTCCCCTAGGCGCACCCCATGAATGTCCGGGTGCAATTGTATATTCTGCAAAAATGGTTCCAAATACAAAACAAAAAGAAGAGGAGAAAGTGGGCATCCTTTTTGAATGCCTCTGTGAATCATAAAGGGAAAGGATTGTACACCATTAACCAAAGCCTGTACACTAGGATTGGCATACAGAGCCCACAAAACCTATTAAAAAAAAAAACCCTGAAAAAAGCCAAAAGAAAGGAGCACTCAAAAAAGAAAGGGCCATGAGAACATCAATAGCTTTCTCAGCATCCCAACTCAATGCCAGTGCTTCCTGACTGTGCAAATTACAAGATTCCCAGGCAGCCGAGATCTTACTTACATTAAAAACAGAATGCCGAGCACGCACAAAACCAACTTGATCATGATGAATCAAGCGTGGCAGTAACGTGCTGAGTCAAAGCTAGAATCTAAAATTTTAGAGTCCATATTAAGTAATGAGATAGGGCGATAAGATGTCACATAATGATGATCCTTGCCTGGCCTGGGAATCAGCATAAGTAATGCCTGAGTAAACTCTTTTGAAAAGTCCCCGAGCTATCTCTTGATCAAAAAAGGATTTCAAAACCGGGGCCACTTGAGATTCCAATAGTTGATAAAATTACCCGGAGTAACCATCCGGCCCAGCCGACTTAATCAAAGCTAGGGAATGGATCACCCCTTTAATTTTCTCCTTCTGTAATAGGTGCATTAAGAGAATCCATCTCAGTCTCTTGCAAGTGAGGAAGACCTAAGCCCCCCAAACAAACGAGGAAAAGCTTGCCGATACTGGGAGAGGAGAACAGACTTTAGTAAAACCCATGAAAATGATCAGCCATGGCCCTAGGGTTAGAACAAAAGCCACCCTCATCCTTGTCTAGTAGCACTACAGAAATGATAAGCAGTAGTAGTAAATAGCATGAATCGGCTTAGCGCCCAACCATTGATGTATCAATATAGAAAGCAAAGTGCCCGCCTTATTCCCATGCACCTGTAATTTGTACTTTTAATAAGTCTGAGCTCTCCTCGCTCACTCATGTAGCTTAGCATTAAGTGTTGCTTGAACTGCCAAGAAACTTTCCTTATTTAAGGGTGTCAGATTACCAATATATTTCCGCCACTCCCGAGCCAGATCCCTGGTCAGCGCCAATATAGAACGATTCAATTCATGGCCCCGTCTAATAGCAAAGCCTATGATGTCCCTCCTCCCCTCCCCCCTGTAAAACCGTCTTCGCAGTCTGCCAGAAAAGAAGGGGATCATCCTTATTTATAACTTTGTAGGCACAAAAAAAATTCCCACTTATCTACCAAATACTTCTGAAAAGAACCATCCTTGAATAAATATTTAGGAAAGGTCTATCTGAGCATATATTGAAAGGTCTCAGCCCACTGAACTTCCACCCAAACTAAAGAATGATCAGAAATAACAGGGTCCTTACTTTCTGCCTTCAAAAGAAGAGTGAACCAAGAACTAGAAACAAAAATATAATCCAAATGGGAAGCCACGCTGTGGGCTCAGGCAAAATGGGTAAAACTCTTTTCCAGAGGATGCAGTGTATGCCAAATGTTGGCAACATCCAAACTGGAAGACAAATAAGGCAGCCCCTTCAAGGGATTAGGTTTTTATGAAGAAGCGGGAAACCTGTCTAATCCAGGATCAATCACCAAATTAAAATCACCAAATTAAAATCACCAAAAAGAAATATAGGAAAATTACCCAAAGAACAACACTGCTGTATAACAGTAAGTAAAAAGGTATGGCTCTGCACAGCAGGACAATAAATATTTGTCACAATGATGTTGAAATTCTGTCAATGTAATTTAACAATCACATAGTGCCTTTCCGGGTCTAGTATCTTTTGTTCAATCACACAGGGGAATGCTTTTCTAATAAGAACAGCCACACCAGCCCTGCGCTCCCCAGAAGAAGCTGCCACCACCTTTTGAACCCAATCATGTCACAATTTAATATACTCTGAATCGGACAGCCAGGTCTCCTGTAAACAAGCCAACTGGATTCTATGACAGCGTAAGAAGGTGAGAAGCTTCTGGCGCTTAATAGGACAGCCTATACCTGAAACATTCCAGGATGTCGTGCACACATCAGCCATCACTCATCCAGACTAAAGAACTCAAATACAGAAGGAACATAGCCAAGAAACAGGGTGTTTGGTGCTCAGCGTTCACCAGATCCCCTGCAAAAATAAAACAAGAAATCATATGCATAGCTGACATAAGCTCATCCAAACAAAATATAAGTAAAGCCCCTACCCAAACATACCACACAAACACAAGCATGCAAACAAACCCTCTCACCTCCTCCCACATCCGCCTCAATATCCCAGACAGCAAAAGCCCCAGAGACCCCCAAAATTACAAATACACGGATCACTTGTGCTTACTCCCTCCTCCCGCATGATCTCCCCTCCTCCAAACAATATCATCCAATATCAAAGTGCAAAAACAAATCAGCAAACCCATCAGTTGAGAAAGGCACACAGAAAGAAAAAAAATAACCACAGAAAAAAATAAAATAACCACAGAAACAATGACAGTTATCCTGGGCCACTCGCCACTGGATTCTCTGAAGGAGTTGAGAGAAGAAGCTGGAGACCATTGAGTGGCCTCCTCCAATGTCTCAAAGGTATGTGGAACCCCATTGTGAGCAGTGTGGAGGCGCACTGGATATTGTAAGGTGAAACGTACCTGCTTGTTCACCAAGCGCTCTCCTCTTAGCTGCGACGCCTGCAGAATAGTCCTGAAATATCAGGATACGAACACTCTGATAACGAAATCCTTGCTCTGGCTATAGACACGAAGCACCAATTCTTTATGACCAAAGTGAAGTGAACAATGATGGAGCGCGGTCTACGATCTCCTGCTGCCACGCAACCCAGCCGATGTGCTCGCTCGACGTGGAGCTCACCTAGAGAATTTTCCAGCAGCAATTTCAGCTTGATCCACGCTTCCAAAAACCCCAACAACTCAGCATCTTGCACTGATTCGGGGAATTCCTGCGTGATCTATTTTCTAAGTCCTCCAGTTTGGATTCACATTGAATTAGGGCCCGTTGTTGAAGTGCCTGAAGATCGGCGTGGGTTTTCCTAGTCGCATCTTCCATCGAGTTAATGTGGGATTCACATTCTGTCATGCAGTTACCAAAATCCACCACTTTACGTGAGAGCTCAGTAAATTGTGCTAGACTCGGAAACTGCTCCTTCAAAGCAAGTAGCACCATTTTGCTAATTTGCTGAGCTATATCAAGTATTCGGTTTGGTCCGCCATCTTGGAAGTCTCTCCACCCACCACAAGTCGCTCCCTATCCTTTCTTTTTGCCTTGCTAATCATAGCTGGAGGCGAGTGGTGTACAAAGTTTTCCATAGAATGACTCTAGCAAGGAGGAGAAGGTAGGACAAAATCCGTGCCGATTTTAGCTCAAATCAGGGGTGTGAAGGAACAGGAGCCGGGGAGCTCTGACTAACACAGCCTCCCTATTCAGCACATCACGTGATCTCCTTAATCTAACTTTTTAAATATTAAAAGCCAGGTAAAATATGAGTATGTTGAAGTTGCATATGACAACAAATTTATCAATTTAAACTGCAAATTGCTAAATCACAGGAAAAAAGGAAAGGGAAAAAATAAAACAGACACCATATAAAGAGCTAAAGGCTCTCAAATATAAGGTGAGCAAAACATTAAATGAGTTCTGAAACACTGTCATATAAGGAACACTGATTCTGATAACGTACTAGGCATGATTATAGATTCAAACCCAGTTCCTTTCATCCCAAGAACCAGGGCATTAAGCACTGTGCAACTAAAAACGTTCTTAACTGGAAACTCTTTACTGGTTCCACTTACTTTATGCCACTGAAGTGCATGATGCTTAAAATGATTGCAGCTTTCACAAAGAAAAGAATAAAGAAATCCACTAATTCAGCAATAAACCTCTGCACCAGAGATGGGATGAAATACTCACGACCTGAAATACAAGAAAACAGACTTAAGCATGCGGGCAATACATTGAAATCCTTAAGCTCAGTGCCAGTGGTGTAGCCACAAGGGGGCCCCCTTGTATTGAAACCAAGCATCTATGCTGTGGATGGTGGGGATCCCCAAGCCCTGCCGGCCAAAGTTGTTCTCCATCAGTATTCTGTCAACGGCACTTTCTATGGGCCACCGCTGCTGAGCTGGGACCCAGCTCCTACTTGCATGCTCAGTTTTTGAGAAATGAAGCATTCGCTAGAAGGGTAACTGCCCTGCCCATGCTATTTTTTGCATGTGTGGGGGCAGGGGGAGTCCAGAGCAGGGATGGTGGCCCAGAGAAAGTGCGATTGAACAGAGAAAGTTGGAAAACTTCTTCGGCTGTCGGGCTTGGGGATCCCAGCCAGTAGCCATAGGTATCTGGGGTTGGGGGGGGGCATACAGAGAGCAGGGGATGGGGCAAACGTTTGTGCCCCCCTCACTGTGGGCTCATACCCCCCCCCCAAAAAAAAACAACAACAACAACAACAAATGACAGTCTGGCTACACAACTGCTCAGTAGCAATAAGAGATGCAAACACAAGGGATCACTAAGTAGTGATGTATACCATCATAAAACTAAAAATTATCACTCATGCCCCTTTATGGATTGTTAGGAATTACTCAGAAAGAATAGCGCCTACAGATAAAGTATGCCTGTAAGTAATACAGAACCCCTTTTATATACATCCTTTCATTTAATTTTTATGTATAGCTTCATAAAGGACTTTCAAATTGGGAGTGCTTTTACTAATTTCATTTTTTATAATTTTCTAGGACAATTTTGTTTCACTTGAAGGAGGTGCTGTTTCAATTTCTCTTCTCATACGTGGCAATGAACTTAGAGCCTGTCCTTTGCTATTTATATGTGTTCCTTAGTGCCCTCATACATACTCAATCACTCTATTTTTTTAATCTTAGTTTTTCAGTGTCTTTTAGCTGGATTATTAATGATTTTTACTATATTTTATGCATGTGTATTAATACCATTTTTGACATACAAATGTTTTAATGAGTTTTACTTATTATTTATGGCTTTATTCATCCAACAGTATGCCCCTGATGAAGTCTTTATTTGGGAAAATGTAGCCATGTCGGGTTTCTGCCATTTGAGTTCCCTGTAGATTGCAACAATAAAATTGCTTTGAACTTTTACACATTTTTATCTTCATATTCTGCTGTTGTTTCTAGCCTTCTGGTGTTTTGCAGATCTCCGCTTTTATTTGCTGTGCTTTACAAAAAGAATCTCCACTGCATCCTACTGAAAGCCTTCTCTAACAACAGGATGGTGCCCTTTTCAGTCACCCAGGCCAGTTCTAATATTTTGTATATTTCCGGACCTCTCTCCTTCAAACTCTACCTGGTCCAAATTTACCTGGCTGGGCATTACGTTGCCAGATAACTGAAGGGGGATCTGATAGAGGCCTATAAAATAATGAGTGCAGTGGAACAGGTAGATGTGAATTGCTTGTTTGCTATTTCCAAAAATACTAGGACTAGGGGGCACGCTATGAAACTACAAAGTAGTAAATTTACAACAAATCAGAGAAAATATTTCACTCATCATGTAATTAAACTTTAGAATGCGTTGTCAAAGAATGTGGTAATAGCAGTTAGCTTAGCGGGTTTTAAAACAAGGTTTGGATAACTTCCTAAAAGTCCATAAACCATTATTAAGATGGACTTGGGGAAAATTCACTGCTTATTTCTAGGATAAAATGTATTGTACTGTTTTGGGATCTTGCAAGGTACTTGTAACCTGGATTAGCCACTGTTGGAAACAAGATGCTGAACTTGATGGACCTTCTGTCTGTTCCAGTATGGCAACGCTTATATGATCTTATGTTGATTCACCAGAATCCCAGCCAAAATTTTATGTTTATTATGGATTGATATACCATCTTTCAAATTAAAATCAAAGTGGTTTACAACAAAACATAAAAATGACAGAAATCAGAAAAACTACAAACTTGCTAAAAACAGATAAAAGAGACAAAGAGGTAAGTTCAAAGCTATGTCTGCTATGAGAGTGGGTCACATCGGTCCACTGACCTCACCACAGTGTTAACCTCCTCAGAAGATCCAAGTGAAAAGGCAGATCTTCAAAAGACTAACTAAATCTTAATGTATGACTGCATGAAATGAATATCTTCAGGTAGGGAATTCCATAGGTGAGGAGCAATAAAGAAAATGCAGAGTGATGGGTTGATTACCATCAATACTTAAAAAGAGAGATATGGCAATATGAACTACATAAAGTTCCTTAAGAGTAGTTAAGATACTCGCCTGCTTCATGGTTTGGGGCAATTTCTTCCCCCTACTCTCATACAGAATTTAAAAATTTTTACTAGTAGAGGAGTCACCTCTCCCTTACAGGCATTACAGAAAGATAAAAAAACCACAAAGTCCAAGAAGTGTCCAACCAGGATGGTGCCACATATTCTAAATATCCAACCCTGGGGCTTTTGGTTTTTAACCAATCTGTACATGCTGTCACGTCTTCAGTCAATCTCCACATCTAGCAATCAAATTTCAGTTGGACCTAACACAAAGAAAGGGACTACACTCTCTAACTCTCCCTTCTCCCTGTAGAGATCCTACATAAGTACATAAGTAATGCCACACTGGGAAAAGACCAAGGGTCCATCAAGCCCAGCATCCTGTCCACAACAGCGGCACCAGGCAAGCTTCCCAAACGTACATTCTATACATGTTATTCCTGGAATTGTGGATTTTTCCCAAGTCCATTTTAGTAGCGGTTTATGGACTTGTCCTTTAGGAAACCGTCTAACCCCTTTTTAAACTCTGCCAAGCTAACCGCCTTCACCACGTTCTCCGGCAACAAATTCCAGAGTTTAATTACGCGTTGGGTGAAGAAACATTTTCTCCGATTTGTTTTAAATTTACTACACTGTAGTTTCATCGCATGCCCCCTAGTCCTAGTATTTTTGGAAATCGTGAACAGACGCTTCACATCCACCTGTTCCACTCCACTCATTATTTTATATACCTCTATCATGTCTCCCGTCAGCCGTCTCTTCTCCAAGCTGAAAAGCCCTAGCCTCCTTAGTCTTTCTTCATAGGGAAGTCGTCCCATCCCTGCTATCATTTTAGTCGCCCTTCGCTGCACCTTTTCCAATTCCACTATATCTTTCTTGAGATGCGGCGACCAGAATTGAACACAATACTCAAGGTGCGGTCGCACCATGGAGCGATATAATGGCATTATAACATTCTCACACCTGTTTTCCATACCTTTCCTAATAATAACCAACATTCTATTCGCTTTCCGAGCCACAGCAGCACACTGAGCAGAAGGTTTCAGTGTATTATCGACGACACCCAGATCCCTTTCTTGTAGCTCCTAACCTGGAACCTTGCATGACGTAGCTATAATTAGGGTTCTTTTTTCCCCACATGCATCACCTTGCACTTGCTCACATTAAACGTCATCTGCCATTTAGCTGCCCAGTCTCGTAAGGTCCTCTTGTAATTTTTCACAATCCTGTTGCGAGTTAACGACTTTGAATAACTTTGTGTCATCAGCAAATTTAATTACCTCACTAGTTACTCCCATCTCTAAATCATTTATAAATATATTAAAAAGCAGTGGTCCTAGCACAGACCCGAGGAACCCCACTAACTACCCATCTCCATTGTGAATACTGCCCATTTAACCCCACTCTCTGTTTCCTATCCTTCAACCAGTTTTTAATCCACAATAGGCCTCCCACTCAGCCATCTATCCCCCCTTCAATCCGTTCAGAACTCTGCCGCACGTCTTATATTCCGCCAAAACCATTATTCTCATATCACCCCTCTCCTCAGGTCACTTCACTGGCTTCCGATCAGATACCGCATACAATTCAAGCTTCTCCTCCTTACTTACAAATGCACTCACGCTGCTGCTCCTCACTACCTCTCTTCCCTCATCTCCCCCTACGTTCCTGCCCATAACCTCCGCTCACATGACAAATCCCTCCTCTCAGTACCCTTCTCCACCACTGCCAACTCCAGGCTCCGCCCATTTTACCTTGCCTCACCCTATGCCTGGAACAATCTTCCTGAGCCCCTATGCCAAGCCCCCACCCTACCCATCTTCAAATCCTTGCTTAAAGCTCACCTCTTCAATGCTGCTTTCGGAACCTAACCTTTCGAACATATAGACTGCCCCAATCTGCCTGACCTATCAGATTGACTGTACATTTGTCTCTTAGATTGTAAGCTCCTTGAGCAGGGACTGTCCTTCTATGTTAAATTGTACAGCGCTGCGTAACCCTAGTAGCGCTTTAGAAATGTTATGTAGTAGTACTTTTCCTCCTATCCCATGACCCTCCAATTTCCTCTGTAGCCTTTCATGAGGTACCTTGTCAAACGCCTTTTGAAAATCCAGATACACAATATCAACCGGCTCCCCTTTGTCCACATGTTTGTTTACTCCTTCAAAGAATTGAGGTAAATTAGTCAGGCAAGATTTCCCCACACAAAAGCCGTGCTGACTTGGTCTCAGTAATCCATGTCCTTGGATGTGCTCTGAAATTTTGTTTTTAATAATAGCTTCTACCATTTTGCCCGGCACCGACGTCAGACTCACCGATCTATAATTTCCCGGATCTCCCCTGGAACCTTTTTTAAAAATGGGCGTTACATTGGCCACCCTCCAATCTACCGGTACAATTCCATTAAACAAAGCTGGACGCTCTTTGAGAAACTGTTTCTTTAGCTTATCAACCAATAACTTTTCTCATAATAAAGCTGGCACATATGCTACAAGTGGAAGATCAATCCCCCATCAAAAATGCCCTGTAATTTTTCTCTAATCTGTTGTAGTTCAACTAGCACAGTGGGATCACAATTCAATTTATGTTTTGCATCTACAAGTTTAAGTTTACCCTTAACATCTTTCTCCCCTATTTTGGCCCTTGTTTGCCTTACCCTACTCCCACAACAGAATTAACTTTTCCTGTATAAAGGCTTTAATCCCCTCCCGAACCACTGCAAATATAGTTTCTCTGTTATTTTCAACTAAATTCACCTCCTTAACCACACCAACCTTCTCTCTTCCTGTCTCAGACACCCTGAAGATTCTTGGAGTGACCATTGATCGAAATCTCACACTTGAAAACCATGTGAAGAATATAACCAAGAAGATGTTTCAATCAATGTGGAAACTCAGAAGACTGAAACCATTCTTCCCCAGAGGCACTTTTCGCAACTTGGTACAATCAATGGTGCTGAGTCACCTGGACTATTGTAATGCGTTGTATGCCGGCTGCAAAGAACATATCATCAGGAAACTTCAGACAGCCCAGAATACTGCAGCTAGACTCTTATTTGGAAAGACAAAATATGAGCGTGCAAAACCCCTAAGAGAGAAACTCCATTGGCTTCCAGTTGAAGAACGTTCGGTGTTCAAAGTTTGCACCCTGGTTCATAAAATCATCCATGGAAATGCTCCAGCTTACATGTCAGACCTTATCGACTTGCCACCCAAGAACGCTAAAAGATCAGCACGCACATTCTTGGGACTTCACTTTCCTAGCTGTAAAGGTTTAAAATACAAACTATTGCATGCGTCCTGCTTTTCCTATATAGGCACGCAGATGTGGAATGCACTACCACTTGATTTGAAAAATATTTACGACCTTATTAACTTTTGAAAATCACTAAAGACCTTCCTTTTTAACAAGACTTACCATAATAATCAATAATAGGAACTTCAACACATCACTACTTACTTGATAATCTGTCTGTTTTCTGATTTATTGAATTGATAATATCCATTGTTACACTTGTTCTTTTTTGTAACCAATTGTTTATCTACTTCTGAAAGGCGCGTGCCAAGTTGAAATATTGTAAGCCACATTGAGTCTGCAAATAGGTGGAAAAATGTGGGATACAAATACAACAAATAAATAAATAATTTTAAATCAAAATAATCCAAATACAGCCTTTTAAAATCTCTCATAAGATTAAATTATGATCTGCTTCTCAACTGTCTTATTGGTCTTAAGGGTTTAGTCTTTAAATGATTTACCTTATTTCTTGAAAACCGTACATTTAAGGTCTCAATGTTAAATAATCATTTGATTCTTACTCCCTATCATGTGAAGTCCCTCAAGGCTCCATTCTCTCTCCAATTCTCTACTATTTTCTTGAACCCTCTTGCTGCCTTAATACAACCCTTAGGGATGAGTACCTACTTTTACACAGACAACATCATATCATTCATCATGCTACGAACATTAACCTTATTCTGGTCCCCCTGCAAAACTGTTTAGACAAGGCATCAAAATGGTTACAGGCGCACTCTCTAATTCTAAATCCACAAAAGACTACAGCATGTTGGATCACAGACCAGGCTAACTGTCCTGTTCAGTACACCAGTCCAACCTGCGGACTGAGAGACCATTCTCCCGGATCCAGTGTGTGACGACTGAGAAAATCCTCGTGAATGTTCTCTGTCTCTGCTACATGGGAAGCCAAGAGGGCGGCCAGATGAAGCTCCACCCATGCCATGAGTCTTGATGTTTCCTGTTGTAATTGGCCGATTAACATAAGCCACCGCTGTTGTGTTGTCTGAAAGAATGAGTACCAACTCGCCCTCTAGCAGCGAGCGAAATGCTTCCAGAGCTGACAAATTCGCTCTGGTTTCCAAGAGGTTGATCGAGTAGGATGCCTCCTGAGGGGGACAATAAGACCTTGCACAAACCGTCCCATGAAGTGGGTTCCCCAGCCCTTGAGACTGGCATCCATTGTTACTACTGTCCACTGAGGTGAATCCAGCGGCATCCCCTTGATCAAGTTGGCTGTTCGCAGCCACCAAAATAGGCTGCTGCGTTCCCGAGCCAGTAGAGGCAATCTCAACTGCAGAGAATCCGTTTGTGGTCTATCGTTGCTGCCATTGAGCCCAAAACTTGTAGATAATCCCCAAAACAGAGAACATGTCTGTGCAGAAATGCCCAACTGAGATTGTAACTTGAGAATTCTACTCCGAGGAAGAAAAATCCGACCTCGTGCTGTATTGAAAGACACTCCCAAGTACTCCAGGGTCTGAGATGGCCTAAGAAATAAGATGGGAGAGTTAGAATATATTGCACTAAATGAAAAATTAGATATAATAGGCATCTCTGAGACCTGGTGGAAGGAGGATAACCAGTGGGACACTGTCATACCGGGATACAAACTATATCATAGTGACAGGGTGGATCGAATTGGTGGAGGGGTAGCATTGTATATTAACGAGAGCCTTGAATCAAATAGATTGAAATTTAGTTTTAGTGGCTCTAGGTTTTCTGAGAAGATAATTTTTTTTCAGCATCAAAGATACATATAGCTGCATTGTTAGAAGATTATCCAATTCTACCCCTTAAAATTTTGGCAGCACATCTAATGAAAACATGTTCTCATCAATTGAAAAATACGGCATGTATCTCGCATCTTCACTTGATCCTATCCAGACAAACTTAGTTTTCTTCTTGTTCAATTTCAAATGGTGGATAGAGATCCAAGAATCTACTGGTTTGATACACAACTGCATATGAGAAAGTTTCTACACAAGACAGAGAACATGGTAGGAATACGGTTATGTCATCTGCATAAATGAAGTGCATAGTGATCTCATTAGCAAATCAAACAACACAGGGGAAAGTGGTGAACCCTGCGGAACACCATTTAATGCCTTCCACTAAGACAAGGTAAGTTTGCGACATTTTGAATCAATTGAAGACGTTTAATGTCTAAGATCCTAAGGCCCTTGTAAAGC
Organism: Microcaecilia unicolor; assembly: GCF_901765095.1. NCBI lineage: Eukaryota > Metazoa > Chordata > Amphibia > Gymnophiona > Siphonopidae > Microcaecilia > Microcaecilia unicolor. Next base: position 404,798,393 of record NC_044031.1, on the reverse strand, counting down.
ATGTTGCAATAATCAAGATATTAATAACCAGAGCATGAATCAGTGTTTCAAGAGCAACTTGGTGGAAGAGATATCTCACAGACTGAATCTGTTGAAGCTTATAAAAAGAGCAATGAATCACTGATGAAAGCCAAAGCCTGATAGCTATGCCTATCATCAAGTATGACATTTACCCCCATTTACTAAGCTGTGCTAGCAGCTGTGGCGCGCTACTGTCGACACAACCCATTCACTTTGAATGGGCTGTATCAGCACTGCCGTGCAGCAGCCGCTAGCGTGGCTTAGTAAACAGGGGGGCTAGTATTTTTAATGTTGTAACCAAAGGTCACCCTGAAGAGTCAAGGGTGAAACAGGAGTGCTAGTACCTTGTTTAAACACTAAAAGTGCCTTACATTTTTTAGGGTTCAGAATTATTTTATTACTAGAAAGCCAAGAGGTGATTAGATTGAGCTTGGTATTAAGGGCTTGTAAATCCAATAAATTGGCTAGGTCTAAGAGTAAGAAGAAGGGATATAACTAGTTGAATCCAATGTGGTTCACATATGTTTGTAGGTGGAATTGCAGAGTGCCTTTTGATAAAGCGTACAGCAAAACTTGGCCAGAGTCAAGGCCACGCAATCATTGAAAGGTAAAATTATGTCTTACCTGATAATTTTCTTTCCATTAGTCCCTCAGATCAATCCAGAGACTTGTGGGTTATGCCCCTCCTCTAGCAGGTTAGATAGAGAGAATTCAGAAGTTTGCTACAATAGAGCATGTGCAGCCAGCCTCACTTCAGTATAACAATACCAAAGCAGTAAGAACCATAGAACACTCTCCTGTCTCTGCAAAAGCAGCATAAACTTGGAAGAAACTCTCCGAGCTGCTATAAATTAGAAATGTAAATATAAACACACCATAACAGCCTTACCCATCCATAGACAAAGGAACGTGAACAGAACTGACTGAAGTATACTGAATCCGATCAGAGATTACGAAAGCGAATTCCAGGGAGGAGTTCTGGATTGATCTGAGGGACTAATGGAAAGAAAATTATCAGGTAAGACATAATTTTACCTTCCATAGCGTCCCCAGATCAATCCAGAGACTTGTGGGATGTACCAAAGCAATCTTCATCAAGGGTGGGACCGGCCTACTCCGGCCGCCAACACAGAAGTCCCAACAAGCGCCTCTCGACACGCAGCAACATCAAGACGGCAATGCATAACAAAGGAATGCCAAGACGACCAAGACGCCGGTTAACAAATGTCCTCCAACGACACCAGATGACACTCCGCAAAAGAAGAGGCCTGAACCCTCTTGGAGAGTGCCCAAATGCGAATAGGGAAAAAATCCCCCAACAACAGGTAAGCCGACGCAATAGCCTCCCTAAGCCACCGATCGACCGTGGCCTTAGAGGTCATGTTTGCTTTCTTATGACATGCGAACAGCACAAAAAGATGATCTGCTTTCGAAACGAATTAGTCGCCTCCATATAACACATCAGAGGTCCCCTAACGTCTAAACCCCGTAGAGCTCGAAAATTGTGAGGGAAATCCTCTTGCTTGAAGGATGGATGGCAACACCACTCCCTGGTTAACGTGAAAACGCGTGACTACCTTAGAAACCAAGGACGGCACCCTTTGAATTGTCACTCCCGCCTCTGAAAAAATGGAGAAAGGGGCTCTGCACGAAAGGGCCTGAAGCTCAGACACCTGCCTGGCTGAAGCCATTGCCACCAGAAACACAGTCTTCAACTTGAAAACATTCAAGATCTTTACTCAGGGGCTCGAAAGGAGACCGCCGAAACGCCCTAAGGACCAGGTTCAAATTCTAATCCGGCACCACCAGAACCCAAGGAGGTCTGAGATGCCCTACACCGCTAAGAAAACGAACGAACTCCGGAAGAGACACTAAGGAGTGGCTCCCCGAACGACCCCTCCAGGAAGCCAATGCCGCTAACTGACCCTTTAAAGTACTTAGCGACAGTTCCTTAACTATCACTTCCTGCAAAAAAGCCAGAACGGACCTAAGAGGGTCTGATTGAGGGGAAATGCCTGCCAAGGAACCCCAAGCCACAAACGACCTCCACACTCCATCATACGCAATAGAAGTGGAACATTTGCGCGCCTGTAACATGGTCCCAAAAACTGCCTCCGGCTATCCTGGACACCTCAGACGCGACCGTACAAAGGCGAGGCCATAAGCCCAAATGGAGCGTGATCTTTCATGACTACTGGCCCCTGAAGGATAAGACCCGGCCAGTGAGACAGGTGGGACGGCTCGTCGATCAGGAGGCGAATCAAGCCTGCATACCAAGGATTACTGGGCCAGTCCGGCGCAATAAGTATTACCGGACCTGGAAGACGAGAGATTTCCCCACTACTTGACTGACCATCGGCTACGGAGGAAAGACATATAGAAGCTCCAACGGCCATGGCTGAAGAATAGCGCCCATTCCTTTGGACTCAAACTCTCTGCCTCTTAACTGTTGTTGCTCACAGCTTTATTAGTACTAACAGTGGGATTTGAACCGTCTACCTCTGCATTACAAGACCAGTGCTGTTACCACTTGGTCACAGCTGCACTTTGCTGAAGAACCGGGTCACCTTGAGATTGTAGAATCAAGCCATGAAATCCATCACCAGCCAGCGATCCGAAATCTGGCTGACAGCCGGCGGACAGAGCTCCCACTACCCGGCATCCAAGTGACTGTGACTGAAAAACTTGGCCTGTACACTTAGCACTCCCGCTATGTGAGCCGCCGACAACCGAACTCGACGCTTCTCTGCCCCAAGAGACAGCACGGACGCCTCTTCTGCCAGCAGAGCACTTCGAGTTCCGCCCTGCCGAATGACGTACGCTACCGCCGTCGCATTGTCGCAGAGAACTTGGACTGGTTGAACTCTCAACAACACCTCGAAAGCTAGGAGCGCCAACTGAAACGCCCAAAGTTCCATGAAATTGAACTGCAACCAATTCCCCTGAGCTGAGTGGCCGAGAACCACACGCCACTCCGACGCGGCGAGAGGCATGCCTCGAGTCAGTATCTGACCTGAGCCAACACCGCAGAGCAAAAGAAGCTCGCGGTGTCCAGGGAAAACTAATTGAAGAACCTTGGAAAGGAAAGACCAACGGCTGAGTAGATACCATTGCAAAGGCCGCATGCGGCTCCGGGCCCAAGGAACGACCCCTGAACATAGTCCAACGCTGTTGGAGCCTTCAGACGAATGAGGGAAGAAACCTGGCACAGCTTCGCCCGTTGCTGTTCTGGAAGAAAAACTCCGCCCTGACGGGTATCAGTCATACTATCAGGTACACCAGAGACAGATGGTGTAGCAGCATATGTCTGTAGTACCACTGCATGCTACAAAAAACAAGCTACAGTGGGTCGTGAAGCTGCATCCCTAGAGCTCAGTGCTTACTCTCAGCTGATTGCAACCACTATTAAGCTATCTCTACACTGAAGTAGCTCCTGGGCCACTCCTCATGAAATTTAGGTACCCCATAAGAAACAATTAGAGGTACCGGGAATGCTGCAGTACCAGGCAGCTGAGGCTAATATGTAAAAGTGTGTCCAGTATCAGTGTGCTAAGAAAGAGAGAGAAGAGCAAAATTTAAAACTGAAGAGTTCTGAAAACTGTTCCAGTCATGTAAGAACTACTTGGCCAAGCAAGCCATAAGAGATAATGAAATAAAACATGCCCCACTGGAAATCTAGCTGAGCCCACAGTATCTAATAGGATGGAAAAACCAGCCTTGAACCTATAACCTTCAGGCTGAAAGGCCAGCAGCCCTCCTCAATAAAACTAGATTGATGTAACCAATACCCACAGAGCAAATGCCACCAGGGGATCCAGGGGAGCCCAGAGGGTGCAGGGTTATCAAGGAAACCAAGAGAAACCTGAGAGGCCTGCACTAGCCTCAAAATGTAACATTTCACCAGTGTTGCCAGGTGGGCGGTTTTCCTGCCCAATTGGGCGGTTTTCCGCGACCCGCCGCGGGAAATTTTTGCCCGCGGCGGGTCGCGGTTTTTTGGGCTTCTTTTTTTTCTTTTCCACGGTTTTTCGGGCGGTTTTTTCAGCCGCGGGGGGCGGGGTTAGTGACGTTTTGGGCTGGGTTAGTGACGTTTTGGGCGGGGCCGATGACGTGGGAGGCGGGGCCGGTGACGGCGGGGTTGATGACGGCGGGGGTGATGACGCGGGGGTGGGGGTGTCAGGGGCGGGGTTTGAGTTTGGGCGGGTTTTGGGCGGTTTTTATGCTCGATTGGGTGGGAAAAAATTTTTCCACCTGGCAACACTGCATTTCACACAGAAACATCTAGTCAACAGCCTTAAGCCTGACTACTAAAACACTGTACTGCCATGTCTGAGAAAGAACAAGAGTGGAAGAGTGAAAACCTAGGGTAGGATCCCTAATCCTGATCCCTTCCTCCCTTCCATTAAAGATGTACACACCCCCTGAACCTCCTCAAGGAAGGTCCAGAAATAGTCTTACTGTAACTCACCTCGAGAAGCACAGGCATCTCTACCAGGAGACTTTCAGATAGGCAGTACTTTCCAAGCAGCAGCATAAGGCTCTCACTGTCACAGCACAGCTGCAGGGGACTAAAGGGTCACCTACCTTGCCCCTGGAAAGCTGAGGAAGACTCAAAGCTGTGGAAAACCAATATGCAGAAACTGGAGTGCTCCACACTAGGTTCCCAATCACATTCCTGAAAGATCTACATATAAAACTGCCTGAATTGCAAGCACATCAGAACCCAGGGGAGCACTGGGGCCTCAGCAGTGCCTTGTGGAGTGGCAATAAAGATGGAGCTATACTAGATTGTAAGCTCTTGAGCAGGGACTGTCTCTTTATGACACATTGAGCCTGCAAATAGGTGGGAAAATGTGGGATACAAATGCAATACATAAAATAAATAAATGTCAGGTGTTCAGCGCTGCAAGTGTTTGGTAGCGCATACAAATGCTATCAAGCGCACATACACCCAAGAACAGGATAGCCTCATGAACCTAACAGGCTTCCGCCGGCTCCTAGTGCCCGATCAAATGGAAGAGCTAACCGCAGAGGATATAAAATTAGAACTTACAATGCCTGTTTAAAGGGAAGAACTGATTCCGTTCTTGAAAGAGCCTAGTCGCGGTGAGGTCAACTCCCTCACCCGCGGGCAACTCCCTCTGTTCAAGGTGCCCTGAAAAGGATTCCCCTGACCCTGGGATACCCTCCGAATCCATATGTCGTCCCAGGGTTATTATGGAGGGCTAAGTGACTTGCTCACGGACAGAAGGAGCAGCAGAGGGAAATGAACCCAGACAGCCAGGTTCAAAGCCTGCTGCACTAACCATTATGCTACTCCTCCACTCTACCGGCCCCTTAAACCCAACCGGGCTGTCTTAGGCGGCTTCTGTACAAACTCAGAGCCCGAGGCAGCAGAGCCTCGAAAATGGCCGCCTCCTGCCCCTCTCCCTCAGAGCGCAATAAAAACGCTTTGAGCAAAAGAGTAAAAACTCCGGGGGAAATGCCCCCATAATAGCCTTTTCCGGGAGAGAAATCGAGGCTTCTCTGTTGGAGGGAGCCCCAGCAGATCCCGCCGCTGCATCCTGAGACCGCAGCGCTAGCGAGAAAATGGCGCCGGCGGATCAACCGGTCCAGTCACAGACTTTCCTGCCAAGCGAGAAACGATCCCTTTTGGCGCCGTGGTGCCCAACACGCAATCCCCTGATCCGTACTATGACTCACTACCGTCGCGGAACAAAACTCACAGGGAAGCGACGTGCCACCGTGCCCCGCAGCGCGAGCTGCGCTTAACGGACTCCAACGGAACGGATATAGCCCCAAAAGCCTTACCTCTTTTCCGCAGTCCCAGCCCTGCTCACGTTCCAATTAAGCTGAACGGAGAATTGTTCCAAGCGCCAAGCAAGCCAAAATGAGGCTGGACTGGAGAATCGTTCCGTCTGGTTCTTTTTTTTTTTTTTTAAGAGACAGGAGAGGAATACAGCCAAAATCCTCAACAGAATTTAAGTAGGCTGACAGGAGGAGAAGGGTAGGGACCTGGCACCACCAGGTGTATCCCAGAATGTGCTCCAGCACCTCAACCCCAGAGAAAGTTCAACACACCCGAGGGAACGGGATAGGAGCCTCAGGCCACAGAGCTGCACTTTATGCTCCCTTCTACCTGCTAGATAGAGAGAATACTGAAGTGAGGCTGGCTGCACATGCTCTATTGTAGCAAACTTCTGAGTTCTCTCTATCTAACCTGCTAGAGGAGGGGCATAACACACAAGTCTCTGGATTGATCTGGGGATGCTATGGAAGTGGATTTTAAATTGGAAGGGAGCATTATACTGTTTCAGCCCTCAAATTTGAGTAAACCAAGGAATCTGTGGTGGTGATATCATTAGATGCCAATTTGTCAATAGAGTGCAAACCAAATGGAAGATTAAAGAAATCACTACTCAGACATAGGTTTTTGAAGAACACACTGAGTGATAAGATTTGATTTGAACTAATAAAGTGTGGTTATCCCCATATGATCCTGAAGAGACACCTGATGGAGAATAATTTAATTGGATATAGCGGACTATAGAGATTTTTTTTTTATCTCACTTGGGGTATTACAGTTGCTTTAATAGTATGATGTGTAAGTGAAATAATCTTGTTGTATAAGCTGTTATCACAATAAATAAGTGCACTACATCAGTATATATTTTATGGAATGATATCCTCTCAGGAATACATTAAATTGTAACAGTTTCTATAAATTTGTGTTCCTGTGATTTGGAAGTTTAAAATCAGTTATAATTTAATGCCAAGAAGTGCAGAGTGATGTGCTTGAGCTGCAGAAACCTAAAAGAGAGATACCGGATAGGAGGGGAGAGATTAGTAAGCTTGACTCAGGAGAGACACCTTGGGGTGATGGTGTCCGAGGATCTGAAGGTGAAGAAACAATGCGACAAGGCGGCGGCCGTGGCCAGAAGGCTGCAAGGCTGCATAGAGAGGGGTATAACCAGCGGAAGAAAGGAGATACCCCTCTACAAGTCATTGCTGAGGCCCCACTTGGAGTACTGTGTTCCGTTTTGGAGGCTGTATCTTGATACAGATGTAAAAAGACTAGAAGCGGTGCAAAGAAAAGCTACAAAAATGGTATGGGATTTGCATTGCAAACCATACAAGGAGAGACTTGCCGACCAGAACATATATACCTTGGAGGAAAGGAGAAACAGGGGAGAAACATGATACAGATGTTCAAATATTTGAAAGGTATTAATCCGCAAACAAATCTTTTCCAGAGATGGGAAGGCAGTAGAATCAGAGGACATGAATTGAGGTTGAAGGGGGGCAGACTCAGGAGTAATGTCAGGAAGTATTTTTTTACAGATAAGGTGGTGGATACATGGAATGCCCTCCCACGGGAGGTGGTGGAGATGAAAACGGTAATGGAATTTAAACGTGCATGGGATAAACACAAAGAAATCCTGTTTAGAAGGAATGGATCCACGGAATCTTAGCAAAAATTGGGTGGCAGCACCGATAATTGGGAAGCAAAACCAGTGCTAGGCAGACTTCTACTGTCTGTGCCCTGATCGTGACTGAATAGATATGGATGGGCTGGAGTGTAAATTTTAAGGGGCTTCGACATTAGCTTCAGACGTTTTACTACAAGAACAGTGCTAGGCAGACTTCTATGATCTGTACTCTGAAAATGGCAAGGACAAATCAAACTCACATATCATGTAAAATGAGTTTATCTTGTTGGGCAGACTGGACGGACCATACAGGTCTTTATCTGCTGTTATTTACTAATGTTAAGCATGCACTCTCATCCCTTCCTTCCTCAAAAATGCAGCCATTACTATCACTTTGGAAAACATGCGAGGCGCTGTGGCCAAGCCAAACGGCGAGACCCTGAACTGGAAATGCTTTCCTAGTATTGCGAACTGCAGAAATCTCTGATGCGGAGGCCAAATAGGAATGTGCAGTAATCCTCTTTCAGGTCCAGCGCCGTAAGAAACTCCCCTGGCTGTACAGCTGCCATCACAGACCTCACGGTTTCCATGCGGAAATGTCGAACCTGCAGAAACTCGTTCATCTTCTGCAGGTCGAGCACCGGCCTCAAGAATTCCCCTTTGCGAGATACCATAAAGCAAACTGAGTACTTGCCTACACGTAACACGCCTTGAGGCACGGGAGTCACTGTGCCCACCTGTAGAACCAACTGCAGAGGTTCAGTTACAACTGCCCACTTGGTGGCAGAGGCGCACCAAGATTTCAAAAAAGGACTCTGCTATGGGCGAGGAAAACTCCAGTGTGTATCAGTCTCTGACCAGCTCGAGGTCCCACTGATCTTAAGTAATCCTGGCCCACTGTTCTAAAACGAGGAGCTTGCCCTGCCAGAGAATTTGGGCTTATCCTCTGGCAGATGCTGAGATTTGGAATTCCCCAAATCTTTCACAATCTTCTCCAGGTCCTCACCGAACAGTAACTTCCCACAAAAAGGCAACTTGCTTGGGTGCCATGTCTGCCGACCAATGGCAGAGCCACAGCAGACATCTAGAAGTCACCACCAATGCCATCTGCTTAGCAGAAACCCTCACCAAGTCATAGAGCACATCCACCAGATAGGCCAGGCTCCATTCTAGGGGCAGAGAATGGTAAAAATAAAGAGCCAGACTCTTGATCCTGCTGAAGCGCCTGCTGGAGCCAGGAAAGACACACTGTGCTGCATACGAGCTGCAAATGGACGCCTAAACTCCAACGCCGAAACCTCAAAAGAGAGCTTCAACAATGCCTCCAGACAACGATCCTGCATATCTTTCAATGCAACCCCTCCCTCAACTGCAAGGGTGGTCTTCTTGGTGACTGCTGTCACCAAGGTGTCCACACTTGGAAGAGAGAAATGACCGATGGGGGGCTCCCACTGGATAAAGCCAGGCCATCGACCTAGAAACTTTAAGGCCGCCATCCGGCTCAGCCCACTGGGCAGAATGAGTTCTTCAATGGCCTCGTGGACTGGAAAAGCCTTAGCGGGCTTCTTAGTACTCACCATTTTCAAATTCACCTCAGAGGCCTACGAGGATGTCAGAAATCAGGATGAGAGCTCATCCAGATGAAAGATCCAAATGGAAGTAGGATCATGCTGCTCAGGTTGGAGAAGCACGCAGTCATCCACATCCTCTAACCACAAGGGTCTAGAGAACTGGAGGACTTGAACATGTGTATGTTAGAGAAAAGGACAGAGACAGGTGATATGATAGACATTTAAGTACATACAAACAAACCTCTTCCAGAGACATAGGAATGGCAGAACTAGAGGATATGAATTGAGTTTGCATGGAGGTAGACTTGGGAGTATTAGGAAATACTTTTTCACAGAGAGGGTAGTGGATGCCTGGAATGCCCTTCCAGGAGAGGCGGTAGAGTCAAAAATGGTGAGTGAATTCAAAAATGCGTGGGATAGACATGGGATATCTAAATAGAGATGATGGAAACACACACAGCTGTTGAGGTGTTATGTTGGGCAAGAGTAGTGGGAACTAGAGCCGATGCTGGACAGACTTCTAGCCTGTGGCCCACAAATGGCAAAAGACAGGTGAAGCTTCAGCAACTCCAGTGTTGTAGATCACTTTATTGTCACGTGCTGCAAGTGAAGGTGCTGTGCAGCTCGGGGGGGGGGGGGGGGGGGGGGGGGGGGGGGGGAGACATCTTGAATCTTGACTGGTTAAGTTGAATATGTCAGCAATACTTGGGGATGATAATATGGTTATAACCAAGACTTCATCACGTTTGGCTGCCTATATAGCTGGCATGGTGGAGACTTGACAACCAGTGTTTAAGCATGGGTGGCGGGCACACCTCTGGCCATCTTGTTAGGCAGACTGGATGATCATGCACGTCTTTATCTGCCATCAATTACTGTGTTTACTCTTTCAAAAAGTAGAAAGATGGGGGAGGTGGACATTTCATGAAGTTACATGGCAATGCTTTTAAAACAAATAAAATATTTTTTTTCACTCAATGAATAGTTAAGTTCTGGAACTCATTGCTAGAGGATGTGGCAAAAGAAGTTAAATATCTGGGTTTACAAAAGGTTTGGATAAGTTCCTGGAAGAAGAGTCCATAAACTGCTATTAAGGTAGACATGGAGAAAGCCACTACTTATCCCTGAGATCTGTAGATTGGACTCTTAATGCTTGTTGGGATTCTGCCAGGTACTTGTGACCTGGATTGGCTACAGTTGGAAGGATACTGGGCTAGATGGAACTTTGATCTCACCCAGTAAGACAACTTTTTATGTTCTTAAAAGACAGACATGTTTACTGTGCTCTGCCTCTGACACCACAATGAGTGAAGCTTGGACAGAAGTCATGCATATTCATTGTGGATATCTTGAAAATGAGACTGGCTTGGCATCTCTGAGGACTGGGTTGAAAAAAACCTTGATTTAAGGCCTACTGCTGCCTCAGGGATGCTATATTGTTAAGATTCTGCACTAGAAAGTGACCCAAACCAGTTTTTTTTGTTTCAGCAGAAACCAAATCTGCAACTAAACTTTTCCACTCGGTTTTGGCCTAAACTGGCCCACACCCAAACAGGAATAGCCCCCTCCCCCACAAGGAGCCTTCTCCTGGAACCCAGAACCACAGGTAAGCCCTCCGCCTTCCACCCTGAACAGAAGGAACCCCATCCAACACAAGGAATCCTCCTTCCGGAACCACAACTAGGCTCCCCCACCCCTGTCCACAGTATTGGGGGCAGGAGTGATCTCCAGTTGCTCCTGCCTATGCCTGCTCGATTGCCAAAACGGCTGCTAGGTAGGAGCAATTGCGGACTGCTCCTGCCCATGTTAGCTCCTGTGGTTCTGGGAGAGGAGTCGGGGCTGTGGGCTGCACAATACAGCTTCTGTTTCTGCTGAAAATGCACTAGCATTTATAGTCGAAACAAAAAAAAAAATGACCAAATCCAAATTTCAGGCTGGTTTTGGAGCCCAAAGACATTTGGTCGACCTTTTTCTGCATTATCACTAGCACTACCATTAACCTTAGTGCTTAAAGCATGAGTGGGCACCTTTTCATCCTGGGCCATGTACTGCCAGTATGGAGTTTCTATTTCCTCCCTACCATACACTCATTCACAGCAGTGGTCACCATGTAGAGATTTGGAGCAAATCTTAAGCAGAGGTCACCGCCATCAGGAAGATGGCAATTTGATCTCACTCCCCTTAGTTTAAAATGATAGAATCTACCTCAGGATAACAAGATATGCATTCTGTCACTTAGAAGCAGCAATCTGTGAATATACTATGAAATCATTTTTAAAACGTTACGTGGCATATGCAATACTGTAGAGCCAGATGAATAAAACACTATTATCAAGGGTTCAGTCAAAATGTGAGAAACAGGCAACTTCACCCCTGTACATAAGATCCAGAGATTGCTGTCACTACCATGGCTTCTTAAAAATCACCCTGAGCCGCCCCTTGGTGGGTGGGAGTTACAAGGCTGAAGGCTTGCCTAGTGTGTTAGGCTTAGGCAGCAGAATTGGGGGGGGGGGGGGCAATTCATCACAAAACATCTTCTAGAGAAACGTGTACAATTCCACCTTGGGCACTACCTGCTGCTGAGGGGCAGGAAGGAAAAGAGGCCGATCCCAGGATTGGGGAAGAGAAGGAAAACACTACCTGCTGCTGCGGGACCGGGCAGATTGGGAGACACGGGCCCCAACCTAGCCCCGGCGCTTCCTGGCTGCGGAGTCGGTGGGATTCGGGCGGTGGGGGGCAGGGGCGGTGCCGCCGCTGTCGTCATCATCATGGCAGTGACGCAGCCCTGCCAGGCGATACAGTTGCAGTAGTATTGCCAGAGCCACTCGTGCACTCTGCGCGAATACTCGCGTGCGCTCAGCTCCAACGGCTGCTTCTCTCTTTTCTCCCCATCGGCCTCGCGTTCCGGCTTCGTTCTGGCCCTGCATCCTCCAGGCCCCTTCTCCGCGCCGCCCCACGCCGGCATTTTCTCAGCGGGAACCTCAGACTTCGAGACGTCATAACCGCTGCCACTGAGGCTATGTCCTTTTGGCTCTGGACTCTGCGACCCGTTCGCTTTCTCGGGCTCCGCCATGTCCGCACTGAATAGCGGCCATCAAGTGGCTGTCAAACTCCAATCTGCGCGCGCAGCTCCCGTCTCACTCCCCCCCCCCTTCCCCTTACACGCAGAAGGTCCAAAACCCGCCGATGCCATCGCTGGGGTTGGAGGAATAGGTTTTTGTGTCTGCTCAGCTCCTTCATTCGGTTTAACTCATTGACGTGGTGATTTTTTAAGTTATTTCTAACGAGCTTCTTTGCAATGCACACTTCCAAATGGTAGCTTATGTTTTGTTGTATCCGTCTCCTCCTCCATATTACCAAGATGGTATTTCCATTACGTGATGACGTATGCGGAAAAGTGCTGTCGGTTACTCAAGTTCCTTCTAGTGAGGAAATACTACTACTTATCATTTCTAAAGCGCTACTAGACGTACGCAGCGCTGTACACTTGAACATGAAGAGACAGTCCCTACTGACAGAGCTTACAATCGAATTATGTGTTCAAGGAGGTTTGATTGAGAACAGGACATGGTATAATGGTAGAGTTTGGTATGCACCTATACATTTGAAGCATAGCTAGCACAGAAATCCAGTAAGATACGTAAATTCACAGATAAATGGCCTCCTATATCTTCTTTAGTCCAGGATACTGCCTATTTCTTATGTATACGTGTTTGATGTTCTATATTGCTGCTTCAGCTTTTGTGTAAGATCTTTGAGTAAAGAAACAGATTGAGAATAGGAGATGGCATGATGTCAAAAAGTTGAAGCCGCTTATGTTAGTTTGTGTTTGCCTCGTTCGTTCTGCGTACACTCAAAACAAAGCAAACAAACCCACGAGTTGCTGCATCCACATTGTTGTTGGTAGTATTTTTATTTAATCGTACTTATATTTTTAAAACTTTCCGGCTTGTGCAGCATATGGATGTATACAGAGGAAGTATAATAACGGAATAACTTTTCATAGGTAGAGTAGTAATTTGTTATAAATGGAATCAGTGTGTCATCTGGAGGGGCTGGTTATAGATCAAAAGAGAAAGATGGTTTGTGGGAACTTGCGCCTTTTGTTTTGTGGAATGCAGTGGTATATTACAAAAAATGCTCTTAATATTGTTTATTACTACTATTTAAAATAGATATTTAATAATGAGGGCAGAGCTACCTTCATGCAGAAGTCCAGAGTCAGTCTAAATGTGTCAACATTTTCCAGTTCTATGATATATATTTATTTCTTCAATTCATTTTTCAACAGCATTTTCTAAGTTATTACCCAAATGCAAACATAATTATAATATAAATTAATAAGTTTTGGATGTTACTGAATTCTTTTATTCTGTCTCCTTGTATTTCCAGTTTTGACACAGTATAAGTCATCACAAGGAGAAAATATAATGGATGGACTGCATTAGGGGCTTATAGCCCATTTAATTATGTTTAAACAAATGAAAGATTTGCATGAAAGAAAATATTTATTTTTGTTATTTTGACTTATGAAAACTACTTGTCCTTGAAACATGCTCAAAACAAAATAATTCATTTGTACAAAAGAAATGAGGTGGAGATGTGATTCTATGTGCTTATTGAAAGGAGAGTTTAATTTTACTTCCAATCTTTATAGCACCTGGCTTCCCAAGCAGTGGCGTAGCCAGACCTGATATTTTGGCTGGGCCCAGAGCTAATATGGGTGGGCACTATATATATATATATATATATATATATATATTGCCCACCCATATTACCTAGGGCAATGAGGAGCCCATCCCCACCCAGAAATTCCCCAACAATAAATTTTAATAGTGACCACCAGCCCCAGTCAGGCAGCAGGCCCCAGCTAGCTCAATTAAAAAAAAATTACACAGCACACGTCACACAATGTTAAAAATTATGATGAAAAAAAAAGTATTTAAATTTTTATTACCGGCTCCTATTGCTGCTGGGCTCGCCTCGAAATAATGTCGATCGTGAAGAAGAACCTTCCAGGGCCAGGCTCGTGCTCCTCACCTCCGCTCCGCAACCCTCCTTTAAAACGTGCACTGCATAGCGTGCATGTGGTGGTGGTGGGCTGGACTGGAGTCCTGGACTGGCAGCTGAGCGGGTGCCGCCATTCATTCCAGGCAGCTCCGCGCTCCGGAACTTTCATCCGATCTGGGCGCATTCAGTGCTGCCAAGGGGTCCCAATTTTTGAGAGGGAGATTTTAGTTCACACCCCCAGCCCTGCCCTACTCTGTATTGGCTCCACCCCCTGACACAACTTAATCCCACTGCCATTTCAGAAAATATTTTATTTAATAGTCTAATACCCTTTTCAATTAACTTTCAGAGGCCAAATCCTCCTGCCTCAGGTCAGGACATCCTCTCCTGACCTGAGGAAGGAAGTGCTGGTCTCTGAAGACTAATCAAAAGTGTTTTAAAAATCAGTGAAGGTATCACTTTATTTTCTATTTTATTTGCATTTATTAGCCTTCATTAACACAGCTACCACATTGCTTTATCCTAAATTAAAAATAAAATTATTTTCTGTACCTTTGTTGTCTAGCCATTTACTTTTTCTAATTGTGTTGGTCCCAGTCAAGATTCTGCATTCCTTTGTCTTCTCTTAACTCTCTTGCCAGGGTTTCCTGTTCATTTGTAATTTTTCTCTCCTTTTTCTTTGTTTTCTTCAATTTATTTTTCTGTCTCACTCTCTGTCCAGATTTAATTAATTCTTACTATCCATTCTTTAATTTCCCTCTTTTTACTTCATCTACCTATCCCTTTTCATCTTTTCCTCACTTTTGTTCTCCCCATGCCCCTTCCTCTTATTCTCCAGTCTTTCATTAACTCTATCCTCTCCCCCTTTCTCTCCCTATCCTTTCAGTGTCTCTCCCTCTCTCTGAATCCAGCGTCTCCTTTCTCTCCCTAACCTTCCATCCAGCACCTTCCCTCTTTCTCTCCTATCCTTTCATCCAGTGTCATCCCTCTTTCTCTCTCCATCCTTCCACCTATTACCCTCTCCCAATCCATCCATCCATTGTCTCCCTCTATCTCCCCTTCCTTCTAGACAGTTATCTCTCTACCCTTTTCCATTCAGCATGTCCTCTCTCATCCTACCAGTGGCTTTCCTCTTTCTCTTCCTACCCTTCCATCCAGCGTCTTCCCTCTTTCTGCTCCCAGCATTTTCCCTCTTTCTCCCTCCTTTCATCCAGCATTTCTCCATTTGACCAGCTAAGGTCTCCCCCAGTTTCTCTCCAGCAGCTTCTCTCTCTTTCTCCTGCCATTTTCCATGTCCCCTCCTTCTCTCCCCCATCTTTCTACTCATCTCTCTCTCTCTCTCTCTGTACCCCTCTTCCATCTAGCATCTTCCCTCTTTCTACCCCTCCTTCTAGCATTTTTCCTTTTTCACCCTTCTTTCATCCAGCATTTCTCCTCTTTGTCTCTCCATCTGACCAGTCAGGGTATCCCCCTTGTTCCCCTTCCTTCTCCCCAGCAGCCTGTCTCTCCCCTGCTCTTTTCCATGTCCCCTCTTTCTCTCCCCATCTCTCTCTGGCTCTCCCCTGCTCTTTTCCATGTCCCCTTTTTCTCTGGCTCTCCCCTGCTTTTTCCATGTCCCTTCTCTCCCCATCTCCCACATGGCTCTCCCCTCTTTCTCTCCCCTGCTCTTTTCCATGTTCTCTCCCCATTTCTCTCTCTCTGGCTCTCCCCTGCTCTTTTCCATGTCCCCTCTCTCCCAATCTCTCGCTCTCTCTCTGTACTCTCCAGCGTCCTCTTCTTTTTTTCTCTCCCCTCTGCTCTCTCAGACACCCTTCCCCTACCAGACACGTTTCCTCTCTCACTCTGGCCCTCTGAAGCAGGAGCAGCAGCAGCGTCGTCATCAACACAAGAAGAAAAACAAGCAGGAGCCTTCAGTCATGCGCTGTCGGTTCTCCCATCCTCTGCCCCCGCTGACGTCAATTTCCCGTTCCGGGAGCAGAGGACAGGCAGAGCCGACAGCGCATGACTGAAGACTGCTGTGGACGGCCCTGCGCTTGTTTATCTTCTTATGCCAGCTGAACTGAAGTGGTGGCTCGGCGAAGCGCCTGTTTTTGTTCCTGCTGCTGCTCAGGAGAGAAGCGGCAGCTGCAGCTGCAGCAGTGGAGTTCAGCAGGAGACCGGAACGAAGGTGGAGATGTCGATGGGCAGGCCTGGAGGGAAAGTGGGTGGGCCTGGGCCCACCCGTGGCTACGCCCCTGTTCCTAAGGCAGATTACTACAGCAGTCAAGATGACCCCATCAGTAAACAGGATATCCTTACTGAAATTTGGCCATGTATTACTTTATTGATTGATAGAACTGTGTAGAAGAATGAGCACAAAATACAGTCTTTATTAGTGCTGTTTCCACCAGATACAATAATTTTTGAAGCTGTTTTAGTGATATTCAGTTTTGATTTCATGATATATATGGGAAGCTTTCAAATAGATTAAAAAGCTGTCAAGTAAGTAAAACTTTTTTGTCCTCCACCTTTTAGGGTATTGCCTATCCAACTGGAACAGCTTTTGACTTTTTACAGATGGACCACACACAGGGAGTCGCTTATTTCTAATAATTTTTTTAACTATTGTTTTCAATAGCATTTGCTTTTGTTTTGGGTGAACCAGTATGGTGGCAATCTCCGCCTACTGCCAGCAACCCATATAATGGGCTAGGTAGCCTCATCCTGTCTTCTGTTCTCAATCTAATCTTCTTGGTGGTGGTCAGTGTTTCTACACATCTTAAGTAGTAAAAACGAGCAGAAACTGCTGCCACGCACTATGGATTTTAATTGACGTGTTCTTTGGCTGGAGAGTTTCTGGAGCTTTCTTGAAATGTGTTACTGTCTTTATCTCTGCTACTGTTCCCTAGAAGTCTGATACATTTATCCAAAACGCCAAAGAAAAAAACCTTTGCAGAGTCCAAACAAAACAACCCAACAGCAAAGGTGACAAAAAGGAGTCCAAAAGATGATCCTGTGTAGGTGTAATACTTTACTATGTTGAGGGAATGACTCTACACAAATTCGTGTTTCGGCCAAAAAGCCTTCATGAGGAGTCTGATCTCACAATTTCGCCTCATGAAAAAGCCTAAGAAAAAAGTCTACAAACTGAGACAATGCTATCTCCTTTATTGGCCAGCTTGATCACAATATTTTTGTCTTGTGAGAAAGCAATCTGGCCGCATTTCCCAAAGCGAACATATTCCATTTAATGCATTCAAAATAAAATGCTTTTTTTTCTACCCTTGTTGTCTGGACAATTTACTTTTCCATTATGCTGGTTCCAGTTTCTTTTTCTGCTTTCCTGTTTCTCGTCTAATTCTCCTTCAAGTGACTGCTATCCATTTGTCCTTTCTCCTCTCTCCTGTTCTGCTCTGTTCCCTCACTACACCTACTTTTGACATATTGATATTTCCTTTTTAGTTCTTTCCTCTCCCTCACTACCTTCTGTCCCTGGATCCAACATCTCCCTTTTTTTCCCTTCCCCCTCCTGTGCATATCTCTCCCGCCCTATCCTCCACCCCTATGTCCAGCCTCTCTTCCCTCTCTCCCACTATCCACATTGCGCTCTCTCTGTCTCTATCCCTCTTTACACCATAGGTCTGACATATCTCTCTTTCTTCCTCCCCCTTCCCCATACAGCATCTCTCACTCCCTCCATCTTCCATGTCCAACATTTCTCCCTCTCTCATCCTGTTCATTTCTCCCTCTCCCCTCCTTCCACATGCAACATTTCTCCCTCTCTCCCTGTGCATCTCTCCCTCCACTTCCATCCCCATGTCCAACATTTCTCTCCCTCTCGCCCCTATCCCTCCCTGTGCAGCATCTCTCACTCCCACCCCACCTCCAATAATTCTCCTCCCTCCAATTCATGCAGCAGCTTTCCCTCTCACCCCTCCTCCAGCCCATGTAGCATCGCTCCCTCCCGTCTCACGCCATATCCAGCAATTCTCTCTTCCCCGATACCCCATGCAGCATCTCTCCCACCCTCTTCCTTCCCCCATGTGCATCACCTCTTTCCTCCCCTCATTTGCATTTCTTTGCCCTTGTGATCCTTGGTCTGTATGTCCCCTCTCCCTTCACAAACATTTCTCAAAAGGGGTTTCTGGCAGCAGTAGCAATTTCCACACGCTGTGCGCAGCTAACTCGGAAGCATCTCCTCTGCTGCATAATGCCAAGTGAAAAATAGAAAGTTGCATTAAGTGAAGGTGGTATGTGACAAGGGAGGCTTCCGGGTTAGCTGTGGGCATCGTGTAGGAATCACTGCTGCTGCCGGCAACCCTATGTTGTGAGAAACATTTGTGAAGGGAAGGAGATGCAGGACCGCTGGAGCCTCTGGACCCCCGTTTGCTCTCCTCACATGCCGGCACTGTCAAAACTGCAGAGCTAGCCCATCTGTGGCTATGTCCCTTGTGGTAACCAGGGGTGGACTGACAGTGATCTGCCTCCCCCAACCTCCCATCCAACTGGTTTTGCATTTGTCCTAATATTTCTAAACCTAACTTTAAATAAAACCCTAATGTAGAAATATACAAAGCCAATAAATTGTGCTAGGCTTGAATATATGTATGGTTAGAAAACATTTTAGTTGTTGTATAAACTATTTTTTTTATTTATGCAGTTTCCAAAAATGAACATTACACTTGACAGAGATAGAGAGCTTATAAAATAGAAATTTAGCAATGAAAAAACCCCATAAATACAGTAAGTAATACAATTCAACTGATACTTTTAACATGAGGGGCTTAACATTAAACATACTGTAATAATGCTGTCTGATTTAGTCAAAAGTTTTCAATTTGAGTCAGTCATATGAATTGATTTTTCGATTTGATTCAGTTCAGTTCTTTAAGTCTACTATGGAAATGAGTAGATTAGGTTTGTTATATTTATGTGAAGTCAATAGTTCTATTAACAAATTCCACCTTATAGTTTGCCAGCAGCAATTGAACAAGGACTAAGTGTGTGTGAGTGAGTGACTTGGTGAGCTGTGTGTCTGTTTCACTTAGAATCAAACATATAAATGACAAGTGACCGACTCACCCGCAAATGCGCAGTAGAGACTTCCCTCTCTGTCCTGCCCTCGCGTCAAGACGTGATGACGTCAGAGGGTGGAACAGAGAGGGAAACGGACGCTGCCACTGGAGCCGAAGCAACATCGCCGGCTCACCAACCTCCACCCCCATCCCCGACATCGTCACTGCTCCCGCCCCCCTCCATATCGGGCCCCCTGCACTGACATGACAGCGCCTCTCACCACCATGTGGAAGCGCTGCAGGCAGCAGCAGAGCTTTCACACGGAGGTGAGAGGCACTCTTATGTCAGTGCAGGGGGCCTGGCACGGAGAGGGGAGGGAGCGGCGGCGAGGAGGGTAGCTGGACATGGGGGGAGGGTTGGTGGATGGGGGGAGGCCAGGGCAGGCGGGAGGGCTGCTGGACATGGGGGGGAGGGTAGGGGAGAGAGCAGGGTTGCTGGACATGGATGAGGGGAGGGGAGAGGAGGGTTGCTGGACATGGGAGGGCATGGGAGAGAGCAGGGTTGGTGGACGGGGGGAGGCCAAGGGAAAGAGGAGGGTTGCTGGATATGGATCGGGGGAGGGGAGAGAGGAGGTTTGCTGGACATGGATGGATGGAGGTGAGAATTATTACATTTTGCAAAACACAAATCTCGCCCGTTTTAACGGGCTTAACGGCTAGTTTCATATAAATTACTTTTTAGTCCATAAAACCTTACAATCTGGTCAACCACCTTACCTTTCCCACCACTCAATTTCCTATTGTCCCACTAGGCCACTCCACGCCTCACAAAATTGCATGCTACAAGTCCCCAGGGCCGGTTTTAGATGGGGTGGTCGCACAGAGCCTCACAATACCAGGGGCCCCATGGTGGCAGCCTTGGCGTACCCCTCTCTCTCCTCCTCACCTCAAATCCAGTGTCTCTCCCGGATGGATCCTCTAGAGTTTTTTCATCCCCGACGCTGGCTGCGATTAAGGCACACTGCTGTGGCCAGTGTTGGGGCCTTCCCTCTGTCCCATCTTCTGTGAGGTAACTTTCTGCTTCCGCATGGGCAGGACCGGCAGAGGGAAGACACCGATGCCAGCTACAGGAGTGTGCCTTAATTGCAGCTGGCAGCAGGGATGAAGCAACTGTAGAGGATCTGGGAGGGAGGGAGAAACGCTGGATTTGAGGTGGGGAGAAATATGTTAGACCCAGTGGTGTGCTGGAGCAGGCTCTCATGGTTTCATGAGAGCTTTGTTAAGTTTTTAAGAAGTTTGGAAGCTGGTTGTTAGAGAAGCCCCCTTCCCCCCATGGCTAACAACTGGCTCCCAAAATGTGGGTTCGGGCCCCCTCCTGAATTCTTTTTTACTTTGCTGGTGGGGATGCTGAGCCTCGACAGCCAAGTAAATAGACTGCTGCTGCTCCCTGCTCCTTGTTTCCAGCTCTGAGCAGCCGGCTGGGACTTCACTTGCATGCGAGAGAAGTCCCATCATGCTGCCCAGAGCCAGGAACAAATAGCAGGGAGTGTTGGTACTCCATTTATTGTCTCGTGGGGCTCAACATCCCTGCCAGCAAAGGGTTGCCTATTGTGCCCACATGGGAGGGGGGGGGGGGGGGGGGAGAGAGGCACGTGTTGGCCCTGCCAGCCCTTCCGGCCCCCTCCTCCCCAAACTGCAGGGTTGGTTACACCTGGAGAGAGAGCCCATTGTTAAAAATTTACAAATACACCACTGGTTAGACCTATTGTGGGGAGGGAGGGAGATGGATATGGATATATGTTGGATTATGGGGGGTGGGGATTAGGGCTGCAAGATAGAGAATGAATTGATTTTGCACTTTTCTGCTTACTGACAGGCATGACCCATGACCTACATAGCTAAAAGCTCAAACCTATGTTTTCTGCTGATGCTGTAAATGCAAGGTCACCCTGTACCAGCAAAGAGTGCTCTTCCCATCCCCTGACAGAAATGGTGCCACTGACTCTAGCTCAGACACAGACATTAAGATTATGTTTACAGTTTGGGAGGGTAGAAGTGTTGAGGACTTAGATAACACAGTGATAAGACCCGGGTCGGAGGGAAATTCTTGTAACAGAATAGCACTGCAATCTTCAGTAAAAGAACCTTGAACTTATTTTAAGATGCTGAGTTTTATAAACATTATTCTGTATTCTGTAAACAATAACGTAAGTCAGAATTTAGCTGATGTTACAATAAATTTGGTTGACATGGTAAGTTGTAGACTAGATGGGAGGGGGGATTGATGCTCAGATCGACTGTATATAAGGCACTCCTGTGTTACATCTAGTCAGAGGCTGAGATAACCAACAGAGAGCAAGTCTTTGCAGCTGTGGTTTCACTCCCTCTCAATAACAAATGGCTATTTGTTATTACTTCATTTTCTAATTGCCTTATTGCCTAATTCCTTCACCTAATTCCCTACCTAATTCCCTAATTCCTTCATCTAATTCCCTACCTAATTCCCTAATTACTTTACCTAAATCCCTAATTACGTTGCCTAATTGTTTATTGCCTAATTAGATTATTGTCTAATTGCTTTATCATCTTATTGCCTTGTTATTATCTGTACTGGAATAAAGATTATCCCTTTGGAAGGAAAATAGCTTCTGTCCTTTCTATCACCCCTTACCTCTGGGGTGGTTGGTCCATCATATCTGGGGTGGGTGTGAGGAGGTAGAAAAACCTTATTTTTCCCATACTTCCAAATTGTATATTTCTTATGGTACGTAGATATATCAGAGAAATAATTCCCACATAATCATGGTTCTCACTGATACTAGGCTGTCAGAGTAGGCCCTAACAGACTCCACTATAAACAAGATGTGCTAAACCAAAGGGGGAACTAGAGAGAGATGGACATGTGCTGGGCCGTGGGGGGTTGCTGGAGGGAGATGGACATGAAATGAGATTGAAGGGGGGCAGACTCAAGAAAAATGTCAGGAAGTATTTTTTCACGGAGAGAGTGGTGGATGCTTGGAATGCCCTCCCGCGGGAGGTGGTGGAGATGAAAACTGTAACGGAGTTCAAACATGCGTGGGATAAACATAGAGGAATCCTGTTTAGAAGGAATGGATCCTCAGAATCTTAGCCAAGATTGGGTGGCAGAGCTGGTGGTGGGAGGCGGGGGTAGTGCTGGGCAGACTTCTATGGTCTGTGCCCTGAAAATGACAGATACAAATCAAGGTAAGGTATACACAGAAAGTAGCACATATGAGTTTATCTTGTTGGGCAGACTGGATGGACCGTGCAGGTCTTTTTCTGCCATCATCTACTATGTTACTATGTGCTGTGCTGGGGGGGGGGGGGGGGAGGAGGGAAATGGAGATCTGTTGGGCCTGAGGATGGCCTGAGATGGAGATGTGCTGGACTGGGGGGGGTGTGCTGGAAGATGTGGGATGTTAGTTATATGTTAGTAATACGTAACCTGTCGTTAAAATCATCCGTAGCACCTGAAGATTGGAGGGTGGCCAGTGTGATGCCGATTTTTAAAAAGGGTTCTAGAGGAGATCCGGGTATTTATAGACTAGTAAGCTTGATGTTGGTGCTGGGCAAAATAGTGGAAACCATTATAAAGAATAAAATTATAGAACATGTAGACAAACATGGTTTAATGGGACAGATGCAAAAAAAAAAAAAAAAAACAGAAGAAACAAGTCTTTGCAAAGAAATGATTAGAAAAGAAAAATAAAATAAATAGAAAACAAAACAGCGAAGAAGACAAAATGGGACAGAGGCAGCATGGGTTCAGCCGAGGGAAGTCTTGCCTCACCAATTTGCTTTGTTTCTTTGAAGGTATAAATAAACATGTGGATAAAGGTGAGCTGGTTGATGTAGTGTATTTAGATTTTCAGAAAGCTTTTGATAAAGTTCCTCATTAAATACTCCTGAGAAAATTATAGAGTCATGGGATAGTAGGCAAGGTTCTGGTGTGGATTAGGAATTGGTTATTGAACAGAAAACAGAGGGTAGGGTAAAATGATCATTTCTCTCAATGGAGAAAAGTGAATAGTGGAGTGCCACAGAGATCTGTACTGGGACCGGTACTATTTAACATATTTATAAATGATATGGAAATTGGAACAATGAATGAGGTGATCAAATTTGCAGATGATACAAAACTATTCATGGTTGTTAAATCACGTGCAGACTGTGAAATAGTGCATGAAAACCTTAGGAAATTGGAAGACTGGGCATCTAAATGGCAGATGAAATTTAATGTGGACAAATGTAAGGTGATGCACATTGGAAAGAATAATCTGAATCACAGTTACGTGATCCTAGGGTCCACCTTGGGAGTCAGTGCTCAAGAAAAAGATCCGGGTGTCGTTGTAGATAATACACTGAAATCTTCTCAGTGTGCAGCGGTGGCCAAAAAAAGCAAACAGGATGCTATGAATTATTAGGAAAAGGATGGTGAATAAGACCAAAAATAATATACTGCCTTTGTATCACTCCTTGATGTGCCTGCACCTTGAGTATTGCATTCAGTTCTGGTCACTGTATCTCAAAAAAGATATAGCAGAATTAGAAAAGGTTCAAAGAAGAGCGACTAAAATGATAAATGGAAGGGAACTCCTCTCGTCTGAGGAAAGGCTAAAGAGGTTAGGGCTCTTCAGCTTGGAAAAAAAGACGGCTGGGGGGGAGATATGATTGAGGATATTTCAGTGAGGATATCCTGAATGGTGTAGAACAAGTAGAAGTAAATCAATTTTTTACTTGTTCAAAAAGTACAAAGACTAGGGGACACTCAAGGAAGTTACATGGAAATACTTGTAAAACAAATAGGAGGAAATATTTTTTCACTCAATGAATAGTTAAGCTCTGGAACTCTTTGCCGGAGGAGATGGTAACAGCAGTTAGCGTATCTGGATTTAAAAAAGGTTTGGACAAATTCCTGAAGGAAAAGTCCATAGTCTGCTATTGTGACAGACATGGGAAGCAACTGCATGCCCTGGGATTTGTAGTATGGTGTGTTGCCATGATTTGGGTTTCTGCCAGGTACTTGTGACCTAGCTTGGCCACTGTTGAAAACAGGATACTGGGCAAGATGGACCATTGGTCTGACCCAATATGGCTACTCTTATGTTCTTATGCTGGGCCAGGAGGGGGGGGAGGTGGAGGGAGATGAAGATTTGCTGGACTGGGAGGGGAGGTTGGAGGGAGAGGGAGATGAATATGTTATGGAACAAATATCAGCTTTGAAAGATGAGTTCAACAAACTCAAGAAGGAATTAACTACAATTAAAGAAGCATCCAAGGTTACTCAATTCCCAGCTAATTTACCACCACCACTACCACAGAGAATGAAACAACAGAGGAATAGATGGGTCACAGTAGACTCTGGTAGACTAAGATATGTTAGTTCACATTGAGGCTTATTTTCAATGCACTTAGACTTACAAAGTTCCATAGATTGCTATGAAACTTTTTAAGTCTAAGTGTTTTGAAAATACACCTCTGTGTACTCCAACTTGTTACAAATTCAGTTTTTATTATCAATACATGTACATATATCAACAAACCTTACTCATTTTTCCGGTTCATACTCATTCAGACAGCCAGTCATACACGCAAACAATCTTCAAATGCACAAATCAATACACCTTCCAAATTCAATGAACAATTCTTATACATTGATATTATCTAGTAAGCCTTTTCACTTTTTCAGCAGTGCTATACAAAGTCCACTTTTGCCACAATTATTTCATTGATTTTTCCAGTGCTTTTTTTGTACAAAAAAAGGTGCCGGTACTCATTATGGGCGAGGTCACCACATATGGCTCCACCCCTATGATAGCCACACCCACATTAACCACACCCCCTACACCAGCCATGGCGCATATAAACAGACATCATTGAAAATATTACAGTACTATAGGAGAAAAAAATAACGTGATTTTTTTTTCATTATAAATAATCTCTGTAAGCTCTTACAGCTCCAGTATACCCAGTGCAAAATAAGACAGCCAATGTAAATTCTCAAATTGGACATATTACAAACACTAAAATGAAAATAAAATGATTTCTTTCTACCTTTGTTGTCTGGTGACTGTTTTTCTTTCCATATTGGTCCCAGTCTGTGATTCTCCTTTCCTTTGTTTTCGCTTAACTCTTCTGTGCCATTTGTCATTTTTGTCTCCTTTTTCTTTGCTTTCTTCAATATTTTTCAGGCGCTCTCTCTGTCCAGATTTAATTCATTCTTACTATCCATTCTTTAATTTCCTTCATCTACCTGTGGCTTTTCATCTTTTCCTCACCCTTGTTCTCCCCATGCCCCTTCCTCTTATTCTCCAGTCTTTCTCTATTCCCCTTTCCATCCAGCAGCTCTGCTTTCTCTCCCCATCCTTCCAGTGTCTCCCCTATTTCTTTCTGCATTCTTCCATTCAGCGTCTTCCCTCTTTCTCTCCCTATCCTTCCGTTTCCCCCTCTCTCTCCCCATCCTTCCATCTGTTTCCCCTCTCTCTCTCCCCATCCTTTCATCTGTTTTTCCCCTCTCTCCCCAATTCTTCCATCTGTTTTTCACCTCTCTCCCCAATCCTTCCCTCTGTTGTTTTCCCTCTCTCTCCCCATCCTTCCATCTGTTTTTCCCTCTCTCTCCCCATCCTTCCATCTGTTTTCCCCTCTCTCTCCCCAATCCTTCCCTCTGTTGTTTTCCCTTTCTCTCTCTCACCAATCCTTCCCTGTTGTTTTCCCTCTCTCTCTTCCCATCCTTCCATCTGTTTTCCCCTCTCTCCCCAATCCTTCCATCTGTTTTTCCCCTCTCTCCCCAATCCTTCCATCTGTTTTTCCCTCTCTCTCCCCATCCTTCCATCTGTTTTTCCCTCTCTCCCCATCCTTCCGTTTTCCCCCCCTTTCTCCCCAATCCTTCCCTGTTGTTTTCCCTCTTTCTCTCTCTCCCCAATCCTTCCCTCTGTTGTTTTCCCTCTTCCTCTCTCTCCCCAATCCTTCCCTCTGTTGTTTTCCCTCTTCCTCTCTCTCCCCAATCCTTCCTTCTGTTGTTTTCCCTCTCTCTCCCCAATCCTTCCCTCTGTTGTTTTCCCTCTTTCTCTCTCTCCCCCAATCCTTCCCTCTGTTGTTTTCCCTCTTTTTCTCTCTCCCCCAATCCTTCCCTCTGTTGGTTTCCCTCTTTCTCCCCAATCCTTCCCTCTGTTGGTTTCCCTCTCCCTGCCAAGTTTCCCGCGAACGGCGCGAAGTCGCGATGCACGCGGCACCAGCCCCTATTTCCGGCCGCTGCTGCTACTCCTGTTGAGCAGCAGTGGCTGCTACACAAAGAAAAAGAAGATTAAAAAAAAAAAATTGAAACCTGGCTTGGCTGGCTGAAACGCGGCACCCCGGCACTGTAGACAGCCATTAGGCATTGGTTGTTGCCCCGCAGCCGCTCCTCCTCTTGCCTCTACGTCACTGCCCCTGGAGGAAGACCCCGGAGGAGCGCAGTGACGTAGAGGCAAGAGGAGGAGCGGCTGCGGGGCAACAGCCAATGCCTAATGGCTGTCTACAGTGCCGGGGTGCCGCGTTTCAGCCAGGTTTGAAGTTTATTTTAAAATCTTTTTCTTTGTGTAGCGGCCGCTGCTG
Organism: Microcaecilia unicolor; assembly: GCF_901765095.1. Lineage (NCBI taxonomy): Eukaryota > Metazoa > Chordata > Amphibia > Gymnophiona > Siphonopidae > Microcaecilia > Microcaecilia unicolor. Next base: position 404,771,756 of record NC_044031.1, on the reverse strand, counting down.
CTCAACAGGAGAAGCAGCAGCGGCCGGAAATGGGGGCTGGCACTGCGTGCGGGACATGGACTCAGGGGGCGGGGGGGAGCAAAAAAAAAAAAAAAAGGTGCCGGTACGCCGTACCGTTGCGTACCGGCACAAAAAAAGCACTGGATTTTTCATTCCTTCCTTCGGCATAGGAGTCTCGTCATATGACTCAACTTCTTTGCTTCTACAATGAATTTTTCATCCATATTGCATTATGCAATTGTAGATCCAGTCTATTTTAAACACATTATTGTGACCGGCAGATCAATGAGACTGAAGGTGGAACTTTGGAAAACTCATTTAAACCCCGCTGCAATGCTTGAGTTTACATTTCCAGTTCCTCAATGCGAGACCGCATTTCGGGACTCCTTCGTTAGGAGGAACATATTCTCGCATCCTAAAACATTAATAATAACACCTTTCAACTCTCAAATACCAACCCAATCTTACATATATTTCACTCACTCTTAAAGTTCACATTAAAGTTTTTGGCTGCTCAGCTACGAGATTACAGTCTAAGCGTGGTGTCCCAGGCACCGCCCCTGTACGTCATGCCGTCTCAATATTTTAACACAGTTTAAATACCCTTATTACTCCTCCCTCTTAAAGGGCCGGGAAAAACAGGAGCCAATCCTAAATCCACTCCACTTCAACATTCAGCCCTCCTGGGGTCACTGTTCCCCATGAAAAAATGAAACGCTGTTCTATATTAAAAAGCTGAGTGCTAATGTCACCTCTCATGGAGGGGGCAATATGCACTAGTACTAGGCATCTTAGATCATCCAATGTATGACCCTGTTCGATCCAGTGGGCTACTAAAGGAGCCTCTCGTTGCTGGATTCTAAGGTTACTAATATGTTCGGCCAGGCGATACCTAAGTTGTCTCTTGGTATGGCCTATATAGTACAAGTGACAGGGGCAGTATATGCAATACACCACACCCTCACTTCTACACAAAGTATTAGCTCTTAAATAGTACTTACGAGTGGATCAGGGTAAGGCAATCCATTTTGTAGTCACTGAATATTTACAATAGGTACAATTGCCACAAGGAGCATGACACCCATTAAGGCTGTCCGGGCTAGATCTTTTAAGTAACTCACCCAAATTAGCCTTGCGGCTATACGCTATCTTGGGGTGCTTTGTGAATGCAGAATGCACAGACAACACAGACCAGTGTTTGTGGATGAGGTGCCCTATCGTAGAAGCATAATGAGAAAATGGGAGAACACAGGCCAGCGCTGTTCTATGGGTCTTTTCTTTAGATCCAAATAACCATGTTCTATTTGCATATAGCGCTCTTTTGTATGCCATTTTTACAACCTTCAGCGGGTAGCCTCTTTCCAAGAACCGACACATCATATTCTTAGATTGTGTTTTAAATTCACTAACGGTAGAACAAAACCATCTTAATCTCAGAAATTGGCCGACAGGAACACCCTTGCGTAATGCCTTGTGGTGAAAATTCGAATAATGCAACAGGGTGTTCCTGTCAGTCGGCTTTCTGTATATAGTAGTCTGGAAACCATCTTCAGACTTAATAATTCGAATGTCCAAAAAATCTGTTTCCTGTTTGGCTACATGATGTGTGAATGTGATGTGTGGGTCTACATGGTTGAGGCTCCCGATGAAGGCTTGCAGAGCCCTTTCTGATCCCTGCCAGAACATGATAACATCATCAATGTACCTTCTCCATAGTTTCACTTGAGGAAACCATGGAGAAGAATATACATATTTTTGCTCGAATTTAGTCATATATAAACAAGCTAGCAAGGGAGCAACAGTGGCTCCCATCGCTACCCCGCATCTTTGTCTATAAAATTTATTCTGAAATTGAAAATAATTATTGGTAACAACCCAAGACAGCAATTGGCGCATGACTTTTAATTTAGGAGGCATAATACCAGCCTCCTCCAAATACTCACATGCTACTTGGGGCAAGTTAGTATATAGCGCAGTTACATCTAGCCCTATCATGTAAAAATTATTATGATCAATGTTCTCATCAGTGAAAGCATCTAACAGTTGTATAAACTGCGAAGAATCACACACATATGATGTGGCTTGTTCCACAAATTTTTCAAAATATGAACCAGATATTTTGACAATGGCTCTAACACCGAGTCCCGGGTAACCACTATAGGACGGGGGGGGGGGGGGGGGGGGGGGGGGTGTTTCTCTGTGGATTTATGGATTTTTGGCATGAAATACATATTGGGTATTTTTGGATTGGGGTGACATAGGAACCGTTTCTTCTTCACGGACAAAACACCATCCAGGACCGCCTTATCCACAAATCACTATGCATTCATAATATTGGGGCTGTTGAAGATGACTTAAACCTTCCATGATGTATTTCTGCGTATCCATCACCACAGTGGATCCCCCCTTATCCGCTCTGACTATAGTTATTTGTTTATTGTTAGTTAATTGGCGAATACAACTAAGTTGGGCATTTGAAAGATTATTCCTACAATTGATTCTATTATTTTCAATCTGGACTAAATCACGGAGGACCAATGTCTGAAAGGCTGCTATGGAGGCGTCGATCGGACCTGGGGAAACCCATCTTGACCTACAAACCCGTACGGTTCCATTTAACTTCATCTTCAGATTCACTTTGTTTAGTCCCAAAAAATAACCGGAGTCTAAGCTCTCTAAAGAACCTGAAAAGACCTTGACGTGTTGCAAACCCATCATACCTAGTGGTGGGCACAAAAGAAAGCCCTCTATTCAAATATCCTCTTGTCAACTGACATTTTGATATGTTAATTACATTGCTGCTTTCTTTGTTTTTTTCAGTTTGCTGGCTAATTTTGTTGATTCTATTTTGGGATCGCTTACCACTTCTTGTCTTTGTTCTGTGATGCGTAAAAAAGAACTACGGAGAGTGTTTTCGTAAAAAAGAACTAGAGAGAGTGTTTTAAGATATGTGACACAGAAACACTCGTCCTCCCAATCTTTGCTCCTGTCAAATTCTTTTGCCGTGTTGCATCATGATGCTGAAAAAAAGAAGTACTGTGGTGGAACCAGAGGCAATGAAAGTAGCACAACCCAAGAAACATCCCCCAAACAATGACAGATTGGTGAAAAGCAGAAAATTCTTACTGCTTGGAGACTCCATTATCAGAGGCATTAACTTATGAACATAGTTTAAGGGTTCCAAACTAGTGAAATGCCTTCCAAGATCGTCAGCTACCAGATGTACTGACCAAATATGGAAAGTGAACCACGAAGAGAGCAAGACTTCAAATACTAATGTAGTTCACCTGGGGACAAATGACCCAGCCAACAATAGCAAGTTTACAGCACCAATAGCATTCCAGAAACATGGGGAAGGACTGGAATCTTTGGTTCAGACTGTGGATTTTTCTGAAGTAATTCCTGCATGGGGGAAGGGAGAGGAAAGACTATGCAAAACAGTGGAATTCAATAAGTGCCATGAGTCTTGGTGTAATGAAGAAGGTTTTAAATACATAAGAGCATAGGGTAATACGTGAAAAAACAGGCTGTACTGTAATGATGGGCTAATCTTTCTATGATGGGAAAAGGATCCTTGGGGAGAAATTCAGACAGTATGTTTCTAGACATTTAAATTAGAGGGTGGTTGTGACAAAAGGAAACAAGGGAATTCAGAAAGTCACTCCCAGAATAAACATGATGACAGAGGGAAAGGTCAACTAAATATAGAAAAGCAACATGTAATTAAACTCTGGAATTCGTTGCCAGAGAATGTGGTAAAGGCAGTTAGCTTAGCGGGGTTTTAAAAGGGTCTGGACGGCTTCCTAAAGGAAAAGTCCATAGACCATTATTAAATTGACTTGGGAAAATCCACTGCTTATTTCTGGGGTAAGCATCATAAAATGTATTGAGCTTTTCTGGGATCTTGCCAGGTATTTGTGACCTGGATTGGCCACTGTTGGAAACAGGATACTGGCCTTGATGGATCTTTGGTCTGTCCCAGTGTGGCAATACTTATGTACTTATGTACCTAAACTCACTAAGCACATGGAAAGCAATGAGCACAAATGCTCATAGTCTAAGTAAAACATTTCAAGACTTGCAAGCCTGATGTTTGAAGAAAACTTGGATGTTGTTGCTATTACAGAAACGTGGTTCAATGATTTCCATGAATGGAATGTGACCATAACAGGGTATAATCTTTTAAGAAGGATAGAGAGGGCCGAAGAGGTGGAGGAATGGCGCTGTATGTGAGAAACAATGTCAGAGTGGCTGAAATGCGGGAAACCTGGGGAAAAGAAGCAGCTTTATGGATTGTCCTGGAAAGACAGGATGGAACCTGCATCCACACGAGGGTTATTTATAGACCTCTAGCACAAACGGAGAAGCTAGACAAGGATCTGATAGAAGATATTACTACTACTACTACTACTACTATTAAACATTTCTATAGCGCTACTAGATTTACACAGCGCTGTACAAAAGAACATGAAAAGACAGTCCCTGCTCAACAGAGCTTACAATCTAAATTGGACAGATGAACAGACAGCTAGGGGTGGCGAAATTGCAGTGGTGAGGGTGATAAGTGAGGGTATTGAGTAAGAGAGTCATGGTTAGGAGTCGAAAGCAGTAGCAAAGAGTGGGCTTTAAGCCTAGACTTGAAGACAGCCAGAGACTGAGCCTGACGTACCGGCTCGGGGAGTCTATTCCAGGCATAGGGAGCAGCGAGATAGAAGGAACGGAGCTGGGAGTTAGCAGTGGAGGAGAAGGAGGATGACAGGAGACATTTACCCAGCAAACGGAGTTCACGGGGAGGAGTGTAGGGAGAGATGAGAGCGGAGAGATACTGAGGAGCTGCGGAGTGGATGCACTTGTAGGTCAAAAGGAGAAGTTTGAACTGTATGCGGAAGCGGATAGGGAGCCAGTGAAGCGACTTGAGGAGAGGGCTAACATGAGTATAGTGACTCTGGTGGAATATAAGACGCGCAGCAGAGTTTTGGACAGATTGAAGGGGAGATAGATGGCTGAGCAGGAGACTAGCGAGAAGCAAGTTGCAGTAGTCTAGGCGAGAGGTGATAAGGGTGTGGGTAAGGGTTTTGGTAGTGTCCTCAGAAAGGAAAGGGCAAATTTTGTTAATATTATAGAGAAAGAAATGACAGGTTTTGGCAATCTGCTGAATATGAGCAGAGAAGGAGAGAGCGGAGTCGAAGATGACTCCAAGGTTGCGCACAGACGGGACAGGGAGGATGAGAGTGTTATCTACCGAAATAGAGAATGGGGGGAGAGGAGAGGCAGGTTTAGGGGGAAAGAGGAGAAGCTCGGTTTTGGTCATGTTTAGTTTCAGGTGGCGGCGAGACATCCAGGCAGCGATGTCAGACAGGCAGGCCGATACTTTGGTCTGGATTTCAGCTGAGATATCAGGTGCGGAGAGGTAGATCTGGGTATCATCAGCGTAAAGGTGGTATTGAAAGCCATGGGATGAGATCAGAGCACCAAGGGAAGAGGTATAGGTGGAGAAGAGAAGAGGTCCTAGGACAGATCCTTGGGGTACACCGACTGTTAGCGGGATAGATGTGGAGGAGGAACCACCAGAGTATACGCTAAGAGTACGTTGGGAGAGATAGGAAGAGAACCAGGAAAGAACAGGGCCCTGGAATCCAAGAGAGGATAATGTATCAAGGAGTAAGGTGTGATCAACAGTATCAAAAGCAGCAGATAGGTCGAGGAGGATGAGAATAGAGTAGAGACCTTTAGATTTGGCCAGTAACAGGTCATTGGAGACTTTGGCAAGCGCCGTTTCAGTCGAGTGAAGAGAGCAAAAGCCAGATTGGAGCGGGTCAAGAATAGCTCGAGCTGAAAGGAAGTCGAGGCAGCGGCGGTGAACAGCACGTTCAAGTATCTTGGAGAGGAAAGGGAGGAGGGAGATGGGCCGATAGCTAGAGGGGCAGGTAGGGTCCAGTGAAGTTTTTTTAAGGAGCGGTGTGACTACGGCATGTTTGAAGGCATCAGGAACAATCGCAGTGGAAAGCGAAAGATTGAGGATATGACGGATAAAAGGGATGACAGTGGGGGAGATAGTGTTAAGTAGGTGAGTGAGTGATATTCAAAAGATTGGTATGAAAGGGGAGGTGCTACTGTTGTGAGATTTCAAATTGTCTGATGTGGATGGGAACATCCCGTCTGCAGAATCAGAAAGGGGAGGTGCTACTGTTGTGAGATTTCAGATTGTCTGATGTGGATGGGAACATCCCGTCTGCAGAATCAGAAAGAAGTAGGGAGATTGTGGATGCCTGTCAAAGTGCCTTGCTCAGACAAATGGTGACGGAACCCACGAGGAAAGAGTCGATGCTGGATCTAGTGCTCAAGACTGGAGGAAGTGTTTCCAATATCCAGGTGGGTGCCCACCTATGTAATAGTGATCATCACACCATATGGTTTGATGGAGTGGAGGAGTGGACTAGTGGTTAGGGTGGTGGACTCTGGTCCTGGGGAACTGAGGAACTGAGTTCGATTCCCACTTCAGGCACAGCTCCTTGTGACTCTGGGTAAGTCACTTAACCCTCCATTGCCCCAGGTACAAATAAGTACCTGTATATGTAAGCTGCATTGAGCCTGCCATGAGTGGGAAAGTGTGGGGTACAAATGTAACTAAAATAAAAAAAATATATATAAGGGCAAAGGCAGAGTGTGGATGCACAAAACAAAGTACTGGAGTTCAGATGTACTGATTTTCATAAAATGGGGGAATACTTGAAGAAGGAGTTGTTGGCGTGGGAAGGCATAGGAAAAGTGGAAAATCAGTGGTCAAAGCTAAAGGCTGCTATAAATATGGCAAATGATCTTTATGCAAGGAAAGTAAAAACATGAGAAACAGGAAGTCTATATGGATCTCCAAACAAGTAGCTGCAAAAAATAAGAGCAAATGAGGCTTTGTTCAAGAAATACAAAAGAACACAATGAGAGGATCACGGAAAAGATTATCAGATTAAACTCAAAGAAGATATGGCTAGCGAAAGCTCGAGCAGAAGAAAAAATGGCTAAAGATGTAAAGAGAGGTGACGAGACCTTTTTCAGATATATTGGAGAAAGGAGAAAAGATAGGAATGGAATTGCAAGACTGAAAGATAATGAGAATGGCCATGTGGAGAGTGATGAAGATAAAGCAAATGTGCTAAACAATTACTTCTCTTCGGTGTTCACAGAGGAAAATCCTGGAGAAGGACCATGGTCGGCTACTGAGGGAACATCTGGGAATGGAGTGGATACTGCGCCATTTATGGAAGAAAGAGTTTATAAACAGCTTGAGACTCTGAAAGTGGACAAAGCTATGGGGCCGGATGGGATACATCCCAGGATACTGAGGGAGCTCAGAGAGGTCCTGGTGGGACCTCTTAAAAATATATTTAATAGATCTTTATAGATGGGAGAGGTTCCGCAAGGTTGGAGACGAGCGGATGTGGTCTCTCTTCACAAAAGTGGAGACAGAGAAGAAGTGGGAAACTACAGACCAGTAAGTCTGACGTTGGTAATAGGAAAAATAATGGAGTCGCTGCTGAAAGAAAGGATAGTTAACTTTCTAGAAACCGACGGGTTACAGGACCCGAGGCAACATGGCTTTACCAAAGGAAAATCCTGCCAAACGAATCTTATTGAAGTCTTTGACTGGGTGACCAAAGAACTGGATGAAGGACGTGTGCTAGATGTAATCTACTTGGATTTTAGCAAAGCCCTTGATACGGTCCCCCACAGAAGACTTGTGAATAAGCTGAAAGGGCTAAACTTAGGACCAAAAGTGGTGAACTGGATAGAAAACTGGTTGACTGACAGATGGCAGGGGGTGGTGGTAAATGGAATCCACTCGGAGGAAAGGAAGGTGAGCAGTGAAGTTCCTCAGGGGTCGGTGCTGGGGCCGATTCTGTTTAATATATTTGTGGGAGGTATTGTTGAAGAGTTGGAAGGAAAGGTTTGCCTTTTTGCAGATGACACAAAGAGCCAATAGAGTGGATACCCTGGAGGGAATAAAAACATTGAGGAGGGCTCTCCAAGCATTAGAAGAATGGTCGAGGGTCTGGAGGTTAAAATTTAATGCCAAGAAGTGCAGAAACCCAAAAGAGAGATACTGAATAGGAGGGGAGAGATTAGTAAGCTTGTCTCAGGAGAGAGACCTTGGGGTGTTGATGTCCGAGGATGTGAAGGTGAAGAAACAATGTGACAAGGCAACGGCCGTAGCCAGAAGGATGCTAGGCTGCATAGAGAGGGGTATAACCAGCAGAAGAAAGGAGTTGTTGATGCCCCTCTACAAGTCGTTGGTGAGGCACCACTTGGAGTATTGTGTTCAGTTTTGGAGGCTGTATCTTGCTAAAGATGTAAAAAGACTGGAAGTGGTACAAAGATAAGCTACAAAACTGGTATAGAATTTGCGTTGGAGAGACTTGCTGACCTGAACATGTATACCTTGGAGGAAAGGAGTGTAGAAATGTACTGTAGTTTAGGCCTTGTAAGGTCCAGCATGATCAGGTCTAAAGATATGAAGTATTGAATGAAAATAGATGGCTCAAGTAAGTTCCCATGGTGTCAGCAGTCTGACCAGCTGCAGGCAATCGTGCTGGATAGATAAGTGGTTAATAGCAAACAAGACAAAGGGATGATCTGAAGAAAATCTCTAGGGTATTGTGTGTAAGGAGGTGGAGCAATCCAGGTGGTTAGAATGGAATGAGCTGAGTATGCGAAATGACACATAGAATATGTTTTTTTTGGGGGGTGGGGGGGGGGGGGGGGGGAGAAGCAGATGTGGAGCAGGTGAGTGGAAAGCAAGGCTCATGCAGTGATCATGCTATGAAGCCAACTAATGACAATGGAGAAAAGCTATAAACAAGAGTCTGGTAGGTTGGTTGATGGAAGTTGTGTTAACTGGCATAGGCGCCCCATATAAGAGGCTTGGGGAGGCTAAGCCTCCCCAGCCCAGCTGTAACCTTCCCCACCTGCCGTCTCCTCCAAATGTAGCCCCAACTCGAGTCCCGCTGAATTCTGCTGCTGCCGCCGCTTCTGTTGAGCGGCGGCAGGAACAAGCACCGCACTGAACCGCTGCTGTCGCTTCTCTCCACAGCCAGCATAAAAACAAAAAGAAGCGTGGGGCCACAACAGCCTTCAGGCATGCGCTGTCGGCTCTGCCGTCCTCTGCCCCCACTGACATCAATTTCCCATTCCGGGGGGGCAGAGGACCGGCAGAGCCGACAGCACATGCCTGAAGGCTGCTGTGGCCCCGCGCTTGTTTTTGTTCTTGTGTCAGCGTTTCTGTAGAGAGGCCTGAAGGGAGAGAACATGGCTGGAAATGGTAAGGAAGTGAGGATGCTGGAGGAGAGAGAGAGAGTGGAAAAGAGCAGGGGAGAGAAAGAGGGGCCATGGAAAAGAGAAGAGGAGAGCCAGGGACATGGAAAAGAGCAGGGGAGAGTCAGAGAGAGATGGGGAGAGAAAGAGGAGCCATGGAAAAGAGCAGGGGAGAGCCAGGGATGTGGAAAAGAGCAGGGGAGAGTCAGAGAGAGAGAGATGGGGAGAGAAAGAGGGGACATGGAAAAGAGCAGGGGAGAACCAAAGAGAAGATGCTGCATGGAAGAGGGGTACAGAGAGAGAGAGATGAGTGGAAAGATGGGGAGAGAAAGAGGGGACATGGGCAGGAGAGAGAGAGAAGCTGCTGGGGAGAAACTGGGGGAGACCCTAGCTGTCAGATGAAGAAATGCTGAATGAAAGGAGGGAGAAAGAGGAAAATGCTGGAAGGAGGGGGCAGAAAGAGGGAAGACGCTGGATGGATGGTGTCCGAGCAATTTTTCGTAGCACCGCCCCTCCCAGCCACATAGGTCTCCACCCCCACAGTTCTTTACTGCCCACCCCCTTATTTTTTCCACTGCTCACCTTCACCTGGAGCAGCCCTGGGGGGCCTCCTCTGCCCTCCTGTGTCTCCATCTCCCCCTTTTCCTGTCCCAATGTTCCTCCCTGCCCAGCATCTTTTCTTTGTCCTTGTCTCTCCCCACATTCAGCTTCTCCCTTCTTTTTTCCCTTCTTCCCGTTCTATCCTGCCCTGCCACCCTACCCCACTTGAGTGCCACGTCTCTTCCAGGCCTACCCACCTCCTGAACAGTCTGACTTCTCTCCCCTTCAACCTTCCTTCTCCAATCAAGTCTCTTACCCACTCCCAGTGAGCCCTGCATCTCTCCCTCTCACCAACTCTCATCCGTAGCCCCAGTCCCCTGTACCTCTCCAGCAGCGGCGATGATTAAGAAAGTTTTCTGTCAGCATCGGGGCCTCTTCTCAAGTGCATCCCGCCTATGCGGATGATAGGAAGTTGCATCAAAGTAGGTGGGACGCTCCAGAAAAGAGGGCAGCTCCAATGTTGGTGGAAAACTGTCTCAATCGCTGCTACCAGAGAGGTACAGGGGCCTGGGGCTACAGAGGAGAGCCAGCAGAAGGGAGAAGGAGAGATGCAGGACTCACGCAGCACGGAGAAGGGACGAGAAAAAGAGATATAATGAGGGAGGTTTGGGTGGCAGTGGGAGGGAGTTCAGGACTTGCCGCAGCACCCCTGCGAGTTTGCTGCTGCGCACCAGGGTGCTGCAATGCACAGTTTGGGAAACGCTGTTATATACCAATATACCCACTACTGGAAAACTGGAACAAACTGGACTGTTACAGATTCCTATACAGACACTACATGCCAGCAGAACCCTTCTCCTCAGTTGCAGATGCAGAACATGGCCAGACCCTCAACTGATACAAAATAGGGGGCCACAAAAAACATACAGACAAAAACTGAACCCCCCCCCCCCAAGAAAGCCAGATTCTATATGCAGTGAAAATACTGGTAAAAGTAACAGAAATGCATTTTCTTCCATACTCCGCAAAATAGAAAATTAGAAAAGATATATTTCCAAAAAACTAAACCACCTTGAGCAGCATATCCCCCTTTCCTTTCCCTCCCATCCATGAGCAGCACGTCCCGCTCTCCTCTCTATCCCCTTCTGTGTTCTGCATTTCTCTCTTTTCCCTTCCCTCCATGTATGCAATTTCTCCCTCCTCTCCTTTCCCTTTTCTCCCTCTCATCCACGTGCAGCTTGTCCCCCTTCTCTCCCTCTCATCCACATACAGTTGTCTCCTTCTCTCCCTCTCATACACACACAACTTGTCTTCTTTTTTTTTTTTTCCATCCACACGCAACTTGTTCTCTTCTCTCTCTCGTGCAGCATGTTTATCAAAACCCCCTCCCACTTCTGTTCCCCGGGCCTACCTTACACAGCCCTTGTGGTCCAGTGGTAGGAGACACTCCTGTTCGCTTAAATCCCCTGTTGCTGTTTACCCCAGATATTCAGTGGCACTAAAGTGGGCAGTGCTGCTGAATGTTGTCTCTGACCACTGCCCCCCAAAAATGGGCAGGTCAGGGGTGTAAGGGTGGCAGCATTAGGAAGGAGCCCAGGGTTATGTGGGTGCTAGTAATATTGGGCCATCACCTGCACAATTTTTTAGAAAAAGTTGACCCCCCCCCCTTGAGCCCCCTTCCCCCAGCCTGCTGTCAGGAAGCAGTCCCCCTCCCCTCAGAATACCCCTGTCCCAACTCCCCAGATGTCCAGGTATGGCCTCCCTGGGCCTACCTCTATCCTTTGCGGTTCAGTAGGGGTTCTTAGGGACAGGAGTGCAGCCCTCTCACTCCTGCCCTTACATCTGCCTGCAAAAATGAATGCCATGACATCTTACGGCAGCTTGCGGTACTCTTGTGCTTCCGCGAGAGGTCACTGCAGCCATTTTGGCAGGCAGGAGTGAGGGGGCTGCATTTCTGCCCCCAGTGACCCCCCACTGGACCACTAGGGGGGCCTACCTGGATGGCTGAGGGATAGGGGGTGGGGGATTCTGGTTAGGGGGTTTGCTTCTTGGCTACGGGCTGGAAGGGGTGGGGAAGGAGGGGCTCAAATTTCTTTTTAAAAAGTTATGTGGGCCCACATAAGCTCCTTTGCCCAGCCTGCCCACATTTAACCTCCAATATTCAGTGCCAGTGCACGAACATGACCCAGCACTGAATATCGGGGGCTAATTTAGCCGGTGACCGTCAGCATTTAAAAAAAAATGTTGACCATTGCCAGCTTAATATCGGGGGATGGATTTTTAAAGATTATTATTGTTCCTTATTGTTAGAATTGATTAAAAGATTGTTGTGTGATGAGACAAATAGTGGTGAGAACTGGGAGGATTAATATCAGTGATCCATTAGTGTTGATTTAAATCATTTTTAATTTACAAAGAAATGAACATTTAGATTTTTATTGTAATTGTTTTCAGGATTGTCTGTAGGAACTGAAAGTTGTAACTTGCTCTATATGATCTTTGGTTGAAAGTGATGGGCTATTATAGTTTTGTATTCCATTGAATTGGTCAGTTCTGTATTCATTTTTTTCCACAGACAGGTGATTGGTTCCAATCAGCATTTCTTAAGTTTAAATGTGTTCTATAGGTGGAGGAGGGGGTGTCATATCTGCTTCCCAGAGTTTAAAGCAACTGGCAAGCATCTGCAGTTAGTTTTAATCAGGAACGCTGCAAGCTGCAAATGCGCCCTGTGCACCATGCTCCCAAGTGCTCATGTCACGCTCCCACCCTGCCCACGTGTGATATCAGCAAGGGAAAGCAATGCCATCTAAGGGGCACAATCCTGGTACCCCGGCTTCCCTTGCATCCTATGCCACCGCATCAGCCACACATTAGCTGCAGCCCAGGTTTTTATATTTCAGAACTGTAATATCCCTCAAGAATAAGTAACAATTCAGCACATCACTCTATTGTATCTGCCCATAGACTGGACAAAAAGGACACTAATACTGTGGCAACGGTAATTCTGTACACAGTCTTGCATATTTTTCTAGCCTCTGCCAGAGTTGAGCATCATAAAGATCTCAGAATGATCACAAAGGGAACCTGTACAAAATTAGGAGCTCAATTGCACTGATTTTATTGAAACAATTTGATCTAATTTATAATTATTTATTCAAAATGGTTATATGAAACTATGCATCTCATGGAACAGTTGTCATCTGGTGATATGCTTATATCTAGAAAAATAAATGACGTGTTTAGAACTGGTTTTCTTTTTCCTCCCATTTAACAATTTTATTGTATGTATGTACAAATTGTAATACCAATAAAATCTCTCAGTCTGTAAAAAGACAGCTGCACTACTATGGGATGAATGGCGATTCTTCTATGTGTACAGTGGAAGATCCCAATCCATGAAGTGGTTTCTGTGTCTTCCCATAGGGAAAATCTGTAATATCTAGTCCTAATGTAAAATGGTTATCAGGCAGTTTGGTGTGTTTGATGGTTCTTTGCTGCCATCTTGTGGCTTTAGGTTTAAAACAATTTTTATTATGATTGTAAAAGTAAACATCTAACTTAAAACATAACTACAAGGTATATGTATTATCATCCCACCCCCACTTCTCACCCTCTTATCCAGCAACGTAACCCCATCTTTCCCTCTCATCCTACCCAACAGAATGAGTCAAAATAAAATGTTTAAGTGGTGTGGTCTTGATTCTTGTAACCTCCTGTCTCTTATCACAAAGTTCCCTATTTCCCACCCCTTTCTCCTCCTTTACCTCTTCATTCCCTCACATAGTCATAAGCTATACCATCAAGACCTTCAGACAAGCCTTAAAGTTACAGCAGACCAGTCTCTGTCACTCCTGTTTATTGTCATGCATCTGGCTCAGTGGGGAAGAGCCTGAAAATAAGGTTCCCCTATCATCAGAAATCGTTTAGATCGTTTGTGGGTAAGTTGAGCCTCTCATGATTCCCACTCTACTAATCTGTGAATCAGGGATCTCCATTGCCAAAAGGAGAGGAGAGGAGAGGAGGGGAACAGGAGATGTCCAAGCTTGTAAAACAAATTTACACAGTAATATAGTAGGTGACGGCAGATAAAGACCTGTAGTTGCAAGGAAAAAAGACAATTTGAAGTGTCTATATACAAATACTAGAAGCCTTAAAAATAGTAGAATTGGAGCATATAGCATTGGAAGGAGGCCAATCAATGGGACACTGTGTTAGCAGGGTACAAATTATATCACAATGATAGAGTGCTTCAAATTGGATGGGGGTTACACTATATGTTAAAGAGGGAACTAAGTTAAACAAAATAAACATTCTGCATAAAGCAGATAGCAGCGTGGAATCTTTATGGATAGAAATTCCAGGTGTGACGGGAAGGAATATACTGGTGGGGCTGAACTACTGTCCGCCAGGACGGAATGGACAGATGAAAATATGGAAATTAGGAAAGCAGGCAAATTGGGCAACATTATAATAATGGGTGATTTCTGTTATCCTAATATTTAGTGGATAAATGTTACATCAGGGAGTGCTGGGGAGGTAACATTTCTAGATGTAGTAAATGGCTGCTTCTTGGAGCAACTGGTCCAGGAACCAACGAGAGGGGGAGCTATTTTGGATTTAATCATTAGTGGAATGTGGAATGAGAGGTAACGCTGTTGGATCTGCTGGGAAACTGAGCTGATATCTGGAGTGAAGTCACTAAGGAAATCTACTGTAGCAGCTTTTATATTTTGAAAGGGCGACTATGAGAAAATGAGGAAAACAATTAAAAAGAAGCTGAAAGGATCGGCCACAAAAGGTTAGGACTTTAAATCAGGCATCTACGTTGTTTAAAAATACCATCATGGATGCCCAGACTAGATGTATTCTACGTATTAACATAGGTAGAAAAAAAAGAGCAAACGACAGCTAGCGTAGTTAAAAATTGAGTTGAAAGAGGCTATTAGAGCCAAAAGAACATCCTTCAAAAAATGGAAAAGGATCCGAATGAAGAAAATAAGGAGCAACATAACCACTATCAAGCCAGATGCAAAGCATTGATAAAGAAGGCTAAAAGAGAATATATAGAAAAACTTGCTGCAGTGACGAAAACTCATAGTTAATTTTTTTAGGTATATCAGAAGCAGGAAGCCTGTGAGGGAATCTGTGGGACTGTTTGATCAGGAAGGAGCAAAAGGAGCACTCAAGGAGGACAAGGCCATAGCAGAGAGATTGAATGAATTGTTTGCTTTGGTCTTTACGGAAGAAGATGTAAGAAATCTGCCAATACCAGAAATGGTTTTTAGGGGTGACGATGCAGAGGAACTGAAAGAAATCTTTGTGAACTTGGAAGATGTACTCAGCCAAATTGACAAGTTATAGAGTGATAAATCACCTGGACCGGATGGTATACACCCCAAGGTACTGAAAGAACTCAAACATGAAATTGCTGATCTGATTCTAGTGATCTGTAACCTGTCAGTAAAATCATACATAGTACCTGAAGACTGGAGGGTGGCTAATGTGACGCCGATTTTTTAAAAAGGGTTCCAGGGGTGATCTGGGAAATTACAGACCAGTAAACCTGACTTCAGTGTTGGGCTAGATAGTGTAAATTATTATACAGAATAAAATTACAGAACATGTAGGCAAACATGGTTTAATGGGACAGAGTCAGCATGGATTCAGCCAAGGGGGGTCTTGCTTCAGCAATTTGATTCATTTCTTTGAAGGTGTGAATAAACCTGTCGATAAAGGTGAGCCAGTTGATGTACTGTATCTAGATCTTCAGAAAGCTTTTGACAAAGTACCTCATGAGATACTCCTGAGAAAATTAAGGAGTCATGGAATAATAGGCAATGTCCTTCTGTGGATTAAGGATTGGTTATTGGACAGAAACAGAGGGTAGGATTAAATGGCCATTTTTTTAATGGAGAAAGGTGAATAGTAGAGTGCTGCAGGGATCTGTAGTGGGCTATTTAACATATTTATAAATGATCTGGAAATTGGAACAATGAGTGAGGTGATTAAATTTGCAGATGAGATGAAACTATTCAAAGTTGTCAAAACTCGTGCGAATTATGAAAAATTGCAGGAAGACCTTAAGAAACTGGAAGACTGGGCATCCAAATGGCAGATGAAATTTAATGTAGACAACTGCAAAGTGATACACACTGGGAAGAATAATCTGAATGATAGTTATCTGATGCTAGTGTCCACTTTAGGAGTCAGCATTCAAGAAAAAGACCTAGATGTCATTGTAGACAATATGCTGAAATCTGCTTATTGTGCGGCAGCAGCCAAAAAAGCAAACAAGATGCTAGCAATTCATTTATTTAACACATTTATACCTCACATTTTCCCACTAGTTGCAGGCTCAATTATTAAGAGATGGATGCAAAATAAGATCAGAAATATTATAATGCCTTCGCTCCATGTTGCAACCTCACCTTGAGTATTGTGTTCAATTCTAGTTGCCATATCTCAAAAATATATAGCGGAATTTGAGAAGAGTGACCAAAATGATAAGAGGGGATGGAACTGCACCCATATAAGGAAAGGCTAAAGAGGTTAGGGCTATTCTACTTGGAAAACAAATGGTTGAGGGGGGATATGAAAAATCCTGAGTGGGTGGAGGAGAATCAATTTTTCACTCATTCAAAAAGTACAAAGACCAGGGGACACTCAATGAAATTGCATGGAAATACTTTTAAAACAAGTAGGAGGAAATATTTTTTTACTCAAAGAATAGTTAAGCTCTGGAACTCATTGCAGGAGGATGTGGTAATGGCGGTTAGTGTATCTGGGTTTGGACAAGTTCCTGGAGGAAAAGTCTAACATCTGCTATTGAGATGGACATGGGGGAAGCCACTGCATGCTCTGGGATTGGTAGCATGGAATGGTGCTACTAATTGGGTTTCTGCTAGGTACTTGTGACCTGGATTGGCCACTGCCGGATACTCGGCTAGATGGTCTGACCCAGTATGGCTATTCTTATGTTAGAACTCTCCAGATATCTATAAGCCCTAAGATGTCACTAATGAGAGGCAACCCCTTGGAGGGATTAATCCTCTGCAAACAGGGGTTGTAGATCCCATACTAAATTAAAGTCCCCCTACCCAGTTTAAGGGGCACACCGTCAACCTTCAATAGAATATCCAGTAATGTTTTATAAAACTTTTTATCATAGGTGTTGCACTATATTGCACAATGTTAGCTGTTGCCTATCAATGGTAACTCGGTACAACACGACACAGCTAATCCTGCCACACAGTTTTCACCTGCGTGTCAATACTTTTCTGGAAAAGGTTCACCACTCCACCCTTTTTATTTTGCACTGAGGATGCAACACAATGCCCCACCCAACATTTTTATAATTTTTCATGTTCTGCAGCTAAATGCATCTCCTGAAGGAACACAATATCAGTCTTTTGTCAATGTAAAGTCTATAATATTTTAGATCTTTTTATGGATGATGAAATGCCCTCTACATTCCAAGAAACCAATTTTACCTTTCAAATCACTACATAACATTGGCTTAGTCAACGGAACCTTGTTCTCTGAGAATGTGTGAGGAGCTGTCTCAGCAACCAAACTTCCCCCCTCCAGCTGGACTAACCTAAGCCCTGCCAAAAAGCCCTCTAACAGTACACCTAGAGTGCCTAAATAAACAACCATCCCCCAAACCAGCCTATTCCTGCATCTCCCATCCCAACTCTCCCCAGACCCATTAAGAGAAACATAGACAGCATTAAAGCCTCCTCCCCATCCCTCTCAGTCAGGCCTGTTACATATGGATGCCTCGCTCCCCACCCTCTCCCATAAATGAGGGACTTAGTCCTTATCTTTCCATAAATTACTTCAAAACCCCAAAGTTGAGATATTTTGACTCTGAACCCAAGTAGTAGTAAAATGCAAACTCAAAACAGTAGGACCTTGATACAATTAATTGCACATTGCAATTAATGTGTGGTGCTCTAACATGCATCTCA
Organism: Microcaecilia unicolor; assembly: GCF_901765095.1. Lineage (NCBI taxonomy): Eukaryota > Metazoa > Chordata > Amphibia > Gymnophiona > Siphonopidae > Microcaecilia > Microcaecilia unicolor. The sequence goes on along the minus strand of NC_044031.1, from coordinate 404,753,940 downwards.
CTGTTGCACTTAACACAAGAAGCACTTATCACCTCCTAAATAACACATAGGGACAATTCTACAACCGGAAACCTCCATTTAGGTGCCCTGTGGTGACCGCTGTTCCCCAGAGGTTGAGCCCCTAGGTTCAGGCTGCTGGCAGGACTTCAGTGGAAATTGGGCTGGAAGAGACTACCCGGGAAGCACTGGTCTTGTCTGTGAGAAGGCAGCTGGGATCCTGGTCAACAAGAATGGTAGGCAGGCCGCGGCACAGGCAGGGTCAGGACAGGCTGCAATCCAAGAGGCAAGGTCAGGTTCAGGCAGAATCAAGGCAGGCAGCAATCCAAGAGGCAAGGTCAGGTTCAGGCAGCGGTCAGGTCAGGATAAGTCAGCAAGAAGAAACGCACCAGCACAATCTAACAAGGTTGTAGCCGAGGCAAAGAAGCAGTAGAAGATTCCTGGTTTTAAAGCTGAAGGCGTCTGATGTCAGAGGAGCGCACGCCAGCAGGTAAGCGCCCACATTGTAGACGCACCAGATGTAGATGCCCACACTGTAGATGTGCTGGAATGTAGACGCCCAAACTGTAGATGCGCTAGAATGTAGGCGCCCAGGAGGGAAAGCATCTTTGCGCATAGCGTCTGGGTCAGGACCGTTGTGGACACATACGTTTGGTTCTGCATGTTACACTCCAGGTATGTGACAAAATGCAACTTCTACGGGCATTTGTTTTCATCGTCTCTTCAATGGCAATACATTTGCTTGGTTTTCCTTATCCAGGTCATCAACTTCAGTCACTCTACCTTTGTCCCTTCAAAATCCAGCTGTATATGTTTCAGCTGAACCAGAATACTCATCTTCAACTGATGTATTCTTAAACAGCTCTTTCCAAGCAGCTTGTAGGTATTTAGATAAAGTTGTTGGTACTTGAAAGATTCTTAGATAAATGCTATTGTGATGGTCTCCTATTTCAGAAGGGCCTTTTTTAGGTTTATGACTCTTGCATACAGGTAAGATTGAGTACATTGTGACTTCTCAATTGTCTTGATCACCTCAGCATACAAGGAAACCTGTGGATTATCTGGATGCCTGACACTGTGACCGTCACTCAATGTGTAATTAAACTCTGGAATTTGTTGCCAAAGAAGGTGGTAAAAGCAGTTAGGTTGGCGTGGTTTAAAAAAGGTTTGGATAGCTTCCTAAAAGAAAAGTGTATAAGCCATTATTAAAATGGATTTGGGAAAATCTACTTCTTATTTCTAGGATAAGCAGCATAAAATCTGTTTTATTCTTTTTGGAACTTGCCAGGTACTTGTGACCTGGATTAGCCACTGTTGGAAACAGGATGCTGGGCTTGATGGACCTTCGGTCTGTCCCAGTATGGCAACACTTATGTACTTTGGTTAGTGCTGCAATTTTGGCTCATCAGTGGTTTGGAGTCTTCTGTTGACTGCATGTGTCATTGGTCTGATGGCACATATTCATTCTGTTATGTGATTCACAAAAGAACCCTGCAGTGAGGGAAAATGGTGAGGATGCAGCAATGGGTGGTAAGTGGGTCACCAGTGCTAAGTTTAATACATGACTGTAACACCAGATGTGAACTTGTCCTTTGTTAAGCCAAGTACAAAACCCATTGTATCTGCCTTGCATCTAGACTGCTCCTTCACTATCATTTGTAACAGATGTAGGGCTAGATTCAGTAAATGTTGCTCAAAAATAGGCATGGGAAAAGATCAGCGCTAAGCATGATTCTACAAAGGGCGCGTGTCCAAGTGCAGATTCTACATCACCTTTTCAGCACCAAACTTACGCCTGCTGAAACCTGGAGCACTGTCTGAGGTGGTATTCAGTAATTGCGCATGTAACATTTTGGAACACCCCTGACCTGCCCCCTTTTCAGATATGTGCTATGAAATTTAGGTGCCAAGCCTTACAGAATAGCAGGCAGCCAGATGCAGGTGCAGATCCTAATTGATGCCAATTAACTGCAGTAATTGGTTGTTAGTGCCCAATTATTGCTAGTTAAGGGCTCATTAATTAGTTAAGTTGCATGTGCATCTTGGGTGTGTCCAAATTTAAGCACTCAAATTAGGGCACCACATATAGAATCCGGGGGTTAGTGGTGTGTATTGCATTTTCACATAGCACTTTTTCAGTTGTTCATACAAACCTTTTCCTCTGGACTCTGTGCACTTCACCATGCTCATCGACCTCTCCTGCGCACCTTTATTTGTCTACATATCTGATTACAATAGATCATTGATCTCTCATGCTAGAGCTTGTGTCGTCCAGCTGTGATAAGTACCTATCAGCTCCATGTATGCCATCAGCCTAAGTTTTCTTTGAGGCAATTATGTCTGACATGGTTAATCATCATTTTGGATATTAATGTTAAGGTGTAAAGGCTGTAGTAATGTATTGATTCATGTGGGTTTTTTTTTCAATTTTAACTTTGTCTACATGTTTAACAACAGATTGTATTTTTGCAGGAAGATGAGGCATTCCAAGAAATTACCATAATTAGTCATGTCATCATCTCCTATACAGGCAGCTTCAATAGTATTTCCCCTGTGGCTAAAGCCTTGCTTCCCAGTCATTTTAATAATGTCTGTCATCTTTTTTTTTCTATGCTTTATTGTCAGTTCATCAGAGAAAAGAATCTGTTAAATAGCCTTATGGTGCAAACGAAGAATATGAGCTTCTGCATAATTAGGGGCTAGTTTGTAAAGAGGTTTTCACACATATGTATGTACCTCTTCTAAAACTACTTCTTCTCCCCCTATCACTACTCATTAGCAGCAGAGGAACACCTTATGTGTGTGGCAGACAAGCGAACAAACCAAACTCAGACCCCAGATCAATCCCTAATTTCTTTTCAAGCAAATCATATGAAGTATTATGCAATTCATTTTGAGGGTTGTTCTATAACTGGGTACACCAAGGCCACGTGATAGGAATCTATTCTATAAAGGAACCTAGGCAGCTAGGTTCTCTTATAGAATACTAGCGTAACCCAGTATCGGTGCACCTAACATCTAATAGAGTTGATGTAAATGCAGCCACCTAAGTGTAGCAGGGATGCATGTAACATATTGTAATCCTGTGTATCAAAGGAGTAGTGTACACACACAATACTTCCAAAAAACCATGAGGGAGTCGCAGACTGCCATAATCAAGTAGTGAATTTCACTAGCATTCATCAAATTTGACAAGTGTCTTGCTCATGTCTGGGTTCTTAGCCAATCAGAAGTGAGGATGTGCCCAAGCCCCACCCACTCCCCCACTCCTTTTGATGACATCACCAGCCAAACCACACCCACTCCCTGCCCCCAGGGATGACAGTACCAGATATGTTATGCCCCTACTAGAGCCCTGCCCCTTTTGCATAACCATGCCCCCTTGTCCTGTCTTATATGCATAGCCCCTCCCAACCCCCCTTTTTGCATAGTCCTGCACCAAACCCCACCCCTTTTGGTGATCTCAAAGGAAGTGATGTAACACTAACATCGTCATAGCCTCTTTTACAACAGCACATGCCCGGTTAGAGCTGTACAGGGTTCTTGACACTTTATAAGAGCGCTGCTTTTATCACGATACAATCTGTAGTCTATTGAGAGCTTTATTATGTTTTCTAAAGGCTCTGAGCAGAGGCTTGATGCCTGCAAAGCTCCCGACCGCCTCCAGCTCATAGTAAATTCTGCTTAAGATTTTTTTGAACATGACTTCATAGGGCGGTGCTCGTTTTAACACTAACGCTATAGGGTAGGGTGGGGATCCATATAAGCAGAGTGGTGAGAGGGTGCTAGGGGGAAGGGGAAAATGTTTTGCCTATCTGTAACTTTTTTTTCTCTAGCTCTGAAAAGCATCCTTCACACTAGTTCTGTGGCTTGTGGTCTTAAGAAAACTCTCCGTTTCGATCTCTCTTGAAAAAAAAAAGCATGCTGAAAAAAAGATGATCCAGCTTTAAAAAGGTGTCCTTTTTTTTAAACAGCTTTAAAAACTTTTTTGAATGAAAAAATGTCTATATTTTTCTTTCATTTGAGAAATGCGCATGTGTGATTAAATTCTGCCAAGGCTGTAAGGGGCAGTGTTGTTTTTTTTTTTTACATCACTTCCTATCATGTGACCCCATCCAAGATGGCAGCTAGCAGTGAAAACAGGAAGTGATATGGGGTGTGGCCATAACATCACTTCTTGTGACATCACCCGGTGTGGGGCTTGGGGCAGGGCTATGCAAATAAGGTGGGCAAGGGGAGTGGTTATACAAAAGAGACAGGGCTTGGGCAGGGTGTGATGTCATATCCGGTGACATCATCCCTGGGGGCGTGACTCAGGGGTCATGTCATCAAAAGGGATGGGGAGTGGGCAGGGCTTGGGTATGTCCTTGCTTCTGATTGGCTGAGAACCTGGAAGTTTGCATGGCACCTGTCAAATTTGACGAATGCTAGTGATATTCACAACTTACACAGGATTCATTCAACAGATTATCAATTATTTTTTGAATAAATCCTGTGTATGAGAGCCTGCGACTCCCTAGTGGTTTTTTTGAAGTGTCGTGTATCTACACTATTCCTTTGTCCTTCTGCATTTGTACTGTCCTTGTTTCCTCCACCTTGGTGCTTGATCCACTCCTGTGTATGCCTTCCTTCATAGGCGCCCGGAATAAGAGGCTTGGGGAGGCTAAGCCTCCCCAGCCGCAGCAGGAAAGGGTTAGGCGTCGGGAGGGTGGTTTGGGCAGGCGAGCGGTGCCGTGGGTCTCCCCTTTCCCTCCCCTTGCTTACTATCTGCTTCGTGCCATCTTTAATTTACCTCCGTCCCAGCGTCGGCCCGCCGCATTATTTCAAAGCCCACCCTGCTGCCTGTCTCTATTCTTCCCTCCCTTCCTGATGTGTTCGTTCCACAGAGTCCCGCCCTCAAGGAAATGATGTCAGAAGGCGGGTCTCTGCAGAACGAATCACATCACGAAGGGAGGGAAGAATAGAGACAGGCAGCAGGGCGGGCTTTGAAATGATGCGGCGGGCCGACGCTGGGACGGAGGTAAATTAAAGATGGCACAGGGCAGATAGTAAGCAAGGGGAGGGAAAGGGGAGATCCACGGTGCTGCTCGCCCAGATAGATGGAGGCAGGGGAGAGGAGAATCGCGCTGGGTATAGATGGAGGGGGGCAGGGGACAGAAGGGAATTGCTGGATATGTATGGAGGGCAGGAGAGAGGAGGATTGCTGGAATGGGTGGATAGAGGGGATGGCAGGGAGAGAGGAGGGTTGCTGGAATGGGTGGATAGAGGGGATGGCAGGGGAGAGAGGAGGGTTGCTGGACATGGAGTGGAGGGGAGGTCAGGGGAGAGGAGATTTGCTGGACATAGGTGGATGGAGGGAAGAGTAGAGTTGCTGGACATGGTGGGTGGCTAGAAGGAGAGGAGGGTTGCTGGACATGGGTGGATGGAGGGGAGGGCAGGGGAGAGAGAGGAGAGTTGCTGGACATGGGTGGCTAGAGGGTAGAAGAGGGTTCTGGACATGGATGGATGGAGGGCAGGGGAGAGAGGAGCATTGCTGGACATGGATGGAGGGAAGGGAAGACAGGAAGGAAATGGCACATGAATGAAGGGGAGAAATTCTGGACATGCATGGAGGGGAGGGAAGACAGAGGAAGGAGATGAGATGAGGGAAAAGGGAGAACACCTGCACATCGATGGAGAAAATAGGCAGAAGCTGGATCCACTGGACAGTCAAGTCTGCAGAGGACCCAGCTTTTACTTACGGATGTAAGGCAAGAAATGAAGAAGAAAGGCAGAAAGTAAAGAAATAAATGGAAAGGAAGCCCTGGAACCGGAGTTTAAGAGGACAGATAGCAGCAGAATCGGATACTTGGCCAGCATGATCAGAAAACAAAGTCACCAGGACAACAAAAGTAGAAAAGATCATTTTATTTTCCATTATAGTGTTTGGAACAGGTCCACTTTGAGAATCAGGTGCTCAACATTAAAAGTTTATATTTATTTACTTATTTATGGCATTTTATCCCACATTAAACATGAATTAGGGTGTTTTGTGGCTCTACATGAGAATTGTGATATTATGATCCCTTGTTTCATATTGTTGACGGTCTGCATTTTCCGTATGGTGGTATATTGGTGTATTAGGTTCTGCCCTATGTAATATTTATGGTACAGTAAGGTTCTGAGTGTGTTTTGCACAAAGTTGTGCATAGTGTTTTGCAGTTGAGCGATTGTGGTTAGTATATGCTTTGAGCACCACTTTATTCATTGACATACGATACATAGCTAATATCTAAATTTAATAAAAGGTATTAATTGTGACTTTTATTTTTATTTATTTATTTTTTCTGTGTGTTATCAGACAATTATGGATTTAAGCTCCACCCCTGGCCACCACCCTAACCCCCCCCCCTTTAGCCTTCCCAAACAGTTGGGCCACCAACTGCCTATGCCTTCCTTAGAAATACAAGCTTTGTAATTTTAGCAGGTTATTTGCATTTACATGTACATACGTACAAATAGGTGTGTATATATCATTATTATAAACATTTACACATTAGTGTGCTTGTAGTTTATAAAATTACCCCTTTTGTGGCTTTACCCTAGAAAAAGTGGATTATCAAATGAATTAAAAAATATTAAATAAATTCTCAACCAACCAATAACAAGTGGGGAAAGAATGCACAGCATAGCTCAAGGAATGCTTTCCAACCCATTTACATGTGCTCCAAAAGGAAGTGTTGGCTCCAGTGCAAGTATTAAGAAACAAAGTAGCATAAATCTGAGAGGTTGAGATTATACACAAAATATAGTGAAACATAGCAGTTAAGGGAAGTGCTCTTTTCAACTACTACTCTTCCCTCTTCTTTATGCTCCCAGACAAAATAACATACACGCATCCTTACCTGACATAGTTCAAGTTCATTACACTTGGTATACCACATATCTATGTGGTTTACAATAAATTAAAATAATATTAAAAAAGAAAAGGATGCCATATATAGGAAAAGAGAAGTGCCTAAAGATAAAATTAAGCTATTAATTCAATGGATTGCAGACCAGAGTACCACTGTCTCCTAATTAAGAAGGTTTTATAAAATAAATATGTTTTCAGACCTACTTTATCTTATTTATTTATTTGGATTATTAACCGCCTTATGAAGAGATTCACCTACCTTTTGGGACTGTTCAAGTAATCGATATTGATTATTCCATAGTGTAGGGCCCATAACATTAAAACAAAGTGAATGGCTAAAGATTCTGGGGGATAAAGTAAACACAAAAGAAATATGGGGAAACCTATATTTGAATATTTTGAACCAAAGGTTAGGGCCCTGTTTACTAAGCAGCATTGTAGGCGTGTTAACATTTTTAACGCACGTTAACTATGTATGTGTTAACCATGTACGTGCCTACAATATCCCTATAGGCGCCTACATGGTTTTTGCGCGTGTTTAGTATAGGTGCGCTAAAAACACTAATGCACCTTAGTAAACAGGGCCCTTAGTATTTTGCATGGAATTCTTGCTATAATTGGTAGCTAGTGTTCTGATTTTAAATATGGTATAACATGATCCCATTTTGCTCCGGAAATCATCTCGACTGTGGCCTGGTTGTAGTCTGTTAGGACCAAATTCTATAAATAGCACTGAAAAATCAGTGTCAAAACCCCCCCATACTAAGTGCTATTGTATAAATGATGCTGAAAGATAGGCACCGTTTATAGAATATGCTTGGCACTGGGATCAGCGCCTATCTTTAGATGTGAAGATTTACACCAAATAAACCCTGGTGTAAATCCTCACACTTAAATTAGGTGCAGATCCCCCTTATTCTAAAAGAGTGTGCATAAATTGTAGGAATGCACCTGATCCGCATTTGATCCTTCCATATCTCGCCCTCTTTGTGCACAGATCTACATGACTAAATATGTGCTCATAAATTCTAATTCCACCCAATTATAAGCTCTAATTGGGTAGTCAATTAAATTGCATGCCCATATTTGCACGTGCAATTCTGAGCACTATATATAGAATTTAGAGGTTAATGTCTATTAAGCTTAGGCCTTGAAATAACGAGTTACAGTAGTCCAGATGTCTAATGAATGAAGTCGAATACGAAGAGATTTTCTTTTAACTCAAAGTAGGAATTTACTGAATGTATTTTTTTTTTATTTGAAAAAAGCATTTTTGTACAATTGAGGATATATGATACACAACATGCACGCATACATCCACTCTCGCACAAAAACAAAACACACATGGTTTGGAAGTAATTCCATGCTTGCGTTCTCCACTATACAGCCCCCAGGGTTGTTGCCACTCCTAATCCCTGAAGAGCAGCCTATTAGTAATTTATATGCGTATTTAATTTCTTCATTGTAACTGTGAAACCTACTGACTGAGCCAGGTAGCTTTCGTAATGGTTGATGTGGGACAGTGGTAACTATTACTCATGGCCCCAGCCTCTCCAAGTTCTTGTCTTCTGTGGTTAAATTGTAAAGTCCATTCCTTGAAATCTGTTGACGATATCTAATGGCTTGATAAATGTCATATGATAAAGCTGCTAATAAATATTACAAAACACTATATATTGTACTTAAACTGTGTACATTGAAAAAGAGGGAAAAGACCCGAGACATTGTGCTACTCATATGTCCTGATTGAAATATTTCTGCACATGGTTAATTAGCATTCATTCATACGAAGGTTAAATTAAAAGTAATGCCTCCACCTCCATAACATTTGTTAAAATGATACTGTAATGAATAAAAAACTAAATGCTTGAAACTTGCTTGTTTCTTACATGTATTTACTTTTCTATATAGTCATCTTTTATGTATTTGAGACTGCAATATAACTGTAAACTGCAAATAGGGACTAATGTAAAATGTTGATCTTTTAATATTTTTGATGCAGAACTATAATTTCATAAATAAACTAATTTGATTTAAACAAAGCAATTTATAATGTGGAGGGTAATTTTATAACAGGTTGCCTACATAGGAATACCTAGTAGGTGCCTATTTTGGGGCTACTGTATAATGACAAAAGACACATCTTTGTGTCTTATAAAAGAGCTTAAAAAAAACCCTGCAGAACGCAGGGGTAAAATTATGTGCTTTGGAGTAGGTATAAAGGTATGCATACATGTGTGCATTTATAAACCATGTGTGTACTTCATGACTTCACCCATGCTCTTGCCAACATATGATCCCAAATATACTAGCATTCAGGTCATGTAGATGTACATGCTTTCTAACCTCATCTCAGGCTTTTATTAGCCACCTGTTCCCAACATAGGTCTGAAGCTTTAAACAGAATTGAAAACACTTACCCCCAGATTCTATATAGCGTGCCTAAGATCTATGCTGAAATCAGCACAGATTCTATACAATGCACCTAACTCAACAAGTTTAACAAGCTACTGAGTGCTGAAGCAATAATGAGCATTAATTGGCACTGATCAGAATTCAGGCACAGAAGTCACTAAGCTATTCTGTTACAATGTGTGCCAAACTTCTAACATGCGCAATCAGCTGTAGCCTATTTAATTTGCTGAGGCGTATAGAGACGCCGCAGCCATTTTTTTTCTATATGCGGAAGCAAGCATTCAGATGGTAATATTGTAACATGCTGTCTTATAGGAAAGAAAAATGTATATTTATGCGAATATTCATAGTTGGCTCTGATATGTTCTTCTTCCCAGCGAACCTCTTCCCTGATGAAGAATTTCGAAACCTGGCCATGTTGGCAGGTGTTTGATTTGGGAGAAAAATCGCTGCTGAAAGCCACCTAAAGTTAAGTGCTATGAGCATTATATATTCTGCTTACTGGAAGAAGCTGATTTATGAAGAAAGTTTTAGGAAAAGTGTAATGTAGTATCATAGTAACATAGTAGATGACGGCAGAAAAAGACCTGCACGGTCCATCCAGTCTGCCCAACAAGATAACTCATATTTGCTGCTTTTTGTGTATACCCTACTTTGATTTGTAGCTGTGCTCTTCAGGGCACAGACCATATAAGTCTGCCCAGCACTATCCCCGCCTCCCAACCACCAGCTCTGGCACAGACCGTATAAGTCTGCCCAGCACTATCCTCACCTCCCCACCACCAGCCCCACCTCCCAACCACCGGCTCTGGCACAGACCGTACAAGTCTGCCCAGCACTATCCCCGCCTCCCAACCACCAGCCCCACCTCCCAACCACCGGCTCTGGCACAGGCACAGACCGTATAAGTCTGCCCAGCACTATCCTCACCTCCCCACCACCAGCCCTGCCTCCCAACCACCGGCTCTGGCACAGACCGTACAAGTCTGTCCAGCCCTATCCCCGCCTCCCAACCATCAGCCCCGCCTTCAGTTATAAAAAATAAAAAAATAAATGGGTAGATCAATACGACGTGATAAACAACACTAAATGCTGGAACAAGTTTCCTAGAAGATGTATGTTGTCCTATTAAACTCTGAGGATCCTGTTCATCACATAATGTGGATTTATGAATGCATATCTTAGATAGAAGGGTGATAGCATTATCTGGAATATCATAAGATGCAGTGTTTGAGATAATTTGAACATATGGATGGTGCATAAATTTAGGCACACTGGGCCATATTCTATAACAGTGCTCATAAAATTTGGAATGTCCATGAAATGCCCATTTCCCTGCCCATAACCACGCCCCTTTGTGCATTAGAATTTAGGCGCAGTGAATTACAGATACATTTAGCAAGTTATGCGTAAATTCTAATTATTGCCAATTTAGTGCTCATTATTGCTTTTTAAGTGCTGTTAACAATGCTGATTGGCTGTTAAGCCAATTAAGCTATGTATATTGTTACAGAATATGCTTGGATTTCAGCCCGGAATGCTAGGCGTGCTATATAGATTTGGGGGATAATTTGTACCTGTTGTGAGCCATTTCCTGCCACAACAAAACTCTAATGAAAATCAGGATGAATTTGAGAGTCTTGTTACCTGATGAACGGAGAGCTATGTATTTCAGGCACAGTAATCTATAGTTTCCTAGATCATCCCTAAAGCTCTTTTTAGGTGCATTTAACTCAAGTGATTGTGTTTACTGGGGGGGGGGGGGGGGGGGGGGGGTGGGCCCATCCATCTGTTCATCTATCCATATGCAGGTTCATTTGCACTTGCATAGCAAGGAGCTAGAAATCAGCAGGTAATCTATCTTCTAATCATTTCTATAGTGTTACTAGACGTATGCAGTGCTGTGCACATTATACACAAGTACTTTCTCTGTCCACAGGGGCTCACAATCTAAGTTTTTTGTACCTGGGGCAATGAGGGTTAGAGAGAGAGAGAGCCATGGCATTTCACTGTTTCTTCATCTTGGCTGCTGTACTGATTGTTACATTTGTACCCTGCGCTTTCCCACTCATGGCAGGCTCAATGTGGCTTACATGGGGCAATGGAGGGTTAAGTGACTTGCCCAGAGTCACAAGGAGCTGCCTGTGCCGGGAATCGAACTCAGTTACTCCAGTTCCCCATGATCTAAGTCCACCACCTTAACACTAGGCCACTCCTCCATACTTCTCTATCACATAGAACACTTTGTTTCCTGCACAAGTTTTATCCTGCTTAACTTTATGCCATCCTTAACATATTGCACCACCCCTCCATAAATTTGCTCTGTTCTATCATTTTGATCTAATTTGACCATTGGTATCACAGTGCTCTACCAGTAATCATCCTTGAACCAGGTTTCTGAGAGGCCTAGTTGGGTCCACAGCTTGCTTTGAAGTTGAAATGGGAATAATTGATATTGTCTGCTGTTAAGCTTTTACTACAGCCCCTTTATTGAGCTATTCTAACTTGGAGTAGCCTGATGGTTAGAGCAACAGGCTGAGGATAAGGGAAGCTGGGTTCAAATTCCACTGCTGCTCCTTTTGTTTTTTGGAAACCACTTAATCCTCCATTGCCTGAGGTACAAATAGATTGTAAGCAATCCAGGGACAACAAACACCTCTTATAACTGAATATAACTCACAAATAGAAAAGATGTGAGCTAAATCCAAAATCTCTTCCAGTTTTGCCACTGTCCTTTGAAGCTACCTCACTCTGAACCATGTACTCCTAAGCAACTGTTGTTTTTTTCCTATGATTTAGTTAAAAATTATTCTCTTTCTTTTTGATATGGGCCTCAGAAGCTATGTTCCACCCTGGTTGGAGTCTATGCCATCAGAATAGGTTTCCCTTTCCTCAAACTGTTCTCCAGTTTCTAACAAATCTATCATGCATTGAGGCTCTGAAGTTCAGCCTGCCTCTGGGATTTTGTATATAGAATGGGAACCACTTCAGAGAAGAAATTCCATAGATTTTGGATTTCAATTTCCTATCTCAAATTTGACTTCCAGAACATCTTCTATTGTGATTTCCTACTCCCAAATAACATGGAAGCCAGTTTTTCCCTAAGCACTAAAGAGCATTTTAAATCTTGACAGCAGGTACCAGCCCAACACCCTCTATGCACTGTCAAGAGAGATCTGGGCTTCAGTCCAAAGCAGTGCATTTGTTAATTGGACTGACCACAGCTGGGGCTGTTGTGAAAGCAGGAAGGGAGAAGAACTATCTACTGGCCACTTAAGGTGCAAGTACATTGTAAGGGGGGGGGGAAATGGGAAGAAAAAATCTCACGGGAAATTGCACAAGAAAGCAAATGGCACAGTAACCCTAAAACAGTGGTAGTCCAATTTAAATAGAAACCCAAAAGAGTAGGAAGACACTGCCACACCAATAAGACCAAACCCATCTATTTGGGCTGGGAAGCAAACTTTAAAAACAAACCCACAGAAATAAATATTCCAATAATTTCATAATGAAAATGCTAAATAATATGACTTGGGTCTGCTGTCTGTCTCACCTACGTTTGAAAAGGACCAAGTCAGCTGTCTTGTATATACTGAAAAGTGAAAGCACTAGCAGTAATGACTAAAATATTCTGTAGCCAAGAAATTGATCTGCATTAATGCTGGGCTGCAGTTCTCATTATAGGCCTCCACCATTCTTATGAAATAAAGTGCCTCTAGAAAACAACAACAAAGTTAACACAGCCAAAACTAGCACTGTCACTTTTCGGGGCAGAACCACCTCATGAGTATATGTGGGACTGGTCAGAGAAGGCCCACTGTATGGTTATTAAGTCACATTTAAATGAGAACCCTAAACAAATGCTAGTTTAAAAAGCTTAGGAACCTGTTACTAAGCCATGTAGGTGCCTACATGCGCCAATTTTGAACAGCTGCCCAGCTACCACGTGGCCCGGGTGGTAATTTCATTTTTTACTTGCATCCACTAAATGCACTAGAAATTTTCCGGTACATGGCAGTAACCGGGCAGTAATCAGCATTGTACGCACATAGACCATTACCGACCCAGTTAACGCATGAGACCTTACCACTAGGTCAATGGGTTGGCGGTAAGGTCTGAGGCCCAAAATGGATGCGCACCAATTTAAATTTTGCTGCATATCCATTTTTTGGCCAAAAAAGGGGCCTTTTTTTGCAGGTGCGCTGACAAATGGACTTGCGTGCATCCAATACAGACGTCTACTTCAGGCCAGGTCATTTTTCAGCGCACCTTAGTAAAAGGACCCCTTACTGCTGGTTGTCACAGCAGGCATAAATTAACACTAGTCAAATGCATGCTAAGGATCCAAGTTTTTCAAAAGCCAGGCTGGTTGAGCATTATGAATAGATACAAATTTCTGCTACTTGTTATCACTGCAGCAGAAGGACTGCTGGATTATGGAAAGGCTTTTTGCATGGTTGGCAGAAGAGATTCATTTCCAACACAGTAGGAGGAAGCAGGCTCTTGCTCAGCAGTCAACTCGAGTGGGATTATAGAAAATGAAAGAACCTACAATGTTTAGTCAAAGTGGCCTACCCTGTGTTTTTGGAGAAGACCAAAAGGCTAGAGGGAAATGAGGAAGAGCGAATTGGCAGTTCAATGTTTTTCTGAAACTGAGCAAGGACAGAGTAAAATGCAGTGCTTCAAAAGGAATCTGTGTTTTCTGTGTGAAATCTGTGTAATTCAGCCTCAAAACGGGGGTCATAACAAAATATCATACATTTCCCAACAAAAACTATAAATAATGCTGAGCAAAAAGCCACTCTAGTCAGCACTGACTCCTTTCTTTTATTATTTCAGAATACATTTAAAGCTGAGAAACTGTATACCAAAGTTACAACCATGATAACAATGGACAAAACACAGAATAATAAAACCTTGTCATTCCATTCATGTTAGTTGCTGTAGTACAGTGTAGATGGTGTATTATTGAATTATAAAGTAGTTCAAAATGAAAAATATTTTGCACCTGTGTTGTGGTGGGCACACTGTGGGTTATGTACCAATCTAGCGATTATCCGATTTTACCACTACAAAACAGAATGTGATTAATGCATGAAGTCATATGAATTAAAAATGTGCATACATACTGGGATAGATTTCAGTGCTATTCAACCAGCAGAAGAGGCTCTTACCCAGTTCAATAGCTTCAGGACATAATTATTCTGCAGCACTTAACTGTAAGTGAAGTCCAAAAAATCCAGATTGTTCGGGGATTGGACTAGTCCTGATTTTCTGAATTCTCAGGTAGTACTTTTTAAAATTCAGATTTAAGGAACAATAAAGAAGAGATGAAGAGGCAAATTTTGTTGATTTATTCATTAATATAGAATGCTTTATCCAGTGCCCCCCTCTCTCTCTGCATGTCGCCCTTCCCCATCCAGTGTCTCTCTGCATGTCTCTCTCCCCCATCCATCACCCCATCTCTGTCTTTGCAGCTTAAGAAAATGCCATAGCCCAAAGGGGGTTCAGGTCCCCAAGCCCCCTCCCCTTGTGGCTATGTCCACCTGCTTCCCCTGCACAGTCCGGTGTCTCTCTTCCCTCCCAGCCCTGCCTGTGGCTCTCTGTCACTCCCTTCTCTGGTGTACGTTTTCAGATGTGAACAAGTCTTCCGTGCTGAACGCATGTGGCCGACTTAGTCACAGGCTGCCTCCGGCCTGCCACCAAGCCTTTACCCTTTGACCCATCCTGCCCTTTCTGATGCAACTCCATGTTTTCAGAAGGGCAGGATGGGTCAAAGAGAAGGCCTGGTGCAGGCTGGAGGCAGCCTGTGAGTAAGGCTGCCGCTGGCACCGCAGCATGGAAGATTTGCTTACTTCTGAAAAGATACACTGGGGTTGGGTGGGGGCGTGAGAGAGCCACAGAACTGGCTGGGAGTGGAGGAAGAGAAGCCAGACCATGCGGGAAGGAGGGAGAAGGTGTGCAACACTTGTAGTCTGGATTCGCAGGTGGTCTGGATTTCTGGCATCCAGATTTTGAACTTGTACTGCACGGCAGTCTGAGGGTGGGGACAGACACAGAAGTTATTCCAGCACCCTTGATATTCAGTGCCTAGATAACTAACCAGGCAAGTAGGACCAAATAAAAAGCAGCTCTAACTATGCCCAGTTAGTTGTCCAAGTACCAGCATTGAATATTAGTGGTACCAGTTATTTTTCCAAGGTGCCAAATACCCTGATATTCAGGGCTGATAGACAGACGTGGCCTAGCACCTAATATCTACAGTAGGTCTAATTCAGCCTATTACAGTCAGTGTTTTAAAAATGCTGATTACCTCAGTCTAAATATTGGCTAGAGGTGGGGAACCTGTGACCTTCAGGGGCTTCTAGTGCAGCCTGATATAGGGCTCCTTTTACAAAGCCACGTTAGCAATTCCAGCACGGCAAATGCGAGGAAGCCCATTCATTTCCTACGGGCTTTGTTGCATTTGCCATGCCAGAATTGCTAGTGTGGCTTTGTAAAAGGAGCCCTTAATATGGAAAAGGTTTTGGATGCCTTTTCTTTAATGGCATGTTCACAGGACAAGCATCAAGCACTGGAACCTCGCACAGCCTCTTAAATTCTTGTCTTGTTTAAACCCTCTATCTCAAAACAGGGAAAAAATCAAACTTAATAAATGAATATTCTACCCCAATTAGAAGTTTGAACTATACGATTAAGTTTGTGGGTGTCTCCCAATTATATGGTAAAGTTTCCAACCTGGAAATCAGGAATACTAATTATATAAATTGGAACCTCAAAGCTCCTCGAAGGGAAAATACAGAAGTATTAAACAAATCCCTTCCAACTCAGGAGTCCATTCCTATCACTGGTTCCAGCAAGGAAAGAGAAAAAAAAACATCAAACGTAAAAACTCATAATATATGAGAAAAACGAATTGAAAAAACTGTTTTCCTCCTTAACTATTACCTATTGAGAGACACCAACCACCAAACTATAACAAACTGAGCCCAGCCCAATTAATATCGCTACCTAGATGGATAGCCCCTATTGCAAAGAATACAGCCCTTACTTTGAACTCCCAAACCATCTAAAAACTGGTCAGTACTTAGCTGCTAGTGATGGAAAAGTCCAAGGCTGCCCCGCTGTAAACCGCTGCTACACAAAAGGGGAAGGAACAACATCCGTCTTCAGTTTAGATACTGGTGATAATAATAACCCTTCTTCTTCAGTTTGAATACTCGTAATGCTGGTAACAATGACCCTTCAACAAGTGCGCCTTGTTTTGCCCACACTTAGGCTGCTTCAGGAAGGGCATGAATATACGTCCAATTGCCCAAAGAAATGGCGACCAGAGGAACCGAGTCCAAGTAATGATCACAAAGGTGGTGCAGGGAAATTCTGCATAACTCCCATATTTAAATCTGAAACAATCATGGTTGGACCTATCATATTAGAGGGTGGCTCAATCTAAAAACACAGCCCGGCCACACCTCTAAAGGTAGAACCTAACAGTTCAATAGTAAGCGTTCCACTCAATGTTTTTGTTCAAACCTTTAGGTTCAACTGTTTTCAATAGGTAAATCCAATGTTGTTCTTACGTTTTGCTGTTTTGAAAATGGCTATATTTGCTATTTGGATTCAGGACATTTTGAGCAAAACGTCCAAAGTCAGTCAGACATCATATCAAAAATGCCCCTCTATGTAACTTTGTAAGTCGATATGCTTTGAAAATGAGCACCTTAGTAAAATATTTTTAAAACTTTGCCAACTTTGCATCATTCATTCATTTTTTGCGGAAGATCATTTTTTGAAGTTAGTTCAAAAAATGCTCTTCCGCAAACAATGAATGAATGTTGCAAAGTTAGTTCAAGCACTTATTATTTTTCAACTCGATACTGTAACTGCCTGCACTCTGGAATATCTGTAAGATTAAGGACTAAACTTTAAACTTTACAAAATGTTACCTCTAGATTAATTTTCTGTCTGAAGAAATATGACCAAGTTACACCACTGTTAATTTGTTTGGAATTTTTTTTGCCAGTTCAGGCCAGATTTTTCTTTAAAGTGGGGTGTATTATATTTAAGATATTTGAAGGCACTAGTCTGAATATTGGTAGGATTCTTTTCTTTTTCCAAAGTTCATTAGACCTCTTAGGACTAAGGAGACCTTCTTACTGTATTTTCCTTTGGCCAAGACAGTGATTGTAAAAGCCCCCTTGGGCGTTCTAATTTTCAGATTGTTGAATTTTGGAATTCTTTACCAATCAGACTAAAATCTTTAACATCTCACTCTCTTCCATCCCTTTCTTAAGGCAAATTTATTAAAAAAAGTTTTGAGGATAACCTTATATACTATCAATTTTATTTTTGATGTATTGATTGACTGCATCATAGAAAATAAAGACTGATAAAGACCTGAACAGTCCATCTGGTCTACCAAACAGTCACACTCATTATCAGTTCATGGTTAAACCAATAATGAATGTGATGATATATACTTGATCATGGCCTTTCTTTGGTATTTCTGAGACAGTACTGTGTTCAGTACTGGTCTCCGTATCTCAAAAAAGATATAGTAGAATTGGAAAAGGTACAGCGAAGGGCGACGAAAATGATAGTGGGGATGGGACGACTTTCCTATGAAGAGAGGCTGAGAAGGCTAGGGCTTTTCAGCTTGGAGAAGAGACGGCTGAGGGGAGATATGATAGAAGTGTATAAATAATGAGTGGAATGGATCGGGGTGGATGTGAAGCGACTGTTCACGCTATCCCAAAAATACTAGGACTAGAGGGCATGAGTTGAAGCTACAGTGTGGTAAATTTAAAACGAATCGGAGAAAATTTTCTTCACCAACGTGTAATTAGACTGTGGAATTCGTTGCCGGAGAACGTGGTACGGGCGGTTAGCTTGACGGAGTTTTAAAAAGGGTTAGATAGATTCCTAAAGGACAAGTCCATAGACCGCTATTAAATGGACTTGGAAAAATTCCGCATTTTTAGGTATAACTTGTCTGGAATGTTTTTACGTTTGGGGAGCGTGCCAGGTGCCCTTGACCTGGATTGGCCACTGTCGGTGACAGGATGCTGGGCTAGATGGACCTTTGGTCTTTCCCAGTATGGCACTACTTATGTACTATGACATAGACCATCGAAGTCTGCCCAGCACTGTCCTTGTGTTCCAACTACTGGAGTTGCCATTGAAGCCCACTCCAGCCTATCTGAATCCATCTTGTCTTTTGTGGGACAAAGACTGTAAAAGTCTGCCCGGCATTGTCCTCATGTTCCAGCTACTGAAGTTGCTGTCAAAGCCCTTTCCAGCCCATCCTAAACTGGATTGCCATATACGGGCACAGACTATACAAGTCACAGCTGCTGGAGTCACTATCCAAGTGCCATTCGACACATCCACACACATGCAGCCATTTTTTTTACCATCTATTTTCTAATTAGAGATCCTGTGTGTTCATCTCATGCCTTTTCCCCGGCATCGACCACCCGTTCCATGAAAAAGAATTTCCTGATATAACTCTACCACCCACAACCTCAATTCATGTCCTCTAGTTTTACCATTTCCTCTTCTCTGGAAAAGATTTGTTTTTATATTAATACCTTCAAGTATGTAAATCACAGATTATTCTGGTTTTGAAGTTCACAATATAATCTGCTTTGAACCTAAGGGATTTGGTGCAATATAAATGCTGAATTATTTTCTTGCCCGCACTGTTTAATGGCAAAATGGCCAATTCTTAATCTTTGGTTAGCTTCTGACCTTTCATCTTGTCTTGTGGTGCCAGCATATGATGCATCTTTGACAGATGCAGAGATTGAACATTTGTGATATTAACTACCTACTGGTCGTCACTTTCAGAGAATCTGGGAACATTATTGGAACACCTTAACCCACAGAGCTCATACTAGAGTGCTTAATCTTTCTGTTTAAGTAGCTTCTGGTGGGACATCTGAACTGAGTCACTTAGTAGCTTTTTTTGTTAGGGGGGGGGAAGGTGGGGGTGGGCTGCTAAGAGGATAGGGGGTTTTCTTTTTTGCTCCTTTTGTTAAAGTTTTTACCGTTCACCATGCTGAAATTTGTGTACCTTGGTTGCTTGTTTTGTCTTATTTCCTGTTTTAATAACAAGGATTTAAACACAAATGCTGGATTAATTTAGATTAGATGTGGTTTATGAGACCCCTCTGAAATGAGATGCGGCCTTTAATTAAAAAAAAAGGTTCCTCACCTCTGCCTAGATTGTATATACCAATCAACTGAGACAGAAAGACCTGACATCATACCCCCCCCCCCCACCTTTCAATGACCTTCAGATTTTATGATTTCTTGTTAATGAAGCTGGGATAACTGGCTAAAGCACAGTAATGGAGGCTACTGCAATTTAAAGCATATTAAATGCAAACTCTATTGCTCTCAATGGGGCCTGTTTACTAACCATGGGGGCACTTCAACACTGGTCTTAATATTGGCCAGTGACCAGATATTCAATGCCAGACACTGGACAAACCCTATGGGCTGTACATTGGTCCCTATGTGTGTATGATAGTGATAAAGCAATTAGGCATGGCATTCAATAGCATTATCCAAATGCCTATGATTATCATCGCCTGGGCCTGGTGAGCGCTGGCTGTTACCTGGATACCTAACTTTAAATAGTGACTCCACTAGTTTTTTGTAGCTAAGTACCTGGTCAAAATGCTGTCTCTTGAGCATCTTGAAACACGCAATGCTGCAGCTTTGATTTTCTCTGGAATTACCCGAGTCACTATTCTGACCAGGAAGGGATGGTACCTGCGACAAGTCTGGTCACTGAGTGGCAATGTATAAGCGGAGAACCCAAGTGATTCTTGGGTTAAGCTTTCACTTCCCAGGCTGGCTGGGACTGCAGATTCAGAGCACCTAAGGGGAGGATGCTATAGTTATTGCACCATGGTGACACCTAAAGGGACAACTTTCTAAGGGCTGTCTGTGTGGGGAAAATAGTGCTTTAGGTGGAGAAATGACCATTTATAAAATTGCTTGATGTGCATGCCTGTAAATTTAAGAACATAAACCCCACATACACATAGGTTTTCCTGACTTGAGTGGAGGCATTCATAGGGATAGGGTTTGTACTTAGTTTGAATTGTATAAAAGCATGCATACGATTGTAAAATAAACAGGGACATTTGTGCATGCTCCTCAGCAGATGCAAATGTGTATGTTGTATTTCCCATACAGTAATTTTAAAGGCCAAGTAATGCATACTTTTCCTTTTCAAACTGGGTCTGGTGAAGGTTGTCACTGCAATGATTGGGCTATGGATAGGATATAACAGAAGAGTTAAAAATCCCCAAATAGTTGCAAATGAGGACTTATGGCACTGGGTTCTACTACTACCACTACTACTAATCATTTCTATAGTGCTACTAGATATACACAGCACAGTATACACTACCCAAGGGATTCTATATAGCACATCTAGCCTTCCGTGCCGAAATCCAAACATATTCTATAACAATGTGTGTAACTTAATTGGCTTAAGCCAATCAGTGTTTTTAACAGTTCTCAGCAAGCAATAATGAGTACTAATTGGCAGTAATTAGACTTTATACACACAACTCGCTAAGTGTATTCTGCAATGGAAAGTGTCATGTGCACAGCCAAAAAAGGGGTATGGTTATGGGCATTTCATGGGCGTTATTTACGTACACTGTTAAAGAACATACCTCGCTGCGTCTACATATTCTTTGGTGTAAATGGATGTGCATAGTTCTATGTGCTGGGATTTCAACTAAGTTTTATTCTATATACTGTGCCTAAATCTAGGCGCTGGTTATAGAATACGCGTACATGGAAATTTATTCTGCATGGAATTTTCAGGCGCCATATATTATATTTTTTATTTGTACCGCGTGCTTTCCCCACTCATGGCAGGCTCAATGCGGCTTAGGTACTTATTTGTACCTGGGGCAACGGAGGGTTAAGTGACTTGCCCAGAGTCACAAGGAGCTGCCTGAGCCTGCAGTGGGAATCGAACCCAGTTCCCCAGGACCAAAGTCCACCACTCTAACCACGCCCCTACATATAGAATCTAGCCCTATATGTAGGTAGTTTTTCTGGTTCTAGTGGGCTCACAATCTAAGGTGGGGTTTTTTTTGAACCTGGGGTAATGGCTGGTTGGGTGACTTGCCCAGAGTCAGAAGAAGCTGCAGTGGGAATTCAACCCAGTTTCCCAGCTCACTGCACTAAACATTAGGCTATTCCTCCATTCCTAACTTCAGTTCCAAATATAATGGAAACAGAGAAAGCATAATAAAATGGATGGGGCCCCCTAAAAAAGGAAGTGAGAACAGAAAACTGTAAGCCAATCAAAATCCTCCAGCCAGCATTCCTCTTGCACAGGCAGAGAATGGCCCTATGCAATTCTCTCAGTTTACAGTAGTTGCTAACATTTTCATTTTAAACAGAAAACAGTCATAAAGAACATATACATTTTTAAAGTTTCCATTTTTTTTGTTTCAAACCCATATATCATTCTTCACATAATTTTCAGTTTTCACAGATTTGTCTGAGTAGATGGATGTTTAGCAGGGTTGATTGCTTGGTTGAAAGTGGGCACAGGCTGTGTACAATGTGTGTTCCTTTAGCTGGCTATATAGAAGCATTTCTGCGAGTTTGTTCAGTGAGACACAGAAAATAAAGCCGGTATGTTTGATTTTAAAACTGTTGATGTGGATTTATGCCCATTCCACTGCCTGTAGAACAGCAGGGCAAAATGTGAGCAGACACTTTATCTTACACGGAACATGTATGTAGTTTTCAAAGGGGAACTACCTGGTAGCTTAATTTAGTCATAGTTTATTCTCTACATAGAGGCAACTTTTACAAAATTACTGGGGGTGCTAAGCCCAATGAAAATAACCCCTCCCTTGACACATACAAGGAATTTTCTCGATACTGGGTGTGCTCAAGCACTCACAGAGCTAGCTCCTATTAGTAGGGCTTCTAAAATAGGAAAAAGTGTACAGGAACTAAAGTATTTATGCACTTTGCAGGCAATATTTACGAACTTTGCAGAAAATTCTGCTCAAGAAGCATATAAGATCAGTAGGTGGGGCATCTCTCTCTGCAAGAGAGCTGCTCTTCCGAGGATCTTGAAACGCAGAACTGCTGTACATATTCCAGAATTCAGAAGAAACAGTTACAGATGTACAGACCAATGCCTCTGATGACCAGAGAGAAAAGGAGGCAGACTTGCTGCCATCTAGTTCTTAACTTGCAGAAAACAGAGAAGAACAGCTATGCACAGAAAAGGCTGGTATGAACAAAGAATGCTATTGCAATGTGCTGGAAGGATGTCAGCATATTGCAATTGGAAAAAGGTTGAGAAAATGTGTCATGCTAAAATTACACCAACTTTCTTTGTTTCTTTTTTTGCTAATAAACACTATTATTGAAATTTGTAGTTTTCCAGTAACCTATTGAAGGTAGAGACAGATATGGAAATTACAGAAATGTACACTAGAATACACTCTCACAAAGATCTAAACTATATTGTAAACCTAAGACAGACATAATGAGGAAAGGAATGCACTTAAAACAGTAAGTGTGAGAAGTGTGTCCTATATGGCTTAGGGCAGTGTTTCTCAAGTCCAGTCCTAGAGTACCCCTTGCCAGTCAGGTTTTTCAGGATTTACACAATGAATATGCATGAACTTGTTCTGCACGCACTGCCTCCATTATATGCAAATCTCTTTCATGCATATTCATTGTGGATATCCTGAAAACCTGTGCTGGCAAAGGGTACTCCAGGACCAGACTTGGGAACACTGGCTTACGGTATGAAGTGTTGGAAACAACTAATATGTGCGTAATAACTTATTGCCTACATTCACATGATGATATGTCATTTCTAGAAAGTGCAAAATGAAAGGAAACTGTGTGTAAAACTGCAAAAAAAAAACCAAAACCAAAAAACACAACATGAACGCTATGAACAATGTCTACTTAAAAGCGTGTTTTCAAGAACATAGCATTATTGTTTTAATAATGTAGTAGTATCAGATCACTGCATTAATAGGGTGTTTTACTAAGCCACAGTAGTGCTTTTGGTGCACACTAAAAATAAGTGTGCACTAAACACTAAAGACGCCCATATATTCTCATGGGCATCTCTAGTGTTTAGCGTGTGCTAAAAATGCTACTGCACCTTTGTAAAAGACCTCCTAAGGTATTTGTTATTTTGCCCTTTTTTTTTGGTTGTTTTTTTTCCCCCTTATTATTGCCCTTTCTCCTCATTCGTGATTGGTTGAGGGCTGTGTAATGGAAGGAGATCAAGCCATTATCTCTGCTGGTTCAGTGACTAGCCTGGAGCCATCCCATGCTGTCTTGAATTGTTCAGGAACAGGATATTCTTTCTGTTAAAAGAACAACATGATGGTTAGAAAAACAGAGGCTCTCATATGAAAATTCACATGATGCAGTTAGCCCCGATGACTGAAAAAGAGTTTGTAACTATAAGACAGGCTGGGATTATAACTCCCCTTCATTACAACCAGGAAGTCAGCATTATGCCGCACAGAAAGAAAATCCTCACTTCACCCTTCAGATTGTCATGCTTTATGTAATGTATTTCTTGTTATCTCTAGCCCTCAGATTTCTCTCACTTTGATATTTAGATATGGATTCTAGAGACCATGGTTGTTGGTCTTTTGTATCTGCAGATGGTAAGCAGATTGTGGTACTGCTGGGGTGAGATCCTATAGGAATTATTAGGCAGTTAAATATGCATGTTTGGAAGGAATTGCAACTTGGTTGAAAACTACTCATATGGGGCTAGATTCTATATATCACGCCTACAAAATCCACGTGAAAAAAGAAACACGCCTAGGCGTCTTTTATAAAGAATGCCTATATTTAGGCATACTTCACAGAATAACGCTTAGATTTTGGTGTGGGTTTGTAGAATACGCCTGTGCCGCCAACCATGCAACTAAATTTAGGTCAAGGACATTTATGCCAAGTAAAACTTGTGTAAATGCCTGCGACTATATTAGGTGTGGACCAGGTGTATTCAATAAGGAATGCGCATAGATTTTAGAAACACCCACAACCCACCCATTCCACGCCCATGGTCACACCCTCTTTTCGGCTATGGGCATTGAATTTACATTCATCCTTTACAGAATAAGCTTAGAAAGTGTTGCACGTAAATTCTAATTAATGCCAATTAGTGTCAATAATTGCTCAGTACTGACTGGCTTGTTAACTAATTAAGTTGCACGCGCAAATCCAGAATATGACTCGATTTGTGCGTGCAACTTAAGTTGTGCTATATAGAATCCGGGGGGGGGGGGGGGGGGGGGGGGGGGGGGGGGGGGGATGGTGCTTAATGCCCAGGAAGACAGAAGTTTTGTTCTGTGGAGCTCTGAATCTTTCCTCCCAGTGCTACCAAGATGGAAAGTCATAATTTATCTTGTAAGACTGAAGAGATTTGGGAGTCTTACTGGATTGTGATATGACATTCCATTCCCAGCTGGCCTCAGAAAATTGGGGCAACTATGGTCAGCTGAAGACTCATTCCACAGTTATACCTGTATGTGGATGGAAGAGCCCTGTTGACAATGATGAAGCCATAGGTGAATAAACACACAGAGCACTGCAGTCTCCTATATGCTGGTTACCAGGTAACCAGCTGAAGAGGTTGCAAGTGGTTGTAGATGTGGCAGCCAGGGTGGTGCCCATTGAGGGGAATGAGAGTGTAAATGATATTTTAAAACCATTACACTGGCTTCCAATTTCAATTAATGGAATGGATCCTCAGAAGCTTAACGGAGATTGGGTGACAGAGCCAGTGGTGGGAGGCGGGGCTAGTGCTGGGCAGACTTCTAGGGTCTGTGACTTGAAAATGGCAGATACAAATCAAGGTCAGGTATAAACAAAAAGTAGCACATATGAGTTTATCTTGTTGGGCAGACTGGATGGACCATGCAGGTCTTTCTCTGCCGTCATCTACTATGATATTTAAGGTTTTGTGTATGGAGCGACTGCAATATTTGATGGGAAGCTGCAATGAAACCAGCTGTGTATGACACTGAGGTTGAGTCAAAGTGGGTTTCTTGAAAATACTGACTCACTCTCAGATGAGATTACACTGGTGGAGGGCTAGGGAGTTGTCCTTGGCAGTGCCAAGTGTACATTATAACTAGCTAAGTTAAGGCAGGAGCATAATCTATTGAGGTTTCAGAAGAAACAGAAGGTTTATTTCCTGTTTGTTAGGAGTGTGTGGAACAGGAGGCTGATTGAAAGCTAAGGAAGAAGGGTCCTAAGAGGCCATGACAGATGTTTTTAAGGCTTAGATTTGGAATTGGGGAGGTGATATAACGGATGGATGTTGTGAGGTTCGGCAGGTGGATTGGAGAGGGTAAGGTGACAGACTTATTGTATTGTTTGTATTATTTTGAGTACTTTTAGTTTTAATCGAAGTGTTGGTCTTCCTTTGTATTGGGGTTTTCTTGTAAAGTGCACTGAATTAGAATTTGGTTTCTTTGTAATAAATAAATGTTTTAAAATAACATATTCTGAAATCCATGAAACACTGTTTCATACTATGAAGATGTTTGTAATTCTTGCAACTTCTATAATAAATAAATAAATTATGAAGATGTTAACCAAGTAGAAATAATGCAAATATCGGATGAGGAGAATGTTTGAATGGATCCAACAAGTGCACACAATGGGGGTGGGGTGAGGATGATGAGTGAATAGTGTAGTGAGATAAAAGTTACTTGCTCAAGGTGACATAGTCACGGGCTGATGCAGAAAGCTATGAAACAGAGCTGTGTTAAAGCAACACAGGGTTTCCTATCACACGTATAAAAAAAACCCTTTTGCTTCTGATGCAGTAACCAAATACTATGCAAAAAAGCTGTTTACAAAACCTGTGCACGAACATGGGAGAGCACACTAGGCACTTGGGTCTGCATTAGCAGGAGCTACATTTTATACACAGAAAAAATTGTATTGGCAGTCGAAGGTTGCATATGCATATACATATCCACGGACGTGTTGGATAGCTATTCTGTGCACATAATTTTTGCAATACCAGTATTTATACACAGAATAGCATTCCAGCAGATGCAACACTGAGGGCTGATACAATTTTTGCCCAGTGCACCTCCCTCTCAGCTATTTATCCCTGCGTTTTATTTTTTTGACCCATCTTCTGAGGAAGGCAGAAAAAAAGTTGCAAGTCCAGTATTCTCACAGTAAAGCAGGGGTGCTCAATGTCGGTCCTTGAGGTCCGCAACCCAGTCGGGTTTTCAGGATTTCCACAATGAATATGCATGAAAATCTATTTGCATACAACGAAGGCAGTACATGCAAGTAGATCTCATGAGTATTCACTGGAAAATCCTGAAAAGCCAACTGGGTTGTGGACCACGAGGACTGACATTGAGCACCCCTACAGTAAAGAGAAGAAATAGGCATTACATCCTCATGAAGGCTGACCACAAATCTTTTACTCCTCCTCAGACTTTCATTAAAGTCCCAGCATTAGAAAACCCTATACTCAGCTTCCTAGTCTTCATCTTTGCGGCACATGTGTTTGTATACATGGTTTGAACATTTCAGCATTTACAGACCCTTGAACACAAAGGAAATATATATTGAAACATGACTGATTGCAATACATCCCAGGTCATTTATATTATCGTATGCTCTTGCTCCCTTCTATATATTGGCAAAACTAAATGTATGATTAAGACAAGAATTATAGAACACTGGAGTTGTCTTAGCCACAATGTTGTCCCAGCCCCCTTAGTTGAACATTGGAATCAAGCTGGACACTCTATCGGTGACTTAAAATTTTTTGTGTTTAGAACCTTTCATACTAGATGGCGGGGGACAAAGACTTATTTATCAATTCAAATCTATCAAACTCCATGCACTTAATATGGACATTGATCTTACACTATTTTTCTAGATCTATTTTTTTTGGCATCCACATCTTAAGAATTAGATATCTATGCCTATAGGTTTTCAGGGTATTGTAACATTATCATCATATATATATATGTGATAGACTATTCACGCATTTATCTTATCCTTTTATATCCATTTTTACTACTTTTTATGTATTAGTTTTATTTATCCATTTAATTTATTACATACTTTTTATGCATATGAGATGATTTGTCGCCTATTTATAATGACATTCTAAGTGGGATTATTTAGTGGTTTATTATTCTTATTATATATGGGATTTTTTTTACTATACTATTTGAACTTACGTGTGATATTTTAATGTTATTTTAGACATGTGCAAGTATATTATATGTGTGTGATTTATTATTTTATTTTACCAATTATGTTGAATGGCACCTGATTAATGCATTTACACATATATTACCACTTTATTTTGCAAGATCTTACAAATTTGTTAACAATTTATTTTTATACACATTTATTATCTTTTATTTCTATGCATGCATGTCTTCATTTGTCTGCACTTATTATTTATATATATACAGGTGTTGCTTATTATTTTGTCTATGTTTATGTTTACCTAATTGTACCCTCCCCTTTTACAAAGCCACGCTAGTGGCTGCCATGTGGCAATGCCGACACAGTTTGAATGGGCTGTGTCGGCATTAACGCACCAGCAGCCTCTAGTGTGGCTATGTAAAAGTGGGGGGAGGGGGTATACATTCATGGCTTTTTACAATGTAATAAGGATACACACATATTCTCATTTATTTATTCTGTACTGTTTTTTTACCCTGTATGCTCAGCAATCTATGTACATTTTAAATTGAGAAATTTCAGAAGTCTTTAAACTTAGGTGTGGGTTTATGTGATGCCATTTATATCATACTAGTAAAAAAGCCCCGTTTCTGATGCAAATGAAACGGGGGCTAGCAAGGTTTTTCTTCAGAGTGTGCATGTGGGAGTGGTGTTGTGTCCCTGCCCTCTGCCCTCTCTCCTCCCCCTCCCCCTCCGAGTCCAGTCCTTCAGTGTTAGTTTCCTGCTGTGCTTCTAGGTGCTGTGGAGGATTTGCAGCCCATCTGCATATATTCCCAGCCTTCTCTGGGCTGACTTCCAGGTCCATCCGAATCACACAGGGCCTCCACTCCAGGTGCCCGTACGCTTCCACCAGCTGCCTTCCAGGTGTTGTGGAGGACTTGCAGCTCATTTGCATATCCTTCAACATTCTCCGGGGTGACTTCCAGGTCCATCCCAAATCACCAGTGCTTCCGCTCCAGGTGCCTAGCGCTTCCACCGGCTGCCTTCCAGGTGCCGCATGCCATATGGCACGCAAAATATTTTCTCTCTACAGGTTTTATTTCTTTCTGCTATTCCCAATGACTTCAATACAACTTATTTTCTTCCAATCTTTCTCCATCTGAAACCACTGTATATCTCAGGACCACATCACCCACCTTCTGCTTTTATCACCTCACCATCCCTTTTGTCTTCTTCTCAGCTCTCAAGCTTCAACATTTTCTTTCTTTCATTCAACCATCTCCAATCTGTCTGAGTGCATCTCATCTTCATAAATGTCGTCATACCTCTCCTACTCTTCTCCATATTCTTTTGCTACTTCTGCTGCTCGGGATATCAGCCCCAATCTTTGTCCTCCAAATCAACTCTCACCCTACTTGTGCAGGTCACACTGTAATATCTCCAGTCTAATTTCTGTTCCTCTCCTCTCCCCTTCTCTGCCTTTCTCATGTGCCCTGTAAAATGCACACTCTGTTTCCAACAAGCTCTCCTACATCCACGACCTCTTTACCTCTTGTACTCTCCACCTGCTTGCACTAACTGAGACTTGGCTTTGCCCTGAAGACTCTGCATCAGTTGCTGCCCTGTGCCATGGAGGTTACCTTTCCTCCCATATACCTCACCAGGTTGGCCACAGAGGTGGTGTCAGCCTAATACTCTCACCCTCTTCGAGATTTCAACCTCTTCTTCCACCTCAGTCTCACTGCTTTTCTTTCTTCGAAGTCCACTCCATCAGTCTATCTACTCCTTTACCTCTCCAACTAGCAGTCATTTACTGACCCCTGATGTCCCTTTCTTACTTTCCTCACTGACTTTGACTCCTGGCTTTCCTTCTTTCACAAACCCTCATCTCCTCCCCTCATTCTTGGGGATTTTACATTCATGCTAATGATCCCTCTGACTCTTATGCCTCTCAGTTTCTTGCTTTACATCCTCCTTCAATCTTCAGCTGTGCTCCACTACTCCTACTCACCAGAATGGCCACTGTCTTGATCTTGTCTTCTTTTCCAACTGATCATTTTCCAGTTTTTGGACCTCAGTTCTTCCCCTCTGTGACCATCGTCAGATAACCTTCACACTTAAACACCCCCCCCACCAAGTCCTGTCCAATCTCCATCTATGTATTTAGGAATCTTCAGGCTATTGACTGTTGCACTCTCTCCCAATGGCGTACCAAGGGGGGGGCAGTCCGCCCCGGGTGCACACCGCTGGGGGGGGGTGCCGTGCGCCGGTCAGCGTTGTTCGTTTCCATGCTCCCTCTGCCCCGGAATAGGAAGTAACCTGTTCTGGGACAGAGGGAGCATGGAAACGAACGACACTGACCGGCGCATGCACCCCCCCCCAGCGGCATGCACCCAGGGGGGGGGTTCTTTCGCCGGGGTGGGGGGGTGTCCCTTCGCCGGGGTGTGGGGGCACGCTGCACGAGGGGGGCGGGGCGCATCAGCTGATCTGCCCCGGGTGTCAGCGCCCCTCAGAACGCCACTGCTCTCCCCACCAGTGTTTCACCCCTCTTCCCAACCACTGTGTTACCTTGCTCCTCCTATTCCTCATTCTGTAAGGCTACCAAACTCCAGCCTTGGCTGACCACTAGAATCTGCTACCTATGTTCCTGTGCTCAATCTGATGAACACCTTAGCTGAAATCCCTTGCCTATGCTGACTTCATACATTTCAAATTTTTGCTGACCCCACCTTCCAGTCTGCTCTTTCACTTGCAAATAGGACTACTACATCCACTTGACAAACTCTCTTGGCTCAAACCCTCGACGTTTCTTTGCCATACTGAACTCTCTTCTTAAAATGTCTTCACCTCCAACCTATACTTCACTTTCTCCCCAGACTATGGCTAAGTACTTCCTGATAAGGTTCACAAGATTAACCTTGAGTTCTGAACAAAGTCACCTCCACCTGTCCTTTCCCCAGTTCATTCTGTTAATCCTCCAACTCCTGCCTCCTTTTCTTCCTTTTTCTGAAATCACTAAGAAGAAACTGCACATTTTCTTTCCTCCTCTAAACTGACTACCTGTTTCCTCTGATTATATTCCCACCTATCTACGCAGCACTATCTCTCCTATCGTCATCCCTTATATCTGCCATATCCTCAATCTTTCACTTTCCACTGCAAAAAATGTTCCTGATGCCTTCAAACATGCTGTAGATATACCACTCCTCAAAAACCTTCATTGAACCCTATATGCCCATCTAACTATTGCCCCATCCCCCTCCTCCCTTTCCTATCCAAGATACTTGAATATGCTGTTCACTGTCGTCTCCAATGACCCGTTCCTGGCCAGATCCAAAGGTCTCTATGCTATCCTCATCCTTCTTGATCTATCTGCTGCTTTTGACACAGTTGATCACCACCTACTCCTTGATATGCTGTCCTCATTTGGATTTCAGGGCTCTGTTCATTCTTGGTTTTCTTATCACTCCATTGCACTTCTAGTGTATGCTCTGGTGGATCCTCCTCCACTTCTATCCCACTATCAGTTGGTGTACCTCTTGGAACCTCTTCTTTTCTCTATCTATACTTCTTCTCTGGTGTTCTGATCTCCTCCCATGGTTTTTAGTATCACTTTTATGCTGATGACTCCCAGATCTACCTCTCCACACTAGAAATTCAGCAGGGAATCCAAGCCAAGTCTGCAGTCGGTCTATCTGACAATTGCTGCCTGGATGTCTCACCCACCATCTGAAACTAAACATGGCCAAGACTGAGCTTCTTATCTTTCCTCCTCAACCCACCTCTCTTTTCCCCCCATTCTCTATCTCTATGGAAACCACACTCATCCTCCCTATCTCATCAGCTTGTAACCTTGAGGTCATCTTTGACACCTCTCTCTCTTTCTCTGCACATATCCAACAGACTGTTGTTTCTTTCTCTATAAAATCACCAACATTTATCTCTTCCTTTCTGAGCACACTACCAAAACCCTTATCCACACTCTTTATCACCTCTTGCTTAGACTACTGCACCTGCTTCTCACAGGTCTTACTGCATTTCACAGTCCAAACATGTTTTAACAACTTGAATAGTTTTTTTATCATCTGCAATTCTGATCACCTCACTCGTCATTCGATTTCCATATCATTTATAAATATGTTATATAGTACTGGTCCCAGTACAGATCCCTGCGGCACTCCACTGTCACTCTCTCCTCCATTGAGAGAATGACCATTTAACCCTACCCTCCTGTTTTCTGTTCGATAACCAATTCCTAATTCACACCAGAACCTTGCCTCCTATCCCATGACTCTTTAATTTTCTCAGGAGGAACTTATCAAAAGCTTTCTGAAAATCTAGATCACTACATCAACCGGCTCAACTTTATCCACATGTTTATTCACACCCTCAAAGAAATGAAGAAAATTGGTGAGGCAAGACTTCCCTCGGCTGAATCCATGCTGACTCTGTCCCATTAAACAATGTTTGTCTATGTGTTCTAACATTTTATTCTTTATAATAGTTTCCACTATTTTGCCTGGCAACAACATCAGGCTTACCGGTCTATAATTTCCAGGATCACCCCTAGAACCCTTTTTTTTATCGGCATCACACTGACTACCCTCCAATTTTCAGGTTCTCTGCACACTATGGACATATGTGCCTATTGCCTGGTCCCGCCCTCCACTCATCTGCCTTCCTCATAATTGCAATTTACCTGCCTTTTTCTGTATGTACATCAACTATGTATGGCCAAAAAGAAAATCATGAGACTCATGCATAGGAAAATGTGGCACAGGATGGAGCAGGACAAGTGTATGCTCATTATCACCCATTTCACTGCTATTTGCAAGTCCAGCCCAAAACCTTCAGCTGTGATATCCTGTCCTCCTCCTATAGTTGAGCATCTCTCCTTTCCCTCTTTACCACCCTCCCAGATGCCCACCATTTTCCTGTTCTCTCTCTACCCCCACTCCCAGTGGCCAGTATCTCCCCTTCCCCCTCTAATCCCTCCTTCATTTAGCTGACTTCTCCCTTCTCTGCCTCACCTCACATTAGCACCTCTCCCACTTCCCTTCTCGCTCCCCCTACCTCCTTCAGGCTGGCCTGAAGATTAAACATGGATCCTGTAAGCATGGACACACACTGAAGCTCTGCTATGTCCTACCTCCTTTGACAGGAAGACTGCCTCGGGGAGGGGGGTGGCGGGAGGAGGGGCAAAGCAGTGCTTTGGTGCAGGTCTGTGCTTACAGGGTCCATGTAGCACTGATGTTTGTTTAATCCTTGGCCAGCTTGGGAGAGGGAAGGGGAAGGGTGCAGCGGCAGGCCCAGTAATAAGAAAGAAAGTGGGGGAAGGCTTTCAAGCATAACAGCGCCACACCAACTCCCGTTCCCCAATTCTGCCACAAAAGACGCATGCCTAGTGCCTGAGCTGGCCCTGGATGTTTAATCTCTGGTGCAGCCTGTACTCCATCCTTTTAACAGTGATAATCTTTTCTCAAATATCAGTTTCCTTTGCTTACCTTCTGGCCTCAATTTGAGTGATTTGACCTTTTAGTGTTAATACCACCTTCCTTAGATTAAGCTGTTCCTAGGAATAGTTGCAGGTAATATCGTGGGACTAAATGGCACAGCAGTACATTAAAAGATAAATAAATCAAAAAGGTGGCAATGCACTAACATGAATACACACACCTGACCTGTGGCAGGCACTGTGCCCACAGCACATCAGATTCCAACACATTTCAATCTACTGACAGACACTGAAGGAAAAGAAACCATTATACTTACATAATCACCATCCTTAGGGATAAGGATGTTCATTTCAGATGACTTTGCACTTACAATCTCACAGTTTAAGGCTTCTTCACTGAGGTATATGTGACAACCATCTGTTTTATTGATAGAAATGGTTGGCACTTTCCCCATGACCTGAAGCAGCAAAAACACATCAAATACCAAGTTAAAAATGCGCGAAACAGAATGACCATATAACCTTTTCCCCAATCTCCTAAAATAAGATATAAATTTCAACTAGTTAATGCTTAAAATCTATTGTTCACATATTTTCAGATACGTATGATGGACTTATATTGTTTATCAGCAGAGATCTTTGAACTATGTATAGCTGAAGTAAGCATGCCTTTGCAGATAAGCAGGAGACACAGACACAAGAACATACCTCTAGAAGGGTAGCTCTTTTAGTTTGTAGCAATAAAAACAACATCCAATTTATTGATACCATCACATCAAAGTGGACTCTTCACCTTAAAAGCTTGCGCCCAGTGGTGTGCTGGAGCCGGATCACACCAGCTCTTATTTATTTATTTAGATTTTGATCACACCTTTTTCAGTAGTAGCTCAAGGTGAGTTACATTCAGGTACACTGGATATTTCTCTGTCCCAGGAGGGCTCACAATCTAAGTTTGTACTCTCTTGTTAAGATTTTCAACATTTTGCGAGCTGGTTGTTAAATTCGTTTATGCACGGCTGCGATCTGTTTTGCCGTTCCTCCCCCCGAGCCGCAGGGTCCTGGCACATAGCTGAACTGAAGCCACCTGATGGTCTACTGGATTGTTTGGGGCAAGAAAGATCCCCAGTCTTTCCTGCCCACTGCCGGCGCCGACCCTCTTGCTGCCACATCGCTCTTTAAAAATGTCTGCCGAGACTTCCGCTGAAGTCTTGCGAGGTTGCCATTGTAAGTCTCGGCAGACATTTTAAAGAAGATGTGGCAGTAAGAGGGTCAGCACCAGCAGTGGGCAGGAAAGACTGGGGATCTTTCCTACCCCAAAGAATCCACTAGACCACCAGGGTGGCTTCAGGTATGTGCCAGGAGGGCACCCTGTGGCTCGGGGGACCGAGGGAGCATGGAGGAGGTCTTAAATAGGCAGGTAGGCAGGGGAGGATACTATAAATGAGCAGAAAATGTTTTTCTCCTGGTAAAGGGCCACTAAACAGACATCATGTTATGAGAATCAGGTGGTCAACATTCTGAGGGTCTTTTACTAAGGTGCACTCACGTTTTTGGCGTGCGTTAAACGTTAGAGATGCCAATGCATTCCTATGGGCGTCTCTAATGTTTAGTGCGTGCCCATTTTAGCGCGTACCAAAAACGTGAGCGCGCCTTAGTAAAAGACCCCATCAGAGTTTCTATCTATTTATTTACTTATTTACTTATTTATGGCATTTTATCCCACATTAAACATGAATTAAATTGGAACCTGGGAGCATTTAAAATCTTTTTTTTTCCTGTGCCTACAAAAAGAAAAAAGATGGCATGTGGGAATTTGCTCCTTTTGCTTTGTGGAATGCAGAGGTAAATTATAAAAACACACTTGCCTTTTTTTAAATACTACTATTTCATAGAGAAGGTATTGATTAATGAGGGAAGGGTTTCCTTCATGTAGAACTGTCCAGAGTCAGTCTAAATGTGCCAGCATTGTCCAGTTTAGCACACTATTAGCAGCCAAGTTCATTATGTTCACTGGAAAAGAAATCTGTTGGCTCAGGATGTTTGCTATGTGAATATTCAATCACTGTTTCATTATCAAATTTGTACTTCAGCATGATAACCTTCTCTTTAGTTTTTTTGATCCAAGTTGTTTACTCAGGCAGTGTCCACACCGACACTATCAGGCTTATTTTCGAAAGAGAAGGGCGCCCATCTTTCGACACAAATCGGGAGATGGGCATCCTTCTCTCAGGGTCGGCATAATCGAAAGCCGATTTTGGGCATCCCCAACTGCTTCCCGTTGCGGGGATGACCAGCATTCCTGGGGGCGTGTCAGAGGTCATAGCGAAGAAGGGACTGGGGGCGTGCCTAACAGATGGGCGTCCTCGAGCGATAATGGAAAAAAAGAAGGGTGTCCCTGATGAGCACTTCTGACTTTACTTGGTCCATTTTTCTTACGACCAAGGCCTCAAAAAGATGCCCAAACTGACCAGATGACCCCGGAGGGAATCGGGGATGACCTCCCCTTACTCCCCCCATGGGTGACTAACCCCCTCCCATCCTGAAAACAAACAACCTTAAAAAACTTTTTTTTGCTAGCCTCAAATATCATACTCAGGTCCATCGCAGCAGTATGCAGGTCCCTGGGGGGGGGGGGGGGGAGGTGTGTGTGTGTCAGCGGAGGCCATAGCGAAGGCGTGGACGTCCTTCTTTCAAACATTTTGGATATCCTAAACTGCCCCCCCCACCCACAGGGATGGCCAAATTTCAAGGGAGTGGAGTGGAGGAGTGCCTAGTGGTTAGAGCACTGGTCTTGCAATCCAGAGGTGGCCGGGTTCAAATCCCACTGCTTCTACTTGTGATCCAAAAGCCAAATAAATAAATAAATAAAGGGGATGTCGGAGGCATAGCAAAGGCATTTTGGACGTCCTCAACTGCCCGTCGCAGGGACGAAGGCATAGCGAAGGCGCCTAACACTTGGATGTCCTTCACCCATACTAAAAAAAAAAAAAAAAGATGTCCCTGATGAGCACTTGGACGTTTTTCACCTGGACTTAAGTTTTTTTAAAGTGTAGACAGCAATTTATTTAAGGTTGTAGACGGCTATTATACACGCAGCTTGTCTGCGTGTATGAAACTGTCTTTGCATGCGCAGATCAGCCACGCATAACGCTTGACTGCTCTGCCCTGGCTTCCCATCCTTAGGAAGGAAATCATGTGTAAATGAGCTAACAGCGAGCAGCTCATTTGCATGCGATTTCCTTCATGCATGCCTGTTCCTTTCCGAATCGGTAAGGGATCAGTAAGGGAAGGGCTTTTTCCGTTCAGTTATTGCATCAGTTAGTCCACTGCAGTACTCCCTAGGGTGCCCGGTTGGTGTCCTGGCATGTCAGGGGAACCAGTGCACTATGAATGCTGGCTCCTCCCAAGACCAAATGAGTTGGATTTGGTTGTTTTTGAGATGGGTGTCCTCAGTTTCCATTATCGCCGAAAACCGGGGACGACCGTCTCTAAGGTTGACCTAAATGTTGAGATTTGGGCCGTATTATCGAAACGAAGATAACCGCTCATCTTGTTTAGATAATAGGGTTTCCCTGCCCCTTCACGGGGCTGTCCTGCGAGGATGCCCTCTGGAAAACTTGGGCGCCCCATTCAATTATGCCCCTCCACGTCTGCCCTGGCCCCAAAGCAATACATTTTTTATGTGAATGGTCCCCATTACATTATCTGGGCATATACGAGGACCTCCCTTACACTTAGAAGAACAAATTAAGTAATTTTGCCTTTTTGATTTTCAATTATTCTTACCTGAATCTGAATATCCTTTGAATTAATCACCTCTACGATACCCACAACACTGTCAAACACAAGGCCAAACTTTTACAGTGTCTAGAAAGAAAGTGGAAGTAACATAAATAGTTCCAAATACAGGATCAACCCAAAGTGAGCTCTTCATCATAGTTTAGAGGTCAGATGTGACTTCATGTTCCTAAAACTGAGCCTTAAAGTGGGCTACTCCATAATAAAAATCAGTTTACAAAATGAGAACTTCAGGTTGCATCACTGAGATTATTTTATTACTAACAGGTCACAGCTGATGAGATTCATGACCCAGTAATCACTTTAAAACATTCAATTACTACAGCTTTTTTTTTTTTGAAGAATTGATATCACGGGTCTGGGCTATCATGCTTTTTGCTGTACCAGCTGTGTCTCACCACTCTATAAATACATACATTACACGCATGCTGAATATAAACACGTGGAGGCTAATATCTGGATACAGGTAACAGGATAAATTATCTGGTAATCTTTAACAGAATATGAAAAAAGATAATAGGTTAAGGGGAGAAGTTATCAATGTGGACTACCAGTAAGATATTATTGTACTGTTAACCCCATTTATTAGTAACCAGGTCTCACTGCATAAAACAGGAGCTGTGCCAAAATAGTACAAGTCAGTGGTAAAATAACCCATCTTAATGGTAGCCCCAGTGGGTTCTGTGGTTCACTGCCACCCGGGGCGGATCGCTGCTGCGCACCCCCCCCCCCCCGGCTGCAGGGCAACACAGCACCCTCCCTCCCCCCAGCTCCGTCCACCCGGCGCCTCGCGCAAGTCTGCGCTGCTGTAAAAGAAGAAAATCACCTCGTCGGCCCTTCCCTACTGTGTCCCATCCCCCCTCTGATGTAACATCCTATTTCCTAGAGTGGGACAGAGTGAGGGAAGGGCCGACGAGGCGATTTTCTTCTCTTACAGCAGTGCAGATGCGAGGCGCCGCACCACACAGCTGCCAGGTGGATGGAGCTGTAGGGACTCGCCAGCAGAGCACCCCCCCACCCGTTGACACCTGGGGCGGACGCCCCCACTGCCCCGCCCCGCCACTGGGTAGCCCACGTTGATAACTTCTCCCATAAGACATTAGTTTACTGTTATCCCAGTTATTAGTAACCACGCCTCGGTGCATAAAATGGGACCTGTGCTAAAACAGCATGAGTTAGTGGTAAAATAACACATCTTAACGGTAGCCCATGTTGATAGCTCCCTCCCCAAATCTGGTGTTTTGAAAACACCCAATTAAAGTTAATGAGATAAATCTAGAACAGTTTTAAAACTAGTCTTAACTGGCATATTTAACTACTCAGAGCCTTGCTTAATCTTTGTGCTCGCTCTCTGGGCCGAACTCTGTCAATAACCCCATCTTCTTTTCAGCAGCAGTACAGTGTGAACAAGATGCTATCCAGTGACGGCAGTATCTTTTAGAGTCTTAGAAATCTCTTGGGTCAATATTCAAAACCACTTTCCTGAGAGCAGGTGCTGTTATCTAGATCAGTGGTGCTGGCCAGGGGTAATGGGTGATAATCAGCAGCAATATCCGGATAGTACTACTAAATATCTGACAGACCTCAGCCCTGTCTGGAGAGTGCCAGACTGGTCTACGGTGGAGAACATCCCGATAGCAGTGATATGAAGTGCACTATCCAGGTAAGATATCTGGATAACTTAGGGTAACTTTTGTGCTGTCCTATGTTATCTAGCTATTGGGCTGAATATTGCTGCTAGCCAGATACAGGTGCTGAATACTCAGAATTATTTTTACCCACTGTGGCTGGTGATTAAAAAAATGCTGGCCATGGTAGCCGAATGTTCAAAATTTTACTCAGTGCTTTTTTCTAAACGTTGTCCCTTTTGATAACCCAGGGGTTCCCAAACCTGTCCTGGGGGAACCCCAGCCAGTCAGGTTTTCAGGATATCCACAATGAATATTCATGAGATCAATTTGCACACACTACCTCCTCTCGTGCATATTCATTGTGGATATCCTGAAAACCTGACTGGCTGGGGATCCTCCAAGACAGGTTTGGGACTCACCGTGATAACCATTAATATTGAAAAATATGTGAAGTCTGTGACAAACCAAGGGAATGTTAAAGTTAAACTTTTAGGCAAAGCTACCTTAAGGCCATGATTATTTGCAAAACTGGGTGATAATTAGGTACAGCCCTATTTCTGGGCTCAATCATTTTATCACAACCAAGATCAAATTAAGAATTCTATGTAAAACTCACCAATAATAATGAATTTATTTTTCCTTTGATCTGTAGGGTAGATTTGTTGCATTTGAAATGTAAGCCACTTGCTTCAATTCAGCTTGAGAAATCACCAAGTCATTCACTCCTTCTTGATACTCCTAAACAACGTTTGACAATAGCAACAAACAATAGCACCATATACCATGGACTGCTGAATTTTAGTAATAAACACAAATCATCTACATGAATTCTTTTAAAGCCACACTCATTGTAAGGAAAACTAGATAAGTCCTTAAAAAATCAGATTAAGAAATAGCTGGAAATTAGAAGAAATATACATGCACAACTGAAAGTTAACACCACATGAGATATAACTTTCAGGGATCAGACTTCTGGCTTATTCTAGAACTCTTGTGCTGTATGCATGAAGCAGAGTGGCTGGAAAAGTAATCTGCTTCATCATACAACATGTCATCAGAATGATCTAACCAAGCTTTACTATATCACCTTTATCCATCAATGCACATAATGGGGTTGATGCTGAAACGCTTTACTGATAGTTAAGATGCTGGATAATCAATGTGTTTTTATGTGAAGAATTTGGATGTTATTTTGTACACTGCGGTATAGAAGCTTGTAAAATAAATAAATACCATGTGTCTGTCCTCCAGGTTATGTTTACCTTTTTCCTTTCTAGTTTTTTTTTTTTAAAGCATACTGCCCCGGGGACTCCTAAAATGGTTAAAGTAGCTTGTAATACTGGCAATGGCTACCTATCTTATTGTCCTTCACTGGAAAAACAATTTCAATTTAAGAATACATGATTGGTGGAGTCATATGCACCATAAGAAAATGAGGAAACGGATGCTTTTAAAGTTCACAACTTTCAAAGTTCAAAAGAACATGGGATCCTTTGATACCTACACCTCTAATAGCTCAGTTCTTGAATGAACAGCTCTCCAACTTATCAGTAATAAATTCTCTTTCCTTCATTACATCTGTCTTTGTTAATGTTCGACTTTGCAATTAAGATGTTCTGTAATTTGACTTGCATACCATTTGTATTATTATCTGTTACTCTTTAAAATCAATAAAAACTAATTGTAATGCAATTTTCTGATATTCTTCTAAGACAGGTACCTAGTTGTAGGTGAACAGCACTGGCTTAACTTCCCAATTACCATGGGTACTGTCATGCCAAGGGCTTCCTCTGCACAGGGCAGGCACCTGTTTGTATTTTAGTAGTTTGGATTCAAGAGCCTTGTATTATTAGTGCCACAGCTCAGTCTTCTCACTTGTTCAAGTGAACAAAGAGGGGAAGTAAACCTTAGATTTGTTTTCTAATTTTCTGCTGTTTGAACTTTTAATCCCACCCACCTCATATCCTATGATTTTTTTCATATTGAGCTTTTGGTAATGCACAGAAGTCTCTTTCTATCAGGGACAGATTGCCTTGTCAGGTGATCAAGTGTCCTCCACTGGATCAGTCATCCAAGCAGCTCTGATGCTGGCTAGTGCAGAAGTTGTGGCAGCACTAGAATCAGGGTCAATTCATTAATGGACAAAAGGGACAGCTGTCCTGGACCTGCCTAACAGGGAGGTCATAAGTGGCTTTGATGCTGCTGCTTTCTCTCAAAAAGTTTGAAATCCCACTGGGTCAAGCCCATGATAACCCAAACTACTGACAAGTCTTATCTGATCCCATGCCGTGGAGTGTTTCACTGTGCTCCTTCCCCAAAGCCAGTTGCAGGAGATACATTTCATTTGACCTCATCTCCTACTGCCATGGAGCTGGTCTCAGTGCTCATCTCATGAGTCTGGCTCTGCAACAGGCAGATAATGGTATGTAAATAAGCGTGTCTTTTGCTGTTAGCCTGGTGGAGGTTTGCAACTGGAGCTGTGCTGAGCTGCTAGAAGAGCCAAAGGCAGATGAAAAGGGGTCAGATTGGAGGAAGAAGGGGTGTGACAAGGGGATCATAGTGGAAAGAGGGAAAGATTAAAAAAGAGGTCTGACTGGGGGAAGGGTAACTTGGAAAAATACAAGGGGGCCCATCTACAAAAGTTTGCCCATAGGTCCCATAAGTGGTTAAAATGGCCCTGACTAGAATCACTGTTCCTTTAGGAGCAACTGAAAGGAGACGTGCCATCACAGCTGCATGGCATCATCTGGCTTGAGCCTGGAACCCAGCAACTGATGGGTGCCTGTAGCTCCAATGGCCACCAAAGGCTGGAGTGGTAGGAGTCAGTGCAAGCCAGCTGTAGTGATTGGTTCAGGCCTGAAGATCCAGTGGCTAGAGTATGCTGCAGCTATGAGGTATTGACTCTTGTACTCTTACCTAATGCATCAGCAGCCGGCAGTGCAACACAGTAATGTGTACAGGGGGGAGAGAGAGAGAAAGAGACAGCAGAGAGAGATGAAGACCGGTGGTGGGTGGGGTTTAAGAGGGATGGACAGAGTGAGAGACAGGCATGGGGGGAGGAGGGGGGAAGGAATGGAGAGGAGAGAGAAGGGCCATGGCCTGGACTGATTTTTTTGCACAATTTATCCCTACTTATTATCCTCAATAATTCCAATTATCCCCATGTCTTTCTAAAACTCTTTCCTTAAACTCATCTACCTTTCATTTTTTTTTTAACAGCCTACTTCTCTTAGTCTTTGTGATACTTACCTTCCTTCGGCATCCCCACCAACAAAGTTATGATATCTAATGTGGGGAGGTGGTGAGGGAGAGGAAATGCATGCCCCGTAGTCCATCACTGTGCCCCCCCCCCATGAACCACTGGCAATGCCCCCGCCTTTAATCACTCTATTAATTGCGATTAAAAATTGTAATCAAATGCAGCCCTAGTTATTTCCTTTGTTTCTCTCTTCTCCCTTGATGTGGGCTATTTTGTTTTCTTGCTAAGTGGTTATTATACTTTATTTGAAAATTTCAATTAGAAAAATATCTTTGGTGTTTAAGGTATCCTGCACATCCTCTGCGACCTCCCTCCCCGGCCACCAGACTCCCCCACTATGTACTTTTAAACAGGCAGGAGCTATGCCACTCACTCCCTGCCTCTGTGCCATCTTAAAATGGCAGCATCTGACCCCAGGCAATGCGTCCTGCAAATAAGGGCTCAGTCCTGCCAAATAAGGGAATTTTTCTCTTATTTGTAGTCTGGATGGAGACTACCAAATAATTCCCTTATTTGGCAGGGTGACTCTGCCTGTGCAGGGTCAGGCACTACCATTTTTAAGGATGGTGGTGCAGAAGGAATGGTGGGCATCGCTCTTGCCCTCTATGAAAATATGTGGTGGAATGTGTCTGGAGGGCCATGGGGTTCCTGGTGAGGAGTTGGGGATGCCCTAGACACCAGGAATATTTTTTTTAATGTGTATGGAGGGTGGGGGATGACATTCGACAACATGGAATTTTTTTTTAAAGTCGGAAGGAGTGAGGGGGGGTCATCATGTCAAGGGGGTGGGGTGCCTCTAGACACCAGGGCATTTTTTTGAAGTTGGGTGGAGGGGGTTCAGGTCAGGAGGTTGCCACTAGAAACTACGAATTTGTTAACATTAGGGGGGGGAAGAGGGTCGGTCATGTCAGGGGTGGGGTTGGGGGGGTGTTTATTTTTTTAAATTGTTATGGCAGGATAGTTGGGTTGGGTCAGACTGCTAGACTACCAGGGATGTGGGCCAGTCAGGTGCATGCGGCCAATGCAGACAGCTGGGGATTATTAAAAAAATGTCCCCTTTCCTGTCAGTGCTGAACTAATCACCGCTCATGAACTGACAGGAAGGTGGATATTTTGCAATGAGCTGCAGATTGTTGACACAATTTTTTTTAATTTATAGCAATTTAAATTTTACAAGCAATAAAATAACTTGCAAGGAAATGATTTCAGTCAGGTAATACAATACTCTTCCTTAGACCACAAATTAGAGGGAGAGTGGGATAAGATAAGGAGATCCTAAGAAAAATTATACAAAAGAAAGTGGATTAAACCTGAATATCCCCTTATTATTCATTTAAATCATTAATCCCCATTGGTCCACTGGATAGTTTCTTCATATCTAAGAAGGTGCGTAATTGATTCGGTTCGTAGAAAACATATTTATTGCCCAAGAAACGGACTAAACACTTGCATGGATATGCTAGCAGAAAAGATGCTCCTAGTTTCCTTGTTTTCCTCTCTTAGTACCAGAAATTGTTTCCTTCTATCTTGCGTTGCCTTAGTACCATCTGGAAAAATCCATATTATTTGCCCACAAAAAGGTAATGAAGCATACTTAAAATATATTCTCATCACTGAATTCAAGTCCTGCTCAAATACAAATGAAACAATAAGCATCCCTCGGGTAGATACTTCAGACAATGAATCTTCCAGCAATGCAGACAAATCTTGAATCTCTGATCCAATTCCCAATGATTGAGGCAAATTCCCAGCATTAACAGGTTCCACTCCCCTTTGAGCTGAAGTTGTAAATAATATATTTTATTACAAGGGGGAATAGCTGAAGAAGAAATTTTCAAATTTTCCATTTAAATATTTTTGAATAAATCAGTAGGAGTCACAACTGAAGCTCTAGGGAAATTCAATAGTCTTAATGTTAGACGTCTGTTACAATTCTCCATTTGTTCAATTTTCCGTTGAATTAAGAATTTGTCTCTTACCAGAGCGTCTGTTGTTGTTTTCACAGTCTTAACCTCTTCCTGCACCTGTAGAACTTTGTTTGCAGTTTCAGTTTTAACTTTTTCAAAGGATTCAGTTAAGCTGTCCATTTTACTCACAAGTAAAGTTGTATCTTGAGCAGACTTATTTACTGCCACCGTTAGATCCTGAAGAGCCTTCTAAATGGAACTCAATGTAACCTCCACGGGAACCAAAAACTCCAAGCTGACTTCTCCTGCGGGTTTAGGAGTGGCACCGCCGATCTGAGTTCTGCTGCTAACGCCCTCCGTTTCAGCATGTACTCCTGACTCACTCCTTTGCTCCACTGGAACATGGTGGTGGAATGATTTCTGGGGGCGATAGAGCTGTTTCCAAGCCCAAGAGCATCGACGCTCCTTCACTGGCGCTCAACGCGGGACTCATCGTGTAGTGGTCCAAAGTTTGCTGAACAGGGGACGAAGTTCTGGACATCTGTGGTGGCCTTTGGTTGTCCCCTTCCTCTTAGTATGGGGCATCTGCTAATGCAGGAAAAGAATTTCAAATAGGAG
This sequence comes from Microcaecilia unicolor, assembly GCF_901765095.1. NCBI lineage: Eukaryota > Metazoa > Chordata > Amphibia > Gymnophiona > Siphonopidae > Microcaecilia > Microcaecilia unicolor. The sequence continues at coordinate 404,709,749 of NC_044031.1, read as the reverse complement.
GAAACTCAGAGGACAGCTGGGCCGTTAAGCGTGCGAGCTCAGGTCGCCATCTTGCCACTGCCACAATTTTTTAAATATTATTTTTATTAACAACATTCTAGCAAGCAACATATAAATATCAAACTGCCAACAAAGAAAATTGGATAGGAATAACAAAGTAGCTACATAATCATTTTAAATTCTTAAAACATTTTTGAATAGCTCCCTTTCACATGACAGTAATTTGCATGCTCATTGATTACTGCATCCCAGTGGCAATTTTGTTTTTGTGGGAACGTCATGTTAGAAGCTGTGGAGTCAGTGGTTCTAAGGTGCAGCTTTCTGCATCGGCCCCTCAGTGGATAACATGATCATCTTTCTTGATTCTTCCAACTGTAATCCTGGGTTTGTCTTTGATTCCTCCTTTTTCTGCTTATATTTAAAATACTAATAAAATATGTCATTTCTTTCTATCATCAAAATCTGCCCTTATCTTTCTAAAATACTACCAAAACCCATACTATTCTATTCCAGCATTTCTATCCCATTTATATCTCTCAAAAATCAAAGCGGGTTACAGTAAAAGTCAATACACAACAATGAAATTACACATCAAAATACTTCTTGAATAGAAACGTTTTCAGCGACTTCCTAAACAAATAATAATCTGAAATCCCTCGTAATTGAATTGGAATAGAATTCCAGAGCCTAACAGCAAAATAGCTGAAGGAGCTGTCAAAGAACGTTTAAATTGGATCTTGTTTACTGACGGAAGGACTAGATTTAAAGAATACTGTCTTCGAGTAAGCCAACTTAATGATGGATATTGAACCAAAACAGTATGGTCCAATGGACTAGCATCATAGAAAATCTTATCAGTAAGGCAAACTGTCTTAAAATCAACTTTAGTAGCAATAGGAAGCCAATGAAGGTTTCTAAGCAAAGGAGTAACATACTCATATCTCTTACAGCTGAAAATCATCCTTGCGGTACAATTCTGCAGCAGTTGAAATCTTTTTACAAGTTGCTGATTAATCCCAATATATAAAGAGCTACAATAGTCCAACTGAGGCAAAACCACAGCCTGAACCAACATCCTAAACTGTAATGAATGAAATGAAGATCTTATTGCTCTTAACTGTCTCAACTTTGAAAACATCCTTTTACACAATCAACTTGATTTTTCATGGTAAGTTGTGTATCTACAGTAAAACCCAGTACTCTAGATGAATTAAGACAGAGATTCCTGTCTTAAGCACCAGATTTTGAGGAAATCCGGTTAGAGATGTATCAAAATAGAGCAAGTTTGTCTTTGCTGTATTGAGCTTTATTCATTGAAGCCCAATGATGTGTCCTAAAAATGCACTCAGTGATTAAATCATTTATGTAAACCATATTCTTTAGCAGAGAAACCAAAATAAAATGTCATCTGCATAAGAAGCAACATAAAATAATGAAGATGTTAAAAAATTGCACAATGAACTCGTAAAAACATTAAACAATATTGGCAACATAGGTGAGCCCTGAGGAATGCCATAAACAGAACAAGTTTCTGAAAATTTTCCATTCTTTTTGACGCTATTTTGCCTAAGAAAGCCCTTAAACCACTTCAGAACAGTTCCACCCAGTCCTAAACTATCTAGCTTGTTTAATAACAATGCATGGTCAACTGTATCAAGGGCCCCAGAAATGTCAAACTGTTAATAGTAAGGATGGAATATTTTGACTTAATAGGGATTGACTTTAGTGACCAGAGTAACCAATATGGATTCTGTGCTGTGCATTGGTCTAAAACCATATTGGGAATCATGAAGGCTTGATGCAGATCCAAGTAAGACATTAGCTGGGATGCAACTATAGACTCTAGAAACTTCGCAAGCCATGGAATACTGGCTACTGGTCGAAAGATAGTCACCTCAGCATTGCCTTCAAAATCTGCACCCTGGTCCACAAACTTATCTACGGTGAAGCCCTGGGATACATGACAGACTTGATCGACTTACCAACTAGAAACACATCAGAATCAACACGATCATATCTAAATCTGCACTACCCAAGCTGCAAAGGACTTAAATACAAATCAACTTAAGCATCCAGCTTTTCCTACATAAGCACACAATTGTGGAACGCACTACCAAAAGCCTTGAAAACGACTTACGACCACCTAAACTTCCGGAAATTTAAAAACTAACCTGTTCAAAAAGGCATACCCCACCGATCCAACGTAAATGCCTGATCCCTGCAACACAACAAAACTAAAGTACGTAATGGACAAAACTCAACTCTTCTGATGCACGTTTCCCCAATGTGGCCTTGCCACATGAACTTTTTCTTACCATATCATCACTTTGTATTTGTTCTCACTGGAGTCTGCAAACGCCTTTCCGGTACTATGTAAGCCACATTGAGCCTAAAAATAGGTGGGAAAATGTGGGATACAAATGTAACAAATAAATAAAATAATAAATGTCAGCTCCAGTTGACTTAGGAAAAATAATTTTGACCCCCTATACCTGTCTCCCAAGGGAAATTGCCTTCTCTTAGTAAAGCATTTATTAACAATATAATCCTGAAAACTATTTGCTTTGGAACAGACCTGAGTAGGTAGGAAGGTGTTATGATCCTGTTGTGACTCGAGCAGTGAGCTCTTGTGTCCTGACTGAGCACGGTGGGTAGAGTAGCGCCGTGCTCGGCCAGGCAGCCGGACAACCCAAAGGTTCACCTGGGAAGCGACCACCGTTCCCCAGGAGCTGAGCCCCCAGCTGCAGGTGGCCACCAGGACTTTGGGAACCGGACGGGGTTGGGCCGCCCAGACCAGGCAAGTGGCTAGGCGGGCGAACTCAGATGATGAGCTGGAACAGTTCAGGAACCACGGCAGACAGCAAGGCAATGAGTGTCAGATTCAGTCCAAGGGTCAGGGCAGGCAGCAATCCATGAGTATCAGGTTCAGTCCAAGGGTCAGGGCAGGCAGCAAATCCACGAGTGTCAGGTTCAGCCCAAGGGACAGGCAACAGTAGACAGGTAAAGCAATGAAGCGCACGAGATGAGCACCGAACCTCTATAAGCACAGTAGCTGAAGCAAGGTGTGCAGGGAACTGCTGGCCTTAAGTAGTCCCCGCATCAGCAGTAACCATGGGCAGCTGCAGAGAACGCTCCAGATTGGTGCCTGCAAGGGAAAAGGTGGAACCTCGGGAAAGGCGCCCAATCCCGTGCAACCAGGCCATGTGAGCTACCCGCACCGGAAACCGGCGTGGCTTCCGGAATGCCGCCAGACCGCGTGGCCGGCCACCGCACAATGGCCGTCCAATCAATCAGCTGGACCCGCGCCCATGGCTGGAGCGACATAGCCGACCATCGGAACTGGACCCCACAAGACTGCCACCGACAGCCCGCATGGCCGGCTATCGCCACCGGGTCGCGGCTCAGTGGCGAACCAGCCGCGCAGACCGCAATTCAGGTGAGGGACGTAACAGTAGGACATTGATCTAAAATACAGAACTTTCCAGCTAACTTACTTAATACAAAATCTACCTCCTCATTTGAAAGCATTCCAAAATCGGTCCAAAGGAGGTCAGCTTTAATGCTAATTTTCTGTTTATCAATGTTATCAAATGGATCGAAGAAAATATCAGAGCTGGATGGCAACAACACAGATCTAATATTTTCTATCTTCTTTCCAAAATAAGTGCTCAATTCTTTCGTAGTGGGCTGTAGTTCATCTGAAATTTGTGTGACTAATTGAGAATTAGTCAAAGAATTAAAAATTTTAAATAAAATCTTACTATCAGAATGCCCAGAACAAGGACTTCCCTGATGAACACTTGGACGTTTTCACCCGGACCTGTTTTTCTTATGACTAAGGCACAAAAAGGTAACCGAAATGACTACTGGAGAGAATTGGAGATGACCTCCCGTTACTCCCCCAGTGGTCACTAACCCCGTCCCACCCTCAAAAAACATCTTTAAAAATATGTAGTGCCAGCCTCTATGCCAGCCTCAAATCTGTGACAGCAGTATACAGGTCCCTGGAGCAGTTTTAGTGGGTGCAGTGCACTTCAGACAGGTGGACCCGTCCCAGACCCATCCCCCCCCACCTGTTACGTTTGTGGAGGAAACAGCGAGTCATCCAAAACCCACCACAAACCCACTGTACCCACATCTAGGTGCCCCTCTTCACCCATAAGTGCTATGGTAGTGGTGTACAGTTGGGGGTAGTGGGTTTTGGGGGGCTCAGCACACAAGATAAGGGAGCTATGTACCTGGGAGCAATTTATGAAGTCCACTGCATTGCCCCCTAGGGTACCCGGCTGGTGTCCTGGCATGTCAGGGGGGACCAGTGCACTACAAATGCTGGCTCCTCCCATGACCAAATGGCTTGCATTTGGTCGTTTCTGACATGGACGTCTTTGGTTTTGAAAATCGCCGAAAATCAAAAACGACCTAGTCTAGGGACGTCCAAATCTAGGGATGGCGAAATTTAAGGATTTGTATGTCCCTGATGGTATTTTCGAAACGAAAGATGGACATCCATCTTGTTTCGAAAATACGGGTTTCCCCGCCCCTAGATTTTGCAGTTTGCATGGATGTCCAAATCGCAATTTGGATGTCCCTTTCGAAAATGCCCCTCCACATCTCCCTCAATATTAGAAGTAAAAGGTCTGGTTCTACTGAAACTTGGATTTTTTTTCCAGAAATATTGATGTGAAGGAGAGAAGCAACAGAAGGATGACAGATATATTTATTATATTCTTGGCATAAAAATTGATAACTAACTTACAAATTAAAAACAGAGCATATAATGACAACATGGAATTCAATGTAGACTGATCATATGTGCTATACTGGTTCCACTATGGAGATGATGCATTTCGGCCAAGGACTGGAGGAAAGACAACAGCGCTCTTGGAAGCATCTCTCCAATCCTTGGGTTGTCAAGGATTGTTGGAGCCTAACCATATTGCCTGGGGTGGCAGAATTGAAAACTGAGAAACATCATAGAATGAGAATTCACAACATTTACACCTACCACTCTCCACTTCTTTCCTTCTAGCTCTAGGATAGGAGAATAGCTGTGATGGAGAGGAGTCTGGGGAGAAGTTGGGCTTGGAGAGTGGCTTTTTGTAGGAGAACGGACTGGTGCACTTTGACCACGCAGTCTGGGATTCTTGTGGGTCTTCTGATCTTCCGAGACATGTCGGAGCCCTAAAACAACAAAGCAGTCATCCAGGATTCTTAGAAATGGAATATTGTTAGATTTTTCATTCCCATACCAGAACAGATTAAGACTAAGGCAAAAACTTTACAAATTAGTTTCTTACTTGACATATCTTCTACTAGTTAAATTAAACCTTCTATTACCCCTCAGCAGATACCAAAAATAAAGCTCTACACATTAATCTAAAAAACTCTGACTGAAAACATTTATAAGGTATGCTAAAATATCTAATGTTAAAGCTCTCTATGGTGCTCCCTTGGAGGTACCAAGTTAGCAAAATGTCATACCTATTATTTTGAGAAGGGACTGGTTTATACAGTGTATGATATCTGCAATTAAGTGGTTTGGCTCTTTGGTTTAGAAAAGGATCGATGGATTTCTTCAAATCTAATTAGAAGATATGTGCACCAAACCTCTCAGCTATCCTAACGCTGTCTTAGCAAGGGGGTCTTTATACAGTTGGATGTTATCTGCTGCTATGATTATTCACATTTCAGACCACCTTTAACTGACATGCAGGTTAATAGGGGTTAATACCATCACTGCTGCCGTTGGTTTTTTGCAATTATCTTTAGGTGAATGTACACAGTGTGATTTTTGCTGACCATGTGAACATGGAGACACTGGTAATACCTGACCTGTGAATGAGTGAGGAGATGAATTTTGTAAGTGTTTTATAATGAAACTAGGAAAAAATGCCCGTTTCTGAGCGGAATGAAATGGGCGCTAGCAAGGGGCCCCCTCCCTCCGTCCCTCGAAGCTACTTGCCTTGTTCGCTGTGGGCCGTTTCGGCCCTCGAGTGTCAATAGCTCCGCCCTCGACGTCATGACGTATTGACGCGAGGGCGGTGCAGACACTCCAGGGCACACCGGATATCTCGGGCGCCTCAACTTCCGTGGAGGCTTCAGAACGTTGGGGTTGCCTTTTATATATATAGATAATAGGTGTTACCAATGGTGTTATCTTACTGTTTAACCTATCATTGTTCCCATCTGAAACTGATTCACTCAGAATTCAAGGATGCGGACCTCACAGCCTAACTGGAACCGACTCATACTTAGGGAGGGGAGAAAGAGACTAAACGAGGGGTCCCCCACGGGGACCGGGGCACCAGCAACACCCTCAGTGCTGGTAATCAAGGAGAAAGGGAAGCATACACAGAAACACGTCAAGCCGTAGCCCACCACACACAAAGAAAGTGAGGGACTATAATATAGGATACTGTAGGCAGAGACTCTCAGCAAACAGGGAAGGAAAAAGTCCCCAAAACAGAGTGCGGAGCCTAACACACACACCAGCACAGAAAGGGACAGTGCTCTGTAAGACAGGAGGTAGTATAGCAAAGAAAGAACTGAGACAGTCACAAGGGGAAGACTGCAGTAAACAGATAACTGCCAGAAGCAGAGAAGCTCTGCAGACAAAGGGTTAAACCAAGCTCAGCACACGGACAGCAACCAGAGGCAGGGGCCACTGCAGCACGGGGGAGTACAATGAAAAACAAACAAACAACCCCCACTGAGAGAAACAAAGGGCAGGACCTGCCAAGCAGAAAACAAACTTGGCAGGAAGGGAACTCTGAAGGAAGGGAAAGAAGCAAAACAAATGAACTGGAATAGAACGAGGAGGAACTCACCACACAGCACCAGAGCAAACAGAGAAACCCAGGTGTAGTGAGAGAGGTAATTAGACACACGCAGGCAGCAGCCGGAAGACAGAGACAGAGCAATAGGAAACTGCAAGCCAGGAAAGGAGTAACAACCCCACACAACCACAGAGCCAATAGCTCAGACAGAGCAAAGGTAAGGCTTCAGCAGAATTGGAGAAAACGCCAAAGCAGGGGTTGACAGGAGAGGTGAGCTTAAGTAGATCACACTGACATCAGCTCAGCCCCTGACGGACTAATCAGGAGCGGATCCAAGCATTCCCCTGTCTGACTAGCAGAATTCTAACAGAATCATAACATCTATTCAGTTTGTACAGCTCATTCTAATGTACATTTGTCACTAGTCTGCCCTTTTCCTTAAGATGTCTGATCATTTTGTAGCAGGACTCAGTCATGAATAATTTTCACAACCTAACACAGCTTGAGGCTATTTATAATCGGAGCCATTTATGAAAATACATAAAAGACCTAGCATTGTCTTTAGAAACACACACCATATCATCCTCACTCGCATAGGATAGTTTCTATTGATTACCAAGTGTTAGAGCAGCACAGCCAGAATTGGCACAAGTGCAGGAGGAAGAATGGCGCAGTCATGACCAGTGCAGGAAGTGAAGTGCAGCTGCGAGAAACTCAGTACCAGCAGGAGACTGGAAGAGCAGAAAAGAGAGAGCTCTGAGCTTAAAGCCTGGAGCCTGGGAGAAAGAGAATAGTGTGGATCCTGGGCCAAAGGGAAACAGCATGAGTCAGTTGTGGAATCAAGTAGAAGGGGGCGAGGGGTCTAGTTGGAGAGGAAGAGAATGTGTGAGTGTGGTGCTGTGGACCATGGAGAAGGGGAGGGGTCCAGCATGAGTGGTGGGATCAAAGGGGAAGGCAATGGAATTGAAGCTGAGGGAGGAAGAGCAGGTGAAAGAGACTAAAGGTCTATGGACTTTTCATAGGAAAAGTCCATAGACTATTATTAAAATGGACGGGGAAAATCCACAGCTTATTTCTGGGATAAGCAGCATAAAATGTTTTGTAATTTTTTGGGATCTTGCTGGGTGTTTGTGCCCTGGACTGGCTACTGTTGGAAACAGAATGCTGGGCTTGATGGACCTTTGGTCTGTCCCAGTATGGCAATACTTATGTACTTATGTAAAAGTCTTAGGTTGGGGAGGGAGAGAAATAGGAGAGGAGTAAAAGCTGTGGAAAGATAGAACAAGGGTCAAGCCTTGGGAGGGAGGATCAAGTCTGGGTAGATAGGGGGAAGGGGGAGAAAGGAAGAGCTGCTGGATAGAATCTTGGTGGGGTGAGAGCTGAAGGTTTGATTGCTGGGGTGGCTGAGGGGAAGGAGAAATTCTGCATTCACAATTTTGCATTTTTGAATAATAGCTTTTGTATTGCATTTTAAGTTAAGTATCGCTCAAAAGTGGAGATTATATTACTTGATTTTGACAAATAAAGTATGCAGAATTTTGCAGAAACTCTAAATACTGTGTGCAGAATTTGTATTTTTTTGGTGCAGAATTCCCCCAGGAATAAAAATCTGTAGTTGTCTAATTCTGTGTTAACGTCTTTCTTATAGATAGGGAGCAGATGAGTTTCAAGCCAGTCTTTTCCATATTAACTGCCCTGAGGGGAATGAGGCATAGGGATTGTGTAGAAACTTCATTTGTTTCCTTAAGCCACTAAAATCTGAATTCTTATACACCGATGAACACATGTGCCCAAATCAACATCTTTTAATACAATCCAGTGGGCATACAGATTATCATTTTCTATAAATACAAATACTATTTCATCTTAGCAGACTTTATGGTCTTCCTGACCTTTGGTGATTTCTTCTCCCTGGTTAAGCTGGGCGAACAAGGCTGAACGTGCTTTAGATGGATCCTCTTTTGGAGCTTCTCCATCAAATACAGGTGGTGGTCCAGGGGGTGGGGGTGGTGGTGGTGGAGGAGGTGGAGGGCATGATGGTCCACCTCTTAGCCCAGGTAATGCAGATGGTGATACAACTGGGCCCTTGGCAATACAAACAAGAGAGAAAGGAAGAACGCAAGGTAAATGTTTTTCCCTAGAATATGTGATAAAGTTGCCATGTGTACACAGGCTTGCATGTCCACACCCCAGACAGAAAATTCTAATTTCTCTATTTTTTAGACTGGCTCATTTAATAGGAGCATTGGAAAAACACAAACCCAAGTGAAAATGCATTGGGATGATGCATCCAAGAATTAAACCAGAGAGCTTTAAAAGTAATGTTTACTTTTCCACATTAAAAAATGATCATTCCCATCTTCTGTCAAGAGTCCTGCCTCTATTAAGGCAACTAACCAATTTTTTAACATTTCGTTTTCTTCAGCGTACAACAGGTGCTAGAAAGATTTGCTATTTGCAAACACAGCCATTGTGATTAAGTGCTGAACAGATGTTAAGAACAGTATATCTTTGCAGAAGAAATATTTAAGAACTATGTGACTAGCCAGGACTGATCCGTAAACGTTCTTTTCTTTTCAGTTTATTTCAGCTGTTTGTTCCTGCAACAGCTGCTCTGCCCGATGCCTCAGTATATATCTACTTAAAAGATATACTTTGGCAGCAGAAGTCACTCTGTAACAGTAATACCATCGGGCTGCACATGTGTGCCTGTTTTGTGACTCAGGTCACAGCTGCTTCATTTAGTAGCTGAAATCATATCTTTCATGTACTGGGTGCACAGTAAATAAAGCATATGAAAATTTCACAGACCTTCACCCATGAATTTGCCTGAACACCAATGCATGCCTCAGAAAAGGTCCAGGCCCATAGTCAAATGATTTTTGCTTCTGATGTTGATGCTCCTAAACTAATCTGTTTAAAACTTTACTAGGGGTGAATGCCTAAATTGACACACTAAATTTTGCTGAACTCCTGGCCGGTTAAAGTGCTTATGAAGGGCTATCCTCTTAACCGGTTAGTGTCGCTAAATACTCATCACAGACCACTAAAGTGAAAACTGGCTATTTTGTGGGCAGTCTGGGAGTGGAGTCATATTCAGCACTTAACCACCTAAGCGATACTGAATAAAGATAGGACTGTGTTTTATGTGGTCTGATATGGTGGTTAAGTGCTGAATAAACCCACATATTCAACACCTGTGCTTGAACATGGCCTAGTATTGCATATCCGGTAATAATGCCGCCATTGGCACCTAAAAACAAACCACTCACCACCCTTGACTGAATATCTACTCCTATGTTTTCTTTGAATATCAGGTCCATTGTTTTTACTCTATTAGTGTGAACCAGGGAGTGGAGGAATGGAGGTTCTCCAGTTCTAAAACGTAGGCACGCTAGTTCTCTGTATGTGTAATACACACATGATTTTGGGGGGGGGGGGGGGAGATTAAGGGCCTGATTTAGAGAGATTTTTTTTTTACCACATTCTGCCTATGACAAAAGACTTTTACAGATCAAATTCTACATTTCTTATGTAGATGGTGTTAATGTATCGGAAGTCTGATCGTGGATGCTCCTAAAGAAGGTTGCTGTAAGGTGGAGGCATACTTTTTTCTGGTGGGCTCAGATGGTTACACATAAGTTCAGAGTCTGCAATATAAACATTCAGAATATACTTCCGTTATTCAAGATTCAGACAGGCTGCTTTGCTGAGGGGCAAGGGGAAAAACAAACCAAAGAAAAACAGTATTAGGAAATATTTTTGGTGATTTATTAATGACCTTTACGAAGAGATCTGCCCAAGGCGTTGTACAGAAAGTACAGATTAACATAAAACTTATTTTGTTAACAACATAACTAACAGTAAAATGACCAAATAAATACAATCAATGAAGGAAACTTGGAAATGGCAAATTTACAGCACTGTAGAATAATCATATAACAGAAATAAGATATTGTCAGTACAATACAAATGGCAGAATAGCATGGAAGAACATTCAAATAACATAGATATGATACAATGTAATGTGAGCATGATACCAATGAAACACTTAATAAGCACGCACTAGAACATTTGAATAAGTTAGAAATACTAATTCTCTATCAACAGTGCAATGAAACATCATACTAGAGATGGGAATAACTAGTGAGGTAATTAAATTCGCCGATGACACAAAATTATTCAGGGTCGTCAAGTCGCAGGAGGAATGTGAACGATTACAGGAGGACCTTGCGAGACTGGGAGAATGGGCGTGCAAGTGGCAGATGAAGTTCAATGTTGACAAGTGCAAAGTGATGCATGTGGGTAAGAGGAACCCGAATTATAGCTACGTCTTGCAAGGTTCCGCGTTAGGAGTTACGGATCAAGAAAGGGATCTGGGTGTCGTCGTCGATGATACGCTGAAACCTTCTGCTCAGTGTGCTGCTGCGGCTAGGAAAGCGAATAGAATGTTGGGTGTTATTAAGAAGGGTATGGAGTCCAGGTGTGCGGATGTTATAATGCCGTTGTATCGCTCCATGGTGCGACCGCACCTGGAGTATTGTGTTCAGTACTGGTCTCCGTATCTCAAAAAAGATATAGTAGAATTGGAAAAGGTACAGCGAAGGGCGACGAAAATGATAGTGGGGATGGGACGACTTTCCTATGAAGAGAGGCTGAGAAGGCTAGGGCTTTTCAGCTTGGAGAAGAGACGGCTGAGGGGAGATATGATAGAAGTGTATAAAATAATGAGTGGAATGGATCGGGTGGATGTGAAGCGACTGTTCACGCTATCCAAAAATACTAGGACTAGAGGGCATGAGTTGAAGCTACAGTGTGGTAAATTTAAAACGAATCGGAGAAAATTTTTCTTCACCCAACGTGTAATTAGACTCTGGAATTCATTGCCGGAGAACGTGGTACGGGCGGTTAGCTTGACGGAGTTTAAAAAGGGGTTAGATAGATTCCTAAAGGACAAGTCCATAGACCGCTATTAAATGGACTGGAAAAATTCCTCATTTTTAGGTATAACTTGTCTGGAATGTTTTTACGTTTGGGGAGCGTGCCAGGTGCCCTTGACCTGGATTGGCCACTGTCGGTGACAGGATGCTGGGCTAGATGGACCTTTGGTCTTTCCCAGTATGGCACTACTTATGTACTTATGTAGCTGAAGGGCCAAGTGCAGATATATAGATGGGGACAAGATGGGTAGTACAGAATCAATTGGGTGGCTAAACTCAAGGCAAGTTCTATGATATGAGGAACTGGTCTAAGTTACAGGGTTTGCAGCAAGGCAGTCCAGGTGTGCAGTAATGCAGGCACTAGAGGCCACTTTCATCTGACTGGATAATAAGACATCTTTAATTTTGAGAATATTTGTTCTTACTTAATTCTATAGCGATACAATTGATGGGTGACTGGGTAATTAAATTGCAGAATCAATTTTAATCTTTGTTATCCAATGTTTTACGTCTCTATAGGCCGGCCTGTGGCCATACACAGGGACCTGGGTTAAATTCCCAGGCCACCACTTCTGCTGCTTAGGTCAATTATAGCTGTTTAGAAAGAGCAATTCTTAGAAAGAACAATCAGTGTAGGATGGACAGTCCCCATAGTTATATTTTGACATCTGAAGGTGGGAGTCATGCATTGGGGAAAGTTTAAAGTGCATGTGTAGTGTTAAGCTACTGACAGCGCCATTTTGAAAAAATCCTTTGACAAGTGCAAGTTGAGTATTGAACCAGTAGCGGGTTAAGTAAGTTCAACTGTTCATTAAATTGTGAGTTTTTAACATGTTTAGCTTTAGTTTGAAGAGTTGAATATAATTTTAAATTATTTTATATTGTAGAGCATTGCATTGTGTAGAGCCCACACAGACCCCTGAAGAAGCCGCTATCAGCGGTGAAACAGGTCCTGTTGGAGATTTAAGATAAGTGCAGACTTGAATTTGAGTTATGCAGGCAACTGCATAAAAGAGAAATTTCAATATTGTTAATTGTGAGTATAATATGTTAAAAAATTTTTAAAAATCACAAAAAAATTAAATTGTATAGCATAACAGAAAAATACATTTTGGTCATTACAGAGGTTTTTGTAGGATCAATGAATGATACCCGAACCCTAGATGCAGACAAAAAAGTATGTGATTAGTTTGCAGGTTTCTGAGATCCTTTTTCTCTGTTAGCTTTAGTAAAGGCAGGGCGGACTTCTACGGTCTGTGCCCTGAGAAAGGCAGGGACAAATCAAACTCGGATATACATATAAAGTATTACATACCATGTAAAATGAGTTTATCTTGTTGGGCAGACTGGATGGACCGTTCAGGTCTTTATCTGCCGTCATTTACTATGTAAAGACTTTTTGTTTTGTGCATGAATTTGTGCATGACTGCTAGTGATCTTTACAGTGGGTGAGAGTGGAAGAAAAAGAGCCATAGTCACTGAGAAACGGTGACACCTAGAGGCTGGATTTAGGACCCATGACTACAGGGTTCCCATAGAAGTCAAGGACTGTTGCTGCAATGACTTTGCTGAAGTAAGCTGAGATGGGATATGAAAGAAGGGAAAATTGCAAGTGGAGGCTCATGGCACTAGTTCCCAGCTCTAGTTCTGAGCTGCAAGCTCTAAGGAGAAGGAGAAAAATGCTGGCTCTAAAAGTTAAAAATGTTATAACAAAATGTCTAGCAGCAGCTAAATAAGAGCAATCTGAGCCCCTCTTTGTGCTTTTGTAATTCAAAATGATCAGTGAAATATACATATAAAAAAAATCAACCAACCCCCCCCCCCAAAAAAAAAAACCTAATGAGATTCTAAATAACAAATAACAGTCTAGACGAACAGATGGACTATGACAGACACAGATCTATTGTTCAGGTACTCTGTAAAAGTAGTCCAATACAAGTTCCTATTCAGCATGACACTTTAAGCCACCTGTCTGAGTGTGCAAGGATATACATGCTACTGAAGAAACAGCTGACATACAGAAGCTGCTGTTTTTTAATGGTTTTTTTTTTTAATATCAGAAAACAAGTCTTTTGTATTTTTTTTCTTTTGTTCCCTGCAGGATTCATGTATCTATTTGTCCTTAAGCCCTGGAGACTCTCTTCAGCCCAGCAATGCCATTCAACAACTGAACAGCACTATAATGGTACTGCGTAAATTTCCAAAGAATCCGTGGTAGCCTTGTTTGCCAAATTGTTTTTTAAAACATTCTTTCAAGAAAGCCCCCAAAAGGTCTGCTGAGACAGTCTACATTTAATTCAACAGCTTTTTTAAAAAATCCTGAAATAAGGAAACGAAAGAGCACAAATTATTTGCATTGAAAGTCTATAAGGCACTTCAGATAACGTTGCTTTTCATTCTTTACAAAAGTGCATAGACTCAGAATGCTCTCTGCCTGGCTCTGTGGGCAGCTTGGCAGGGAGAAAAGAATGCTAACCTCAGAGGACCTCTGTCCTCTATGCAGCAGTAAAGAGCAGAAGTGCTTTCTTACACTTTGGACAATGCAAAATCAGACCACGGCATCAAGGTGCAAGTAAATTGGCAAATGGTCTGTGCTCAGGAGCTATTTTAGCAATATGGTGTAACTTTCTATAAGAATTTTTTATTTGCAGAGAACTGAAAAACTATTATGAAAATGGGTTCCACACTACAGCATACACATATAACAGAACTGATAGCACCAATGTTTCCAAACATATCCTCTGCTGTTCTTCTACTCCTTCAGTCTCTCTGATGGGAAAACTCCCAGGGCAATTTCAGGCTAGCCCCTGATATTAGGAGCTGGCAAAAACGAGTCTGAATTTGAAGGAGGTCCCCCAACCTATCTGATTCCCTTCTAGTGCCAATTTATATGACACTGTTGGCTATGCATTTTCACCAAATAAGCCATAGCAATGTAGAGATTTAGTGGGGCTGAGGAGGCAGGACACATTGCTCTTCAAAGGTATTCAAGTGATACCCCTATTCCCTTTCACAAGAACTGAGCTTAGAAAAAGTTCAGTTATGCCAGAAACCTTACTATGATAGAAGGGCCCACCAGATGGAGTTTCAGCCTCAGGACCAAGTATTAGTCATAATATCCATCACATCTAATAAGCTCCTGGCCAGGTGGTCAGGGCCCTTTTTGTTAAAATGGTGAGTACGATCCATAGATTATGAAGTCTCCCAAGGAAGAAATAGAAGCCAAATCTTTCACGCAAATTTACTAAAATCCTGAATAAGTCAGGAGGGTTTGGTAGCAGAGGCCCTGGGGGAGGAAGAGGTCCTCAGGCCAGAATTGTCAGAGCTTAAGGCTGATCATTTAGCATTTGACTGCTAAACAAAAAACTCAAGTGGAACATTTGATACATAGATTTCAGGATGTGTTCTCTTCACTTCCTGGCTGTATCTATTTAGAGGTCCACAAGATTGTCACTCAGCCAGGGAAAACTGTAAGACAAAAAATATACCACCTGCCAGAGGCAAAGCAAAGGAAGTAGAAAAAGAAGTCGCAGAAATGTTATGCTTGGGGGTCCTTGAGGAATCAGATAATGAGTAGACTACCCTCATAGTTCAAGTGCCCAAGCCAGACAGCTCTACCCGATTCTGCACAGATTTAAGACTAGTAAGTGCGGTATCTCATTTTGATGCTTACCCCATTCTAGGTTAGAGGACCTTAGTAGAGCAGCTAGAAGGAGCCCAATACATCTCTATCCTAGACTTAACCAAAGGTTACTGGAAAATCCCACTAGATCCAGTGTCAAGGGAAAAGATGGCCTTTGTTACACTACAGGGGTTGCATCACTTCACAATCCTCCCATTTGGACTACATGGGGCACCTGCAACATTTTAGCATGTTATAAGTCAGTTGCTAACGTCACACCAGGAGTATGCCAATACATACCTAGATGACATGGAGGGGCATAATTGAACGAAAACGCCTATCTCCATGGGCGTTTATCTCCGAGAACGGGTCCGTGAAGGGGCGGATCGAACCGTATTTTGGGAAAAAATAGACGCCCATGTTTTATTCAACAATGTGTGAGCTGGGCGTTTTTGTTTTTCAGCGATAATGGAAAATGAAAGCGCCCAGCTCAAAAACGAATAAATCCAAGACATTTATTCGTGGGAGGGCCCAGGATTCGTAGTGCACTGGTCCCCCTCACATGCCAGGACATCAACCGGGCACCCTAGGGGGCACTTTTACAAAACCAAAAAAACAGGTAAAAGAGCTCCCAGGTGCATAGCACCCTTCCCTTGTGTGTTCAGCCCCCCCAAATCCCCCTCAAAACCCACTGCCCACAAGTCTACACCATTACTATAGCCCTAAGGGGTGAAGGGGGGCACCTACATGTGGGTACAATGGGTTTGGGGGGGTTGGACGACTAATAAGCATTAAGCAGCACAATTGTAACAGGTAGGGGGGATGGGCCTGGGTCCACCTGCCTGAAGTCCACTGCACCCCCTAACAACTCCTCCAGTGACCTGCATACTGCTGCCAGGGAGCTGGGTATGACATTTGAGGGTGAAAATAAAAATTTGTGAAACATCATTTTTTTGTGGTGGGAGGGGGTTAGTGACCACTGGGGGAGTCAGGGGAGGTCATCCCCGATTCCCTCCAGTGGTCATCTGGTCATTTAGGGCACTTTTTGGGGCCTTATTCGTGAAAAAACAGGGTCCAGGAAAAGTGTCCTAAATTCTAGCTAAAAACGCATACTTTTTTCCCATTATCAGTGAAATGCGCCCATCTTTGTTCGGCAGATAACCACGCCCCAGTTCCGCCTTTGCCACACCTCTGACACGCCCCCATCAACTTTGTCCGCATCCGCGACGGAGTGCAGTTGAAAACGTCCAAAAATCGGCTTTCGATTATACCGCTTTATTCGTTTTTGTGAGATAAACGTCCATCTCCCGATTTAGGTCGGAACTTGGGCGTTTTTCTCGTTCGATTATAAGCAGGATGGCGGGGCATTTTCGATATGACGTCTAAATCTGAATTTGGACGTTTTACACAAAACGTCCAAATTCTGAACAGGAAAGAAAGTCATTTTTAAAAAAGAAAAATTTCTTTTTTTTTTTTTCGAAAATACTATGGACGTTTTGTATTTTGGACGTTTTTTTTTTTGGTCCATTTTGGAAAAAAAAACGTCCAAGTGCAAAACGTACAAAATCAAGCCATTGGGATGTAGGAGGAGCCAGTATTTTTAGTATACTGGTCCCCCTGACATCCAAGGACAACAGGGCACCCTAGGGGCACTGCAGTGGACTTCATAAAATGCTCCCAGGTACACATCTGACCATTGCTCCCTTACTTTGTCTGCTTAGCCCCCCCCCCAAACCCACTACCCCCAACTGTACACCACTACCATAGCCCTTATAGGTGAAGGGGGCACCTATATGTGGGTACAGTGGGTTTCTGGTGAGTTTTGGAGGGCTCGCAGTTTCCTCCACAATTGTAACAGGTAGGGAGAGGTAGGAGTCTGGGTCCACCTGTCTGCAGTGCACTGCATCCACTACTAGACTACTCCAGGGACCTGCATGCTATTCTGATGGACCTGAGTATAACATCTGAGGATGGCACAGAGGCTGGCAAGTAATGTTTTTCATCACATTTGGGGGTGGGGGTGGGAGGTCATTCCTGATTCCCTCCAGTGGTCATCTGGTCATTTAGGGCACCTTTTTGTGCCTTATTCATAAATAAAAACAGTCTAGCTCAAAAGGCCTAAGTTTTAGTCCTGGATGTTTTTGTTTTGTTCCATTATGGCTGAAAAATGTCTTAAGCCTTAGGAACACCTAAGTCCCGCCCTGAACACACCCCTGAAATACCCCCTTGAGATTTGGACATACTTCTGACGAACTTCATAGAAAAACATCTAAAAATAGCTTTCAAAAATACTGATTTGGACGTTTTTGTGAGAAAAATGTCCATATGCAGACATATCAAAAAGTGAGAAAGACAACTGTGGCTCTAACCCATCAAATACACCAAGAAATTGAAGAGTCCATAGAGCTGTTAAAGAATTCCAAACCTATTAGGTTAGTTTTGGATAGACTCATAGATCAAGCCTTCAGAAACTTGAAAGAGACCCTGTGTAAAAAACACATTCTAAAAAATATTGATTTCAATCCAGAATTTATTTCCAGACAGATGCTTCTGGGGTAGGACTGGGAGTGGTACTCAGTCAGAGAGGGATAAGAGGAACACCCAGTGATGTACCTTTGCCACAAATTGACAGAAGCCAAACAAAAATATTCCACCATCGAGAATAAGTGCTTAGCAGTGAAGCCGGTGTATGAGTCCATGTAGTATTACCTTTTAGGAAGGTGTTTTATCCTAGTGATAGACCATGCCCCTTTAAACGGTTAGGTCTGATTTAAAGTAGTAATTCAAGGCTAATGCATTGCTATCTGGCTCTCCAGGCCTATGAGTTTAAGGTGGAGCATTGTGCAGGAAAGCACCATGCTAATGCTGATTATTTGTTCTGCGAAGGTGGGGGTCTGCAGCCTAAGGAGGGTTCTACAGTACTAGGGCATGGAGTCCCTGAAAAAAGGGGGGAACTCAGAAATATGAGATAAAGGCAGTGACCAGATGTCACGCTTCAGGGTTTGTGAGTCCTTGGACTGCAGTTGGATTTACACTGCTTACCTGCACAAAGGACAGGCAGGCCCCAACAGGTGGCAGGAGAGCCCCCGACCCAGATGGATAGGATCAAGAGCTGGAGCCAACAAGGCGTGCTGAAGCAGGGTGATGGAGGCAGGAAGCAACTGAAGACTGGGAGCAGGAACCAGGGCGGGAAGCTGAAGTCTGCCATGAACTCTCCTAGAGTCCAAAATGTCCCTATGGTGGACTTGAGTAATATATTTCATATTATATTTTCTTTTATGTTGTCGCATGTATAGACATCCTGAAATATTTACTTTCCTGCTCAAGGTTATATATCTTGAAAGAAAACAAACAAACAAAAAAAACCCAAAATGTCCTGGACCTCATACTCTTCACCTGTATCTGTGGATACCACAGAAGGAGCTGGCAGCTTCCTCCTTCTCTGATTCAATATAACAGGTTTGAGAAGAGATACAAGGAAGGCGTTATACACTCACAAAGTAGGTGGTAACCTCACTTGATAAGAGACTAGTCCCACCTAACAATGTATTGGATATGGTCCGATAAATCTGGATGCGAACTTAGAAGAAAGGACCTTCAGTTGTAAGTTCTGGGTGGAAAGCCAGACCAGATCTCCAGCTTCTTATTGGCGTGTCTCTTATAGCGTTTGGCGGCTTGGGTCAGAAGTTCTTTTGCCTGCTTTCACTACTCACTGAAAGATATGGCTGCAGCTTTAGTGGTTGGTACCAAAACAGCTCCACCATATATCTGGAACAGAGATGATCTGGAACACTCACTCACATGGCTATTATAGCTGAATTTGGCCCAAGGTAACAGTTAAGACCAATCAGCTTGCTGGCCTGATTATGTAACTATGTAGAAAGGGCTTTAGAATCTGGTTTACACATTCAGTTTGTCTACTGGTTTGTGGGAGATAACCAGAAGAGAAGTTCAGAGTAATATGAAGGGATTTACATAGGCTTTGACAGAATCTTGATGTAAACTGGACCCCACGATCGGATACAATAGATGCTGGCAAACCATATAGATGGAAGATCTCCTTAAGAAAATGGCACGCCAATGCAGGGGCTGATGGTAAGCTTGGTAGTGGAATAAGTACATAAGTGCTGCCATACTGGGACAGAACGAAGGTCCATCAAGCCCTGCATCCTGTTTCCAACAGTGGCCAATCCAGGTCACAAGTACCTGGCAAGATCCCAAAACAATACAGTACATTTTATGCTGCTTATCTTAGAAATACTGTCAAAATTGTGGTGGAGGTAATCTACCAAAGATATACACCATATACAACCAATAAATGGTAGAATAAAGGTCAAATAGTGCCAAATGGTCACAAGGCTGATGTGTTTTGGGGAAGTCTCATACTGTCACAAAGGCAAATAATTTATCACCAATCTGGTGTGCCTGATCAATGTGACAATTATAATCATAGACAGCCCCCAACCATCCGTATCTTGCAAAAAAATTTTTTTGTGCTTTTTATATTGCTTATGCAGTGATTAACATTAACTTCTCAGTTTCAATTTATTAATAATTTAATAATTAATAATTCCCGGTCGGTGACTCCTAATGTGGAACCTTGCATTACGTAGCTATAGTTCGGGTTCCTCTTTCCCACATGCATCACTTTGCACTTGTTCACATTAAACATCAACTGCCATTTGGATGTCCAGTCTCCCAGTCTCTTAAGGTCCGCTTGTAATTTTTCACAATCCGCTTGCAATTTAACAACTTTGAATAACTTTGTGTCATCAGCAAATTTAAGTACCTCACTATTTACTCCTGTCTCTAGACCATTTATAAATATGTTAAAAAGCAACGGTCCCAGCACAGACCCCTGAGGAACCCCACTATCTACCCTTCTCCATTTAACCTTACTTTCTGTTTTCTATCTTTTAACCAGTTCTCAATTCACAATAGTATACTATCTCCTATCCCACGCCTTTCCAGTTTCCTCTAAGTGTGCCATCTTAGAGAATCAGTCAATAACCACCAATATAGTGAAGAACCCTTCCAAATCAGGAAGATCTGTTATGAAATCCATAGCTACGTGGGTCCAAGGTGCCTCTGGTACAGAAGATGTTGAAGTATCCCCCATGGTCGAGAACAAGAGGGCTTGTGGTGGGTGCAGACAGAACAAGAATCCACATAATTGGACACATTCATCTTCATCCATGGCCACCAGTATGTCTGAGATATGAGTTCCAGTGTCTTCCCAACCCTGGGATGTCCTGCAATCTTGGAGGCATGCTCCTATTTCAGCACTGTGTCCCGGAGACGTTTGGGAACAACAGTCTTGTAGATGGGATCAGTATGGATGCTGCAGCCAGGATCTTGGCTGGATCTAAAACAGGCTGGAAATCTGGACTTTCTTCAGAATGTTCAAATGAATGAGAGCATCGGCCCAGATGTTCTTCCTGGTCAGGTGGAAGACAACTTGAAAATCAAAATGGGCAAAAAATAAAGACCTTCGGGCCTGTTGGGGGTTATGACTTCAGACCTCCTGCAAATAAAGAAGGTTTTTGTGATTGGTGGTCACTGTGAAAGGATGTCTTGCTCCTTCAAGAAGATGAAACCGCTCCTCCAAAGAATCTGGCTATGTGATCTCCTTGGAGGATCGTAAGGGATGCTGGAAGCTGGGTGCCAGTCAAACCATCTGGCAGCTAGAATGAAGCTCCTGGACTCACTCCTGGAATCAGATATCAACCCAATT
Organism: Microcaecilia unicolor; assembly: GCF_901765095.1. Classification (NCBI taxonomy): domain Eukaryota; kingdom Metazoa; phylum Chordata; class Amphibia; order Gymnophiona; family Siphonopidae; genus Microcaecilia; species Microcaecilia unicolor. Next base: position 404,688,677 of record NC_044031.1, on the reverse strand, counting down.
ACAAAGGCCGATAAGATCATCCAGAGAAGAGGGAAGATCTCGCTCCACCAGTTCATCCTTGATTTGTGGTGCTAATCCTTGCCAAAAAATGGCCACCAGATTTTCATTGCTCCATTCTAATTCTGAGGCCAGAGTGTGGAATTGGATGGCATAATTTCCCACTGTCTGTGTCCCCTGTCTTATTTCAGCAGCTGTGGAAGAGACCTGGCTATTCAAAAAACCTGCAGAATTGTTCCAGAAAGGTGTTGAGACTGTTAAGCGCTAGATCGTTCTGCTCCCAGAGTCACTTGCCCTGTGGCTGCTCCAACAACTGGCTCTGCAGCTCTGGATACAGGGACCAGCATCTCCTCAGTGAGTGACCACTGCAGTTCCAGAGCCAGCCAGTGCTACAGCTACTGCAGTGTCATCTGGTATCCATCTAGCTCCCCCTCCTAGGTATGATGACAATCCTAAAACTTGCAGAGGGTTCATCAATCAATGTCTCATCATTTTTGCACTTGAAGCCAGAGATTTCCCTTCTGACTTTCAGGGGATGGAACAAATCCCACTCGTTTCTGCCCTGTGCTGCTGCTCCCTCAAAGTAGTCCTGTTGGTCTAGTAGCCTCTTTGGGGGCAGGAATGGACCCCACTCATTCCTGCCCCATGGGCTTCCCCAATCCAAATAGCTGTTGTGACTTCTCGCAGCAGCCTTGCAAGACTGTCATGGGAGGTCCTGGCAGCTATTTTGCGACTGGAACCAACACGGGCAGGAATGAGTCCTCTCTCATGCTGATTCCAATTGGAAAATGGCTGCGAGAACCTGCTGCAGCAGTCTCGCAAGGCAGACGTAGGAAGTCTCAGCAACCATATGGATTGGAGTAGTACATGAGGCAGGAACGAGTGGGGTCCATTCCTGCCCCCAAAATGCCCACAAGACCTCCAGGGCAGTTCAAGGGAGCAGCAGCACTGGGCAGGAATGAATGGTATTTGTTCCTGCCCCCAAAGAAACTACTAGACCACTAGGGCTTCAATAAGGTAGGCCTGGAGGAGGGCCTACGGATGGTCATGCAGGAAGGGGGCACAGGAGAGTGTTCGCGGGGTGGAGTTGTTTTTGCCACTGGGAGCGGAGGAGTAGCCTAGTGGTTAGTGCAGTGGACTTTGATCCTGGGGAACTGAATTCGATTACCACTGCAGCTCCTTGTGACTCTGGGCAAGTCACTTAACCCTCCATTGCCCCTGGTACAAAAATAAGTACCTGAATATATGTAAACCACTTTGAATGTAGTTGCAAAAAACCTCAGAAAGGCGGTATATCAAGTCCCATTTCCCCTTTTATGGTTAGGGGGATGGAGTAGGGGGAGGCTGTTTCGCTTACGGTTTTGGTTTCTGCTGAAAACGAGCAGCCAATTTCAACTGCAGATTGGAATCTGGGATTTTGCCAGGTACTTGTAACCTGGATTGGCCACTGTTAGGATACTGGGCTTGATGGACCTTTGGTCTGTCCCAGTTTGGCAACGCTTATGTTTTGACAGAAACCAAAGATCCTGGGTTTGGTTGGGGGTCTAATGACTTTTAAAATTGTCCTCATTTTTCAAACTGCACAATAAAGCAAACATGCATAACTTGGTCCATCTAGAGCTCTCATGACAAGCACATATCTTTTCAGTGTTAATACCAGGACTTTTCCATTTACATTATACACAAATCTGATACTATATACTGTATCTATTTACCAACATACAACAGTATAAATAAGGAGAGAGCCTTTACAAGCATACAGACTATTTGGAATTTACATTCCAGGGAGGCACTTTTAAGCTTAAGGATACTCAAAATAACTTGTGAGGGCTAGCTTGCGTGCACGATTATGCATAGGATGTTGCCAGGCTTAAGATCTGGGTTCATTTTCTGGGCCAGGACACTGCTCTCTGGGTCGGCCAGAGCTTGGGATGCTGAAGTAGCAGCATTTATAGGCTCTCTGGTAGAGAACAGGGAAATCTCGGACATCACTGTTCAGAAATCATTAGTGGCTGGATGCAGGGCAAATGATTACACTTTTCAAAATCAGCCACCGTGCACGGCTCCAGCCAAGGGCTGCCACTGTGATGCATGGACTAAAAAGAGTTAAAAGGAGACAATAAATAAGGACTAAAGTAAGTGGGAGGAGATCTAAATAGGGGAAACCCCCTCACCTGGGTTGGTTCAGATGAAGGCTCATGGTGCTGTGGCTCAGCATATAGAAGCTGGCTTTGATCAGTGTTGTGCTGATTATGCCTCAAAAGTAATTAAGTACAATTAGTTACTTCTAAGCTTAAAGTAATTAGTTATTGGAATTAAACTACCCATCTAGGAAGGCAGTTACTTACTGATTACAATTACCAGTTTAGAGTAACTAATTACTTTTCCTTATCTTTTGAACACAACATGAATGCAGCAGTTTTATTCAATCAAATAAACATAGTTTAATAAAAACAGCTTTTGCAATAAACATATGGATGCAACACTACACAAGGATACATAGAGACGTATTTTCAAAGCATTTAGACTTATAAATTTACACGGAGGGGCATTTTTCACAAAATGTCCAAAATCCGAATAGGAAATAAGGTCATTTTCAAAGAAAAAGTCTATTATTTTTCAAAAATACTGTTTAGAACAAGGTTTTGTGCTTTGGACATTTTGTTTTTTGGTCCATTTTCGAAAAACAAACTAAGTGCAAAATGTAGAGATTCATGGCACTGGGATGTAGGAGGAGCCAGCATTTTTAGTAGACTGGTTCCCCAGACATTCCAGGAGAGCAATGGGGTACCCGAGAGGATACTTCTGTGCACCCACCTTTGCTCCCTTATCTTGTCTCCTGTGCCCTCCAAAGCCCACCCAAAACACACTATCCCCCACTGTGCACCACTACAATAGCCCTTATGGGTGAAAGGGGCACCTATATGTGGGTACAGTAGGGTTTTTGTGACTTTGGGAGGGCACAGTTTCCACCACAAGTAAGAGGGAGATAGGGACCTGGGTCACCCACTGTGTACTGCACCGACCCCTACACTACTCAGGGACCTGCATGCTGCTCTAATAGACCTGGCTTTAACATCTGAGGCTGTCATAGAGGATGATAAGTCATATTTTTATTCACATTTTTAGGGGTGGGAGGGGGGTCAGTGACCACCGGGGGGGTATTGGGGGTCACCCATGATTCCCTCCAGTAGTCATCTGGTCATTTAGGGCACCTTTTTGTGCCTTATTCGTTCTAAAAACAAGTCTAGGCCAAAACACCTTGGTTTTAGTCCTGGATGTTTTTGCTTTGTTCCATTATGGCTGTAAGACGTTCAAGTGTTAGACAAGTCCTAATCCCGCCTTCAAAACGCCTGACATGCCCCCTTGTGATTTGGATGCACTGCAGATGGATTGCATAGATAAACGTCTGCAAAATAGGTTTTGAAAATACCTATTTGGACGTTTTAGAAGAAAAACGTACAAATGGTGATTTATGACACTTTTTAGAGGTTTTTCTCTTTCAAAAATGAGCCTCATAGTAACCTATGAAACTTTGTAAGTGCTTTGAAAATAAGCCACATAATAACAGACAATCGCGAAGTATCAAAATTTGCTTCTCCCTTCTCCCCCCCTCAACTAAAAAGTTTTCTATCTGCAATATGTGAGAGCAGGATCATCAATTCTGTCTAGTAGGCTTCCTGGGATTTTTGGACAGTTTTATTGTGGTTTAATAAATGCAGGAGAAAAGCTAATCAACCAAAAGGGTTTGGATAGGCTATATTCAGATAGTTAAGAGGGCAGGACTCAGTGCTCACTGCAGCTATCCTAGAAGGAAGATGCTGTATCCTAATGGTATACACCTCCTTTCCACACTGAGTTGATATAGTCTTGAATTCAGGAGCATACTGGGCTAGTGAGGATCCTGAAATGACATTTAAAGGAAAAAGGAGCTCACATATACCACCAGCTAAAATATACCAGAATCCATAAAATAATTTGTGACTAGCTTCCTAACCTATGCCTTATGCTCTTTGCTGGATGGGCCACTATTGGAAACAGGATTGCAGTGGCGTAGCCAGACCTGACATTTTGGGTGGGCCCAGAGCTAATATGGGTGGGCACTATGTATACAGGTACAAGTAGTGTTTCATGGGATATTACAAAATAATGCCTTAGAGTGCACTTGATGAAGGATTTCTAACTAAATAATCTGCCCAACAGTTGTCCTGTGTCAACATAAACTGCATACATACTTTATGGAACACCACCATTTAAAAAATTTCTATCCTGCACTTTCCCACAATTTAGGCAATTACTAGACAAACAGAACTTAAACCTGACCAGACATAAGTCTACTATAATGGCAAACATCCTAACATCACAGTATCCTGCAAAATAATTATAACAATGGCACATATCCGTCAAACTTTGCTTAATAACAAATGTAAATGCCTGAATAAACTGTGTTAAAACCACCTTTTCTAAAACTTTAGATAAAAATGGCAAATTGGCCTAAAAATATTTAGCAGATCTATCATAGTCCACGGCTAAGATGTTTTCTCTTACAGTTTTCCATTGAAAAAAAGTGTATTAAAATTCTGGTAGGACCTCAGTAATAGCAACATTGTCAAAATCCCTTCCCTGCCAGATTCTTTGTGAAGTAACACTAAATCTTATGACGCTTCTTAGAGCCTATATAGCAAACCTTAACACCACCAATTCTGAACACACAAATATAAATAACAATACCTTTAAAAAGGCAGCCGTGAATACATACAACAGCAATATATGTCCCATTTTAAAAGCCAAACAGATATAAGTCCCCTGATTTAAAAAAAATAGTATTTACAACCTGCTGGGCTGGGGCTGGGCTGGCACTGGCAGGAACTCGATTCTAGACTCGAACTTGAACCTTTCCAATTCCCACGTTTCCACAGGGCAGGGCCAGGCTGAGGCTCATTCTATCCAGCGTCTCCCCCAAGACAGACCAACAATAAAGAATGGCAACGTGGACGCAGCAGCTCACAGGTTTGCTGTGTTTTGAGTGAACAGCGACAGCTGCGCGGGGGAGTGGAAACAGAGGTTTACCAAATGGCTTCCTTCCTTACAGTGGGCTAGATAGGAGCCAGCACTTCCACTCCAGCGGCAAACAGGTGGGCGAGCCAGCGGGGGTTGTAAAAGCAGCAAGCAGACACGCTCGTCTCCGTCCGCTTCCCTGCCCTCTCAGCGTCCCGCCCGCCCGAAAGGAAATGACATCAGAGGAAGGCAGGAGGAGGGTAAAGTGGCCTAGTGGTTAGGGAGATGGACTTTGGTCCTGGGGAACTGAGGAACTGAGTTCGATTCCCAGCACAGGCAGCTCCTTGTGACTCTGGGCAAGTCACTTAACCCTCCATTGCCCCATGTAAGCCGCATTGAGCCTGCCATGAGTGGGAAAGCGCGGGGTACAAATGTAACAAAAAAAAAAAAAAAAAAGATGAGCGTGCCTGCTTGCTGCTTTTATTACTGGCACCCCGCCCGCCAGTTCGCCGAAGCGACTTCGGGTAAGTCGTCGTCGTAGTTTGCCTGGCCCCCCCAGTCTACTCCCATGGGCCCTGAGCGGGTGCCCGCAACCACTTGACATGGTACGCTGCTGCAGTGTTTGCGCTTGCTGCTTGGGTGGGCGGGCCAAAATCGGGCTGGAGCCTGCCCTGGAGATATCAGCTCAGCTGAGCCAGAGCGAGCGGGTGCCGTTTCTGCGGTGGTCGCTAGGCTGCTGCAGTGTGTGTGCGCTTGGGTGGGCGGGTCTGAGCTGAAATTGGGTGGGCCTGGGTCCACCCAAGCCCACCCGTAGCTACGCCCCTGGGATACTGGACTACATGGATCATTGGTCTGTCCCAGTATGGCTGTTCTTATAATCACCTTAAAAACAAAGCTCTTTTTTACTGTGGCAATCTGCAATAACTCTATTCTAATATGAAGGAGCATCTTTGCATGCATTTGTATGTGATCTAGCTCATTAACATTAACATATGTGCTACTCTAAGTGCATAAAGGCTAACTCAGACTTCACATGGGATTTATCATTATTACTTATATTGAATTTGTTCATTTCAAGATACTAAGTATTATAAGATGTACTATACGAATGATACTTTTTAAAATATGTACCATTCTACTAATGTTTGCTATGTAAGCCACATTGAACCCGAGCTCTTCTAGGGCAAATGCAGGATAAGACTGTCATAAATAAATACATTTATAGGCATTACAGTTCCATCAGGCTTAATGTAAATGAATATATTGTTCCTTACATTATTTCCCACCTGAAGGTTCTGGCTCCAAATTATATATGTGCAAACTGCCAGTGAGGCTTAAGTCTCTCCTCACCAGTCATGCTCCATGGATCACCACTACACCAGAATGATGGCTTGGAGAAAGGGGTCGGGCCTGTATGCAGTATCCCCATTTAGATGGGGATCATTCTTGTATTCTGTTTTATTGTTTTTTGAGGCACTTCAAGATACATTTGGCAGTGGAGGCTCTCACTACTGGGACCAAGGAAATGAAGCTAGCAAATCTTCATCAAATTCTATTGAATTTGAGGCACTGCTGATTTAACAGGCTTAACTGAAGTACATGTGGTGAAATTAAATGCTGAATAGGGACCATGTGCTGTAAATCCCTTAATGCTCCCTCAGAGATTTGGTTCTGAAGTCTGCATCTGCCACAGTCTGGTGGACATTTGCTAGCCTTATCCCTTGTTGCTCTCAGATTATCTTTAAGTGTCAGCATGCCGACTACCATCCTCCCAAAACCTATACTTTTAGCTGGCATTCATGTTCAGCATTTTTTTTGGGGGGGGGGGGGGGGGAGGTTAACAGCTTTCTCTTGTGCCTTCTAAGTCTCGTTTGGATTAGTAGTTTCCCTTTGCTCACTCTACGCTTCCAGTTCTACAGGGACCAGGGCACCAGGAGCCTTAACTCACAGCTACCCTGAAGGTTTTCCTCATTTTTAGATCTATTCTTCCTAAATGTAGTTCACTCATTGCAGAGATGATCTTAGGACAGAGACTACAGCTATTTCAGAAACCCAGTTCACTTGTACACAGAGCACAGCCACCTTCCACGGCCTGTAAGTGTTGCTTCCAAAGCCCTGGCTGGTCTGAGGGGCAGAATCCAGGCTTGTCTCTCGATTTCATGCAATACTGCTGAACCATTACACTGGCTCTCTGCTTCCAGGTCAATGAGAACTGGACTCTGGCAATGGTGCCCCGCTACCTCATTCAAAACTACCTACATTTTTCAATCCTTTCAGTCCCAAATTTAATGCCTTCCCCCTTGGTAGGAAGAAATAGAACTAATACAGCGAATCCCATCTGTGGGCGTTGCTGTTGTGTGGTGGCTGTGATGCCCCCCCCCCCCCCCCCCAGAGCTGTGAATGCTGTCTCACATTCTTGTTAGGTTATACAACAGCTGTTTGCAGTCTTTCTCCCAACAAGGAAAAACGCATGTGTGTCAGTTCAATGATTATACTAAAGAAAGCCTCTTACGTTTTGGCAGGAAACTGAAATAAGGCACAGTTGCCCTGTGCAGCTGTGCATTTAATGTAAAGGTCAAACCATTACCACCACCCTGACAATGGGACTGATTTATCTGTTTAACACACACTTTATATCCTGCACATATTTATCAATGATCAATCTGCTGTTAAATTCAGCTCCTATCATATATCCTGACCCTCCTTCACTTTTCTGCTCCTATGAAAGCCATTGTGCTTCACTACAAAGCACAGCATGGTACAATTTATAATGGGATCAGACTTTTCAGCCATCTAAGCAGAATCTGAAAACTGCAGTGGCTATAGAAAGTGAACATTCCATTGAAGGTTTTTCACATTTTGTTGTGTGAGTGTGTCAGACTTAAATGCATTTAGATGGTAAGGTTTGGTCTAGAGTGTTGCACGGGGACAGAAATCTTACCCATCCCTGCCAGTCCCTGCTGGAATCTTACCTGTCTCCGCCCATCCCCGCAAAACTTTAACCCATCCCAACAAGAATTTAACCCATCCCCGTAAGAATTTAATGGTACATAAAAGAAAATTCCAGTCATCTCCCTCAGTCTCTCAGTGGATTTGAGCCACAGCACTGTAGGCAAGGAAGGAATGGAAGTTGAATCTTGGAACACTGTGGTGTGCACATGTAAGATTTGTCTCTGATTTACCGGCACTGTGTGCTGAGAGGTCACCACATGCACACGCCAGTAGGTCAGGTGACATCCGATGCTCATGCCTGTGTCAGAGCTGAGGTCTGCGCATCAGCCCGGGAACAAAGAGGATCAATTGTAACATAGTAAGTGACAGCAAATAAAGACCTGAACGGTCCATCCAGTCTGCCCAATAGTCACACTCATTATCAGTTGACTAGTAAAACAGGCCCGTTTCTGACACAAATGAAACGGGCGCTAGCAAGCTTTTCCTCAGAGTGTGTATGTTTGAGAGAGTATGTGTGAGATTGACTGTGTGTGTGAGAAAGAGAGTGAATGTGCGAGTGTGTGTGTGTGACAGAGAGAGAGTGAGACTGCTGGGTGCGAGTGTGTCTCCTCTGTCCCCCCCTCCAGCCACCCAGCAATTCTCCTCTCTCCCCTGATCCCCCTCCAGCCACCCAGTGATTCCACTTTTTCCCTTGCCCGCCTCCAGCCACCCACCAAGTCTCCTCTGTCCCCTGCTCCCCCTCCAGCCACCCACCGAGTCTCCTCTGTCCCTTGCTCCCCCTTCAGCCACCCAGCAATTCTCCTCTGTCCCCTGCCCCCCTCCAGCCACTCAGCTATTCTGGGTCAATAGGGTAAGGACTTGAAGATGGGCAGGTAAGTTTTTAGTGATTTCCATCTTAAGTAGAGGAGTGTGGTAGCCGTGTTAGTCCACTCTTAAGGTTATCAATAGAAATCAAACAAAATAAAACATGGAAAAGAAAGTAAGATGATACCTTTTTTATTGGACATAACTTAATACATTTCTTGATTAGCTTTCGAAGGTTGCCCTTCTTCGTCAGATCGGAAATAAGCAAATGTGCTAGCTGACAGTGTATATAAGTGAAAACATTCAAGCATTACTATGACAGTCTGACAGGGTGGGAGGATGGGGGTGGGTCGGAGGTATGCATGGGGACATCAAAGCATATCATTGATATTCTAACAGGATGGGTGTGGGTAGGTGAGGGGTGGGGTGATCAACAGAGACATACAGCTTTATGGTTTATAATGGGCTAGGAACCCCAGGTCCTTGTTAAGTCCTTTCTGTTGGGTGTTAAAATATTCAATCATTCTGACTTCAAAGGTCTTACGTTCTTGTATGGTTTTAAAGTTACCTTTCAGTATTCTCACTGTGAAATCACTGGTACAGTGTCCTGGTTCTGTGAAGTGCTGTCCCACCGGGGTGGGGGCCCTAATGGCTGTATTGTTCATGTGATGTCTATGCAAATTGAATCTTGTCTTAAGCATCTGGCCTGTTTCTCCAATATAGCATCCTTCGTTACATTTTTTACACTGAATGATATATACCACATTGGAAGATGAGCAAGTGAAAGATTCCTTTATGTTGAATATCTTTCCTTTGTGGGTAACTGTGGGGTCCTGTGAAATATTTTGGCATAGTTTGCAACTGGATAAATTACAGGGACGTGTGCCCTTCTGTTCCTTTTCAGTCTGTGATGGAAGTTTACTTCTGATTAGCTTGTGTTTTAAGTTGGGTGGTTGTCGGAAGGCCAGTACTGGTGGGGATGGGAATATCTCTTTCAGTAATTCATCTTCCTGGAGTATAGGTTGTAGATCTCTTATGATTTTCCTCAGTTTTTCCAGCTCTGGATTGTATGTCACTACAAGGGGAATTCTGTCTGTGGATTTTTTCTCCTTGTACTGTAACAGATTCTCCCTGGGTGTTTTGAGGGAGGAGGCAATATTCTTGGAGATTATTTTGGGGTTGTAGCCTTTCTGTTTGAAGGATGCAGTCAGGCTTTTAAGGTGTCTGTCTCTGTCCCCTGGGTCAGAGCAGATACGGTGGTATCTTGTGGCTTGGCACAAGCAGATACTTGTAGAGGAAATATCCACACTTCTACAGCAAGGATAGTGCTGGGCAGACTTATACAGTCTGTGCCAGAGCTGGTGGTGAGAGGCAGGGTTGGTGGTTGGGAGGTGGGGATAGGGCTGGACAGACTTATAGGGTCTGTGCCCTGAAGAGGACAGTAGAAATAAAAAAGTAGCACATATGAATTTATCTTCTTGGGCAGACTGGATGGACCGTGCAGGTCTTTTTCTGCCGTCATCTACTATGTTACTATGTTATGTTTGGCTTTGGAGGCATTTTGGCATCTAGTCGAAAGCAAGTCCGTTCGTGTCCTCTCGGACAACGCGACAGCAGCAGCTTATGTCAATCGGCAAGGAGGAACGAGGAGTCATCAGTTGGAACAGGAAGCAACTCTTCTCATGGTTTGGGCAGAACAGCAAGTCTCAGATCTGTTGGTGTCTCACATGGTGGGGACAACGAATGTTCAAGCAGACTTTCTCAGTGGCCACACTCTAGACCCTGGAGAATGGGAGCTCAGTGCAGCAGCATTTCAACCATTCTTAACCACTGGGGTATTCAAAGGATTGAGGCACGCAGGGGTCTCATAATCTTAGTAGCGCCGGACTGGCCTCGCAGGCCTTGGTATGTCAATCTCCTCTACCTTCTAGTGGACACTCCATTGAAGCTTCCAGAGTCTCCCGGCTTTCTGATTCAGGGTCCAGTATGTCATCCAGACCTGGCTCGATTTTGTCTTACGGCTTGGCTCTTGAAAGGGCACAGTTGATGAAGAGAGGTTATTCAGCCAATGTGGTTGTCACAATGCTTTGTTTGCGGCGTCGATCAAATTCACTGAATTATATTCAAACTTGCCATATTTTTGAGTCTTGGTGTGAAGATTGGGCCATTTCTCTGTCTCGGACTTCCGTGGCGCAGATTTTAGAATTTTTACAGGAGGGTTTTGATAAAAGCTTGGTGCCTGTTTCACTTAAGGTGCAAATTACAACACTGTCTTGTTTTCGCAGTCATATCAAAGAAACAACCTTAGCTAGTCATCCAGACGTTGTTTGTTTCCTTTGGGGAGCGGATCTAATTCGACCTCCTTACTAGATCTCCTTTTGAGCCTTTGTCAGCTTGCACTCTTAAAAGATTTGATGCTCAAAATGGTATTTTTGGTAGCCATTGCCTCCACTAGACACATATCACTACTATCTGTACCCTTCTCTACCACCGCTAACTCCAGACTCCGCCCCTTCTGCCTCGCATCACCTTATGCCTGGAACAGACTTCCCGAGCCCATACGCCATGCGCCCTCCCTGCCCATCTTCAAGTCCTTACTCAAAGCCCATCTCTTCTCCCTTGCTTTTGGCGCCTAACCACCTTCCCTACATAGCTTATAACCTTTAGATTGTAAGCTACCTACATTGACTATATAAGTTGTAAGTTACCTACACTGACTACATAGTTTGTAACCTTTAGATTGTAAGCTCTCTTGAGCAGGGACTGTCCTTCCCCATGCTAAAATTGTACAGCGCTGCGTAACCCTGGCAGCGCTATAGAAATGCTAAGTAGTAGTAGTAGTAGACACATATCACACTTGCAGGCATTTTCCTGCTGGTCTCCTTTTTTGGAGTTTTCTAAGGAACAGGTAGTGTTACGCCTCGTTCCTTCTTTCCTTCCTAAGGTATTATCAAGATTTCATTTGAACCAAGTGGTGGTTTTGCCAGTACTAGATTCTTCCTCTGAATCAGAGGACCAACGGTGTTTGCGTAAACTGGATGTCAAGAGAGTCCTTAGGCAATATTTGCAGTCTACTGAAGAATTTAGATGTTCAGATCATCCTTTCCTGTTGATTGGAGGTTCTCGCAAAGGGCTGGCAGAGTCTAAACCCACCATTTCTAGGTGGCTTCAGATAATTTCTTCCGCTTACTTTCTTTCTGGGAAACCTATTCCTGAAGGAGTAAAAGCTCGCTCTACCAGGGGGCAAGCTGCGTCATGGGTGGAGCGCTTTTTGGTACGTCCTTTGGATATATGTAAAGCGGTGACATGGCCCTCCCTGCATTCTTTTTCTAAGCATTACAGGCTTGATGTTCAGTGTCATCACAGAATGCAGTTTTTGGTGCAAGAGTGCTTACAGCGGGATTATTAGGGTCCCTCCCATGAATGTACTGTTTTGTTACTTCCCATCAGTCACTTTCTGGGCCAGTCTGGAGGGACACTAAGGAAGGAGAAATTAGATCTTACCTCCTAATTTACTTTCCTTTAGTCCCTCTGGACTGGCCTAGACCCTTCCCTGTGCTGTTGATTTCAGTTACGTTATTTCCAGTTCTTAAAGTTCCTTAAGTTCGGTGTTGAGCTGCTTTTGAGTGTTTGTGATCTGTCAAGAGTTTAAAAAAAAACACAACAAAAATGAGTGCATTAAGTATCTACAACACATTCATGCCCTGTCCTTGAACTTGAACACTACCTATGTGGGTGGGTGTGTGTGTATTATATGAGTGACTGTTTGAGTTCACCGGTTGCACAGAAGTTACTCTTCTTTCTTTCCTGCTTTGTGAAGATAATACTGAATCTCCCTCTAGCTAGCCAGTGCTCTTATTGGCTCTCACAAGAGTCAGAGCTCTCAGTCTCCACCTGCTGGAAGGCGTGCACAACCCATCAGTCACTATCTGGGCCGGTCTGGAGGGACTAAAGGAAAGTAAATTAGCAGGTAAGATCTAATTTCTCCAGTCTCCTTCTCGGTGGAAGCGCCTTTGACAGCAATTCAGCTGTGAGTTTTCTGGGATAGATCCCCACCAACTATGTACACTTGCTTGTTCTATTACTCACAGAGTCTGGTTTCATGGGTTTTCTGTTTCACCTTTTGCCTGCATGTTTTTGAATTGTAATTGCCAATATTTGCCACTATTAGACTATTTTTCCAACTGTTCAAGTTCTGTCAAGATCTTTGGGAAGCGTTGGGTTGCAATCTTCATGCTGTGTTGCAGATTTTCAATTGGATTGAGGCATGGGGGGACTAGGGTTGCCAACTAGCCAGTTTTCAGCCAGCCTGGCCAGTTTTTAAATGGCTAGGCTGGCAGAACATTAAAACTGGCATCAGAAAAGCCATTTATTTTTTCCTGTGGTATAGTAACTATCTTCCTCTCCCTTTCTCCCTCAAATCCGGTGGCTCAGAGTACCTCTGTCATCATCCCCAGGTTCTCACAGGTTCAGCAGCATCTCTCTCTCTCCTCTCTTCTACCCTGTGGGCCTCCAAAAGCAGCGAGTCACCGGCATCCAGGAAAACACACTATTTCCTTCTACCCAGAGCTTCTCTCTGCTGTTGTCCCGCCCATAGGATGATGAATCAGATGAGGTAGGACAACAGTAGAGAGAAGTCCTGGGCAGCAGAAAGTAGTGTATCTTCCTGGATACTGGTGACTCGCTGCTTTTGGTGGACTGTGAGCAGAGGCAGGAGAGGGAGGGGTGCCAGACTTGATGGGAGAGAGAGGTGGCACACTGGAAGGGAAGGGAGGAGAGGTAGAGATGCCACACAGGTATGGGGAGAGAGAGGGAAAAGATGCCACACATGTGAGGGTAAGAAATCAGATGTGTGCAAGGGGAGAGAAGTGGAGAACCCAGATCCTGTTCACGCTTTCCAAAAATACTAGGACTAGGGGGCATGCGATGAAGCTACAATCCAGTAAATTTAAAGCTAATCGGAGAAAATGTTTCTTCACTCAACGTGTAATTAAACTCTGGAATTCGTTGCCAGAGAATGTGGTAAAGGCGGTTAGCTTAGCGGAGTTTAAAGAAGGTTTGGACGGCTTCCTAAAGGAAAAGTCCATAGACCATTATTAAATGGACTTGGGGAAAATCCACTATTTCTGGGATAAGCAGTATAAAATGTTTTGTACTTTTTTGGGATCTTGCCAGGTATTTGTGATCTGGATTGGCCACTGTTGGAAACAGGACGCTGGGCTTGATGGACCTTTGGTCTTTCACAGTATGGCAATACTTATGCATTACTGTATTTATGTAGAGGAAGAAATGCCAGACCTGCAGGAGGGGAGGGGGAGAGAGAGAGAGATGCCAGACTTGGGAAGGGAGTGCGAGAGTAAGGGGTGGAGATAATGGACCAGGATGGGGAGGGAGAAGAAAGGAGGAGGAGGCATAGGTGTTGGGGGGGGGGGGAGAGAGAACCAGGGAATCAGGAAAAAGAGGGAGAGATACCAAACTGTGTGTGTGTGTTGGGGGGGGGGGTAGCAGGAGAGATACTGTCCCCATGTGTATGTTGGGGGGGGGAAAGGTTGTGGGAGAAGGAGAAGATAGGGAATAAACCAATCAAGGGATGAGACAGGGACAGAGAAAAACGATGTTAGGCATGGAGGAAGCATAGGGACAGGGATACAGAGGGACAATGCTGGACACAGAGGGAGGGACAGGGACACTGAGAGGGCAGATGGTGAACCTTGGGGAAGGATGGAGACAGGGACAAAGAGGGGAGATACTGGACAGGACACATTAGGGACATAGAGGGAAGATAGATGGTGGACATGGAGAGAGGTGAAATGTGAAATGGACAGGAGACCCTGTTTCTCTTAAGGTGCAAATTAAGGTATCTCTTAAGCAGAAAAGAGACCACAGCAAATGAAAAAATAAAATGCTCAGACAACAGAGGTAAAAAAAAAAATTCTGAATTTATTAATTGGAATATGTCAATTTTAGTAAATGTGCTTCTCTGATATCTTACATTTCAGTTTCGGTTTCTGTAGTATTGCTGTACATGCAGTTCCTGACTTTTTGAGGTTTCCAGTTTAGTCCCTTGTTTCATATTTGTGGAGGGTCTGTGTGTTTTGTGAATGTGATAAAGGTGAGGTATTCTGCTAGTGTTTATATTTTGTGTAGAGATCTGTAGCAGCCTGATTTGTTGTCTATTTTTAGTAAGAACTATATTGGTATTCTAAGGTGCTGCCTCTTTATAGGTAGGGTTGTTGCTATCTGAATCCTAGACATTCTTTCTTTCAAGTCTCTGCTGGCCACATGGAGCAAGATGTGAAATGCTTTTAGGGCCACTGCAACTGTGATAGTTGATGGCAGACCATGAATGGGGTGAGGGTGCCATTGCCAACCCCTGGCCATTCCAAGGAAATGGAGGGTTAAGTGGCTTGCCTAAGGCCAGAAGGGTCTATGGTGAGATTATGAACTTGAGCTCTCTTATTCCCAGTCTGCTGCTAACCATTAGGCTACTCCTCTGCCCTACCCTGGAAATTAGTGCTACTTTTTTCTTTTAAGATGGCAACCCTAGTGTGGACAGTTGGTTGTAGAGGGATGGGAGAAGGATACAACAGTAGGCATGGAAAGGGACTTGGGGCATGGCATGAGGGCGAGACAAGGAAGTAACATGGAGCAGGGCAGGTGTCGGGTTTTCTTTAGCAAAAAGTTGGAAATCCTAGAGTGGACTGATAGTGATCTAGGCTCTTGGGCAAAAAGGGTCATAGGTCCCTAACCATCTAGTAATTAAACTAGATAGAGTTAAAGCACAGTGAGCCCCTTAATATTGTGGGCCCTCCGGCATTGCCTGATTGTTAAAGTGGTTAGTCCACCCATGGACTGAGGTCAGGGCTCTGACTGGGCCCACTCAAGCACATTTACCCTTAACCATTCCACAGTTTAGTTTGATTGCATGTTTTAGGTCATTGCCCTGCAAGTGTTCCTTCAAATTAGATTCAAGGTGTGCTTTTTTGAGTAATGACTTTCTTCTTGCCGTCATACCATACAGGCCAGATTTTATGGAATGTTTGGGATATTGTTGTCACATCCATAGTTCGACCAGTCTTGTCCACTGAAGCTTGTAGTTTTCTTGAAGCTGCCATCAGGGTCTCGGATTGCACATCTGATTAGTTTCCTCCTTGCTTGGTCATCCAGCTTGGGGGGGTGGTCCAACCTAGGCAAGGTTTAGGTGGTGCCAGATCAGTAATCATCTTGACTGTACACTGAATGATAATGAAAAACTCTGAAATTGTTTTATACTCATCTGCTGATCTGTTCAAAGTTTCTCTTTGTTATAGCGCTCAAGGACAAACCATCTAAGCAGTTTACAACATCTAATAATTATAATAGACAAAAATAACCAGAAAAAGAAATACAATCAAAACAGGACAGAGAGAAAGAAGAAAAACCATGCTGCCGCTGCAACACCTCTACATTGTCAAGCCTCAAGGACTGAAAGGGCATCAAAGACAAGGGGTCAACTGCCATAAGCTTCACAGAAAAGGTAAGTCTTCAAGTGCTCCTTAAACTTCTTAAAGGAAGGCTTCACCCTCTGGAATAAAGGGAGTTTATTCCAGAGGGTGGGTCCAGCCACTGAGAACATGAATTTTCTAAACTTATGAAAGATGTGATGGAATGAAGGGACATGGAGCAGATTCTTTTGGGAAGAGTGAAGGGAGTGGGCGATAGTATATGACATTAATAGGTGGGATTAATATATCTGTTCCTTTTTACAGCTTTGATCTGGAGTTCTTTGGCCAGCTCCTTGCTGTTCACAGCTGGGTCTTACTTTGAAATGCACGTCCACCAGAGGGAACAGACAAACACTGCTGAATTTATCCAGCCTTGATATGGGTACGATTTAACACAGTTGGGCCAATTCAATTAGTGTGCATTAAAAGATGACTTTAACAAAGTAGTCTGGGGACTATTTACTAAGCTGTGTTGGCTGTTAATGTGGCAATTAACACACACTAACAATTAATGTGGTGTCTTAGTAATTTACTGTACATATAGTAATGACCATGTTAAAAGCAACTTGGAATGTGGTGAGCAACGAGCAGATACTGCATCTTATTGTTAATATGGAAGTAGTTACTATGCATTAATTTAACATGGCAGACAACATGGCATACCCGGATAGGTGTAGCTGTTTCATGTGATTTGCATACGCTTCTTGGAGGGTTTTTTGCACACCTTCCATCAGATCCACCCAAGAAAGTATTTGGATATAATGGTGTATAATGGTGTAACTGTTTGTAAACAAAATAATCTGAAGCTCATAATGCAAACTCCTTCTGTAATCAACAAATGACTTTATTTTCCCCTCCTCAGTTAATACATGTAAAAGATACTCCCAAATACAGAATATACTGGACTCCAGCCCAGATGGAAATACCAGATTGTTACAAATTGTTGCAGAAAAATTATGTCATTTACATATCTAACTCCACACCTCCCTTCCCACCTTCAAAACCGAATAGGATTTAAACACCCCTTGTGGTGCCCCGCATACTGTATGTAATAGAATACTAAAGAGAAATGAGGGGAACAACTTGGTTTCAAGTGTGGTTAAAGAAAACTGTTGAGTATTATGGAACGAGTCATTTGACGCATCCCACATACAACTGTCAGATATTTAAGATTTAAAAGACCCATGCTTCTGTACTCTCCTGGAGTTTGCAGAATTTTTAATGGTAAACAGGGCATTTTACCTTGACAAATCTAAATCTTGAGGCAGATATAATGTTTGATCTTCCCACTGTAAGGGAAATGGGTCCCTCCACAAAGACCGAAGTTCTGGAGGGAAGGGGAGTGCTCTAGATTTCACCAAATTAAGAACAAAACCTGAAGTTTGCCCAAAAACCTCTATGACCTGTAATAAATGAGGGAGGTTCGTTTCTGGATCTGTAAAAATTACCAACAGGTCATCTGCAAAAGCTAATGCCGTAATTTCAGTCTCTAAGAAGGATATTCCCGGTATGGAGGGGTTCCCATTTATAACCTGTAGTAAAGGGGAGACAGGGGATATCCCTGACAAGTGCCTCTACTGATCTGGAAAGCAGAAGTGCGTTCCCCACTAACTAGGATTTGCGCCATAGGATGAGTATAGACCTGGTGTAAATGTGGGTGTCTAAATGCAGCAAGGGTGTATGCAACTTACAGTATTCTGTAATTGGCACACATAAGTAGCAGAAACAAATACATCTGAGATACTCCTCATTTTCCTGCCACAGAAGAACATCGTCTATGTAATGGTGCCAGAGTTTTGTATGTTGAGAGAATGGATGGTAAACAAAGTGTTTGCGTTTAAAATCACCAACATACAAGTTGGCCAAATCTGGTGCCATCGAGGCCATGCCTTTTATCTGTAAAAATAAGTGTCCTTGAAATAGTTATCTGTTAATGCTAATCTTACAAGATCAAGAATGAACGAGTTGGGTATCCTAAGGTTGGTAGTGCGGGTGAGTACGTTTCCTCAACTATTTTCAGAGCTGCTTCCTGGGGGATATTCATATATAACAAATTGATGTTCAACGTAGCTAAAATTGTTATTGACATCACCCTTAAAATCACCCAAAAGGTTTATTACACATACAGAGTCTCTTACATAAGAAGGTATAGCTGGAACAAAAGGCCTTAAAAAACTGTCTACAAAATCTGATAACGGCTCTATAATGGCCGTTCAGCAGGTTTCCTTACTAGCCAGGAAAAGGATTTTTTGTTTAACATCAATCCAACAGTTCCAACCATATACATTCTTCCAAAAATGCATAAGACCTTGGTTAATCCTCCTGGAGCCATTATTGGATTTTGTGTGCACAGAGGCATTAATGTGGGAGGGACATGGGCATGTCAGGGGCATTCTGACTATACTTGTGAACTATAGAATAGTTGCATTTACACACCCAGCTTGTGCATTTAGGCACCACCATTTACACCAGCCATAGACATGGTCTAAGTAGTTGTGCCTAAAATGTGGCACATAACTGCAGACTTACTCTAATATTCTACAACAGATTTGGCAGGCAGCTCTGATGGTACAGAATACTAGCTTAGTATCCAGTTTTTCGGCGTCTAACTTTTAGCAACCTATACTGAATTTATCCCTTTACCACATACACGCGTCCTTGCAGAATAGTGCATAGCTGTTTTGCTGTCACTCAAATGCATAAGTGTACATTTGCCGGCAAGCGTGCAGCTATTCTGTTTATTTACGTGCTGAACTGTGGGCATCCAGTTATAGAATTACCTCCTATGTTACTAGAAAACACTTGACTGTCCCTCCCGATGAATATGTGATAATGAGAAAGCATAATAAATTGGGACTCCTTTTTATACCACACCTAGAGCCAATCCCTACAGAAATGCAAAAACGGGGAAGAGAGAGCTCCGACAGCCAGAAATTTTCTAGACTCTTCTAACTTGAGTGTGTAATAGATCTAAAATGATGCTATAATTTTTGGATTTGTAATATATTTTGCTATGTATTTTAATGATATTTTTAGTTTTGTGCTGTATTATATTGCATTCTTCATGAATATGCTTGTAATCCACTCAGAACTGGTTGGTTGAGTGGAATATAAATGTGTTAAATTAAATTTGAATCTGTACTACAGTGATTTATTGATTTTATGGGCATGTTACTTGCTAAGGAAATGAGACCTGTAGCCTTTTTCATCTGTGTGCAGTTTAAAATGTGGAACCATGGATGAACAGCTCACATCATATCTACAGCGCCAGAGCATCAGGTGTGGCAAGCAGATCTGGTGTTCCAGGGCAGCAACTGGAGAGGTTGACTCAAAGCCTGCCAGGCTACACCTCCTTCAGCTTGAGTCAGGTGGGCTTGGGGCTCCAATGGCATAGGGATTCATGGCAATTGTCCTGTTTGCTACCCTTAACACCAGCCCTGGAAGAGGGACGGCGTTAGGGGGTGGCAAACAGGGCAATTGCCCTGGGCCCCCATATTGCAAGGGGCTCCCAAGTCTGCCTTATGCTGAAGGAGGCACTGACTGAAGGCTAGCTTTGGGGCCCCCTCCCCAGGTCCTGCCCTGGGCTCCTGAATGTCTAACACCTGGAAGCAAGGCAAGAGAGTGAGAGAGAAGTTGAAAACAGGAACAGTAGGGAATGAGGAAAGAGAGAGAAATTAGCAGAAAATGAAAGAAGAGAAAAGCAGGAAGGGAGATGCAGGATGGGAGTTATAACTGCTGATGGCTATGAAATACAGAGGACAGGCAAGACTAAAAGTCAGGCAAGGGAATCAACTGAACATGTCAAATCCCATACATTAACAGCAAATTCTATGGTACAAAAATGATATCAAGCGTGTAAGGCAGCGCCTCCTAAACTTTTATCCAATATGATGCCATTTTAACACTTAAAAAAAATCATGAGATCCCACATGATGATGAAAACAAAACAGCAACTCCCTCCCTTTTTTCCTCCCTCCTTATATCCAAAGTATGAAAGAACAGTGGTGGTTGTGGCAGCGGTGGTAATGGTAGCAGTAGTTGCACAAGGTCCTGTGTTTCAGTGTGAACTTACAGATCCCGGTGCTATGTATGAGTTATCAATCTAACTAGAAGCTCACTCAGAAAAAGGGGGCAGAGCCTGTGAACATTCACAGACTCAAAGGCCTCAAGCTGACTGCCACTATAGAGCATAGGTCACAGAGGAAATCCAGAGGGAGGTGGGTAGTCCTGTTTCTTTGACCCCATTTAATGATGATGTGACCCCAGCTAGGGCCCAGACCCACTGTTTTGGGAAACAGTGTTGTAATGCACAAGGGAAGCAAAAGCAAAACTTGACAGAATTAACTAGGTTGGGAGGAGGAAGGAGATGAAAAGAGTGAGAATACTCACAGTCTTACTCCAGGAAAGGCCTGTGGTATGATACTCTTTGATGTAAGCTTGAAGATCAGTCCAGAGATTCAGGCATGACTTCACCCACTCAATGTGGCGAGAATCACTATTTGTTAAAAAAAAAAAAGCATACAAAAATGAAAAACATATATAATGTAAAATTACAAAGATGTAAATAATGTTCAGAGATTAGTTATATATTACTCAAGACTGTAAAATTTAAGTAGATAATAACAATTATCACAGTTCTGAAAAGCAGCTAGCAATACTTTATATAATGTGGTGACACTTTGGTTATCACTGTATTATGTACAAGCCCTGGATTATTGGGGCTTGACTCTAAAAATAAAATTCAAGAAATTGAAGGTTGCACTTGCTCTGGCAAACATAGCTAAGCATCCTTTTGAGCTGACATTGAAAGTGGGTTTTTTTGTGAAATTATCTCACAATTGTGTGAAATACAGAATGTTACACTGCTTTCATTTTAGTTAATATGAAAGAGGGTTCCACATCTTTTAGGTCAAGGGTACAATAAGCACCACTAAGAAGAGGCACAGTGGAAAAGTAGTATGGGGGCTTCTTTACAAAATAATCGTCCAAAAAAAGTGGTATATTGCATTACCAAAACTTACAAAAATGAGGAACACCATTTCAATCTGACTAAACAGCCTATTGCATCTTTCCATTCCAGTTCTAGAGCAGCGTTAAGTCCCCAAAGGGCTCGACAAAGGGAAACCAAGATACAATCCATACTCCTTGCTGGCTAGGAGAAAACACACTTCAAAGCCCTCAAAATTTTGAAAGGTGTAGCAGCAAAAATGAGATGGAGGCTGGCTGCACTTCATAGGATCTACTAGATCTATGCTACGTAAACTGCAACTTTGTACTTGAGGTCATTAGAAACCCTACCAATTCTGTTTAGGCTACTTACAGTGAGTGGAGTGGAGTGGAGGAGTAGCTCAAATGTTAGAGCAGCACGTTGAGACCCTCCATTTTGGATCTTTCTCGTTCCCTCATTCTATATATTCCTCCTTTTTGTACTCTCTCATTCCCTTGTTCTTTCTATCCTTCCTTTTTGGTTCTCTCTCGTTCCCTCTTTCGTACTATCCCTACTTTCTGGCTTCATCTCATTCACTCGTTCTTTTTATACCTACCTTTTGGCTCTCATTTCATCATTCTTTCTACCCCTCCTTTTTGGCACTCTCATTCCCTCGTTCTTTATTGTCCTCATTTTTCTCACTTTCTCATTCCCTCGAACATTCTATAGCTCCTTTTTGGCTCTCTCATTCCCTCATTCTTTCTATCCCTCCATTTTGGATCTCATTCCCTCGTTCTTTCTATACCTCCTTTTTGGCACTTTCTTGTTCCCTCATTCTTTATATTCCTCCTTTTTCTCACTCTCGTTCCCTCATCCTTCCTATCCCTCCTTTTTGGATCTCATTCCCTCGTTCTTTATATTCCTCCTTTTTGGCTCTCCTTCCCTCATTCTTTCTATTTCTCATTTTTAGAAATTTCTCATTCCCTTGTTCTTTCTATCCCTCCCTTTTGGCTCTCTCTCATTCCCTCATTCTTTCTATACCTCCTTTTTGGATATTTCTCATTCCCTTGTTCTTTATATTTCTCCTTTTTTGAACTCTCTCATTCCCAGGTTCTATCTATCCCTCCTTTTTGGCACTTTTGCATTCCCTCTTTCATTCTATCCCTCCTTTTTGGCACTTTCTCGTTCCCTCATTGTTCCTATTCCTACTTTTTGGCTTTTTCTCATTCACACATTCTTTCTATACCGCCTTTCTGGCACTTTCTCATGTTCTTGTTCTTACTATCCCTCCTTTTGGGCTCTTTGTTCCCTCATTCTTTCTAGTTCTCTTTGTTGTCTCTTTCTCTTTCCCTCATTAATTTTATCTCTCCTTGGTTCTTTCTCATTCCCTCATTCATTCTATCCCTCCCCTTTTGGCACTTTCTCATTCCATTGTTCTTCGTAGTCTCTCGTTCTTTCTATACCTTCTTTTTGGTTCTCATTCCCTTTTTTGTTCCATTCCTCTTTGTTGTCTCTTTCCCTCATTAGTTTTCTCTCTCCTTGGTTCTTTCTCATTCACTCATTCATTCTATCCCTCCCCTTTTGGCACTTTCTCATTCCATTGTTCTTTGAATTCCTCCTTTTTCTCACTCTCTCACCCCCTCGTTCTTTCTATCCCTTCTTTTTGGCACTTCTTTTTTCCCTATTCTATCACTTCTTTTTGTGTCCTCATTCTTTCTATTCCTCCTTTTTGGCTCTCATGCCCTCATTCTCTCTCTCTCTTGCACTTTGTCTTTCCCCTGTTCTTTCTATCCCTCTTTGGGCTCTCTCATTCCCTTATTCTTTCCCTCCTTTTTGGCTTTTTCTCATTCCCTTATTCGTTCCCTCCTTTTTGGCTCTCTCGTTCCTTCGTTCTTTCTATCCCTTCTTTCTTGGACTCTTGTCCCCTCGTTCTATCTGTCCTTTAGGCTCTCGTTCCCTCATTCTTTCTATCCCTCCTTTTAGGCTCTCATTCCTTCATTCTTTCCCTCCTTCATTCTTTCTATCACTGCTTTTGGCTCTCTCGTTCCTTTGTTCTTTCTATCCTTCCTTCCTTGCACTTTATTGTTTCCTTGTTCTTTCCATCCCTCCTTTTTGGCTCTCACTCCCTTGTTCTTTCTATCCCTCCTTTTTGGCTGTTTCTCATACCCTCGTTCATTTCCTCCTGTTTGGCTCTTATTTGTTCCTTTATTCTTTCCCTCCTTTTTGGCTCTTTCCCATTCCCTTGTTTTTTCTATCCCTCCTTTTAGTATGATCTCATTACTTTGTCATTATGGGTGTAGTCCTGCTAGTGGAGAACGCTGGACGGCCAGAAATCAGAAAGATGGCCCTTAAAAAAGAGTTGATCCGTAAGGTGGAATGGTGGGCATTTCTGTGATATCATGTTACCACGGGGGTGTCTGGTCGGCCAGCTGGCTTGACGTTCTCCATTTTAAGAGCCGTCTTTCCGGTTTCCAGCCCTCCAGCATTCTCCTGTAGCTGTTGTGAGCAGGATTATGAGATACCTTGCCCAATCACTGTCTGCTGCTGTATATGTATATACTGCTCTACATCTACATCATTTTTTTGAATTAATGTTTAAGTTAAATTATAGTGTTTTAATCTTATGTATGCTGTTCTTGCTCACAGGAGTTCATGCTGTGAAACCTTGAAATTGGGTTCTTTGACAAAGCGAGCAGCGAAACATGGTCCGTGTCGGGACCCTATTACAGCTTAAACAGTGTTTGTTCATTGAAGATTTGCATATTATAGAGTTCTGGTTGTTTTGAAATGAGTGGGATTTTTTTTTAAGAGATATGTGAGCTTGCACTATATGTAGTGTTTACATTTGAAGATTTGAGTGCTTTTCAAGATTTTTTCCCCCTATGAGGTTAATTTTTGTAGTTGTATTTTTAAATTTCCTCATATGGAGTTTTTTTGGTGCTAATTGAAATCAATTAATGTACAAGCATATATTTAGTGCATTATCTGCGCCTTAATTTTATGCACATCCTGGAAAAGGGGACACAGAAATAGGGGAGTCATGGGTATTTCAGGGTGGAGCATGGATTCCAGTTCTGTGTGCAATTATCGAACAAGGGAGTTCCACGCATAAATTGTGGCATGGGCATTTGCATATTTTTGTTGGTGCAAATGGATGTGCCTAAATTTATGCAAGACCCCAGTGCTTAAGTGCTATTCTATAAACCGTGGCTTACAGAATACCGCTTAAGCATTTTTT